>NC_090447.1:936578197-937828197 GCF_031143425.1 Pleurodeles waltl | reverse complement strand
AAACAGAGGTGTTTTTTGCGAAGTGCCTACCTGTAGATTTTGGCCTCTAGCTCAGCCGGCACCTAGGGAAACCTACCAAACCTGTGCATTTCTGAAAACTAGAGACCTAGGGGAATCCAAGGAGGGGTGACTTGCAGGGCTCGGACCAGGTTCTGTTACCCAGAATCCTTTGCAAACCTCAAAATTTGGCTAATAAAACACATGTTCCTCACATTTCGGTGACAGAAAGTTCTGGAATCTAAGAGGAGCCACAAATTTCCTTCCACCCAGCGTTCCCCCAAGTCTCCCGATAAAAATGATACCTCACTTGTGTGGGTAGGCCTAGCGCCCGCGACAGGAAATGGCCCAAAACACAACCTGGACACATCACATTTTTTCATAGAAAACAGGGCCTACCTGTGGATTTTGGCCTCTAGCTCAGCCGGCACCTGGGGAAACCTAGCAAACCAGCGCATTTTTGAAAACTAGAAACCCAGGGGAATCCAAGATGGGGTGAATTGTGGGGCTCTGACCAGGTTCTGTTACCCAGAATCCTTTCCAAACCTCAAATTTTGGCTAAAAAAACATGTTTTCCTCACATTTCAGTGACAGAAAGTTCTGGAATCTGAGAGGAGCCACAAATTTCCTTCCACCTAGCGTTCCCCCAAGTCTCCCGATAAAAATGATACCTCACTGGTGTGGGTAGGCCTAGCGCCCGCGACAGGAAATGGCCCAAAACACAACGTGGACACATCACATTTTTTCATAGAAAACAGTGCCTACCTGTGGATTTTGGCCTCTAGCTCAGCCGGGCCCAGGGGGGGCAGAAATGGCCTAAAATAAATTTGTCCCCCACCCCCCAACCCCCCTGCCCCCCCGGGAGCGACCCTTGCCTATGGGGTCGCCCCCCCTTGCGTGACATTGGTGCCAAAAAAAAAATCCCCGGTGCCTAGTGGTTTCTGCCCCCCTTGGGGGCAGATTGACCTACAATCGGCCAATCTGCCCCCAAGAGGGGCAGAAATGGTCTAAATACAATTTGCCCCCCAGGGGAGCGACCCTTGCCTAATGGGTCGCTCCCCATCTCTACAAAAACAAACAAACAAACAAAAAAAAAACAATTTGCCCTGGCGCCTAGAGGTTTCTGCCCCCCCCGGGGGCAGATCGGCCTAATACCAATAGGCCGATCTGCCCCCAGGGGGGGCAGAAATGGCCTAAAATAAATTTGCCCCCCAACCCCCCCGGGGAGCGACCCTTGCCTGCAAGGTCGCTCCCCTTGCGTGACGGCGCAAAAAAAATATCCCTGGTGCCTAGTGGTTTCTGCCCCCCTTGGGGGCAGATTGACCTACAATCGGCCAATCTGCCCCCAAGGGGGGCAGAAATGGTCTAAATACAATTTGCCCCCCAGGGGAGCGACCCTTGCATAATGCGTCGCTCCCCATCTCTAAAAAAACAAACAAACAAAAACAAAACCCACACAAAAAAAAATTTGCACTGGCGCCTAAAGGTTTCTGCCCCCCCCGGGGGCAGATCGGCCTAATACCAATAGGCCGATCTGCCCCCAGGGGGGCAGAAATGGCCTAAAATAAATTTGCCCCCCCAACCCCCCCGGGGAGCGACCCTTGCCTGCAAGGTCGCTCCCCTTGCGTGACGGCGCAAAAAAAAGATCCCTGGTGCCTAGTGGTTTCTGCCCCCATTGGGGGCAGATTGACCTACAATCGGCCAATCTGCCCCCAAAGGGGGCAGAAATGGTCTAAATACAATTTGCCCCCCAGGGGAGCGACCCTTGCCTAATGCGTCGCTCCCCATCTCTAAAAAAACAAACAAACAAAAAAAAAACCGCAAAAAAACTATTTGCCCAGGCGCCTAGAGGTTTCTGCCCCCCCTGTGGGCAGATCGGCCTAATACTAATAGGCCGATCTGCCCCCAGGGGGGGCAGAAATGGCCTAAAATAAATTTGCCCCCCTCACCCCCCCCGGGGAGCGACCCTTGCCTACAAGGTCGCTCCCCTTGCGTGACGGCGCAAAAAAAAGATCCCTGGTGCCTAGTGGTTTCTGCCCCCCTTGGGGGCAGATTGACCTAAAATCGGCCGATCTGCCCCCAAAGCGGGCAGAAATGGCCTAAATACAATTTGCCCCTCCAGGGGAGCGACCCTTGCCTAAGGGGACGCTCCCCATCTGTAAAACACAACAACAACAAAAATCCCTGGTGCCTAGTGGTTTCTGCCCCCCGTGGGGGCAGATCGGCCTAATAAAAATAGGCTGATCTGCCCCCATGGGGGGCAGAAATGGCCTAAAATAAATTTGCCCCCCATGGGAACGACCCTTGCCTAAGGGGTCGCTCCCCTTAGGTGAAAAACAAACAAACAAAAAAAACTCCCTGGTGTCTAGTGGTTTCTGCCCCCCTTGGGGGCAGATTGGCCTCCTAAAAATAAGCCAATCTGCCCCCAAAGGGGGCAGAAATGGCCTAAATATAATTTCCCCCCTATGGGAGCGACCCTTGCCTAAGGGGTCGCATCCCACACCTAAAACACAAAAGAAAACAAATAAAAAAAATAAAAAATAAAAAGTATCCCTGGTGTCTAGAGGTTTCTGCCCAGGGGGGGCAGAAAAGGCCTTAAAAAAAAAATTACCCCCTGGGAGCGACCCTTGCCCAAGGGGTCGCTCCCTTCTGTCAATTTCATCTAAAAAAAAAAAAATCCCTGGTGTCTAGTGGGGTTTCAAAAGCCGGATTGCAAGCAATCCGGCTTTTGAAACCCTCGGAGAGACTTCAAAGGGAAGGAAATACATTTCCTTCCCTTTGAAGCCCCTCCGGGCCTCCCCCACGTGATCGAAAGAGAAATGCTGAGCATTTCTCTTTCGATCGCGCTGGAAGCTCTGCTTCCAGCGCGATGGGGGAGGTTGTGTGATTGTCAGCGCGCTCGCGCGCTGACGTCACAGGGGGGGTGGGGGGGGTCGGGGGTTGAAGGGGAAGGGATTCCCCGGTCAGTCCTGACCTAGGGGGGTGGGGGGGTGGCCCTCGGGAGGAGTGCTAGCGCTTCTCCCGAGGGCAGCATTGCGGACGTAATGGTTACGTCCATGGCGCCACACGGGCGCTGCCATGGACGTAACCATTACGTCCGTGGCGGGGAAGGGGTTAATCACAAAGCTTTTTCCCTTTGCGGACATGCATAGTGGTGGTCTCTGAGCAATACACGTTTTCAAACTGTAAGCAAATAAAACTCCTGAACTAGATTGCACAAGGCAATTGAAATGCGTTTTTCTACGTATTTACTGTAATCAATGACGTGAAAAGGTGCAGTTCGATTTTGGAAAGGAGATGATGGCGCTGAAAGCGTTTTACTCAAATGCACCTCGCACAGTCTCACTCTTTTATCCATCCATTCTCTCTCTTTTCTTCTCTCCATCTTTGGTCATTTTCTCTATATCCACTTTCCACTTTCATTTAGATTTTGCTTGCACTGTTGATTAGGTTTCACCTGCACCACCCCTTATATTGCACATCTGCTCACCAACTTAAAACTTGACAAAACAAAACTATCATTGATCACATACTCGAAACCTAATGCATTTCCCAGTGCTTATTGTACTTTGCTATCTCCAACTATTATGACCTTGATTATCAGCTGTATGGTACTATGGCTACAGTAAAATCTCATATGCTTACTGTTACTCCATGGTAAAATCACACGCCTACTCTACAATTAACTCCATGGGATTGGGAATTTCGGTGTAGATTTGTCTAGTTGTAATACCAAATAAAATTCACCACTCCATGGAGATTTAATCTATACATTTACCACCGTGGACATCTCTATGTGAGACGTTAGCAGATCACATACTCCTTCGATCAAAATGAATCCCTTAAAGTACCCAAAATACCTTTTCTGCCTCTACTTCATTCAATATCAAACAGCCATGTGTGGGTGTGTGTTTGCCTGAAACAACCACAGCTTGGAATACTGTAGAAATATTACATCATATGGGTTTTAAAAACAGGCATGTTTGCAATGTCAGAAAGGAAGACCACCAGCGATTACCCCAGTTCATTTTGTTGTATAAAAGCACTGCATTATCGTATTTACTGCGTGCATAAATAACTAACTCCCTCCTGACCAACCTGCAATTGAGTCATTGATGATTAATAGCCTCCTCTGATAGTTTGTTATTTATTTTTTCTTTCAGCAGATAAGCTTCAACATATTTAATAAAGTGCTTCTTGGACTTTATACCAGTTGAAGAGGGTATTGTGTGTTTCCATTTCCTCATCTCACCTGTAGCCGATCTCTGCCAACGGCTTTTAATGTAAGGTGCAGTAGGGTTCATGAACAAAAGGGTAGTGTTTTAATAGTCAATAACACAAATAGTCCATATTACGTTTCTGCTGCAATTACATTATTGCTAGAAATGGGGTCTCTAGTTGGCAGAGGTATACACCCTTGTCCAAATAGGGATCACAATCCTAGTCAGGGTAAATCACACACAATCCAAACTATCCTGTGCCCACCCTCTGGTAGCTTGGCACTGAGCAGTCAGGCTTAACTTACAAGGCAATGTCTAAAGTATTTGTGTAATAAATCATGCAATAACACAGTGAGAACACCACAGAAAGACACCACACAGATTAAAAAAAAGATATTAGATATTTATCTAATTAAATGCAGGTCAAAACGATCAAGATTTGATAGGTACACATTGAAATATCACTTCTGAAATGATAAGAAGAGTCTTTAGTTTTTAAAAGCAACAATAGTCTCTTGCAAGCACAAAGTACCTGTTTTGCATCAAAATGACATGCACGAAGACTGCAGAGGAGGAGATGCGTGGAAAACGAATGGTGTGCATTGGATTTCTGGGAGCACACAGACAATGCGTCGATTCTTTCCACATGGTAAGGGCCTGGGTCAAATTCCGGCATGCAGGCTTAAATCCTCTTTGCGATACGGGGTCTTTTGACGCCCAGGGATGATGCATGGAAATCTTGGGCATGCCGCATGAAGTTGCAGTTGCTGTGTCGATCCGGTGGGCGATGTAGGGAAGTTTTGGTCCCACGGCTTGCCCTGCATCGATTTCTCTTGCAGGAAGTTGGGCTGCATTGTTCCGGCTTGGTGATGCGTCGATCTAGTAGGCTGTGTGTTGAAGTTCCAGTCGCAACCCTTGTGCTGTGTCGATCTCCACTTGGGGAACTGGGCTGCCTCGCTCCGGTTTGGCAATTCAGTAATTTTCTCAGCGCTGGGCAAGCTGTGCATCTATTCCGGCAGGTTGTCCAACGATTTTTGCTGCACAAGGAGTTTCTTTGCAGAGATGAAGTCTTTTTGGCCCTGAAACCTCAGGAAACAGGAGGCTAGCTCAATCCAAGCCTTTGGAGAGCACTTCTCAGCAGAGCCAGAGGCCAGCAAGGCAGCAGGGCAACAGCAAGGCAGCAGTCCTTTACAGCAAAGCAGTGCAGGTGAGTCCTTTGGGCAGCCAGGCAGCTTCACTTGGCAGGATGCAGGTTCTGATGCAGGGACCCAGTTTATATACCCAAAAGTGCCTTTGAAGTGGGGGAGACTAGAGTGGTTTTGAAGTGCACAGAGTCCCTTTCAGTACAACCCTGTCTGCCAGGGTCCCAGTAGGGGGGTTGGCAGTCCATTGTGTGAGGACTGGCTTCTGTCCTTTGAATGGTAAGTGTCAGGCCCTCCACCCTCCCAGCCCAGGAAGACCCATACAATATGCAGATGTGTGCAAGTGTGACTGAGCATCTTGTGTTTGGGGTTCCCTGACTGAATGCACAAGGGAGCTGTCAACTAAACCTAGCCAGGTGTTGACTGGAAGGCACAAAATGATTTGGTGCAGACAAATGCTCACTTTCTAAAAGTAGCATTTCTAAAATAGTAATATAAAATCCAACTTCACCATTAAGCAGGATTTTGTATCATCATTCTGGCAATGCTACATATCACCTGGATACTTCTTTCAGATCAGGATCTACCACTCAAACAGTATATGAGGGTTGCCCTAATGCTATCCTATGAAAGGAGAAGGACTCAGAGCAGTGTAAAACAAATGTAGGAGTTTTACATTACCAGGACATATAGAACACACATGTTCATGTCCTGCCTTTTACCTACATAGCACCCTGCCCTATGGGCTACCTAGGGCCTACCTTAGAGGTGACCTATATGTAGAAAAAGGGGAGTTTAAAGCTTGGCAATTACTTTTAAATGGCAAGTCGAAGTGGCAGTGAAACTGCACACACAGGCCCTGAAATGGCAGGCGTGAGACAGTGTTAGGGGGCTACTTATGTGGGTGGCACAACCAGTGCTGCAGGTCCACTAGTAACATTTATTTTGCTGGCCCCCGGCACAGGTAGTGCACTTTACTAGGCACTTACAAGTAAATCAAATAATCCAATTGGGAATGAGCAAATGTCACCATGTTATAAGGAGGAGCGCATACGCACTTTAGCACTGGTTAGCAGAGGTAAAGTCCACAGAGTCCTTAAACCAGCACAAACAGTGTCAAGAAGTGTAGGGAGACAGGCCCAAAGTTGGTGGTGACCACCCTAAGGCTGTCAGATCTAACATCTGTTTCCACCAGCTGAAAGTAGGAAGAGCAACCCAACCCCTTGGGAGCTCTCATTGCTAAGGCGGAGGTATCTGGAGAGACCATCAGCATTGTAGAGAAATGGACAACTTTAGGATTTTCACCCCTCATCTTCATGAGCCATCTGAGGGCCCTGTGGTCTGTCTGAACCCGGAAGTGAGTCCCAAACAGATAAGGTCTCAGCTTCTTAAATGCCCAGACCACAGCAAATGCTAGCCTTTCAATAGTGCTCCACCTCTGTTTCCGTGGTGATAGTCTTCTGCTATAAAGACTATCGGTTGGTCTAAGCCCTCCTCATTCAGCTGTGCTAGGACCGCCCATATGCCATGCTCTGAAGCGTCTGTCTGCACAATGAATTCTCTGGACCAGTCAGGGGCCTTGAGCATGGGTGCCATGCACATGGCTTCCTTCAGGGAGTCAAAGGCTTTCTGACAAGCCTCTGTCCAATTCACCAACCTAGGTTGCTTCTTGAATGTGAGTATTGTTAAGAGGGCCACTTTGGAGCCATAACCCTCAACAAATCCTTGGTGGTATTCAGTGAGGTCTAAGAATGCTCTCACCTCTGTTTGAGTTCTAGGTGGTTGCCAGGCCTTGATTGTTTCAATCTTGGCCTGGAGGGGATGCACTTTGCCACCACCTACTGGGTGTCCCAAGTACACCACAGAACCCTGCCCAATCTGGCACTTACTGGCCTTGATGATCAGGCCTGCCTGTTGCAGGGCCTGAAGCACTTCCTTGAGTTGAAGCAGATGTTCCTCCCAGCTGGAACTATAGATGGGGATGTCATCTGGGTAGGCTGCACAGAAGACATCCTTGCCAGCTCGGACCCCGTTAACCAACCGTTGGAAAGTAGTGGGGGTATTTTTCAGTCCAAATGGCATGACCCAGAACTGGTAATGACCCGGAGGAGTAGAAAAAGCTGATCTCTCCTTTGTCCCTTCAGTGAAGCTGATCTGCCATTACCCTGACGTGAGGTCAAAGGTACTAAGGAACTTGGCAGCACCTAGCCTGTCTACGAGCTCATCAGCTCGGGGGAAGGGGTGAGCATCTGTCTTTGTGACACAGTTGAGACCCCGGTAGTCCACGCAGAACATAAGCTCTAGCTTGCCAATGGGAGCAGCCTTCTTGGGAACCAACACCACTGGGCTGGACCAGGGACTGCTGGACTTCTCTATCACCCCAAGAGCCAGCATCTTGGCAATCTCCTCCTTGATGCCGGACCTCTCCTTATCTGACACTCTGTAAAAAACATTCTTTACAGGTGGACTGTCTCCTGTGTCAATGTCATGTACACACAAGTGTGTGAGTCCAGTGGTAAGGGAAAACAGGGGAGAGGACTGCTCCAATAACTCGTAACAGTCTCCTCTCTGATCTAGGGTCAGGGAGTCAGAGAGATTGACATCCTCCATTGATTCATCACCTTCTTTGGCACAGAAGAGGGCGGGGAGAGGCTCACTCTCCACTTCCATAGCCTCATCTGTCACCAGAAGTATGCTGACTTCAGACCTCTCATAATGAGGCTTCAGTCTGTTCTGATAGAGCACCCTTAGAGGATTTCTAGGGGACTTGATGAAGTAAGTGGCCTCCCTCTTCCGCTCCTTGATTTTGAATAGGCCAGTCCAGCAGTCCTGGAGAGCTCTAGGCTCTACTGGCTCCATTACCCATACATTGTCTCCAGGTGAGAATTCTACCAGGGTCATACCATTGCTTCATCACCTCTTGACTGGCCTCAAGGTTGCTCTTGGCCTGTTTCCAGAAGCATTGCATCTGGTTGCGGAGGGACACCTTGTAACTGACCACACCCTGGGGTGGTTTCCTGGGAGCTTTCTTCCACCCTTCTTTTACTTTGCTTAGGGGTCCCCTGACAGGGTACCCATAGAGAAGTTCAAAGGGGCTGAACCCCACCCCTTTCTGGGGCACCTCTCCATAAGCAAAGAGACGGTATGGCAAGAGGACATCCCACTTACACCTCATGGCCTCTGGTAGGCCTGTGATCATGCTTTTTAGGTTCTTTTTGAATCTTTCAACAAGCCCATTGAATTGAGGTTGGTAAAGGGTAGTGAACCAGTAGGTCACCCCACACACATCCCACATGGACTTCATGTAGACAGACATGAAGTTTATACTTCTGTCAGACACAACCTCTTTTGGGAATCCCAAACAGGTAAATATACCCATCAGAGCTCTGGTCACCACCGGTGCAGTCACTGTCCTTAGAGGGATCGCCTCTGGAATGCAGGTGGCATGATCCACCAAAACCAGGATGAGCTTGTTGCCTAGGGCAGTTTGAGGTCCAAGGGACCAATGGCGTTGATGCACACCATTTCAAAGTTGGTGCTAAAGATGGGAAGTGAAATCAGGGGGGCCTTGAGCATTTTCCCGGTCTTCCCACTAGACTGGCAGTTTGGGTAGGACCTACAGAAAGCATCTGAGGCTACCCACATTCGGGGCCAATAAACATGGAAGACAAGCCTGGCAAAGGTCTTGTCTTGCCCCAAATGTCCAGCCAGGGGGGTGTCATGAGCCAATCCCAGTAACAAGGCCCAGTAGCAGTGGGGGACCACCAGCACACTTGCAGCCCCAGCTTCTGGTACCTTGGGCTTACTATAAAGGAGATCATTCTCCCAATAGATGTGGTGATAACCAGAGGCTTCACCTGCTGCCTGGTCTGCGGCCTGACTCCTTAAACCCTCAAAGTAGGGCACTCTTTCTGCGCTTTGCAGAACTCCTCCCTTGTTAGCCCATCCTCAACTTGTCAGCCAGCAAGCTCAGGCAGGTTATCCAGGGTGGTGATGTCCTTCCCAGTTGGCTCAGGGGCCTCTTCCTCTGGGACCCTTCAACCCCTGGGGGAACATCTGCAACCGGTTTCCCGTGCCCCTTCCCCTCCCTCTTTGCAGCTGTCTGGACCATTGTTCCAGGCTCCAGATGCTCTTGACTGCCTTCCCAGGCAGTCATGGACTGTGTGGTCATGCAGACCCATTCAGGCAAATCTAACATCTCCAGGTGATACTTGAGCTCCACCTCCTTCCAGGTAGTATTCTCAAGGTGGCTGCCTAAGAGACAATCTACAGGCATGGCAGGACTCACAGCTACCTTTAGAGTACCAGAGACCCCCCACTCAAAGAGAATTCAAGCCACTGGTAGGCTACTCTCACAATTGTCAGCGACTATGACCTGGTTGAATGTATTGGGGATGACCTGCTCTGCTGACAGCAGCTGACTCTTGACAGTAGTCATGCTGGCTCCTGTGTCACGCTGAACCTTCACCCTTTGACTATTAATGGTGACCCACTGCCTATACTTGGAAGTATTGGCAGGCATGTGGGCTTTCTAAAAGTAGCATTTCTAAAATAGTAATATAAATTCCAACTTCACCATTAAGCAGTATTTTGTAGTACCATTCTGGCCATACTAAATATGATCTGTTTAACCCTTTCTAATCAGCATCTACCACTCAAACAGTTTATGAGGGTAGCCTTAATGTTAGCCTATGAAAGGAGCAGGCCTCACAGCAGTAGAAAACAGATTTAGGAGATTTCCACTACCAGGACGTATAAAACACACAGATATATGTCCTGCATTTTACCTGCACAGCACCCTGCTCTATGTGTTACCTAGAGCCTACTTTAGGGGTGACCTATATGTAGAAATACAGGAGTTCAAGGCTTGGCAAGTACTTTTAAATGCCAAGTCGAAGTGGCAGTGAAACTGCACACACATGCCTTGCAATGGCAGGCCTGAGACATGGTTAGGGGGCTACTTATGTGGGTGACACAACCAGTGCTGCAGGTCCACTAGTAGCATTTAATTTACAGGCCATTAGCACAGGTAGTGCATTTTACTAGGGACTTGCAAGTAAATTAAATATGCCAATTAGGTATGAGCCAATGTGACAATGTTTTAAGGGAGAGAGCATATGCACTTTGGCACTGGTTAGCAGTGGTAAAGTGAGCAGAGTCCTAAAGCCAGAAAAAACAGTGTCAAAAAGTGGAGGGAGGCAGGGAAAAAGTTTGAGGTGACCAGGATGTCAGGTCTAACAATTATGCAGCAAATAAAACTCTGCTTGATGGATCGATGTAAATTTCACCTGACATTTGTATCCTCTAATTTGGGCTAATAGTATGAGACGGCCTTAAGCATCCTTCACAAAGGACAACAGGAGACAATCTCATCTGTCTATGGGTTCCGATTGGGCAATGACCAGTAGCACAGTGAGTAACATGCATGTTTCATGTTCAGTCCATATTCTCAGCTGTTGGTGAGTGAGCACTGTGTCACTCAGTTTTTTGAAATAGTAGATATAATGCGCTGTGGTGTGCTATGTCATTTTCCAAGTTTTCTTGAAGAATTTTCTCTAAACAGAAATGCATTACAGCTCGTGCAGTTATATTTTTGGCTTTCGTCAAAAGAGCAGAAATCTACGTTGCCCTCCCCTGTGCGTTTTAAAGATTCATTGGATATGCCTGATATTTCAATACATAAGATGCTATGCTAATGCAAACTAAAGAAATGTGCAGTCCTCAAACTCATTGTATTTTGTCACACATGCTTCATTTAACAGGTGTAACTTCTCTCAGCCCTGCTCATCAGTTAATCTCCGAGTAATGACTCCTCTCACATCTCGAGTGGATGCGTTGAGGACATTGCCGAATCACCTGGCCTTGAATGATAAACTGCACGTATGCAGGAGTGTTGCATCGCTCAGTCAGATTGACCCGTACGGGATTACCTGTAATCACACTTCATTTGCAGGTCTCGATAAAGCTCCATTTTCTGTTCCCTATGAGTCCTGGCAGTCTGCACTTGCAGTCATTATCCTCTTGTCAAGTATTCTTTGGTAATTAAGGATGCTTCAGTCTGACTCAGAGTCCAAACAAGCTTGATCCCTTCCACTGACATTACTATTAACCCAGAGATTGCCAGAAAAATATTGTAACTGGAGATGGTGAGTACAGTAGACAATAATAGACACAAGTCAGATAAAGGCGCGTTTTTCCAAAGTTAAAACACAGAATGCTGAGAAGGCAAATGCAGAGGGAAGACATGCTGGAAAGTTAGTGGGTTTTCGGGTGCTGACTTAATTAAAAGAGGGGAGCTTAAAAGAGTAAAAAAAGTACCTGCAATAGACAAAATGTGACATAAAGATCTTAGGTTTATTTCTCTCTGTAAACTTGAAAGCACTGGCAGAGATGAATTAAGAGAGCTGCTGCTTTGCTTCAGGGACTGTATCATGCTCTTGACACAACAGTGAATGAAAAAATAGCTATACTGAAAACACAGCCGCCAACTTGCTAAGTGTCACACATTAAGGGACAGATTTATAAAACAAGAGTTGTGCATATGCAGTGCAGCAAACTAAAGGGAGAACACAGCGCAGAGCCACATCCATAAACATATGGCACTGGTGCTGCGATGTCCTGCACAGGTTTCCAAAGAAGCTGCCTAGTGCCATGCAAAAACATTTGCACCATATTGCAGAGGTGAGTGGGTGCTGTCTAATGCAGGTTTTACAATAGAAAATAACCTTTCAGTAAAAATGCTGTGCGTACATTAACTTTAAAGTTTTTACCATAATAGATGTGTGCTAAGGCACCCATACAATGTGGGAACTTTAGAAGAAATTGCAATATTTTTCCTTGTTAACACCTGCCTCAAGGAGGCTTATTTTGTCTTGAAGCCCTATATATAAGCCATGGGATGCACCTTTAACCCAGATTAATGCAAAGCAGCGCTAGACACGATTTGAGTTACTTTACAGGCTACTTTCCAGTGCAAAAAAAGATTTGCACTAAGAAAGTACATAATGATTTGATACTTTGCACTGGATTGTATCACATTTTTTGACTGTGTGCCAGGACAAAGGTTTAATAAATCCAGAGGCATAGGTTCTGGGGTGTTGTTTTGGGTGTGACATCCTCCAAATAAATGCATTCTTGGATTGGTAGTTAGGTCTTGGACCCTGTGCCTGATGTGCTATGTATGTTTTTTTTTACTATCTGGATTGCAATAAGGATTTTAAAATGTTTATTATTTGGATCAAAAACTTAAATATTTATAGCTTTCCCTTTTGCTGAATTTGTTTTGTTGGCTTTAAAGGGCATATGCACACATCCTAAATGATGGCGCAATTAGCTTACACCTAATCGGCACATTCAATTTAGCTATAAATCCTCAACAAATGGTACACCATGTACCCAGGCCTTGTAAACTAAATGCTTTTAGTAGGTCTACAGCACTCATGGTGCCAACCACTAAAGTAGCCTTTTAAGACATATTTCAGGTCCGTCACTGCAGTCTTTAATGTAGCCTTAAACTGCCCTTTCAATCTGGAAAAATAAACATTTTGCCGGACCTTAACCTTCCTTTCTAATACATATAAGTCCCCTCTAAGAAAGGACCCAAAGCTCATGGGGCTGGGTGCATTGTATTTAAAAATTCGGGCGTGTGGAATACAATTTTACATGTCATGGTAGTAAACAACTCCTAATGTCGTTTTTCACTAGTGCAAGGCCTATCTTTTCTATAGGATAACATTGGCTTACTGTCGGAAATGGCCCTTTCAGCAGGGTCACTCCTAAACCGTTACCTTCCTCCTCCTCTTTTTGCTGAATTAGTTTTTGTTGGCTTTAGGACTCTGGGCACTTTAACACCAATAACCAGTGCTAGAGGGCATGTGCTCCTTCCCTAAAACATGGCAACATTGGCTTATCCACAATTGGCATATTTAATTTACATATATGTCCCTAATACAGTGCACTACATGTGCCCAGGGCCTGTAAATTAAATGCTATTAGTGGGACTGCAGCACTAATTGTGCCACTAACTTAAGTAACTCTTTAAACATGCCAGGCCTGCCAATATCCAGCCTGTATGTGCAGTTCCACGTCCATATTGACTTGGCATTTAAAAACCCTTACCAAGCCTTAAACTCCCCTTTTTTACATTTAGTTCACCCCTAAAGTACATCCTAGGTATCCCATTCAGCAGGGCGCTATGTAATTCAAATGCAGGATATATACTTTTTAATTTGACATGTTCTGGTAGTGAAAAACTCTCAAATTTGTCTACTGTGAGTCCTACCCCTCCAGTTGGATTACATTGGGGATTCCTTAATACATTTGTTAGGTGTAATCATGATTGGAAGGAGAAAGAGCTCATGTTTAGTACCTATGAAATAATAATGGTAAATCCTCTCTATGAATCAATTCTGTTTATTTTCTAGCCATAGCAAACATTTTGATACATGGCTAATAGCCTACAACCCTTGGGCCGACAGCATCAAAATGATCGGTTGGAATCAGACAGTTTACACAGCTATCTCTCTACAAACCAGGGGCTGGAAGCAACAGTAAGGCATTTTCAAAAGTAAAACAATACAAACAGCTTCTGAAAACCCTCCTTCCCCCGTCTCCTTCAAAAGACAATGTTATGGTGACCTATGAATGTTGTGGAGTGGTTTTAAGTTGTCCGGGGATGAGGGCACTAGCAAAGCAAAGTTAGAGTGCAGGTGGGTCTGCAGGTGGCTCGGTTGGGGGGGAGCAAACGTAGCACTTTTTATCTAGGTAAGACAAGTAACTTAATTAGATTCAAAGGCCCGAATAGTGATGGATGGTACCCACAAGTCAGAGTTTGAGTCACTATTGGGGGCAATTGCGAGGGAGAGTTTCAGCACCCCCAGATATGCCATAGTTTATAAAGCCACATGGTATAATCAGGGACCCTGCCTGAGCCTCAAGCAGTGAGAATGACTTAGTGAGCTGCCTCAAGGGCCAGCACCATTTATCTCCCTCTCCAAGAGCACAGGGGATAGGTTAGAGGGTTGGGGAGCCCCAGGATAGTGTTGGCTCGGATCTGTGGTATGATGGTATTGAAGGCCTTGTACATGTCATTCAGAATATGACCCCAATAGCGGACTAATTTTGGGCAGAGCCAAAGCAGGTGTATCAAATTGCCTGTTGTGCCACACTCCCTCCAACAGTCTCTGATGGGATTCAGCCTCCATGCATAGACTGAGCTGTTGTGAGGTACCAGTAGGAGATTATTTCATATGCTGTCTCTGTGCTAGCCATATTGTGAGCAGCATGACAGGCCCGGTAGTAGATGCCCTCCCAATCTTTAATAGATAGTGCTCTGCCAAGCTCTGCCTCCCACCTCCTCTGCCCCACTGTTTTAGCTGGTGGTGCCACCCCACCTAATAGGGCATAGAACTTTATGATAAGATCCCTATCTGTCTTTTATAAGGAAGACCCATTTTACAAAAAGGTGAGAGGGGCCACTCTGCGTGTGGTCTAATGTTAGGATGAAGCAACCAGTGTCTCACTTTCAGGTTTTTAATCCAGTCTACCTCCTTTAAAGCATAATCAGCTTCAGTTAGTTGAATGGGATTATCCTCTGCGTGTCGAAGAGGCAGCCTATACACTGGCAGCCAGTGTGAGAAGTTTTCCCAATGCATTCCCGGTGTAAAGTCAGGGTTAGCCAGAATTGGGGTCACTGGACAAGAGAAAGAAGTTAAGCCTTTCTTTGTTACTACTGCATCCCAGACATTGAACATGGAACCAGTCACTGGTGAGAAATGAAGTCCCCACGCCTGGTGCTTACGTGGGAGCTAAGGCTCATTCAACATGTGGGAGCCAACTACAGCCTGGTCTACAAAGCACCAGTGCTTCTACAAGGCAGGTCGGCTACATTCAACCCTCCCACACATGTTGTGCAGTAGAGTAGGTGCCTATGAGGACATGGTTTCTTCCTATCCCAGACAAGACTTAAGATGTGAGGGCTGTAAACTTCAGGGTTGCAGTTTCAGCCACTAAGCAGGCCAGCATGATGCTGAGGTAAGATGTATACTCCCAATGCACTCGGAAGTGAATAAGGAGCGGAGATGGTTCTCATGAGGCGGCATCAGTGATTGGTTCAGGCCCTGTGTTCTCAACATGTTTACTTTGAACCCTGATACAATCCCAAAGCACTGGAACTCTTTCTGGAGCAGTGAGGGCAAGGGTCATGCCATCCGCATATAGGCTAAGGAGGTGGGGGTTGCTTCCAAAAGGGATGCCCATAGTAGCTTCTAATTTATCATGCAAAAGGCTCCAATTACAGGGCAAAAGGGGGAGGGGAGAGAAGACACCCCTGCTGGGTACCTCACTGGATGAGGAAAGGTTTGTTCAGCATGCCGTTCACTCTCACTGATGCCCTAGGGTTGATGGAGACACTATGGATCCAGTGTTGGAATCTGACCCAGAGGCAGAATTGTTTCAAGACCTCAAAGAGATAGGGCCAATGAACCCTATCAAACGCCTTCTTGGCATCGATGGAGAGAAGGATAACATCTTTTTGGGAGCAGCTGATTTTGTCCATTAAATGGAAAATACATTTGATATTATCTCCACATTGGTGGTTGGGTATGAAGCCGGCTGGTCAGAATCGACCAGTTCTGGCATGAGGGGGTCCAGCACTTTCTGTCCCAGACTCACATTATTTTCTTTGCTGCATCGGTTATCAGGGGCAGAGCTTGTGACAAGTTCCCACTGACTAACCGTCTCCTCGGTTTTGTTATTTTGGAGGCAGTTGGCTATCACCTCCCGTAATGCCTCTATAGTGGCTTGAGACTGAAGGGCACAATCCCTGAGCCTCCAATGAGAGGGCCATTGCTGGCCTGCATCCACCCATAGGACCAATCAGAGGGGTGCATGGTCCAATAAGGACTGGGGGTCAATATAGACCTCCTGGACAAGGGCCTGTACCACAGGAGATGTCATGAAAAGATCGATGCATACAAAGGTTTTGTATGCTGAAAAGTAGAATGTGTAATCTTGAGTGCTGGGGTGGAAAAGACACCAGATGTCCCTTAGGTCATCGTCTGCCAGCCATTAATGAGACACTGTGGCGAGAAGGCACCAGTCTGAACAGAGCATTGCCCAGAGTGATCTAAATCTGTGTTCATGACTAGGTTCAGGTTCCCTACCACCGTACAACAGTTTCTGGAGATTGCTGTACTAAGGAGAGACCAATCTCAATAAACATCTCCTGGTGCTTGTTGGGTGTGTAGATGGATGCAAGGGCCAGGACTTCACCCCTGAATCCCCTTGAAAGGAAGATCACAACCCTCCCTTCTTCGCAGGGCCAGAGGACCATTACTGGCACAAGAATCATCAGGTTTTGATCCTGTATTCATCTCTGGAGATGATAAGGGTCTCTTGTAAGAGTTAAATATCACGATCAGAGCATTCAAGGAGTGATAGGATAGTGGTGCCTTTAGTCGATTATTGAGGTCTCAAACATTGAGTCTTGTGACTTTAAGGTCCAGGTAATCTGAAGAAAAAGAGAAGGGGAAGGAATTTGTCATGAAGGTTTAGTGCCATGGTGAGGAGGATGTAGGGCAGGATTGAAGGATAGCATGCTGTCACCTAAGCCTGCAGGGAAGTGACAGTAGGCTGTGTAGTGTGAAGGCAGGACAACAAACATAAACAATCTCCAAATAACATTGTAAAAGGAACATAAACATTAACAAGTACATTGGCAATGGTTGGTTGCAAAGTGGACATGGGCCTGACAGACAGGCAGGTGATGAGAGCCAGTAGGAGTAGTAAAACTGCAGGCCTCCTGCCGCCACAGATCAAAAATTAAAGGGTGGATCCTAGTGTAAATTAAGATGAGGAGCAGATTGTGCAGAAGTGCTGGTCATGGAGGAGCCTTTCCAGTCCTGAATGCCAAGCTGTCCAGTACCACCTGACATTCTTGTGCAAGTTCTTTAGGGTCAGGACCAGGGTTCTTCCCACATTTACCAGCTTTCTGTTATTGCCACAGGCACATGTGGGAGGTCTAGGGTGAGCCAGTGGTGGCTCAAGGAGGGGAGTCCTCTGGCAAGTTGAGGGTATAGCATGCTTCTCTGAGTGTTCTGGATTAAAAAAGTTGGCCCTCCCAATGGAAGATAGATCTGAAGGGGTGCCCCAAGCCATAAGACACTTCCTTGGCATGAAGAAAATCAGTGACCAGCATGAAATCTCTGCGGTACTGTAGGGTGAAAAGTGAAATGTCCTGAAGGAGGCCAATTTGGATTACCCAGAAGTGGACAGGTTGCTGGGTTCTGGCTTTCCACAGGATGCCTTCCTTAGTTTGAAAATCATGGACTCAGGCTAAAATGTCCTGCAGTATGGACTTAGGGCCACTAGGGCAGCCAACATGATGTACTCTGTCCAGTCATAGCGCAGATTCCTCAGCTCTGCCTAGGATCAAGTGAAACAGGGCCTGCATGTATACCTGAATAGTGGAGCCCTCAGAGCCAACCAGGACCACTGGAGGCAGAGATCATTCCAAAGGGATTTATTCTCAGGGTCTATTTCCTGTGCCCACAGGGTGTCGTGTTATCGATGAAGATAGATGACTTCCTGCCGCAGCATTTCCATTTCTTCACCTCTGATGATCTCAGCATCTTCCAGGGAAGAGAGACAGTCCCACACCAAGGACAGGTCCCATTTTACTTGACGCAGATCCTAAGAAAGGTCTCTTTTGAGTTCCAGGATGTTTGTTTTTGTGGGAGTCGAAAAAGGAGGCCAGGAAGGCCCGAATCATTATTGGAAGCCTCCTCAGCATCTGTTTGCAGGGGCCGCTGTGATGCTGGTGGTGGGTCTCGGGAGGCAGCTGGCATGGAGCGGGTAAGCATGTCCTGTACTGTCTTGTCATGTTTACCCTTAGTGGCCGCCATGGTTCATAGGGTGGTGTGGCCCTCAGGCTGCTCTAACTTGCTGGGCTGCTCATTCAGGAGTCACCTTGGTGAGAAGTCTGCTCTCCAACAATCTGCAGGGGGGCCAGGGAGGGAAACAGGGTTGTCCCCCACATTACAGCAGGACTTCCTCAGGACTAGAGGGATGTAGACAGCCTAAATGCTGCAGGATTCAATAGAAAAAATCCTCCAAGCCAGGATGGTGTCCACACAAGCATCCATAGGTATATGTAATGACATAACCAGAATTCAGCAAACGGGGACCTCTTTGGGGTTCACTTCCCGAATCTTAACACAAAGCTTTACTAAATACGGCAAAAATGATGAGCAATACTTTCATCCTGGGCCCCAAATGATTTAAGGTTTTATGAAAAAGCAAAGTCCTCTGACGGTGCGTGAAAAGCCTTTGGATTCCTGAGGAAGACCTGCTGTGATGTCTAACTACTAACACATACATATAGGGTTGAAACTGAAACATCAACAGTCTAATTTTGTATGTTCTCTGTGAAACATCTTAAGGAAGTGCCAATAATGATATAGGATGGTTGTTGAATGAAAGAGATGAGAGAGAACAGACATATTTTGAATACTTTTTCTATTTATATCATGTTAAGACCAGTCTTTGTCTACATTGTATAATGTTAAACATTTTTTTACTGTGTGTCACTTTATCACTGAGTCACGTCTTTTGATTTCTTTTTTGTTTTTTTGACAGGCTTAAACGAATAGTGAAATTTGTGCATATTATTTAGATGTATAACTTCTAATATCTTAAATAGTCATAACTGTTGTGTGTGTTGTTTATCTAGGTGTTGTACTGTGGGGGTGTTCAATAATGTTCAAACGAGGCCCACACTCTCCCAGCTTCTTGCAGAACATAAATTGATCTCCTCATATAGATGTGATTTTTCAACACCTATTTTTCAGCAAAGAAATTGACACACCCAAAATAGCTCATTGTAGTTTATAGCACATTTAACAGTTGAGATTTTTCTGCTCTTAGCCCTGTGTGCATGCAGTCTGTCTCCTATACCTGTCTGTGGTAGGTGACAGCTGGGCCCTGTGCATTCCTTCTAGACAGCCACACACAATGGGAGATCATGTGTGATTTGATGGGCTTTACTGGAGAATCAACTGGTGCACTTCAAAGGCATGCCTCTAGAAGTTTCTCCCACCTTCCAGAACCAGGGCACCAAAGTATAAATACTGGACCTCAAACACCACCAGTTCAGTTCACTATAAGGTCCTGAGGAGACTCTGCCAAGAAGAGAAGATGCATTGCCAGGAATTACCTCCACTTTGCCAGTTGGCTCTGCTGTGTTGACCTGCTGATTGCTTTACTACCAGAAGGGATGGCCACTTTGCAACTTGCTCCGATGTGATGGGCTGCTGCCTTCTGCTTCTTGTAGTGAGAAGGACTGAACCTACTCTATAACCTCTTGCAACCTGAGAGAACTCCAAATGCTTGTTGGCTTGCCCCCTGTTCCTAAAAGTCTCAGGTCTATCTAAGACTTTGGAGACATTTAGGGCCGTATTTATACTCCGTTTGCGCCGAATTTGCGTCGTTTTTTTCGACGCAAATTCGACGCTAAACTAACGCCAACTAACGCCATATTTATACTATGGCGTTAGAGGCGAATAGCGCCAAAGTTCCCGGAATGTGCGTCATTTTTTAGCGTGAACCCCTTCCTTGCGTTAATGATATGCAAGGGAGGCGTTCCCGTCTAAAAAATGACTCCCAGGCCTTTACGTGGTATTTATACTCCCGGGCAAAAGAGACGCCCGGGAGTGGGCGTGGCTAAAAACGGCGCATTTGCGCCGCTTTTTAACGCCTGGGTCAGGCATGGCGTTAAGGGACAAGTGGGCTCAAAATGAGCCCAGAGTGCCCTCCCCTGCCCCCAGGGACCCCCCCTGCCACCCTTGCCCACCCCAGGAGGACACCCAAGGCTGGAGGGACCCACCCCAGGGACATTCAGGTAAGTATTTTTTTTTTTTTTTTTAATAATTTTTTTTGGCATAGGGGGGCCTGATTTGTGCCCCCCTACATGCCACTATGCCCAATGACCATGCCCAGGGGACAGAAGTCCCCTGGGCATGGCCATTGGGCAAGGGGGCATGACTCCTATCTTTACAATGATAGGAGTCATGTTGATGGGGGATGGGCGTCGAAAATAAATGGCGCAAGTCGGGTTACGACGATTTTTTCGACGTAACCTGACTTGCCCCATTTTAAGACGCCCATGCGCCATTTTCCCCCTACGCCGGCGCTGCCTGGTGTACGTGGTTTTTCTCGCGCACACCAGGCAGCGCCGGTCTGCTTGCGCCGGCTAACGCCATTCAATAAATACGGCGCCCGCATGGCGCTTCAGAATGGCGTTAGCCGGCGCAAAACTTTTTGACGCTAAACTGCGTTAGCGCAGTTTAGCGTCAAAAAGTATAAATATGGGCCTTAATACCCTGTTACTGAAGCTGTCTTGTGAGACCCAGTACCTCAGCTGCACAAGAGAACAGTCCTGTGCAGTGACAAAGGACAAAGGACCACAGTTCAAAGATCATGTGAAATGGAGTCCTGACCAACAGCCTCCTGGTGCCAAAGCATAGTTAGGACAGCGTCAAGCCCCACCTGCGATTTTGAGGGGAGACCAGTGCAGCGCTGTAGAACAGCAGACCACTGTGACTTGCCACTGCCACACTCTTGACCAAAGGATGAGAACATGATTTCTGATCTACATTCTCCAAGGTCACCGTTGATGGCATTTTGACCAAGACGCAGCTGCCTCCATCAACAGGTACTGTGCTCAAGAGACATGCGAGGTCCCTGGAGCCTCTCTACATTGTCGCACAGGTGGTTGTTTCCCTCGAGTTACCAGACCTGAGAGTGCGGCAGTAAGCACCCAATGTGACTTTCTTCAAAACAAAAGCATATTGCCCAAGTGTTTAGAACGTTGCTCAGTCCCAGGTGGGACCTTAAATCCCCAAATAGAAGCGCACAGTCGCTTCTCATGTTGCACTTATTTGCATACTGGAAATACATGAGATACCTGAAATACTTGAAATACCAAAATCCTGGCAGGTATCAGTTTGATTTTTGTTGTTCGGGACTTATTTGAAACAGATAAATATTCTTTATTTTTCGAAACCAGCATGGAGTCTTTTGTTGGTGTTTTCACTGTGTTACTGTAATCATTATGTTGCAAAATGCTTTACACATTGGTACTAAAAATAAGCCTGACTGCTCTTTGCCAAGCTACCAGATGGTGAGCACAGGTTAATTTAGGTTGTGTATCTAACTTAACCTGCCTAGAATTGAGATCCCTACTTGGACAAGGTGCATACCACTGCCAACTAAAAAACAAATTGGTAACATTGGTGATCAGCGGTGAGACTAGGACTTGAGTTTGTGCAGTGCATCACAGTAATTTGATTTACACTATTACTCACATCAAGACCAATTCAGATCATGTGTCTCTGATCCCCATTGTCATTTTTTCTACTCTCTCCAATTGACATTTTTATTTTTTCAATTCTCTCTGATTTGCATTTTTGTTTTCTACTCTAAATCATGTCTCTGATTTGAGGTTCTGCATCAGCAGAGCTTGCCAAACTTGAGAGTCCACTGTGCCCAGCTTCAGGATTACTGCAAGAATTCTGGGTTTCCTATAAAGAGCAGCAACAAGAAAGTGGGGCTGCAAAAACAGAGAGCCCATTCAGAAGCCCATGCTGCATTAAATGAGACCGCAAAGGCGAATGAGGCTGAGGAAAAACTGGATGTGGAGGACAATTTGGTCCAGGGTCTGAGAGAAGGCCTTGGGCTGTTGTCTATGTGAAAGGAAAGCAACTTACTCCCAGGAATGAGGGCCCCCTCCAGGGAAGGGAGCATCGTGTCATCCAAAAGACTGCCCAAGATGAGCTGGAGGACAGACAGAAGGGGAGAAAGTTTAAATTTGAGTTGGCTATACTCAAATTTGGAGAAGGAGAAGCCCAAAAGAAGAACAGGTTGGCCATCAAGATGGAGGCGAGCTAAAAGAGGAGACAAATATGATGTTGGCTCAGGAGCTGAGACAAAGACTGTTGGGCATCAAGGCCGGATAACTGGAGTCCAGCAGTGATGGTAACAGTTTTCTAAAAGGAGGGCCCACATACCAAGGGTCTGGTGTCTAATTTTGTATTGGGAGATGACATAGATAGATAGTCTGAGGCCTAAAAAATTGTTCTGCAAATGCACAGAGTCCCTGAGATGGATTGGGGAGCTAGATTGTGGAGACATGTCCATAGTGAGAGGAGTAACACTCTATTGGCCCTAGAAGGGTGTGACAGGATGAAGTATCCACCAAAGAAGGAAACCCTCACCAGAAAGTTTGGTTTGACCCCAGAGAAATATAGAAAGACATTTTGGGATAGTAAGAAGATTTCCCAGCAGGCCTAGGTGGATTGTGTGGATTCTTTTTGCAAGGCACTGGATGGTTGAGTAAAGCGCAATGAGGTAAAAGATGACCAGGGGTTGCACAATCTGTTCAATCTCTGCTTTCCAGATCTGTGCCAACACCTTGTTGACAGCAAGCTCACTAACCAAGAGAGCTTGCCAAGTAGGTGGACCAGTAAGTCAGTACCAGTGTCCACTAGAAGGTACCTGGGAAGGGTGGTTCAAGTTTCCCACAGGAGAGTGAGTAGGAGGTCAAGAGAGACCCAGTCAAGTCCCAGAGTAAGGGTGAAGGAAAGGATTTAATTGTCCCTTCTGAGAAAAAGAGTGAGATTCTGATGCACGGTGGCTTAGGGCACCCAAATGTCATCCCTGCTGCTTTGATTTTTCTCGGCTAGGACACAAGCAGGGAGCCTCTGTCTGTCTAAAGAAACTACCCACTGGTGGGAACTCTACATGAGTGGCTAATGTGGCCTATGGGGTACATGTCATGATCTCCATCAGTTGGGAAGTGGACTCCGAGGGTGAGTTTGTGATCTCTACGGGTTGGAGTCATCACTTCCACCAGGTGACAGTGAATCGGGTCCCAGTCTCTGCTTTGAGGTACACTCTGGCTAGTCATACCATGATAGTGGAAAGGCTAGTTTCCCCAGAGCAGTACACCAGCCAAGTTTGCAGGGTGACACAGCCCATGGATAGGACTTCTACTGCCCCATGGCCCTGGTATCCCTAGGGTGGGGTGGGGAGGTGACCCAGAAGAGGGTCATAGTTAGTCCCAGAAGCCCATACACTGACTTCTGGAAAATAAGTTTCCACTGATGTCAGAGGAACTGGAAGGTGTGGTCACCACAAGCGCCCTAACCTTTGAGTTATCTGGGGGTACCACTTCAAATTAGAGGATACAGGACCCCAGAAGGAGGAGCTGGGAGAGGTAGAGACAACCCTCTCTCCTGTCCAGCCCTAGGGTACAGACACTAGGCTGGGTGACCAGTTTCATGATACCACCCTCTGAACTGGTGGAAGGTAGAGTGGAAAAATGGTGCAAGGCATCGAGGGTTACTGCCCCAGCTTTGAGAAAACACAGAGGCCAGAGAATTCTGGATGGTCTGGGACCTGGTTGTTGACACTGACAGATGCAAGTGGTGTATGCTGGCTGTTTTTTTCCTGTGGATTGAGTTTTCCTTGGAGTGAGAACAGAAGTCAGACCCAAAGGATGGAATCGGGCATATTGGACCTGGTTCTTTTTGCAGGGTCATCCCCAAACTCTGTGCTTCCTTCTTCCCAATCTTTCTGACCTCTTGCTGTTGGTTCTAGGACTCTGAGTACTTTATCACTGCTGGTCAGTGCTCTAGTGCAGGAGCTCTCCCTTCTGAGGTTGGCATGATTGGCTTACACCTAATTAGCACATTTAATTTACTTGTAAGTCCCTTGTACATTGGTTTCCCTATACCCAGAGCCTGTATAGTAAATGCTACTAGTGGACCTGCTGTGCTGCTTATGCCACCCACAGAAGTAGCCTTTCAAACTTGTCTCAGACGTGCTAGAGCTGGGCCTGTGTGCGCAGTTTACTGCCACAGGGACCTGGCATCTAAATTCACTTGCAAGGCCTGGAACTCCCCTTTTACTACATGTAAGTAATCCCTAAGGTAGGCCCTATCTAGCCCTTTTGGCAGGGTGCTATGTATGTGGAAGGCAGAACGTGTGCCTGGTTGTGTGGCCTGGCCTGGTAGTGTTAGGGTTTGTACACAGCAAAGAGCATGTCCCCTCTCACTGCACTAGTGGGTTCTGTAATAGCTCCCTTTTAAACTTACTATTGAAAGCCTTTCTTGTTATCTCACCTTCCCCCCCCCCCCAGGCTTCTGTGTATGTTGTTTAATGTGCTGTTTTGTTTACACATTGGGCCTTGCTTTTACCAAGGCTTCTTTAAAATACTCCTCCCTAGGCCATGTGTTAATCCAACTCATTTGTATAATAACTGAAACTCTGCACACCTTTCAAGAACATGTGCAGCATGTGAGGACCACACCCAGCTCTTCAAACCACACCCAGCTCTGCACACCTTTCAAGAACATGTGCAGCATGTGAGGACCACACCCAGCCCTTCAAACCACACCCAGCCCTGTCTATAAAAGGCATCCCCCGAGCCTCACCCAGTGCTTGTGCTCGTCTACCTCCCGCTTACCTGAGAACAGATCCCTCGGCGCTGGCACTCCTGCTCTTTACAGACTTTCATTGACTTCAATGGGCGCAGCTTCTGGCTCTTCCTTCTTCCGGTTTCCGGTTCCTCCTTGCTTCAGCCTCTCTCCTATGAGTAACCTGCAAAAGAGAAAGAAGACAAGGTTAGACTGATCAGTATCTCTTGCCAGCAACAAGTAAGTGCAAAATCTTTTATTACCTGAAAGAACTTTGACAACAATTTCTGGATTCGTGTACAGAACTTTGTGAAGCAAACATTGTTTTTTCTCATGGAACTTTTAAGAATCGAACAGTGGAAACCATTAACAGCAAGGCAAACAGTAAATCAAGGACTTGCACAAATTACATGCTGTATTTTGATGTAAAAGTACAGTATTTGTTTTATAAAAGATTCTGGAAATATGGGAAAAGTGAGTCTGCTATTGGGAATTTAGGCTTTAGTTATATTATGATGAATGTTTGATATTGGTAATTCTGATAACGGTATTTGTTTAATGTTTTAGAAGCTTTACAGTAATAGAAAACACATCCCAGAGCAGTAACACATTCCAAACCTGGAAACTAGAGACCAGGATCCAAGAGGTACTTTTAGAAGAGAATTTCTAATAAATAAAGAGATAGTCAGGAACCCATTTAGGAATAGGTTGCACTTATCTGTTCTTTGTTTATGTTTCATTAGGCACCAGTTTATACAGAAGTCAGAAAGGGCCGCAGATTTGTGCAGCACTTCAACAGTGGAAACGCAAGAACGGTGTTGTCTCTCTTTTTTATTTTATCCACTTCCCCCCTTCCCTTGAGCTTCTGTTCTTAGTGCACTGTTTTAAAAACTAGTGTGCTGGAACAAGCAGTTTCAGGGTGGGGTCGGATTGTCTTCAACCTCCATCAGAACTGAACAAGAACTCAGGTGAGCTGGGCTTTGACAGGTAGTGACAATCAGCCTATTTGGTTTCTCACTGATGTGAGTGCTGCCTTGCTCAAAGGATTGCATTGGAAATGCCCTGCCTTATGTCTAGGGGGTATTGTCTGATCTATGAGGGGTAGACTAGGGCTGTTTGGTATGGTTGTACTGCTAGTGAGAAAGGCTGATTACTGGTGTAGGTGGATTTTTTAATTACTAGTATAGAAATACCCATCCTAAAAACTGAGCATTCCTCTGTGCTTATCACTCTGGTGTTTTGAACCTTGACTCGAGTTCAGGTCTGGGGCAGAGTGACAGGTGGGCTTTGTGCATACTTTTCAAACAGCCTGTACAGAGGGAGGGTGGAGGTTTCATGGAGGCACATCTTCATACTGAATGGTCTCCCTGGGCTGAGAGAAGGCGAGGCGGGCCACACCTGTATTTGTAAAGGCAGTGCCCTGGCCTCACACAAAGGGCTCATTTACCCGGAACTGAAGTCTGGAGCCTGTGCTGGAGGAGAGAGGGGACACTCCTAGAACCAGTTGGAACTGGTTGGAATCCCTTATCCCCCTCTTTGTTAAAGCTTGTGCAAAACTGAGTATAAGTGCAGGTTTTTTTTTCCCCATGTTAAGAGAGACATTCTTGAACAGCTGAAATGGACACAGAATGCTGCTGGAGGGACTCACCAGGAACCGCCCTGGACTGCTCCTGTTGTGCTTACCTGTGACCTTCTCGTCACTAGGAGGAACTGCCAGTGACAGCAACTCCTTTTGCTGGTCTGCTTTTTGGACCCTACCACCCTGTGCTCCCTTTTGCGGTCTCAAGGGCCTCTGTCCTCTGCACTGAAGTGCTAGAAGAGTGCTTTATTTTCGGCTTCCCTGGTTTAAGGGAAGTGTTGTGTTCGCCTTTCTCTGACTTATCTGAAGTGCAGGATGAGCGCTTTGTCGTTTGTACACTGTAGCGCAGTAAGAGGGCTTGGTCCCTGTTTATGTGGCTTAAAGCGGGTGAAGAGCGCTTTTCCCTTTGTTGCCCGAGTAGGGAATCACTGCCTCGACCCGGGCAGGTCATCAGAAACAAACCCAGGAGGGAACGTGCTCTTTGTGGTGCCCCCAGGGTGAGGAGCACTGAGGACAGTGCCCCAGGGGCATGGTCGGCACCAACCTTTGGTGCTTCACTGCCGCTGCCCCCAGGAGAAGACAGGCCAGAACCCGTAGCCAGGCAGCAGCTGCAGTATTTTCCCTGTGAGTGCCCTGCTCGCCAGAGGATTGTGGAGAGACCAGAACGCCCATGTGGGACCACGGTGGGCTCCAGAGCAAGGAGGCTCGTCCCAAGGAGAACTTTCCCCGGGATCGAAGTCACGTGGTCTCCAGGGACCGAGGATCTCATCCGGTGGAAAGCTGTGTGGTGGCAGTGACCCAGAGTGAGGAGAGGGCTCACCCGCTAGGTGTACTGTGTGGGAAGGGGCTTCTTGTTAGCAAGCTGCACAATTGGCATGGGGGCAAGATTGTTATGTTGACAGGACGGGGAGAAAACTCTCGCTGGGAGTCTCGTGCCTGCCCAGCCTTTCTGGAACCTACTGCCACCACCATAGGAAAAGTGCTGAGGCGCTATAGATATTTTTCCAGGAGGGGAGGTAGTGGGACTCCTACCCTCAAGGCTCTATTGTTGCTCTCTTTTCCTGACCTATCGCCAGAATCACCCATGATGTATGCCTTCAGGGTCATGATTGGATATATGTGCTAATGTGTTTTGCAGACTGGGAATATTGATGATCCTAATGCCTTGCAATGTGTTCTTTAATGTTCCTTTTATGGACATTTATAAGGATATGATTATTATGACATGTGCAATCTTGTGGTAATGACAGCCTGCCTACTGCTTATGTTGTAGGATAACCAGTGACCTACGTGTTTTATGTGACTACTGCAGGCTTTTGCAGAGTAAATGTACTGTGTAGTGTTCTGACTGCTTGGGTAGCAGGGTCTTACTGACATGTTGTATTTAGTCTATTGATGTTGTGTACAATACAGTTTATTGTTATATAACGTGGTGTTGTGTTTCCTTTGTGGTGGGGATAGTGCATCACATGTGTTGTGTGTGCTGTGCAATCGCTTTACACATTGCCTCTGGGATAGACCTGACTGCTTGTGCCAAGTTTCCAAGGGGATGAGCAGAGAGTATCTTGGGTGTGTAACTCCCACGCCCTGACTAAAGTGGGTGGGTTCTGCCTGGCTTGGGTGTATTCCTTAGCCAACCAGAAACCCCATGTCTAACAGGTCACATCACTTTGTTGGCCATAGTGGTACTTTCTTCCTACTGGGATGCATCTGCGAGCAAGTTAAAGTTAGGTGCTTCACTGACGGGGTAAATAGATGAGAAGAAAGCTTCCCAATGGGACAGTTCAGTGGCTCAGTCGAGTATAGACAGGGGGATTGAACTATATTCAGAAAGGTGTAGAACTGACAATTACCCTGCAGTAGTGTGCCATTGTCCACGTTCTATCACCTAAGTGGGGAAGTCCATCAAGATATTGATTAGTCTATGCTGGCATTAGGCTAGAGGAGGGTCATGTTGGAAATGACCCTTTCTGCAAGGTCACCCCAAAACTTTTGCCTTTCTCCTTCCATTTTAGCTTAATTTGTTTTTGTTGGCTTTAGGACTCTGGACACTTTAACACTGTTAACCAGTGCTAAAGTACATTTCCCTAAAATATGGTAACATTGACTTATCCACAACTGGCATATTTAATGTATCTTTAAGTTTAATGTATCTTTAAGTCCCTAATACAGTGCACTTCATGTGCCCAGGGCCTGTAAACTGAATGCTACTAGTGGGCCTGCAGCACTGATTGTGCCACCCACTTAAGTAGCCCTTTAACATTGTCTGAGGACTCCCACTGCAGGCTGTATATGCAGTTCCACTACCATATTGACTTTAAATTTAAAGCCCTTGCCAAGCCTTATACTCCCCTTTTATTACATACAGGTCACTCGTAAGGTAGGCCCTAGATAGCCCATAGGGCAGGGTGTTGTGTACTTAAAAGGCAGGACATATATTTTTTTAATTACACATGTTGTGGTAGTGAGAAAACTCTCAAATCCATTTTTCACTAATGTGAAGCCTACCCCTCTCATAGTATAACACTGGATATTCTTTAATACATTTATTAAGTGTAATTCCTTATCAGAAGGAGGTAGAGCTGCCAGGTTTGGTACATATGGCACCATAATGATAAATCATCTTAAATGGAAAAGTCCAATTATTTTGACAATTTTTAAAAAAAACACTCTTAGAAGGTTGCCATTTTACTGCTTTTTGCCCTGTACACATTGAGGTAAGTGATAGCTGGTCCTTCTGCATTCTCTTTAAAAAGCCAAACACATTGGTAGATTAGGTATGACTTGATAGGCCTTAATGGGCCATTAACTAACTTGATGGTGGGGCAGAGCTTAGCACTGCCTCACTTACATCTGAGGCTTGTCCTGTCTATCTACAACAGGGCTTAATGACCCTACATTGTCACTTCAGCCAGCTTGTTGCCAGGACAGGGAAGGCAGGGCATCTGTGCACTACAAAGGCATGCCTCTAGAAGTTTCTCCCACCTTCCAGAACCAGGGCACCAAAGTATAAATACTGGACCTCAGACACCACCAGTTCAGATCACTTTTGGGTCCTACGGAGACTCTGCCAAGAAGAAGATCTGCGTTGCCAGGAGGTACTACCACTTTGCCAATTACTCTGCTGTGTTGATCTGCTGCATGTTGATTACCTTGCCATCAGGAGGTACTGCCACTTTGCAACTTGCTCTGATGTGCTGGCCTGCTGGCTCTTGCAGTGAGAAGGAATGAACCTACTCTACAACTTCATGCAACCTGAAAGAACTCTAAGAACTTGTTGGCTTGCCCCCTCTTCTTAGAAGCCTCAGTTCCATCAAAGAATTTGTGGACACTTATCACCCTTTTGTAGAAGCCATCTTGTGAGACCTAGTGCCTCAGCTGCACAAGAGAACAGTCCAGTGCAGTGAACTTCTGTGCCCCGGTCTGCACAACCCAAGGATTCTGTGTGATAAAACCTTGCACTTACCTTATCTCGAGCTGGGATCAGTGCTCCGTGGGCTACAGTAACAAAGGACCGCACTTCAAAAGTGAGTGTGGTGGAGTCCTGATCAACAGCTCTTGGTGCGAAAATGTAGCGGGGACAAAGTCAAGGCCCATTTGTGATCCCGAGGGGAGACCGCTGCAGCGCTGCACCACAGTGGACCACTATAACTTGCCATGGCCCCACCTTTGGCCAAAGGAGGTGAAAGCAATCTCTGAGGTTACTGACACTGACAGTTCGAACCTAGACCCCGCTACTTCCCCTGACAGGTACTGTGCACAAGAGACATGCGAGGTCCCAGGAGCCATTCTAGACTGCTGCATTGGCGTTTCTTTTTTCCTGGAGGTACAGGACCCATCCGTATGGTCTCAATACAACTTTCTTCATAAAAAAAGCAAATTGCTGAGTGTTTAGAACTTTGCTTAGTCCCATTCAGGACCGTAGTTCCCCATATAGAAGTGCACTGGCACTTCCCACGTTGCACTGATCTGTATACTGGAAATGCTTGAAATACCTGATATACTTGAAATACCTATCTCCTGACAAGTGTTAATTGGATTTTTTACTCTGGTCTTATTTGAAGCAGATAAATATTTGTTTTTTTCTAAAACTGTGTTGACTCTTTTGTGTGGTATTTCACAATTACTGTAATAATTATGTTGCACAAATACTTCATGCATTGCCTCTTAAGTTAAACCTGACTGCTCTGTGCCAAACTACCAGAGGCTGAGCACAGGTTAGTTTAGGTAGTGTATCTGACTTACCTTGACTAGGATTGTGGTCCCTCCTTGTACAGGGTGCATACCTCTACCAACTAGAGACACATCTTCTAACAGTTACTTTATTACACTTAATAAGTGATAGCCTAAATTTGGGATCAGGTATGAAAATTATGTTTACAATCAAATTATTTATAATTTAAAACCCCTTTTTAATGGTATAGTTAGATTTATTTGACAACCAATGTTATTCATTTTGCAGCAACAACAATGATTCAAACATGACCACTGTCCATCAAACTGACACAGTAATGACAATACATGATACCAATTAGTTGAGCCCTACATCCAGTTCATAATAACCCCACTATCTGCCCCAAATCTTCGCATGTTTGCGGGGGCATCCCCAGTCTTTGTACATTGGTTGTTCCTGTGGGCACAGCTATCCACCCCCTCCTCCAGTCCACCACAAATGGGGGGTTGGAGATCTCCAGTTATGTGCAATATCTCAGTTGGCCACCAGTGTTACCACCCTGATCAAAATAAGTTTAATCCTCTGCCCAGCCATGTCTCCCAACAATCCCAGCAGAGCCACACAGGGTGAGGTTGAGCTGACCACCCAGAATTGCAGACAGTTCACTTCCTATATCCTCCCAAAAGGGACCCAATGCTGGGCATAACCACACCAGTATTAAAGAAGTATGCCTCTGGTAAAGAACAATGGTCACAGTTAGCCTGGAATATTCTACCAGCTCAATGGAACTGCTGGGTAGTCATGTACACAATGTATAGTTAGTCACGCTGGAATAATCAGAGGATCATAAGAATAGCCAATTCCTTGGGGGCCAGTCTAGCCTTACGCAACTCTCAAACTCACCTACCCAGTTCTCTCACCTCCTACACAGCCCAGGGAAGCAGCCTGGAGCATTGATGGCTAGTGAAAGATAACTCTGGTAGAGGGCTCCCTTAACCAGCCTCATCATCAACAGTTTAACCTCAAGGAGGGCTTAATTCAGGAATATTGGCCAAAAGGGCATGCCACAGTGGCAGGTACATGTGGACCTAGGTGTGAGTGAGCTGGTACTGCCCCTGCCCAGCCTGGAGCATGTGCACACCATTGTCTGCCCAAACATCCCTAAGGTGAGTGACACCTATTTTATGCCATTGTGCAAAGCCTTCCATACCAGGGATGTGGTGCAGGTCAGCCCAGTAAACTTGCGGTGCCAGCCTATAAAGCAGATTGCCACCCTCCAGCATAGTAGCACTACCCAGGTACAGTCGGGGATGGCTTGGGGAATTTTGGCCACATTCTGCAGGCTCATCAGTCGGTCCAGACCCAGCAAGGCTGCCTCCATCCTGTAGGTCAGGTCATCCCACCCACTGTTGATAGTGACTAACTGCAAGGCTAGGTAATAACAGTAGGGGTCTGCCATGCCCATCCCTCCATCGTAAAGTGAGTGTTGAGTATTGACAAATGCCACCAGAGGGCAACCTCCAGTCCAAAGAAAAGTGTTTATCTTTGAAGCCAGAGCCTGGAACAATCGACGAGGAATGGGATGAGGAAAGTTTGAGAAACTATATAGAAAACAGGACAAGTCCATCATTTAAAAAAGGGCCTTATCTCCCCAGGGCTTGAATGCCTGGAGGTCCACATTTGCAGGTCTCCATTCATCTGATTGACCAGGGGGGTCAAGTTAAGGCTCCAGGCCAAGTCTGGGAGGCATGATATATTAACACCCAGGTATTTAAAAGAAAAGCAGCAAGACAAGCGACTTGACAGGATTGCAGATAGCAAGGAACAGCTATCTGCATCTCCAGCAATGCGCACCAACAGGGACTTCACTTCGTTCAGCCAGAGACCAGATGCAGCCCCATATAATTATAGGATGTCCATGTGTGGATTTGCCTGCAACACCAACATATCACCAGTGTATTAGTACCCAGTCCCAAAACCACCACCGATGCGAGCATCACAGCAGATGAGGTGTGCCAGAGGCTTGATCACCAGGGCAAATAAAAGAGGAGAGAGGGAACAAAACTGATTGGTGCCTCTGCAGATTGGGGAGGGCATTGAAAGGGGACCATTTACCTGGACCAGGGCAGCTGAGATGGCATAAAGGAGACTGGCAAGTGTACGAAACTGAAGCCCCAGCCTAGCTCTCTTCAGCACCACATCCAGGAAGGTACTGTCGATGGACTTAAAGGCCTTCTCAAAATCCACTAGTAGAAGCGCTGAGGGACATTAAAGGCAATGGGCATAGGAGAGGGACAGTTGGACCCTCCTGATATTGTGCTGAGTGCCTCACTTTGGCATAAAGCCACATTGATTAGGATGAATCAAGTAGGGCAGGGTGTGGCAAAGGCAGTTATCTAAGACTTTGGCCAATACTTTGACTCCTGCATTCATAAAGAGATAGGCCTATACAAAGGAATGTTCAATGGTTAGCCTGCCTTAAGGAACATGACAATCATTGCCATATCACAACCCTAGGGGGGGAATCTCACTTGCTCCTCTGCCATGGTATACAGTGCTAACAGATAAGGAAGTAGGACAGTCCAGAATCATGAATATTCAACCAGAAAATCATCAGGGTTTTCCCTGGAGTCATGCTGAGAGCACCTCCCTAATCCAATCCACTGTGATCGGTTGATCGAGATCCTTAGCCAGTGAGAGTGGAATTGAGGGCAGTGGGAAATCTTGCTTCACCGACTGCACAATCTTCTGAAAATGTTGGCTCATCCTGACTTATAGTGTACACTACCAGTCTGCAGACACTTGCACTATTTCGGAAGACTGCTCATGGTGGCATCCCTCTGCTTCTCTAATCAAGGGCACCACTCTAGAATAGTTGGATTTTAAGTAAACATTCTAAAAGTGCCACTTTTAGAAAATTTGAATTTTCTTGTCCTAGCTATTTTTGTGTTCTGTCAATATCCTGGGTCACATAACTGGGATTAGCTGAGCTGTTGGTCTTTGTGTATTTCTCCAAGACAGTGAGACAAAGGGGGGCTAGGTATTAGCAGTATGGACCATTCTGCCAGGATAATTGGAGCAAAGATATTCTCTGCTCCACTTACACTTAAAAGGTCTGCCTCCATCTCACACACACAAATTAACTTGACACCAGACTTTTGTCAACCTAGACTACTTGGAGCCTTGACAAGGAAAGGGAAGACATTTCCAGAACCAGTAGTGGGGGTAGTACATGGAGTCTTCCGACTTCAAAAGCTGGCACCAGTTATACATATTGGGTCTCCTGAGCAACTCATCAGACCACATCTGGACCTGTGGAATACTCAGAAGAAGGACTGCTCTGTTGACTTGCTGCTCTAAGGACTGGCCTGCTGGTGGAAGGACTGCCTTGCTTTCCAGCTATCTAAAAAGGAAACCTGGACCTGATCTGTGAAACCCAGGACTACCAGAGTGACTACAAGCGCTAGCTGACAAGCCTCCTGTGTGAGCTACAGGAACATAACAAGCTCTAGACACCTGTCCTGCATCTGCCCAACTGACCAGAACCAACAAGACCTGGATTGCCTTGCTACTGGCCTCTGCTGGAGTGAATCCTGATCCCCAAGAGATGCCCTACAGGTTCTGGACCCTTGGCTGCCATAAAAACGTACTCCTACTTCCCCAATTGAGGATTCTCTTAATACCAGTGCAGTGTGTTGCAACTTGACACAGAGCCTCACATGGCAGACCCGGCAGCTCCTGACCAATTGCCTCATTGGAAATGACGCAGCACAACGCCACTCAATGCAGCACCTTGCATCACAGAATCTTGCAGCTTCTGATGAACAGCTTCATCAGAACTGATACAACACGATGCAACTTGGCAGCTTCCAATCAGCCGCTCCATCAGAACTGATACAACTAACATAGCATGAAGCAGGACCTCGAATTTCAGCCCAAATTCAACCAGGTACACTGCCCAGCGGGCCAGATCAGTCCTTATGTGGCACAATCTCTATTGTGGCAGGCATGAACTTGTTGGCATTACGTTTACCTAATACTTTAAAATTGCACACCTTCTAGTCTACTAATTGGATGTTTGTCTTTTTGGTATCATTGTATTTATTAACATTTACTCTATTTTTCTAGATTGGTGTGGGATTTTCCATGTGTTGTGCTTTCTCATTATTACTGTTTTTATGCTGCATAAATACTTTACACATTACCTTTAAGTTAAGCCTGACTGCATCCTTGCAGAGCTAATAGAGGGTCAAGCACAGGTTACGTCAGTGACTTCAGTGGTTCGCCCTCCAGATTACTGAAGTTATTGCTTGAGAAGGGTTTCAACCCCTTAACTAATTGCCCACTTTCTCACAACAACCATTGGCAATTGAAGGCTTAATTGTTTTCATAATCTTAGGTTTCCTGGCACACTACTGGCAATGAAACACCCAAGAAGTGAGGTGTACTCTGTCCACAAAACTCTAAATCAGCCCCAGTGGCCCAGCTACTTCAAATCAGTACTGACTCTGCTCCTCATTGTGACAGTCCATCCTGAACCTTGGTCATCTCACCCATTCACTTTGCGGTCCACTGCATTTTTAGTTTGAATTTTGAGATTCACACCCAAAATCCCAATGATTAAACTTCACTCCTGAATTAATCTACCCTAAAGACTTTGGTGTTCATTGACTTTGACAGAGGTCATTTGTGTGCCAGAATTTTCAAGTCCATACTTATTAATATTAAAACCAAACATCATATCCCTCAATCTAAGTGTAGTTGTGTAAAAAGCAGGGAATAGACAAAGCTGTCACTCACAATACGGAGGCTGTTAGCAGATCACTCGGTTCTTTATATGTTGAAGGACTTAAGTGACATAGGAATCAAGTCCTGCAGGAGTGTGACGGGGGAAGTTGTGTATAACCCTGTGTTGGACCTGGCTTTTTGACAGGGACATCCCCGAACTTTTTGCCTCCTTCCTCCTATTTTTTCTGACCTGTTGTTGTTGGCTTTTGACCTCTGGGCACTTTACCACTGCTAACCAGTGCTAAAGTGCATATGCTCTCTGTGTAAATTGTACTACTGATTGGTTTATCCATGATTGACTATTTAATTTACTTGTAAGTCCCTGGTAGAGTGCACTACATGTGCCTAGGGCAGGTAGATCAAATGCTACTAGTGGGCCTGCAGCACTGGTTGTGCCACCCACCTCAGTAGCCCCTTAACCCTGTCTCAGGCCTGCCATTGCAAGGCCTGTGTGTGCAGTTTCACTGCCACTTCGACTTGGCATTTAAAAGTACTTGCCAAGCCTAGAACTCCCCGTTTACTACATATAAGTCATCCCTAATGTGTGCCCTAGGTAACCCCTAGAGCAGGGTGCTGTGTAGGTAAAAGGCAGGACATGTACCTGTGTAGTTATATGTCCTGGTAGTGTAAAACTCCTAAATTCGTTTTTACACTACTGTGAGGCCTGCTCCTTTCATAGGCTAACATTGGGGCTGCCCTCATACCCTGTTGAAGTGGCAGCTGCTGATCTGAAAGGAGCAGGAAGGTCATATTTAGTATGGCCAGAATGGTAATACAAAATCCAGCTGACTGGTGAAGTCGGATTTAATATTACTAGTTTAGAAATGCCACTTTTAGAAAGTGAGCATTTCTTTGCACTAAAACCTTGTTGTGCCCTTCAATCCATGTCTGGCTAGGTTTAGTTGACAGCTCCTTGTGCATTCACTCAGACACACCCCAAACACAGGGTACTCAGCCTCACTTGCATACATCTGCATTTTGAATGGGTCTTTCTGGGCTGGGAGGGTGGAGGGCCTGCCCTCACACAAAGGACTGCCACACCCCCTACTGGGACACTGGCAGACAGGATTGAACTGAAAGGGGGCTTGGTGCATTTCTGAGACACTCTTTGAAGTCACCCCCACTTCAAAGGCACAACTTAGTATAAAACAGGGCCTCTGCCCTACCTCATCGGACACTTGCTGGAGAAGAAACCTGAACCAGAAACTACATCCTGCCAAGAAGAACTGCCTTGCTGCTCAAAGGACTCACCTGTCTGCTTTTCTACAAAGGACTGCTGCCTTGCTGTTGGCCTGCTGCCTTGCTGAACTGCCTGGCTGCTCAAAGGACTCACCTGTCTGCTTTTCTACAAAGGACTGCTGCCTTGCTGTTGGCCTGCTGCCTTGCTGAACTCTTGTCTGGCTGTAAAAGTGCTCTCCAAGAGCTTGGATAGAGCTTGCCTCCTGTTCCCTGAAGTCTCAGGACCAAAAAGACTTCTCTCTTCCTCTTGGACGCTCCGTGCGCCGAACTTTTCGACGCACAGCTTGTTCCGCGGCAAGAAAAACGCCGCACACTGACGCTGATCGACGCGACGTCTTCGGGATGACCGAAACTTTGACGCACGGCCTCGCAAAGACAACGCCGCCTGACTTCCCGGGAGAAATCAACGCGACGCCTGCCGTGAGATCGAAACTTTGACGCACGGCCTCGCAAGGACAACGCCACCCGACTTCCCAGGAGAATTCGACGCGACGCCTGCCGTGAGATCAAAACTTTGACGCACGGCCTCGCAAGGACAACGCCGCCCGACTCCGCAGGAGAAATTCACGCTACGCCTGCCGTGAGATCGTAACTTCGACGCGCAGCCCCGCTGAACCACGCGCAGCCGGAAAACAAGCAGGAAAATCCACGCACAGACCCGAGACATCTGGTACTCCCTGCAAACCACAGTAAGAGACTGTCCGCGCGTCGGAAAACGACGCACGACTCCCCGCGTGGAAAATAACGATGCAAGTCCGTGTGTGCTGAGGAGAAATAGACGCACACACCAGTTTTCCACGTACCTCTTCTCCTGTGGCCCTCTGAGTTGATTTTCCACCAGAAACCAGGTACTTTGTGTTTGAAAGAGACTTTGTTTACTTTCTAAAGACTTAAGACACTTTATATCACTTTTCAGTGATATCTTTACAAATTCGTATTGCAACTTTGATCGTTTTGACCTGAAGATACCCAGATAAATATTATATATTTTTCTAAACACTGTGTGTGTATTTTTGTGGTGTTATGCTATGGTGTTGTATGATTTATTGCACAAATGCTTTACACATTGCCTTCTAAGTTAAGCCTGACTGCTCGTGCCAAGCTACCGGAGGGTGAGCACAGGCTGATTTTGGATTGTGTGTGACTTACCCTGACTAGAGTGAGGGTTCTTGCTTGGACAGAGGGCAACCTGACTGCCAACCAAAAACCCCATTTCTAACACCCTGCTAAAGTGAATGTTATATGTACCTAAATTAAAGGAGTTGCAGATCCTAACCACTGGCAATGGTGCAGGTAGTCGAATGTTGAAACCTCAGCAGGAATGTGGAGTACGATACCACATGAACCTGAAGAGAATAGAGAAGTTGTTTGGTGTTTGGTGGCAGTGAATACTAAAGGAGCCAGTAAGGATGGGTGTTGGAGTGTGTAGAAAGGGATTTGCAGAGAACCAATTCCTAAACCATGTAAACCCCAAGATTTCAATTACAGGGTATTTTATATGTTTATTACCATCATGTACTGGGTCACAAACCCAAAGTAAAGTCTGTCTTTATATGTTTTTCTAATCTTAATACATTTGATGTGTTTCCTAGACCCAGATGTAAAAGAATGCATGTGTCAATCTGCCCTTACGTGAGAGTTCACAATCTTGCTGCCCATCTGACAGATCATACACCCTCTGAAACAACATGTACATCTGGGAAAGAGTCGAAAGTGGGTAAAAGGTCCAGGATACCATTGACAACATCTCCCTTTCAAGCAGATGCTGAATTTTGCAACATTTCCTTATGAACATGCAGACTTCTGACTCCAGAGGTTTCTTTGACGTTTTTGAAGGAAGATGTAAGACCTGAGTGGCCCGAACCTGAGAGCCTGGGCGTCATTTAGGGGTCCTCAGGGGTTGCAGCAGCGACTCTCATCTTGCTCCTTGTGACCCCTGGCCTCAGAGGCTCAGAGGTGGCAAAATCAGTGCCATGCACATAGGGGCAGCTCGTCCTTATGGGCGTTGCTTGAGGCTCAATTTCGTTGTTTTCAATCCATTTTTTATTACACTAATATGCTAGTAAATAGTATTGTATTATTCACTATTAGTGTAATAAAAATGGGGAACAGTTAGCTGGAATCTGAACATCCTTCGTAGCTGAGGTAAGTAACAAAAACTTTTAAATGTATGTTGTGTTCATGCTTTCGGGTGAGAGAGTGCTTATGTGAGCAAAAGTGTGTGAACGAATGAGTGTGTTTGTATGTATAAGTGCATTTGTGTGAAAGTCAAGATGAAACGGCGTGTGATGTCCCTTTCGCTACCCCTTTTTGGCATTTGGGTGAACTGACGTCCATGGGATGTGCTGTAATTTCAGAGGTGGCTGTGCAAGGGATTAAGCAGCTTGTTGGCCCAACCTTGGAAGCGCAATTTTTGGAAGGAGGTAGCATCACTGAATTAGGTAGGCGATTCACAAGATCTAAAACACTCCACCGTATTTCTTTTTTGCTTACAGAGTTAACTGCTAGAACCCTGTGAGAGCATAATTAAAAACACACTTCTGGGGATATCAAAATAAGGCCTAAAGCGGAGGCTTCAATACATTTTCAGTCGTTTTCAATACAGATCGATATATTTTTCTAGCACATATATTCGATTACCAAAACACATTCTGAAATGATTGTTCATCACCGAGTACTATTTTGTCAATAATTGTGCTACTATTGGGTCAATAATTGTGTAGGTCTAGGTTAGGTGACACAAAATATATACTTATTATAGACTAAAATATGTGAGCTTTCCTGTTTTTGAGTGTATTTTATTTTGACTTGTGCCTGTAATTACCTAGATTAATTAATGTGTCGTCTAATTGTCATTTGTATAGTGTGCATGTGCCTACGGCAGTCTCCGCACTAATATGGAATTTTGCTTGAAGGTAGCTTTCTGCTGAGTCTAAACCATTTTTTTTGCTTGTTTACTTTCTCCTAAAAAATTGCCGCACGACCTTCAGCAATATCATCAATAGCTAGTCCATTCACCTCTACCTTATGAACTGAAACAACAAGATCTGCTGGTTTCTTATCAACTGAAGAAACAACTTCCTCCGGGGATACCACCTTTAACCTCTAATTGATCTTTCCATTATTTTTGTCAAACCTTTCTCACAGTCTGGCAGCAGCAATCATGGGAGATGCTTGATATATAGCAAATGAAACAAGAGCAAGCCTGCTCCGTTCCAGTGTGACCGTAGTTGAAAAGGAGAAGGATTTATAAAGAGGAAGCATTAAAAGAAATAGGTCAGGAAACAATGTTGCAATATTTGGTCGAAAAGGTGGGTCTTTGCTGAACAAGACTTGCTTCTATTCCATGTCTTAAACTTCTGGTCTGCCTTAGTTTTTACGAGTTTATTTGCAGTGACTTTGTATTTTAAGAATTGTATTAGTACATGGTCTTTTAATTTTGCTATTTTAACGAGTAATGGTCTTGTCCAGTTAAAGACAGTGGGTCTGATTTAGATCCTGGTGGATGGTATATTCTGACACAAATCTGATGTATAGCCATTCTGCCCTATTACGATCTCCGAAGGATATTATGGGATCGTAATATGGTAGACAGGATATCCGTCACTGTTTCTGATGAAGTATTCACTTCTGCCAGGATCTAAATCAGGCCCAAAATGTTTTAATTGCGTGTGCTCTCACAAAAAAATGCATTTGCATCTATGGACAGAGCAAACATAGTGTCTGTAGATGGATGCCTACTTTCTGGATGGAGGCACTCTTGTGGGTAGAACTGGCGTCAAGTGGAGATGGTAGCCCATTGTAGCAGTGCAATGATTTAAATGCTAGCTGCGCAACTGGTATGTACTTTATAGGAAAAAAGTGCATTTTACTGTTGCATACTTCACAGAAAGAAGATAACATCAATAAACTAAATTAAAACCATGAATGTGACATTACCACTCTCAAAAACAATAGTTCTTTCTTGTTTTAGGTCTACATTTTCTCTGTTGTAAAGGCTGTATGTTGTGTGATATGTTTAGGTGCAGTAATGGAAAACAAACCAAGCCACCAAAATACTGTTCAAATGACATGCTGTCTCAAGTACAAGATTCTAGTTAAGATTGTAAGATTGTAGATTGTAATTTTATTTATATAGCGCTTACTACCCCTGACAAGACATCAAATCGCTTTTTGCCAAGTAGCACGGTACTCTAGAACCCAAAAGGATTAGTGGTAGATTAGTATAGAGAAATACGTGTACAATATTAGTATCAACATGAGTCGATTTGAGCAGAGGATAAGTGAGCTTGTTAGTAGGTTTGAATAGGATAATGGAGGGACAGAGAAGGGAAGAATCCAAAAGTGTCAATTGGGAGTTTCTAGTAATAGGATGAGACTTCAGATGAGTAAAGGAGAGATGGAGGTGGGAAGATTCAGTAGAAAGGGGTTAGGGAGATCATAGGAGTAGAAGGGGTTGTGGATGAGTCAAAGGTGAAATAAGTGAGGGAGAACTTAGTAGGGTTGTTTGGGAGATCATAGTAGTAAACTGAGGTTCAGGGTGAGCCAGGAGCAGTAGAGGAGGGAAGAGCTTAGGCAGGGTTATTGTGGAGATAATAGTAGTAGGATGATTTGGAATGAGTCAGAGAGTGGGGAGGGAGGATAGATTGATAGAGGTATAGGGTGATGGGGAGACAGAATAAAGCTTACAAAAGATTTCTTTTTTTTAGTTAGTTTATTTTTTCTTTCCTCTTGTACAGTAGGACTAAAGAAATAAAAAAATAGATATGTAAACACATATTAAGAGAATAGATGTGTAAGGAATATATTAATGAATATATTTTTGGAGGGTTACAATTTTGTCATATATACACAGACTTTCAAGATTAGCAATACTTGAGGTTATGTTGTTTGTGTACTTTCCTAACATAATTTTTTTCTTTTCATAATTTTCAATAGCAAAATGCCTGCTGATCAAATAGTTAAGTTAACATTTGCTCATTGTGATAGATAAAATGAAAGCAGGGATTAATAAGTATCTAATCTAACAATTTATCTAGGATCTATGCAATGACCTATGAACATGGTAAGTATAGAATAATATCCACATATATACAAATGCATACACATGTACACATACATTGTGTGTGTATATATATATCTATATATATATATATATATATATCTATATATATCTATATATATATATATATATATATCAACAACAACATTCATGAAATTCTTCACGAACGACCACACTCCGGGATCTCTTATTTCAAAAGATTCATTTATTCAGGCTCCATTATCTTTGTTTACAGCTCAACAATCACCTGCCCAACACGTTTCGATCTGAAAGACCTTGATCAAGGGCATTTCCGATAAGGGGTTCCTGTTTCCACATTTATATCTCCAAATTACACATTTAAACCCAACATATTTCTAAATACACTTTAAAACTGCTTCTCTCTGCTTATTGAGCTTAACAACTACACTCTGTACAACTAAAACTCACCCATAATCTCCAAATGAATTAAATTATTGAATAGTGCAATATAAGCTTATAATGCTGCATTCTGGGAGTTGTAGTTACCGCCAAACAAAAACAATTTAATCAATATGTTGGTACACCTCACAAATGTGTGTGTGTGACATAATATCCGTTTCTCACCCCATAATAAAAAAACTAAAATATCATCCAAACTGAATATTAGCTGCAAGTGCTTCAAGATAGAACAAACAGTGTTTTTGAAGTTCTTTACAGTGGCTGCCATAGAAAATTACAAATGTACAAATAATTCCTCATCCTGATTCCTCCCCAGAGGGGTCAGAGATCGAATATCCAAGATGTGCGTAGACTCTAATTGTCGTAGTCACTTTTCTCTATCCCCTCCTCGTTCACTTATGGGGACATGGTCAATTGCATAAAAAGTCATTGTTTCCCATTGGCTATCATGTGCCAGCTCGATATGTTTAGCCATGGCATAACTTCTGTCTGTGTTGATGGTGGCATGAATATGTTCAAGGATCCTTTTCTTCGTTTCACATATAGTGCTCCCAACATACTTTAAACCACAGGGGCATTCAATAACATATACTGTAAACCGACTCTTACAAGTAATATATTGTTTGATGCTTTTTGTAACACCATTACCAATGGTGTATTCCTTAGTGTTTTTCACAATTTTGCACGCCTTGCAATTGCCACATTTCCAGAAACCTGGTGTTTTGAGCCAGTTGCCCCTTTTTTGAGAGCTAAAATGACTTTTAGTTATTCTGTGCCGCAAATTTGGTGCTCTTCTAAAAGTCATTCGATGAAAATCTCCCATAATCTCCTTTACTATAGGATCCAATTGTATATATATATATATACACACACACACACACATACATTTACATTTCACCGTGAGTAAACATAAATTTGTTTAACAGGCTTAAAGAGTAAGTACATATTTTATTATTATGAAATAGTAATTATACATATATCTTTAAGAAATACACATATCTAGATATATACACATTATAAATGTTTACCAACACAGACATATGCAGTCTATTGCTATTTGGATATGGTGGTTATGAAGAAAAGAGACAACTCTTGAGTAGTCTTCTGAAGACAAGATAGTAATCCGTGGAACTTATATTTGGGGGTAATGAATTCCATAGTTTGGCCACTTGAACAAAGAAGGATGTACCACCTATAGACTTTTTCTTGTATGGTGGTGTTTTAAGGTGGTATGCCAATCGTGAGATGAGGTCTCCTTGTTGATTGTATCTGGTGATTCTATTCCTGATGAAAAGTGGTTCTGTTCCAATTATTGCTTTGTGGGTGATACACAGAAGCCTAAAGGTGGATCTTCTGGCAACCAGTGACCAATGTAGTGATTTCTAGGCAGGGGAGATGTGGGCTTGTGGCTTATAGTAGTAGTCTGGCAACTGAGTTCCGAATGTGTTGTAGTTTTTTCATAGTAGATAGAGATGATTTAGGATGGAGGCAATTGGCATAATCTAGTTTAGATAGTACAAGAGAGATTGTGACCTTGACCTTGTGTGGGAATCCGAGGTGGAAGAAGATGAGTTGCCGAGTTTTAAAGGTGATGAAGCTTGTTTCTGCTAATTTGTCCACTTGGGCATTCATTGTGAACTTGGAGTCCATGGAAATTACTAGGTTTTTAACTTCCTTAGATGCTTGAGGAGGTGGTCTCAGATCATCAGGCCAGGCGCACAGTGGGTTATACTTTTTCCAGTTGCCACATGTGACTATTTTGTTTTTGAAAGCATTCAGTTTGAGATGCTCCAAGTCATCCACTGATCAACAACTCTGAGGCAACTGAAGATTTGTGTTTCCAATGTCCTTGGGGCATTCCAATTGAAGAAGAATTTGTATGTCATCAGCATAGTTGTAGCATGTGAGTTGAAATTAATTGATCAATTGCGGTAATGACATCATGTAGATGTTGAAAAGCATAGGCGAGATGACTGATCCTTGTGGGACCTCTGCTTTTGTGAAGTAGGGTTTGAATGAGGATGGTGGAGAATAGATGACATTTGTTCCATTTTGAAAGTAGGATGTGATCCAGTCGAGGGCAGTTCCTTTGATGCTGGCTTTGTGGAGTCTTTGAATTAGAGTGTCATGGTCAACAGGCAGCTGAGCGCTCCAAGAGAAGTAGTGCAGCAACTATATTGCGGTCAACTGTGTTTTTAAGATCATCCCAGAGTGCGATGAGCACAGATTCAGTGCCTCTTACTGGGCGCAATCCAGTTTGGTAGTCTGAAAGTAGGGAATGAATTGTGACATCTGTGTGAATGCTGCTTTTTCTATCAGTTTGCCCAAGAAAGATCCATTTGTAATCAGTTTGTAGTTGCTCTGCTCTTGTGCGTCCAGGTTTGTTTTCTTTATTAACAAGCATATGTATCCCTTTTCTAAACTCTTCAGAAAAAGGTTCCTGTAGCTAAAGCTCCTTCCATACATTTAGTTTTTCAAAATTTGTTGAGAATTTTTTTTTTACAAAATTCTTTATTAGCAGAAGTAGCATTTTCAATTTTGTCTGAGTAGTTTTTTTTTAGCTTTTTTGATTGATGATTTGTATATTCTGTTAGTTTTGTGTAGGTGAAATGTCTTGGATGTTGTATGTTTTGAGCCAGGTTCATTGCAGCCTTCTGTTTTATCTTTTGAGTTCTGTTTTCTCCAAGGTGTTGATCTTCTTTTGTCCTGTTTAGTTTTTTTTGAGTGGTATTAGGATACTGAAAGCTTCCTGTAGCCACTCATAAAGTTTTGGAACAGAGTTTATTGTGTTATAAGTTCTCAAAATTGAGCGTGTTCCATGGTCGATAGAGGGATGTATGTAAGGTGGTCTTGGGTGAGTTGGTTTGTGGTGTTTTATGTAGAATGGTTAACAAATGTTGGTCTGACCATGTGAGTGTATGATGCTTTGAATGGGAACTAGTTCTGAGTTTGCAAAAATGACATCTAGGATGTGTCCAGCAATCTGCATGGGTCTGTGTACAATCTGGTGTAGGTTCAAAGTGGTGAGCCTCTTTCTTCTTTAAATAAGAAGGAAATAGAAGAGCACAATGGCATTCAAAAATGTTTCAATTGTGTACATTGTAATAATGTCATTGTTGGCAATTTTATAGCCCATCCATCTGGAAGCTTGTCAAGTTTCCAACATACGTCTGATTGCAACACATTGAAAGTAATTTAACCTCTTAGCTGCTGGGCCTTTCCCCCACCCCAGTGCTGAGCCCTTTTTTGGCTATTTGGGGTAGTTCGCGCTTAGGCCTTCATAACTTTTTGTCCACATAAGCTATCCACGCTAAATTTGTGTCCTTTTTTTCCAACTTCCTAGGGATTCTAATGGTACCCAGAGTTTGTGGTTTCCCCTGGAGGAGACCAAGGAATTAGCCAAAATACAGTGAAAATCTCGTTTTTTTTTAAAAGTGGGAAAAAAGGACTGCCAAAGAAGGCTTGCGTTTTTTTCCCTGAAAATGGCATCAACAAAGGGTTTCTGATGCTAAAATCACCATCTTCCCACCTTTCAGGAACGGGCAGATTTGAATCAGAAAACCAATTTTTTCAACACAATTTTGGCATTTTACTGGGACATACCCCATTTTTACTATTTTTGGTGCTTTCAGCCTCCTTCCAGTTAGTGACAGGAATGGGTGTGAAACCAAAGCTGGATCCTGGAAAGCTAAACATTTCTTAAAAGTAGACGAAATTATGAATTCAGCAAAGGGTCATTTGTGTAGATCCTACAAGGTTTTCCTACAGAAAATAACAGCTGAAATAAAAAAATATTGAAAGTGAGCTAAAAAAAACAGCCATTTTTCGCCACGTTTTACTCTGTAACTTTTCCCTGCAATGTCAGATTTTTTAAAGGAATATACCGTTACGTGTGCTGGACTCTTCCGGTTGCGAGGATATATAGGGCTTGTAGGTTCATCAAGATCCCTAGGTACCCAGAGCCAATAAATGAGGTGCACCTTGCAATGGGTTTTCATTCTATACCGGGTGTACAGCAATTCATTTGCTGAAATATAAAGAGTGAAAAATAGGTATCAAGAAAACCTTTGTATTTCCAAAATGGGCATAAGATAAGGTGTTGAGAAGCAGTGGTTATTTGCACATCTCTGAATTCCGGGGTGCCCATACTAGCATGTGAATTACAGGCCATTTCTCAAATAGACGTCTTTTTTACACACTGTCTTACATTTGGAAGGAAAAAATGTAGAGAAAGACAAGGGGCAATAACACTTGTTTTGTTATTCTGTGTTCCCCCAAGTCTCCCGATAAAAATGGTACCTCACTTGCGTGGGAAGGCCTAATGCTTGCGACAGGAAACGCAACATGGACACATCCCATTTTTACATTGAAATTTGACATGTTTTTTGCAAAGTGCCTAGCTGTAGATTTTGGCCTCTAGCTCAGCCGGCACCTAGAGAAACCTAGCAAACCTTGGCATTTTTTAAAACTAGACACGTAGGGGAATCTAAGATGGGATGACTTGTGGGGCTCTGACCAGGTTCTGTTACCCAGAATCCTTTGCAAAACTCAAACTTTGTCTAAAAAAACACATTTTCCTCACATTTCGGTGACAGAAAGTTCTGGAATCTGAGCGGAGCCACAAATTTCCTTCCACCCAGCGTTCCCCCAAGTCTCCCGATAAAATTGATACCTCACTTGTGTGGGTAGGCCTAGCGCCCGCGACAGGAAATGCCCCAAAACACAACGTGGACACATCCCATTTTTTTACAGAAAACAGAGGTGTTTTTTGCAAAGTGCCTACCTGTAGATTTTGGCCTCTAGCTCAGCCGGCACCTAGGGAAATCTACCAAACCTGTGCATTTTTTAAAACTAGAGACCTAGGGGAATCCAATATGGGGTGACTTGTGGGGCTCTGGCCAGGTTCTGTTACCCAGAATTCTTTGCAAACCTCAAAATTTGGCTAAAAAAACACATTTTTCTCACATTTCGGTGACAGAAAGTTCTGGATTCTGAGAGGAGCCACAAATTTCCACCCAGCATTTCCCCAAGTCTCCCGATAAAATTTATACCTCACTTGTGTGGGTAGGCCTAGCGCCCGCGACAGGAAATGCCCCAAAACACAACGTGGACACATCATATTTTTTGACAGAAAACAGAGGTGTTTTTTGCAAAGTGCCTACCTGTAGATTTTGGCCTCTAGCTCAGCCAGCACCTAGGGAAACCTACCAGACCTGTGCATTTTTGAAAACTAGAGACCTAGGTGAATCCAAGATGGGGTGACTTGTGGGGCACTGACCAGGTTCTGTTACCCAGAATCTTTTGCAAACCTCAAAATGTGGCTAAAAAAACACATTTTCCTCATATTTCGGTGACAGAAAGTTCTGGAATCTGAGAGGAGGCACAAATTTCCATCCACCCAGTGTTCCCCCAAGTCTCCCGAAAAAAATTGATACCTCACTTGTGTGGGTAGGCCTAGCGCCAGCGACAGAAAATGTCCCAAAACACAACGTGGACACATCCCCTTTTTTGACAGAAAGCAGAGGTGTTTTTTGCAAAGTGCCTACCTGTAGATTTTGGCCTCTAGCTCAGACGGCACCTAGGGAACTGAAAACTAGAGACCTAGGGGAATCCAAGATGGGGTGACTTGTGGGGCTCTGACCAGGTTCTGTTACCCAGAATCCTTTGCAAACCTCAAAATTTGGCTAAAAAAACACATTTTCCTCACATTTCGGTGACAGAAAGTTCTGGAATCTGAGAGGAGCCACAAATTTCCTTCCACCCAGGGTTCCCCTAAGTCTCCCGATAAAAATGGTACCTCACTTGTGTGGGTAGGCCTGGTGCCTGCGACAGGAATAGATCACACAACGGTCAATGTTGGTCCTTACATGAGGCAGCTGTTGACCCTGGGGTGATCCATTCCTGACGCAGGCACTAGGTATAGGCACTCAATTGGGGTGGTGTTTTTATCAGGACAGGTGAGGAATCACTGGGTGGTAGGAATTTTGTGGATCCCAGCATATTCCTGTAGTTTGTGTGACGGAAATGCGAGAAAAATAGAGTTTTTATTCAACATTTCAGCTTTGCAGGGTATTCTGGGTAAGAAAACTTTGGGGAATCCACACAAGTCACACCTCTGTGGACTCCCCCCGAATGTCTAGTTTACAGAAATGTTTGGGTTTAGTATGTTTCTCTATATGGCCGCCGAACACAGGACCAAAAACACAGGTGCCTGCCTCACAAAACCAGTTTGTTTTGTGATAGATAATTTTGATGTCTCCATAATACGATTTGGGCGGTGGAATTTTGGGCTGAACTAAATTGGGGAGCTCCCAAGATAGCACTCTCTCTCTCTGCTTGCCGCCGCATTCACCTGCTCTCTGGGTTGGGCTCACCCACTATTACCCCGTTGCACAGACTGTGCTTGCGAAGGGACAGCAGGACTGTCCTTATCACCTCCCTCATAATTTACTGGAAGAGGAGTTATCGAATGGGACTCCTCCGACTGAAAAATCACTCCCAGAGTCTGCGCCATTGTCCTATCCCTCAGATGCTGTCTCAGTATCTGATGTCTCAGTCTCTGATCTTATGTCAGAGCTGTCCTCTATAACCCGAGTGACGGCAGCAGTCATCCATCAAGAGGCCATCTCTGTTATTGGCTAAACTGTTGCTCTAAAACACTAGCCTACGTAGACAGTCACAAAATCGATGGTGTGTGTGAGATACGTGCAACAGTAGAGGCCACCTTACCTGCGCTTCTTCCCTCAATCAGCACGTTCTTTCAAGACACTCAAAAAATACCTTGTCACATTCCATTCGACACAGTTTTTAGCACCTCCTGCGCCCAGTCCAACAATCATTATTGGTGCTCCCACTCCCTCCTCCTCGGATTCCCTCATTACCACCCAGCAAAAGTGCCCTTCATCTCTCTATAGCCGCCCCGACCCGCACCTACATTTCATTTGTATTATAGCGCAGGTAATGGCTGAATTTACTAATGTACTCAGCTATTTACATAAAATACAGATTTGCTCTTTGCGGTAGGCATATAAACCTTCTGCGCTTCTTTATGGCACTAAAACTGCAACTAGACAAAAGTCTGATCCTTTTGTAGCAGAAACATAATCAAAATACTTACTTGACTTTTTTATTGCTGCCTAAAAGCTACAGTTGAAATGCATCAGTTGAAGTATGTGCATTGGTTTGAAGACGCAAGCTGCAACTGCAAGACAACTGGTGGCAAATATATGTATATATACATATATATATATATATGTATAGATCACTTTTATATGTGGGTCTGGTTTTCCTGGGGGCCGATCGCAGCCCCCAGGGAAACCACACATGTATTGACAAAAGTGATCTATATATATATATATATATATATATATAAATAAATACATATATATATATATATAGATCTATCTCCATATATATATCTCTACATAGATATATCTCTCTCTATATATATATATATGTATATATATATATATATATATATATATATATAGATCTATCTATAGATATATAGATCTATCTATAGATATATCCATGTAGATAGATATATCTACATAGATATATCTATATATATAGATCTATATATATATATATATATATATATAGATCTGTATTTTTTTTTTTTAGTAGCTGTCTGGTTTCCTTGGGGGCCAAAATGGCGCCCAGGGAAACCCTACAACAACTAAAACAATATATTGCCCCCACAGGTGGTCGCCCTGCCCACGGGCGACCCCCTGTCCATTTCTTTTTATTATTTTTCTTTATTTTTTTTATTTTTTTTTTGTAATAAAATTTAGCCCCTGGGGGGGGCGCGATCGAAAGCGATCACGCCCCCCCAGGGGACACCTACTTTTTTATTTTTTAAATATGCCCCCGGGGGGGCGTTTTCTGAGGGGGCCGACCCCCCCAAGTGAAATCCCTGGTGTCTAGTGGTGTTTCCTGGCCCCCGATCGCAGCTGTGCTGCGATCGGGGCCAGGAAACACTTTCAGGAAGGCCTCCTAAGAAAGGGGAGAGTCTCCCCTTTCTTATGAGGCCTTCCCGAATGTGGGGAAGGCCGTTTGGGGCCGTTTTCCCCATTGGAGCAGGAAGTGGCCGCAAGGCCGCTTCCTGCTCCGATGGGGAAATCAACAAAGTGAAGTCAGCGCACCTTGCAGCGCGCTGACGTCACAAAGGGGCGGGTGGTGCGCGTGGGGAGACACGGAAAAGCTTCCGTGTCTCCTGGGGTTTAAAAAAATAAATAAAAATCCTCGAGGATTTATTAACCCCCTCCCTGGTGTCTGCCACTGGTCGTGACCCGCACCAGGGAGGTAGTGCGGGCGTCGGCCAGTGGCCGACGCCCGTACCCAAAGGGTTAAGCTATCAAATGTCCATGTGATCATTTGTATATGGGCAAGACTGAACATAAGCCTAAGATTCATTTGACTGATCACAAGAGCATGATTTGTAATAAGAATAAGAACTCATGTTGGGTGGTGCACTGGCATAATCATACAGTAGCACAAATGAGGTTTACTATTTTGGAAGTGGTAAAGCATAATCTAGAGTTGAACAATCATAGGATATTAGTACAACGAGAGAGCTTTTGGATAAAAATATCTGCACAGCCTCCTGCCCCATGGCCTGGATGAAAAATGAGAAATGTTCTGTTTTTCTAGTGGTGTTTGACCAACTATGTATACTGTTATTATAACATTTGTATGGTAAATAGTCCATCATGTATTTGAGTTTTGGCATGCAGCACTACAACACTTCTGCGCTCTTCATTTTAGAATAAGCAAGCTATGTATTTCATTTGTTTCCCACTTAGCAAGGGCAAATTTCTATTTATTCAGCATGTGTCACTGTGGAGTCACATTGTTTGCATCATGATTTTGATGTATTTACATTTTTATGTACGGTGTTTATGCATGACTGGATCCATGTACATTGTTGTAAATGAATGATATGCATACTTGTTTTATTTTATTTTTCAGTAATCAACACGCTAGTCCATAAGATGGTTTTATATTATTTGGACATTTGGAGCACTTTTGATTAATTTTGCATTTCTTGCACTGGGATTTATTTTTTGGTACTGTCATGGTTTGATTATTGAGTGATGTTAAGGGTATCTATGGGCATGAGCGTTTTGCACTCAGACTTCATCAGCACATCTCGTAGTCTGTTGTCAGTGTTATGTGTGTCACCTGGTATTTAAACATATCTTCCGACGGTGGCACTTTTATATGGGAGCTGTTTACTTGCGGTTGTGCCGGGAGCAGTTATCTCAGCAAGTACATGTTTTTTTTTAGTTCAATTGTTTTGGAGTTTGGTTATTTGTTACTGTCGCGTAGGCTCTCATTATCCTAATGAGACTACTGGATTTGGGCGGCAGAATCACATGCACTGTGGGAGACTGAGTCTGAACCCACTACAGGTGACACCTCTTGGCCTAATCCAGGTAGTGCCTCCTCTCCACCCATGAGCAGGGATGATTGGGCAGCCAAGCGCATGACACAATTGACTCCTCAGTGATATCGTGGTCACTTAGATCGCGTCTGTTTCTCTCAGTTACATTAGTCTCACATATACAAGGACAATCATAGGCAGAATAGAATTCAATAAGATTTTATTGAAATAACTGCATCTTAGATAATAAAGCATGTAATGCAATAACTAGGACGATGAAGCATGACAGGATTAAAATTCTGACAAGGAGAGTGAAGCATAAAAATAACGCTATCATATTGTCACTAGAATCATTAAAATAGCTCCTACCTAGGCTATGTTAGAGCACAGCATGTTAAGTTCTAGTTCTACCCTTTAGGTTCCCCTGGGAAGACATCATCCTTCATGCCTGAGCAAGAGGACTGTAATCTACATAAGCAGCTGCAGCGAAGCACTCAGCGATCAGTATACAGTCATGGTCATCTGGCTGGAATCTCCCTCTAATGGACATGGGTCAAAGTAGTGTTTTTATAATAAAACAGCTGATGTTCCAAGAAAGGATCCCTACATATTAGTGTGTATGTTTCTATGAACACTGGAGACAAAGCTTTACCATGTTTGCCGGCGACGTAGCTTACTGCAGCCTTCAGAAAAGCACAGAGTGTAAGAAATGCCTTGCTTAAGAACGCAGTGCTGGCCTAGGCAAAGAACAGCGAGATAGAGAAAATAAAACAAGACCACAAATGTGGCTATTGTTAAAATAATAAAACAAAGCTGAATAAAGTCTAGGTTAAAGTGCACAGCGGCAGGCCTAGTTTGCTAAAATAACGTGTATGAAGCTATAACTAAAATGGCTACACAACATTATTTGGCAGTAGGTTGTGTTACATGTTGGCCACTATTTTGCTTTTTTCAGGGAACCCAGTTTGTTTACACTTCATGCTCAGTGTACTGGTTTTAGTTTTGGCATCAGATGGTTTACATCCATGGATTTTAACTACAGGGAGTGCAGAATTATTAGGCAAATGAGTATTTTGACCACATCATCCTCTTTATGCATGTTGTCTTACTCCAAGCTGTATAGGCTCGAAAGCCTACTACCAATTAAGCATATTAGGTGATGTGCATCTCTGTAATGAGAAGGGGTGTGGTCTAATGACATCAACACCCTATATCAGGTGTGCATAATTATTAGGCAACTTCCTTTCCTTTGGCAAAATGGGTCAAAAGAAGGACTTGACAGGCTCAGAAAAGTCAAAAATAGTGAGAGATCTTGCAGAGGGATGCAGCACTCTTAAAATTGCAAAGCTTCTGAAGCGTGATCATCGAACAATCAAGCGTTTCATTCAAAATAGTCAACAGGGTCGCAAGAAGCGTGTGGAAAAACCAAGGCGCAAAATAACTGCCCATGAACTGAGAAAAGTCAAGCGTGCAGCTGCCACGATGCCACTTACCACCAGTTTGGCCATATTTCAGAGCTGCAACATCACTGGAGTGCCCAAAAGCACAAGGTGTGCAATACTCAGAGACATGGCCAAGGTAAGAAAGGCTGAAAGACGACCACCACTGAACAAGACACACAAGCTGAAACGTCAAGACTGGGCCAAGAAATATCTCAAGACTGATTTTTCTAAGGTTTTATGGACTGATGAAATGAGAGTGAGTCTTGATGGGCCAGATGGATGGGCCCGTGGCTGGATTGGTAAAGGGCAGAGAGCTCCAGTCCGACTCAGACGCCAGCAAGGTGGAGGTGGAGTACTGGTTTGGGCTGGTATCATCAAAGATGAGCTTGTGGGGCCTTTTCGGGTTGAGGATGGAGTCAAGCTCAACTCCCAGTCCTACTGCCAGTTCCTGGAAGACACCTTCTTCAAGCAGTGGTACAGGAAGAAGTCTGCATCCTTCAAGAAAAACATGATTTTCATGCAGGACAATGCTCCATCACACGCGTCCAAGTACTCCACAGCGTGGCTGGCAAGAAAGGGTATAAAAGAAGGAAATCTAATGACATGGCCTCCTTGTTCACCTGATCTGAACCCCATTGAGAACCTGTGGTCCATCATCAAATGTGAGATTTACAAGGAGGGAAAACAGTACACCTCTCTGAACAGTGTCTGGGAGGCTGTGGTTGCTGCTGCACGCAATGTTGATGGTGAACAGATCAAAACACTGACAGAATCCATGGATGGCAGGCTTTTGAGTGTCCTTGCAAAGAAAGGTGGCTATATTGGTCACTGATTTGTTTTTGTTTTGTTTTTGAATGTCAGAAATGTATATTTGTGAATGTTGAGATGTTATATTGGTTTCACTGGTAATAATAAATAATTGAAATGGGTATATATATTTTTTTGTTAAGTTGCCTAATAATTATGCACAGTAATAGTCACCTGCACACACAGATATCCCCCTAACATATCTAAAACTAAAAACAAACTAAAAACTACTTCCAAAAATATTCAGCTTTGATATTAATGAGTTTTTTGGGTTCATTGAGAACATGGTTGTTGTTCAATAATAAAATTAATCCTCAAAAATACAACTTGCCTAATAATTCTGCACTCCCTGTATTGTGAGTGCCTTCCATTAGGCGTTAGCACCCTCAATAGGTTCTTATGCTTAATTATGTTCACCTCATGGTCCAGGTTTATCTGTGTAGGTGGTTAACATTGACTCAAATTAGGCATGGTTTGCAGCATGTTTTCACCTATAGGGAGTATATGTAAATGCTTTTTTTCGGCTGCAAATTGTTAAATCAGGCTTCTCATTTCTTACACCAACAGCATGTTAATATGGAACACAATATTCTTACATGGCACATTCCTATATTATTTTTGGTATGGTAAAAATGTTTTTTTAGGTTTGGTGCCATTCCTTGCCTGACTGTTCTGTATGATATGTATTTTACAGTTCGCCTGATGAATGGTTAATACCCTCAATGCACTGGGATTCAACACAAGGTGTTTTGAGTCATCATGTTTCACTATCAAATGTGAAGCAAAAGTTGAATTGATTATTGGACTGCATATTTTGTGGAACACAATAAAACAAAGAATTGTGCACTTCTGCATTGGAAGTACCGATTAATTTTCAAACTGTTTAATTAAAAGTGTATCATTGGTTTGAGCCTTCGGGCCTTAAAGTTTTGCGTGCTGGGACTAACGCACATGGGCTGTCTCTAGCTTATACTTACAGAATGTCCAATTTCTGCTCTGCCCTGACCTTTAACACTCTAGTTTGTATAGTCTACACTATGCAATGTCTGTCATTAATGCTGTCCATTACGTAGTCTGATTATTTATGTTCCACTTCACAATGTCTGATATTCATACTCCCCTTTGCATATTCTGATTATTCTTTTTCCACTTTCCAATGTCAGCTATTCTTGGTCCCCTTTGCATAGTCTGACTATTCATAATTCATTGGGCATGGTCTGATTATTCATGGTCCATTAGGAAATATCAGACATTCATGTTGTCCTTTGTGTGTTATGATCATTCATGCTCACTGTTAGAAATGGGGTCTATATAGTTGGCAGAAGTATACACCCTTGTCCAAGTAGGGAACACAGTCCTAGTCAGGGTAAGTCACACACAATCCAGATTATCCTGTGCTCACCCTCTGGTTGCTTGGCACTGAGCTGTCCTAGAAGGTAATGTGTAAAGTATTTGTGCAGTAAATCATACAGTAACACAGTGAAAACACCACAAAAATACATCACACAGGTTTAGAAAGATATATAATATTTATCTGCATACAATAAGGGCAAAACGACAAAAGATCCAATAAGCACAATTTGAAACATCACTTTTGAAAGGTTTAAAAGAGTCTTAATCCTTAGAACTAAACAGTTGTCTTTCTGTTACACACAGTTCCTGGTATGCGTCAAAAATAACAATGCACGGGGACCACAGAGGAAAAGATGCCTGGAAAAATAGGGTGTGCGTCAAATGTCCCAACGTGGCACAGACTATGCATTGTTTCTTTCCACGATGCAAGCAGTTAGCATCATTTTTTGGTGCACAGTCTTGGTTTCTCTCTGTGATGCAGGAATCTTTTTGACATCCAGGGAAAATCCTTGATGCACTGGAAGAAGGCAAGGTTGCTGCGTCTTTCTGGTAGGCAATGCTTTGAATTTCCAGTCGGGACTTCAGGGCTGCATCAATTCTTCACTTGGAAAGTCGGGCTGCGTTGTTCCGGTTCGGCTGTGCGTTGATCTGGTAGAGTTGTGCGTCAAATTTTCAGCTGCAAGGCAGGTGCTGCATCGATTCTTCACTCTGGAAGTCAGGCTGCGTCGTTATGGTTTGGCTGTGAGGTGATTTCTCAGCCGCATCACAGCTGTGAGTCGTTCACAGCAGGCTGTGCATCGATTTTTGGCGCACAAGGAGTTTCCTGAAGAGATGAAGTTGTTTTGGCCCTGAGACTTCAGAAAACAGGAGGCAAGCTCAATTCAAGCTGGTGGAGAGAAGGCAGCAGGGCAGCAGTCCTTCTCAGCAAAGCAGTCCAGATGAGTCCTTTGAGCAGCCAAGCAGTTCTTCTTAACAGGTTGCAGGTTCAGGTCCAGATGTGTCTGATTTGGTGGAGTCAGAGACCCAGGTTATATACCCAAAAATACCTTTGAAGTGGGGGAGACTTCAAAGAGTTTTGAAGTGCACAAGTTTCCCTTTCAGTACAGGTCTGTCTGCCAGGGTCCAAGTAGGGGGTTTGTCAGTCCATTGTGTAAGGGAAGGCCACTAGCCTTTAAAATGTGTCAGGCCCTCCAACCTTCAAGCCCAGGAAGACCCATTCAGTATGCAGATGAGTGCAGGTGTGACTGAGTATCCTATGTTTGTGGTTGACTGGGTGAAATGCTCAAGGAAGCTGTCAACCAGCCAAGTCCATACATGGATTGGAAATAGGTTGTAAGGCACAGATGGATTTTAAGTGCAGAGAAATGCTCACTTTCTAAATCCAACCTCACCAATAAGCAGTATTCTCTATTACCATTCTGGCCATACTAAATATGACCTGGTCACCCCTTTCTGATCAGAATCTACCATTTAAACATCATATGAGGGTAGCCATAATGCTATCCTATGAAAGGAACGGGCCTCACAGTGGTGAAAAATGAATCTAGGAGTGTTCCACTACGAGGACATACAAAACACACATGTGCTTGTCCTACCTTTTACCTACATAGCACCCTGCATGGGTTACCTAGGGCCTACCTTAGGGGTGACGTATATGTAGAAAAAGGGGAGTTTAAAGCTTGGCAAGTACTTTTAGATGCCAAGTCGTAGAGTCAGTAAAATTGCACACACAGGCTTTGCAATGGCAGACCTGAGACATGGTTAAGGGGCTACTTATGTGGGTGGAACAACCAGTGCTGCAGCCCACTAGTAGCATTCAATTTACAGGGCCTGGGCACATGTAGTGCACTTTACTAGGGACTTACAAGTAAATTAAATATGCCAATGGGGTGTTAGCCAATGTGACCATGTTTTAAGGGAGAGAGTGATAACGCGTCCTGTTTTAGATAATTTACTTGTCTGGAACTCGTTTTAGGCCAATTAATCTTTTGACCCTGATTGAAGACACCTTAGGACGAGACAACTAATCAGCATATAAATCACTAGGTCAATAATTTTCTCAATATTCAATATGTGAAGGTAAATCAATCTAGATAAATACATCAATAGAGTTTGATCACTCCATGACCCTCCAACTATGAATAACCACACAAAAATTAGTGTAATTTAAGTTATTTTATTCCTTATTGGTTACACTCTACTAGCAAGTTTATTAGTCTCAAAACCAGAAAACACATCAACACGGTAATAATATGGCAACTCGAATAAGACTTCATCAATGCAAAAATCATAAACATTAGAACAAAGCACGACGTCAACATGGGTTAATCTTAGCAGAGTATCATTAGCATATTATTCAACAAAGCATAGATTCAGTCATTTGTCTATTTGCGTTCGTTTAGTGAACTCCTTAACTAACCTCGAATTAGCATTGGCATGTTGGGCTTCATGCAAAACAATTTAGCAACACAAATTTAGAAAACATCTAACTATGGTCTCTATCAAAAGAAAAGCAGTTGGTACCTAGAAAGGAAAGGCAAACAGACAATTACAATTTCATCATCATATAGTTACCCTCCATAATGGGTCAGCATACAGAGTCAGTCTTAGTCCTCAGGACATCACATCAGCCAGGAAAAGTTCAGCAAAGTTCAGCAAGACAGGCAATACGGGGCACTTCCCTCATAAGGAGGAAAAGTACGAATGGGGCAGGATAAAGATAAGGCTGGTTCGAAGAATTAAACCGCAAAGTCTTTTAAGACAGAGTGACAAAGTGTCTAGACTATAGCAAAGGCACGTAATGGCTATAGAAAATGGCTTGAAATAGCTGCTTTCTCCTTGTGTCAAACGATTATATCAAACTTGTTGTACAGTCCCCTAATTTCCAATTGGGCAACATTTTGTGCACCATTATCTCCATCCAATGATCAGGTAATCGCCTCATTAAAATTGTCACTTTTTAACAGTTCTCAGTAGTTTATTGGCTCCTGTAATTGACGTCTCCAACGGGTAGAATGTCAGGTACGAATTTTAGTCTCTCAGGCTCAGTCAGTGGTTCCATTGTCTATACCAGTTCAGGCGACCTTGTACCTGTTGCAAGTTTACACTGTTGCATTCAGCAAGAATGTCTCCTTGAGCAAGTCGAGTCTCATGAGAAACAATTCAGTACAGTTACACACATCTTCTAGCTTCTGGAAAAGTACGGCTACATGTCCTTCAGCAAGTCAGCACTTTGCACGTTAGAAAAACACATTTAGGGGCATATTTATACTCCGTTTGCGCCGAATTAGCGTCGTTCTCTTCGACGCAAATTCGGCGCAAAACTAACGCCATATTTATACTTTGGCGTTAGACGCGTCTAGCGCCAAAGTATGAGGAAAGAGCGTCATTTTTTTGCGTGAACGCCTTCCTTGCGTTAATGAGATGCAAGGTAGGCGTTCCCGTCCAAAAACATGACTGCAATACAAATGCGTCGTATTTATACTCCCGGGCAAAAATCACGCCCGGGAGTAGGCGGGGCAAAAAAACCCGCATTTGCGCCTCTTTTTAACGCCTGGGTCAGGGCAGGCGTTAAGGGACCTGTGGGCTCAAAATGAGCCCACAGCTGCCCTCCCATGCCCCCAGGGACCCCCCCTGCCACCCTTGCCCACCCCAGGAGGACACCCAAGTATGGAGGGACCCATCCCAGGGACATTCAGGTAAGTTCAGGTAAGTATAATTTTTTACTTTTTGTAAAAAAAAAATTGGCATAGGGGGGCCTGATTTGTGCCCCCCTACATGCCTCAATGCCCAATGACCATGCCCAGGGGACATAAGTCCCCTGGGCATGGCCATTGGGCAAGGGGGCATGACTCCTGTCTTTACTAAGACAGGAGTCATGTAAATGGCGTCTGGGCGTCGTTAAAAATGGCGCAAATCGGGTGGAGGCGATTTTTTAGCGTCAACCTGACTTGCACCATTTTTAAGACGCCCTAACGCCATTTTCCCCAACGCCGGCGCTCCCTGGTGTACGTGGTTATTTTCCACGCACACCAGGCAGCGCCGGTCTGCTAGCGCCGGCTAACGCCATTCAATAAATACGGCGCCCGCATGGCGCTTCAGAATGGCGTTAGCCGGCGCTAAACGTTTTGACGCTAAACTGCGTTAGCGCAGTTTAGCATCAAAAAGTATAAATACGGGCCTTAATATGAGACCGGCAGCAAAGCCCCGACTCATGCTAACTAAGGCCTAGTTATTAATTTTTAACGACATCTTAACATTTAACTCTTAATGCTAGTCCAAAATCATACATTAGTACATTAATAATTCATTTTAGTCAATTTCATTAATCATCGTATATATTGATGGCCACTCCCCGTGGGCACATTTCAAACACGCGTTTCGTAACACACCGCAATACAATTTCTATGCAGCATCATTAGGCATTAACTTGCAAACATTTCATGGTAATTTTGATTATAATAACTACACTCCAACAAGAGCACATGCACTTTAGCACTGCATAGCAGTGGTAAAGTATCCAGAGTCCTAAAGCCAGCAAAAATGACATCAGAAGAAGAGGAGGAAGGCAAAAAGTTTGGTGGTGAAGCTGCAGAAAGGCCATTTCCAACACCAGCACTTGCTTATTTAGTTTGGTGCACATTTTCATTATATCTCCACCTTTTCGAAGTGTTTAATTGACATGCTCGTCAGTGTCATGGGACGGTATTTACTTAGGTAGCCGCTCAGTGTGAGCATTCTTTTCTACTTGGTGTTTGAAGGTGGTGGCGATGAAGAGGAATGACGAGTCTGGGTATTATTGGGATTGCTTCTTATCGGTGAGTGGTTGGTGTTTGCTGAGTTTACATTTAGAATGGAAGATGATGCTATGATGTTTTTTCCATCTTAGGAGTTGTTTTTTCAAGTGAGGCAGCTGTTTGTCTGTCATTACAAGTCCAAGCAAGGATCCATAAGCCAATCATCATGGCACTGAAGGATTGTGCTGGTGAGGTAGCAGGCTCAGTTTTGCTTCAATTTCCGCTTTTGAAGTAAGGATGACATTTCTTTTTAGTGTTTATTTGTTAACGGTTCAAGCTTGTGGCAGACAATTTTTACCTCGGTTCCGATGGTTAGCTTCATACATCTGGCTGTAGCTCAGTTGCAAGGCTGGTAGGTCAGAAGGCTTCCTGCCTTAAATCAGTCTTTTTTAAGTGTGCAGTTCCGTTTCAAGTTGGCTTCTGTTTTGTTAGAGTATTATGAGTGGATTTATTTTTGCCGTTTGTGGTGAAAACTTTGACGATATAAGCAGTAGGTTTCGTTTATAAACCACATTGTTTTTTTTAAATATTTTCATAACAAAGGCACTTGTGTGCTGTTGAACTCACCTGTTTTTTTATGCTTGTTACTTCTAGAAGAGCCTTCCATGGCCACGTACTTGAGTGTAGAATGTTGAGAAGATGACTGATGAGCTTGTGGACATTTCAATTTAAGGAGTGATGTACATACAGTATCTTTATCTCTTTTCCTTTAGTGATTCAGAGAAATCCAGGGTTCTGTGTCCTCAGGAGAACCCCCAAGCAATACAGGTTTGAAACATGTCAACATATTTGAGCAGGTGGAGTAGTGAATCCTAGTTCGTTTTAATGGGATAACAGGAGTTAGCTTAGCCTCTGGCTTGTAGAATCGTGCCCCCGTCACCTAGTGACTTTTAACCTACTTAGCTTGCTCTGTCTTAGCTCATTTAATTATTTATTTCTTCTAAGATGGCTGCTTATAGTTGTTTATAGTTAGGCCACTTGTTATGAGTTACATTATCAGTGTCACCGCGCCAAGGCATCAAGATCAAGCACCAAAGACAAACAAACAGTAGATGTTCACACTTAGGAATTTTCCCTCTCTATACTTTCGAGGGATTGTTGATATTAATTGCCGTCCCAAGCATGCCTGTTATCTATTGTTTTGGAATACACCTACGTCAGGGGACCTTGTAGATCTGTATAAATACATCACACTTTAGACAGATAATCAGAGGGCTTCCGAGCAGAGGGCATCGCCACCATCGTGGATACCGATGCTGCAGTCGTCTTGACGCTGACCCAGTCTTCGTGTCCCTACGGAGTCTGAGATAGAGACCTCATTCCAAGGTAACAAGGGTTGGGGGCTCCTCTCATGGACACGGCTTTGGCAGATTAGGTTTAGCGAACCCAGCTCTCCTTTAGGTAGGAGGTTAGGCCTATTCACATGAGGGTAATAGGGCATATTCCATCTTATATATCTTTTTCATGTATTTGCAAAATGGTGGGGGTCTTCATAACAATGACTCTCTTCTTCACAATACTGTTACTTGCTATATTCATTATCCTAATCATTGTAGTCCATGCAACTTATCGCAAATTGAAGTTATGTTAAATAAAAAGCTATTATAACTTTACTGCATCTGTGTCATTGCCTGTGTTTGTATGAGACATAATATATCTGTGAGGAAAGGGTAATCTCCGTTTAACCACGACATACCCTGAGATATCTTACTTTGAGTCCATGCATAAGCGACTGCCATAAATCACCTTTTACTATTGTGTTTCTGGTGAGGTACTGCTAGTGAGCCGGTAAGGTTGGGACAACAGTTGCGACTTGTTGTAGGAAAGACTCAGTCGCCTACAAACAAAAGTACTGTCCTCCTTAAACCAGCAGTCTTGCTCAGAGCAAGAGTCCGAACTACGACATGGAGCCACCAACAATGGTGTTTAGGCACTAATATACGGATACCCTGACTATCACTGTCTCACAGACAACAGGTGCCCTAAGTACCATTATACGGAGACGTCCGTGGTCTTTGGGAGAATCCCTATTTGGTGTTCCATTTCTCTAAACAAATATGGCTAATACCATCGATATACCTGCAAATGCTAGACATGCACTTACACAGCATTTATTAGTGCATGCCCTTACAGACGAGGGCGGGGATGTTACGCTGATAATAGAGGCAACTGAAGCATACAAAACAGAAACGTTTTACTGTTGGGTCACCTTTCCTGAGGCTGACCAAAGAACGCACACATTTCATACATATGAAATTGCAAACGTACCTGTACGGTACAAAGCATACCAGTATCATGAGATATTGCTCACGTATCAAGAGCATCATAACTGGTTTGAAGGCGCCCTACCACATGTACTACGAAGTGAGGCTAGGTCCCTTAAGTAATGAGGGACCTACATGTCCTATGTTTGCCACATATACCCCTCACCTGGGCATACAGACCATGCCGATCGCTGGTTTACGAGTATTATATAATGAATTAGTGGAATTATATAGACCATTGGTTCAGTTCGTAATGCGAACGTTGAACACTACACCAGCGCGTCCAGCACTGCCAGTAGTTGGTGGTTATCAATTGGCTACTGGAATTAATCCACTAACAGTGCATACTATTATGGGTAAAGTGCCCACGGAACGGGAAAAAATACAGTTCTGGATAGCACAGAAAACTAATCAGCTGGAAGCTGTGTTTCCCCATACGGGACCACAAGAAAATCATAGATTGCTCACTATGTGCTTGCCGTTTGGGATGGTTCCCTCGGTGGATGACTGTGCCACATGGGGTACAGTCTTCGCTGCCGTTTATACTACCACACATGGTACCCCTACACTTGCCAATTTACCAGAAGTGTTAAAACAAATACAAAATGAACATGGGGCTGCACCGGCCTTGGATCTGGGGATGAAATTGATGCGTAACTTTGACGCTGTCTCCTCGATAATACTGAGTAATATTAAAGGGGAAGTGGTGGCACTGGCAATACGCCAGCGTCTCCGGGAAACTCCAAATCTGGAACAAGAGAGACAGCTACCGAAAATAATTTCCGATACCTATACTAGTATAGGACGGGATAGTTTGGGAGCCAAACCTAAAAAAATGGAATTACCATGTACCACCCATAAGAAGGATACAAAGCAGGCACAAGAGGGCTCTGAAAAGATTTCAAAGAAAAAAGAAATAAGAGACCTGATTCTCCACATCCGGAGTACTCCGAAAGGAGGTATAATCTCAGAAGTAGGGAGCACATTAGAACTCCAGACAGATATACTGATTCACGTCCCTCTCGTTCCTTTCAGGATGCACCGGATAAACGTAGCGTGAGAGGGGGCCGTCAAGATCGACATCCGGAATACGTGAAAGAGAAGAAAGACTCAACACAGTCTACCATTAAAAAAGAAGAAAAGACTCCTCAGCAAAAGCCACAGTTTAAAAAGAAGAAGGTGGCAGCACTGACAGTTAAAAATGCCAGTAGTATTGAGAACACTGTTGAGGAACAAGAAGTGGGGCGTGACTCTGTAGGACAGCGCGGCAGAGGTCACGATATGTCGCCTGAGTCTGAAAGATCATCTGGATGCGACAGCAACTAGCGATTACATTGTGGTTGAGACAGCGGATGGCCGCGTTCTTCCCCCGATTGGGTTTATGATTTGACGATTCAGATAGAGGGAGACGTGAAACGCACTATTAGTGTAATATTTTGGGATGAACTTACTAGTGATATCCTATTGGCCGAGAGAGACTGGCCACCTGAACACGTCCGCAAGCTCCCGCATGGGGAAGATGTCATTTTGCCTTCTTTCTCCGATCTTGTTCCAGAAGCAGAGAAAGAAGCCTATGCTGCTGAATGGGCTTTAGCGCAAGCACCTGCGCTATATCGCAATCATGTCGGTTGGGACAAGGAGTCTCCTTGTCATGTTATTCCCGTTAGGTCTACACCCAAACCGCAGCCACAATACCCTGTTAAATATGAAGCGAAAGCTCCTGTGAAGGAGATATTGTCACAACTTGAGTACCAGGGAGTAATTGAGCCCTGTACATCGGCAATGAATAATCCACTATTCCCCGTTGCAAAGCCAGATCATTCATATAGAATAGTGGTTGATTATAGACACTTAATTAGTCATACACAAACATATACTATACAAAATTCACACAGCACAGCACTGATAAACAATATAGTGCGTAAAAAATCTAAAACTACATTGGATATATCTAATGGATTTTTCTGCCAGAATTTAGCGCATGAAAGTAGAGACCTAAGTGCATTTTCATTTGGCTCTCAGAAACGCTTTTGTTGTTTACCTCAAGCCTATAAAAATAGCCCAGGCCTATTTTCAGCCCGTGTAACATCAATTTTGCACGAGCTTGATTCCGATGCATTGTCCTATGTGGATGATATCTATCTCACTGACGACGCCCTCGACATTCATCTTGCGAGGGTCGATCGGATAATATTGGGATTTGCAGACCACGGTTATAAATTTAATTTTAAGAAAAGCAAGATAGCCTTTCTTAGTGTATTGTTCCTGGGATATGAGCTGTCGAACGAGGGGAAGAGCCTGGCCCCGCACTTCCTAGAAAAGTGTGCTCAACTACAGCCTCCGAACACACTTAAGAAATTACAGTCATTACTGGGTTTCTTCAATTTTGGCAGAACATACATTCCAGATTATGCAGAACGCATCAAGCCACTTTATGACTTAATTCAGCCCAATTTTTCTAGCAGCGATGGACGATTGAACACACACACATCCTTAGAGATATGCAACGGGACATGCTAGAAGGGAAACACTTACACACACGTGACAACAAATTTGGTCATCAGAATAATTGCTGGTGCCCTTGGATTTACTTATGTCACCTTTAATGAGGATGACACAGTGCCGATAGCATATAAATCACATTTATATTAAAATGCTGAAAAACGTTTTGCACCTACAGAAAAGATTCTGACAGCAGTTCAGATGGCCATCATAAAAGAGAGACCACTTGCCCAGGGGAAGCGCATTATTGTTGTCTCCCCGGTGCCGGCCTTAGAGGCTGTCACCAAAGCGAGCGTTCCGAACGCTAAGGCATTACATCCACGCTGGATTCAATGGGCCACGTCTCTGACCGCCACTGATGTTGATTATGTATTTGACCCAAGACTTCAGACACAAGAATTTCTCCAGTATGAACAAGAGTACCCCGCTCCTCCAAATATCTTGCCACTTGACAGTTATGATACTATCATTTATACTGACGGATCAGCACAAACGGCTGTAGGTACTAAACATCAATACTCAGCGGCTTGCGCAGCCGTGTGTGGAGTGATGGAAGATGGAGTTTTCCACCCTCACAATACCTACACGCAGACCTTAGGGGACTGCACAGCACAGTTGTCTTCTAGCACTCGAACATACTGAGGCAGGAAGCCAGACTTTGATAGTCTGTGATTCATATTACTGCGTCCAGTCATACAATGAATATCTCAATCATTGGAAACTGAACGGGTTTAGGGATTCTAAAGGGAACACCATTAAACACAAAATGTTGTGGGGAAGGGTGGCTGATCTTAAGGATAAGCTACCATGTGTCCATGTAGTTCGTACATTAGGACACCAACGTGTAGGAATACACGTTGCTGGCAATACATTGGCTAATGAAGCGGCCAAAGCATCAGTAGCTACGACTTCTGTGGCTGCAGTGACTCGTTCTCGGACGAGATTGGATAATGAAATACTGATTGCCGTTAAAGATTCGGCTGCAGGCAAGACCCTTCCGAAAGGTTACCCTACAAACTATACTTACCATATCAGTGCACAGAATGTTGCTTATACAACAATTCCTGGGGTTGGAGATCGAGTGATCCCCAATGAAGACCAGAGATTAGAGCTGATTACAGCCGCACATGAGGGTGTCGCTTCTGCACATGATGGTATACAGGCCACAATAACAATTCTACAGCAACGATACTGGTGGCCTCGTCTATGCAGACAGACTAAACAGTATGTCCTTTGCTGTGACGTTTGCCAGCAGATTAAGGGCTCTAATATCAAACGCCCTCCGCAGACATCCCTCTTAGTGTCAGACAAGCCACTTCAGTGTGTGTACCTAGACCATTGTGGTCCCTTGCAGCCTGATGGTGCATACAAATACATTCTAGTGGCTGTGGATTCCTGTTCTAGATTCCTGTGGGTATGGCCACAGCGGTCGGCTGATGCCCGGACTGTTATAAAAGATTTGCTGATCTTTATCAGTACATATGCTGTTGCAGCATTCCATTCGGACCAGGGCCCTGCATTTGCCTCTAAGGCATTAGGGGACACCATGGGGACGATGGGTGTTGAACTCCATTACTCCTCACCATCCCAAGGGAAATTTGGTCGTGGAGAGGCGGAATCGTGATCTAAAGCAGTCCTTAACAGCTTGAGTATTAGGTTCAGGCCGCAGTTGGTTACACCACCTATATGGGGTCCAGAGAGCACTGAATAATCTGCCAAGACGGTCCTTGGGGGGAAGGTCTCCATATGAGGTTCTCTTTGGGATACCTATGTATGTCCCAGATCTTGATGCCCCTGCTATGGTGGCAGCAGAAACACCATTTGACATAAAAGAACGTCTCACTGTTTTACAGGAGCTTCAACAATTTCGTGATGATAAATAATCTGCAAGTGCTGCCACTTTAGGAATAAGGGAATTGGCGAAAACTTCGACTGGCTGGATTCCTAACATTGGGGATCTGGTTTGTGAGAAGATCGCTGTGAAAAAAGAGTTCGGTCCGTCATACAGAGCACCTGTACCACTCTTGGGAATAAAAGGCACCAGGACTGTCATCCTACCACCACTGTCTGGTTCTAAATCGAACAGATTCATCTCCATTGATGACATCAAATTACACCATGTGGCCGATCCTTCACAGTAGACCAGGAGGTCCCTTGGGTGGTTTCCGATCCCCTCTCACTACCCAACAGGACATCCATCTACATAGTAGGATGAACATCACTACTGACTATGCAACTATGTCAACTGCTGTTCCAGACACTTCCTTGACCTTGGGGAGGGCGGAAAATGAACTTTTTTTGGTTCCAGTCACATCTTCGGTGACCACCCCGCTTCAAGATTTGGCTGTATTTTACACGAACACTTCCACGACTAATGACGTTGTTTATCAGGAACTTCCACGAGCGGTGGATCAGAATTCAGCGGGTCCTGTGTTTGCAGAGACTTCCTCTGGCTATTTCATTGACATTGATGATTTTTCCTCGGATTCATCCTCAACTGTGACTGACAAACTTTCAAGAAGTAATAAGCTATATCGATGGCTTAAGAAAAATTATTTGATCTACCCATGGAAGTATCTATGGTTCTGTTTGACATTTATTGCATTATTTTTTTGGATTGGTTTTGTGACTGTTTTCTTTTTGCTGATAATGGTCACTATATTCCTGATTGCTCCTCTGTGGACCCTGTTGATGAAATTTTAACACCACATCATTCTTCACAAAGGGTCCGACGAGATTTGTCCCCTGTAAATATTACAGCTATTCCAATTACTGATGGGATTGTGTGGGACAAAGTTCCATTCGATATATACGGGCCTACAGAGATTATTCAGATACCATACGTGTTAAAAATGTCAATGTCTGATGTTAAAACACCTAATGTTGTCTCTGATGATTGGGATGTCCAACCAGTTGATTCCATGCTAGCTGAAATGAAGGACTATTCCGCTTTTGGAAGTGATGGTGTATATGATTATACAATGAATTATGGGGAAATGTTCTGCTATGACAATTGGGGACATCACTACCTACACCGTGCAACTAGATAAAGGCCACTCTTGAACTATACACAGTGGGAACACTGTCCGACACCACAGGTGGGTAGTCCAAAGTACTACAGCGATAAATTTACATACTTTTCCGGGCATGATACCAGAAAAGCAGAGTCGTATTATTTTAAAATACCTCCGGCACAAATTAGAAAGCTTTTGCTAACAGATACAAAACTGATTTATTCAGATCACTTCGTTTCCCGGCTCTCGCTTGAGGGTTACGAATATTGGAAAAACACTATTGATTTGAAAAGGGTATGGGGAACTCAAGATTGGCAGATACAGGGTAAGGAGGCTTTGTTTCGGGCATGCCTGATTCCTGTGCAAATGATTTTCTTAAATGACACTATTGAGCAGACATCCTGTCTGGGGTTAGCAAAAATTAAAGACCTGAACACGCCCAGTATCCCTACTCCGACAAAATTTAGAGATTGCCAACATTTTCTTAATGTCTCAGAAGACAGGCTAGATGCAATGGTTAAGGCTGGTGCCTATAATTCTTCACTTTCCCATCCCAGCGGGTGGTTGGTTTGGCCCTCCGACACTGATGAGTGTCAAAAGCGTTTCTTGAACTCTTCAGGGTTTTTTTCGATTAACAGGCCTGACCCTCGCTTTCTATCAGGTCAACATACAGGTATAATTACAACATACAGTGTGGGGAAGCTGTGCCAGCAATAGGTGCAGACAAACACGTTAACAGAGGTTAAAAAACACCTCAACACTCTTTCTGTCAGTATAGACTTACAGGATTTCCTGTTAGGTCCTAGCAAACAGCGCTCAAAACGGTTTTTATATGCTATGTACAATGAAATTTGGAAACTTTCCCAGATTGAGGCTGCTGCACGTTTACGGCAACTAGATAGGGAAAATTTGGAAAAGACATTAGCTGTTGTCGACAATGGCATGAACACGCTGTCCAACAGGATCTATTCACTATCAAATATAGTGTCGTCTGCTATTGATATCACTCAGACAGGCTTGTCCCGGTTATATCATGGGCAAACACAGCTACGTTCCATCATGCAGCTTGGTTGGACATTACAGACGCTGAAAAGTGGCCACATTCCATGGAGGTACATTAATGGGAGTGAATTATTCACTGCTTTTAATTTCTCCAGGGAACAAGAGACAATGGCTAAAAGGGAGGCTAGTTTCATCCTGCTTCAAGTAGAGGGATGTGGTACTGAACGATCAAAGCTGTTGCGGCATGCGACCTGGAATTGCCTACGCAATCTCAGTCACGAAGGTCGTTACGTGTTGTGGACATGTTTTTTTTCCCCCCACACGAGAGATAAAAGTATCTGACATGGGGCCCCACATAGGTACTATTAATGTGAACTATGACAAGTTGAGTAGGCTAAAGGCGCTATTGTTTCAGAAACAGGTCGCCTTGACATCCGCAAAAGAGACGTATGCTCTCCAGATTGCGAGATCATCAGCCGAGATACAATCCCTTTTAAATACCGATTTCCCCAAACACTTTGGAGAGCTGGTATCCAGAATATTCAATGCTTTAAGTACCACTGGGATTGTTCATTTCTTTAAGGCTGTCGGGTCTGGTTTCGTGTCCATCTTCCAGACTGTCTTCGGATTCATCCCATCAGCCATCCATTCTCTCTTTTCAAGTGTGTTTGGTGGCTTTCCAATTATTTTGGCTTTAATTGGCGGACTACTACTGCTATTTCCTCTGATTCGCGGGGGTTGTTTCTTTCCAGCAACACAGAGCAATGGAGCCGCTCCCGCCAACTCCACTGTGCCGTGAGCGCATGGTTCGGATCTTCGGTGCACCTTTGCTGGTGGAACTGGAGCTTGACTGGTCGTTGTCATTTCGGCCACTTCTCTGGTGTGTACAACCAGTCTTCCGCTGCATATGGTGTCTCTTTGAACATCTGCCTATGGTCTGTCTTGCTGTTGCACCGACATCTCCTGTGGACCACGAACTGCTGATGTCCCCGATGAGGGTTCATACACGGTCATGCCCCTTGAGACTGAGGTTGCTCCGCGAGGCCACCTATGAGCCTTCCGTTATTAGATCTACCATGGATGAGGACACTGCAGCAAGTATCGATGCACCAGGAAATACGGCTCACTTCTGCTCTGTGGATCCGTTTGTCCGCCCAGCACTAGACTTAACTTCGGACGATGTTGACTAATTTTTGAGGTCCTTGACTGGTGACTTCGATGACATTCTTCAAGATCATGCGTATAACACATAATTTGATGGATTGACTTGCCATTCCCGATTCCAAATTATGCAATTAAATCTGTTGCACGCTGTACTTGTCATAGTTGATATTAACATCTCTGTATGTATTTTTAGACAGATTTGTTTTAACACATGCAAATGGTTTTTTTTTTTTTTTTTTTGCCTTTGTTTTAGCATTTAGCTTTTAGTTCAGGAGCAATTTTTTAGTTTTTTGGGTTCCTGTACCTTCATCATACCTGTTACGGCAATGGAGAGGGTGTAGTGAATCCTAGGATGGGATAATAGGAGTTAGCTTAGCCTCTGGCTTGTAGACTCGTGCCCCCGTCACCTAGTGACTTTTAACCTACTTAGCTTGCTCTGTCTTAGCTCATTTAATTATTTATTTCTTCTAAGATGGCTGCCTCGTTTATAGTTAGGCCACTTGTTATGAGTTACATTATCAGTGTCACCGCGCCAAGGCGTCAAGATCAAGCACCAAAGACAAACAAACAGTAGATGTTCACACTTAGGGATTTTCCCTCTCTTTACTTTTGAGGGATTGTTGATATTAATTGCCGTCCCAAGCATGCCTGTTATCTATTGTTTTGGAATACACCTACGTCAGGGGACCTTGTAGATCTGTATAAATACATCACACTTTAGACAGATAATCAGAGGGATTCCGACCAGAGGGCATCGCCACCATCGCTGATACCGATGCTGCAGTTGTCTTGACGCTGACCCAGTCTTCGTGTCCCTACGGAGTCTGAGATAGAGACCTCATTCCAAGGTAACGAGGGTTGGGAGCTCCTCTCATGGACACGGCTTTGGCAGGTTAGGTTTAGGGAACCCAGCTCTCCTTTAGGTAGGAGGTTAGGCCTATTCACATGAGGGTAATAGGGCATATTCCATCTTATATATCTTTTTCATGTATTTGCAAAATGGTGGGGGTCTTCATAACAATGACTCTCTTCTTCACAATACTGTTACTTGCTATATTCATTATCCTAATCATTGCAGTCCAAGCAACTTATCGCAAATTGCAGTTATGTTAAATAAAAAGCTATTATGACTTTACTGCATCTGTGTCATTGCCTGTGTTTGTATGAGACATAATATATCTGTGAGAAAAGGGTAATCTCCGTTTAACCACGACATACCCTGAGATATCTTACATTGAGTCCATGCATAAGCGACTGCCATAAATCACCTTTTACTATTGTGTTTCTGGTGAGGTACTGCTAGTGAGCCGGTAAGTTTGGGACAACAGTTGCGACTTGTTGTAGGAAAGACTCAGTCGCCTACAAACAAAAGTACTGTCATCCTTAAACCAGCAGTCTTGCTCAGAGCAAGAGTCCGAACTACGACAGTGGAAAGTGCTGTTAAAGATAAATAGGCCTTCAGAGAGAATTTGAGAATAGACTAACATACAATACCCCTGGTGGTACCATATGCAGGACAATCAGTGTTTCAGCACTTCCACTGTGTGCTCTTGAGTTTTAATCTGAAAAATGTTTCGATTGAGTTCAGCTCTTTTTTGTTTGTTTTAATATAACCCAGTACCTTGATCCCTTCCTTCTTTCCTTTTCTATCTCATTAGTAATGTATGTGTTTTTCATAATTTATTGTTTGATTTAAATGTTTAATATTGTGCCAACTTATTTTTGAAAATCACTGTTTGTTTGGTCTTTATGTATTTGACAGACATCAACAATTTAGTAATTCAGTGGTGTGGTAAATGGACATGGAACATTTGAAGTTGGAGTGACAATTTGTTTGGGCTCTCCACCAATGTAAACAAAGTAATTATAATTGTTAGATTAAAAGCGCTGGCTATTCTTTTCTTAATTAACTTTCTAAAAATGGCAGTTTCAAAACTGAAACTTAAAATCTGACATTACCGTAAGTTAAGATGTCTCATTACAATGTCAGTAACACCAAACATGATCTGGGTACCTGTTCCCACTTCAAAATTAGACTTATAACATGTAATGAGGTACCTCCAACATTAACCTATGGGAGAGGTAGGCCTTGAAATAGTAAAAAACTAATTTAAGAATTTTTCACTAACAAGACATGTAAAGCTTAAAAGTACATATCCAACTTTTTAAATAATCTGCACCCAGCCATCTGGGCTGTTGAGGGCCTACCCTAGAGGTGTCTAACATGATTAAAAAGGAAGGTTTAGGCTTAGCAAAAGGTTTATTTTACCAGGTCAAAATGGCAGTTTATAACTGCACACACACAGGCTGCATTGACAGGCCTGAGACATGTTTAGGTTGCCATTTAAGTGGGTGGCACAATCAGTGTGATAACGCGTCCCTTTATGATTACTTTACTCACTTTGGGACTCGTTTTAGGCCAATGAATCTTTTGACCCTGATTGAAGACACCTTAGGACGAGATAACTAATCAGCATGTCAATCAATAAGTCAATAACGTCATCAATATTTACCGTATTAAGACAATTCAGATTAGTCAAAGACATTAATAAAACTCAGAAACCACCATGACCTTGCAATCATGAATAACTACACCAGTTTAGTACTATTATATGAAGTTTATTCCCTATTGATTACAATTCTACTAGTAAGTTTATTAGTCTCAAAACCAAGAAACACATTAGCATAATATTGCAACTCTGATAAGATTTCATCAAAGCAAGAATCACGGATATTAGAACATAGCACGACGTCAACATAGGTTATCCTTAGCAGAGTATCATTATCACGCTATTCAACAGAGCATAGATTCAGTCATTTGTCTATTTGCGTCTGTTTAGTGAACCCCTCATCTAACCTCGAATTAGCATTGGCATGTTGGGCTTCATGCAAAACAATTTAGCAACACCAATTTAGAAAACATCTAACTATGGTCTCTGTCAAAAGAAGCAGTTGGTACCTAGAAAGGAAAAGCAAACAGACAATTACAATTTCATTGTCATATAGTTACCCTCCGTATTGAGGCAGCACTCAGATTCAGTCCTCATCCTCGGGGCATCAGTTGATTCGCCATCAGCCAGGAATTCAGCAAGTCGGGTAAAAGGGCACTTCCCTCATAAGGCGGTAAAGTGCAAACGGACAAAATAAGGCAAGGATGGTTTTAAGAACCAAACAGCAAAGTCTCTATCCAGAGTGACAAAGTGTCTGGGTCATAGCAATAACTCGCAACAGCATCTCCCCCTCCTCTATCTCCTAGTCTCCAATTCTAATTCACTTCCTTGTGTCAAGGGTTATTATCCCTTTTCTGTTGAACAGTCCCCTAATTCTTCATTGGTTGAGGGGTTGAATCCCACTATCTCCATCCAATAGGTTTTCAATTAGCTCATCAAATTTGTCACCCCATAATTGTTCTCACGTAGTTTATTGGTCATTATGATTAACGTCTTCAGCGGGTAGAATGTCTGGTATGATTTCATACTCTTGTGGTCCTTTGCACATCTTCAGTCAGTGGCTCCATTGTCTGTACCGGTTCAGGCGACCTTGTACCTGCAAGTAGTCTACACTGTTGCATTCAGCAAGAATGTTTCACTAAGCAAGTCGAATTTCATGAGAATGGATCTACTACAGTTACATTCATCTTCTAGCTTTGGAAAAACAAGAGTTCATGTCCTTCAGCAAGTCAGCACACTGCACGTTAGAAAACACATTTAATATGAAACCGGGCAGCTAGGCCTCGACTCATGCTAACTAAGGCCTAATGATTTATTAGCAGAACTTTAATTTAACATACAACCTTTTAATATTAGTGCAAAATCATATCTTAATATAATATTTCAGTATTATTAGTCAGTTTCATTAGTCATTGTATATATTGGCGGCCACTCCCCGTGGGCACATTTCTAGCACATGTTTAGCAAAAATATATTAATACATTTTCTATGCGGCATTATTACACATTAGTTCATAAACATTAAATGTTAATTTCTAGCATATAAGCTACGCTCTCCCAAGTGCTTCAGGTCTTCTAGTAGCATTTAGTTTACAGGCCCTGGGTACAGGTAGTGGCACTTTACTAGGGGTTTAGAAGTAAATTAAAAATGCCAATTGGGTATAAACCAATCTTGTCAAGTTTTAGGGAGTACTTTAGCACCAGTTTACAGTGGTTATGTGTGCAGAGTCCTAAGGCCAGTCAAAACAACGTCAGCAAAACAGGAGGGCTGAAGACAAGCGTTAGGGGGAAACCATGGCAAGGATGCCAGGTCTAACAACCCCTAGTTATATGCTATAATTTCCCCTGTTTTTCGGCAGGAGATTCAAAATGGCATTAACGCGAGTTTTAAATAAACTGCAGAGGAAAAATAAAACGAAAAATAATCAATTTCTGTGTACAATGAGTGATGGTTCACTCTGCAGCAATTTGAGACATAAAATATTTCCTAATTCATTCCAATGCAAGTACTCCATACAAGGTGGAACAATACACTAAGGCCCTCATTCTGACCTTGGTGGTCTTTTCGCGAGACCGCCGAGTTACCGCCGCGGTGAAGACCGCCGACCGCGGCGGTATGCCGCTGTGTGCATTCCGACCGCTGGGAGCGTTCCGCCGGGAAACCGCCAGCAGCCACACTGGAGGTCGGCGGAAAAGTGGAGACTGGTCAACCTCCACCGCCACGCCAGCAGAACACCGCCCACAGAATTACAACCCACATATCTGTGTGGCGGTCTTCTGTTGGCGGTGTTCTGTTGGCGGTCACCTCCCCATGGCTCCCGTCGCCTCCCGGAGGACCAACGCACAAGGTAAGTTGACCGTCCGTGAGGGGAGGGGGAGGGGGGGTGTTGTGTGATGTGGGCGTGCATGGGGGTGTGCGTGTGAGTGTGTAGAGGGGGTATGTGAGTGCGTGTATGCGGGCGGGGGGTGCTGCTGTGTCTATGGGTAATGTGTGCTGTTCGGCAGGTGCGCATGTCTGCATGTATGTGTGCGGGTATGTGTCCCCGTTGTGTATGTGTGTGTAGGGGGTGTGTATATGTGCATGTTGGGGGTGTGTGCATGTCGGGGTGCATGTATGTGCATGTCGGGGTGGGGGTGGGGAGGGGGTTCGTACCACCTCTGGGGGGTGGCAGGGGGGTGGAGGGTGTGGGGGGAGGACTCGGGTGGGTAGTGGGGGGTGGGGGAGACCCCTATCAGTGCCAGGGAAGGAATTCCCTGGCCCCGATAGTGCCTACCGCCATGGTTCGCATGGCGGTTCCCGACCGCCAGAAACCGCGGCGGTAGGCAGGGTCATGATACCGTTGGCGGGCTTGGGACGACCGCCGGGCCGGAGTGCGCAAACTCCAGCCCGGCGGTCATGACCGCCGTGGCGGTCGGAGTGGGGAAGTGACGGACGATCGCGGCGGTGACCGCCGCGGTCAGAATGCCATTTTTCTGACCGCGGGTCTGTTCGCGGTCCGACTGCCGCCTCTCCGCCGACCGCCAAGGTCAGAATGAGGGCCTAAATGTCTAATAGTATGAAGTACGAGAATTATATAGATAAAAAAACACCACACGTACTATTAAATGAGAGATGAAGGGAACAACTGAGACATAGATGAGGAGCTGCTATAGCATGAGCTTGGAAGATTCTATTTCACCATTTGATGATTAATGCTAGAATGCATTGCCCACCCCACCCCACGTTCTGATTTTCTGATTAATTGTTAATTTGTCATAATTATCACCAACCGCTATTGCTGATTCCTCGTAGGTCCCTTCTCTGTCCTAAAGATGGCTAAATGGCACTATAGGCACAACGGGTCATCCATCTTCATGAACCTTGACCCCTTCAAAGAACAACTGTTATAGAACTCAGCATGTTAACTGTGAATCGTATACAGAGAACAGCACCACACAGGATGACACTGCAAGATAATTTATTATTTAGGTCCATTGTTAAGTCAAAGAGAGTTACCTTAGGAAAAGATTTTAGCACATTATTGTTATGCTATTGCTTTTGTTCCATCCATGCAAACATTTCTGTACCTTTTGGAAAACCCTTGATACATTTTTGTTTCATTTTATCTACACTGCGTGTGTTTGGTTTGTTTGTGAAGTTTGGCAAGTGGTTAACTGTACATAACAAATTTTAAAAGCATTTGTATCTTTGTGTCTAAAAATCTTCACTTTCAGTATTTGAAGGATACATTGTAGATAGTCTACGTTGAGGAGTAGTGAACATGTATGGAGGTTTCAGAATCCCATTTGAAGAATACATGATTGTGATATTCTAAAGTAAAGGATATGGCTTTAATCCTTTAATCCTATCAGGAGCTTTTTAAGGCCAGAGGTACCAAAAGCTATCACGTTTTCTCAAGCTGAAAATCGTGTTACTTTACATATATAATATGGGGCCTCTATTCTAAGATTTGATGCAACAGAATACCGTAGTCAAAGTTGATGTGCTGTGTTGCATAAAAGGGAGAGAGCTGTTCAATAACATATCTGCAAAGATAATGAGGTGTTTTTCACTCCCACTTCACTGGCGCACTTGTGACTGCCTTCACACATATGTGTGCCCATCGACACGTGTAGGTATGCTTAAAATCCTCTCTCTCAACTGCCATCTAAAGAAAAGGCAACAAATGTAATCTCGACCAAAACTGAGTATATGCCTTTTTAGGTGAGATTGCTATTCCCCACAATCCTAAAAAAATTATAATTAGCTTTGCGGTAGAGGAATGTTTTTCTCTCTGTGGAATAATATACGCCTTATAGAGAAACAATACAAAAGTGTTTATGCATTTGTTCAACAAATGCTCACAGATACGTTTATATTTTGTTTGTGCAAAAAAGACAGTTTTTTTAGGAGTACCTGGAAACCTGATATTGTGGCATTATAATAGGCATACCTCTAGAATCGGTTGTGATTTCTCAAAATGTGTGTATTTCTATTTATGTGAAGTGCATAGGTACTATTTTCCTTCAGGTTCAGGCCCAGTCTGCTTCATCTTTTGCCACTGCTTTTTAGTTATGAAGTAAAATGTAATGATGTAAATCCATTTTTTTTTAAAAGGATGCTTTAGGGTTCTAACAATATAATTAATGCTTGGCATGCCCTAGCATTTCTCTCAGCTTTTATCTTCATTTGGACATGTAAAAACTATGTTGTTCTTTTTATTTTGTACTCCCACACTTCACCTTATTTTCATACATTCCTTTCTGAAAAGGTGCTGCTTTCCTCTATTTGTTGTCACTTCTTTATTTACTGCATTGCAAGCATCTCCCATGAATGCTGCTGCCTGTTGTGAGACAGGGTACTCAAAAGTAATGGGAAGATCAATTAAAGGTCGAAGGTTGGATCCCATGAAGGATGCTGTTTGTCAGTTCATACAATCCTGCTGGATTTCTTTTAGGTTGTTGTGTATAACACAAAAGATAGCATATTGCTGAAGGTCATCCTCTAATTTTAGATTAAAAAAACGAAATGTGAAAACGGGCAGCATAGACTTTAAGGCGAATTTATAAAAATTCACCAGGGACACTTTTCGCTTAACATCTATATGCTACAAAGATCGACCTGTACTTACGATGTCGAATAATTAAGGTAATGTCGGGCAAATCAAAAATAATTTGCAATATGTTAAATGATTCTGTGTGCAGATTTTTTGGAAAGGCACAGAGACCAAAACTATGCAGGCCCTCTTTATTGCCACACACATAGAAGCAACAATGAGAATCAATCACTTTAGAATTATAAAATTAGAACATTCTAAAAGTCTAAAAATGTCCCTACAAGCAGCCATTTCCCTTCATTGTTGCTGGGCACACACTAGATAAATACTTGCTGATTTGCGTGTGACTTGGGGATTACTGTTTGGCTTTTTAAAATTAAATGGTTTAAAATCTGCTGAGATTGTATTTTGAAGGTTTATGGAAAGAGGGGTAAATAGTGATCTTAAATGATGAATGTATGTGACTTGCGCACTTTAAAACGTCTTTGTTATGAAGTGTTTATTTAACTTAGCCCAAAAATGAATATTTTTATTATGACCGATTTGGCAGTTTTCATTGTATTGTGACTTTCTGCCACAGTTCAGTTGATTCATAAATATTGGAGTAAATTAATGTATTGATTATCTTCGAAGTAGTGCAAGGAAGCAGGTGGTTGGCAGAGTGGGTGAGATAGTGTGAGGCCCTTGTGTGGGTGTGTAGGAGGCTGGCCTGGTTTGAGGTGGGTACCTTGGGTATTACACCTTATACCAGGTCCAGTTATCCCTTATTAGTGAAGTGGTAGTGTTCTAGCAGCTTAGGCTGATAGAGGTAGCTATAGCAGACCAGCTTAGGTTGAACTAGGAGACATGCAAAGCTCATGCAATACCACTTAGAGTTACACAGTACTTATACACAATTAAAGACAATACTCAGTGTTACCAAAAATAAAGGTATTTATTTGGGTGACACAGTACCAAAAATATCTTAGAGGCAATACTCCTTCTGGAGGTAAGTATTATACACAAGATATACACTAGACACCAACATTAGACAAGTAAATAGTAATAGAACAATGCAGACAATAGGAAATGCTATAGAATGCAATGGGAGGAAATGGGTCTGGGGCAACACAAACCATATACTAAGAAAGTGGAATGTGAATCACAAATTCCCCCCTAGACAAGTGAAGTGTGTGCAGAATCGCTGGGAGAGTAAGAATACAGTAAAGGTAAGTAAATGACCCCACCCCAGAGCCCAGAAAAGCAGGAGTAAAGTACTGCAAGTTTCCATAGGACACACAACACCTAGTTTTGGGGATTTTGCAGCAGCCAACCAAGTCTGCAAATAACAACTACTGAATTATTGGACCTGAAGACCTGAAAAGAAGGGGACCAAGTCCAGAAGTTGAAAGAAGTTCCAGGAACGACAGGAGCCCCTGCCAACCCAGAAGAGGGTGCAAAAGGAGAGTCCACAGTTAGTCAAAGACTGCAGAAGAAGCCAGCGGGTTCCTGCATGATGCAAAAGATGTCCAATGGTGTGAAGATTGTTGCAGATGAGATTTCATATTGGAAGTCACCAACAAGCCTTGGCTACAACAAAAGTGCATTTTGTGTCAAAATGACACTAGATGGAACCATGAGGGACCTGGGGGCCTCACCTCTATGTGAGGAGGAAGAGGAGGCTCTTAGCACTCTAGAGATCCCTCGGAATACCTGACAGCATCCCCAGAAGTCACAGGATACGGGTTCAAAGGAGGTGCAAAATGCAGTTGATGCAGCACAACAAAAGAAGGTCCCACGCCGCCGGAGAACAACTCAGCGAGTTGTGCACCACAGAATGGAGTGCTGGGGACATGGGCCAGGCTGTGCACAAATGAATTTTGTAAAGAATGCACAGAGGCCTCAGGAGGCGAGAAAGATGCAGTAAACAGGGGTACCGTCACTCTCAGGGAAGGCAAGGTCTTACTTCCTCCAAATTGCGTCAGCAGGACCATAGGACAGTCTATGTCGATGATGTCCACCCTCTGTGTCCTTAGGAGCATGCTCATTGCTGTAAGAGGAGTCTCAGGGTACCGGTTGTCGCCTTGGAAGGTGCCTGCTTGGAGCAGGGGAGTGGCTCCGTCACTCCACAGGAGATTTCTTCGGTCCTTCTGGTGCAGGATGAAGACAGGGAGTCCCCAGAGTATGCACATCGTGGAAACTGTTGCAGTTGCTGACTTGGAGCTGAGGTTGCTGAAGGAAAGTGTCTCTTGTACACACTTTGTTGCAGTTACAGCGGTTCTTGGAGCAGGCTGCGGTTGACCCGAGGTCAGAAGAGTGTGAAGTTGTTGCAGAGGATTTCTGAAGGAAACCTGCAAGCAGAATCTGAAGAGAACCCACAGGAGACACCCTAAATAGCCCTGAGAGGGGGATTGGCTAATGTATCAGATATAGACCTATCAGGAGGGGTCTCTGACATCAGCTGCTGGCACTGGACACTCGGAGCCCTCAAGAGTGCCCCCAAAGCAAGATGGCTGAAGTCTAGGACACACTGTAGGAGCTCTGAGCACCACCCCTGAGATGGTGATGGACAGGGGAGTGGTCACTCCCCTTTCCTTTGTCCAGTTTCCTGCCAGAGCAGGGGAGAAGGGGTCACTGAACCGGTGTAGACTGGTTAATGCAAGGGGGGCACTATCTGTGCCCTTCAAAGCATTTCCAGAGGCTGGGGGAGACTACCCCTCCCCAGCCTGTAACACCTATTTCCAAAGGGAGAGGGTGTAACACCCTGCTCTCAGAGAAAATGCTTTGTTCTGCCTTCCTAGGACTGGGCTGCCCAATACCCCAGGAGGGCAGAACCGTGTATGTGGGGTAGCAGCAGCTGTAGCTGCATCACAAGCCTCAGAGAGCTGGTTTGGCAGTACTGGGGGTCCATGGTGGAGCCCCGAGAATGCATGGAATTGGCTCCCCAATACCAGATTTGGAATGCAGGGTCAATTCCATGATCTTAGACATGTTACATTAGAGTTACCATTGTGAAGCTACATATAGGTATTGACCTATATGTAGTGCACGTGTGTAATGGTGTCTCCGCACTCACAAAGTCCGGGGCAATGGCCCTGAACTATGTGGGGGCACCTTTGCTAGTGTAAGGGTGCCCTCACACTTAGTAACTTTGCACCTAACCTTCAGCAAGTGAAGGTTAGACATAGAGGTGACTTATAAGTTACTTAAGTGCAGTGAAAATGGCTGTGAAATCATGTGTGCACTATCAGACGGAGGCTGCAATGGCAGTCCTGTGTAAGTGTTTGTCTTAGGTCCCTATGGGTGGCAAAAGAAATGCTGCAGCCTACGTGGATCTCCTGGAACCCCAACACCCTGGGTACCTAGGTACCACATACTAAGGACTTATAAGGGGGGGTCCAGCATGCCAATAGAAATTGGTAAATGAACGCACTGGCCTACAGTGACAAATTTAAAAGGAGAGAGCATAAGCACTGAGGTTCTGGTTAGCAGAGTCTCAGTGACACAGTTAGGCACTACACAGGCATACACATTAGGCCATGAACTATGAGCCCTGGGGTCCTGACTAGCAGGATCCCAGTGAGACAGGCAAAACATACTGACATATAGGTTTTTATCTAGGAGCACTGGGGTCCTGGCTTGCAGGATTCCAGTGACACAGTAAAAACACACTGACACACACTCCATACAGGCCAAAAGTGGGGGTAACCATGCTAGAAAGAGGCAACTTTACTACAGGGTGCTCGTTAGGTTTCTGGTGTGCCGGCATTCTTTGAATGCAAGTTGCACGTTGGGGATCTGCACAGGCTGATAGTTAATGTGAAGCCCGTGGGCAAGTACTTGCTGGGCATCTTGCATGCAGGCATTCTCTGAATGTGGGCTGCATGCTGAGAACCTGCATGTGCAGATTGCTGAAAGAAGTCTTAGAAAGCGGCTCGCATGTTGGTAGTCCTGTGCGCGCTGAAGCTTGGTGGGTATTGACTTCTCAGACGCGCACAGGTTCCTAAGTTGGAGTTCAGGTGCATATTCCTTTGTGTTGGGAAGCAGCTTCCCACAGCACTGATTATGTATTTTAAAAGGAAAAGAGATGCCTGATTTTGCCATCAGGTATTGTTTAAAAAGTTTGAAAGTACAATGTTATTCTCTATTAAAAGAAGTTAATGCAGCAATCAGAGTTCATTTACTTTAGCACGCAAAGTCTGAATGATCTCTTCAGGCAAAGGGGAGAATGATTGTTTGAGACATTTGGCTTGCTGTATTGATGTTAATCATGCCAGTGGCCATTTTGAATTGGTCTCAAGTGGGACTAAACAATTATTATTTGGCCAGCCATATTTTGGGGTTGAAAAAGAGACTAATTCATGTCCTACATTTGCATGAGTTTAGATTTTGGAGGAAATTCACTAGAGAGCTGTGTTTTGAGTGTTAAGGTTTGGAAGGTAGTTTTGGTTTAGGATTTGTTTGTAGTAAGGATAATGGAGACAAGATCATCTCTGAAATTATCTCAAATGACAAGGTGCAAGCTTTTGTAGACAAAGGTTTTACAACTTTATCATGCCAGCCTGGTAAGATGTTTGTTGAATTTATAGAAAGAATGTTATCTAGGGTACAGTCAAAGAAATCTTGTATGCAAGAGGTTTGATTGGTAGAGGAGGTAGAAGTTAAAGCATCAACTTTGAATAGTGCCCATTAGGGGCAACACAACAAAGAAAGCACGTTGATTATAAAGATGGGACACAAAAACAAAGAGTACTGGAGGGTTATCTGGCGAAGAGGAAGAGGGTGACTCATGTGGAGTTGGTGGCTGAAGTGTCCATAAAGGCAAAAAAAGGAAATCACAAAGTGGTGGCTTCTGTTGAGTCCTTTACCAGTGTTGATGTAGAGATTAGTTGCTACTCCAATTTTAATGATTCAGATGTAGAGGAGATTGAGGTAAAGAAAGGAAAGAAAGAGTAATAGAAGGAAGATGAGGGTTTGTTTGACCCATTCAGGGAAAATATGTTTAATACTCAGATGATACAGCATCCTTTGTCTCCTCAATGGATTCCTGCGGACCATGAGGCACAGTATGCGCCGTTTTGGTGGAGGCATGAGTTGCCTAATGATGTCCAAAATAGATTGAGGTCCGAATTTCTGAGACCTTTATTGGAAAACAAAATAGCATATACAAACAGAGATGGATGTGAACATGTTGGCATTCCTAAATAAATCTGGGAGAGACCGAAGGAAGGATATGGATAAAGGATTGAAAGTATGCCAGGATAGGCTACTGGATGTTTTTTTACCTTTAACTAAAGTGTTTAACATTTATAAAGAGGTATATTTAAATGGTACCAAGCAGAATGTTGAGGAACTCAGGCAATGGTAGAAAGACGTATATGTTTGCTTGGAAATACAAATGTGACACGTTGTGTTGAGATGCAGAAAAGTATCCTCATGAAGATAGATCCTAAATTAGCTGAGCTAGGCACAAAGGAGGGCAGAATTAAGGCCAAAGGATTGTTGGTTGGTGAGGAATTTTGCAAAGATAGGCAAGATATGTGGTTGCATTCAATTATATTAAAAAAGTACAAAGGGACATGAAAAAGGTATTTGACAGGGCCAGGAGAATGCGGGTCGACTTTCCGGCCATGGATATGGTATCAAAAAGAAACCTCCATCTAGTGAGGATTCAGATCATCTTTCAGATCTATTCACCAGGGATTTTATCCACAAAGACAAAGAGGAAAAGGAAGGTCATCCAGGAGAGACAGAGGGCAAGAGGAGCACAAGCTATGTTTGCATCAAAAAGCCCATTTATATACCACTATAAAACTGAGTGGCAGACTCACCCATCTTGTAGATTGTTGGATAGAGAAAACCTTGGATGAGTGCTGATACAGACAGTGCATGATTATCTCATATAGGGCCCTATTTACGAGGCCCTCTCAGCATTCTGCACCATCGGAGCGTCATTTGTTTTTTATACTCCGGTGGGGCAGTGTGTCAGCCCATATTTACAAGGTCATGCAAAGGCACCTTGTGTGACTTTTCATGGCCTTGTAAATATGGACCTCTTTCACGCATGTAAGGGGCATTCCATGTAGTTGCTTGGGGTGTTCCCACACAACACCCATGGAACCTGAAGAAATCTGAAGCATTCCCAGATTTAAAAGTCTGGGAATGAGTCTGATTCCTACTCAATCTCAGGGTTGGCATAAGAATGACAACACGGGGATAAATATCTTTATTTCTACCATTTCTTTCCTCTTTCTATATGTGCTGCATCCTGCAGCACACATAGAAAGAAGAAAACACAGCTTGTGATTGCTTTTGTGCAGGAAGGTGTCCCTTCCAGCACAAAAACATTCCTCCCCCCAAGGGTGCATGCATGGGGGCTAAGCAGCAATTTGTGCACCAGCACAGGGGCAGAGGACAGAAAAGCACCATATCTTGTAGATATGGCACATTTCTCCCTTTCCTGGTGGAAGAGAGTAGTGAAGCAAGACACTTGCTGTGCCGCCTTGTGCCACTGGCGTTGTAAATGAGGCCCAGAGTTTTTAGAGAAACCAGGATAGATAAAAAGAACAAGAATGTTAGTTTTTCAAAGGAGTGGACAGAGTTGGTGATTCAGGAAGTGAAGACTTCATAGACAAGAGTGTGACAGAGAGGTGCTCAGATACCATTGAAGGATTTGTAAGCCACATATTTTTGGTGGAGAAAAAAGGAAAGGGTTTGAAACCAGTCATAAATCTAAGAGAACGGAACAATTGCACCTTTAAAGAGACCTTCTGAGGAACAGGGTTTGGTTGATGTGTCTGGATTTAAAAGATGCATATTTGAAAATTGCTATATGTCAAAAGCACAGCGATTATCTGAGGTTTCGGTTTGACCTCAGCAGCCGGTGCTTCACCAAAGTGATGAGACCAGTAATGACTTGGTTGAGGTTGAGAGGTGTGCTTGTGATTGTGTATGTAGACAATGATTAATAATGGCAGAAATAAGGGAGATGGGTTTAGAATAGATGAAATTAGCAGTTCCTATTTTGGAGGATTTAGGTTTTGTGGTGAGCAGAATGAAACCATGTCTTATTCTGAATCAGGCGATGGAGTTTTTCGGTTTTCAGATACAGACATTGGAATATGTGTTGAGGTTACCAACAGAGAAGGTGAAAAAGTTATGCAGAGTGGTGTAACATCTTTGAGGCTACTATCAAGGTGAGTGAGCTTGCAGTCAATCTTAATGCAGGCTATTTTTCCAGCTCTGCTTCACTATCGAGCCTTGCAGATGTTGAAAGCACAACATCTCACGTTGGGTTTGAAATACTCCCAAACGATTCAGTTGCATACGGAGGCCTTTTAAGGAATTGGAATGGTGGAAGAGCATCTAGAAGTTTGAAATGGGAGAGCTATTTTTGGAGAGGCTCCAGGCTTAGTGATAGAGTCAGACGCAAGTCTACTGGTATGGGGAACAAGATGTGGCACAATCTCAACAGGTGGGCTATGGTCCCTTCAAGCGAGAGAAATGCACATCAGTTATCTGAAGTTGTTGGTAGGATCATTTGCTGTGAAGAGTTTTGTGAGAGATCATGTGAAATGTTGTGTATTGTTAAAAATGAACAATGTATCTGCGGTAAGATATGTGAATCCACATTCCAAAGCATTTGCGGTTTTAGCAAAAGAGTTTTGCCATTTTTGCCTGGATCAGAAACCATGATACACACACAGTATATTCTGAGGTTTAACAACTTGGTGGCAGATAGTAGCTTAAGGAATCACTTGGATTTAAGTGACTGGATGTTGAACAAGGAAGTGTTCAGAGCTTTGGATTTGAGATAAGGTCTGTTACAGGTGGAATGTTTTGCAAACATGCTACATACACAATTACCAATATTTTGTACTTGGAAACCAGATACAGAGGCGAAGGCAGTAGAAGCATTTCTACAGGTGTGGGGACAGATGTGCAACTACACATATCCCCCATTATCAATGATACAGTGAGTATTGATGAAAGTGAGGACAGAACAGGCAGATTTGTTGTTGATAAATCAACTTTGGCACTCTCATGTATGGTTTCCAGGATATGATGAGTCTACTGATGGAAGACCCGGTACTTCTGACAGGTTGTAAACAATTGTTGGTGAATTCATCAGGAGAGTGTCACAGTTTAATACAGAATGGGCAAATGCAGTTGATGGCATGGATGATTACAAAAGAGTTTTGAATATGTCAGAATTATCGTCAGAGGCTTTGAAACTCATCAAAGGTTCTTAATGCTAGGAGCAACAAAGGCTTACAAGGTGGCATGGAAGAGATGGATTTGTTGGTTTTCTGAGAGGGATGTGGATCCCATTTCAGCACCTGTTGTTAGTGTTGTTAATTATTTGACAGAGGAATTCTTAGAAGGGAAATATTATAGTTCAGTAAATCTGTGTAGGTCAGCTATTTCGGCTGGTCATGAGCTGGGGAATGATTTGCCTGTAGGTCAGTTGGATGCTCTGAAAAGGTTGGTAAGAAGTGTGAGGTTGAGTGTACCTCAGGGTCCAAAATATACATCATTGTGGGATGTGGATAACATTCTTAGGGAATTTACTTCCTGGAGTGGTAATGAATTTTAGACATTTAAGGGTTTGACGTTGACAGCAACAATGATTCTTTGTTCAGTGTCTTTCAGAAGGGATTCAGACATAAGAGCGTTGGAGGTATGTTCCAGAAGCTATGTGCTAGAAGGAGTATGTTTTTACATTATTAAAAGAACAAAATATATGTCAAGAACAATATTTTATTCATGTATGGAAGAAAATATGAAGTTATGTGTGGTAAGGTGCTTGAAATAATATGAGAGAATGACTGAAAGTTTGAGAGATTATAGGATGAATCAATTATTAATCTTCTAAAGTTATCCACATAAATCAGTGTAATTTCCGGCCTTGACTGGGTGGGTCTAGATGGTCATGGGCAAAAGTGGCATAGATTTATTTAAATTTGGAGCTCATTCAGATGGAGGAACTATGGCATCAAAGGGAGTTTCGGTGGGTGGTAGCCCTACAAATATTCTAGCATCTGCTGTTTGGTCAACAGATTCAAGCCCTCATTATGACATTGGTGGTAAATCCCACTTACCGCCATGCTGACTTTCGCCAACATACCACCGCCGCGGCAGATATCCGTTTACCATATTATGACACACACACACTAATCCGTCACTATTCAGCCACAGACACAAGTCCGCCACACCAAATGTCAGTGATAAACTGGTGGTACCAAAACCCACACAGTTACACCAACAGAACAACGCGGACATTCAATGGCGGTAAACCATTGACGGTACATACTGTGTGCTCAAAATACACACACACATACAAAACAACACCACATTGACATTTCAAACTACGCACGCCTGACACACAAACACACACCACACCCACACACCCACATCACTATAAAACACACACTCACAGAACCCACAACCCTTTAGAACTACAAACCATTGCCAACAGACTGACATCACAACTACAGACAAGACCAGACCCATAAACCACCATCACCTATACACCACCCACGCACCTAACATCACACACCCCAACACATCCCCTTACACACCCTCACCCACACCACTCACACAACACCCATGGCACCACAAAGACACCCCCGATTCTCTGAGGAGGAGCTAAGAGTCATGTTGGAGGAAATTATCCGGGTAGAGCCACAGCTGTTTGGAGCACAATTACAGCAAATATCCATTGCTAAGAAGATGGAGCTATGGCGGAGGATCGTGGATTGGGTCAACGCCATCGGACAGTACCCCAGAACCAGGGACAACATCAGGAAGAGGTGGAACAACCTACGGGGGAAGGTACGTTCCATTGCAGCAAGACACCAACTCGCTGTACAGAGGACTGGCGGTTGACCCCCTCCTCGTTCCCCATAACTAACAACATGGGAGGAGCAAGTCTTGGCACTCGTGCATCCTGAGGGCCTGGCAGGAGTAGCAGGAGGACTGGACTCTGATTAGTCAACTATATACCACTATCACCACCCTACCTGCATGCCATCACATGCCCCCACCCTCACCCTCACTCCCATCACTCCACCACCTCCCACACCCCCCACCATCACCTCACTCATCCCAAAGCCAGGCCCTGCATGCCATACCAATGCATGGACACCACTCACAGCCCTGCATGAACACCTATCACTAAAGCATGCACACTAGAGAGAATCAACTAGCCTACAACATACCAACTTACACAAGTAAATGCTGTCAGGGCAAATACAACCACACAGGGCAACCCACCGATGCACAATATGTCACACACAGAAACAACAACACTGAATTCACATTCCAACAGGAACCCCAGCCAATGTCACTGGAGAAGAGGTGCCAGCATTAGCCAGTCTTTGACAGAAGAGGCCCACCAACCTGGCCCATCAGGGACCTCTGGACAGTCAGGAACACAGCCACAGTGACAGACCACCACAGAGCCTCCCCATCAGGAAACACCACCACAAGAACCACCCAGCGTACCCATATCTTTGTCCCCAGGACACGTCAATTAACTGTGTGTCCACCTCTACAGGGACCCCAGGACACCCCTCATACCCAAGACAATCAGGGACCTGGGGTTAGTGGCAGTGGGCACACAGTTCAGGGGACGGAGGCACAGGACAACAGGGAAACTGGGAGGAGTGCTGTGCACCAGGGGGAGGACAGGCCTAGGGAACTGACTCTCAAGGAGGCACTCACTGAGATCCTGGGAGCATACCAGCATTCCCAGGATACACTGGGCCAGATCCTGGCCAACTTGCAGGAGAACAGGTGGTTGCAGGAGGGACAGTACCAGGGGATCAGGGAGGACTTGCAGGCCATTACCCACCACCCTGGTCTCCATTACAGGGGTGCTGGCACACACGGCCAACATTATGAGAGAGGCATCCTCAAAACAGCGGGCCCCTGCCACTAGCTAGACATCTGAACTGACTTCCACCTCCGCTGTCGCTAGTGGCCAGGAGGCCCGCCACAGGACCAACAGGCCACCAGCACCTCTCCCCCCTGCAGAAAGTGAACCATCCTGCAAATGTTCCCTGCGATCCAGGCAGAAGCCAGAGACTATTGCCAAGACCCCGCCAGGAAATGAGACTCTCCTGATTGTCATCTTTGAGTCCCACTCTGTCACCCTGTCCACCTTGAACTGCCATTGCCCCCTTTCCTATTTCCCCTTGGATAATGCACCTGTGCTACAAATAAACTGGAACTATACCCTGGACTTTCCTCCATCATCACCCTAGCCCAATGCCCCCCCAACTCCTCAGCACTCAAAATAAACACCCTTTGAAAAAATACAAGTATGGAGTATGTCAAAAGATATCAGTATGTATTTGTGTAACCAGATTAAAACATTGCATTACAAATGTACAGTAATGTTCACATTGTAAAGACCTGTAGTTGGCTGCAGTGATCACACCAGGAGCTATAGTGGGGCACCAACATATGAAAAATGAGTTACCAAAGGGTACAGTGAGTGGGCATTGAAGTGGGAAATAACAGCATGCCAGTGCCAAAGATAATCAAAATAATGACAATGACATGTAAAGTAACACTGTCCTACCTGTGTGTCATTGGAAGTATTGTCTGATCACTGCAGTTCTGTTGTCGTGATCTTTATCCTCTGACTCCTCATCCTCACTGTCCACAGGGTCCACTGCTGCCACATGGCCATCTCCAGCCTCCTCCTCCTGCAGAAAAGGCACATGGCGTCTCAAGGCAAGGTTGTGTAACATACAGCATGCCACGATGATCTGGCAGACTTTCTTGGGTGAGTAGCACAGGGATCCACCTGTTAGATGGAGGCACCAAAACCTGGCCTTCAGGAGGCCAAAGGTACGTTCTATAATCCTTTTTGTACGCCCATGTGACTCATTGTAACGTTTCTCTGCCCTTGTCCTGGGATTCCTCACAGGGGTCAGTAGCCATGATAGATTTAGGTAACTTGAGTCACCTGCAAATGTGGAGGGACAATATTTAGCCATACACCATCCCATATGGCCTACACCACACCCATTAACCAACATCTACTGGGTTTGAACCAGGGCTCACCTATTAGCCACACCCTGTGCCTCTGTAGTTGGGCCATCACATTAGGGATGCTGCTACTCTTCAGGATAAAGGCATCATGCACCGACCCAGGATACTTAACATTGAGATGGGAGATGTGCTGGTCCACCAGGCACACCATGTGGACAAATGCAAAAAGAACAGATTATGGACGGAATGCAGAGCAAATCAAACATTCACCCCAGTCACACAGATCTGGGTTTAATCCATTGTTTTTTTGCTCACCACGCCACCCCAGTTTGGACCCAGCCATATGCAAATCAGTCTTGACCCTGTTCCTCATGGGAACAGTCCAGCCCGAACTGCCAAGCCAGGTCCTCCCTGGACCGGAAACAAGCATCCTAGGACCGGTTTCAGGATATCACCCTTTATCAGCTAGGCTAGCTTGAATCCAGTGGCACAGTGAGCACTGGACCCACGTCTGGGCATAGCCTTCCCACTTGGGGTGACAAATGCAAAAAGAGCAGATTATGGATGGAATGCAGAGCAAATGAAACATTCACCCCAGTCACACGGATCAGGGTTTAATCCATTGTTTTTTTGCTCACCATACCACCCCAGTTTGGACCCAGCCATATGCAAATCAGTCTTGACCCTGTTCCTCATGGGAACAGTCCAGCCCGAACTGCCAAGCCAGGTCCTCCCTGGACCGGAAACAAGCATCCTAGGACCGGTTTCAGGATATCACCCTTTATCAGCTAGGCTAGCTTGAATCCAGTGGCACAGTGAGCACTGGACCCACGTCTGGGCATAGCCTTCCCACTTGGGGTGACAAATGCAAAAAGAGCAGATTATGGATGGAATGCAGAGCAAATGAAACATTCACCCCAGTCACACGGATCAGGGTTTAATCCATTGTTTTTTTGCTCACCATACCACCCCAGTTTGGACCCAGCCATATGCAAATCAGTCTTGACCCTGTTCCTCATGGGAACAGTCCAGCCCGAACTGCCAAGCCAGGTCCTTCCTGGACCGGAAACAAGCATCCTAGGACCGGTTTCAGGGTTTCACCCTTCATCATGTTTGATTTGCTCCATTGCTCCACTCCATCAGTTACCTCAAATACCGGGTCCACCTTCATCTCGATATCAGAGTGGTCCGGCACCGGCATGTAGGTACTCCCACCGGGTATTCCCTTTGGAGTGGTAAGTCTCTATTCAGGCACTGCCTGCATTTTGGATTTTTACTGTCATTTGGCAGGAGGTAGACCCCTCCCTCCCACCTCAGTTCTGTGGCAACCCCCACTGAACACCAGCATTATTTCAATACTGCTGGGCTTGTCCCAGCCCCCTTTGTTTCTTTTTCTTCCTTCTTCTCCTTTTCTAGTCTTCTTCCCTTTCCCCCCTCCCGGTTTCCCTCTTCTCCTTTTCTTTTGCTTTTCCTTTTCCCTCCTCCTTCCTCTCTTATCTTTATCTGATTCTCCTCGCCCTCTCTTTTTTTCCCCGCTCTCTTTTTTACCCCCCAAGAGTGTGACTACAAGGAAAAACCCCACCCCCGGCATTACCCAGACCAGAGGCCAATCACCCCTATTTCTTGGGTAAGTCACCACTGCATGTGTTTTTGAGTGTCTTTATCTTTAACCGTGTGTGTTACCACCATGTTTGCTATGTTGTGTGCTGTGGTGTGTCACCCTGTTTTACTTGATTGTAACTTGTAGTTTATCTATCCTCCTCACAGACCTACCCAAAAAATGAACCAACTGTTCAGGTAGGCCTTTAGACCGCCTTTATTTCACTCAGCGAGCACACCCATTAGCAGCAGTGCTCTGGGGATCCTAGACCTTGACAAATGCCCCTGACCTTCCAGCACATAGAGAGGGCAGAAACATGTTGGTCATGATTATTTTTTAGACTCTAAGAGACATTAATCTCTATTGAGTCTTTCCCCCTGTTTTAACCTTACCGACATGCACCTCTATTAAATGTAATCAATTGAAATAGGTGACATGTATGGTAATTTTATTCTAACCCTATCTGGATCCCTGATATTTATCCAGTAAGATTAATTTCAGCACTCCCTCTTGTTCTTTTAACAAAGAGGTTAAGTCCGCCCAGGTAGTATCATCTTACCTGGGTGGGGCTAGGTGGTCAAATGATGAAGCATGACACTATTATGTGTGTGAGACCACCTAGTCTGTAAAGGAACTCCCCCCTGTTTAACACAGCCACCTGTTTAGAGACACTCTTCCATCAATTGCCCCAATTATATTGGGAATATGTCCCATTGCATAGAAGTCAGCCTTCACTGTGGCCAAATCCTCCATTTGTGGGAAAACAATGTAGCTGCACATGTGTATAATTAGGGCAGGCAACACTCTGGTCAGCACTATTGAGAACACTGGCTGTGGCATTCCTGCTGCCAAGCCCACTGTCACTTAGAAAGAACCAGTTGCCAAGAAATGGAGCATAGATAGAACTTGCACAAGCGGGGGAATCCCAGTGGGGTGACTGATAACAGATATTAGGTCAGGCTCCAGTTGGGCACACAGATCTGTTATAGTGGCCCTGTCCAGTCTGTAGGTGAGGATAATGTGCCTGCCCTCCATTGATGCCATGTCAACCATGGGTCTGTACATAGGGGTATGTCTCCATCTCCTATTCATCTGCAGTGGTTGCAGTCTAAGGGACAAAGGAGTGAGGAGCTGGTCACAAACTGAACATTGGAGTCACAACAGTACAATGCATGATGTCAATTAAAATGTATGAATGGCATTTATCTTGTATTTATCTTGTATGTCCAATTGTGAACTGTGACACAATAATAATCCAGGGCCTGCACCCCCCCTCTGAAATGGTGTCTTCCTGTCCTGTTTGGAGGGACAGGTGGAAGTGAGGTAATTCCGCTGACGTTTTATGCCGTTGCGGGAGGCGGTCGATAACCGCTGTGCAACTCTTCAGTGGATAGCATTGGGCCCTATGGGGTACAGTGGCCAATGGTGATGTACGCCTGTGGTGATGGTATGCACCTCCATGGATGTCACCGCCATTTTCTAGCAGTTCTCTCACTTGCTACCTGACCGTCAACAGGAGAGGACCTACACTGCATGTGCTACTGTGACCTGTGTCTGGGACCTACCAAGTCGCATGTGCCTGGGGAAAGGACCCCTGTTGGAGCGGCTGGTGGATGGGATCATTCCCCATTATGGACTGATGTATGGGTCTCCAGACCAACAGGTGAGTACTCTGCTGAGTACGATGCATGGGGCATGAATGCACTGGAGTGGTGTGTGTGAAGGGCTCGTGTAGGGGGGGTTGGTGGATGTCTCATGGGTGTCTTACAGCTTGTGAGCTGGGCGCTTTGTGTGCAAATGGTGATGTGAAGGGGTATGGTGGGGCAAAAGTATAACAGCCAAGACGGTCTGACTTATGGCTTTCCCTCTGCAGGTCAGCGCCAATCAAAGAAGGTTATATGGCGTGCCATCGCCAAGGTCGTACAGCACCCACTGTCGTAAATGGTGGGAGGACCTGGGACGCTGGGCACAGAAGATAGCAGAGGCCGAGCTGGGGATGGCCTCGTAATGAGGAAGGGGTGCCCGTCGAACCCTGACCCCACTGATGGCCCGCATACTAGAGGTGGCCTATCCTGAGCTGGATAGGCCCTTGAGGTCACCGCAGCAGTCACAAGGGGGTTTGTACAGTGCCCGCCATTACAACTTACGCCTGGTAGGGTGGTATCTGGGTGGCGGATGTGTGTCAGTGGGTGCCCCTAGGCCAGACCTGACATTACGGAGTTCTGAAATGATATTCCTCCTACCAAGCTTGTAGGTATCCTCTACTGGGCAGGGCTCTATGGGTCCCAGGTATGCTGTAATTGGGGGGATGTTTCCCTCCCCATGCCCTGGAGGCTAGCATAGGTACTGTTAGTGAATTGCGTAGTGCATAGGGCTGTTCCCTGTGTATGACAGTGCTGTGTTCGCCAATGGTGGTGTTGGTGTAAACATTGACCATGTGTATCTTTTGTCTCTTCCCCCGCCCTTTTTGGTTTGTCATCCTGTCCTTATGTGCATTAGCATCATATTGCGGAGGAGCAGAGGCACCGGGGATGGAGAGAACTGCATCCCACAGTACCCAGGAGGCAGAGTCCACTGATGGTGAGGGCACCAGTAGGACGGAGGGTAAGGGGATCACCATGGCAGAAACAAAAGGGGACAGTTGGGACACAGATACCTCCTCCGATTGAAGCTCCCTGGTGGTAGCGGACACTTCTGTGACCACCCCAGCAACAGCTACATCTGCCACCCCCGTACCAGCACCGCCCTCCTGGCAACCCCTCATCGAGCTGCCCGTGCCCGCTCACCCAGGAGGGTGGGCATCTCCTTTGCCTCAGGCACTTCAGGCCCTGCCCCAGTTAGCCCTGCTGCCCTGAGTGAGGAGGCTATTGACCTCCTGAGATCCATCTCTGTAGGGCAGTCAACCTTTGGCCCAAATTCAACAGACAAATGCATTTCTGCAGGGCATTCACACTGGCTTGGCGGCCCAACAGAGCTCAATCCAGGCTCCGGCCTCTTCTCTAATGGCAGCCATTGTACCTGTTTCCACCCTTCCCCTCCAAGTTCCTCTTCCCAATCCCATTCCCCTCAACCCCAACCTATCCCAAGCACAGAGGCAGACGAGCATGCACACAGGACAACACACAAGAGTGGAAATGGCAAACACAAGCACCACACATCATCCAACAGGCACTCACAAATGCATGCACTGCACCATCATCCACTACCAGCATCACCACCACACCTAATAGAACACACACCTCACTTGCAGACACCACTACAACAGCCATGCACATTTCCCCTGTGTCCTCCCCCACTGTGTCTGTCCCCCCCACTCCTAAGGTACACAAACACAAGTACTCAGACACCCAACAGCCATCCACCTTCAACAGCATCCAACCCATGCACCTGCATCCAAACAGAGCATATGGACACCTCCTACAACCACTCCCTCTTCTTCCACTCCCACAACTTCTTCCTCTTCCCGCCCCAAAGTCCCTAAGAAGTTTTTCCTCTTCACCACTAATCTCTTCCCTAGCCCCCCATCCTTCACGTCTGGCCAGGGTGCAAAAACCCAGGCACGCACCTCAGCCACCCAGTCCACGGGCACAGTAGAGTCCACACCCACTCATGGTGATAAAGAATCCAGGGCACCTGGCAGCCTCAAGGAAGGGGTGCCACCCCCAAGTGCTTCCAGGCAGGGCAAGGATCCTGCCCCAAGTGCTGCAAAGAAGACCAAGGTGCCATCCCCAGCTGCTGCCAGGAGGGGCAAGGAGCCTGCCCCAAGTGCTGCCAGGAAGAGCAATGTGCATCCCCAGCTGCTGACAGGAAGGGCAAGGAGCCTGCTTCAAGTGCTGCCAGGAAGAGCAAGGTGCCATCCCAAGCTGCTGACAGGAAGGGCAAGGAGCAATCCCCAGCTGCTGCCAGGAAAGGCAAGGGACCTGCACCAGCAGGCAGGAAGGGCAAGGGGCCTGGTGCTGGGACTCAGTCAGAGCCCCCACCACCAGCAGCAGCACCACCACCAGCACCAGTGGGCAGCCATCCGAGGCTGCAGGGGATGGGCTGCAGCTTCCCCTCACAACCAGCACCACCAGCACCAGTGGGCAGCTACACGAGGCTGCAGGGGATGGGCTGGAGCCTCCCCCCACCAGCAGCAGCAGCACCACCACTACCACCAGCACCAGTGGGCAGCCATCTGAGGCTGCAGGGATGGGCTGGAGTTTCCCCCCACAACCACCACCACCACCAGCAGCAGCACCAGCACCAGCACCAGTGGGTAGCCATCGGAGGCTGCAGGGAATGGGCTGGAGCTTCCCCCCACCAGCAGCAGCATCACCACCAAAGCATCAGTGGGCAGCCATCAGAGGCTGCAGGGGATGGGCTGTACCTTCCCCCCTCAACCGCCACCACCAGCACCAGCACTAGCACCAGTAGGCAGCCATCCGAGGCTGCAGGGGATGGGCTGGAGCTTCCCCCCCACCAGTGGCTGCAGCAGCACCACTACCACCACTGAGCATCCATCACCGCCAGCAGACGGTCTGTAGTCCTGCCTCAATGGGCTGTTGTGTAGCCTGCCCCCTGCAAATCCTGTGCGTATGACACCCAGCTGAGAGGCTGTGACCTTGCACTCCCCTGGAAAACAAGCACAGGGCACAATGTCCCCCCCTCAGATCCAGTGGGTATGCCACCCACTTACCCCATCCTCCCAAGGATACTTGGATAGTTGGTGTTATGGGTAGTTCATTTGGGAGGTGGGCAGGAGGGCTAAAATGTATAAGTTGCTTCACCGTACCTACTCAGCCAGAGAGCCAGTGGGGTGCCTTGTTCTTGTGAACCAGAATAAAAGAGAGTAACTTAATCAATATGAATTAATGAACAAGGCAGATGTGCTGTCAAATTAACACAATTATGTGACATTGACAAGAATGTAGGATGGTGATTTTGGCCATGCACCTTTCCTAAGTCATGGGGTACTGCCTTCTGCTGTGCAAATACGCTCCATGAGTGAAGAAAGAAGGGGAAAAGCAATAAAGGACGGCATCCTGATCAGAAACTCCATAATCTTTAAAGGCCTGATATTCCACCTAGCCCTTTTACATTGAAGAAGGCAGAATTTCGAACGGGGCTTTGTGCTTTCAGTTCTTCGTATGTTTGCGAAGGCTTACAAAGGTGCATGGGCAGCAGTGGAGCAAACCATTGTGAGCTCTTGTCGCAGATCTTAGCCATATTTATAACTGCCCTTACAAGGGTTATCGATGAAGCACTTGAAAGTTTAACATTCTGACAGCTCAATTTAAAATTAGCCCGTTCTTTGTTATTCTCCTGGCCTCACCATTCCCTGTGAGCCCAAAAGTTCCTTAGATCGAAGTGTCCCTTGCTCTTCCAGTTGATTTATTAGTATAGAATGACTTTCCGGAGGAAAAAGAGACAATGTAGTAAAAGGAGAATGGGAGACACCTTGCAGCTCCCATTATGACAAACTTAACCCAGCTCTTTTCTGATCTTTAAGATTTGTGAAAAACTGATTTTATGTACGTCCCACGTGTGAATTTTCGTTCCGTTCTCTTCTGGCTGGTCTATTTGCAAACTCCCCCCCATTAACTCTGTTCTCACCTTTAGCAACAGACCTTTGAAATAAAACAGTAGTTGCCAACAGGGGTCATTTAGTGTTCTAGACAATCTAAATACTGACTTCAGGTAACACAGTGTGTTGATTGAGTCTTCTGGATACAGAAGCCCAACTCTTCTCTAGTACAGCATAGCCTTTGCATGTCTTTTTCAATTAAGAACTGTCCTTCAGCCCTCTAGGCACATTTTAGGGGGAAATTACACTACCACCTACTACTTCAGGTGCAATTTCTTAGGGGAGAATTCCTGGGTCCCGTGCACTTCGGCCCATTCTAGTGATCCTTACTCTTATGCTTATATGCCTTGCAACCTGACATTGATCAGTTTGAGTGTTATTCACATTCTTCTTCTGCCTATGACAGCATTCAATATAAAATCATACATAAGATGATGGATGGTATGCATGAATTAATCTCAGCCACATGTAATTATTAAGGATGCATCTCAGTCCAATACAGAGGACTCTGTCAGCTAACTTCCACCTTTGGCTCTATGTTCATAAGAGCGAGGATATTTCCCTCATCACATGTGCACATCTAGCTGAAAATATTTGTCATTTATTGCCAAGGCTGTTTAGTCAGTCCTTTCATTTTCACTTTTCTTGTTTTAAGGGTCCCATTTCATTTCTTCTTTTATATTTTGTTGTTTTTAGAATGCTCAGAAGCTTCCCAGAAGGTTCTACTGGGACAGACGATGGTACTGAAGAAGTCTTCAAATGTGTTTTCTCTGAGCCACGTAAGCTAAATATTTTGAAATTGGGACCCCTTCAAAACTTTATGGCAAGATTGGAAGAGCAGGGCTGAACTCAAGGGGCAGGGCTTGCAAGATCATTTCATTCCTTTATACTGTTGAAAATGTCCACCCTAATTTTAAATTTCACATTGTTCTGTGTGGGATTAAGGGCTTGGCCCACAATAAATTGAAACTGTATTCAGGAAATTCAGCCATACAATAGGGAGATGTAGCCATTGATCTTTACCCTTCCATCTTAAAGCAGACTCAATGTCTCTTTCAGAAAAAAATAATTAGCTCCCAAATGTTGCACCAAAGGGTGCTTTTGGTTGTAATGCAAGCAAAGAATATAAGCCACAAGGCCCCTTATTGAAAGTAATAGAGCCATGGTTATGATGTAGTGGTCCATTTACACTCCTGGGTCCCAGTGCCACTGCACCAGCTTCATTAATGATAACTACTAACTACTTTCTTGCTAACAGGCTGTCTCCTCTGCGTTATGTTAAAATATTGGCCACAGTCTTGTACCATGCCCTTCCCTGTTATTTCTCTGAAGGCTAAGCTAAGGTTTCTACTGTGCTCCAATATTCCACTCCCTTGGGCCACTGCTACGAGGCCCGAAGCAACAGTGGCACTGCAGAGGTAAATAGGACCCTACAGCAAATATGAAACAATAGTAAAACAGCCATTACTGGGCTTTATTTGTCCCTTCACACCACTGGGACTGGAGCCACTCTACCTGTAGCACTGGTTATACCTAAGGACTGTCTCCTCTGCCAAATCCAGTGGGCACCAGTCCTAAGTATAAGACCCCAAGCAGGCTGTCTGCCCATTTGGTTTAAAAATGGGAAAAAGCCATACATCCCTCCTGTCTTTTATTTTTGTAGGAGGCTGGCCTGGTTTGTAGTGGGTACCTTGGGTACTTACACCTTATCCCAGATCCAGTTATCCCTTATTAGTGAAGTGGTAGTGTTCTAGCAGCTTAGGCTGATAGAGGTAGCTATAGCAGAGCAGCTTAGGCTGAACTAGGAGACATGCAAAGCTCATGCAATACCACTTATAGTTACACAGTACTTATACACAAGTAAAGACAATACTCAGTGTTACCAAAAATAAAGATATTTATTTGAGTGACACGGTACCAAAAATATCTTAGAGACAATACTCCTTCTGGAGGAAAGTATTATATACAATATATACACTAGACACCAAAATTAGACAAGTAAACAGTCATAGAGCAATGCAAACAGTAGGAAATCCTATAGAATGCCATGGGAGAAAATAGGTCTAGGGGCAAAACAAACCATATACTAAAAAAGTGGAATGTGAACCACGAATTCCCCTCTAGAGAAAGTAGTGTGTGCGGAATTGCTGGGAGAGTAAGAATACAGTAAAGGTAAGTAAATTACCCCACCCCAGAGCCCAGAAAAGCAGGAGTAAAGTACTGCAAGTTTTCTTAGGACACACTACACCTCGTTTTGGGGATTTTGCAGCAGCCAAACATGTCTGCAAAGAACAACTGCTGGATTATTGGACGTGAAGGCCTGCAGAGAAGTTCTAGGAAGGACAGGAGCCCCTGCCAACCAAGAAGAGGGTACAAAAGAAGAGTCCTTGGTTAGTTGAAGACTGCAGAAATGCACCCTGGGAAGAAGCTAGCGGGTTCCTGCATAATGCAAAAGATGTCCCATGGCGTGAAGATTTTGCAGATGAGGTTTCGTGTTGGAAAGCACAAACAAGCCTTGGCTATGACAAAAGTGTATTTTGCATAACAATGGCACTGGATGGACCCAGGAGGGACCTGGGGGCCTCAGCTCTGAGTGGGGAGGAAGAGGGAGCTATCAGCACTTTAGAGAGCCCTCAGGATACAAGCCAGCACCCCCAGGAGTCACAGGATCTGGGTTCAAAGGAGGTGCAAAACACAGTTAATGCAGCACAACAAAAGAAGGTCCCACGCCGCCGGAGAACAACTCAACGAGTTGTGCGTCGCAGGATAAAGTGCTGGGGACCTAGGCCAGGCTGTGCACAAAGGAATTTTGCAAAGAGTGCACAGAGGCTTCAAGAGGTGAAGAAGATACGGTACACAGGGGTACCATAGCTCTCGGGGAAGGCAAGGTCTTACCTCCTCCAAATTGCGTCAGCAGGACCTCAGGACAGTCTATGTCAATGATGTCTACCTCTGTGTCCTTAGGAGCAAGCGCGTCACTGTGAGAGGAGTCGCAGGGTACCTGTTGTCACCTGGGAAGGCGCCTGCTTTGAGCAGGGGAATGACTCTTTCACTCCACAGGAGATTTCTTTGGTCATTCTGGTGCAGGATGAAGACAGGGAGTCTCCAGAGCATGCACACCATGGAAACTGTTGCAATTGCTGACTTGGAGCTGAGGTTGCTGAAGAAAAGTGTCTCTTGTAGACACTTTGTTGCAGTTACAGCATTTCTTGGAGCAGGCTGCGGTTGGTCCGAGGTCAGAAGAGTGTGAAGTTGTTGCAGAGGATCCCTGAAGGAAACTTGCAAGCAGAATCTGAAGAGAACCCACAGGAGAGACCCTAAATAGCCCTGAGAGGGGGATTGGCTACCTTATAAGGTATGGACCTATCAGGAGGGGTCTCTGATGTCACCTGCTGGTACTGGCCACTCAGAGCCCTCCAGAGTGCCCCCACACCTTGCAAAGCAAGATGGCTGAAGTCTGGAACACACTGGAGGAGATCTTGGCACCACCCCTGGGGTGGTGATGGGCAGGGGAGTGGTCACTCCCCTTTCCTTTGTCCAATTTCCCACCAGAGCAGGGGAGAAGGGGTCCCTGAACCGGTGTACACTGGTTTATGCAAGGAGGGCACCATCTGTGCCCTTCAAACCATTTCCAGAGGCTGGGGGAGGCTACCCCTCTCCAGAAACACCTATTTCCAAAGGGAGAAGGTGTAAGACCCTGCTCTCAGAGGAAATGCTTTGTTCTTCCTTCATGGGACTGGGCTGCCCAGACCCCATGAGGGCAGAACCCTGTCTGTGAGGTGGCAGCAGCTGTGGCTGCAGTGCAAGCCTCAGAGAGCTGGTTTGGCAGTACTGGAGGTCCATGGTGGAGCCCCCAGGATGCATGGAATTGGCTTCTCAATACCAAATTTGGAATGCAGGGACAATTCCATTATCTCAGACATGTTACATGGCCATATTCGGAGTTACCATTGTGAAGCTACATATATGTATTGACCTATATTTAGTGCACGCCTGTAATGGCGTCCCCGCACTCACAAAGTTCAGGGAAATGGCCCTGAACCATGTGGGGGCACCTTTGCCAGTGCAAGGGTGCTTTCACACTTAGTAAGTTTGTACCTAACCTTGAGCAAGTGCAGTGAAAATGGCTGTGAAATAATGTGTGCACTATTACACGCAGGCTGCAATGACAGTCCTGTGTAAGGGTTTGTCTGAGCTCCCCATGGGTGGCAAAAGAAATGCTGCAGCCCATATGGATCTCCTGGAACCCCAATGCCCTGGGTACCTAGGTACCATATACAAGGGACTTATAAGGGGGTCCAATATGCCAATTGAAATTGGTAAATTAAGTCACTGGCATACAGTGACAAATTTAAAAGCAGAGAGAGCATAAGCACTGAGGGTCTGGTTAGCAGAGCCTCAGTGACACAGTTAGGCACTACACAGGCATACACATTAGGCCACAAACTATGGGCACTGGGGTCCTGGCTAGCAGGAATCCAGTGACACAGTAAAAACACACTGACACACACTCACAAACAGGCAAAAAGTGGGCGTAACCATGCTAGAAAAAGGCTAATACCCTACAGTTTGGGCCCTGCACTCCAGGGTTACATGGGCCTTAAATCTTACACGGACAATCTGCATGTAGCTGGAAGATGGAGAGGTGGAAGCTGAGGGATCTATGGGGAAAGGCATGCCCATGCTTTTTTAATTTTGTTAAAACAGTTCCTAAACTTTTTTTTAAAAAACAACATACCAATCTTTAATGGGATATGCAGACATTGAAGTGTCGCTTGCTGAAAGTGAAACGAGAATAGGGGTGGTGCTATGCTGTGAAGCTAAGAGATGGACAGAGAGCTAAAGATGAAATGGGCCTCATCATCAGGGTTCTTGCTACCTGAAAGAAATGTAAACGTATGTGTTGGAAATGTTCATCATTTGTATGGTGTACCCGAATATGTTTTTGCTGGCTGTAAAATCTGTGCACGTTATCCCTGCTAACTACAGGCAAAATGCCTGTGCTCTCCGTTTCATCATGAATAGATTTGCATATCCCTACTTCACATTTTTAGTAACCTATAAGTCCCTAGTATGTGGTACAAAAAGTGTACCCAGGGCCTGTAAGATAAAGGTCACCAGGGGGCTGTAGCATCCACTACCTCACCAAGTGCAGTGACAGTGCAATCATTCCTGTCCAACTCTTATTGTAGTCTGGTTGTGCGGTTTTGAAACTGAACACTTGACCTGCCAAAATAACCCTTTTTCAGAGGCCTAAACCTTATTTTGTTTTAGGTATTCATAATTTACCCTAACGTAGGCCTTACTTTGCACAAGGGAGGGTAAAAGGCATTTAAAATTAGGACATGTAAATGTTTACCGCCCTGCAATGTCTCATTTAGCAATCGTGAGACCCAGAAAAAGAAGTGACCTTTTATATCTGTTTCCACATATACCATTGGTACAGTGGAGGAGCACTAGCTTCAGGTCCATGGGGATCAGCCTCTAGAGTACTAGTGGTCAAAGCCCTCAAAAACTGAAGAGTGAAGATACCTTTGCCCTCAATACATCAAAGGCATGTTGGCGATGCAATAGCACCCGTTCGCCACAAGTGATCTCTTGTGTAGTAAGATCTTTGTACATATTTAAGTTGTATTAAGAGGAGGTGGGCCCAAATGGCCCCTCCACAAAGAGCACCTTGAGCCTCCACCCAAGCATCACTGTCTAGGGATCCCAGGTCTGCCTCCCATACCAATCAAAGGGTAGGTAACGGGGTGAAACTATTACTAAGAAGCAACTGATTTATTTTTGTTATTTTATGATCACCCAGGTCCCCATAGGAATCTTGCCCACTAGGGGTCTGTATTCTGAAAGATCTGTTAAGTGTCTAAAATATGGGGTGAGAGTATGTCTTTTCTGATAATATCGATGGAATTGGCTGCGATGTAGCATATACTTGATCTGCATTTCCAGAAATGATTTTAACCCAGACCCTTGCATGACATCTTCCAGGCATGAGATCCCAATGAGGTCCCATCCCTGGAATTTCTCCATTTGTGCCACTTGGAGTAGTGCCCTACCCTTCCATAATGGACTCTGCTCTGAAAGTCTCCCCCACCACTCTATCTTTAGGGGGTGCTGCCATATTTGAAGGACTACTTGAGTGGCCGGTGGAAGAGAAAACATTCCTTTCCCATCATATAAATAATGTAATAAGGTGGTGAATGCCTTCGCCTACTTCTCCACCTCATGTACAGAGTCACCCCGTGGGCCTTACCACCAATCATTAATGACTAAAAGGTGGGAAGCTGAATAGTATGCGTAGATATTGTCTGTCACTATACCACCACAGTAGGTGGATTGAAAGCAGGTTTGAAGTGCAATCCGAGCAGTCCCCCTCCCCCAAAGGAACCCTCCCAAGATTAAACTGACCTGGTGAAACCACACCTGGTGGATAGTGTATGGGTAGTTTTGTATCTGGATAAGCAGGACAGGGAGACAATCTTAAAAATGCCTAATCTGTCAGTCAAGGACAATGAAACTGTGACCAAATAGCCACCTCCTGCTTACCTAAGGGTGGTACATTCTGAGCCAAGGATATACCTGTATTGTGGGACACAATGAACCTAAGTATTAAAAGACGCCTTCTGCCAGAGTAAGTCCTGGTGTTCAATTAATGGACCCAGTGTAGCCATTAATAGGAAAGATCTTGGATTTTGTGGTGTTCATGTAGAGGCCATGGTTCTACTCAAATATACATAACATTTGCACTATGCCTTGTTCCAAAGTCTTTGGCTGAGTGAGAAAGAACAGGATGTCATACGCATAGAGAGCAATTCTGTCTGAGGCCCCTATGTCCCTCTCAAACCACCTGATCTGGGCATCTAATCTAACCCAAATGGCCAGTGGCTCCATAGCTATAGAAAACAGGAGAGGGGATGGAGAACACCCCTGCTGCATCCCACGACAAATTAGGAAGAAGTCCTCCAAGGCCCCGGCCACTCTCACACTGGCAGATAAATTGGTGCATAATATTTAATTATAGGAAGTAAATCTTGGGCCGAAGTTCAGTCTTTAAAGTAGCAAATAAGTTCACCCAGCTAACAGAATTGAAAGCTCTGTCAATGTCTACCAGAAGCATGACTGCTGGTGCCTCTAATCAGCTTGCGAGTGCTAAGGTATCCTAGTCTTGCCTAGTGTTATGTTTTGTAACGTGTGTGGGCATGAAGCCCGACTGATCTAGTTGCACATACTCAGGCACATACTTGATCAGTCAGTTTGCCATCATCTTTGCCAGATGTTTCATCTCTGTACTCAGAAGGGAGATCAAGTGGGAAGACAAGTGTTTCTTCAGCGGCAAGCCAGGTTTGGCAAAAACCACAACCTCCATATGGGGCCAATCAGGAGGGAGTGGTTTACCATCTATCACTGACCATATCACTTCTAGGAAATGTTTCCCAAAGTGGGGTAGGTAGGCCATGAAGAATTCACAGAGGAATCTATCTGGGCCCAGGCCTGTTCCAACAGCATAGCTGATAAGGCAGAAGCAAGTTCCACCTCAATAATGACCTCCTCCAGCTGTGCATGGCCTGTATCCGAAAGGGCCCGGAAAGGCAGGGCAGGCACAAAGACCTATCTGGGCCAGAGTCAACACCTCTACTTGAGAGTATGCTGTCCTGTAGTACCACATCTTGAGGGTTCATTAATATTTGACCAGAGTTGTTTCTAACTATGGGAACCATAGTGGGTAGGCAACCAGATTGACAGAGTCTATGGAGCATCCTACTTGATTTGTCCCCCCACTGGTATATTCTACTCTGTGCAGCTCGCCAAGACAGTCTAATCTCATCAAGTAGCAGTTGTTGGTGTTGTTGCTGAGTCCACCCCAACTATCAGCATGCTTCACTTCCATTTGGCATTCTACTACACTCTTCTAGCAATTGGATCTGTTGTTTGAGGTCGGTAAAGGTCGGATCCCTACGCCACCTCTCCACCCCACAACAACTGACATCAATGGCGCTTAAGGTTGAATTAAAGGCTTCCCACAAGTCTGCTGCAGATGCCACAGTATCCGCTTTACGGGTGAAGTATTCTTCTGAACGTGCCATATGTAGTCAGTATGTAAGGTTTGGCAGGTGCCATTGCAAGAGGCGCCTGCGGAAGGCAGGTCTTTTAGGTCCCATTGAAACCCTAATGACTATTGGAGAGTGGTTGGACTATCCGCTTGCCAGAATGTCAGCGTCCTGTACTCTGTGAGGATGTTAAGATGGAAGGAAGAAATAATCTAGGTGGGAGAAAAAGGCTTAAGCTGAAACTCTTGGAATTTTTTTAATATATTTTTACAGGCACAGATAACTTTAGAAGTCAGTTTATAATGCATATTTTGTAAACATTACATGTTAAAGTTACCTTTTTCCTGCCTAAAGCCTCTGGAGAGCCATTTACATGATCTTCCACTGTCACCTGACAGATAAATAGCTCCCTTGATGAGGTGTGAATACTTTTCCCAGAATTGGATGAAGTCTTAGGAAGGTGTTTTCTGTTCCTCCAGCAGAATAAACATCTGACCTGTGCTCAGGAACTTTATTAACTTCGGAGAGGCCTAACTTTGAATATGAAAAATGTTAGCTGACTGCTGGGCAGGGCACTTCATTGTTCCCTAGTCAGCCAGACACTAATTCTTGTGGGAGGGGAGCTGCCCCCAGAACTAGTCTATAATGACCACGGAGGAGGGGTTGCTCAATTCCCTGACCACACCTCTGGACAGCAGAAGTAATGCTCTGCGCTGTTGGTTTTACATAGCAAGGGGCACTGTGGAATTGTTTGCAGTATGGGAAAAATGAAATGCTGCAAACGTTGATGAGATCATCCTTGGGAACTTTTGCCCCATTTAGTTAGGGCTAGGCCTGGGTAAAATTTTATTTACGCTGATGTAATTGGTATAATTTTGATAATTTTGCATTACAAAATATAGGCAAAATTTCTGATATTACACCATTATGCCACATCATGTAATTTCAGGAACAAACTTAGTTGTGATATGTACCATTTAAGTGAATGTATGCAAAAGTACTGAGATTACCACATTGTATAATTTTGCAAACCATTTTTATTGTGATATATCCAGCCAAGTGCCTGGGTCCAACATTTTAGTACACTTTTTTCAGATCATGTCAGTTTACATCTGGAAACAAAAGACGGGGGTCCTATGGGGTGCAATCAACTAATTGAGAAGGTAGATCCAATCCATTTCACCATGAAGGAAACTATGGAGGCCCTAGCTAATTTAAACAAAGGTAGTTTATCAGGCCTTGAGAAAATCCTGGGAAACCCCCATATCTCTGAACCAGAGGTTTGGGGTTATATTCTGAACTAAATGTTCAATGCTATACCCAAATTTATAGCTGGGCACAGAAGTAAAGGGGATAACGGAGACCCAGAAAATTATAGGCCTATTAGTTTGATCAATTTCTCACAGATGTTATTCTGTCAATAGTTACCAGCAAGGATCCATCAGTGGATAGAAGAGGAACAAGTCTTGTAACCACTGCAAGAAGGTTTCAGAGCAAACACGAATACTGTTGACCACATTTTCTGCTTCCTCTTCATACTATGGAAATATGTTGTTGTCAATAGGGAACATAGCAACGTAGTAATTGTGGATTTGCGGGTGGCATTCGATCTTCAGTCAATCAACCAATCATAGCATTTGTACAGCGCAGCACTATCAGCCCTAAAGGTATCTGAGTGCCGAGGTTGCTGTGTCTCTGTCGAAAAGCCACTAATTGAGGATCATTCTGAAGTCCGCCAGGGAAGGAGCTGTTCTGAGGTGGGGATGCAGGCTGTTGCAGGACTTGGCTGCTGTGTAGAAGGAGAAACCTCTGCTGCGGCTGCAATGGCTACGAGGCTGTGTGCAAGGTGGAGTGAGGCAGAGGGTAGTAGTTTTGTTGGGACACAGAAGTTCAGTTGATGTAGATTGGCCCTAGGCTGTGGAGAGCCTTGTATACAAGTGTGATGATTTTGAATTGGCATCTCTTCTGGATGGGGAGCCGGTGGAGGTTACTGAGGTGTGGGGTGATGCTTGAATGCTTGGGGAGATTGAGGATGAGTCTGGTTGTGGTGCTCTGTAGAGTCTGGAGTCTTTTGAGTAGTTGGGAGAACACTCCAGCATAGTGATTGTTGCCATATTTGAGGTAGCTCGAGGCGGCTGGTGACCAGGGAATGCATAACAGTCTTTCTGATGTTGGTAGGCCTCCATCTGAAGATTCAATGGAACATACAGAGGATGTAGAAGCAAGAGGAGGAGACTGAGTTTACTTGTCGATTCTTGGATAGATGGCATTCGAGGATGATGCTGAGGTTTTGCGTATGGTCTGATGGAGAGCGTGTTGGTCTGAGTTCTGCTTGCCACCAGCAGGTATCTCATACTGAAGTGTTCTTCCCAGAGATGAGAACTTACATGTTATTGGTGTTTAGTTTGAGGTAGCTGTTTTTCATCCATGTTGCAATGTTGGTCATGGAGCTGTGGAAGCTGGATTGTGGGGGGTATTCAGTGAGTGAGAGGATTAGTTGAGTCATCGGTTTTAGGAGACAATATTGAGTCCATAGGATCTGATCATGTGTGTGAGAGGGTCATGGAGATGTTGAACAGGGTGGGGGTGAGGGAAGATCATTAGGGTACACCGCAAGTAATGTTCTTGGGTGCAGAAGTGAAGGGGGAAGGCAGATGCTCTGCGTGAGACCTGAGAGGAAAGAGGTGACCCACTTAAGGCTGTTTAGTTGAATGCCTATGTTATGAAGTTAGTGATCTTATCCCTAGAGCAAAAATGTGGTTTGAACTTTAAAAGATGGGGATCCCGCTAAACATATTACATATTTTAATGAGGCTCCACAATAATAACTTTGCCCATGTGAGGTGTAGGAAAATGGTGAACTGACTGAACTCATAGTAGTGAATAGAGGTGTTTATCAAGGGTAAGTACTAGCACCCACACTTTTCATCCCATACATAAATGGTCTGGTAATGACATTGATGAGTTGTAATGGAGACCCACCAAAACTAGCAAACCATGTAGTACCATCCCTGCTTTTTACAGATGACACCGTATTGGTATCAATTACCCCAATGGTTTTCAAAAATTTACTTGATCAGTTCTTCTCATCATGCGTTAAGTTTTGTCAGGAAGTTAATATTTCAAAAACTAAATGTATCACATTCAACCGACACAGGAAATGTAAAGGCAGGATTATGATAGGAGAAAATCTACTAGAACAAGTTAAAACATTGATTATCTAGGGGTTAGGTTTGCAAATAAACTTTCATGGTCTTCCAGTTAGACAAAAGCCAGCTCACATTGTATCATGTGCATTTTTCAAGTCCTCAAAAGTTAAAAGCATCAACTTGCAGACTAGCTACTATGCTAATAGAAATCTTCAGGGCAAGAGGAATAACAACTGCACTGTATAGAGCAGAAATAAGACTTTTCTGCAAAGTAGGGGGGTTGGAGAAAATGGAAAACATTTTCATTAGATCAGTTCTCACCTTGCCCGGTAACTCACCCTTAATTCCAATCTCACTGGACACTGGCCTAAGAAACATTGCACATCTGGAGGCTTTCAGGCTACTGGCTTATTGGGTAAGGATTTGGTGGAATAATTCACTCTTCCCTTGAGGCAATCATTCTGTGATTCAAGAGCATTAGATCCTGGGCTGAAAATACCTTCGTTTAACCATGTTAGAACATGGTTTTACATGTCTGGAAGGCAGTACTACTGGATCAGTTACATCCATGAGAACTGGCTGCACATTCATACTGTTGGAGTACTAACAGGGAGGTTTTTAGGGTTGAAGCGCATTAAGCAGTAGGTGATTTTTTTGGATCGCATTGAACCCCTACAAGCAAAAGCATTGTACTTACAATTCAGATATGCTAACCTGCGAGTAAAAAACTTTTGTATTAGGTGGAATGATTGTCAAATTGCACAAACTTGCCTCTCTTGTTTGGCTATTGCTGGAATGGAAGTGCAGTTTTTGTTCTTATGCCCTTCCTATACTGCCCTTAGAAGGACCTGATTGATCCCAATGAGTATGATCTAAGGCTCAAGGCATCTGAAAGATATAATGAGGATTCGTAGAAGTGACAGTACTGAATGGTTAGTGTTTCCATTATCTATGTTTTTATTGTATGTAGAAGCAAGACAAAATTGGAAGCTAGATCCTATGACTGTTTTAATTGTGTCAGTATTTATTTATGATGACAAACTGATTTTAAGATTTTAGCATTTCAGCAGTTTTTTTGAAAGATTTTTAGTAAATAAATTGCACATGCACTTTACAAGGTCATTTAACTAAAATTACCTGGAAAATGTAAGTAAATTGCTGCTAGTGAGCCCAAGCATCAGTATCCATTTGCATACTATATTAAAGTGTGCACTTGACGGTAAAGTGTACTTTGCATTGCAAGCCTTATGCACACCTAGCTGTTGGATCCAAGAGCCTCACATTAACTGACAGCTACACACTCTCTTGGAGATTGTATTGTCTATCTTTGTATTATTTTATTATACTTGATATTTATACATTATATATGATGAATTGCAATTTAATCAAAATTGGACAAGTGTGCTAATGCAGAAAAGAGAAGACTGCATTCTAGGCAAAGATCACCAACTTTAAGGAGTTGGATGTGGAATTCAATTTTATCACAGACTCTGTGAATGTGTTTTTGTGATTACTTACTCATTTACCACTTGAGTCATTTTTCAATGTGAGCGGCATTTCAGGTATATTTTTTACTTAAGCTGGTGACTTGTTTTGAGGGACAGTCAACAATTTTTTCAGGTAAAGGTTTTCTTAATTAGTCAATTTTTGACATAATTTTTTAGTGTAAAACTAAAACTCCGAATGAATGTGGCATTCTTATGAACACAAGCGGCAGCCAATGAACTTGAAATTACATTTTTTTGTTCACTTTTCACTTATTCGGACTGTTGAGCTAAATTTTTGAGTGCAAGGTGCATTTGTGTAATTACTTGGAATTTCAGATCATTTTGTGGTAATTTCATGTAAGTACACTACAGTAAGTTAGGCAAGGTTCAAACACCCATGCCAGGCATAGATGTGGCATCCCTATACCCTCTTCAGAACACTTTCTGTGAATCTGGAAGAAAAGAAGAGGACTGGACCTGCTGTCTATGACATGAGAAGGGAATAGGAGACTGTACCTGTTCTCCCTCTTGTACCCAGGACAAAGCAATAGAGTCCAAGGGTTATAAGATTGACCTTCAGTTCAAGCTACAAGGACACAACAAGGAAAAATATTCCTTTTTGGAAGCTGCACAGCTGAATAGGTCCAGGAGAAATTTAAATTGAAATATTGATAGTCAAGTAACAACCACAATCCTTGTCGGGTCGAACCACGAAAGTCACTAAGTTAATATGTGCTTAACCCTCTGGTAGCTTGGCACAGAAAAGTCAGGCTTAAGATAGAGGCAATGTGTAAAGTATTCAAGAAGCACACAAACCTTAATAAAGTGAAATACAACAAAGGAAACATCCTAAACCAATTTAGAAAAATAGATTAAATGTTAATAAATATAGTGAGATGGAAATCAAAGAAATATGGTCAGTAGAACCAGAGATTTGTAGTTTTAATGTTTTAGGTAAGTATAGTGCCTAAAAGCAGAAAGCACCATTCACAGTTATTTGGACATGCTAGACCAGGTTTAAGTAACAAGTTCAGGCCAACCACAATAGAATACAGACCGGATACAGGGTCCAGGTTAGTCTGACTGAAAACGTTTCCTGCTCAAAGTTCAGTGCAAAGACAATATTTCTCATATTTTTGTAGGGAAGTGCATATTGATGCCAATCAAGTGTTCAGGACCTCTTATGGGTCTGCAACTAACTCCAGTTGAGACCAGATGGGCTCCAGCTTGTCCAGTTTAAATTTCAGATAGGTCCAGTTGTAGCAGGTCAGCAGGACAACTGCAGGGAGGCCTCTAGAATTTGGTATGTCCTGCAACTCAGAATAACTAACTGATCCTTTGAGGTAGCCTGAGATGAAGGGAGAAGGTGTAGTCTTTCTTTGCAGAGAGCAGAGCAGGCCTCAATCAGTGAGGTCATTCTCTGGAGGACAGGGGAGGCCTCAAACAGCAAGGCAGCCCTCTGGGGGAAAGGAAGTCCTCCTTCTTTTATATTTGAGTTCCAGGAGTGTAATGAAGAGTGGCTCAGGGGTCTAATGTTTATACTTGGTGTTATTCTTTGAATTGGATACATTTTCTAGGCTACTACAACATCTGCTTCTTTAAAGTTATTTCCTTCCCCTGCCAAGGCTCCAAAGTAGTCTAGGGTGGCAAAAGCCTAGTGTCAGCTTCCTTTGTGTGTGTGTGTGTGTGCTGTAGGCAAGCCCTTTGAAATGTAAGTGGGGCAGGGAACAGCTCCATACCCAACCATCTTGACCAGATGACCCATCCACCGCACCTAGTCCCCTATTGTTCACTGTCCGGACCCAATATACTTTCTTAATGGGGGAACCATTAAAAGGCAGAGGCTGCTGATAACTCCTAAAAGGCAGTACAAGCTTTTGGGCAGGAAAATGCCAACTTTCAATAGTAATATTTTCAAAATGATGATCTAAAATCTGACTTTGCCATTAAAAGTGATTTTAAAATCCAGATCAGTTAAACCCAAATATGACTTTTCTACCTGTTCCCAATAAAAAACCTATCACTTAGATATGATAAGGTAACTCAGTGCTATCCAACTGGATAGATAGTCCCTATAGTAGTGAAAAATGAATTTAGAAGTTTTTTACTACCAAGACACGTACAATGTGAACCTGCATAGCCAACGTTTTAAATACAAAGCACCCTTCCCTGTTGTCCTTTAGGAACTACCTTAGGGGTGACCTATACTGTATGTAGTAAAACATAAGGCCTAGTCTTGGAAAAAAGTTTATCTTCCCATGTTGGCATGGTAGTTTAAAACTGCACTACAAGCTGCAATGGCAGGTTTGAGACATGTTTATGTTTTTTAAATGGCTATTGTAGTGGGCGGTACAATGAGTGCCGCAGGTCCACTAGAGTCTTTTAATTTACAGGCCCCGTACAAATGTAATACCATATACTAGGGACTTAAATGGAAATTAAGAGTGTCAATCATCTGTAACCAAATAGTACCATGTTTTCTGATGCCAACAAAAACAATATTCAGAAACCAGGGAGGGTGAAGACAAAATGTGTTGCAGTGATTCTGCAGAGAGGGCCAAGTCCAACAAGTTCCAACTGAGCACGCCATGGCATCCAGCTAGTGGCCTTTGCTGGAGTGAGCAAGACACCAAATTGCTGTCCCAAAGTTCTAGACCCTTGGCTAGTGTACACCTCTGGACATTTTCTGAAATCTAGGACTTAGAAATGTTTTGACTCCACAGACCTCTTGAGGACCTGAACCAACCTATCAAGCCAATATGATGAACATATCTTTCTGATGGTCCAAATGTTAAGGCTACTCCCACTCAGAGCATTTCAGCAGAAGAGGATAGGAATCTGTAGGACCTTGCAGATAAGGTATCTGGCTTTGTGGAGCCCTCTTTGGTAGCAGCCTCAACCCTGACTCTCCAGATGAATCTGAGCTCTTAAAAAAGTGACTAGGTCCAAAAGGTAAACATCTTCACCAGGCAAAGCTGTGAAAAATATCTGGATGGCAAGGGACCTTCCTTGGGAATGAAATTAAAATTTTTCCTACGCATGCTTTCTCACCAAAGTCAGTGCCTTCACTAAGTCCTGATCCAGTGGTTATCCTACGACGTGAAACCCGCTTCACCGCAGCCTGCTGCCTTGCCCCACTGAGGATTTTTGACTTCCTTTTCAGGGATGAAGGGCCTGATTTAGAATTTGGCAGCTGGGTTACTCTGTCACAAACGTGATGGATATCCCATACAGTGTATTACCATTTCCATGGGATATAATGGAATCGTAATATAGTGAATGGGATAACCATCACATTTGTGACAGAGTAACCGTATCTGCAAAATGCAAACCCAGGCCCTAAATCCAAAGATAAAACTTCTGACAAGGTCAAACCTGATTTCTGTACCTAACCCATGCTCCATCATGGTGAGCCTTAACTTGTGCCTACATACCAATCAAGTGCAACCAGAATACTGTTGCTGGCCTTAATGCTTTCTGGCTGTATTTTCACATTAAAACTTAAAAAAATCATATCTTTGGTTTCCTTTATTTAATTTATGTTATTTTGTGCCCTTTTCTTTATAAAAATATTCTCTATGTTACTAAATTGAATTGAATTTTTCTTTTCTTTTTCTTTTTTTTTTAGCACCAATAGTAATGTTTAAAATAACTCCATGTCACGTTGATTATCTTCCTATGGTCTTCAATGGAGGAACTAGCCAAGCTAGTGGTTAATTAATTAAATAGTCACAGGAATAAAAAGTGTTCTTGTTTTATTTATATTCATTTTGAAAGACAGAGGTACACAAAAGGATGCGCAATATACATCAAAAGTGCATCGACTAATGAGGCCAAAAAAAAAAAAATGACAATTATATCACACACTACACCAATATAGATTATTTCAAGAATGAAATCATAACCCATACAATAAAGCAAAGGGCTGTTAAATAAAGTGTGTAAATAAAGTGCTTACATACTACATATTGCACTTGGGTGGCACCTATTCCGTACACCTGGAGTTTTTTGCTTTTTTTGATCACCTGTTTTTGAACTTTTTACTGTGAGTCTCACTACTGGTGACTCCCATGGTAATTACTTAGCAAACAGAGTGGCATGTTTACTGCGTGGGTCCACCTTTTAAGATAAGACTTCTGAGTCCAGCAAGTATAAGGGCCACTTGTTGGTTACACATGAACACTTGTGCACCCTCGGGTGCACACATGTGTGGGCTGGGCGTGGGAGACTACCGTCATATACAGCTTGGTAACTGCATACAGTAGCCTGATGCAATGGGGACTCTGCAGGGATAGGTGTTCACCTGAAATAGCTCGTATATGGTTAGTATACACTAGTAGGGAAAGTTAGTGTGATTCACTGTTTGTCTATAGTGACACCCCATTGTACACATAAAGGGAGAAATGCCTTAGAGTGCAGTTTTACTTCCCTTTGGCCTACAGAGACCATTGATGTTTTTAATTGAAGTGTATCCTGTGCAGGAAAATCAATTATTTAACTTCCAAAATTATTTCTTTACACCTTATGGGTTATCCAGAGTTTTCATATTTCCTTGGCTCAGCTTAGGATCAAAGCCCAAGTCTTTAGTCACCCTGTTATGCTAAGGTAATTACTTTTGTCCTCATTAGCAGACAAAAAGGCCGCCCCATACAAAAGAAGCAATTACCAATATCTCACCCATCTCCTGAGGAGGAAAGGGGTGTGCAGAAGGATCTGCATCAGTCCCTCAGCTGTCACACTGCACCAGGGATGGGCATACCCAAGCCGACTGAACAAAAGAGAGTAGCCAGACAATCGGAGACAACCCACTGGCTTTTTTTGAACTTTTTGTGTGCAAGGCCCTAGTGGTGATATCAGTAAGGGGTGTAGCTGAAAGCCGAGGAGCAGATGTGACCTGTGACTCTTGGATGATGTCACTATGGACTGTCTCAGCACGCTGTACTTGAGGGTTGGAACAGGGGTGGAAAGGTGACATGGCTAAATAGGATTGGCCAGGGGTGGCTGACTTCTGGGACCTTACTTTCCCCTTTAAAAAATCTTGTACAAGAGGGAGACTCTCTCTCGTCTGTGGATGTTTCTACACGTTGCTGCTGGATCCTGGGAATGCTATGGGGAACTGGAAGGAGGAACACCTTGACTCAGGACCAACGGCTCTGTCCAGGAACACAGCTCTTTTGAGAACTACGCTACTTTGGAGGTGACGAGAGTTGCTACCACTGCCCCTGGTGAATATAGCTCACCACCAGGAGTAAAGTGAGCCCAGGATCATTCTTATTGGCCCAAAGAGACCCGTTATCACATTTTAAATTTAGCAACCTTTGACTTTTCCCTGCATCAGAGTGTGTGAGGCTCCGCTGTCTGGTCGTTGTATTACCCAAGGGTAGTCCATTGCCTGGGGGTCGATGCAAAGAATCTGTCCTTTTATTCTCGGGAAGAGGGAGGGCATGAGGCCCCCTTTCCTGTTACATCTTCCCACCCATGGACCCATTCCCCGGCCGTGTTACTGGTTAGAGACACAAGACCCTATCCCTGACCACTGATGGCATCAAAGAAAGAGTGTCTGAAAATGCAAAGGAGTGCTGTTGTGCTCCCTGCGATGGAGAGAATGGGAGCTGGAGCCCATCCCTGGGCCACGGTGGTAGTAAAGCAGGAGGAGGAGAGCCACTGCACTTCCTGCATGGCTGGCCCACTTGACTTCCAATTGCCATGACCTGGGGGAGCAGGAGGCCAGTCACACTCCACGCGCCTGCCCACAGGAAAGCGCAGGCCAGAATTGTGCTTCCGGTGCCCATGGCAGTATGAAGGACTGTTGCTGGAGTGGGGAGCCAGAAGAAACAGTCAGGCATGAGTTCCTTGAGCTGTCCCCCAATGTGGAACTTACCTGTGTGGTGCCCGGGTGTGACCAAGCATCCCAAGAAATACCACAGCGCAAGGTCCCAGGATAAATAGCCCAGCGAAAGGAAAATGCAGGCATGCCTCCTTCCAGTGCAGTGTGAGAGCCACTGATATATTATACACTTGCAAGGAGCGCCCCATAATGCCCTGCGAGTCAGGCTCATTTTGTAACATGTTGCCCTGATTGCAGTGTTTGCTCCCTGTGGAGTAGCCCTAGAAGGATGGGACCACCACTAACAAACTCAGTAGGATGCAGCCTTTCTGCCTAAAGGAATTTCCAGAGTTCCCACCCTATGTTAGGAGGTGGGCGTGTTACACTCTCTAGGAGCTATGTGTATTGTTAAATTCATTATGGCCTAGAAGGTCCAAAGGTGGTTAAAGAAAGTACATAATATATAATATACTCACTGGATATGGTTGTATAACTCTTTTAGAAGGGTTAAAGGTGATTAGATAATGTCATATATGATATTTTCTATCAGTGAATGTATATAATTGTAAATTGTTTGTATCTAGTAGTGTGTATGTACAAAATGTACTTTTCCTTTTTCTAAAGAAAAAGTACTGACTAGAAATTCATTTTTTTAAATATTATTATTGTGTGTCAGTGAATGGTAATTACTAGACCACTCCACCTTCACTGAGTAGACCCTTGACTGCTCTGTCTTGATACCCTGAAAGAGTCAAGCACCACATTGCGGTGATTGCTTCTTAGTAAGGATAAATGTGAACCTATTACTTTTGCAGATCATACAAATAATAGTCCACTTTCCTACAGTTCCAAAGGACAAAGTGTAGTAAATAACCATAGAATAAACATTGAGCCAAAATGTTCAGGAATTTTACCTTAAATCCCAATCATTTTTCATAGAGTTCTTTTTGTTTTGACACTCTAGTCATTTTATCAAGCCATTTTTGGTGAAACAGGAATCATAGTGGTTCTCCAGCATTGTAATATTAGTGAATGGCCTACCAATATTGGAATATAAATCAGTTTTGGTCTCGGTGTTAGTCACTCCCCAACATAGAAAATCCAATCAAAAGAAATCAATAATGATGAGAGATCTGTGTAGCAAATATTTTCTCAAGGTATTCATATATTGAATTCCAAAAGCTATTAAGTCTATTGCAAAACCATATAATAATGGCCTTTGTTCAGCTATTACACCTAAAGGAGGTTGCAGAGTTAGTAAAGGATGTCTTCTTCAGGTGGCAGGGGACATGGTGTATTAACTATTTAGAATAAAGTTGCATCTGTACAAAAACGTGTGCCTCTTAGTGTGAAGAAATTGAACTCATTAACGTTGTTTCAGCTGCTGAGAAATTTATATTTTCCTCCTTTAACCATCTACTAGATATTTTTGATAATGTCCCACTGCTCTCATAAAAGTAGAGTTTTCTGAAAACTCTTGAGTTTTCTGAATGAGATATACAGTTCTTCCTCTTCTTCATATATCAGTGAGGGAGGTATTCTCTTAAGAAACAAATAGATCCCATTATATGACCATTGCATCCATTTTTTAACAATCTAATTTATCCAACTGTGTCAGCCCACATTTTCCATACATTGTTAGATTAAAAAAAATCTGGAATCTCATAATACCCATTTATTTTTTCTCTGGTTAATATTTCGTGGTCAAGTTCCAGAGGGTGTTCTAAAGCCAAATTCACAAGACTAGTTGAGACAATGAATTTAGGTATCCCTATTTAAAAAAAAAAAAAATTACTTTCTAACTGAGAACCAATCTAACACTTTATAACTCATATTTTGTTAGATTTAGCCAAGCGCAGCATATATTTGATATTAATACTGTTCAACATAATTTCCATTAACTCACTATCATAACAGGAGGTGAGTTGATGTCTTTTTTATCATACCATCTCAAACTAAATACCTCCAAAACAGAAATACTCATATGTGGTGACTGGAAAAATTATGACCCTCTGTGCGTCTGGCCTGACGATCTCGGACCACCTCCTCAATTATCCAAGGAAGTTAAAAACCTAGGAATCACCATGGATTCCAAGTTAACTATGAATGCCCAAGTAGACAAATTAGCACGCACAAGCTTCATCACCTTAAAGACTTTACGACGCATCTTCCCCCACCTCGGATTTCCACACAAGGTGCAAGCTACTATCTTGCTTGTACTATCCAAACTGGATTATGCCAATAGCCTCTACCATGTATCATCTCTCTGTTATGAAAAAACTACAACGTATCCAGAATTCCACAGCCAGGCTACTGTTACATATAAAGTCGCAAGCCCACATCTCCCCTACCTTGAGAGCACTACACTGGTTACCTGTTGCCAGAAGATGCACTTTCAAGCTGCTTTGTATCACCCACAAAGCTATACATGGGACAGGACCGCTTCTTATCAGAAAGAAAATGACCAAATACATCCAACAAAGAACCCTCCGCTCAAGATTGGCACCCCGCCTTAGAACACCACCATACAAGAAAAAGACTATAGGTGGTACATCCTTCTCTGTCCAAGCAGCCACACTTTGGAATTCATTACCCCCAACTATAAGAGCCACAGATAACTTTCTTGTCTTCAGAAAACTACTCAAGAGTTGGCTCTTTCCCTCAAAACCACCTTATTCAAACAACCATGAACTGCATATGCCTATGTTGATAAATATTTTTTTCAGATTATATGTATATTTCTATTTATTTATAGTTTCTTTAGAAAATATGTATTGCTACTATGTCATAACAATAAAATACACACACACTCTTTAAACCTGTTTGACTAAGTATTTTTTACCCATGATTCTAATTATGTATTGTATGTGCATATGTGTGTGTATTCATGTGTGTGTATATATATATATATATATATATATATATATATATATATATATATATATGTATGTATGTGTATAATATATGTTGTTTCTGTGCTTGGCATGTTCGTGGATCATTGCATGGCATTGCATGGCTCCTGGGTGGGTTGTTATACTAGATATCTATGAATTCCTGCTCTCATCTTATCACACTTATCTACTCATCACTCATATGTCATGTCTCTATCAAACTATCCTCCATTCTCACTCTTACTCATCCCAAATCCCTTCCACCACTTTCATCTCCTAAATATCTCTGCCTAATATCTTCCCTCCGCTTCCACATCTAACTCACCAAACCTCACTCTGCTACGCTGACCTCCCACACAACCCTACTAAATTCTCCTGCATTTATCTCACCCTGCTACTATGCTCTCCCTAACCCTTCCACATACTCTTCCCCCTCCGCCCCCCCTTTACTCATCCCAAGCCTTTGGGTTGAGTAAATGAAGGCTATACTCCCAATTAACACTTCTGGATTTCTTTCCTCCTCCACCCCTCCATTACTCCAGTCAATCTAACTAACAAACTCTCATATCCGCGGCTCAAATTAACTCATAATAATACTAAAACTGTACTCATTATTTAACGATACTAATCCATCAATAATTCTTGTTGGGTTCCAGAGTAGCGTGCTACTCATCGAAAAAGCGCTTTGACGCCTCGTCAGGGGTAGTAAGCGCTATATAAATACGATTACAATACAATACAATGTTGAGACCTGAACAAAATAGGAGAAATAATACAGTATGAAATTAGGTTGGGCTATATAAAGAATGAAGCGCTGAGTGCTAATCCTGTGCTTGAATCTTGCCATAAAAATGAGGACATTAGTAATTCTAACTTTTGAAAAAAAAAGAAACATGTGAATATGGAAGGGTTGGGAGAAAAATTGAAATTAATCATTGGTAAGATTGTCATTTTTATTGCAGCTACTCTCCCAAGTATAGTGAATGTGAGGATCTTCAATTTGACTAACATAGGGCCTGATTTACAGTTTGGTGAAGGGGTTACAACGTCACAAACATGATGGATGTCCCGTCTGCAATATTACGAGTTCCGTAGGCTTTAATGTAATTGTAATGCTGTGGATGGGATACCTGCTACTTTTGTAACTGAATAACCCCCTCAGCCAAGTTGTAAATCAGGCCCATAGTCTTGATTTTCTTTAATAAATGTTTACAATAAGAAAGGCAGATGTTTAATGCTTTTTTAAATTTTATGCCAAAATATAATTTACATTGTTAATTTAAGCAGCTTTGAAGGTCTGGTAACAGATCCTCTTAAGTGTTGTTGTCCTGTAGCACCTCAGTTTTAGATTTATTAATTGTGTATCCTCCTAAGGTCTGGAATAACATAACGTTTTCAAATGCCCTGGATAACATACTTTTTCTGGATCTAAAAACAACATAATAGTGTCTGCTTATAACTTAATGTGTGCCATTTCAGGCAAAGGAGGATGATTTATGGTGTCTACTCGAATTTCAGTAGTTAAGGGCTCTATAAATGAGGCAAATAGAACTAGGTAGAGGGGACACCGCTGTGTGGTCCCTCTGCATACATCAACAACAGAACTACCTGCATCTGATGAATAAATTATAAATGCTTGTCAGTCAATTCCTCGTAGGGCCTATTAAGGGTCAACATGTTTTGCTAAGAAAACCCACATTTTACCAAAATTGAAAAAGGCATTTCCTAAACTACCAAATCAAATTAACTGCCAGGAGTCTTTTCCATGTTAAAAACATTTATGGCATCCAATAAGCAATCCATATTATTTTGTAATCTACACTTGTGACAAAATCATTTTGATCTTTATGGACAAGTTTAGAAATAACCTTGTAAAACCTGGTTGCCCTCAATGTCATAAAAACCTTCTAATTACAATGTGAAAGAGTGATAGGGTGAAATGAATTAAGCTTTATTGGATTTCTATCCTTCTTTAAAAACCCTACAACAACCTACTCAGTGACAAAAGTTGGAATTTCTTCCCCTGCAAGAGTGGAATTGGCTAATAATAAAAGATGATGACTCAGTTCACTAGCACAACTTTTGCAAAACTTAGCAGGGTAACCATCGGGTGGCGGGTCTTCCCATTGGCTGGGCAGCTGATATATTAGAGTCCTCACAGTGTTTTCGTCTATTTTCTCCTGTATTTGTCAAGCCACAAATTTACCAGCATATGTACTCTTTTTGTATACCTTCAGTAAACTATGATGAATTATTTGCATGGTGTCTGGAATAAAAAAAAACTGAAGTGCAGTTTAGAACTTTTGAAAATTGCTCTGTTTGCCTAAAACCCTTTAAAAGCAGAGCATCATAAGCTCTTCTGATTTAATATTCAACGTTAAACCTCTCCGTTCTTTAGCTCTTGCTCATTAACCCTTTTGCTGATAGGCCACCCCTCCCCGTGCTAAGCCTTTTTTTTCGCTATTTGGGGTAGTTCACACCTAGGTCCCCAAAATGCTTTTCCACCATGCCAAATTTCCGGCATTTTATTTCAACATTCTGAGGATTCTAAAGGTACCCAGGGTTTGTAGATTCCCCTGGAGGGGACAGAGAAATTAGCTGAAATAGAGCTAATTTGTTTTTTTGGGGGGAAAATGGGAGTCAATGGTTTTTATTTGTGTACGTGGTATACAGCAAGTTATTTGATAAAATCTAAAGAAAGAAAAATAGACATCAAGGAAACCTATATATTCCCAAAATGGACATAGGATATGGAATTTAGAAGCAGTGATTATTCATACATCTCCAAATTTGTGGTACCCATACTAGCATGTGAATAAGAGGGCATTTCTCAAAATGACATCTTTCTTACACACTCTTTTACATTTGGAAGATGCAAATGCAGAGAAAGACAATTGGTAACAATACTTGTTCTGCAATTCTGTCTTTCCCTGAGCCTTCTGATGCAAATGGTACCTCACTTCAGTGGATAGGCCTAACGCCCACAACAGAAAACGCCCCAAAACTCAATGTGGACACATCACATTTTCCATTGCCCTAGCTCAGCAGGCCCCTACGAAAACCGAGCAAACCTGCACATTTTTATATCAAGACACATAGGCAAATCCAGGATGGGATGACTTGTGTGGCTCTTACCAATTTTTCTGCCCACAATTCCTTGCAAACCTCACAATTTGTCTAAAAAAGACATTTCCTCAAATTTCTGTGATGCAAAATTTCTGAAATATGAGGGAAGTCATAAACTTCCTTCCACCTAGCATTCCCCCAAGTCTCCCAATTGAAATGGTACCTCACTTGTCTGGGTAGGCCTAGTGCCCACAGCAGGAAACACCCCAAAACACAATGTAGACACATCATATTTTCCAATTAAAAATTGAATGGGTTTTTGCAAACTGCCTACCTGTGGATTTTGGGTTCTAGCGCAGTCGGCACCTAGAGAAACTTAGAAAACCTGTACATTTTTTTAAACTAGATACCTAGCGGAATTTAGGATGGGGTGACTTTTATAGGCCTTACCACATTTTTCTACCCAGAATTCCTTGCAAACTTCAAAATGTGTCTAATAAAATGATTTGCCTTATATTTATGTGATGCAAAGTTCTGGAATCTGAGGGCAGCCACAAACTTCCTTCCACCTAGCATTTCCCCAAGTCTCCCGATAAAAAGGGTACCTCACTTTTGTGGGTAGGCCTAGTATCCACAACAGGAAATGCCCCAAAACACAACGTGGACCCATCTCATTTTTCCACTGAAAACTAAATGTTTTATTGCAATTTGCCTACCTGTGTATTTTTGGCCCTAGCTCAGCCGTCACCTAGGGAAACCTAGCAAACCTGTACTTTTATGAAAACAATATACCTAGTGGAATCGAGAATGGGGTGACTTGTGTGGCTCTTACCACATTTTTCTACCAAGAATTCCTTGCAAACTTCAAAATCTTTCTAAAAAACACATTTTCCTTATATTTTTGTAATGAAAGTTCTAGAATGTGAGGTGAGACACAAACGTCCTACTACTCAGCATTCCTCTTAGTCTCTTGATAAAAATGATACCTCACTTGTGGGGGTGGGCCAAAGCCTGTGACAGAGAAGGGAAAGTCATTCTATACTAATAAAACAACTGGAAGAGCAAGGGACACTTTGATCTAAGGAACTTTTGGGCTCACAGGGAATGGTGAGGTCAGAAGAGTGTGAAGTTGTTGCAGAGGATCCCTGAAGGAAACTTGCAAGCAGAATCTGAAGAGAACCCACAGGAGAGACCCTAAATAGCCCTGAGAGGGGGATTGGCTACCTTATAAGGTATGGACCTATCAGGAGGGGTCTCTGATGTCACCTGCTGGTACTGGCCACTCAGAGCCTTACAGAGTGCCCCCACACCTTGCAAAGCAAGATGGCTGAAGTCTGGAACACACTGGAGGAGATCTGGGCACCACCCCTGGGGTGGTGATGGGCAGGGGAGTGGTCACTCCCCTTTCCTTTGTCCGATTTCCCACCAGAGCAGGGGAGAAGGGGTCCCTGAACCGGTGTACACTGGTTTATGCAAGTAGGGCACCATCTGTGCCCTTCAAACCATTTCCAAAGGCTGGGGGAGGCTACCCCTCTCCAGAAACACCTATTTCCAAAGGGAGAAGGTGTAACACCCTGCTCTCAGAGGAAATGCTTTGTTCTGCCTTCCTGGGACTGGGCTGCCCAGACCCCATGAGGGCAGAACCCTGTCTGTGAGGTGGCAGCAGCTGTGGCTGCAGTGCAAGCCTCAGAGAGCTGGTTTTGGCAGTACTGGAGGTCCATGGTGGAGCCCCCAGGATGCATGGAATTGGCTTCTCAATACCAAATTTGGAATGCAGGGACAATTCCATTATCTCAGACATGTTACATGGCCATATTCGGAGTTACCATTGTGAAGCTACATATATGTATTGACCTATATTTAGTGCACGCCTGTAATGGCGTCCCCGCACTCACAAAGTCCAGGGAAATGGCCCTGAACCATGTGGGGGCACCTTTGCCAGTGCAAGGGTGCTTTCACACTTAGTAAGTTTGTACCTAACCTTGAGCAAGTGCAGTGAAAATGGCTGTGAAATAATGTGTGCACTATTACACGCAGGCTGCAATGACAGTCCTGTGTAAGGGTTTGTCTGAGCTCCCCATGGGTGGCAAAAGAAATGCTGCAGCCCATATGGATCTCCTGGAACCCCAATGCCCTGGGTACCTAGGTACCATATACAAGGGACTTATAAGGGGGTCCAATATGCCAATTGAAATTGGTAAATTAAGTCACTGGCATACAGTGACAAATTTAAAAGCAGAGAGAGCATAAGCACTGAGGGTCTGGTTAGCAGAGCCTCAGTGACACAGTTAGGCACTACACAGGCATACACATTAGGCCACAAACTATGAGCACTGGGGTCCTGGCTAGCAGGAATCCAGTGACACAGTAAAAACACACTGACACACACTCACAAACAGGCAAAAAGTGGGGGTAACCATGCTAGAAAAAGGCTAATTCCCTACAGTTTGGGCCCTGCACTCCAGGGTTACATGGGCCTTAAATCTTACACGGACAATCTGCATTTAGCTGGAAGATGGAGAGGTGGAAGCTGAGGGATCTATGGGGAAAGGCATGCCCATGCTTTTTTAATTTTGTTAAAACAGTTCCTAAACATTTTTTTAAAAAACAACATACCAATCTTTAATGGGATATGCAGACATTGAAGTGTCTCTTGCTGAAAGTGAAACGAGAATAGGGGTGGTGCTATGCTGTGAAGCTAAGAGATGAACAGAGAGCTAAAGATGAAATGGGCCTCATCATCAGGGTGCTTGCTACCTGAAAGAAATGTAAACGTATGTGTTGGAAATGTTCATCATTTGTATGGTGTACCCGAAGATGTTTTTGCTGGCTGTAAAATCTGTGCACGTTATCCCTGTTAACTACAGGCAAAATGCCTGTGCTCTCCGTTTCATCATGAATAGATTTGCATATCCCTACTTCACATTCTTAGTAACCTATAAGTCCCTAGTATGTGGTACAAAAAGTGTACCCAGGGCCTGTAAGATAAAGGTCACCAGGGGGCTGTAGCATCCACTAACTCACCAAGTGCAGTGACAGTTCAATCATTCCTGTGCAACTATTATTGTAGTCTGGTTGTGCTTTTTTTAAACTGAACATTTGACCTGCCAAAATAACCCCTTTTGAGAGGCCTAAACCTTATTTTGTTTTAGGTATTCATAATTTACCCTACCGTAGGCCTTACTTTGCACAAGGGAGGGTAAAAGGCATTTAAAAGTAGGACATGTAAATGTTTACTGCCCTGCAATGTCTCATTTAGCAATTGTGAGACCCAGAAAAAGAAGTGACCTTTTATATCTGTTTCCACATATACCATTGGTACAGTGGAGGAGCACTAGCTTCAGGTCCATGGGGATCAGCCTCTAGAGTACTAGTGGTCACAGCCCTCAAAAACTGAAGAGTGAAGATACCTTTGCCCTCAATACATCAAAGGCATGTTGGCGATGCAATAGCACCCGTTCGCCACAAGTGATCTCTTGTGTAGTAAGATCTTTGTACATATTTAAGTTGTATTAAGAGGAGGTGGGCCCAAATGGCCCCTCCACAAAGAGCACCTTGAGCCTCCACCCAAGCATCACTGTCTAGGGTTCCCAGGTCTGCCTCCCATACCAATCAAAGGGTAGGTAACGGGGTGAAACTATTACTAAGAAGCAACTGATTTATTTTTGTTATTTTATGATCACCCAAGTCCCCATAGGAATCTTGCCCACTAGGGGTCTGTGTTCTGAAAGATCTGTTAGGTGTCTAAAATATGGGGTGAGAGTATGTCTTTTCTGATAATATCGATGGAATTGGCTGTGATGTAGCATATACTTGATCTGCATTTCCTGAAATGATTTTAACCCAGACCCTTGCATGACATCTTCCAGCCATGAGATCCCAATGAGGTCCCATCCCTGGAATTTCTCCATTTGTGCCACTTGGAGTAGTGCCCTACCCTTCCATAATGGACTCTGCTCTGAAAGTCTCCCCCACCACTCTATCTGCTTTAGGGGGTGCTGCCATATTTGAAGGACTACTTGAGTGGCCGGTGGAAGAGAAAACATTCCTTTCCCATCATATAAATAATGTAATAAGGTAGTGAATGCCTTCGCCTACTTCTCCACCTCATGTGCAGAGTCACCCCGTGGGCCTTACCACCAATCATTAATGACTAAAAGGAGGGAAGCTGAATAGTATGCGTAGATATTGTCTGTCGCTATACCACCACAGTAGGTGGATTGAAAGCAGGTTTGAAGTGCAATCCGAGCAGTCCCCCTCCCCCAAAGGAACCCTCCCAAGATTAAACTGACCTGGTGAAACCACACCTGATGGATAGTGTATGGGTAGTTTTGTATCTGGATAAGCAGGACAGGGAGACAATCTTAAAAATGGCCAATCTGTCAGTCAAGGACAATGAAACTGTGACCAAATCGCCACCTCCTGCTTACCTAAGGGTGGTACATTCTGAGCCAAGGATATACCTGTATTGTGGGACACAATGAACCTAAGTATTAAAAGACGCCTTCTGCCAGAGTAAGTCCTGGTGTTCAATTAATGGACCCAGTGTAGCCATTAATAGGAAAGATCTTGGATTTTGTGGTGTTCATGTAGAGGTCATGGTTCTACTCAAATATACATAACATTTGCACTATGCCTTGTTCCAAAGTCTTTGGCTGAGTGCGAAAGAACAGGATGTCATCCGCATAGAGAGCAATTCTGTCTGAGGCCCCTATGTCCCACTCAAACCACCTGATCTGGGCATCTAATCTAACCCAAATGGCCAGTGGCTCCATAGCTATAGAAAACAGGAGCGGGGATGGAGAACACCCCTGCTGCATCCCACGACAAATTAAGAAGAAGTCCTACAAGGCCCCAGCCACTCTCACACTGGCAGATAAATTGGTGTATAATATTTAATTATAGGAAGTAAATCTTGGGGCGAAGTTCAGTCTTTAAAGTAGCAAATAAGTTCACCCAGCTAACAGAATTGAAAGCTCTGTCAATGTCTACCAGAAGCATGACTGCTGGTGCCTCTAATCAGCTTGCGAGCGCTAAGGTATCCTAGTCTTATATTTTGTAACGTGTGTGGGCATGAAGCCCGACTGAACTAGTTGCACATACTCAGGCACATACTTGATCAGTCAGTTTGCCATCATCTTTGCCAGATGTTTCATCTCTGTACTCAGAAGGGAGATCAAGTAGGAAGACAAGTGTTTCTTCAGCGGCCGGCCAGGTTTGACAAAAACCACAACCTCCATATGGGGCCAATCAGGAGGGAGTGGTTTATCTATCACTGACCATATCACTTCTAGGAAATGTTTCCCAAAGGGGGGTAGGTAGGCTATGAAGAATTCACAGAGGAATCTATCTGGGCCCGGGCCTGTTCCAACAGCATAGCTGATAAGGCAGAAGCAAGTTCCACCTCAATAATGACCTCCTCCAGCTGTGCATGGCCTGTATCCGAAAGGGCCCGGAAAGGCAGGGCAGGCACAAAGACCTATCTGGGCCAGAGTCAACACCTCTACTTGAGAGTATGCTGTCCTGTAGTACCACATCTTGAGGTTTCATTAATATTTGACCAGAGTTGTTTCTAACTATGGGAACCATAGTGGGTAGGCAACCAGATTGACAGAGTCTATGGAGCATCCTACTTGATTTGTCCCCCCACTGGTATATTCTACTCTGTGCAGCTCGCCAAGACAGTCTAATCTCATCAAGTAGCAGTTGTTGGTGTTGTTGCTGAGTCCACCCCAACTATCAGCATGCTTCACTTCCATTTGGCATTCTACTACACTCTTCTAGCAATTGGATCTGTTGTTTGAGGTCGGTAAAGGTCGGATCCCTACGCCACCTCTCCACCCCACAATAACTGACATCAATGGCGCTTAAGGTTGAATTAAAGGCTTCCCACAAGTCTGCAGCAGATGCCACAGTACCCGCTTTACGGGTGAAGTATTCTTCTGAACATGCCATATGTAGGCAGTATGTAAGGTTTGGCAGGTGCCATGGCAAGAGGCGCCTGTGGAAGGCAGGTCTCTTAGGTCCCATTCAAACCCTAATGACTATTGGAGAGTGGTTGGACTATCCGCTTGCCAGAATGTCAGCGTCCTGTACTCTGAGGATGTTAGGATGGAAGGAAGAAATAATCTAGGTGGGAGAAAAAGCCTTAGGCTGAAACTCTTGGAATTTTTTAAATATATTTTTACAGGCACAGATAACTTTACAAGTCAGTTTATAATGCATATTTTGTCAACATTACATGTTAAAGTTACCTTTTTCCTGCCTAAAGCCTCTGAAGAGCCATTTACATGATCTTCCACTGTCACCTGACAGATAAATAGCTCCCTTGATGAGGTGTGAATACTTTTCCCAGAATTGGATGAAGTCTTAGGAAGGTGTTTTCTGTTCCTCCAGCAGAATAAACATCTGACCTGTGCTCAGGAACTTTATTAACTTCGGAGAGGCCTAACTTTGAATATGAAAAATGTTAGCTGACTGCTGGGCAGGGCACTTCATTGTTCCCTAGTCAGCCAGACACTAATTCTTGTGGGAGGGGAGCTGCCCCCAGAACTAGTCTATAATGACCACGGAGGAGGGGTTGCTCAATTCCCTGACCACACCTCTGGACAGCAGAAGTAATGCTCTGCGCTGTTGGTTTTACATGGCAAGGGGCACTGTGGGATTGTTTGCAGTATGGGAAAAATTAAATGCTGCAAACGTTGATGAGATCATCCTTGGGAACTTTTGCCCCATTTAGTTAGGGCTAGGCCTGGGCAAAATTTTATTTACGCTGATGTAATTGGTATAATTTTGATAATTTTGCAAAACAAAATATAGGCAAAATTTCTGATATTACACCATTATGCCACATCATGTAATTTCAGGAACAAACTTAGTTGTGATATGTACCATTTAAGTGAATGTATGCAAAAGTACTGAGATTACCACATTGTATAATTTTGCAAACCATTTTTATTGTGATATATCCAGCCAAGTGCCTGGGTCCAACATTTTAGTACACTTTTTTCAGATCATGTCAGTTTACATCTGGAAACAAAAGACGGGGGTCATATGGGGTGCAATCAACTAATTGGGAAGGTAGATCCAATCCATTTCACCATGAAGGAAACTATGGAGGCCCTAGCTAATTTAAACAAAGGTAGTTTATCAGGCCTTGAGAAAATCCTGGGAAACCCCCATATCTCTGAACCAGAGGTTTGGGGTTATATTCTGAACTAAATGTTCAATGCTATACCCACATTTATAGCTGGGCACAGAAGTAAAGGGGATAACAGAGACACAGAAAATTATAGGCCTATTAGTTTGATCAATTTCTCACAGATGTTATTCTGTCAATAGTTACCAGCAAGGATCCATCAGTGGATAGAAGAGGAACAAGTCTTGTAATCACTGCAAGAAGGTTTCAGAGCAAACACAAATACTGTTGACCACATTTTCTGCTTCCTCTTAATACTATGGAAATATGTTGTGGTCAATAGGGAACATAGCAACGTAGTAATTGTGGATTTGCAGGTGGCATTCGATCTTCAGTCAATCAATCAATCATAGCATTTGTACAGCGCAGCACTATCAGCCCTAAAGGTATCTGAGTGCCGAGGTTGCTGTGTCTCTGTCGAAAAGCCACTAATTGAGGATCATTCTGAAGTCCGCCAGGGAAGGAGCTGTTCTGAGCTGGGGATGCAGGCTGTTGCAGGACTTGGCTGCTGTGTAGAAGGAGAAACCTCTGCTGCAGCTGCAATGGCTGCGAGGCTGTGTGCAAGGTGGAGTGAGGCAGAGGGTAGTAGTTTTGTTGGGACACAGAAGTTCAGTTGATGTAGATTGGCCCTAGGCTGTGGAGAGCCTTGTATACAAGTGTAATGATTTTGAATTGGCATCCATTCTGGATGGGGAGCCGGTGGAGGTTACTGAGGTGTGGGGTGATGCTTGAATGCTTGGGGAGATTGAGGATGAGTCTGGTTGTGGTGCTCTGTAGAGTCTGGAGTCTTTTGAGTAGTTGGGAGAACACTCCAGCATAGTGAGTGTTGCCATATTTGAGGTAGCTCGAGGCGGCTGGTGACCAGGGAATGCATAACAGTCTTTCTGATGTTGGTAGGCCTCCATCTGAAGATTCAATGGAATATACAGAGGATGTAGAAGCAGGAGGAGGAGACTGAGTTTACTTGTCGATTCTTGGATAGCTGGCATTCGAGGATGATGCTGAGTTTTGCGCATGGTCTGATGGAGAGCGTGTTGGTCTGAGTTCTGCTTGCCACCAGCAGGTATCTCATACTGAAGTGTTCTTCCCAGAGATGAGAACTTACATGTTATTGGTGTTTAGTTTGAGGTAGCTGTTTTTCATCCATGTTGCAATGTTGGTCATGGCGCTGTGGAAGCTGGATTGTGGGGGGTATTCAGTGAGTGAGAGGATTAGTTGACTCATCGGTTTTAGGAGACAATATTGAGTCCATAGGATCTGATCATGTGTGTGAGAGGGTCATGGAGATGTTGAACAGGGTGGGGGTGAGGGAGGATCATTAGGGTACACTGCAAGTAATGTTCTTGGGTGCAGAAGTGAAGGGGGAAGGCAGATGCTCTGCGTGAGACCTGAGAGTAAATAACCATAGAATAAACATTGAGCCAAAATGTTCAGGAATTTTACCTTAAATCCCAATCATTTTTCATAGAGTTCTTTTTGTTTTGACACTCTAGTCATTTTATCAAGCCATTTTTGGTGAAACAGGAATCATAGTGGTTCTCCAGCATTGTAATATTAGTGAATGGCCTACCAATATTGGAATATAAATCAGTTTTGGTCTCGGTGTTAGTCCCTCCCCAACATAGAAAATCCAATCAAAAGAATTCAATAATGATGAGAGATCTGTGTAGCAAATATTTTCTCAAGGTATTCATATATTGAATTCCAAAAGCTATTAAGTCTATTGCAAAACCATATAATAATGGCCTTTGTTCAGCTATTACACCTAAAGGAGGTTGCAGAGTTAGTAAAGGATGTCTTCTTCAGGTGGCAGGGGACATGGTGTATTAACTATTTAGAATAAAGTTGCATCTCAACAAAAACGTGTGCCTCTAAGTGTGAAGAAATTGAACTCATTAACGTTGTTTCAGCTGCTGAGAAATTTATATTTTCCTCCTTTAACCATCTACTAGATATTTTTGATAATGTCCCACTGCTCTTATAAAAGTAGAGTTTTCTGAAAACTCTTGAGTTTTCTGAATGAGATATACAGTTCTTCCTCTTCTTCATATATCAGTGAGGGAGGTATCTTCTTAAGAAACAAATAGATCCCATTATATGACCATTGCATCCATTTTTTAACAATCTAATTTATCCAACTGTGTCAGCCCACATTTTCCATACATTGTTAGATTTAAAAAAATCTGAAATCTCATAATACCCATTTATTTTTTATCTGGGTAATATTTCGTGGTCAAGTTCCAGAAGGTGTTCTAAAGCCAAATTCACAAGACTGGTTGAGACAATGAATTTAGGTATCCCTATTTTTTTTAAAAAAATGTTACTTTCTAACTGAGAACCAATCTAACACTTTATAACTCATATTTTGTTAGATTTAGCCAAGCGCAGCATATATTTGATATTAATACTGTTCAACATAATTTCCATTAACTCACTATCATAACAGGAGGTGAGTTGATGTCTTTTTTATCATACCATCTCAAACTAAGTACCTCCAAAACAGAAATACTCATATGTGGTGACTGGAAAAATTATGACCCTCTGTGCGTCTGGCCTGACGATCTCGGACCACCTCCTCAATTATCCAAGGAAGTTAAAAACCTAGGAATCACCATGGATTCCAAGTTAACTATGAATGCCCAAATAGACAAATTAGCACGCACAAGCTTCATCACCTTAAAGACTTTACGACGCATCTTCCCCACCTCGGATTTCCACACAAGGTGCAAGCTACTATCTTGCTTGTACTATCCAAACTGGATTATGCCAATAGCCTCTACCATGGATCATCTCTATCTGTTATGAAAAAACTACAACGTATCCAGAATTCCGCAGCCAGGCTACTATTGCATATAAAGCCGCAAGCCCACATCTCCCCTACCTTGAGAGCACTACACTGGTTACCCGTTGCCAGAAGATGCACTTTCAAGCTGCTTTGTATCACCCACAAAGCTATACATGGACCAGGACCGCTTTTTATCAGAAAGAAAATTACCAAATACATCCAACAAAGAACCCTCCGCTCAAGATTGGCACCCCGCCTTAGAACACCACCATACAAGAAAAAGACTATAGGTGGTACATCCTTCTCTGTCCAAGCAGCCAAACTATGGAATTCATTACCCCCAACTATAAGAGCCACAGATAAGTTTCTTGTCTTCAGAAAACTACTCAAGAGTTGGCTCTTTCCTTCATAACCACCTTATTCAAACAACTATGAACTGCATATGCCTATGTTGATAAATATTTTTTTCAGATTATATGTATATTTCTATTTATTTATAGTTTCTTTAGAAAATATATACTGCTACTATGTCATAACAATAAAATACACACACACTCTTTAAACCTGTTTGACTAAGTATTTTTTACCCATGATTCTAATTATGTATTGTATGTGCATATGTGTGTGTATATATATATATATATATGTATGTATGTGTATATGTTGTTTCTGTGCTTGGCATGTTCATGGATCATTCCATGGCATTGCATGGCTCCTGGGTGGGTTGTTATACTAGATATCTATGAATTCCTGCTCTCATCTTATCACACTTATCTACTCATCACTCTTATGTCATGTCTCTATCAAACAATCCTCCATTCTCAATCTGACTCATCCCAAATCCCTTCTACGACTTTCATCTCCTAAATATCTCTGCCTAAGCTCTTCCCTCTGCTTCCACATCTAACTCACCAGACCTCACTCTACTACTGTGACCTCCCACACAACCCTACTAAATTATCCTGCATTTATCTCACCCTGCTACTATGCTCTCCCTAACCCTTCCACATACTCTACCCCTTCCGCCCCCCTTTACTCATCCCAAGCCTTTGGGTTGAGTAAATGAAGGCTATACTCCCAATTAACACTTCTGGATTTCTTTCCTCCTCCACCCCTCCATTACTCCAGTCAATCTAACTAACAAACTCTCATATCCGCAGCTCAAATTAACTCATAATAATACTAAAACTGTACTCATTATTTAACGATACTAATCCATCACTAATTCGTGCTACTCATCGAAAAAGCGCTTCGATGCCTCGTCAGGGGTAGTAAGCACTATATAAATACGATTACAATACAATACAATGTTGAGACCTGAACAAAATAGGAGAAATAATACAGTATGAAATTAGGTTGGGCTATATAAAGAATGAAGCGCTGAGTGCTAATCCTGTGCTTGAATCTTGCCATAAAAATGAGGACATTAGTAATTCTAACTTTTGAAAAAAAAAAAACATATGAATATGGAAGGGTTGGCAGAAAAATTGAAATTAATCATTGGCAAGATTGTCATTTTTATTGCAGCTACTCTCCCAAGTATAGTGAATGTGAGGATCTTCAATTTGACTAACATAGGGCCTGATTTACAGTTTGGTGAAGGGGTTACAACGTCACAAACATGATGGATGTCCCGTCTGCAATATTACAAGTTCCGTAGGCTGTAATGTAATTGTAATGCTGTGGATGGGATACCTGCTACTTTGGTAACTGAATAACCCCCTCAGCCAAGTTTTAAATCAGGCCCATAGTCTAGATTTTCTTTAATAAATGTTTACAATAAGAAAGGCAGATGTTTAATGCTTTTTTTAATTTTATGCCAAAATATAATTTACATTTTTAATTTAAGCAGCTTTGAAGGTCTGGTAACAGATCATCTTAAGTGTTGTTGTCCTGTAGCACCTCAGTTTTAGAATTTATTAATTGTGTATCCTCCTAAGGTCTGGAATAACATAACGTTTTCAAATGCCCTGGATAACATACTTTTTCTGGATCTAAAAACAACATAATAATGTCTGCTTATAACTTAATGTGTGCCATTTCAGGCAAAGGAGGATGAATTATGGTGTCTACTCGAATTGCAGTAGCTAAGGGCTCTATAAATGAGGCAAATAGAACTAGGTAGATGGGACACCGCTGTGTGATCCCTCTGCATACATCAACAACAGAACTACCTGCATCTGATGAATAAATTATAAATGCTTGTCAGTCAATTCCTCGTAGGGCCTATTAAGGGTCAACATGTTTTGCTAAGAAAACCCACATTTTACCAAAATTGAGAAAGGCATTTCCTAAACTACCAAATCAAATTAACTGCCAGGAGTCTTTTCCATGTTAAAAACATTTATGGCATCCAATAAGCAATCCATATTAATTTGTAATCTACACTCGTGACAAAATCATTTTGATCTTTATGGACAAGTTTAGAAATAACCTTGTAAAACCTGGTTGCCCAAAATGTCATAAAAACCTTCTAATTACAATGTGAGTGATAGGGTGATATGAATTAAGCTTTATTGGATTTTTATCCTTCTTTAAAAACCCTACAACAACCTACTCAGTGACAAAAGTTGGAATTTCTTCCCCTGCAAGAGTGGAATTGGCTAATAATAAAAGATGATGACTCAGTTCACTAGCACAACTTTTGCAAAACTTAGCAGGGTAACCATCGGGTGGCGGGTCTTCCCATTGGCTTGGCAGCTGATAATATATATTAGGGTACTCACAGTGTTTTTGTCTATTTTCTCCTGTATTTGTCAAGCCCCAAATTTACCAGCATATGTACTCTTTTTGTATACTTTCAGTAAACTATGATGAATTATTTGCATGGTGTCTGGAATAAAAAAATCCTGAAGTGCAGTTTAGAACTTTTGAAAATTGCTCTGTTTGCCTAAAACCCTTAAGAAGCAGAGCATCATAAGCTCTTCTGATTTAATATTCAACGTTAAACCTCTCCGTTCTTTAGCTTTTGCTCATTAACCCTTTTGCTGATAGGCCACCCCTCCCCGTGCTAAGCCTTTTTTTTCGCTATTTGGGGTAGTTCACGCCTAGGTCCCCAAAATGCTTTTCCACCATGCCAAATTTCCGGCATTTTATTTCAACATTCTGAGGATTCTAAAGGTACCCAGGGTTTGTAGATTCCCCTGGAGGGGACTGAGAAATTAGCTGAAATAGAGCTAATTTGTTTTTTTGGGGGGAAAATGGGAGTCAATGGTTTTTATTTGTGTACGTGGTATACAGCAAGTTATTTGATAAAATCTAAAGAAAGAAAAATAGACATCAAGGAAACCTATATATTCCCAAAATGGGCATAGGATATGGAATTTAGAAGCAGTGATTATTCATACATCTCCAAATTTGTGGTACCCATACTAGCATGTGAATAAGAGGGCATTTCTCAAAATGACATCTTTCTTACACACTCTTTTACATTTGGAAGATGCAAATGCAGAGAAAGACAATTGGTAACAATACTTGTTCTGCAATTCTGTCTTTCCCTGAGCCTTCTGATGAAAATGGTACCTCACTTGAGTGGATAGGCCTAACGCCCACAACAGAAAACGCCCCAAAACTCAATGTGGACACATCACATTTTCCATTGCCCTAGCTCAGCAGGCCCCTATGAAAACCGAGCAAACCTGAACATTTTTATATCAAGACACCTAGGCAAATCCAGGATGGGATGACTTGTGTGGCTCTTACCAATTTTTCTGCCCACAATTCCTTGCAAACCTCACAATTTGTCTAAAAAAGACATTTCCTCACATTTCTGTGATGCAACATTTCTGAAATATGAGGGAAGTCATAAACTTCCTTCCACCTAGCATTCCCCCAAGTCTCCCAATTGAAATGGTACCTCACTTGTGTGGGTAGGCCTAGTGCCCACAGCAGGAACACCCCAAAACACAATGTAGACATATCATATTTTCCAATTAAAAATTGAATGGGTTTTTGCAAACTGCCTACCTGTGGATTTTGGGTTCTAGCGCAGTCGGCACCTAGAGAAACTTAGAAAACCTGTAAATTTTTTAAAACTAGATACCTAGCGGAATCTAGGATGGGGTGACTTTTATAGGCCTTACCACATTTTTCTACCCAGAATTCCTTGCAAACTTCAAAATGTGTCTAATAAAATGATTTGCCTTATATTTATGTGATGCAAAGTTCTGGAATCTGAGGGCAGCCACAAACTTCCTTCCACCTAGCATTTCCCCAAGTCTCCCGATAAAAAGGGTACCTCACTTTTGTGGGTAGGCATAGTATCCACAACAGGAAATGCCCCAAAACACAACGTGGACCCATCTAATTTTTCCACTGAAAACGAAATGTTTTATTGCAACGTGCCTACCTGTGGATTTTTGGCCCTAGCTCAGCCGTCACCTAGGGAAACCTAGCAAACCTGTACTTTTATGAAAACGATATACCTAGTGGAATCGAGAATGGGGTGACTTGTGTGGCTCTTACCACATTTTTCTACCAAGAATTCCTTGCAAACTTCAAAATCTTTCTAAAAAACACATTTTCCTTATATTTTTGTAATGAAAGTTCTAGAATGTGAGGTGAGCCACAAACATCCTACTACTCAGCATTCCTCTTAGTCTCTCGATAAAAATGATACCTCACTTGTGGGGGTGGGCCAAAGCCTGTGACAGAGAAGCGACCAAAATCTTGTAGAGATTGAGGGGGCATTAAAAGCGTGTTCATAAGCACAGTTCTTTTAGAAACATTTTTAGGCTGACTCTGCTTTGGTCAACAACGCACGTGAGGTATAATTTTTATGGGGAAATGAGGGGTATGTTGAGTGGTTGGAAATTTGTGATTTTTTTTTATTTCTAGAAGAATATGGAATGGAAATGCAAGGAACATTTGTGATTTTGGCTGCATTTTGAGGATTGCAGAGAACTGTGGCTAAGGAAAAGTGTTGTAATCCATGAGAGGAACAGCACTTTGTACTCCCTTGCGTGTCTAGTTTTCCAACATATCTAAAGTTGGTAGATTTTCCCTAGGCAAGAAGAGAGCACGCTACCACATCTTTTACTTCTGTGATGTCATAGACACTCAACTTGTGAAAAAAATGACCTTAGATTTTGTTAAAAAGGCCTCTAAATCCACCAGCCTAGTTGGTGGCATACTTCATCATTGGGACCCCACTCGAGACACTTTAGTCCCTGATTTAAGAGGGCCTACTGGCACTTTAGTGCCGCCTTAGCTCTTTTTTTTTACGCTGATACAGCGCTAACGTGGACTTTTCCCCGCGCCATATTTACAAAGTGGCACAATGCATGCACTGCGCCACTTTGTAACCCTTTGAGCTACATTATGCATGCATTAAGCATGATGTATGCAAAGGGGGTGTTCCCCTGTTAGAGGAGCCAAAAAAATGGAGCAAAGAAATCTAAGATATTTCCTTGTGTCATATATTTTGGCACTTTTAACTCCTGCTCAGGGCATGTGTTAAATGTTAAAAGGGGGAACACCATTGTTTACAATGGGCCCCTCTGTACTTTTCAGGATTAGCCCCAACATTTTGGCACTAACTCTGAACATTAAATGAATAGCGTCAGAAATATTGATGCTATTGCCCCCTACTCTGCTCTATGGTGCACTATATCTTAGAAGATGTGCACCCATGGTGACAGTAGGGGGGGGTGCTAAGGTGTGTAAGAAAAGTGGCACTCCACCCCTAAATCTGACCCTTAATGTAGCAGGGGTGTACTTCAATGCCTGATTACAGCAGAGCAGGTTTTTTCATAAGGTGAATTCCCAACTGAAGGGAGAAGTGTAATAACAAGTCTTGTGCCTACCCACCATTATTTTTACACATACATACTGGTTGGATTTGGCACAAGGGTGAGTGATGGTTCAATATATAATATTTTATTAACAAGAGATTTGACAAAAGTGAAATGCACTGATAATAATTGAAAGGTCAAAAAAGGAACCAATGACTAACAGCTCATGAGCTGTAAAGCTGCAACATGGCACTAACTGCTTTACAGGCCATTCACACTCATATGGTACAGTGCCAGTCATGGGCCAAGCACATTACACAATTCACAAAAAAGGCCACTGTAGAGACAATATACACCCTGAGTGAGAAAGACTGAAAATATGTTTTTTTCTGCACAGCTATATATTCATCAAGTGCACACAAATACTGTTTGGATTTGGGATGAGGCTGAGTGATGGTTCAATATATTAAATTTTATAAATAAGAGATTTCACAAAAAAAAGAAATGCCCTTTAAATAAGTGAAAGGTGAAAAAACTGAACTAATGACTCAGCTCGTGAGCTGTAATGCCGTGTCAAAGCACCAACTGCTTTACCATCCATTCATACACATTTCATACATGACACATGCAAGACCATTTACGTCACCAGTCAATGGCCCAGCACATTACAAAACTCACATCAACAGATAGCACCATTCAAGGGCCCATCACTTTCATATGCCCACATACCAAACACAGCAATCACACTTGCTGATAGAATGTGTGGAATAGCAGCAAGTTACTGCTCGCAAACTGCCAGCCAAGCATCAGCTCACACACACTGCCAGCTAAACACCAGTCAACTCACACACTACCGGCCAGGCACCAGTCCATGCAAACTGCTAGCCAAGCACCAGTTCATGCATGCCACCATCCAGGCACCAATTCACGCACAAAGCCAGCCAAGCATCAATCCACGCACACTGCCAGCTAAGTGCCACTCCATACGCCCTGTCAGCCAAATACAAGTCCACACGCACCATCAATCTAAACTAATTGTAAGTAAATGCAAAACTACAAACAAAAAAGCTTTAACTAAATATATGACACTAATGCCAACCGTGAAACATTTAGAAAAGGCAGTTCACATTTATGCCCATGGTAGGTCCATGTGGTACAGTCTGAAACAAGCGGGCACACACAGCCCAAGTTTGGAAGGACAGTCGGGCAGTATAAATGACTCTACTTCCATGCACCTCTTTGCATACAGACTCTACATCTACTGGGAAATCTGTTTTGGGCTTGGGAGGAATGTGATCAGGAAAATGGTGATCTTTTAATCGAGCCACATCCTTCACCACTCCAACTCTAATGCAGCCCCCCTCCCCAAGCCTCCCAGGGTCAGATATGGTTGTAAAATCCACAGACACCACCCCGGGACACTATAGTTTCCTGCTTGAACATACCCCGCCCACACTCTCCTGGGCAGGAATAAGTACTTTTCTGTCACTCAGGTGGGAGCAGTGGGCAATGCTGCTTCTGTCCTGCTGAAATGGTTCCAGCTCCTGTCAGCACCCAGTATGGTGCAGGCCAGGGAGCGGCCAGGCCAGGGAGCGGCAGGGCCTGAGGGGCCCTGAGCTCCAACTGTAGATCCCAGTGACGGTGGGCACTGGGGCACCCACCAATAATCAAAAAGCTGGTATCCCACCAGAAGAACCAGCAGGGACAGTAAGGCCCCCTGAGCTCCACCCAAAATAAAAAATGATGGCTCCCACACTCAAAAAAATATGTGGGGTGACATTGGTGTGCATTAGGGGACCTCTGTAATATATTTTTTTAAAGTGTTGCTTACTCCTGCTCGGCCTATTTGGCCACCTATAGGGAACAGGAGAGGCCGCTGGGCCTGAGGCTTTCCTGTAGCTCCTATCAAATTAATTAAAGATGTGGGTGTCCTGGGTGGGCACTGGGACACTAAAAAAGTTTTTAAAATACTAGAATAAATGAAAAATAAATGAGTGGGAGGAGCTGCTCATTACTAATGTACTGTTCTGGGGTGGAGCACTCCATAATGCCCTGTGAGGGCTCATATTTACATTTATAGCCTGGTGGTGACCCTAGAAGGGGCATGGACAACACCAAGTATTTTTTAAGTGTGTGGGGGCTGCTGGAGTTGCAGGATTCCCCCAGCAACATTACAAAAATAATTCTCCTAGGTCATTGAATCCATGACCCAAGAGTGTTTACTATATTTTTAAAAACACTTCTAGATGGAGCTAGGGGCCAGATGTAGCAAACTTTTGCGAGTCGCAAATGGCCCGATTTGCTATGTGCGACCCCGCAAAATCGGAAATGGGATGCAAAAATCCAATTTCCGACTCGCAAAATGCGATGCGAGCCGTTACCGACTCGCAAAATTTGCGATCCCATTTTGCGACCCGCAAATAGGTAGTCGCAATTTGCGAGTCGCAAACCATAAGCAATAGCAACTCGCAAATTGCGACTAGTCGCAAAAAGCCCAGTTTGCACTTCCAATTTACCACTAACTCAGAGCAGGTGGTAACCATTACCAAAGTATAAAAGGAGACCCAGAAGGCATCTGGGTTACTCAAGATGGCGGAGATATACCTGATAGCAGTGAGGAGGAGAGCCCACGCCGCACAGCAGAGGAGGAGGAGTAGCCAGAGACAGGAGAAGATTTACAGAACAAGGCAGACCCTCTTCCAGCAAACTGAGGAGGAGACTTATGACAAGTATAGACTTAGCAGTGCAGCTATACTAGATTTAATAGATTTACTCAAACCACAGCTAGAACACCAGACTGTGCGCGGCTGCGCCATCCCTACGCATGTGCAAGTGCTATGTTCACTGCACCTCTTGGCCTCGGGGAGCTATCAGGGATCATTGCTGTGGCAGGTGGTATATCCCAAAGTGCACTATCACGGTCCTTTAGGGCATTCCTAGACGCCTTACTCACACACATGTCCCGATACATATACCTACCCAGGAATGAGGCAGAAATCAACAGTACCAAGTTGGTATTTTACCGGATTGCCAACTTCCCCCATGTCATAGGGTGTGTAGACGGGACACATATACAAATATGCACCCCTGCAAACATGGAATATCTGTTCCGCAATAGGAAGTGTACTCACTCACTCAACATACAGGTGGTATGTGATGCTCATTATATCATCACTGACATGGTTGCCAAATTTCAAGGCAGTACCCATGACTCCTACATTTTTAGGCACAGTGGGATACACCAACGCCTGGAACGTGGGGAGTTTGGAGACGGATACCTCCTAGGTAGAGCTGAATACACCTTGAAGACATGCACACAGGTCAATGTGCAAACCACCCATGCCTTGCTAACAGTGTACATTTTGTGCCCTACAGGTGACAGTGCATATGTACTACGTCCATGGATACTGACTCCGTACTTAACACCCAGCAATGATTGCGAGAGGCGATACAACAGTGCACATAAGAGGACCAGGAACATCATAGAACGAACCTTCGGACTGCTGAAAGCAAGGATCAGATGCCTCCACCGAAGTGGAGGTGCCCTCCAGTATACACCAATAACGGCATTCAAAATAGTTGTTGCATGCGCTATCCTGCACAACATTGCCACCCGACGTGGGCTACCTCTCACCCCTGAAGACCCTGATTCTGAGGAGGAAGAGCAAGAGCAACCACATTGCCATCATGGGGATAGGAGCATCGCGAATCAAGGCAGACTGAGACGGGAACACATTGCAAACCAATTCTTTGGAAGGTACGTGCCAACTTCTACCATACTCACCAATATAACAAAGAGTCCATGTGTTAAGTGGAAAGAACAAATGATTTAATAAGTGCAAATAACCAAACTATGTACATGAAAAACAGTTCAGGGGCTTCAATAGTCCACCTGGCATGGGACACATTGACATCATGTGCCCCAACCCCAGGGACAGTGTGGAGCTCACACCCTACGGCAGGCTCGGCCAGCCTGGCTGGTACTAGGTGGGTCAGCAGTGCTCTGCCTTGTGCTACCACTACGTAGCACCCTGGTGTCACCGGCAGAGACACTGCTGACAGTGGAGCCCTCCTCACTGTCCTGTGGGGTGTCGCCTGTGCCCCTGGCCACCTGCCATGCCTCCATTAGGTCTATTGCATGGTTGATCCGGCCCAGTCCCCGTGTCACATCACCCGCAAAGTGGCCCATGTCCACCTGGAGGCTGACTGTTCGCCTTGACAGCCCTGTTGTGTTAACAGCCAGCCTAACTATAGAGGAGGCCATCCTATCCAGGCGTTGCAGCAGCGGGCGGTCCCTGCGCCGTGCACTGTCACTCTGTGTTAGCAGTCCTGCCACCAGTTCGCGCATAGACAGTGCAAGGTTACCCGTATTGTTACTAATAACCTGCAATTCCGAATGCACCTGCTGCATACTGATGGCATGATTTCTTTCGAAGCGCTGCAATACCCCACTAATCCTCCTTAATTGTTGGTTTTGCAGGCGCTGACCTCGTAGCAGTTGGGCCTCTGTTGGTGTTGTGGACGCATGCCCTGACTCTGCCTGCTGCTCTGCTGTTGTTATCCTACGTCACCTGCGCAGCGGTGGAGTCCCTGTATTGTCTGACGTGGCACTCTGGCTTGTACCTGGTGCAGGCTCGCACACCACTGTTGCGACAGGTGTTTCCAGAGAGGGCATGGTGTTGGTGGTGCAGGGAGCAGTGGTGGCTGGTACTGTTGTCTCCTCTCTGTGCTGGCTGACCATTGACCCCTGGCTGCTTGGGATGGTGGGGGTGTCTTGTGGGAGACCTGTGGGACATAGGGAACACACTGTCAGTGTCTACTTTCTGTTATCAACTTCCTAATAGACAATTGCCTATGAACTGACTACTTGACTACATTACCCATAATGCATCATTCTGGTGTTTGCTACTCTGAAATGGAGCTATCTTGGTTGTGCATGCCACTCTGTACAAGGATGGGTGGGGGTATGGCATTGATGGGGGTACATGCATATCACATGGTACTCACCGGTTGATGGTCCTGGCTCAGAGGTGTCCAGATCTCCCATTCCACTGACAGCCTCAGGCTCAAGGGTCTCCTCTACTCTTTCCTCCAGGGGTGTGGGTGGTGGTACCGTCGATGGTCCCCCTCCTGTGCCTCTCATCTCCCGGAGCCGCTCTGCCACCCTCTTCTTGGTCCGGGAGCGCAGGTCATACCACCTTTTCTTCAGTTCTTCCACACTCCGGTGGTTGACCCCCAGGGAGTTGACCTTGTCCTGGATATCCTGCCAAATTCTTTTTTTTCTGTGTCTGGCACAGTTAGGGCTGCCCTGCCAAACAACTCATCATGGTGCTGACAGCACTCATTTGTTAGCACCTCCAACTCCTTCTCAGCAAACTTTAGCTTCCTTTTCCTGGGAGTGTCAGCCATGGTTGCTGGAGCTCTGTTTGTTAGCTGTGCTGCAGTTAAAAAGGGTGTGGTCCTCCCTCCTCCCAGGTGTATTTGTAAACTTCCTGGCTGTGATGTCATCATCATGTGCCAGGAAGTGTTTTCCTGAGTGGTCTGTAGTGATTTCCAGAGTGTTCTGCAGCACCTGCTTTCAATTTTCAGCACAGTCGCAATTTGCGACACCCACTCGCAAATTGCGAGTCTGTTTTTTGCGCGGTCGCAAAAAACGACCTCGCAAACAGCGGACTTGCTATCTGCGGTGTGACTCCGTGTGCGAGTTGCAAATTGTCCTCGCACTTTCTACCTGCATTGCAGTTAGCGACTCGCAAATTGCGAGTCGCAAATACTCGCAATTTGCGAGTCGCTATTTTTTACCTACCTACATCTGCCCCTTAGTGCTTTTCAGCTAGAGTGGAGGCCTCTCTTGTGGTTGTTTTTATGACAGCATTTTGTGGGCTGAAAAAGGTTAATGGAAAAAATTAAGGACATTTTTATTTTTTACAAACTTGATAAAAACGTTTTATGACAATCTATTTTAATATAAAATGCATCATTTGAATTAATGAAATATACACTTGAATATAGTTATTGGTGTTTTTGACAAAGGGGAGAGGTCTTATTTATATATGTTGACACTTTGACCCCTTAATAAAGCCAATAGGCCCACGTTATATACTTTCTTGCTGTGAACCTTTAACAAAGTCAATTAGTCTACCAAAAATGAAACCCTTTGGATTGTAACATTGCATAGTCAGACTGCCAGAGGGGAGGGGTTGGGTGCAGTGCCAGGCTTGAGGCCAGGCCTGCCTTCAACCGCACGCTGCACACACCATTATCTCTTTACTGTTGGGGTAGGGTGCTAAAAGGGGTTGTGTCCATGGTATGCCTAACCCTACACCCCACATGGCCAAAGCCTGTACACCTGTGGAAGGTTGGTTGCTTGGCTTAGCCACAAGACTAGACCTGAGCCCAATGCCACAACACACACGGCAATCAACATCGTGCTTTGTGTTAAAAATACCATAGCTATGCACTGAAAAGAAAACAAAAGTTAAAGTGACCCACGCCCTCGCCATCAACTGCGCAATACCTTACATATTACATAACTTATGACATGTTCTTTGACATCATAGATAACATCACAGCAAACAAATTTAAAATCTATCATTCATGATAACATTGTGATGCTACAGCATGAGTTATAGTTACTTTTGGGCACAAGTTAGAATTACTTAAGATAAGAGGTGAATTTGATTGTTTTGTTTCTATTTAACCTTTTGTTTGTCACATTAACCTTCAACTTTTTTGGGCTTCCAACAGCAGCGCCTCAGTACGCTCGGCTGTCATAAGGGCTGCCAGGTCACAGGTATACTCATGCACTGGCATATCTAGGGTGGGGCAACACTAATTGGATTTGCACACACATCCCACCATGCAATCAAAGGTGGAGCAAGAGTGCCATCTAGCTGCTTTTTACCAGCGTGACTATGGCCCTCATTACAACCCTAGCAGTAAATCCTGCTCACCGCTGTGCTGATGGCCGCCAACATACCGTGCCCGCGGCGATAATCTCGACACCCACACAAGTCTCCCACACCAAAGGTCAGTGAGAAACTGGCGGTACCAAAACCCACACCGTCACGCCAACAGGAATACGCCCACAGAATCATGAATCAACGAGACGGTCTTTCAACCGCGGTAAACCATTGGCGGTACACACCACCACGCTCAAAATACACACACATTTACAAAACAACACCACATTGGACAATTCAAAATACACACACCTGACACACATACACACACCACACCCACGCCCTCACATCACTATAAAACACACACCCACACTACCCACAACCCCTTACAACAAAAAAAAAGAGACCAAGCACAGAGAGACAAGCAAAGAACACACACCCAATCAGAGGCACAGAACACCATCACTCATACACCATCCACACACATCGCAGTATACATCCCAACACATCACCCCACACATCACCTCACACAAGTCGCTCACAGCACATCCATGGCACCTCAAAGACATCCCAGGTTTTCTGAGGAGGAGCTAAGGGTCATGGTGGAGGAAATCATCCAGGTAGAGCCATAGCTATTCGAATCACAGGTGCAGCAGACGTCCATTGCAAGGAAGATGGAGCTATAGCGGAGAATCATCGACAGGGTCAATGCTGTGGGACAGCATCCAAGAACCAGAAATGACATCAGGAAGAGGTGGAACGACCTACGGGGGAAGGTGCGTTCCGTGGTTTCAAGACACCAGATTGTTGTACAGAGGACTGGCGGTGGACCCCCACTTCCTCCCCCACAACTAATAACATGGGAGAAGCAAGTCTTGGTGATCATGCATCCTGAGGGCCTCATAGGAGTAGCAGGAGGACTGGACTTTTACTACTTTATTCCCCCTACCTGCATGGCATCACATACCCCCACCTGTACCCTCACTCCCATCACTCCATCACCTCACATCTACCCCATCATCACAACCCACACATCCCAATACCAAGCCCTGCATGCAACCACAATGCATGGACACCCATTACCACAGCACACCCAGCCCAGACAGTCAGCAATCACACAAGGCCAATGCAACGGGGAAACCACAATTATATAAGGGACACACACCCATTGCACAAGATGGCACACACAGCTACAATAACAATGCATTTGCATCCCAACATGATCCCCACCCAATGTCACCGGAGAGAGGTGCCAGGTACATCCAGTCCCCCCACAGAAGAGGCCCACAGTGATGACAACAGCTCTGCACACCTGGATCACGATGACCAACCTGGCCCATCAGGGACCTCTGGACAGTCGGTTTCCCTGCCACAGTCCCAACCCACCACAGAGCCTCCCCACTCAGGAAACACCACCACAGCACCCACCCAGGGGGCCCATGCTACTGTCCCCAGGACACATCAATCAGCATGGTGTGTCCACCACTACAGGGACCCCAGGCAACCCCACAAACCCAGGACGATCAGGGACCTGGGGTCAGTGTCAGTGGGCACACAGTTCAGGGGACAGAGGCACAGGACAACAGGGAATCTAGGAGGACTGCTGTGTGACAGGGGGAGGACAGGCCAGGGGAAGCAACCCTCCACGAGGCACTCTCAAACATCATGGGAGCATACCACCATTCCCAGGAGACCATGGGCATGGTACTGGCCAAGTTACAGGAGACCTAGCGGCTGCAGGAGGGACAGTATCTGGGAATCAGGGTGGACCTCACAAAAATCTACACCATCCTGGTCACCATAACAGGGGTGCTGGCTGATATTTGCAAGACCATGAGGGAGGCAGTGGTACAACAAAGGACCCCTGCACTAGCCAAACCGATGAACAGCCTTCCACCTCCGCCGGCGCTAGTGGACAGGAGGCCCCGCCACAGGACCAACAGGCCACCTGCAGAAGGAGAACCACCCCGCAAACGGTACCTGTGATCCAGGCAGAAGACACAGAACATTGCCAAGACCCCCACCAGGAAATAGGACTCTCCTGATTGTCACCCTTCTGTCCCACTCTGTCACCCTGTCCATCTTGAACTGCCATTATTCCCCTTCCTATGCCGTATTGGACAATGCACCTGTGATACCAAAAGACTGGACTCTACCATGGAACTTCCTCCACCATTACCCTAGCCCTTTGCATGTACCCCCATACTATTTAACACAAAAAATAAACACCATTGAAATATAAACCATACTGGAGTCAGTGTAATGATTGGAAAGATGTATTCTTACTGCATTCCCAAAGCATTGTCTATGTTCATTGAATTATACCAATGTATGACAGCTGGTGGGCAGCAGTACGCATAGCAGAAGCCAGAATGGGGTACACAGATCTGAAAAAAAGAAACCAAAAGGGAACAGTCAAAGGCCATAAACAGAGGGTAAGAGGCTGCATGTAAAACGTCCTAAAGTATACTGAAATGTTAAGAGGAGTTAAAGTTCTTACCTGTGTGTCACTGGAAGTACCGCTGTATAATGTTTGTTCTGTTGTCCACTTGTCTTCTTCATCTGCCTCCTTTTCCTCACTGTCCACAGGCTCCACCGCTGCCACAAGACCATCACCAGACTCATCCTCCAGCAGAAAAGGCACCTGGTATCTTAATGCCAGGTTGCGCAACATACAACACGCCACGAGGATCTGTTACACCTTCTTGGGTGAGTAGTACAGGGATCCACCTGTCAGATGGAGGCACCGGAACCTGGCCTTCAGGAGGCCGAAGGTCCTCTCAATAATCCTCCTTGTTCGCCCATGTGCCTCATTGTAACGTTCCTCTGCCATTGTCCTGGGATTCGTCACTGGGGTCAGTGGCCATGACAGGTTGGGGTAAACTGAGTCACGTGTAACTATCGTGTGACGATTGTGAGACACACACTAACCCTTAGGTTCAACCCCATACCCAGACACCTACATATACTGTGTGGGGACCTTGGGCTCACCTATTAGCCACACCCGGTTGGCCCATCACATAAGGGATGCTGCTATTTCTCAAGATATAGGTGTCATGCACAGAGCCAGGATACTTGGCATTCACATGGGAAATGTACTGGCCCGCCAAACACACCATTTGCACATTCATCGATGGATAACTTTTTATATTCCTGTAGACCTCTTCATTTCTGCGGGTGGGACAAATGCCACATGTGTACCATCAATGGCACCAATGATGTTGGGGATAAGTCCCAGGGCATAGAAGTCAGCTTTCACTATGGCCAAATCCTCTGCCTGGGGGAACATGATGTAGCTGCTTATGTATTTCAGCAGGGCAGACAACTCTCTGGTCAACACGTTGGAGAACATTGGCTGAGACATCCCTGATGCCATGGCCACTGTAGTTTGAAAGGAGCCACTTGCCAGGAAATGGAGCACTGACAGAATCTGCACTACAGGGGGATTCCTGTGGGGTGGCGGATAGCGGACATCAGGTCTTACTCCAATTGGGCACACAGTGCTTGGATTGTGGCACAATCAAGTCTGTATGTCATTATGATGTGTCTGTCCTCCATTGTCGACAGGTCCACCAAGGGTCTGTATACCAGAGAATGCCGCCATCTCATATGCTGCCTCAGCGGTTGTAGCCTATGGAGGAGAACGGTGAGCAGAAGGTCATTTACCACATAGATAGCACAACTGTGTTTGAATTAATGTCACAGAAGCAGTGTGTGAAATCGAGAGTCAGTATATGTGCCAATATGTGCTGTGACACAATTAGGTGCCATGCCATGTGCCCCCCTGAAATGGCGTCTGCCTGACCTGTGAGGAAGGACAAGAGGAAATGAGGTAACTGTGTTGGCGTTGTGTAGCGTCGCAGTAGGAAGTCGAAGACCGCCACGCAACTCTGCATTGGTTATCATTGGGCTCCGCCGCGGACGTCACCGACATTTTCTACCTATTCACTCACTTGCTACCTGATCATCAACAGGAGAGGACCTACACTGCAAGTGCTGCTGTGACCTGAGTCTGGAAGCGACAATGGCTAGATTGTCTGGGGAAAGGGCTCCTCCTTCACTGTGGAGGAGTTGGAGAAACTGGTGGATGGGATCCTCCCCCAATACATGTTACTCTACGGTCCTCCAGACAAACAGGTGAGTACACTGTGAGCATGATGAGTGGGCAATGACTGTTTGGATTGGTGTGGATGTAAGCCACATGTTGGGGGTTGCTAAAGCGTCCTGGCCTGAATGTTGCATGAGAGGTGGTCAGTGTATGTGCGTCAGGGCATGGGTGGGAACTGGTGGGCAATGAGTATGACAGTCCGGACGGGTGAGTAATTACATTTCCCGCTGTCTTTTCCCTCTAGGGCAGCACCCACCAGAAGGGTATTTGGCATGCCATCGCCACGGAGGTGTGGACCCTGGGGGTCTATCACAGGCGGAGCACCCACTGCCGCAAGAGATGGAAGGACCTGCGCCGCCAGTGCAAGAAGACGGCAGGAACCCAGCTGGGGCTGGCCTCCCAACGTGGAAGGGGTACCCCCCTCATGTTCCGTATCCTGGCGGTGGCCTATCCAGAGTTGGATGGGCGCTTGAGGGCATCACTGCAGCCACAAGAGTGTGAGTACAGTTTCAGAAAGCTGACTTTGCGCGCTTTAGGAACTTGCTGGGTGGGGGATGTGGGTTGTGGGTACCCCTAGCCCAGGGCGATCATGCCAGGGTAGGTCCCTTGTTTGCACGCTCTGAAGCACCCCTACCTGAATGGTACAGGTGGCCAACTACTAGTGGGCAGGGTCCTGTGGGTGTCAGGTGTGCAGGTGCTGGTGTTAGGCATTGTACTCCATGGGCTGGTGACTACCTTAGTGAGTGGTTGGGCATGGCCTAGTGCATAGGGCAGCTCAGTGTGTTGTGTACGCCAATGGTAGTGGTGTTGCTGGCATTGACCATGTAAATCCTCTGACTATCCCCCCCTTCTTGTTTTGCCACCCTGTCCTTGTGTGCATTAGCATCATCTGGCGGAGGAGGAGAGGCAGCGGCGACAGAGGGAGCTGCATCCCACACAGCCCATGAGGGTTAATCCACTGAAGGTGAAAGCACCAGTGGGACAGAGGGCAAGGGGATCTCCACAACGGGGACAGGAGGGGATACCAGTAACAGCGACTCCTCCTCTGATGAACGCACCCTGGTGGTGGCGGACACCTCTGTGCCCAACCCAACCACAGGTACAGCCTCCACCACCCTACCAGCACTGCCCTCCCAGAAGCCGCTCAGCGTATTTCCCGTGCCCGCTCACCCAGGAGGGTGGGCATCTCCTTTGCCCCAGGCACCTCAGGCCCTGCCCCAGTCAGCCCTGCTGCCCTCAGTGAGGAGGCTATTGACCTCCTGAAATCCCTCACTGTTGGGCAGTCAACCATTCTGAATGCCATCCAGGGTGTCGAGAGGGATTTGCAACAAACAAATGCATACCTGGAGGGCATTCATTCTGGCGTGGCGGTCCAACCGAGAGCATTTCAGGCTCTGGCCTCAGCACTGAAAGCATCCATTGTCCCAGTGTCCAGCCTCCCCCTCCAACTCCCACTACCCAGACCCAATCCCCTCTACCTCAGCCTATCCCAAGCACACCTTCAGACCAGCATGCACACACATCAACACACAAAAGTGGCTCAGGAAAACATAAGCTCCTGTCAAAGCCCAGCTCACCTGAGTTCTTGTTCAGTTCTGATGGAGGTTGAAGACAATCCGACCCCACCCTGAAACTGCTTGTTCCAGCACACAAGTTTTTAACACAGTGCACTAAGAACAGAAGCTCAAGGGTAGGGGGGAAGTGGATAAAATAAAAAAAAGAGAGACAACACCGTTCTTGCGTTTCCACTGTTGAAGTGCTGCACAAATCTGCGGCCCTTTCTGACTTCTGTAGAAACTGGTGCCTAATGAAACATAAACAAAGAACAGATAAGTGCAACCTATTCCTAAATGGGTTCCTGACTATCCCTTTATTTATTAGAAATTCTCTTCTAAAAGTACCTCTTGGATCCTGGTCTCGAGTTTCCAGGTTTGAAATGTGTTACTGCTCTGGGATGTGCTTTCTATTACTGTAAAGCTTCTAAAACATTAAACAAATACCGTTATCAGAATTACCAATATCAAACATTCATCTTAATATAACTAAAGCCTAAATTCCCAATAGCAGACTCACTTTTCCCATATCTCCAGAATCTTTTGGAAAACAAATACTGTACTTTTACATCAAAATACAGCATGTAATTTGTGCAAGTCCTTGATTTACTGTTTGCCTTGCTGTTAATGGTTTCCACTGTTCGATTCTTAAAAGTTCCATAAAAAAAAAACAATGTTTGTTTCACAAAGCTCCGCAAGGTATTCTTGCAACAAAGAGCCTGAATCACAATGTTCGTGGAAGGTATCTCGCCTCAAACCGTCCACACACGAATCCAGAAATTGCTGTCAAAGTTCCTTCAGGTAATAAAAAGTTTTGCACTTACTTGTTGCTGGCAAGAGATACTGATCAGTCTAACCTTGTCTTCTTTCTCCTTTGCAGGTTGTTTGTAGGAGAGAGGCTGAGGCAAGGAGGAACCGGAAACCAGAAGAAGGAAGAGCCAGCAGCTGCGCCCATTGAAGCCAATGAAAGTCTGTAGAGAGCAGGAGTGCCAGCGCCGAGGGATCTGTTCTCAGGTAAGCGGGAGGTAGACGAGCACAAGCACTGGGTGAGGCTCGGGGGCTGCCTTTTATAGACAGGGCTGGGTGTGGTTCGAAGAGCTGGGTGTGGTTTGAAGGGCTGGGTGTGGTCCTCACATGCTGCACATGTTCTTGAAAGGTGAGCAGAGCTGGGTGTGGTTTGAAGGGCTGGGTGTGGTCCTCACATGCTGCACATGTTCTTGAAAGGTGTGCAGAGTTTCAGTTATTATGCAAATGAGTTGAATTAACACATGGCCTAGGGAGGAGTGTTTTAAAGAAGCCTTGGTAAAAGCAAGGCCCAATGTGTAAACAAAACAGCACATTAAACAAGATACACAGAAGCCTAAGGGGGGGGGAAGGGTGAGATAACAAGAAAGGGTTTGAATAGTAAGTTTAAAAGGGAGCTATTACAGAACCCACTAGTGCAGTGAGAGGGGACATGCTCTTTGCTGTGCACAAACCCTAACAGTTGCCCCCCTCAAAGGCCCTCCTACAGGACGGGGTTTTCCTGGGTTTTTTAAATAAAACCGTCTAATCAGCTGTGGGGCATGTACATATGATGCTGGTTCCCATGAATTCTCAGATTCATCATATCCTTTCCATTCTACTAAATAAAACAGACGTCCACTAATTCTTTTTGAGTCTTTTATGCTTTTCACTTCATATTCTAGATTTCCCTTAATTGGTATGGGTGGAGGTGGTGGTTCAGGTCGGGTTTTTGGGTTGTACGGCTTAAGCAAGGACACATGGAATGTAGTATGTACTGGATATTCTTTTGGTAAATCTAATTTTACTGTTACCGGGTTTACTATGGCAGTTATACTAAAGGGTCCAATGAAACGTGGTTGCAGCTTTCGGGATCCCTCTATGTTTAGGTTCTTTGTGGAGAGCCATACCTTGTCACCAATTTTATACATTGGGGCCTCAGATCTGTGTTTGTCTGCTTGTCTTTTCATGCTTTCCTTGTACTTTAATAAATGTTTCCTGGCTTTGTCTTGTATGTCACCTAACCTCGTTAGTCTATCCGTTACTGTAGGCAACAGGGACTCTTCTAACAAAATGGGTATAGCTCTTGGATGATACCCCTGCAAGAAATAGAATGGTGAGCAAAGTAGAGCTGAATGCTCAGTATTATTATAAACAAACTCCGCTACAGGGAGAGCTTCCAACCATTCACTAGAATAATCAGCCAATAAACAACGTAGCGTTTGAAGTAAGGTTTGGTTCAGTCGTTCAGTCTGTCCATCTGTCTCTGGGTGGAAAGCAGTGGATAATGCCACATCTATTTTCAGTTTTTCACATAATTTTTTCCAAAATCTAGAGTTGAACTGGCTCCCTCGATCTGACACCACTTTGCTTGGCAAACCATGTAAACGCACAATTTCCCTTATAAAAATATCGGCAAATTCTGCCGCCGTGGGTAATTTCCGTAATGGTACAAAATGTGCCATTTTAGATAAAAAATCCACTATAACCAACACTGTTGTGAAGGATTTTACAGGTGGTAAGCCTACAATAAAGTCTACGCTCACAGTGTGCCAAGGTTGCTTGGGTGTTGGCATTGGTATTAACAAGCCGTCAGGGGCCTTATGAGAAGATTTATGTCTTGCACAAATTGGACAGGTAGTGACAAATTGCTTAATGTCCTTTCTTATAGTGTCCCACCAAAAGTGTTTTTGCACATTTTCCAGGGTTTTTACCCAACCAGGATGACCTGCCAACGGTGAGGCGTGATGCCAAATTATCACCTGTGTTTGTAATTCAGAGGTGGGCACTAACAGCATGTTGTCGTGATACAATAAACCTCGTTGTATTGTGTTATGGGAATCCTTTAACCAATCCTGAGGTGCTATTTGCATATGTGCATTATATAGATCTGTGATGAAATCCTTCTGTTGTACTGGTGCCAAAAACTTTTGGGGAGGAATAATGGGTTCTCCTATTTTATCTTGTTTCATGTCTGAGGTATGTCCGTATCTTGATAACACATCAGATTGAATTTGTTGTGCACCTGGTCTATAGGTTATAACAAAGTCAAATGTGCTAAAAAAAATTAACCAGCGCATCTGACGTGGTGTTAGTGCTTTAAGTGATCCAAAAAACTGTAGGTTCTTATGGTCAGAAAAGATTGTAACTGGGTACTTGGCTCCCATTAAATGATGCCTCCATTCTGAAAAGGCTACTTTGATAGCTAGTAGTTCCCTTTCAGCCACAGTGTAATTTTGTTCAGCTGGTAATAACTTTTTGGAATAGAAGGCTATAGGATGTAACTGGCCATCTACTATATCTCGTTGAGAGAGAACTCCTCCTAAAGCTACTTGTGAAGCATCCGCTTCAACAAAAAAGGGCAAGTCAGGATCAGGATGTTTCAGAATTGGGGCTGAAGTGAACTTTTGTTTTAGGAGTTGAAAGGCGTGTGCCGCCTCATCAGTCCAAAGAAATCGTTGCCCTTTCCGCAACAAGGTAGTTATTGGGGCCGCAATGTCTGCAAAATGTGCAATAAACCTCCTATAAAAATTGGCGAAACCCAGAAATTTCTGAATATCTTTTACAGAGGATGGTTCTGGCCAATCAGCAATAGCACTGATTTTCTTTACATCCATAGTTATTCCTTGAGGTGACAGGCAGTATCCTAAAAAGTCCACCTTGCTGACATTAAAAGTACACTTTTCTAACTTAGCAAAAAGATGATTTTCTTTTAACTTTGATAATACTGCACGAACATGTTGGGTATGTTCTTCTGAATTCTAAGAGTAAATGAGGATGTCGTCTATGTATACTATGACACAAACGTCCAGGAATTAGTGTAGGACCTCATTTATAAAGAACTGAAAGGCCGCAGGGGCATTACATAACCCAAATGGCATTACTGTGTACTCAAATAAACCAAACTTTGTCTTGAAAGCTGTCTTCCACTCATCCCCCTCTTTTACTCGGACCAGGTGGTAAGCTCCCCGCAGATCTAGTTTAGTGTATACAGTAGAATGTCTTAATTGATCCAACAACACAGGTATTAGAGGAAGAGGATATTTATTCTTTATTGTAGCCTTATTTAGTCCTCTATAATCGATACACGCACGCAGGGATTTATCCGGCTTCGGGATAAAAAAGAGTGGAGATGATACCGGATATGTGGAATGACGGATGAACCCAGACTGTAGTAGGTCATCTAGGTAGGTTCTTAAGTATTTGGTTTCTTCGTCAGTCAAAGCATATACTCTGTTATTAGGTAAAGGGGCCCCTGGGATAAGATCTATACGGCAGTCATAAGACCGATGTGGGGGCAGCACACTAGCCTTTACTGGATCAAAGACGTCTTTAAAGTCAGAATATTCAGGAGGGAGACTTGGTTCATCTTGTGTAACACTAGCACAGTGTAATACTGTGCTCTGTTCTGTACCTGCTTCTTGATAGCAATTGGTTCTACAGAAAGAGGAATCCAAAGTAACAGTTCTATTCACCCAGTCAATTTTTGGGTTATGAGTTGTTAACCAGGGTACCCCGAGAATCAAACCAAAATTAGGAGTATCTATCAGATCAAAGCTAATCACCTCTGTGTGCCCGTTCTGACAGACCATAACAAGTGGACTTGTTTGTTTTGTGATTAATCCAGAGGTCAATTCTGACCCATCCACTGCACATACTGCTTCTGGACAAGGCTTTAGGCACATAGGAAGTCCTAAGTTTTCAGCTAACTTATTATCCACAAAATTTCCTGTCGCGCCTGAGTCCAGTAGGACAGGGAGAGAATGCCTCACTTGGGTAGTAACAATTAAAACGACCTGAATTATGAAATGTCTAGGTATGTGCGGTACCATGAAGGCTGCAGCATTAGAGGTTTGATTAAGATGTTTTCTCGAACAAGTAACCTCTCCCCTTGTCGAGCTTAATCGTTTCCCGATTCAGTTGAGGAGGTGGAGGAAACAGCACCCTTTTGTGGAGTTTTAGGCTTTACTGGACATTCTCTGGCAAAGTGACCTGCCCTGCCACAATATAAACATAATTGAAGTTTTCTCCTTCTTTCTTTTTCCTCTGATGTGAGTGGACCTCTGAGTGTCCCTATTTGCATAGGCTCAGGTTCAGGGAGTTTATTATCTGTGTCTTTCTTCTTGTGTTTAATAAAAGTTAACCGTGATTCCAGTTTGTATTTATCTCCCTTTCTTTCTCCTAGTCTATGTTCTAATTTTACAACTAAATCTACAAAGTCCGAATAGTCTTCTGGCAAATCAACGATATGAGCCAGCGCGTCTTTTAACTCGTCTCTCAAACCTTTATAAAAAAGGGAGACACACTTTCCTTCTGGCCACTGTGTTTCGGTGAGTAAACGATTAAAACTAGTGAGATAGGTCAATAAATCCTTGTTACCTTGTTTAAGATTTAAAAGCTCATTATCACTTGCCTGCATGAAAGTGTGTTTTGCAAAAAGGCTGGTCATGGTATGTTTAAATTGATTCCAATTATGGAGGATGGGATCATCTCTATCCACGAAAGGAATTGACCAATTGGCTGCTGTGCCACCCAAATAAGACAAGACGAATGCCACTTTCGTAGCATCAGTAGGGAACTGTTGTGGCTTACAAACGTTCAGGTGCTGCTAAGGGCACAGCATTAGGAACATTAACAGTAACCTCAACTGGGGGAGGCAAAGTTGTATGTTTTGATGGCGCCCCTGTCTCTGAGGTGGTTTTAAACAAAGGCGTAAAAGCTGTGTTCCACTGAGATCCCCTAAATTTATACCTGCTTAAATCCTGTTTTAAAGAGGTATTCTCCATCTTTAATCTCTCTATTTCCTCTTGCATATGTTGTAAGATGCCAGACACTGATTCATTATGAGCCAAGTCCTCATTTAGGGCCTGCGCCATATCCGTGACGTCAATGCCCTCTATTTCTTCCCCGGTATTCATCGTCCACCAGAACTGAAATGTTTTAAGGCTTGTGCTTCTGTCAAAGCCCAGCTCACCTGAGTTCTTGTTCAGTTCTGATGGAGGTTGAAGACAATCCGACCCCACCCTGAAACTGCTTGTTCCAGCACACTAGTTTTTAACACAGTGCACTAAGAACAGAAGCTCAAGGGTAGGGGGGAAGTGGATAAAATAAAAAAAAGAGAGACAACACCGTTCTTGCGTTTCCACTGTTGAAGTGCTGCACAAATCTGAGGCCCTTTCTGACTTCTGTAGAAACTGGTGCCTAATGAAACATAAACAAAGAACAGATAAGTGCAACCTATTCCTAAATGGGTTCCTGACTATCCCTTTATTTATTAGAAATTCTCTTCTAAAAGTACCTCTTGGATCCTGATCTCGAGTTTCCAGGTTTGGAATGTGTTACTGCTCTGGGATGTGCTTTCTATTACTGTAAAGCTTCTAAAACATTAAACAAATACCGTTATCAGAATTACCAATATCAAACATTCATCTTAATATAACTAAAGCCTAAATTCCCAATAGCAGACTCACTTTTCCCATATCTCCAGAATCTTTTGGAAAACAAATACTGTACTTTTACATCAAAATACAGCATGTAATTTGTGCAAGTCCTTGATTTACTGTTTGCCTTGCTGTTAATGGTTTCCACTGTTCGATTCTTAAAAGTTCCATAAAAAAAAAACAATGTTTGTTTCACAAAGCTCCGCAAGGTATTCTTGCAACAAAGAGCCTGAATCACAATGTTCGTGGAAGGTATCTCGCCTCAAACCGTCCACACACGAATCCAGAAATTGCTGTCAAAGTTCCTTCAGATAATAAAAAGTTTTGCACTTACTTGTTGCTGGCAAGAGATACTGATCAGTCTAACCTTGTCTTCTTTCTCCTTTGCAGGTTGTTTGTAGGAGAGAGGCTGAGGCAAGGAGGAACCGGAAACCAGAAGAAGGAAGAGCCAGCAGCTGCGCCCATTGAAGCCAATGAAAGTCTGTAGAGAGCAGGAGTGCCAGCGCCGAGGGATCTGTTCTCAGGTAAGCGGGAGGTAGACGAGCACAAGCACTGGGTGAGGCTCGGGGGCTGCCTTTTATAGACAGGGCTGGGTGTGGTTCGAAGAGCTGGGTGTGGTTTGAAGGGCTGGGTGTGGTCCTCACATGCTGCACATGTTCTTGAAAGGTGAGCAGAGCTGGGTGTGGTTTGAAGGGCTGGGTGTGGTCCTCACATGCTGCACATGTTCTTGAAAGGTGTGCAGAGTTTCAGTTATTATGCAAATGAGTTGAATTAACACATGGCCTAGGGAGGAGTGTTTTAAAGAAGCCTTGGTAAAAGCAAGGCCCAATGTGTAAACAAAACAGCACATTAAACAAGATACACAGAAGCCTAAGGGGGGGGGAAGGGTGAGATAACAAGAAAGGGTTTGAATAGTAAGTTTAAAAGGGAGCTATTACAGAACCCACTAGTGCAGTGAGAGGGGACATGCTCTTTGCTGTGCACAAACCCTAACAGCTCCACACATCATCACACAGGCACTCACACAAGCACCATACCCTTGCACACATAACAACATCCACTTCCACTACTGTGTCTCCCTGATCCTCTTCATCCACCTCCCTCCCAGTAGCGTCTCCACTCACACCTGCATGCACTACATCATCAGCCACTGCCTCCATCACCAGCACGCCCATCACAACACACCCCTAACGAGCAATCACCACCCCCACAACCATGCATAAGTCCCCTGTATCCTCTCCCAGTGTGAGTCCTCCTCCCAAAGTAAACAAATGCAGGCAAACACCCACTCAACAGCCATCCACCTCACAACAGCCTCCAGCCCATGCACCTTCACCCAGACTCGGCAGACGTACACCTCCTACAACCACTACCTCTTCCTCCACTCCCACACCCCTCCATCTTCCCTTCCCAGTGTGTCAAAGAAAATGTTCCTGGCTCACGTTGACCTCTTCAATACACCTCCCCCCGTCCGTCCCCTAGGGCCAGGAGGTCTAGATCCCAGGCCAGCACCTCAGCCACCAAATCGGCGTCCGCTGTGGTCCCTGCAAGTCCGAGAGGATCGAAGGGGGCACCTGTCAGGGCTGCCAGTGTGCCACCTACCGATGCTAAGGACCAACTGCACCACAGGCAGCACCGGCAGCATCCCTGCCGCAGACACCGCCTTAGCCACCGCCACCTGCACCGCCATGTGCACTACCACATGCCCAGCCAGTGACACTACATCGGACACCAGCAGCATACCAAGTGGGCAGCCGTCCGAGGCTGCAGGAGACATCCTGGACCCTGCACACACCACATGAAGCACCACCACCAGCAGTGGCACTACCAGCAGTTTGCAGCCTAAGTCGCCACAGGGTGGAGTGTGGCTCTGCCTCCGTGGAGTATCATGCTACCTGTTCCCTGCACATCTCGTGCCTCAGACACCCAGGTGAGGAAATGGGAACTGCCACACCCCAGGTGCAGCATCACTGGGCATAAGGCCCCCTCCAGAACCAGTGGAGAGATGCACCCACTCACCCTATCCATGGAAGGATGAAGCACACTGGGAACAAAGCCCCCTCCAGAACCAGTGGAGAAAGGCATCCACTCACCCAAGCTTGGAGAAAGGCATCCACTCACCCACACCTTGGCAGGATAAAGAAGACTGGGGACAAAGCCCTCTCCAGAACCAATGGAGAAATGGCATCCACACACCCAATCCTTGGCAGGATGAAGCAGACTAGGCACAAAGCCCCCTCCAGAACCAGTGGAGATAGGCATCCACTCACCCAATCCTTGGCAGGATGAAGCACACTGGGCACAAAGCCCCCTCCAGAACCAGTAGAGAAGCCATCCACTTGAGAGACTGTGGCCTTACACTCCCCAGGAACAAGCAGTGGACAAACCACCCACTTGAGGGACCTGAAAGACTGGCTTTGCACTCCCCAGGTGCAAGTAGTGGGCAAACCACCCACTTGAGACACTGTGGCTTAGCACTCCCCAGGACCAAGCAGTGGTGAAACCACCCACTTGAGAGACTGTGGCTTTGCACTCCCCAGGACCAAGCAGTGGGCAAACCACCCACTTGAGAGACTGTGGCTTTGCACTCCCCAGGACATCGCTGTGGGCATGTGGCCCCCTCCAGGAGCAGTGGCGTTGTACCATCTTCCGTCTGAGGTGCCCGCCTCCCCTTCCCCCTGAGGTGCCTGTGTTTTTTCTACCTGATGCCCCTGCAGTGTTCTCTCCGTTTTGAGGCAGGAGTCAAGTGTGGGCTTCACCCATGGTTTTTGGGCCCACTGGTCCACGGACATTTACAAGGGACAGTGTACGGCCTTCTGTACATGATGTAAATATTTGTATATACTGATTTTTTAAAAATCGTTTGCTATTTCTGCATGTTTCAAAATATCACTGATTGAACTCAATTCCTTTTGTATTAGTAGATACAACAACATGTGGAGGACCGGCAGTTCGGGCTCCATGTCATCCTGGTTCTTTGTTGAGTGTCGAAAGGTGAGTGGTTCCCCTTCTGTGTACTGTTTCCGCCGGGCTTTTGATGTCATTGGTACCGCCCCGGAAAAGCTGGCGGATTGGCCTCTCATAATCCAGTGGGCGGTACATTGTCTTCCGCCTGTCTGTTAGCGGTGACCGCCGCGGTGTTTGTAGCTACCGCCCTGGCGGTCAGAGTGTTAAAGTGGCTGTCTATGTTGGCGGTTTCCGCTGTGGTCGTGATCCCATTTTTTTGACTACCGGCCTGTTGGCGGTGTCACAGCCACTTTAACACCAACTGCCAGGGTTGTAATGAGGGCCTATATTTTTAACTCTGTGCCAGTAAAAGCATCAGGAAAAGCTGTTCTGTAACATAGGCCCAAAATCACAAACACACAAAGAAATCAATTACAAAGTGCTTGAGAACTGCTTAAATCAATTATGAATGAATATAAGAGCAATCAGGGCAACAAGTGCCATGTTACAAATGAATCCTGACAATTTACATGAATTATTTTTCACCTATCAGCCTTGGCTGTCCCGGAATTGCAAAACATTATCAAATCGCAGCAATTTTCTAAGAAAAGTTGCAACCCTAGGTGAACACCTGGGAAAAATGAACAATAGCCATCACACACAGGACAAAATCTCCCTGCTCTTCGAGGCAATAGTTTTCTTCTTTTCTGAAAAAAATTCCTGCTTTCGGAGATTGTTTTCTGAAAGTAAAAGACTTTGTTGAGTGAGCACATCAAACATGTTGCCCAGTAACCCACCTTCAGTGCTCTCAGCCGGATAATGTATGTGTCTGCTGAAGACACATACATTATCGCCTGTATTTCGGTAATTTCGAACTATGCAAGGGTCTAAATAACCCCTTCAGTCCAAAGGTAATGTAGGACGTGGGAGTACAATGTTCATTCATAATATTTTGATGGAGATTGAAGAAGTGGATATGTCAATACAGGTCTTCGGAATGCATTGGGCCTCATTCTTAAATAAAAAATATTGGGCCTAATATACCAAAAAGTTTTCCCCATTTTGTGTCCATGAAGTGATCCATTGTCACATAAGGGACATTGACATATAGAGAAACTCCTGCATTGTTATGGGAGAAGCTAGATTGAATGGGAAACGTAAAAAACACCGAATAAGAAAATGGATGCACGCATTATCTTATCAAATACCAAATTAAACATAACAGATTTTTTTTTTTTTTAAATGGACAGAAGTGTTTCTAAATTTCATTAAAAAATAGCATAAATTTCATCGCTCTTAGAAATGGATTCTCCCTTTGAAAGTGTATTAGCAAATCAAACTGACTTACCTTTCAGATAGCAGAGGAGGCCCACACTGAAAATGAATCTTCCATGAGAAGCATGTGAGTGTTAACTCTGCTATTAACTACTCTGCTAAGATGAAATGACTTTTGCAGCGACCAAGGAACAAAGACTAAACAATTTGCCACAAACAATTATTTTTGGCTGCCCTGTACCAGCAACGTGTTGAAAAATAAATGAATCCCTTTCGCGAGATGCTCTTCAATTTCCATTTTACAACCATACAGTGTCGTTATATTGGATTTCTATCAGGTTAGACAATGAAAGAAGGAGTGTCAGGAAAGCTGTTTTCCCCCTCGTTGCACTGATTGTTTTGTGGATGTAGTTTGTTAAGGCAAGACTTTTGCCAATAAACGCATGGTGTAGAGTGTCTTTTTAATGCAGTTTATTGTCTCAGTTTTACAGGACCTACTGCAGACAGGTCTTCTTCGGCAACCTGGTGTAAACAATGCTGTTTAATGAAGAAAATGATATTTGATGCGTACTGAAAGTAGGTCTCTGTTTAAACTGCAACCCTGCATATCAAGTAGTTTCAGCAGGGAGAAAATATAGAGTAGATAATTGCCGGATAACTTTTTTAAAAACAATACATTTATTGTGCTGAACAAACTCTTATTTGTGCGGAGGAATGACGCCGTCTTTCGAATGAGGACCGGCAATGGGGGCGATTCAAATACATTTTTTTATCGACAGAAAAGTGTTTTTTTTCTCGGAAAATTAGGCACCAACTGCATTATAAAATATACTGTTTTCAATGTTATTTTATCAAATGTTTAATTGGTGTTCGTGCAGGATATAATCTTTATCAATAACAGGGCAACCGCATCAGCAAAAAAATAACTGTAAATCATAAAAAGTATGTTCGAATTTTTAATTTACATACGCAAAAAAAACTGAATATTCCCACAATAATGTATCTTCTCAAATGTTTTGCTACCAGTACTCCAATCCATTTTACAACCAAAATATTTATGAAATGCACACAGATTGTGAGAATACCATTTGTAGCGTCTTTCCCAGACTGGGAGCTGTTTTCCGCTCCGATTTTGGTTGACCTGTACCCATTCCCCTTTTTCAAAGTCTATTTCCTGGGAGTGTGGGTGCTGATTGGCATATGTTTTCATTTTGCAATTTTGAGAAGTGTCTGTGACACAGACCTTATCAGCATTCATCATTTGGTCTGATGTCCATTGTAGTAGTTTGGTTCCAATGGCTCTCCCAATTAGAAAGGTGGCAGGGTTCTCATCAGTTGTGGAGTAAAGAGATGGTCGATAGGCACGAACAGCTCAGCATAGGGCTTGGTTTAGATCATTTCACCCCATGGAAGCTCACTGAATTACACTCTTGAGGGTGCCCATGACATTTGTTGATGCTTGACATTGAGTCGAACAAGAATCTCCTTGAATTATTTTCTATTGAAAGGTGGGCCATTATCAAATTTGAGAACAGCGGAGATGCCCCATGTTGAATACTGAGGCAGCGTAACCCTGAAGTAGTCTTGAGCCTCTTTAATCCATTTGCAGTCACTCCCTGCCGGTTCAGCTCACTCTTGCAGCTATCTGCTTTCTCTCTTTGTGAAGCTTTTTTGTTTTTCTCTTCCTCCATCTTTCCCATAAGAGTCTTTTGCTCGCACTAAATGCTTGAGGCAGAAAATAAAGTTCCGGCCCTCAAAAATAAATGCTGGTGCCCCACACCAGAAACCACAGGCTCAAATTAAGCACTGTTCAAGATGCTTGATGGCTTTGTTATGGGTTGTGGATGATAAGCCTTCCACCAAAGGAAAACATGAGTATTTTTCAATGACTACCATTAGATGATGTCCATTTTCTAGAGGCCCAAAGAAATCAACTGCAACTCTCTCCCAGGCATTGACAGGAAGGTCAGACATTGTCAGCTGATGCTGTGTCACATTGGGGAATAAACAGTTACAAAGGTGCCATGCTTTTAGTTCTCTCTGAATCATTCATCTAGGTGACGGAACCAGACTCAGTCTCTTATGGCTCTTTTGGTGGCTACAATGCCACATTGTCCTTAAAAGGCTAACTCAATTACTTTCTGTCTCAGGCTCTCAGGTATGACAATTCTCTAGCCTCTCTAGCCTCTCAATATGATACTCCCTCGGTGAGGGATGGTTCATCCTGTACTCTTTTGATGTTTGGAATTCAACATGATCAGCAGAAGGTTGAATACTCTTCTTACAAGTAATGAGGTCTTTGAGGATGAGCTTGTCTTTATCTGCGTTGGTAGCAGCAATAATCTGTTCAATGGATAGAACTGCAGGTGTGCTAGATCTCATGATGAAGTTGAGATACTCTTCAGCTGCTTTGGATGTCGAACTGTTGCAATGTAGGAGCACTCATGAAGAGTAATCTGAGTGGTTTTTGACTTTTGACTTTTGACTTTTGCTGGCTTTTGTATAGTCACATCGTTGTATTCTTTCAGTCACAACCTCACCTCATCAATGCAAGGGGGCATTTGAGTTTCCAAAGACAGTGAGTAACACCTGGTGTTCTGTGATGACAGTGAATCATTTCTGATATAAAAACGCATGAAAAACTTTGCAGGCTCACTCTACAGCCAGACTCTCCTTCTGCTGCTCGGAGTAGGCATGATCTGGTTCATACAGGCTTCTACAGGCATAGGCCACTATGTGTCTCTGGGCATTTAGATGGCAATTGTGTTGGGCAAGGACTGCCTCCAGCCCTACCGAGCTCTCATCTACTGTGATTGCAGTTTGTAACTTGGGGTCAAAGAAGGTCATATCATTTGAACGTTCCATTTTATGTATTATTTCTTTGAAACTGTCATTACATTCAGGAGACCACATGGAATGGGAAATTCCTCTTTGTTAAGTCTCTCAATGGGACACTCACTGTGGCAAAGAGTTGTGAAATTTATACTTTGCTGCACTTAGAGTGAAATCTGCAACAGCATGTAATTGGCAAACTTGCCTAAGAGTCTTGTCATGCTCCTTTAGTGTTACTCCAAATACCAGTATCTCATCACTGTAATTGAAATAATGCGTAACAACTTCAGTAAGTCTGCAAATAACATCCTGAAATTTCTCGGCAGCTGACAATACTCCAAAACTCAGTCTTTTGCATCTAAACAACATGAGTCAAAAAGTAGTAGTGTACCTACAGTTCTCTTCCAGCTCAAGTCAATGGTATCCTTTGTTCAGGTCAAGACAGGAGTAGACTTTGGCTGCATTCAGCTGCATGATCATGTCTGCTATGTGGGGACCAAGATGACTTTCTCTCTCTATTGCTTTGTTGGCCTGGTGCATATCAACATAATCGCACGCATTGCATCCTAACTTTCAGAACCACACCTTAACAACTCCCATCAGATTATATAATTTGTGTCCAGAGTCCACCCAGGACTACAAGGGTCCTAGCACACATGATATCAAAGAAACTGCACCAGTAATAAACTCAAGACAAGAAATAAACATATTAATAATTGCAAAGCTGATTGGTCTGGCTTGTAACTGAGAATGGAAACCAGATCCATAGCTTTGTTCATGTTTCTTCATACTGTACCTTCAGTCTGCTCTCTACACCTCACAGTGGCCTTTGCTATCCATTGAAGTTTTGAAAGGCTGTAATCAGCACTTTCCTGATGCAGGCTGAAGCAGAGGTGCCACAAACAGATATAAGTCCTTACTGAAGTAGAGTGCAATACCTTAGGCTGTCACAAGAAATCCCTGGAGTAAATCACAGTCCTTTCTGTAGGAGACTGCTACACGTTACTCCGATAATAATAATAATAATAACAATAATGCAATTTATATAGCGCGTAGCTACTACAAGCAAAGTGTCCCAGCGCTGAAGGTCCAGCTCCACAAGAAGGAGCACACTGCAAACATACGTAATTGGGTCATCTCGAATTGAATAACTAAGTTTTAAATGTTTTATAAAAAAGTGATTTCATCTGGGTTTGTCATAATCAAAGAGGTAGAGAGTTCCTCATCTTAAATTCTAAATATCTGAAGTAGCTGCCCCCAATGAGTATTGATATGCTTAAGGGGACACAAGCCAACATGGCTACGCAAGGCTCCTTGATAAAGACATGCAAATAGCGAGGACCCTTGTTTGTAAAAACCCTGTACCAATAGCCCAGGGTTTTGAAAGAGTTTCCTTTTTTCGAGGCTACCAGTGTAGCTTAGAAAGTGTAGTCCCTATGGGGGCTTCTCAAGGGAGGATCAAAAGACAAGCTGCAGAATTCTGCACACGCTGAAGTCTCATCAGCAGAGATTGTGATAACCCTAGGTACAGAACATTGCAGTAATCCATCCTGGATATAATCTGTGCCTGGACTACTGCTTTTTTGGAAGATTCAGGCAGGAAACAGAGGATTTTTTTTTCATGGTTTTTAAAACCACAAAACATTTCCCTGCAAAGGGTGTAATCTAGCTATCAAAATTGAGCCTCTCATTGAACCAGATGCCTAGGTTCCTAACCTCATGCTTAGGGGGTGGTAAATGGCTGAGAAAGTCTGGCCATCATGCAGAGGACCAGATCGAGCATTGTTTGCCCAGAACAAGGATTCATGTTTTACCTACATTCAGTGTAAGACAGTGGATATCCATCCACTGAGTGACCTCCGACAAACAAGTTCTCAGCAAAGCAACCACACTAAGGGGGTCATTATGACCCTGGCAGCCAGCGGAACACTGGCAGTAACACCGCCAACAGGCTGATGGTGTCTCGCCAGTGTATTATCACCGTGGCGCATTAGCCACGACCATACTGCCGTCCCCTCCACTATACCACCAGGCTTCAGCCAGGCAGTCATAATCCCCAACCGCCAGCCTGTCCATAGCGGTAAACACCGCCACGAAAAAGCTGGCAGTAAGGGGGACTCGGGATGCCTCTGGGGGCCCCTGCACTGCCCATGCAGGGACCCCCCGGCACAGCCGCATAGTGCATTTTACTGCCCGAATTTCAGACAGTGAAATGCGCACCGGGTGCTGCTGCACCCGCTGCACATCAACATTGCCGCCGGCTCTATTATGAGCCGGCTTCAATGTTGATGTGACTTTTCTGCTGGCCTAGCGTAAAAGTCATAATAGGGGGCCAGCCATACCACCAGCACTAGTGGTAAGTTGGCTCCCGCAGCTTTGGCGGTCTTTTTCAAAGACCGCCGAAGTCGTAATGAGGGCCTAAGAGAGTTCTGTGATAGGGTGATGATCAGCTGAGTATCATCAGCATTCAACATGATGCTAAAACCGTGTTGCTAGATTATATTACCCAGAGGGCACATATATCATTTGAATAGGGTAGGACTGGAAGAAGAGACCTGAAGCACCCCACCTTCAGCAGAAAAACCTGAGAGTAGAAAAGATTTTGAAACACCTGAAAAGTGCTTTGCTGCAAGAAACAGGCGACCAGTGCAAGGATTTGTAGCTGACACCACAACTCCCAAATGCTCAATTAAGAGGTTGTGGGACACTGTGTTAAATTCCACACTCAGGTCCAATGTAAGAGATGATGCAGTATTCCCCTTATCAAGGATTTGGCAGAAGGGCTCAGAGCCAAGCAACAGAGCAGACTCCATACTATAGTAGGGGTGAAACCCCAACTGCTTCTTGTAAAGTAAGTCCTTAGTCTCAATAAAGACAGAAAGCTGCTGCTTAACATACCTTTCTGCAACCTTACAAGAGAAAGGGAACAACAAAATAGGCAGTTAATGTAGGTTTATTAAGTAATACACATGTCCCTACTGTGGTACATTGCAATACCTTAGGCTGTTTGAAGACCACACAAGAGTAAGACAGAAGACCTTGCTGTATTCAAGTGTCAGTGACTAAGGTACTTACTATAGGTCCCCTAGTGGTCCCACACGGTCTCTTCTATTTTTGGATACCTATGAACAGAGCAGATGTTGGCTTTTTATGTTGAGATTGGGAATAAACAATTGGAGGGTGTAACAATAATATAAATTTCCACATTCACTTTTGCAATTTTTTTAAATTTTTTTATGTTGTCTATGTCTTAACTATGTATGCCAATGCTGGGGTCTGATAATAAAAGTATAGCTGGTTTTGAAGAACTCACCCTAATATTGATAGGAATTACCGGGCACTTCTGTGTGTAAACAAGGGACCAGATTTACAAAGCATGTTACCATTTGCAAACGGCATGATTTGCAGAACTGGGCAGCTTGGAACTGAAAAAATGATTTTTCAAAAAGTACAGACACCAAACTGCATTTCTTGCGAATCACAGTTTGGGTTTGCAAGCAGAATCACTATATGGAAGGGGAGTGTTCATGGCGCCACGTCTGTATAGGAATCTGAATGGAATGTACTAATTTTGTTGTGAGCGAAATGCAGTCACAAAACAGTCATACTTTCCCACCATCTCAAAGCGGATGGTATCCCCTTCACAAATGGGAAGGAGTTTCCTTGGGATGCCTTCCCCTTTGAGAATGTTTAAAAACATGTTATTTAAGAGCAGGGAGGGGTCCCATGGACCACTGCCTCGGCTTAAAAAATAAAAAAGAAATGTTTTATTTTTTTAACGCAACCACTTTTCCTTTAAAGTATATGGCTGCATTTGTTTTAAAATAGCTTTATTTAAAAGCAATCATAGACATGGTGGCCTGACGACACTATCAGGCCACCATCTCTGTGATGGCAGCAAATCCTAGTGTGTAACAAATTCGGATGTACTTTATTAATAATAATTAGGAAGGTCTATTTGTGACCCACTACACATCATTATTTAGGAAATAAGGGCCAGATATAACTTTGTTACCAAATAGCGGTTCGCAAAACAATCTCTATTTGGCAATTGCTACTACTGTCAAGAGGCCCATTCATGGACTCACTACCACTATAGGTATGCTTCATTTCTTAGTAGTTATGATGTTTCTCCTTTGACTGTCGCACATTACACATTTTTCTTTCATGTCATTGTACTGAAACATACTGTAATGTCACTAGTTGTGCAGCCACTTTCCTAGGATTCTTTCTGTACATTCTCTGACTGCTTAGTGGGCAGAACAAGTTCCAGGTGTTGTTTTCTGTCCATCCAGCATTCGTTCCCAGGCTTCTACAGACACAACATTGTACCAAGCTAATGTTATAAATGAGTTCCTATAGTGTTTAGCTTTAGAGAGGAGGATTCTAGCAGAGCTGACTAGTCTGTGGAACTGATGCCCTCTGGAGCATGCAGCCTTTGTTAGCTTTGTTTACACTTGCTTACAAGGACTGCTTGACTACGTAAACATATGTATGGGGTTCTTCACTCTCAGAGATCACAAATAATAATAGTAGTCTTCCTACACATACAATTGCAGAATACTAGGTTTGCATATCGGTGACCTTATTTGTGGTATACAGTTTTCTAACTGCTATGATTTTTATAATTATTTCCAGTATTGTAATTGTATCTAAGTTGCTTCATCATAGACTACGTTAATTACAATAAATATACTGTGTACTTCCATTGTGTCTTTTTTACTGTTGCTATGGATATGACTGACTGACAGAATGTGCGAAAAGGAATGATCTGTTTCACCATGGTTCCCTGAGAGGAGGCGAGAGTGCTGTGCTTTTTGGGTTGCCACAATTGTTTGCCACTTTGTGAGGTTAGGAATGCAAGAAGGCACTGTGAGCTAGCTAGGTATTTTGGTATGACAGTATTGATTTGGCAGAAGTGGCACAGCCCCTGCATTCTGATGTGCTGTTGTCCCACGGCACAGTTCTGCAAAAGCAGAATCCCTGCAACACTACTAAAGTTACTATATCTGGCCCCAGCTGTATTTCTTAGCTGCAGACAGCAGTTTTGTAGCTGTTTCGATATTGTGCTAGAACAAAGGATTGCTGAGCAGAGCATCTACCTTTATCTAGGGCCAGAACATTCTGGAACTTGGATGCTCTTTCAGGTAGGGCCCAAGGGAGTAGGTGGTGAGTCAGAGGAGCACTGGTACCACTGACAAAGGAGAGGAAATGCACAAAGAAAGCATATAGTGAGGAACACTACACAGTGGAAAACAACGAAAAGAAATGGAAAGCATGGTGGCAGTGGAAGAGATGACCAGGAGAGGGATAGCATGAGGAATGAGGAAGGTAACAAGTGAGGAAAACATCACTGTATAAACAATGAATAATGATAGGGAGGGAAAAGACAGGCAGTGAAGAAGATGACAGAGAGAAAGTGAAAGGAAACAACAGTTCGAATGAAAACTATGAGGAGCAATGGGAGTGTAGACATGGAAAGGATAATGACAAATAAACTACATAGAAAGGATGACAGCAAGTGAGGAATGTAACAAGGTTGAGATAAAAAACAATGATAGAAAACAAGAGGCATGAAATTAATAATAACCAATAAGAGGGAAATGACAGGAAATGACAGATGCTATATGTGAGGAAGGTGACACAGCACCAGGACACTCTTTGGAGTGTCTGTGAACTTAAAGTTCTATGCAGTCCTTGTTCCCCATTGTTAGACTTGGCATGATCTCCTCTAACTTTTTGACTCTGCTTTCCAGGTTGTTGATGTGAACTGGACTCTGATTTTGCTGTTTTTGATACTCTGGGCACTTTACCACTATTAACCAGTGCTAAAGTGTACGTTTTCCTATGCAAAATGCATGTGTAAATTGGCTTATCCATGATTGGCATATTTGATTTACTAATAAGTCCATAGTAAAGTGCACTAGAGGTGCCCCAGGCCTGTAAAACAAAGGATAATAGTGGGCCTGCAGCACTGGTTGTTCCACCCACATGAGTAGCCCTATAAACATGGCTCAGACCTGCTACTGCAGTGTCTGTGTGCGCAGTTTTAAACTGTCAATTCGACTTGGCAAGTTTACCCACTTGCCAGGCCTAAATGTTACCTTTTTATGCATGTAAGGTACCCCTCAGTTAGGCCCTAGGTAGCCCCATTGACAGGATGCAGTGTATGTTAAAGGTGGGGCATGCACTGATGTGTCTTACATGCCTTAACAGTGAAACACTGCTAAATGTAGTCTTCACTGTTGCAAGGCCTATCTCTCTCTTAATTTAACATAGGGACTGCCTTTAAATATTATTAAACGCGGATTCCCTTTGAGAGCAGATGGAAATATAGAGTTTGGGTTCTCTGAACTCACAATTTAAAAATACCTCTTTTATTGAAGTTGTGTTTTAGACAGTTAGTTTGAAAATGCCACTTTTTTAGAAAGTAGGCATTTTCTTGCTTAAACCATTCTGTGACTCTGCCTGTTTGTGGATTGCCTGTCTGGGTCAGTTTGGCAACCTTGCTGTTTGTGAATCCCGTCTAGACAATGAGACAAAGGGAGCTGGGGTGTAGCCTGCATATCCTGATGAGTCATCTGTGCTAGAGTGGAGGGAGGAGTGGTCACTTACACCTGAATGGTCTGTGCCTGCCTTCTCACAATGCAGTCTCCAACCCACTGTTATGTGTCTGGGGCCTAGCCTGGGCAAGGCAGTATCTTGTGAACAACAGAGACTTTCCTTTGAAGTAGGCCTACTTTAAAGGCAGAAAGGGGTATAATATATTGAACCCCAAACTCCTGAAAATCAGATCACTTCTAGATTCCTGCCCCTGTCTGTGCTTTGTTAGACTATCCTGTAGTTGCTGCTTCTGCCTGTGTAAGTGGATAAAGACTAGACTTTCTTTTGCATTCCTGCTTGAGAAAAATATCCCATGGCTTGAACTGAGCTTACCTCCTGTTTTGAAGTCTCAGGGCCATCAAAGGCCTCATCTGCTAACATATGGACTCTCTTTGAGACTCCTGCCCTGCCAAGTGGTGTCCTATCCAGTCCCTGGGCCATTGAAAGGTGAAGTTGGCAGACAAGAGCTAAAAATCCCCACACAGAATGCCATGCAGGGAAATCTTTGCCACACCATCTGTAACGTGGCTGATAAACAACACGCTACCGGGTTCGCAGCTAAAAGCGATGCTCCCCCTGCATCGTGGCTGGGAGATTGATGCATCCCAGCTAGAGAAATGATGCGCAACACTCGCTTGCGGCTGCTGATAATGACGCAAACCCCACAAAGCACAGTTTTCTAAAACTGTGCAACAGGATTTTCCACGCATCGTACTTGGGCTTCAAAGTCAACCTGACTCTGCGAGGGTCTGAGGTGCCACAACTGGAAATCGACGCATCACTCTCTTGCGAGGGAGAAAAAGAACACATTACTGACGCAACCAGGGAAGAAACTATGCACGACCTCCCTTGAGAAGAAGGAATCAATGCATTGCTGCCTTTTCCAATGCACGCTCCCCGGTGCAGCTTTATTTTTTACGCTAACCAGGTACTTTGTGCAAAATCATCATTTCAATTTTTTTCTATGGAGTAAGACTCCTATTCTTTTGAAAATTCGTATTTTAACTTGTGCATGTTGGACTTTTATCATTGTTGGTCTTGTTTGATTTAAATAAATATTGCCTATTTTCTAAACTGATGTGGTGTGCATCTTGTGGTGGTTTCACTGTATTACTGTGTGTGTTGGTACAAATACTTTACACATTGCTTATGAGATAAGCCTGGCTGCTTGTGCCAAACCACCAAGGGGGTAAGCAGGGCTTATCTAAGTGTGTTTCTTCATTGACCTGACTAGAGTTAGGTTCCTTGCCTTGGCAGGGGGTAACCTGACTGCCAACCAAAGACCCCATTTCTAACAACCATGTTCTTGCTTTCTCTTTCTCACTTGCCCCACTGCCAGACTACTGCTGTTCCTTTCCTCCACTTGGAGGTGGGTTTCCTCACTTCCTTTCACCTTCAACTTGCCTCACCTTGCTCACTCCCTCACCATTACTGATGGTTCCTGGTCTCCCAGGTGCACATCTTCACTTGCTTTCAAGGTTGTGTCAGCTGTACAGCACTGTCAAGTGGGCAAACAATATTGAAGCCCAAAAAACAGAATTATTGTTTAAAGACCCCTGGCTCTAATGAAATGTGATAAAAATAAATTGAGACAAAGATATTGCAGCTCCAGAAAAGAAGATATCCTTGGCCCAGCATTTTCCTATCCGAGTTTTAAAAAGACACGGAAAGCCCATTTACCCTGATTGTCAATAATCCAAAATAGTGGTCCTCTCCAAAATGATGTCAGTCACTTAGCTGGTGCATCTCACAGAGGAGTATTCTAGGAACTACACTAATAATAAATCAAGAGGCCAATAACCTGTTCGCAGAGCAACAACTCCAAATTTGTGACAGTTGTACGACAATGTCAAGTGTGTAAACAATATTGTTGGACAATCAACAATAGTATTGTTTAAAGACCCTTGGCTTTGATGACTTTTTTATTTTTTGGAAGATGGGGTGGAATCAGGGTTCAACCATAAATGTTTCTGATTTGATGGGCAGAATCTAAGTCAATCTATGTCAATAGTCATTTTTCATCAGACTTTCCACTGAACCATAAAACCAGTCTGTCCCTACCCTGTTGAGTTTCTGTTCTTGTGATTGAGCCAATAGAGTAGAGGGTACGTAGGGTCCCAACTGGGGAAAGGGCTTATGCATAGCTAGCAGATTACGTGATCCTCTGTTGCATTTCAGAAAGCCTAGTTCCCTGAATCCAGTGTATAGTGCTAGAATACGTAATTTGCAGGAGATTTACAATTAACTGATAAAAAACATAATTCTACCAAGTACCTAGAGATGATGCAAATTGTTCAAAATATAAGCTTCAGCTAAAATAAAATGTATTTAAATATTTTCCCCTAGAGTTTGTAATGGTTTGGGAATAAGTCATCTGGCTTAACCTGGTGTTTAAGTGCTTCATGCTAGACTTGGGCTGCTGGATAATACTTGCACTGCCAATGAGGAGTACAGTGGCACTATAAAAAGTGGTTCTATTTCACTATTCATAACATACAAAGATAAACAAGTGAACAGAAAGGCAGAACTTGTTGAATGACCATTAATATCTTGTGCAGATAAATGTGGGATGTAAATATTATTTTTCCTTATGTCTGGATGTGATACTGAGCATCTAAGTTGACCATAGCTAATGGCAGGCATGTCCAGATCATTAGAGGATGACTCTGTAGGGATTGAAAGAGACTGAATAGGCAATGGAGATCCCACATGTGACCCCTCATTAGTGTGTCCCAGAGTGTTCATTGTCTATGTGCTCCATTTATAAATGTTTGCAGTGGTGTACTACTTGTGTTCTCTGACCACCTTACAACTGAACACCACTTAGACTACCTCTCCAGCACTTGACTTTCACAGGATAACGTGATACAGTAATTTAAGTCTTTGGCAAAGAGGTGATGTAGGGATGAAAGTGAAGGAGCGCTGCGGCCCTGGAAAAAGTCTAATGTCCAGTTCCAGTTCAATAACCACCAGCACTGGGGTGAGACACCGACACCTTATCTCACCTACTGAAGTTGAATGAATCTTTGGACTTGGTGTAGAGTTTAGTAGTCAGAATCATTCAATAACAAATCAATTATTTTATATCGCAATCAATAGTAAACACCATAATAGTGTAAACACTAAATCAAACTCCAAACTGAGTAAAGTTTACAATCCCAAAATCAATGTCACATAAATGATCTGCAAAACTAAATTATAAACATACAAGAAAGCCATTGAGTGACCAAAACATCTGAAAAGATTCAAACTACTAAACATCAATACTGGAAGACCAAAATAGTTTTGGAAAACATATAACTAGGGCAACTAACACTAAAAATATGCTGGTGTAAGTGTCTAAGCTAAAGAAAAACCAAGAAACCACATTGAATTATACCTCTCCTCATGGGACAGCAGACAGGATGATTCCACAGGAACGGTCAACATCTCCCAGCGTCAGTTGACAGCAGCATCAGGAGAGTGTAAAACACAAGCTGCACGTAGGACAGATCGGCAGTTGAGAATTTGTCGACCTTATTAGTACTGAACTACATAACAGAATAGGGCAGTTAAGAATATGAATAGGAAACTCATCAGGAAGCTAAGAGAAGAGGAGTATGAAAACAGACTCCAGCAGACTCCAACATAGTTCTGAATAGCATTGAAACAGGTGTGTGGCTAAGGGAAGGCTGACTCCAAATACAAAGTTTCTCAGTAATTAAAATAACCACAATCTTTCTGATTGGCCCTTCAGGTGGGCACACTCTAGGCGTTGATTTCAGCATCCAATGGTAGGTGGTGGCACCACCAAGTTTGCAACTTTGAAAAATCTTGCATTCTCCAATAATTTGTTACTGGCTGTTCCTTTCTCACGACACACAATAAACTATACCAATAATTTTCACATGAGAACGACAGATTTCCTGTTCTGTTTGACAGCTAGAATAAATAATGTTACTTTATTGCATCTGAGACATGACTTTTGCCTACAATACCAATACCATAGGACATTCAACAATCACATTTACAGCTTAAAGAAATAATTCAAGTCAGAGGGGACAGGATAAACAAGTGATTTTCCATTATTGCTGCAAAAAAATATCTTCTCAGGCCTAGTCAAACTAAGGAATCCATATTACACATTATTAATACATATATAAACCTATTGCACACCTTACAATTCATATATGCAAAGCACATTATTTAATTGCAAATGTTATTTATATCGTTAGAACTAATTTTAAATGTGCATTTATTTTTCTGCACATGTGAAACTTGCAATGATAAAATGTATTTAATAAAATATAAGTATGATTAATTCATATTATTTTAACACCTCAATTATTAATCTACATTTTAATAAAACAGTTTTAACACTATCTCATTAAATTACTTGCATTTAATATGAATGCAAAACTTCTCATGTTAAAACGTGGTGCACAATACGAATTGTGGCCACATGGCTCACCATATTTCAAACATGCACATTTTCCAACTTGTGTTATTTTCTCTGTTAGGCCTTTACATGTAGGTTAATTAATCACCATATGCTAACTTCTATGCCACTAATTTATTAATAAAACTTGATCTCTCTCAGTCCCTCCTCTAATGGCATCTATGCCATCACAAAAGAACTATTCTCATTTACAATGAGACGAAATCAAAACCTCGTAGTTTCATAAGGAATAGATCTAGGTTTGCGATAATTGTAAATTCTCTTCATCGTCTGATATCTGTGTCTCATATTCTCTATTTCCATTACTTCCCTCCTCTGTTTACTCTTTGCTTTCTCCAGAAAGTGTAAGCTTTCTAAAATCCAAGGGCACATATTATGCACACTGTCACAATCAATAAAGGACTCAGGATCATCTTCACATAATAATTTCCCAAGTTACCAAACCAAGATCCTACCTTAGAGAGTCTTTGCTTATTGTCTCCCAGGCATTTGTCTCCTCCAAGTCATTGAAGTCATTTTTTAGACTTGTCAGACTAGATAAGTGTCTCCTTATCTCATTGCTGTTATTCGGGATATAAGTGCAACAGTGTTGTGATTTCAAAACTCTGCAGACTCTGCCCTCTTTTGCTAAAAGGATGTCAAACACACGGTGATTCTGAAAAATCATTGACCTTGCCACAACCACTTCTGTGTCCATTCGGAGCATTACACTTGAAAAATCAGTTGACATCTTATCTACAATCGTTGATATCTTCCTTATCTAAATATCATGTAAGCTCACAGCCACTGATGGAATGAAAGCTCCAAATATCTCTCATGTAACTTCTGAACCACTTGCTCCTCTTTTAAATTTCATTTTAGGTCTCTTATTCCCTTCTGGATTGTTAATGTAGTCCACTTGGTAGGTTTTCAGGAAAACCACTCTCAAATAGCATGTACCACACCAGCCTTTTGGCAACTTATAATTAGCATTATTGCCATAGATGCAATAGATACCATCTACAGTTGGGTCTTATACATTTAACATAACATCCCATACACTCTTGAATAGGAACATATCTGCATTCACTAGTTCCTACCAACTTTTTGTCAGCTTTTGATTGTTATCTCTACATACACATTTTTCCTACATGTTGCCAATCTAAACTAAGCGCCCCTGTGCATCAGTTGTGTTGTGAACTGCTTCATTCTTGCTAATTATGCCCTTATTTATCCTTTCTTTCATTGTTTTTCTTCTATCATGTGCTTGATTAATGAACTCCGTTTCTACCTGTGTGAGAATACAAGTTATATTATTCCTGTGTGCAGAAGCTTTACTAAAAGTCAGAGTAGGCTCAAAGAAACCTCCCACTATGCCCATGTTTCTAGCTTTTTCAATGCTGCTCAAATGATGATTAATGGCAACAAAAGGAAATACTGCTTTGTAGTTGGAATAAAAATACTGAATATACTCATGGTTGCACAAACGTGTTAATAATAGACTGCAGCTGATCCCATAAGTTAAAGGTAAGCTGTGATAAGTGATTCCTTCTTGTACTGTTGATGGAATTTGTGTCACGCACATTCATTGTGTCTACATACTCATACAGCAAACCATAATATACATTGGAAAATAAACCTCCATTTGAGTCATCCAAATGAAGCAATCCTTCATCTTTATGAAACTTATCATGCTTGGATGTTGTCATTCTCAGCACTGGAACTGCTGTACTTTGTACCTCTCCTTTCATTGAAACATTCATTCCTACAACCAGTAAAAAGCTCACAATCATACATACCATTATCAGACCAATGCACACATATTTACATCTACTGTGTTTGCCCTGTACAGGATTCATGGCTTTTGTAGAATCAGAGAAGAAAAAAAAGAAAAATATAAAAAAACAAAGGCGAGCAAAATCAAAACAAAGCAGCCTTTCAGAATCTTTGCACTAGATACAGCAGTTTTCCATCTTCAAGAAAGTTCTTGAAGATTTATCTAAAAGCTCTCAAAAATAGGTCAAAGATTCTTTCCAACAGAATATAGTCTGATGATCGCTAATGATTTTTTCCAGAGTGTAATGCAATTTTTTATCAATTGGCAAGGTTATTTCAAAGATCATTTCAAATGCAATTTCATGTTCCATAATGTTCAACTGTGTCTCACAGTCAAAACAAAAAGCCATAAACTCATTCTCCCATTCATTTGTGACAAAATAGATCCATTCAGATGAAGAGTATCTGCCACTTGGCACTCTTTTCCTTTTTGTTCTCCTCATAGCACCATCTTCATCTTCACTTTGATTTGACCGCTTCTGTTATTAATGGGAGTTTACTAGCAACCAGTTCATGTGCAGCTGCAAGCCATTTGTCTCCTTTCACAGTTCTCTTTCCAGGTGCAACTGCTTTCACAATGTTTGTTGTGCTGGCAAGAATCAGTTGATTTTGACTTTGATTTTGACTCCGCTCTACTCCACTTTTGTCTGTTTGCAAGCTGCTTGCACCTTTGTCTGTGCTTTTATCTGTGCCTTTATCTGTATGCAGACTGCTTGTGTCTTCACCACTTAGCAAGTCTTTTGCTTCAGCCACTAGTTCCATGCTCAAGGCTTGGTCAAGTCAAGCCCTTTCTTCATCAGCATTCGCTCTTGCAGGATGAGAAAATAGGACGTAAAAATGTATGTGTATGGTTTGCATGAAACAAGTTCAGAAGGCCAGCACACTTCACAGCTGCTGTTGTCACTAAGATGACTTGAAATGGGTATTTCCAACTTGGTTCTAATGAAACCTTACTCACATGTTTCTCAACCAGCACCCATTCAGCAGCCTTCAGGCTGTGGCACTGTTCTTCAGCTGGTTGAACTGTTGCTGCTTCAACATGATGAGCGGGCCACATCAGCTAGGTCTTTGTAATAATCCAGCACTAAGTCATCTGTTATGGTCACAAGTGTATTTGCAGGTACTGCTGGTAATCTCTTTGCACAACCCATCAGAATTTCATGGGGAGATAGTCCTGCCGTTTGTCAGGGGTGCTGCGCATGCTCATCAGGACAAGTGGCAAAGCTTTCGGCCATTGCAATGCTGTTGAGGCTCAAATATTTGCCAATCAAGTGTTCAGTGTTCCATTGAGCTGCTCCACCACTCCAGATGCCTCTAGTCTGTAATTACTGTGCAATGTTTGCTCAATATTTAGTGCTGCACTTAACAGCATAACAGCTTTATGATCTCATTATTAAAATGAGTTTCTCAATCTGATTCCACAGAAGTCAGAAATCCAAACCTTGGAATGCGTTCCCTGAGCAGCAACTTAGCTACAGTGAGACTATCATCTCTACATGTTGGATAAGCCTCAAACCACTTGGAGAACATACCCACAATGACAAGTAGATACCTCAATCCAATGCAGGCAGGCATCGCAATAAAATCAAGTTGTATTCTGGTAAATGGACCTCCTGATCTACCTATGTGGCTCAAATTAACCACTGTGCATTTCCCTACATTCATTTGTTGGCATGTAACACATCTGTGGCAAACTGCTTCTGCAACCAATTTAAATCGTGGATTGTACCATGTCTGCTGGAAAGTGCGAATCATTGCCTCTCTGCCGAGATGATCCTCAACATGAAAATACCTCACCATTGACTTCAGAAAACAATCTGGCAACACGACTTTCCCTTCATTTGAAATCCAGGTATCATCTCCCTCTCTTTGAACACAGCCTGCTTTTATCCAAACACTGTGTCCTTCCTCTGTTGCTTCTTCCAGCAGCCTCTTAATTTCATTCCAGGTATCAACCATTGACATAAAGAAATCTTGATTTGTCTCACCGGTGTCACTTTCATTACTCCACTCTTCATAGAAGATGGCGCAAAGAAGTGCACAACAACTGGAAAATTAATCAGCATATTCATTGCTCAACTTTACATAATCATTTGACTTCTGGTGGGCCACACACTTGACAGCGGCAATCTTCTCAGGTAACTGTAAGGCATTCAATTAATCTTGAATTATTTCACCATTTGAATACCAAATCCGTATTGACTATCTGTGAATATTGTCACTTTGTGATGCTCTGATACGCAGCATGCACTTGTAAGAGCAACAGTTCAGCTACTCAGGCACAAAGGAGTTCTTGAAGCCATGATGCTTCAACTACTCCTAAGAGTGTACAGACTGCATAAACCAATCGCAGAGTTCCTTCACTGTCTCTTAAACAGGAGCCATCAACAAAAAACACTTGGTCATTGTCCTCTAAAGGAGTATCCTGAAGATCAGGTCTGGGTTTTGTGCACATTTCAGTAACATCGAGGCAATCATGTTCCTTTTCATTATCACCATTTGAATCATCAACATTCACAGGCATTATTGTGGTGGGGTTTAAGACCGCACACCTCTTGACTCTACATTTCGGGATCCCAGAATCAGTAACTCATAACGGATAAGACGGGCACTGGTTAAATACTCAGTTTTCTACTGGGTTAAATGAATTTCAACTCAGTTCGGGACATAGACAATTTAAGGGTGTCCCATCACAATCCATTCAAAATGACTGCTACCAGTATTAGCCAGAGCTTTCAAACAGCTGAGCAAAGCAGCACCAACAGGATCCAACGTGGTAGAAAAATATGCCACTGGCCTGTTTGTTCCTCCATGTGACTGCGTCAAAACAGAAAAAGCACAACCATCACGTTCATAACAAAACTGGGCAAAACCTTGCGTATAATCACACATTCCGAAAGCAGGAACTCTGAACTCTATTTTATCTCAGTGAAAGCTTTAATGAACTCTTCATTGAAAGGGACCGGATCTGTGACTTCCTTGTGTGTCAACTTCTGCAATGGTCTGTAAATTACTGAAAAATTGGGATCCATAGGCAGCAATAGCTCACCATGCCCAAAAACATTCTGATATCTCTCTGTGTAACTGGGGGATTCATTTGCATAATTGCTCCAACTCTCTCTCAGAGCACTTTTCTCGTACCTGTCTCAATTTCATGACCCATATACCCCATTTCTTTCTGACAACACTATAATTTAGCAGGGGAAACTGTCAGTTTTCACCCAAATGATTCAATAATGCTATGGTATCTTGCCTGCACGTTTCACGTGCATGGGATATAACCTTAAGGTCATCAATGTACTACACTAAAGCAGACTGAAACGGCATGTTCAAAGACTATCAATTCTTGTTCAGGATCTGATTAAAAATGAATGGTGATTCTAAAAACCTATGTGGAGTTTGACACTATGGGTGCACATGGTTACCAAACCAGAAACCAAAGGGAAGCTGACTATCCTGAAAAATGCTTGTGACAAATCAGTCACCAAAAAACACTCTGCTTCACATCTGAAATAAGATCACAGCTGGGTTTGCCACTATGGGAAACAATAGAAACTGACGATCCTCGTGCAATCGCACTGAGGAAAATGCTTGTGACAAATCAATCACCAAAATCCACCCTGCTTCACATGAATTCTGAAATATGATTACGGCTGGATTTGGCACTAAGGGGCAGAACTCTACAATGTGTTTAACTTTTCTCAAATTCTGAACTATGCAATATTTCCCACTTGGTTTTTGCAGTCCAATAATTGCTGAATTAAATGGGCTCCACAACACTTCTTTCAGAAATCCCTGTTCAACAAAATCTGCAATTACTGGGGTAATGCATTAAATCACTTCTGGTGTGATGTTATATTGTGGTGTTCTGGGGAAAACTGCATTTTGCTTATCAGTCACTTTGACTGGTTCAACAATTCAAATAAGTCCAATATCTTTTCCAGAGAGATCCCAAACTCTCAGTGTTACTGTTACTTGTAATTCATCTGGCATATCCTTAATTGTCATGGCAGGGAACAGTATAATGAGAGGATACATCTCATAAGTTTGACTGGAAGTCCCATCATTGCTATTAGTCTGAATTGCTATGTCTTGATGTGTACAGGTGATGAACATTTAAATTTTCATAGCAGTCTCTTTAGCAGACTCACAGGACTTGAATCACACAATACAAATCGGTGCAGACCCTTGGAGGTTCCTATTTTCCCTGAAATGGGCTCTGTAATGGTGTTTACCAAATGCTGATTTGCTTCTTCTACAACCTGAACTGTCCTCCCTGAAAGGGGCACATTTAGGGCTTCTTCAGATCTGGCAGTGTAATGAGTTGCTCCTGTGTCAACCAGGAATAAAATACCATGGCCCATAGCACTCACATTCACAAAAGGACCACGCTGATCTACCTCCAATGAGGCAGCCAATACACATTCTTCCTCTTCTGAACTCTCGCTTATACATTCGTCAGTCATGTCATCATCACTTAAATCAATCTATGGATATTGTGTGATAAACTGATTCACATTTACATTTGTTTTCTGGTTCACATTCTGCTGAGGAACCATCACCTGTTGCTGTGCCATCGGAGCTTGGAGTATCTACATTTGCTATTGGATATAAACCTGTTGTTGGGGAATTTTTATTTATTGCTCAGAAACCAGCATTTGGACTGCTCCTGTAGGAACAATAATGTTTTGATTTCAGGGCCTTTGAACTTTCCGATGTTGAAATTGACTGTTGTCAACAGTCTGTGCAACACCACCTTACACCAAAGTATTTACGTTATTAAAGGGACACTCCTGTTTCCAATGTCTGACATTGCTACATGCATGACAAAGAAGCATCTTCTTTATGTTCTAAATATCAGCCACATTCACATTTAGATCTTCTCGAACTCCACGGCCTTTACCTCTAAACTGAGGCACCATACTGCCCTGCTGCTGCATCCCTTTGCCTTCCTCCTGTGTTCACCATACCTTGTGATGCCTGAACACCTACTATTTGGGCTGTATTAATCTGCATTACCGTAGGAGGCTGGCCTGGTTTGTAGTAGGTACTACAGGTACTTACACCTTATATCAGGTCCAGTTATCCCTTATTAGTGAAATGTATTCAGTGTCAAGAAGCCAGGCTGTCTAGAGGTAGCTGTAGGAAGAGCAGCCAAGGAGACAAGGAGACATGCAAAGCACTTGCAATGCCACTGTAGTCAAACAGTACTCACACACATGAAAGACAATACTCAGTGTTTCCAAATATAAAGGTACTTTATTTTAGGGACGCAAGGCCCAATGTATATCTTAAAGGCTATACTCCCTTAGGAGGTAAGTATTATACACAAAATATATAGACTAGTAACCAAAATCAGGAAAGTAAACAGTCATAAAATAGTGCAAATCATGAAAATCACCATAGGCTACAATGGGGGAACACAAACTATATACCAAAATAGTGGAATGTGAATGTTGGTTTCCCACCTAGGCAAGATTAGTGTGTAAAGGAGTACTGGGAGTGTTAGAAAACACCAAATGTAAGTAAAGCACCCCACCTCAGAGTCCAAGAAAGCAGAAGTAAATTACAGCAAGTTTCCTCAAAACACACCAGAAGTTGTGATAAAGAATAATGCAAAAACCAAGCAAGACTGCAAGACACCAATGATGGATTCCTGGACCTGAAGACCTGTGGAGAGAGGAGACCAAGTCTAAGAGCTGATGAGGAGCCAGGGAGAACAGGGGCCCCTTCTAACCCGGAGGAAGGTGCAAGAGTGAAATCTCCAGATGGAAGAAAAAGTCAGAAATGCGCCAAAGAAGACAGCTGTGGTTTTCTTCCTGCTTGGTGCAAGAGATGTCCCATGTTGAGTCAATAAATGCAGCCTGGTTTTCGACATTGGATTCCGCCAACACGCCTTGGCTCACGCAAAAGACGATTTGATGGGAAAAGGCGCTACCCGGGCCCAGGAGGGATCAGGGGATCTCAACTCAGGATGAGGAGACAGAGGGGGCTCTCAGCACTTTAGAGAGCCCGCAGAGTGCCAGGCAGCACCCACAGGAGTCCCAGGACATGGGGACGAAGGAGATACCAATGGTGGTCATCACAGCACTGCAAAAAGGGATCCCACACCGCCGGAGAACAACTCAGAGAGCTGAGCATCTCAGGATAGGGTGCTGGGGACCTGGGCTAGGATGTACAAAAAGGAGAAGCGCACAGAAGCCCTAGGAGCTGCAAAACACACAGTGCACAGGGATACTGTCTGGTATGGGAAAGCAAGCTCTTACCTACACCAAATTTGGACACTTGACATTTGGACAGTCAGGGTGTCTTTGTTCCACCACCTGGGTTCCAGGATCCATGCTCGTCGTCAGGAAAGGGGACCCAGAGTACAGGTCACCGCTGCAGTGAGGTGTCTGCTGAAGCAGGGAAGTGACTCTGTCACTCCACGGGAGATTCCTTCAGTCCTTCTGTGGCAGCGTGAAGACAGGCAGTCCTCGAAGTGTGCATGACCTGTAAACTGTTGCAGTTGCTGGCAGGAGCTGGAGTTACAGATTTGCAGTAACTGTCTTGGAAACTTTGTTGCAAGTTACAGAGTTCCTGGAGCAGTTCTACTGTTGATCCAACGGTAGATGGTAAAGCAAAGGATGCAGCGGAGTCCTGTGGGAGTCTTGCAATCCAAATCTGAGGAAACACCCAGAGGAGAGACCCTAAATGGCCCTGAGAGGGTGATTGGTCACCTAACCAGGTAAGCACCTCTCAGGAGAGATCTCTGACGTTACCTGCTGGCACTGCGCACTCAGATGCTCCCAGAGTTTCCTGACCATCCTGAAAACAAGGTAGCAGAACCCAGGGAGGGGGATTGGACACCTAACCAGGTAAGCACCTCTCAGGAGGGGTCTCTGACATTACCTGCTGGCACTGGCCACTCAGATGCTTCCAGTATTCCCTGACCATCCTGAAAACAAGGTAGCAGAACCCAGGGACACTCTGGAGGAGCTCTGGGCACCACCCCTGTGGTGGTGATGGACAGGGGAGTGGTCACTCCCCTTTCTATTGTCCAGGTTTATGCCAGAGCAGGGACTGGGGGTTCCTGAACTGGTGTAGACTGGATTATGCAAGGAGGACACCATCTGTGCCCTTCAAAGCATTTCCAGAGGTTCTGGGATGATACCCCTCCCATGCCTATAACCTCTATTTCCAAAGGGAGAGGGTGTAACACCCCTCTCCTAAAGGAAATGCATTGTTCTGCCTTCCTGGGATTGAGCTGCTCAAGCCCCTAGAGGGCAGAAGCCTGCCTGTGAGGTGACAGCAGCTGGTTATGCAGTGGAAACCTCCGAAGGCAGTACTGGGGTGCCATGGTGGAGCCCCCAGAGTGCATGGGATTGTGCAACCAATACTAGAATCAGTATTGGGGTACAATTCCCAGTTGTTAGACACATCACAGTCCAGGAAAATGGGCCTGGAGGATGTGGGGACACCTCTGCAAGTGCAGACTCACAAACAGGTACTATGCACCTAACCTTCAGAGTCTGAAGTTTAGACATATAGGTGACTTATAAGTGACCTCATGCAGTGAAAGTGGCTGTGGAATAGTGCTTACACTATTTCACTCAGGCTGCAATGGCAGCCCTGAAGAAGTGTTTGTTAGAGCTCCTTATGGGTGGCAAAAGAAATGTGTCAGCCCATAAGGATCCCCCGGAACCCCAAAGCCCTGGATACCTAGGTACCATATACTGGGGACTTATAAGGGGGGTCCAGTATGCAATTTGGAGTGAAATATTGAGTCACTAGACTATAGTGACAAATTTAGAAACAGAGAGAGCATGAGCACTAGAGTTCTGATTAGCAGGACTCCAGTGACAATTTGGAAAACAGTGCAACTACTCTGGCAAGCAGGCCACAACCCATAAGCACTGGGGTCCTGACTAGGATGATCCCAGTGACACAGTCAAAACACACTGACAATCCGGTAGAAATTGGGGGTAACATGCAAAGACAGACAGTACTTTCCTACAATCATCTTTGCCTTTTCCTTCAACCTCTTCTGCTTCAGATCAATCTTGTCACTGTAGTACTTTGCATAACACCTCATCAATCATCTTTCCTTGCCAGCAAATCAAATGATTCTTAATCATATATAACTTCAAGCTTCATCCTTGAACACATCTAAATACAAAATTAATCCTGTCTCTTGGCTAAATAATTTCTGCTCCACTGTTTTGTCTGAATGCTTTCAGCAGTCTCTCATAATAAGCATGAACAGACTCCTATATTTCCTGAGATGTCCTGTCAATTCTTTGCCAATCAGTGTCTTTATGGGAAACTCCAGTTTTAAGAAACTCAATCACCTTGTAATAGTTTTTCATCACCTCTTCAGAGGACGCACTTGTGACTGCTTCTCTCAGTGGTTCACGCTTTGGCCAATCAATACTCTGCTTACACTCAACCCATAAATCTGCATGAACGACAGTCTCAAACAAAGTGTTCACATCTTCCCACAAACACTTAGCTAGCTTTACAAACATCTCTGTGTGCTTGTATCATTCCACTGGTTTCTCCCTCAACTTTGGGTAATAATTTGTAAATGACAATGGCCCTCATTACAACCCTGGTGGTCGGTGTTAAAGCGGCGGTAATACTGCCAACAGGCCGACGGAAAAAAAATGGGATTACGACCGTGGCGGAAACCGCCAACATAGCCAGCCACTTTAACACTCCGACCGCCAGGGCGGTACAAACAAACAGCACAACGGACACCACCAACAGACAGGCGGTCGACAATGTACCGCCCACCCTATCACAGCACGCCTATCCGCCACCTTTTCCGGGGCGGAACCAGTGCGAATAAAGACACGGTGGAAACAGTACAAAGAAGGGAAAACACTCACCTCTCCACACCCTATGAGGAACCAGGACGCCATGGAGCCCGAATTGCAGATACTGCCAGCGATGGTCTTCCTGCTCCTCTATCAGGAGCTCCAACGACGCCAGCAACTACCACGGTGAGTACTGCACCTACAACACAGGGGAGGGGGGAGGGAAAAGAGTGACACACACATGCAACACACAACACCCCTACCCCCACCCTCACCCACAACACTACACACACAAATCCATGCTGCAACATTACATATACTGTACACCCCCCACCCCACCTTGAATACCGCAAGGACAAAAGGAAATGATTGTAACAATTGTAATCAATAAAAATCCATTAGTCAAAAGTCAAAATCCAGTATATACAATTGTGTACACCAACCACACAAGTCCGGATAGTGCACCAATCATTGTCTGTGGACCAATGGGCCCAAAATGCATGGGCGAGGCCCACACATGATACCTGACTCCAAACGGAGAGAACACTGGAGGGGCACCACATAGAAAATATACAGGCACCTCAGGGGGTGAGGGGGCACCTCAGCCTGATGAATGCACAATGCCACTGCTCCACGAGGTGGCTCCTTGCCCATTGCTTTATGCTGGGGAGTGCAAAGCCACAGTCTCTCAAGTCTTTTCAATGGGTGGTTTGCCCACTGCTTTATCCTGGGGAGTGCAAAGCCACAGTCTCACAAGTCTTTCCAGTGGGTGGTTTGCCCACTGCTTTATTGCTGGGGAGTGCAAAGCCACAGTCTCTCAAGTCTTTTCAATGGGTGGTTTGCCCACTGCTTTATCCTGGGGAGTGCAAAGCCACAGTCTCACAAGTCTTTTCAGTGGGTGGTTTGCCACTGCTTTATCCCAGGGAAAGTGCAAAGCCACAGTCTCTCAAGTCTTTTCCGTGGGTGGTTTGCCCACTGCTGTATCCTGGGGAGTGCAAAGCCACAGTCTCTCAAGTCTTTTCAGTGGGTGGTTTGCCCCCTCGTGTATCCTGGGGAGTGCAAAGCCACAGTCTCTCAAGTCTTTTCAGTGGGTGATTTGCCCATTGCTTTATCCTGGGGAGTGCAAAGCCACAGTTTCTCAAGTGGATAAAAGTCTCCACTGGCTCTTGAGGTGGCTTGGTGCCCAGAGTGCTTCATCCTGCCAAGGACTGAGGTAGTGGATGCCTTTCTCCACTGGTTCTGGAGGGGGCATGGTGCCTAGAGTGCTTCATCCTGCCAAGGACTGGGGTAGTGGATGAGATACTCCACTGGTTCTGGTGGGGGCTTTGTGCCCAGAGTGCTTCATCCTGCCAAGGACTGAGGTAGTGGATGCATTTCTCCACTGGTTCTGGAGGGGGCTTTGTGCCCAGAGCGCTACATACTGCCAAGGACTGAGGTAGTGGATGCCTTTCTCCACTAGTTCTGGAGGGGGCTTTGTGCCCAGAGTGCTTCATCCTGCCAAGGACTGAGGTAGTGGCTGAGATACTCCACTGGTTCTGGAGGGGGTCTGGTGCCCAGAGTGCTCCATGTGCAGTGTGGCCGGAACAATATACTCACCTGGGTGTGTGTGCCATGAGATTGCCGAGGTACAGGTAGCATGATACGCCATGGAGGCAGAGACATACCCCACACTGCTGCGGCTTCGCATTCCATATGCAGGTGACAACTGTGATGACAGTGATGCTTCATGGAACCTGCCCAGGGTCCTGGAACTCACCACAAGCCTTGGACGACTGACCACTGGGGATGGTAGCCATGTCTGCGGTGGTGCCACTGTTGTGGGGCCGATGGCGGTGCTTGCGGCGGTGTCAGTTGTGGCGATGCTGGCTGCGGGGTCTGTGGTGGCGGTGCTGGCGGTGGGGTCTGTGGTGGCGGTGCTGGCTGCAGGGTCTGTGGCAGCGGTGATGGTGGTGGGGTCTGTGGCAGCGGTGCTGGTGGTGCTGGCTGCGGGGTCTGTGACAGCGGTGCTGGCTGCGGGGTCTGTGGTGGTGGAGCTGGCGGCGGGGTCTTTGGTGGTGCAGGTGGCGTGAAGGTGGCGGTGTTCTCCGCCGTACAGGTTGGCGTCGATGTGGACAGAAGGTGTGACACTGGTCCCTCAGTCAGTGCCACCATGCCCTCTCCTGACCTGCCCTTCAGTTTTTGGCCCTTCCCCACCTTTAAATGGTGGCGCAGCAGTCTTGCCACTATCCCCTTCCGTTTTCCCTGACCCCTTGGTGGCAGGTTTTTTCGGCTTCTCCCTCCAGGATGTGGGCACCTTTTTCACCTTGGCAGGTGGCGGAATGTCCTTGCCCTTGCTCTGTGGCACACTGGCAGCCCTGATGGTTGGCGAAATCCATGACCCCGCAGTTGCTGGCACAACTGTGCCTGGGGATGTGGTGGCTGAGGTGCTGGACTGGGACCTGGAAAGCCTGGCCCTTGGGGAAGGACATGGGGGAGGTGTAGGGAAGAGGTCAGTATTAGCCAGGAAAAGTTTTTTAGACACACTGGGACGGGTAGATGGAGGGGGTTTGGGAGTGGAGGTAGAGGCAGAGGTTGTAGGAGGCGTACGTCTGCTGAATTTGGGTGAAGGCGCATGGGCTGGAGGTTGTTGTGTGGTGGATGGCTGTTGGGTGGGTGTGTGCCTGCGTTTGTGTAGTTTGGGAGGAGGGCTCACAGACACATTTGGAGAGGACACTGGGGATGTGTGAATGGTAGTGGGGGTGTTGAGTGCACGTGAGCGGTGTGTGGTGATGGGCGTGCTGGTGATGGAGGTAGTGGCTGAGGATGTAGTGCATGCAGGTGTGAGTGGAGATGAGACTGGGAGGGAGGAGGGAGACGTGGAGGAGGGGGACACAGTGGAGGCAGTGGATGTCGGTATGTGTGCATGGGTATGATGCTTGTGTGAGTGCCTGTGGGATGTGTGGTGCTTATTTTTGCCTGAGCCACACGTGTGTGTTGATGTGTGTGCATGCTGGTCTGATGGTGTGCTTGGGATAGGCTGAGGTACAGGGGATTGGGTCTGGGTGGAGGAAGTTGGAGGGTGGAGGCTGGACACAGAGACAATGGCTGCCGTCAGTGCTGAGCCCAGAGCCTGAAATGCTCTCTGTTGGGCTGCCTGGCCAGAATTAATGCCCTCCAGGTATGCATTTGTTTGTTGCAAATGCCTCTGAGCACCCTGGATGGCATTCAGAATGGTAGACTGCACAACAGTGAGGGATCTCAGGAGGTAAATAGGCTCCTTACTGAGGGCAGCAGGGCTGACAGCCGCAGGGCCTGAGGTGACCTGTAAACTGTTGCAGTTGCTGGCAGGAGCTGGAGTTACAGATTTGCAGTAACTGTCTTGGAAACTTTGTTGCAAGTTACAGAGTTCCTGGAGCAGTTCTACTGTTGATCCAACGGTAGATGGTAAAGCAAAGGATGCAGCGGAGTCCTGTGGGAGTCTTGCAATCCAAATCTGAGGAAACACCCAGAGGAGAGACCCTAAATGGCCCTGAGAGGGTGATTGGTCACCTAACCAGGTAAGCACCTCTCAGGAGAGATCTCTGACGTTACCTGCTGGCACTGCGCACTCAGATGCTCCCAGAGTTTCCTGACCATCCTGAAAACAAGGTAGCAGAACCCAGGGAGGGGGATTGGACACCTAACCAGGTAAGCACCTCTCAGGAGGGGTCTCTGACATTACCTGCTGGCACTGGCCACTCAGATGCTTCCAGTATTCCCTGACCATCCTGAAAACAAGGTAGCAGAACCCAGGGACACTCTGGAGGAGCTCTGGGCACCACCCCTGTGGTGGTGATGGACAGGGGAGTGGTCACTCCCCTTTCTATTGTCCAGGTTTATGCCAGAGCAGGGACTGGGGGTTCCTGAACTGGTGTAGACTGGATTATGCAAGGAGGACACCATCTGTGCCCTTCAAAGCATTTCCAGAGGTTCTGGGATGATACCCCTCCCATGCCTATAACCTCTATTTCCAAAGGGAGAGGGTGTAACACCCCTCTCCTAAAGGAAATGCATTGTTCTGCCTTCCTGGGATTGAGCTGCTCAAGCCCCTAGAGGGCAGAAGCCTGCCTGTGAGGTGACAGCAGCTGGTTATGCAGTGGAAACCTCCGAAGGCAGTACTGGGGTGCCATGGTGGAGCCCCCAGAGTGCATGGGATTGTGCAACCAATACTAGAATCAGTATTGGGGTACAATTCCCAGTTGTTAGACACATCACAGTCCAGGAAAATGGGCCTGGAGGATGTGGGGACACCTCTGCAAGTGCAGACTCACAAACAGGTACTATGCACCTAACCTTCAGAGTCTGAAGTTTAGACATATAGGTGACTTATAAGTGACCTCATGCAGGGAAAGTGGCTGTGGAATAGTGCTTACACTATTTCACTCAGGCTGCAATGGCAGCCCTGAAGAAGTGTTTGTTAGAGCTCCTTATGGGTGGCAAAAGAAATGTGTCAGCCCATAAGGATCCCCCGGAACCCCAAAGCCCTGGATACCTAGGTACCATATACTGGGGACTTATAAGGGGGGTCCAGTATGCAATTTGGAGTGAAATATTGAGTCACTAGACTATAGTGACAAATTTAGAAACAGAGAGAGCATGAGCACTAGAGTTCTGATTAGCAGGACTCCAGTGACAATTTGGAAAACAGTGCAACTACTCTGGCAAGCAGGCCACAACCCATAAGCACTGGGGTCCTGACTAGGATGATCCCAGTGACACAGTCAAAACACACTGACAATCCGGTAGAAATTGGGGGTAACATGCAAAGACAGACAGTACTTTCCTACAATCATCTTTGCCTTTTCCTTCAACCTCTTCTGCTTCAGATCAATCTTGTCACTGTAGTACTTTGCATAACACCTCATCAATCATCTTTCCTTGCCAGCAAATCAAATGATTCTTAATCATATATAACTTCAAGCTTCATCCTTGAACACATCTAAATACAAAATTAATCCTGTCTCTTGGCTAAATAATTTCTGCTCCACTGTTTTGTCTGAATGCTTTCAGCAGTCTCTCATAATAAGCATGAACAGACTCCTATATTTCCTGAGATGTCCTGTCAATTCTTTGCCAATCAGTGTCTTTATGGGAAACTCCAGTTTTAAGAAACTCAATCACCTTGTAATAGTTTTTCATCACCTCTTCAGAGGACGCACTTGTGACTGCTTCTCTCAGTGGTTCACGCTTTGGCCAATCAATACTCTGCTTACACTCAACCCATAAATCTGCATGAACGACAGTCTCAAACAAAGTGTTCACATCTTCCCACAAACACTTAGCTAGCTTTACAAACATCTCTGTGTGCTTGTATCATTCCACTGGTTTCTCCCTCAACTTTGGGTAATAATTTGTAAATGACAATGGCCCTCATTACAACCCTGGTGGTCGGTGTTAAAGCGGCGGTAATACTGCCAACAGGCCGACGGAAAAAAAATGGGATTACGACCGTGGCGGAAACCGCCAACATAGCCAGCCACTTTAACACTCCGACCGCCAGGGCGGTACAAACAAACAGCACAACGGACACCACCAACAGACAGGCGGTCGACAATGTACCGCCCACCCTATCACAGCACGCCTATCCGCCACCTTTTCCGGGGCGGAACCAGTGCGAATAAAGACACGGTGGAAACAGTACAAAGAAGGGAAAACACTCACCTCTCCACACCCTATGAGGAACCAGGACGCCATGGAGCCCGAATTGCAGATACTGCCAGCGATGGTCTTCCTGCTCCTCTATCAGGAGCTCCAACGACGCCAGCAACTACCACGGTGAGTACTGCACCTACAACACAGGGGAGGGGGGAGGGAAAAGAGTGACACACACATGCAACACACAACACCCCTACCCCCACCCTCACCCACAACACTACACACACAAATCCATGCTGCAACATTACATATACTGTACACCCCCCACCCCACCTTGAATACCGCAAGGACAAAAGGAAATGATTGTAACAATTGTAATCAATAAAAATCCATTAGTCAAAAGTCAAAATCCAGTATATACAATTGTGTACACCAACCACACAAGTCCGGATAGTGCACCAATCATTGTCTGTGGACCAATGGGCCCAAAATGCATGGGCGAGGCCCACACATGATACCTGACTCCAAACGGAGAGAACACTGGAGGGGCACCACATAGAAAATATACAGGCACCTCAGGGGGTGAGGGGGCACCTCAGCCTGATGAATGCACAATGCCACTGCTCCACGAGGTGGCTCCTTGCCCATTGCTTTATGCTGGGGAGTGCAAAGCCACAGTCTCTCAAGTCTTTTCAATGGGTGGTTTGCCCACTGCTTTATCCTGGGGAGTGCAAAGCCACAGTCTCACAAGTCTTTCCAGTGGGTGGTTTGCCCACTGCTTTATTGCTGGGGAGTGCAAAGCCACAGTCTCTCAAGTCTTTTCAATGGGTGGTTTGCCCACTGCTTTATCCTGGGGAGTGCAAAGCCACAGTCTCACAAGTCTTTTCAGTGGGTGGTTTGCCACTGCTTTATCCCAGGGAAAGTGCAAAGCCACAGTCTCTCAAGTCTTTTCCGTGGGTGGTTTGCCCACTGCTGTATCCTGGGGAGTGCAAAGCCACAGTCTCTCAAGTCTTTTCAGTGGGTGGTTTGCCCCCTCGTGTATCCTGGGGAGTGCAAAGCCACAGTCTCTCAAGTCTTTTCAGTGGGTGATTTGCCCATTGCTTTATCCTGGGGAGTGCAAAGCCACAGTTTCTCAAGTGGATAAAAGTCTCCACTGGCTCTTGAGGTGGCTTGGTGCCCAGAGTGCTTCATCCTGCCAAGGACTGAGGTAGTGGATGCCTTTCTCCACTGGTTCTGGAGGGGGCATGGTGCCTAGAGTGCTTCATCCTGCCAAGGACTGGGGTAGTGGATGAGATACTCCACTGGTTCTGGTGGGGGCTTTGTGCCCAGAGTGCTTCATCCTGCCAAGGACTGAGGTAGTGGATGCATTTCTCCACTGGTTCTGGAGGGGGCTTTGTGCCCAGAGCGCTACATACTGCCAAGGACTGAGGTAGTGGATGCCTTTCTCCACTAGTTCTGGAGGGGGCTTTGTGCCCAGAGTGCTTCATCCTGCCAAGGACTGAGGTAGTGGCTGAGATACTCCACTGGTTCTGGAGGGGGTCTGGTGCCCAGAGTGCTCCATGTGCAGTGTGGCCGGAACAATATACTCACCTGGGTGTGTGTGCCATGAGATTGCCGAGGTACAGGTAGCATGATACGCCATGGAGGCAGAGACATACCCCACACTGCTGCGGCTTCGCATTCCATATGCAGGTGACAACTGTGATGACAGTGATGCTTCATGGAACCTGCCCAGGGTCCTGGAACTCACCACAAGCCTTGGACGACTGACCACTGGGGATGGTAGCCATGTCTGCGGTGGTGCCACTGTTGTGGGGCCGATGACGGTGCTTGCGGCGGTGTCAGTTGTGGCGATGCTGGCTGCGGGGTCTGTGGTGGCGGTGCTGGCGGTGGGGTCTGTGGTGGCGGTGCTGGCTGCAGGGTCTGTGGCAGCGGTGATGGTGGTGGGGTCTGTGGCAGCGGTGCTGGTGGTGCTGGCTGCGGGGTCTGTGACAGCGGTGCTGGCTGCGGGGTCTGTGGTGGTGGAGCTGGCGGCGGGGTCTTTGGTGGTGCAGGTGGCGTGAAGGTGGCGGTGTTCTCCGCCGTACAGGTTGGCGTCGATGTGGACAGAAGGTGTGACACTGGTCCCTCAGTCAGTGCCACCATGCCCTCTCCTGACCTGCCCTTCAGTTTTTGGCCCTTCCCCACCTTTAAATGGTGGCGCAGCAGTCTTGCCACTATCCCCTTCCGTTTTCCCTGACCCCTTGGTGGCAGGTTTTTTCGGCTTCTCCCTCCAGGATGTGGGCACCTTTTTCACCTTGGTAGGTGGCGGAATGTCCTTGCCCTTGCTCTGTGGCACACTGGCAGCCCTGATGGTTGGCGAAATCCATGACCCCGCAGTTGCTGGCACAACTGTGCCTGGGGATGTGGTGGCTGAGGTGCTGGACTGGGACCTGGAAAGCCTGGCCCTTGGGGAAGGACATGGGGGAGGTGTAGGGAAGAGGTCAGTATTAGCCAGGAAAAGTTTTTTAGACACACTGGGACGGGTAGATGGAGGGGGTTTGGGAGTGGAGGTAGAGGCAGAGGTTGTAGGAGGGGTACGTCTGCTGAATTTGGGTGAAGGCGCATGGGCTGGAGGTTGTTGTGTGGTGGATGGCTGTTGGGTGGGTGTGTGCCTGCGTTTGTGTAGTTTGGGAGGAGGGCTCACAGACACATTTGGAGAGGACACTGGGGATGTGTGAATGGTAGTGGGGGTGTTGAGTGCACGTGAGCGGTGTGTGGTGATGGGCGTGCTGGTGATGGAGGTAGTGGCTGAGGATGTAGTGCATGCAGGTGTGAGTGGAGATGAGACTGGGAGGGAGGAGGGAGACGTGGAGGAGGGGGACACAGTGGAGGCAGTGGATGTCGGTATGTGTGCATGGGTATGATGCTTGTGTGAGTGCCTGTGGGATGTGTGGTGCTTATTTTTGCCTGAGCCACACGTGTGTGTTGATGTGTGTGCATGCTGGTCTGATGGTGTGCTTGGGATAGGCTGAGGTACAGGGGATTGGGTCTGGGTGGAGGAAGTTGGAGGGTGGAGGCTGGACACAGAGACAATGGCTGCCGTCAGTGCTGAGCCCAGAGCCTGAAATGCTCTCTGTTGGGCTGCCTGGCCAGAATTAATGCCCTCCAGGTATGCATTTGTTTGTTGCAAATGCCTCTGAGCACCCTGGATGGCATTCAGAATGGTAGACTGCACAACAGTGAGGGATCTCAGGAGGTAAATAGGCTCCTTACTGAGGGCAGCAGGGCTGACAGCCGCAGGGCCTGAGGTGACCTGTAAACTGTTGCAGTTGCTGGCAGGAGCTGGAGTTACAGATTTGCAGTAACTGTCTTGGAAACTTTGTTGCAAGTTACAGAGTTCCTGGAGCAGTTCTACTGTTGATCCAACGGTAGATGGTAAAGCAAAGGATGCAGCGGAGTCCTGTGGGAGTCTTGCAATCCAAATCTGAGGAAACACCCAGAGGAGAGACCCTAAATGGCCCTGAGAGGGTGATTGGTCACCTAACCAGGTAAGCACCTCTCAGGAGAGATCTCTGACGTTACCTGCTGGCACTGCGCACTCAGATGCTCCCAGAGTTTCCTGACCATCCTGAAAACAAGGTAGCAGAACCCAGGGAGGGGGATTGGACACCTAACCAGGTAAGCACCTCTCAGGAGGGGTCTCTGACATTACCTGCTGGCACTGGCCACTCAGATGCTTCCAGTATTCCCTGACCATCCTGAAAACAAGGTAGCAGAACCCAGGGACACTCTGGAGGAGCTCTGGGCACCACCCCTGTGGTGGTGATGGACAGGGGAGTGGTCACTCCCCTTTCTATTGTCCAGGTTTATGCCAGAGCAGGGACTGGGGGTTCCTGAACTGGTGTAGACTGGATTATGCAAGGAGGACACCATCTGTGCCCTTCAAAGCATTTCCAGAGGTTCTGGGATGATACCCCTCCCATGCCTATAACCTCTATTTCCAAAGGGAGAGGGTGTAACACCCCTCTCCTAAAGGAAATGCATTGTTCTGCCTTCCTGGGATTGAGCTGCTCAAGCCCCTAGAGGGCAGAAGCCTGCCTGTGAGGTGACAGCAGCTGGTTATGCAGTGGAAACCTCCGAAGGCAGTACTGGGGTGCCATGGTGGAGCCCCCAGAGTGCATGGGATTGTGCAACCAATACTAGAATCAGTATTGGGGTACAATTCCCAGTTGTTAGACACATCACAGTCCAGGAAAATGGGCCTGGAGGATGTGGGGACACCTCTGCAAGTGCAGACTCACAAACAGGTACTATGCACCTAACCTTCAGAGTCTGAAGTTTAGACATATAGGTGACTTATAAGTGACCTCATGCAGTGAAAGTGGCTGTGGAATAGTGCTTACACTATTTCACTCAGGCTGCAATGGCAGCCCTGAAGAAGTGTTTGTTAGAGCTCCTTATGGGTGGCAAAAGAAATGTGTCAGCCCATAAGGATCCCCCAGAACCCCAAAGCCCTGGATACCTAGGTACCATATACTGGGGACTTATAAGGGGGGTCCAGTATGCAATTTGGAGTGAAATATTGAGTCACTAGACTATAGTGACAAATTTAGAAACAGAGAGAGCATGAGCACTAGAGTTCTGATTAGCAGGACTCCAGTGACAATTTGGAAAACAGTGCAACTACTCTGGCAAGCAGGCCACAACCCATAAGCACTGGGGTCCTGACTAGGATGATCCCAGTGACACAGTCAAAACACACTGACAATCCGGTAGAAATTGGGGGTAACATGCAAAGACAGACAGTACTTTCCTACAATCATCTTTGCCTTTTCCTTCAACCTCTTCTGCTTCAGATCAATCTTGTCACTGTAGTACTTTGCATAACACCTCATCAATCATCTTTCCTTGCCAGCAAATCAAATGATTCTTAATCATATATAACTTCAAGCTTCATCCTTGAACACATCTAAATACAAAATTAATCCTGTCTCTTGGCTAAATAATTTCTGCTCCACTGTTTTGTCTGAATGCTTTCAGCAGTCTCTCATAATAAGCATGAACAGACTCCTATATTTCCTGAGATGTCCTGTCAATTCTTTGCCAATCAGTGTCTTTATGGGAAACTCCAGTTTTAAGAAACTCAATCACCTTGTAATAGTTTTTCATCACCTCTTCAGAGGACGCACTTGTGACTGCTTCTCTCAGTGGTTCACGCTTTGGCCAATCAATACTCTGCTTACACTCAACCCATAAATCTGCATGAACGACAGTCTCAAACAAAGTGTTCACATCTTCCCACAAACACTTAGCTAGCTTTACAAACATCTCTGTGTGCTTGTATCATTCCACTGGTTTCTCCCTCAACTTTGGGTAATAATTTGTAAATGACAATGGCCCTCATTACAACCCTGGTGGTCGGTGTTAAAGCGGCGGTAATACTGCCAACAGGCCGACGGAAAAAAAATGGGATTACGACCGTGGCGGAAACCGCCAACATAGCCAGCCACTTTAACACTCCGACCGCCAGGGCGGTACAAACAAACAGCACAACGGACACCACCAACAGACAGGCGGTCGACAATGTACCGCCCACCCTATCACAGCACGCCTATCCGCCACCTTTTCCGGGGCGGAACCAGTGCGAATAAAGACACGGTGGAAACAGTACAAAGAAGGGAAAACACTCACCTCTCCACACCCTATGAGGAACCAGGACGCCATGGAGCCCGAATTGCAGATACTGCCAGCGATGGTCTTCCTGCTCCTCTATCAGGAGCTCCAACGACGCCAGCAACTACCACGTGAGTACTGCACCTACAACACAGGGGAGGGGGGAGGGAAAAGAGTGACACACACATGCAACACACAACACCCCTACCCCCACCCTCACCCACAACACTACACACACAAATCCATGCTGCAACATTACATATACTGTACACCCCCCACCCCACCTTGAATACCGCAAGGACAAAAGGAAATGATTGTAACAATTGTAATCAATAAAAATCCATTAGTCAAAAGTCAAAATCCAGTATATACAATTGTGTACACCAACCACACAAGTCAGGATAGTGCACCAATCATTGTCTGTGGACCAATGGGCCCAAAATGCATGGGCGAGGCCCACACATGATACCTGACTCCAAACGGAGAGAACACTGGAGGGGCACCACATAGAAAATATACAGGCACCTCAGGGGGTGAGGGGGCACCTCAGCCTGATGAATGCACAATGCCACTGCTCCACGAGGTGGCTCCTTGCCCATTGCTTTATGCTGGGGAGTGCAAAGCCACAGTCTCTCAAGTCTTTTCAATGGGTGGTTTGCCCACTGCTTTATCCTGGGGAGTGCAAAGCCACAGTCTCACAAGTCTTTCCAGTGGGTGGTTTGCCCACTGCTTTATTGCTGGGGAGTGCAAAGCCACAGTCTCTCAAGTCTTTTCAATGGGTGGTTTGCCCACTGCTTTATCCTGGGGAGTGCAAAGCCACAGTCTCACAAGTCTTTTCAGTGGGTGGTTTGCCACTGCTTTATCCCAGGGAAAGTGCAAAGCCACAGTCTCTCAAGTCTTTTCCGTGGGTGGTTTGCCCACTGCTGTATCCTGGGGAGTGCAAAGCCACAGTCTCTCAAGTCTTTTCAGTGGGTGGTTTGCCCCCTCGTGTATCCTGGGGAGTGCAAAGCCACAGTCTCTCAAGTCTTTTCAGTGGGTGATTTGCCCATTGCTTTATCCTGGGGAGTGCAAAGCCACAGTTTCTCAAGTGGATAAAAGTCTCCACTGGCTCTTGAGGTGGCTTGGTGCCCAGAGTGCTTCATCCTGCCAAGGACTGAGGTAGTGGATGCCTTTCTCCACTGGTTCTGGAGGGGGCATGGTGCCTAGAGTGCTTCATCCTGCCAAGGACTGGGGTAGTGGATGAGATACTCCACTGGTTCTGGTGGGGGCTTTGTGCCCAGAGTGCTTCATCCTGCCAAGGACTGAGGTAGTGGATGCATTTCTCCACTGGTTCTGGAGGGGGCTTTGTGCCCAGAGCGCTACATACTGCCAAGGACTGAGGTAGTGGATGCCTTTCTCCACTAGTTCTGGAGGGGGCTTTGTGCCCAGAGTGCTTCATCCTGCCAAGGACTGAGGTAGTGGCTGAGATACTCCACTGGTTCTGGAGGGGGTCTGGTGCCCAGAGTGCTCCATGTGCAGTGTGGCCGGAACAATATACTCACCTGGGTGTGTGTGCCATGAGATTGCCGAGGTACAGGTAGCATGATACGCCATGGAGGCAGAGACATACCCCACACTGCTGCGGCTTCGCATTCCATATGCAGGTGACAACTGTGATGACAGTGATGCTTCATGGAACCTGCCCAGGGTCCTGGAACTCACCACAAGCCTTGGACGACTGACCACTGGGGATGGTAGCCATGTCTGCGGTGGTGCCACTGTTGTGGGGCCGATGACGGTGCTTGCGGCGGTGTCAGTTGTGGCGATGCTGGCTGCGGGGTCTGTGGTGGCGGTGCTGGCGGTGGGGTCTGTGGTGGCGGTGCTGGCTGCAGGGTCTGTGGCAGCGGTGATGGTGGTGGGGTCTGTGGCAGCGGTGCTGGTGGTGCTGGCTGCGGGGTCTGTGACAGCGGTGCTGGCTGCGGGGTCTGTGGTGGTGGAGCTGGCGGCGGGGTCTTTGGTGGTGCAGGTGGCGTGAAGGTGGCGGTGTTCTCCGCCGTACAGGTTGGCGTCGATGTGGACAGAAGGTGTGACACTGGTCCCTCAGTCAGTGCCACCATGCCCTCTCCTGACCTGCCCTTCAGTTTTTGGCCCTTCCCCACCTTTAAATGGTGGCGCAGCAGTCTTGCCACTATCCCCTTCCGTTTTCCCTGACCCCTTGGTGGCAGGTTTTTTCGGCTTCTCCCTCCAGGATGTGGGCACCTTTTTCACCTTGGCAGGTGGCAGAATGTCCTTGCCCTTGCTCTGTGGCACACTGGCAGCCCTGATGGTTGGCGAAATCCATGACCCCGCAGTTGCTGGCACAACTGTGCCTGGGGATGTGGTGGCTGAGGTGCTGGACTGGGACCTGGAAAGCCTGGCCCTTGGGGAAGGACATGGGGGAGGTGTAGGGAAGAGGTCAGTATTAGCCAGGAAAAGTTTTTTAGACACACTGGGACGGGTAGATGGAGGGGGTTTGGGAGTGGAGGTAGAGGCAGAGGTTGTAGGAGGCGTACGTCTGCTGAATTTGGGTGAAGGCGCATGGGCTGGAGGTTGTTGTGTGGTGGATGGCTGTTGGGTGGGTGTGTGCCTGCGTTTGTGTAGTTTGGGAGGAGGGCTCACAGACACATTTGGAGAGGACACTGGGGATGTGTGAATGGTAGTGGGGGTGTTGAGTGCACGTGAGCGGTGTGTGGTGATGGGCGTGCTGGTGATGGAGGTAGTGGCTGAGGATGTAGTGCATGCAGGTGTGAGTGGAGATGAGACTGGGAGGGAGGAGGGAGACGTGGAGGAGGGGGACACAGTGGAGGCAGTGGATGTCGGTATGTGTGCATGGGTATGATGCTTGTGTGAGTGCCTGTGGGATGTGTGGTGCTTATTTTTGCCTGAGCCACACGTGTGTGTTGATGTGTGTGCATGCTGGTCTGATGGTGTGCTTGGGATAGGCTGAGGTACAGGGGATTGGGTCTGGGTGGAGGAAGTTGGAGGGGGGAGGCTGGACACAGAGACAATGGCTGCCATCAGTGCTGAGCCCAGAGCCTGAAATGCTCTCTGTTGGGCTGCCTGGCCAGAATTAATGCCCTCCAGGTATGCATTTGTTTGTTGCAAATGCCTCTGAGCACCCTGGATGGCATTCAGAATGGTAGACTGCACAACAGTGAGGGATCTCAGGAGGTAAATAGGCTCCTTACTGAGGGCAGCAGGGCTGACAGCCGCAGGGCCTGAGGTGCCTGGGACGAAGGAGATGCCCACCCTCCTGGGTGAGCGGGCACGGGACACACGCTAAAGGGCTGCTGGGAGGGCGGTGCTGGTGGGGGGCTGGCAGCTGTAGCTGTTGATGCGGGGGGCACAGAGGGGCCCACCACCACAAGGGAGCACACATCAGAGGAGGAGTTGCTGTAACTGCTGTCTGCTCCTGTCCACGCCGTGGAGCTCCCCTCGCCCTCCGTCCCACTGGTGGCTTCGGACTCCGTTGTTTCGCCCTCCTGGGCAAAGTAGTATGCAGCTCCCTCCTGCTCCAGTGCCATTGCTCCACCGCCTGTTGATGCTATTGCACAGAAGAATAGGGAGACCACAAAAAGGGATAGACAGAAGAAAGACATGTTCAGTGCATGCAACACCACTACTGTTGGCATACACTACAGACACAGCAGCCCTCTGCACTATGACATGCACTTAAAGTTCCTAGATTAATCACATGCCCATGGGGTACAAGGCCTAAGCCTGATTGCTGCACACATGGAAGTCACTGAAGCCTGACTAGGTGTAAATGGCACTAACCACTAGTGGGGTTGGGGTGCCACTGAGTCTGCCTCACAAGGGATCTTGCCTACCAAGCTCGCCCTGGCCTAGGGGAACCCACTGCTCACCTCCCCCACCCAGACACCTCGTAATGCGTGCAGAGTCAGCTTAATGAGAGTGTACTCACCCCGTGTGGCTGCTGTGATGCCCTCAAGCGCCCATCCAACTCCGGATATGCCACCTCCAGGATCCGGAACATCAGGGGGGTCATGGTGCGACGGGCACCCCTCCCACATTGGGAGGCCATCCCCAGCTGGGCCTCCGCTGTCTTCTTGCTCCAGTGGCGAAGGTCCTCCCATCTTTTACAGCAGTGAGTGCTCCATCTGTAGTGGACCCCCAGGGTCCAGACGTCCTTGGCGATGGCACGCCAAATAGCCTTCTTCTACCCGTCCGGACCGTCATACTCATTGGCCCACGTTCCCACCCTTGCCCTGACGCACATACACTCACCGTCCGCACATGCAGGCCTAAGTCCCCCCCATTTATCTTCCATCCACACCACTTCAAACAGGCATTGCCCATGCAGCATGCTCACAGTGCACTGACCTGTTTGTCTGGAGGACCGCACAGTTGTGTGTACTGGGGGAGGACCCCATCCACTAGTATCTCCAACTGCTCCGAAGTGAAGGCAGAGGCCCTTTCCCTAGAGACATGAGACATTTTTGCTTACAGACTGAGGTCACAGCAGCACTTGCAGTGTAGGTCCTCTCCTGTTGAAGGTCAGGTATCAAGTGAGTGAACAGACAGAAAATGGCGGTCACCGCCGGCGAACATCATCACTGGCTCCTCGGACCCATAGGGTCCAATGTTAACCAATGCAGGATTGAACCGCGGTCTTCGACCGCCTACCGCTACGGTGTACAACGCCAGTGCAGTTACCTCATATCCCCTTGTCCCACCTTACAGGTCAGGCAGCCGCCATTTCAGGGGGCCACATGGCATTAATATTAACTGCGTCACACCAATCTAGGCCTTGAATACACACAGTAACAGGCACATTGCGGATTAATAAATGTGTGCAAATGACATTTTGTGATACCTCAGTGTTGGCTGACTCTCTGCTCGCTGTTCTCATCCATAGGGCACGTCTGTTGGGGCAGGTGATGTGATGGCGGCATCTTCCGGTGGACCTGTCGACAATGGAAGAGAGACACATAATAGTCACCTATAGACTTGATCGTGCAACAATCCTTGAACTGTGTGCCCAGTTGGAGCCAGACATGATGTCAGCTGTCCACCATCCATCAGGAATCCGCCCTTTGGTGCAGGTCCTGTCAGTACTCCATTTCCTGGCAAGTGGTTCCTTTCAAACAGCAGTGGCCGTTGCATCAGGGATGGCCCAGCCAATGTTCTCTAACATGTTGTCCAGAGTGTTGTCTGCCCTGCTGAAACACATGCGCAGCTACATCGTATTCCCTCAGGTGGAGAATTTGCCCACAGTGAAAGGTGACTTCTATGCCCTGGGACATATCCACAACATCATAGATTCCATTGATGGGACACATATGGCCTTGGTACCCCCCGCAGGAGTGAACAGGTGTACAGAAACCGGAAGAGCTACCATTCTATGAATGTGCAGATGGAGTGTTTGGCCGACCAGTACACCTCCAATGTGAATGCCAAATTTCCTGGCTCAGTGCATGACGCTTACATTTTGAGGAATAGCAGCATCCCTTATGTGATGGGGCTTCTCTCTACTACTCACCAAAGAAGGTGTGCCAGATCATCGTGGCCTGCTGTATGCTGCACAACCTGGCTTTGTGACGGCAGGTGCCTTTTCTGCAGGAGGATGGGCCATCTAGTGGTCTTGTGGCAGCTGTGGAGCCTATGGACAGTGAAGAAGAGGAGGCAGAAGAAGAGGATATCGACAACAGAAACAGCATAATCATGCAATACTTCCAGTGAGACACGAGTAAGAAGATGTCACTGCCTCCCACATCTCATACTATTGTTGGAGCTAGCATAAGTCTGTCATTTTCACTCAGTGTATGGACCCTGACTTGTCACTTTGCCTTTCCATTTCACAGATGTGGGTCCCACTTTGTGCCCTCTGCTATATTTCCTCCAGTCCTACAGCTGTGTTACATCGGTATGTGAACAATTAAATTGACATTGCTATATTCCATGGTAATTGCAATTACACGTTTGTGAAAGCACAGACTGACTCCAGATTGTTTTGTGATTGAAGTGGTTTTATTTCTGTGCAAATAAGTGGAGGGTGTTGTAAATTGGGCAGGGGTGATGGTGGAGGAATGTCCATGGCAGAGTCCAGTCTATTTGTTTCACAGGTGCATTGTCCAAAGGGGCATAGGAAGTGGAGCAATGGCAGTTTAAGGATGGACAGGGTCTCATTTCCTTGAGGGGGTCTTGGCAATGGTCTCTGTCTTGTTCCTGGATCTCAGGGGCCGTTTGCACGGTGGTTCTCCATCTGCAGGGGGCGGGATGCTGGTGTTGTGTTCTTGTGGTGGTGCCTCCTGTCCACTAGCGACAGCGGAGGTTGTGGGCTGTTCATCGTCCAGGCTAGTGTCAGGGGCCCCTTATTGTGCCACAGTGTCCCTCCTGGTGTTGACAAGGATCTTGCAGCACCCCTGCAATGGTGACCAGGGTGTTGTTTATGGACTTCAGGTCCTCCCTGATCCCCAGATAGTGTTCCTCCAGCAGCCGCTGGGTCTCCTGAAACTTGGCCAGTACTGTTGCCATTGTTTCCTGGTAATGATGGTAAGCTCCCATGATGTTGGAGAGGGCCTTGTGGAGAGTGGGTTCCCTGGGCCTGTCCTCCCCGTGTCGCACAGCAGTCCTCCCAGTTTCCCTGTTTTCCTGAGCCTCTGTCCCCTGAACCGTGTGCCCACTGCCACTGCCCCAGGTCCCTGATTTTCTTGGGTTGGTGGGTTTGCCTGGGTTTCCTGTAGTGGTGAACACACTGCTGATTGACGTGTCCTGGGGACAGAGGGATGGGCCTGCTGGGTGGGTACTGTGCTGGTATTTCCTGAGGGGGAAGGGTCTGTGGTGGCTTGTGACAGTGTCAGAGGAAACGACTGTCCTGAGGTCCCTGATGGGCCGGGCTGGTCATCTTGATCCAGTTGTGCAGAGCTGCTATCATCACTATGGGTCTCTTCTGTGGGGAGACTAGATATGTCTGGTAACTCCTGTCTGGAGACGATGGGTTGGGGTCCTGCAGGGGTGTAAAGGCATGATTTTTGCATTTTTGTGCGCCATTGTGTGCAATGGGTGAGTGACCCTGTACTCCAGTGCTTGCATTCTTGTCTTGGTCCTTGTGTGATATTTTGTTTGGGGTCTCTGTGGGTATCTGTAGTGGACATGCTTTGGTGATGGGTGTCCATGCTTTGGTGTTGCATGCAGGGCTTGGTGTTGGGATGGGTAGGTTGTGATAGTGGGGCATATGTGAGGTGTTGGAGTGATGGGGTGAGGGTGGGAGTATGTGATGGCATGCAGGTAGGGTGGGGGATATAATAGTAAAGCTTTGACTTACCAGAGTCCAGTCCTCCTGCTACTCCTGCGAGGCCCTCAGGATGCCGTATTGCCAAGATCTGCTCCTCCCATGTTGTTAGTTGTGGGGGAGGAGGTGGGGGTCCACCACCAGTCCTCTGTACAGCAATCTGGTGTCTGGAGACCACGGAACGCACCTTCCCCCGTAGGTCGTTCCACCTCTTCCTGATGTCATCCCGTGTTCTGGGGTGCTGTCCCACTGCGTTGACCCTGTCAATGATTCTGTGCCATAACTCCATCTTCCTTGCAATGGAGGTGTGCTGCACCTGTGATCCGAATAGCTGTGGCTCTACCCGGACGATTTCCTCCACCATGACTCTGAGCTCCTCCTCAGAGAACCTGGGGTGTCTATGAGGTGCCATGATGTGGAGTGGGTGATGTGTGAGGTGGTGTGTGCTGTGATGTGTGAGGGGATGTGTTGTGTGTTGTTTGAGGTGAGTGGATGTTGTGTAAGTCATGATTTTGTGTGTCTGTGAATGCTGGTTTTGTTTATGGTGGTGTCTCTCTCTGGCGTGGTTTCAGAATTCTGGTAGTAAGGCCTTGTGGGTGATGTGGGAGTGTGTTTTATATTGGATTGGGTGTGTGGGTGTGGTGTGTGTATGTGTGTCAGGTGTGTGTATTTTGAATTGTCCAATGTGGTTGTGTTTTGTAAATGTGTGTGTATTTGGATTTGTGGGTTGTGATAGTGTGGGCGTATTCCTGTTGGTGTGATGGTGGAGGTTTTGTTATCGCCAGTTTATCACTGACCTTTGCTGTGGCGGACTTGTGTGGGTGTCTGTATTATGGCGGATTCCGAGCTGTGGGTCGTAATAGCTGTAGCGGAATTCTGCAGCTGCAGCGGTATGTTGGTGGTCTTCTGCACGGCGGTAAGTCGCATTTATCGCCAGGGTTGTAATGAGGGCCAATATGTCACTTCTACTCCAAGGAACATGAACAAAATTCCCTCCCGAAATGTCTCTTATTGGCATCATTTTTAAAGCTCCTTCAGCCTGCTCTATGTCATTCAAAGATGCGGGCCTTTTCTTCTGATCTCTTTTCTTCACCTATCTGCCTTCCCATTTTTCTAAAGCTCCCCATGTTTGAATGTTTTGAATTAATTCCTTGATGTGAATTTTCGTTCCAGGTGATATCATGTTTGCAAATGTCTCTTGCATCAAATTCTAATCTGTTGCTCTTCTTCAACTGCTTGCGTTTATTCATTTCAATTTCAAATTTCTCAGCCAAATTATCTAATTTATCATACAATTGTCCTGCTCAAAGAGTAACATCCTTGCACATTAAGTGCAATTCATTTTCACTTTAAGAATCTAACCTATCCAACTCAAGGGTTCACTCACTCATTTATTTCCAATTTTAAGATAGCCATGTTAAATGTCTTTTCTCCCTCCGGCGTGTTTCCCGGGACTGATGCTCCACTCAGATTATCTAACCATTCAGTCAACTGTTGGGCTGTCAGCCCTTCTAAACTAATGTTGTTAGTACTGTTTCGGGGCACAAACTGCAGTACATTGCATGGGGTGCTTACAGCTTGCTCTTGAGTCATCACAGATGATCTAACTGAGCACGGGGGACATGTCACATCAATCAGGGAACCAATTCCACTGTGTCTGATTCAAAGCAAAATAAATCATAGGGGTCATGGCTAGCACAGTAGTGCAGAGTCTCTCCATTTCTGCATTAGTTCCAAAGTGTGAATTCATTACTTATGCTAGATTTGGAATCTGGGGATCACTCTCATTATTAATCTGGGGATATAACAGAACTACTGGATCTACGGTTGTGGGGACTGTTAATTCTTCTGGTCCTGACAAATTCATTTGTCTATGCAGGAACATTAATCCTTTACCTTGACCAGTTAATACTGTACCAAAAGCCTGAGATGACTGATTCAGGGCAAGTTTCTGTGGTGTCAATTCTGGGGAATAGATAAACATTGTCTGTCTTTGATTCACAAATTGTGCAGGTGTCTGTATATTAGGTGTGGACTCAAGCTGAGTCATTCCTGCATTCTGAATTGGCTGTGGTATAACTTGGGCTGGAAAATTCTAAACTGTGTTAATACTTGGATTTGTCAGATAAACCACTGGTACCTGTGCAACATTAGCAGTAGGCACATATGGAGTCATCTGAATCTGACTTTTTGCAACTGGAGCTGTGAAAACATTCGGGACCATATTCTGATTCACTGATGTGACTGCATTATACGTTGGGGGACAATTCTGCAATAACTGCGTTATAAACTCATCTTCTGAATCACTCTCGACATCTGCCACTCTTTTGTTTTCACACAATTTCTGTTCTGTATCTTCCTCAGTAATCTATTTGGCTTTAAGCTTAACATTTTCCTCACCTCCCTCTGTAATTGCTGGAAATAGCTTCACTGTATGCAAGGTATCTTCTCTCCACATTCTCTACTCTGCATCCCATCTATCTTCTGCTAGCGTCTTTTCTGCTCTCCTCATTCTCCTTTTGAATTTGTGAGCCTCTTTTTGTCTTGCAACGATTTGCCAAATAGCATGTGCTTCAAACTGTACAGGAGTAGACAGGGGCTTTGATTTATACAACGCCTTCATCAGATTCTCCAAAATTCTCAAATGAAAGGTTCCATAACTAGGAAAAGCTAAGGTACCTTCCTTTTCATTTATTTTGCGCTATTGATTGTCCAAAGATATGTTGAAACTCCTCTCTCTTGCATTATCTCGACTGCTGGTCTACCCTCAGGTGGAGTTGCTCACCCTCTTGAACTGGAATAAAACATCTCCTCTCATTGCGCTCCTTAAAGATTTGGAAAACCTAATTTTTACACAAATTTAATTCACTAGAACAACATCTACAAAACCAGGAAATAATTTTCAATCCCACAATCCTATTCTCAAGCTGTTTTCAAGCTATAGCAGTGCAATCTTGTCCGCCAATCTGTGCGATGGTTTCCACAACAACTGACCTATCCCAGCGTGGACCAAATTACATCATGCTCACTCCTTTCAGCTGCTGCAACTCACCTCAGAGCCATCTCATACACCTCTTACCCAAAACCTAAATGCAAATATTGCGAGCACAAAAACCAAAACCTGTTTGCTTACTATGGGTAGGACTCAAACACTTCGAAAGCTGTACAAAAATGTCAAATGAGGCCTTTATTACAAACAGCTTTCTCACAAATGCAAGTAAGAGTTGCCCCGCAAACCTCACTCCGATTATTGCGGATCCACTATGTACACTCAGGATTCACCTAATACCATCCAGCAACACATTCACACAAGCTAAAATACTACTGGTATTATTGACAGCACTCAATCGACCAATACCTTACCTGCAGACAATAAATTAATGAAGTGTCTCCATACATTTGTACAATACTACTCTGGAGTCTTAGGCCTCACAGAACCCATTACAAAAACAACCACGTGGGTAATTTTTTAACACAAAGTGCAACATTCACTTGAAGTATTCCAACTCCCCACTCTCGTACTTGGAGTATGCAAACTCCCTGCTCAATCACCTTGAAGTACGCAAAGTCCCTACTTCACTTCATAAATCACACCTCACCATGAATTGGCAAAGCATTGCAAGCATAAAACCCTACTCAAAACACATACAGTACACTTGGAACACAAAGCTGGAATTCCATCAGCCACTACACTACACCAAAAACAACTCACAATGTTGGCAAATTCTGATTCTTCCCCTCACAACACAAAACCATAGCTCTGCTACCAAAACTGCTGGAGAGCTGGGGCCCTGAAAACATTCTACTCTACAGTTCTGGGTTCAACAACCACCAATGCTCGGTTGAACACCAACACCTGGTCTCACCTATTGAGGTTGACTGAATCCTTGGACCTGGTGAAAAGTGTTGTATTCAGAATCATTCAATAACAAATCAATGACAATATATATCCCAAACAATAGTAAACACCTTAACAGTTTGTCGTAGTTTTACTATTGCTATAGGCAAGACTGATGTTTTAAGGATGACAGTACTTATGTTTGTAGGTAACTATACTAATCCTACAACAAGTCATAATTGTTTGTCCCAACCCTCCCGGCTCACAAGCAGTACCTAACCAAAAACCCAAACAGTAAAAAGGTGATTTGTGGCACCCTTTAAGCATGAGCTCAAATGTGCGACATCTTAGGGAGGTCGTGTTTAAACAGAGATTACCCTTTTCTCACATGAGCAACATGTCTCAGTCATACACAGGCAATGAAAGAGATGCAGTAAAGTTTTCAATAGGTTTTTATTAACAAGACTGCAATCCATGATAAATTGCATGGGCTGCAATGATTAGGATAATAAGCAATGCAAGAAATAGAATTGTAAAAACGAGAGTCATGAATACAAAGAACCCCACCATCTTGCAATAACATGAGAGATGTAATAAGCACTACTACCCCAGCACAATTAATCTAATCACTAACCTAATGAGAGCTAGGTGTGATAAAACTAATCTTCCAGTATCATGTCGATGAGAAGGGTCCCCCAAACCTCTTTACCTTGGAATGAGGTCTCTAGAACAGCCTCAGTGGGGACAGGAAGGCTGGGTCTGCATTAAGGTGACATGCAGCATAGATAGCGTCAACGACATCTGGTAGAAATCCCTCTGATTATCCTGTCTGTGTGAGATGTATTTATACAGATCTGGTAGGGCCCCTGATGCAGGTATGTTCCCAAACAATAGATAAGATGGCATGCTTGGGGTGGCAATTATGTAAACAATTCCGTGAAAAGGTACATTATGTTTCTGTCACACAAAAGTGGGAAAGTACATGATGTGAACACCTACGTATCTCATTTATCTTTGACACTGATAGTGACTCCTTAACAGAGTGGCACTGATAACGTAAAACTAAAACATCTTCCTAACTATAACCATGGCAACCATTTTGGAAGAAATAATTAAATCAGTGTGCTAAAACACAGCAAGCTAAGTAGGTTAAAAATCACATGGTGACAGGAGCACAGGCCTGCAAGCCGGAAGGCTAAGCGAACTCCTGATTCCCATTAAAACTAAATAGGATCCACTACAAGTTTAAACACTAAATAAACTCCAAACAGCATAACATTTCAAAGCTTTATTGCAATAAAAAAATCAATGTCACATAAATAGTGCACAAAACTAAATTATAAACATACACGAAAAGCAAAGGCTGACCATAACATCTGAAAAGATTCAACCTACTAAACATCAATACAGTTAGAAACCCTAAAAGAATAATATAGATTAGCAACAATACCATATGTGCATGATTACTAGCATTCAAATCAGACAATGGTGACATCAGCAAATCATCAAATTACAATTTGACATTCATTTTCAGATTTAAGATTTAAAAGCTGGGCCATTCCTAACCGTAACCAGAACTGAGACTTGCATGTGTGGGAACGGGCTAACACATGCGGGCAAAGCAAAATTAAAGGAACAAAAAAATAATTTGGAAAAAATCTAACTAGGGCAACTAACTCAAAAAATATGCTGGTGTAAGTGTGTAGTTTAATGATTTCCAGGCATTGTTTATTTTGCTTTTGTAGGTGTAGGATTTTTGAGGCAGTAGGCTGGGAATTGTTTTAGGAATATGCATATATATTGTAATGTCTACGTTTGATTATATTATTAATTGTTATAATTGATAATGTGTTAATTTTAATTTATCATTTTACTTACAAACCTTCTAATATTAATGTATTCATATTTGGTAGATTGTATTTTATGTATATATATAAATATATATATATATGTATATATATATATATATATATATATATATATATATATATATATATATATATATGTACATATTTTTTTAGTTTGAGTGAATAGTAAATTTAAGTCTTACAATCACCAAACCTCTGCCTGATTTTGCCTATGGCAGAGTGGGAATAGTAAATTTGACCCTTCCAAAATTCAACACCTCATCTACTTTTGCTCAGGTTGGAGTGGAAATATTAAATCAAACCCCTCCAAAGGCAAACACTTTCCTTAGTGTTTCATATGTTGGATTTGGAATAGTAAATATGATCCCTCTGAAGACCCACATACTGTTGCTCAGGGAAGTGGGAATAGTGTATGTGACCTGTCCAAAGTAATACATTTTCACTAATGATGTTTAAGATGGAGTGAGAATAGTATATGTAACCCTTCCAAATTCCAACACTCCCACTACTGTTGCTCAGGTTGGAATGGGAATAGTAAATCTGCCCTCTACAAAGTTCCACACTTTCCTACTCTGTATTACATTGGAGTTGAAGTAGTAACTCTAACCTCTGCAGAGTCCAATACTGTCCCTACTATTGCTCAGATGGGAGCAGTAATAGTAAATCACACCATTTTTACAAAAGTTCAACACTTTCCCTACAGTTGCTCAGGTCCAAGTGGAAAAAGTAATGTGACCCTCCTAGTTCAACACTTCCCCTACTGTTCTTTAAACTTGAGCGACAATAGTAAACCTGGCCCTTCCAAAGTCCTAAATTATCCTATTGTTACTGACTTCTACAATCCAATTTTGGTATGTGAATATTTGTTTTTGTTTAGAAACTTTAACACATTTTTTCAAGATTTTGATTTTTGTGATTTATTTTACATTTTACTTTGTATTCTTCAATTTATTTACATTTGTATTTTTTGAAGTAATATTATTTTACTAAATTATTTTTTTATTTAAAAAATATTATACTTTTATTGTTTACGTTTTTGATATATACTGCATTTATTGTTAGTTATATATATTGCTATTTAATGATGCTTAATTGATTATTTCTCTTTTTTGTAATTATTTTATATTTATTTTATATGTAGGTTGCAAAATACAATTTTATGTTCTTTATATTATGTCAATGTTTATATTATTTTTAAATAACTATTGCTTTGAAAGTTAATATACTCTTTAATAGTAATGAAAATGTGTTATCTGTACCTATTTTTGTCTTCTATATTTTTGCAATCAATAATGTGTCCTTAAATTCAAAATACACTACTCAACCTGAAACTTGTCAGCTCATGTTTCCTTTGTAAGTTTAAGTTGGACATCACTCTAGATCTAAATAAATGTTTTCCTCAATGTATTAATAAAGGTGCACACAGAAGTAAAAGCTAGAGTGAGTTTGATAAAAATAAAATGTTTTCCACTTTTTTTTGGAATGCAAAGAATGAAATATAAAAGAAACATTAGCATGACATCGAGGGACTGAAATCGCAAACAATTCAATTAAATGCCCAAAACCTGCTTCAGAAATTGAATTGAGGCTTGTTTATGACATGGTCTCTAAAAATAGGCAAAGTGATCAAACTAAGGAAAGTTCATAAGTATTGTAAAAATTCAGTTTTCATTATCTGATCAGAAATGTGCCTACAACTTTCTGATTGTCGCTCAATAATCCTCTTTCACCTTTATTCATCTAGTAACATTACAGATACATTATTATTGTGAACATAGAGGTGGTGTCTTATCTTTGTCAGCAGCATATATGAAGAAAAGCTATGAGCATGGGTACACTTTGCACCATAGTCTAGGGACTTATAGGTAAATTAAATATGCCAATTAGGAGTATAATTTATTTTGACATGTTTAGGGGATCAGAATGCATGCATGGGGGCCTGGAAACAAAGTCCCAGAGTCCCAGTCTACAGAGTCAAAACAACAGCAGCATAAGTCCAACAAAATGGTTGTGATCATGTAAAATGAGACCTATTTAATACACTTTAAAAATATAAAAAGCTGATATTTGCTCTTCAAATAAAACTATAATCAACGGTGTAATTAAATGTTTTACATTGCACATGTATCCTACCATAGGCCTAACTAAATTATGAACTTTTTTTCATCTAAAACACAGTCTACCCATATTAGTTGATGTGGATTTAGTCAACAATTTCAAAGTTCATCACTTTGCCTACTGTTCTTTATGTTAGAGTAAGGGTAGCAAATCCAACCCTCCAAAGTCGAACATTTATTCTATTGTCACTTACTTTAGGTGGGAGTAGTCAAAATGTCCCTTGCAATCTCATTTTTCTAGGTGAAAGTTTTTTTCTTTTTTTAACTTTAAAATTTTTAAGATTTTGGGCCTGATTACAAGTCTGGCGGTAACTAGACCACCAGACTCGTGATGGCAGTCAGGACCGCTGCTGCTGAGGCAGTCCGGCCACCACATTATGACCCTGGTGGACAGATCACCATGATAACACCGTCTCCACTGGGATCAGTGATCCTGGTGGGTTGACAGGGGGGTGCAGGTCACAGTCAGCCAGGACGGTGCTGTATGCAGTGCCGCCCTGCTGATTATGACCTGGTTCTCCGCCAGCTTTTTCAAGGCAGTATCACTGACTGGCTGGAAGAGAACAAGTGCAGGGGATCATGCCACTTTCCTGCTGGGCTGACCAAGGTTTCTGCCCTTCACCCCAGCGGGAAAGTCATAATGGGTCCGGCTTGGCGGCCACCCTGTTGGGAGTTTGGTGAACGAATGTTCCCCTCTGCCAAACTCGTAATCAGTGCCTTAATGCAGACTACAGTGAAAATGTGCAGTCAACATGCACAGCAGGTGTGCTGCTTGCGCACCAAAGCTGCGCCAAAGGAGATCCTGCCTGTGCACGTCTGCACTGGGACCTCGTCCAGTGCCACAACCCCTGACTCTAACCATATTTGAAGATACCCCATCACCAAGCTCTACACCCTCTAACCCAGACACCACAACAAACACTGCCATCATGCTGGCCCACATTAGGAGCTTTCACCTTCACATACTGCCTCTTCACTTGCCATAGCACACACCCCAGCCCACTGACCAGTCTCACAACAGAACACACCACAGACACTACCTGATCAAAAACACCAACTTGCATGCAGCATTTCCAATGCATGCTCAGTATGCAAGTATTCCACCAATGTATGGAACCTCATCATCACGCTAATACCTGACATTTGACATTATCTTCCTCACCGAGACCTGACTTAACCCCAAATCTCCCCAGACATTGCCACAGCTATACCCAACAGATATTAAATCATCACAAAGACCGCACCAACAAGCCATATAGTACACCACCAACAACACCACCATCCCCATGGATCATCTCAAATTCAAGCTCCACACAAATGACAACACAACCTTTGGAAGAACTCTCGCATATCGATACCCAGGCCAATGCTCCAGCTTCTGCGACACAATCAAATACTTTGTTGTGCCCCTAGTCTTGGACTCTAAGGCCTACATCTCTCTGAGACCTATATTTCTATACTATTGACCCTAACCACAACACAACTGCACACCTCTTCAACAGTATGAGCAGCCTTGGAGTGACCAAGATCATCCACAGGCCTTAACACACTGCAGGGCATATGCTGGGCCCCATTTTCATCTCTAGCAACTCAGAACTCACATTGGCTGATAACTCCATCGTCCACTTCAGCACCTCCAGCCCCTTCACCTCCACCCCCAAGATGACTACCATGATGCTAGCAAGGACACCTCCAACAAGGCAGCCTTCAAGACCTCCCTCAAACTCTGCCAACTCCTGTTGTCTTCAACAAAGAACAGCCCTAGCTACAGGCATTGAAACCAACACAATAACACTAAGGAACTTTTCAATATCATTAAGAAATTCTCCAACCCGGCTGTCAGTGAAAATAACATAACACCCTCACAGGTGCCATGCGAATATGCGAATATGAATCACAACCATATACAGAAACCTCGAACCTCAATCCACATTTAGAGACTTCCTTGACAGATATGCCATCGCCTGCAGCCAACATAAACCCGTGACTGAGCACCTGGTACCTCCTCTTCACCCAGGATACCAATTCCATCATGAAATCCATTCACTTGGGAGCTTCCACATACTGATTCCTGCACCATGTCTTCAACCTCGGAAAACCAAAGAATTGGCCTAGAACTCACCACCATTCTCAACACCTCAATCACCACTGCAACATTTCCCAATGCCTGGAAACATTCCGAAGTCAAACTACAACTCAAAAAAGCCTCCACCAAACACACCAAACTAAAAAACGACCAGCCAATTTCCCTGCTCCCATTCCATTGAAGGTACTGAGAAAGATCATTAACAAGCAACTCATGACACACCTGGAGCAGAACCAGCTACTCAACGCTTCAAAATCCAGCATCAACAGCCATCACAGCACCAAAACTGCCATGAACAAATCCATCGACAACCTCTGAACCCTTCTCGACTGAGGAGAAACATCAACTCCAATCCTCCTCAACCTTTTGGCACCCTTTGACACTGTAACCCACCACAAACTGATTGAAATACTCCACCACATTGGCATCCAAGGTATGCAGATGAATCACCTCCTTCCTCACCAGAAGAAGAGGATCTGCCTCCCACGTTTCACCTCCAAATTCAAGGAGATCACCTGCCGTGTTCCTCACTTTGTGCATGCTACATAAGATCTTCTAGTAGCTATCCCTACACACAAGATGCACATAACACAGGCTGTCATCATCAACCAACTAGATTCCAGCAATGCCCTCTACAAAGGATTCAGTGCACATCTCCTACAGAGGCCTCAGACCACACAGAATGCCACAGCCAGACCTATTCTCTGCCTTCCCAGATAAACCCACATCACACCTATCTCAGGCAATTCCACTGACTCCCCCTACAGAAGATAGGCCAATTGAAGCTGCTGACCCATGCTCAAAAGGCTGTACACAACAAAGTACCTGCTGTTAAGAGGTACTCTGAGGTACTCTCTTCCTTAAAAGGAATGTGGTAGCAGGCAAATTGAATGTGTAGATGATTATTATGACTTAGGAGAAATGTCCGAGCCATCCTCATAACCAAGGTACTGATTTTTCTATTCAAAGTACAACATTCTCCTTTGAACAAACTCACATGGAGATTCTAGTAGAATATGACATGGTCACATTCTACATGGGCTGATTCCAGACTCAAATTACCACACACCGCCCACTTATATAATTGTCACTACACAATAATAAAAGTGTGACAGACATTACACAAATATAAAATTGTAACAAGAAACATATGCACATTTCCACTATAAACAATATCCTCTAGTCATTAAATAGTGCACATCACATATAAATGTCATGTGTTTGCCATCAGACAACATAATCATCCAGGATATTGGACTTCTCACTTCTCTAGTGGACATCCTAGAAGTTGGGATTTTGTTGTCAGCTACATCACGTTTACCTTTCCCTTCCTTTCCACCCTGAGAGAAGCTCTCATCACACTCTAAAGTTTTCCCTTTGTAGACTTTGACTCTGTTTCCACACTCAATGATCATTATTCTTAATTGGATTGGTGATAGCTTTTAGCACTTTCAAAGTTTTGATACTATTCCACCACCACCCTTACATCCTATTTTGCTTATCATGACCCAATCACCTATAGCAACTGTTGTTTCTTTGAATTTGTTTCTTTCATCAAAATGTGTTTAGCTGCACCTTATCTTCTTGTTCTCTTTCAATTCCCACTCAACAGAAACTGACTTCTTCCTCTCATCACTCAGGAATTTGTTCTCCCAAGACGGTTCTAAAACAGTGTTAGGGTGCCTCCCATGAAAAATGACAAACACCTCTGAAGGTGTGATGTGTGAATCTGAATACTCCAACTCTTTTGGATGCTTTCCAACTCAGCTGATTATTTTTAGCCAAAGTTTGGTCTCTTTTAACATACAATTAAACCTCTCTACCACTCCATTAATTTCATGATGATAGAGGGCACATTTTGTGTGTCAGATTTCACAACCACTAAGAACACTCTCCATCTCTTTACATTCAAGCTACACCACATTTTGTTTTAGCAAGGTTTCAGGAAGACACTCTTTTGCTATTAATACTCTATAAAAATGTAATGACATATCTCATTTCAATGCCTCTGGTAAAACATACCTCTTGCCACTTAGAGAATAAATCCATCACTACAGTGACATAACTTGCCTGTCATTCCCAATGAATAGGCCCTGGAATATCCAGATCAATATCTTTCCAAGGGCCCACTCGGTGATTCCTGCCCACAATGGGTTGTTCTCTGTATTTTTTAAATTTCTCACTTGTAGTCCACTGCACACATTCCCTTATTAATTGCTTAACTTCAAGATCCATCCTTGGCCACTAATATGAAGAACACAACCTTTTTTTTCGTTATGGAGATTCACAGATGACAAATGTGTGCTGAGTGCAGGAACTCTCCTCTCAGCTTGCTTCAAGGAACTATTCTGGTTCCCCTAAATAACAGATCATTGTTAGTGGTCTTTTACCCAGCGGAAATCTTTGTACTCCACACCAACCCTTTTTTTGTACCTCTAAACCATTTGTAGTAAATGCATCACTTTTTGCAACACATCATCTAATCTCACCTCCTCTCGCAATCTTTCTTCTTAAACTATGGTCAACTTCACAGACAAATTCAGCCAGTATCTATGTCACCTTTCTGACCAATGCTCACTCAGGTACCAACCTGGGCAAGGTATCCGCTATCACATTCACTGACCCAGGGATATATTTCACATCAAAATCATATTCTTGCAAACTCACACTCACTTTATGATCATGCCAGATACAGAGTTGATTCCTTTTGACTTGAAGTCTTCACATAATGGCTAATGATCATTTCTTACAAAAAATGTACTACTTCATAAAATGTCTTCAGTTTGTTGCCTATTGTACTATGAGGGCTTTTTTCTGTATTGCAGAATATCTTGTCTCTGCTCCCTTTAAGCTCCTTGATATACGCAAGATTGGCATTTTCTGCCCCATCTCATCTTGCTGAAGTATTGCACCCACTTCCTTGAGACTGCCATCCCAGGTAATTAATGAGCCCTTTTTTGGATCAAAGTTTTTTAGTTTCAGGGCTTAGTCTAGCTTCCTTTTTAGGTCAACACATTCTTGCTCACATACTGGACTCCACATAAACTCAATGCCCTTCCTCAATAAGTTTCACATTTTTGTACACATGTCTGCAAAATTATGAACAAACCTATTGCAATACTGTGCCATTCATAGGAATCTCATAAGTTCTTCCTTAGTGGCAAGAGAAACCATGCTCTGAATGATCTTGGCCAGATCTGCTTTTGGAACTACCCCATCGTCTGTTATGGTGTGCCCCAGGTAATCAATGGTCTTTGTGCCAAACTTACATTTTTGTAACTTGATGGTAAGATTGGGATCACATAGCATGCCCAGCTTTTGTCTTACTCTCACATCATGTTCAGCATCATCCTTTCCATACACAAATATACCATCCTGATATATACACACACTTTCTACCCTATGTAAAACAAATTCCATTGCTTGTTGAAGGATGGAAGCTACTGAGACTAAACCAAAAGGTAACCTGGCATACCTGAAGGTCACAAAGGGCATTCTGAAGATCCTTAGATGATTCCTCTAATTAGATCTGAAGATATGCCGAGCAGAGGTATCTAGTACTAAAAATCATTGCTTCCCTTGACATCATCAAGAATCCTGAAATGTTGGGTAGAGGGTACTTGTCAATTGTCACATACTTGTTTAATTGCCTAAGATTTACCCCTAATTTCAGACATGAATTAGATTGTCTAGCTACAACTACAGGTGCTAGCCATGCAGTTCCTTCCACCTCTTCAAATATCCCTTGAGTTTTTAGTTTATCTCTTCCTCTATGGCTATAGGGACACCATGAACTTTACTGCAACAGGATTGTGCCCCAGTTATGAGTTGAATTTTGTGACTGTGACCTTTCATGTAACCTAAACCTTCTCTGAATACTTTGGGAGCTTCTTTTTCTAATACATTGTGTAATGTTGTGTCAGCAGGATTTTGATCTCCAACTTCAATCAAGTGATGGTTCTTCTTCAAAATATTGTGGGGAGTGCTGGTGGGATCCACAATTATACCCAACTCTCTTTAGTGTATCCAACGTATTATACTATTGTTTTTCTTCAAAACATACACTTTGCCTGATGTATAGCATTGATCATACTGAATTAACCCTACAAAATATGTGCATAACTCAATAGGCTTTCCACAATTGGCACAGATCTAATGCCAGGCTTCAGCAATGTCACGTTTCCTTTCACTTTGTCCTCATTAAATTTACATGCAAAAATGTTTGCTCCAGAGTCAAGCAAAACTTAAGTTTTCTTCCTCTCAACCTCAATATAGTCAAGTAGACCTGCATCACATTTGCTTCAGCCTGTAAAACTATCTGTCCACATTCAAAATATGGACTCTCTCTGTCATGACTGCCACTCACATCTCCTTCATTTACCTTCTGTTTGGATTATTCCAACTTACAGACAAAAGCAAAATGCCCTTTTTTCTTACAATTCAAACAGACCGACTTGAGAGTGGGACATGTCTAGCCATTAGCAAAATGACCCAGTGTATCACAGAAGAAGCATTTTCTATGCATTCTACTGTAGTCCTTTTGGCTGTACCCCGAGTAATCATAGATTACTTTTTCTCTTGCTTAACAACACACACACATACTTGGTAGCATCTCTCTTCATTACTTCAACACATTTTATGGAGTATTTAATTTTCTTGGCTACCAGCAACACCTCAATAGTGGGCCTATCCCTCAGTCAGAGTTCATCATGCACTTTCTCAGTGTTAAATTGATCTCTCATTCTTTCATCCAATAAGGAACCAAACTTACATGAGGATGCAAAATGCCTAAGATCTGTAACAAAATTTTCTATAGACTCTACATCAATTTGCACCCTCTTTCCAAAATATTAGCATTCAAGGATAGTGCTTATTTTTTGTATATCCTGTAGGTCTAGCTTTCATATTCAGGTCTTGTACACATTCAGATCTACAGCTTAATTTTCTGTCACAACTGGATACTGTAGTTGAAGGAGACAGTGTATATGCAGTGTAGTCCTTCATCCTCACACCATACCTCAATCTAGCTACACCAAGTGAACGGCATTACAATGCTGCACATAAAAGGATGCAAAGTGTTATTAAGAGGACCTTTGGCCTGCTGAAGAGCCGTTTTGATGCCTGCATAAAAGTGGCTGTGGACTACAATACAGTCCTGAGACCTGCTGCAAGACTGTAGCTACATGTGCTATGTTGCACAACATCGCAACATTGAGAGGCATACCCCTGGAAGCCGCAGATGTGTAGTCTGATGAGGATGACGATCAATTACCACCCCAACAGCCAGCAGATGGATCAAGAGCAGCGGAAGGCATACAAAGATGTGTAGAAATTATGCAAATTTTTTATGTAAGTAATGAAGAGGCCATGTGTTCCGTATTGCTACAGGTATCACATTATCACCTTACTTCAGGTCAAATATGTGGGCATACAACATAGGTAGTACAAAAACACTATCCGCACTTAAATAAAAAGCTTCACCATTAACATGATATAACTAGTGAAATGCCACAAAACAACGAGCATCGGAACATGTCCCCATTAATTTTTGAGTCCACGCACTCCACTGAAACTGTTAGTGGGCTCAGCAGCATCTGTTATTGAGGCTTCTGAGACAGCACTGTGTCTGGAACTGCAACACCTATATTCCATCACAGCAGCAGACACAGAACTGAGGCTAGACATGCAAAGCTCCTACTATACCACTTATATCACTTAGTACTATATCATAAGAAAACACAATACTCAAAGTTACTAAAAATAAAGGTACTTTATTTTAGTGACAATATGCCAAAAGTATCTCAGAGGATATACTCCCTTAAGAGGTAAGTAATATACACAAAATATACACACAAACCAAAATCAGGTAAGTAAACAGATAGAAAAGTAGTGCAAACACTGTAGGACACGATAGAATGCAATAGGAGACAATAGGCCTAGGGGCAACACAAACCATATACTCCAAAAGTGGAATGCGAACCACGCATGGACCCCAGGCCTAGTGTAGTGTGTAGAGGGTCGCTGGGAGTGTAAGAAAACACTAAGGGGCATATTTATACTCCGTTTGCGCCGAACTTGCGTTGTTTTTTTCGACGCAAATTTGACTCAAAACTAACTCCATATTTATATTTTGGCGTTAGACGCGTCTAGCGCCAAAGTTCATGGAGTTAGCGTCATTTTTTTGCGTGAACACCTTCCTTGCGTTAATGATATGCAAGGTAGGCGTTCCCGTCTTAAAAAATGACTCTGATGCTATTGCGTCGGATTTATACTCCCGGGCAAAAATGACGCCCGGGAGTGGGCGGGACTAAAAAACCCACATTTGCGCCGGATTTTAGCGCCTGGGTCAGGGCAGGCGTTAAGGGACCTGTGGGCTCAGAATGAGCCCAGAGGTGCCCTCCCAAGCCCCCAGGGACACCCCCTGCCACTCTTGCCCACCCCAGGAGGACACCCAAGGCTGAAGGGACCCATCCCAGGGAAGAAAAGGTAAGTTGTGGTAAGTTAAAAAAAAAATAATAATTGTGGCATAGGGGGGCCTGATTTGTGCCCCCCTACATGCCACTATGCCCAATGACCATGCCCAGGGGACAGAAGACCCCTGGGCATGGCCATTGGGCAAGGGGGCATGACTCCTGTCTTTGCTAAGACAGGAGTCATGTTAATGGCGTCTGGGCGCCAAAAAAAAATGGCGCAAATCGGGTTAAGACTATTTTTTTGCCTCAGCCTGACTTGCCCCATTTTGGGACGCCAAAACGCCATTTTTCCCTACGCCGGCGCTGCCTGGTGTACGTGTTTTTTTTTCACGCACACCAGGCAGCGCCGGTCCACTAACGCCGGCTAACGCCATTCAATAAATACGGCGCCCACATGGCGCCTCAGAATGGCGTTAGCCGGCGCTAATTTTTTTGGCGCAAAACTGCGTTAGCGCAGTTTTGCGTCAAAAAGTATAAATATGGCCCTAAGGGTGTCCAAGATACCCCACCCCAAGACCCTGAAAAGTAGGAGTAAAGTTACCCTACTACCCCAGAAAGACAGTAAAGTCGAGATAGGGGATTCTGCAAGGACAACAACTGACTGCAAAGCACTGAAGACGGATTCCTGGACCTGAGGACCTGTAAAGGAAGGGGACCAAGTCCAAGAGTCACGCAAGTGTCCGGGGGGGCAGGAGCCCACTAAAACCCGGATGAAGGTGCAAAGGGGTTGCCTCTGGGTGGAAGAAGCTGAAGATTCTGCAACAACAGAAGGTGCCAGGAACTTCACCTTTGGTCAGAAGATGTCCCACGGTGTGCTGGAGGATGCAGAGTTCTTTTTATGTAGAAAGACCGCAAACAAGCCTTGCTAGCTCCAAGAGTTGCGGTTGAAGATTTTGGGTGCTGCCAGGGCCCAGGAAGGACCAGGAGGTAGCCCCTTGGAGGAGGAGATTGAGGGGGTGCTCAGCAACATGGAGAGCCATGCAGAAGCAGGCAGCACCCGCTGAAGCACCTAAACAGGCATTCAGAAGATCTGGGCATGACAGTCGACTCAGCGCAACAAAAGGGAGTCCCACGAAGTCGGAGTCCAACTCAGCGAGTTGGGCAATGTAGGGCGGAGTGCTGGGGACCTGGGCTAGGCTGTGCACGAAGGAAGTCTTGCAAAAGTGCACAGAAGCCCTAGCAGCTGCATTTCACACAGTACACAGGATTACTGTCTGGCGTGGGGAGGCAAGGACTTACCTCCACCAAAAATGGACAGAAGGGCCACTGAACTGTTGGGGAGACTTTGATCCAGCTCCTGTGTTCCAGGGATCACGCTTGTCAAGATGAGAGGGGTCCCAGAGGAACGGTGATGCAGAAGTTCGGTGCCTGCGTTGGCAGGGGGAAGATTCCGTCGACCCACAGGAGATTTCTTCTTGCCTTCCAGTGCAGGGTGAAGGCAGACAGCCCTCAGAGCATGCACCACCAGAAAACAGTTGAGAAAGCTGGCAGGATGAGGCACTACAATGTTGCTGGTAGTCTTCTTGCTACTTTGTTGCAGTTTTGCAGGCGTCCTGGAGCAGTCAGCGATCTCTCCTTGGCAGAGGTCAAAGAGTGAAGTGCAGAGGAACTCTGGTGAGCTCTTGCATTCATTATCTGATGAGAAACCCACAGGAGAGACCCTAAATAGTCCCCAGAGGAGGATTGGCTACAGAGAAAGGTAAGCACCTATCAGGAGGGGTCTCTGATGTCACCTGCTGGCACTGGCCACTCAGAGGTGTCCATTGTGCCCTCACACCTCTGCATACAAGATGGCAGATGTCTGGGACACACTGGAGGAGCTCTGGGCACCTCCCCTTGGGAGGGGCTGGTCAGGGGAGTGGTCACTCTCCTTTCCTTTGTCCAGTTTCGCACCAGAGCAGGGCTGGGGGGATGCCTGAACCAGTGTAGACTGGCTTATGCAAGGAGGGCACCATCTGTGCCCTTCAAAGCATTTCCAGAGGCCAGGAGAGGCTACTCCTCTCATGCCCTTCACACCTATTTCCAAAGGGAGAGGGTGTAACACCCTCTCTCAGAGGAAATCCTTTGTACTGCCTTCCTGGGACTGAGCTGCCCATGCCCCAGGGGGGTATAAACTTGTCTGAGGGTTGGCAGTAGTGGTAGCTGCAGAGAAAACCTCAGAAAGTTAGTTTGGCAGTACCCGGGCTCTATGCTGGAGACCCGGGGATGCATGGAATTGTCCCCCCAATACCAGAATGATATTTTGAACTTTTCCCAACAAGGCAAATAGATCAGGAAAACTTATAGAAGGCATTAGCTGTTGTAGATAATGGGATTAATATCATGTCCGACCGGATATACACCTTAAACAACATTGTTTCTTCTGCAACAGACATAATACAAAGTGACATGTCTTCTTAACACCATGAACAGAGTCAACTAAGGTCTTTTATGCAGTTGGGTTGGACACCACAAACACTGAAGGCAAGTCGCATTCCCTGGCAAAACGTTAGCACAAGGGACATATATGTCTCAGTGGCAGGAAAGAGGTCTTTCTTAGCAGTAGTGAATGCAAGACTTCTGTCAGCCATTCGATGGTTTGTAAACAGCTGTCCTTGCACGGTGCGTGTAATGTTTCAGCAGCAAACTTAGCTTGTTATCTGAAGGGAGTCCCAGTCCCCTTAATTAAACCTGCGTTCCAGGTGCTCTCTAATGGCAGCTATGTCTTCCTCAATAGTAAAAACTGTTGTTGGATATGAGATGGAATAGTGTATGTTGTTTCGGTCTCTAAGATTGTTACATGCTGAGGAACGTACATTTTCTTCCTACAAGACAGAGGCTGAGATTTGGCTCCATATCGCTACTTCAAATATGAATTTTGACAAGTTGAGCAGACTCAAGGCTTTATTGTTTCAAAAACATGTGGCACTCACATCTGCATGCGAGACCTATGCGCTTCAGGTTGCAAGGTCATCAGCAGAGATGAAGGGCCAGATGTATCATGAAGGCCTTTTGCGATTCGGAAATAGCGATTTTTAAGAAATCGCTATTTCCGACTTGCAAAATGCCATGTATCACATTTGCGAATTGGTAATAGCGATTTCTTAAAAATCACAAATGCTATTACCCAATCGCAAATTGCGATACCAGCCCCATTCACACCTATGGGCCTGTTGGCCCATATCTGTAATTTTTTTGCATTTCCAAAATTGCGATTTCTTAACCACAAATCGCAATTTTGGAAATGCAAAACCACAGGGTGCTTGGGGCCTAAGGCCTCCTCTGCTGCACCCCAAAATTATTTTGTGGGACATGTAAGGTGCACACATGCCAAAAGGGCATGTGTGCTTTACATGTACATTTTAAAAATGCATTTAAAATGCATTTTTAAATTTTGCACGTGGTTACCACAAGGTTCAACCTGGTGGTAAATAGCGATTCCTAAATGCCCAAATCGCATTTAGGAATGGCTTCATACATGTGCTAAGAAATCGCAAATAAGGAATCCTTATTTGCGATTTCTTATTTAGAGAGTCACAATTTGCGACTCTCTAAACAGGGTCGCAATTTTAAGGAATCGCTATTTTAGCGATTCCTTAAAATTGCGTTCAGAATGTCTTTCATACATTCTGAACTGGCTTTTTGCATTCGCAAACGGGCACTCGCACCTTTTGCGAATGCGAAAATCCTTGATACAAAGTCGCTTTTGAGTACTAACTGTCCGAGACACTTTGGTGAGCTTGGGGCTGATTAATATTTAATGCATCCAGTACTACTGGAATCGCAAATTTCTTTAAGGCTGTTGGTTCTGGTTTCATTCACACCTTCTCCTCTATATTCAGTTTAATACCATCAGCCATCCACTCAATATTCTCCAGTATTTTCAGAGGATTTCCGATAACTTTAGCTATAATAGGTGGCATCTTGCCATTGTTACTTTTTCTGTGCAATGGCTGTCCCTCCGCAACAAGGAGGACTGAAAGCACTCCCACCAGCACAGCTGTGTCGTGAACGCATGATGCAGTTCTTTAGAACATCACTCCTAGAGCAATTGGAGTGTGACTGGTCTCTGTCATTCAGACCAGTTTTGCATTGTATGCAGTTCGTGTTTCGGTGCCTCTGGTGCTCGTTCAAACATGCACTGAAAGTTTGTCTTCCTACGCAGTGCTTGCTTTCACTGGATGCTGATCTGTTGATGTTCACGCTGATGGCTTATTATCAGACATGCGCATTGAGGGTGCGTTTGCTACAGAAAGCTGCTTATGAGTTTCCCTTTGTGGATGATGTAGCTCTAAACATATTGTTGGGCACACCACGGAATGCTGGCGGCCTTGGCTGGAGCTCAGGCTTTGGAATAGGAATGCTTCTTGGTTTTCCTTGGCGATGAACTTCCTACTTTACCATCTGCCGAAGTGGAAGATTTCCTGTCTTCAATTATCCCAGATTTGATTGGCAACTTCCAAAATGACTCTGACTCTTGAAATTCTGCCTTCTTTATGCCACAATTTCTCGGTCACAACACAGCTGTGCATCATTTCTGGCAGGCTATGCATGGATTTTTGGCACACAAGGAGTTTCCTGAACAGATTAAGGGGGTCATTACAACATTGGCGATAAAAGCCGCTTACCGCCGTGCAGAAGACTGCCAGTACACCGCCGCGGAAAACTGCCACAGCTATTATGACCCACATCTCGGAATCCGCCGAAATTCAGACACCCACACAACTCCGCCACACCAAAGGTCAGTGATAAACTGGCGAAAACAAATCCTCCACTGTCACGCCAACAGAAACACGCTCATGCTATCACGACCCACGAATCCACGCGGTGGTCTTTCAACCGCGGTATTCCATTGGCGGTACACACTGCCGCGCTCAAAATACACACACATCTCCAAAACACCGCCACATTGGACAATTCGAAATACACACACCTGATATACATACAAACACCACTCCCACACACCCAACACAATATAAAACACAGACCCACATCACCCACAAACCCCTACGACCAAAAAATAGAGACAAAGGTGACAGAGAGAGCACAGCAATAGACAACCCCACCACACAGTGCCACACAACACCATCACCCACACAACATCCACGCACAAAACACCACACACCACTACACATCACCACACTCATCCCCATATACATCATCTACACCACCCCATGGCACGCCAAAGACACCCCAGGTTTTCGGAGGAGGAACACAGGGTCATGGTGGAGGAAATCATCCGGGTAGAGCCACAGCTATTTGGATCACAGGTGCAGCACACCTCTGTAGCTAGGAAGATGGAGCTATGGCGAAGAATAGTCGACAGGGTCAATGCAGTGGGACAGCACCCAACAAATCGGGAGGACATCAGGAAGAGGTGGAACGACCTACGGGGGAAGGTGCGTTCCATGGTCTCCAGGCACAACATTGCAGTACAGCAGACTGGTGGCGGACCCCCACCTCCTCCCCCACAACTAACAACATGGGAGGAGCAAGTCTTGATCATTATGCATCCAGAGGGCCTCGGAGGAGTCGGTGGAGGAATGGACACTGGTAAGTCAAATCTTAACTATCATATCCCCCACCCTACCTGCATGCTATCACACACCCCCACCCTCACCCCCTCCCCTATCACTCAAACTCCTCACTAATGTACTAATTACACACCCACCCATCCCAACACCAAGCCCTGCATGCAACAACAAAGCATGGACACCCATCACTAAAGCATGCCCACTGCAAATACCCATAACACCCCCTAACCATCATCACACAAGACCACACACAGGAATGCTAGCACTGGGGTACACACTCACCCACCCATTGCACACCATGAGACACACACATGCAATAATCATGCTTTTATACCCCTGCAGGTCCACTACCTAACGTCACCAGACAGGAGGGTCCAGACATCTCTACCCCACCCACAGAAGAGGCCCACAGTGATGACAGCAGCTCTGGCCAACTGGATCCAGATGACCAGCCCGGACCATCGTGGGCCTCGGGACAGTCGGATTCCCTCACACAGGCACAGCCCAACACTGACCTTCCACCCTCTGGTAACACCAGCAAAGCACCCACCCAGCGGGCCCATACCTCCGTACCCAGGACACGTCAATCAGCTGTGTGTCCACCACTACAAGGAACCCAGGATAACCCACCACCCCAACAACAACAGGGACCTGGGGGCAGTGCTAGTGGGCACACGGTCCAGGGGACGGAGGCACAGGGACACAGGGGAACTGGAAGGGCTGCTGTGCGACAGGGGGTGGACAGGGCAAGGGAACTCACTCTCCACAAGGCCCTCTCCTCCATCATGGGAGCATACCACCACTCCCAGGAGACGATGGTGACGGTCTGGCCAAGTTTCAGGAGACCCAGCGCATGCAGGACGAACTGTATTTGGGGTTCAGGGAGGAACTCAGAACCATCAGCTCCACCCTGGGTACCATCGTAGGGGTGCTAAAGAACATACAGAAGACCATGAGGGACACCGTGGCACTCCAAGGGGCCCCTGACACTAGCCTGGACGATGAACTGCCCACCACCTCCGCTGGCACTAGTGGACAGGACGACCCGCCACAGGACCACCACACCAGCACCCCAACCCCTGCAGACAGAGAACCACCCCGCAAGCGTCCCTGAGATCCAGGAACAGGACAGAGCAAGATGGCAAGACCCCCGCCAGGAAATGAGACCACCCTGATTGTCATCCCACTGTCCTACTTTGTTACCCTGTCCAGATTGGAACTGTTCCAGCTCCACTTCCTATGCCCATATGGGCAGTGCACCTGTGAGACTTATAGACTGGACTCTGCCATGGACATTCCTCCACCATCACCCATCACCATTTTGCCACCCCCTCCAATAAATAGCACTTCAATGAACACCCTTGAACCACAAAACAATCTGGAGTCGGTCTGTGATTATGAAAATGTGTATTAACTATGACAATGGCCAAATCCGTTCGAAAATGTAATGTCAACATACCTATGTCACACATCACAAGTCCATGAAGGATGCAAGCAGATGACACACGTTGGTAACCACACCTGTGAAACCGTAATGGAAATGTACCACTCAGTTAGCAAATAGTGCTTCAAATTGACAGACAGGATAGAGGTAGAAGTGTGAAAGTAAATGTAATAGTAAAAAAATTGTTCTCACCTGTGTGTCACTGGAAATATTGCTGTATGACTGAGTCCCTGTTATCAGTGTCTTCTTCCTCTGCTTCCTACTCATCACTGTCCACAGGCTCCACAGCTGGCACAACACCGCCATCTGGACCATCCTCCTGCAGAAAAGGCACCTGGCGTCGCAAAGCAAGATTGTGAAGCATAGACCAGGCGATGATGATCTGGCACACCTTCCTTGGTGAGTAGAATAGGGAACCACCTGTCATATGGAGGCACCTGAACTTGGCCTTCAGGAGGCTGAAGGTGCGTTTGATCACCCTCCTAGTCCGCCCATGGGCCTCATTGTAGCGTTTCTCTGCCCTGGTCTCGGTATTCCTCACTGGGGTCAATACTCATGACAGGTTGGGGTAACCAGAGTCCCCTAATAGCCACACACCGTGCCTCTGGAGTTGACCCATCACATAAGGGATGCTGCTATTCCGCAGGATGTAGGCGTCATGCACTGAGCCAGGGAACATAGCATTTACCTGCGAGATATACTGGTCTGCCAAACATACCATCTGTACATTCATGGAATGATAACTCTTCCGGTTCCTGTACACCTGTTCACTCCTGTGGGGGGGGACCAAAGCCACATGGGTCCCATCAATGGCACCTATGATGTTGGGGATGTGTCCAAGGGCATAAAAGTCACCTTTCACTGTAGCCAAATCCTCCAACTGAGGGAAAATGATGTAGCTCCTCACGTGTTTCAGCAGGGCAGACAACACTCTGGACAATACGTTAGAAAACATAGGCTGGGACATTCCTGATGCCATGACCACTGTTGTCTGAAATTACCCACTTGCTAGGAAATGGAGTACTGACAACACCTGCACTTGAGGGGGGATACCTGTGGGATGGCGGATTGGTGACATCAGATCTGGCTCCAACTGGGTACACAGTTCTTGGATTGTGTCACGGTCAAACCTGTAGGTGATGATTAAATGTCGCTCCTCCATTGTCAACAGGTCCACCAGCAGTCGGTACACCGGAGGATTCCGCCATCTCCTCACATGTCCCAGCTGACGGTGCCTAGGACGACAACAGCGACCACAGAGTCAACCAATTCAGAGGTATGTACCCACAGCTACACAGAACACGACACAAAATACAAAAATCTTCCTGTATGTGTGTTGAGTCCAGGCCTAGGTATATGTGACGCAGTTGTAAATGAAGCCATGTGGGTCCCTGAAATGGCGGATGCCTGACCTCTAAAGTGGGACAATGGGATGTGAGGTAACTGCGCTGGCGTTGTACACCGTCGTGGTAGGCGGTCGAAGACCGCGGCGCAATGCTGCATTGGTTAACATTGGACCCTATGGGTCCCAGGAGCCAATGACGAAGTGCGCCGGCGGTGATGATACGCACCGCCGCGGACGTCACCGCCGCGGACGTCACCGCCATTTTTTATCTGTTCAATCACTGGATACCTGATCTTCAACAGGAGAGGACCTACACTGCAAATGCTGCTGTGACCTCAGTCTGGAAGAGACAATGGCACGTGCGTCTGGGGAAAGGGCCCCTGCCTTCACTGCACAGGAGTTGGAGAAGCTCGTGGACGGGGTCCTCCCCCAGTACACGCTACTCTACGGTCCTCCAGACCAACAGGTGAGTATATAGGGCGCAAGTTGTATGGGCTATGCCTGGTTGGAGAGGGCTGGATATAAGTAGGAAGGGGGGCAGAGTAATGCGAGCATGAAGGACTGTGAATGCATGTGCCACATGGCAAGGGTAGGGATGTGGGCCACTCACTTTGACTGTGCAGTTGTTAATGACTTCTCTTCTTCCCCTGTACATTTCATGTAGGTCAGCGCCCACCAGAAGAAGAATATTTGGCGTGCCATCGCCCAGGAAGTCCGGACCCTGGGGGTCCACTAGAGACGGAGCACCCACTGCCGTAAAAGAGGGGAGGACATTCGCCGCTGGAGCAAGAAGATGGCGGAGGCTCAGCTGGGGATGGCCTCCCCCTGATGTTCCGGATCCTGGCGGTGGCCTATCCTGAGTTGGATGGGCGCATGAGGGCATCACAGCAGACACAAGGGGGTGAGTACACTCACAATTTCATGACTTTGCGCGCAGTGGAGGGGTCTGGGTGGGGGAGGAGGGCTGTGGGTTTCCCCAGGCCAGGGCGAGTTCCGTAGGCTAGGCCCCTCCGTAATGCAGGCAATGTGCTACTCCACCCCACCTCTTTAGAGTGCAAAAACAGGTATACATGCCCCGGTGTCATCTATGTGGGCAGATGAAACTCATAGGCAAGTAGGAAATATACCAGGAACTGCATCTGTAGAGGCCAAGAGCACTGCGTAGTGCATGGGGCTGCTTTGTCTGTATTGTCCGCCAACGGTAGCAGTAAGCCATGCACTCAACCTGTCTTTCTTCTGTTTCCCCATCCCTTTTTGTGGTGTCCCTGATCTTTTGTGCATCAGCATCATCAGGCGGAGGTACAGGGGCACAGGAGCACGAGGGGCCTGCGTCCCACATGGCCATGGAGGGCCACACCACGGACTCCGAATACACCAGTGGGACGGAGGGCAAGGGGAGCTTCACGGCGGTCAGCGGATCAGCAAACAGCCACACAGACTCGTCCTCCGATGGGAGCTCCCTTGTGGTGGCGGCACCACCTGTGCCCCCCACTTCTACAGGTACAGCCGCCACCCCCCCTACCAGCACGGCCCTCCCAGCAGCCCCTCAGCGTTCGCCCTGTGCCCGCTCATCCAGGAGGGTGGGCATCACCTTCGCCCCAGGCACCTCAGCCCCTGCCCCTGTCACCCCTGCTGCCCTCAGTGAGGAGGCCATTGATCTCCTCAGGTCACTCACTGTTGGGCAGTCTACCATTGTGAATGCCATCCAGGGTGTAGAAAGGGAGTTGCAACACGGTAATGCATTCCTAGAGGGCATTCATTCTGGTCAGGCTGCCCTTCATCAAACCCTGCAATCTCTGGCCTCAGCACTGATGGCAGCCATTGTCCCTGTGTCTAGCCTCCCCCCCTCCAACTTCCTCCACCCGACCCAATCCCCTGTACCCCAGCCTATCCCAGGCACACCATCAGACCAGCCTGCACACACCTCACCACACAAGGGCAGCTCAGGCAAACATTGGCAACACACATCCCACAGGCACTCACACAAGCATCATCCACATACAGACACAGCAACATCCACTGCCTCCACTGTGTCCCCCTCCTCGTCGTCTCTCTCCTCCCTCCCAGTCTCGTCTACACTCTCACCTGCATGCACTACCACAACAGCCACTAGGACCAGAACACCCAGCACCACACCCCGCTCAGCTGCACTCACCACCCCCACTACCATTTACACGTCCTCTCCCAGTGTGTCTGTGACGCCCCCTCCCAAAGTACACAAACGCGGGCACAAACACACCCAACATCCATCCACCTCACGACAGCCTCCAGAACATGCACCTGCACCCAAATCACCAAAAGTTACACCTCCTACAACCACCTCCTCTTCCTCCACTCCCAGACCCCCTCCAACTACCCGTCCCAGTGTTCGTCAGAAAAGTTTCCTGAGCAACCTTGACCTCTGTCCCATTACCCCCCCTCCAATTCATAGGTCCCGTAGTAGCACCTCAGCCAAAAAGATTCCGGTACCAGTTGTGCCTGTTCGAGGTATGTGGAGTGCACCGGGCACCAGGGCAGCCAGTGTGACACGGAGCCAAAGCACAGCCAGTCCACCCCCTGTGAAGCACCAGAAGTTGGACAGTGTCCGACGGGAGAGGGGGAAGACACTTGCCGGCAAAGCCACCCACAAGTGTCCCAGGGGGAGTGTCGAGTCAGCTGTGACTCCTCCCAAGGTGGTGAAGGGGCAGAAGAAGTCTCCAAAGTCTGGGAAGAGCAGCGCGGCGGAGAAGGCCGCCATCCTCCCCGCTGCCCAAGACGACACCGCCAGCCCCATCGTCACTTGTCAGGGGACCACCGCCGGAGTCAGTGCCCAGGAGGGCAGCACTATCGCCACTGGTCAGGAGACCACCGCCGGAGTCAGTGCCCAGGAGGGCAGCACTATCGTCACTGGTCAGGAGACCACTGCCGGAGTCAGTGCCCAGGAGGACCCCGGCTGCCACAGCCCCGCTGGGCAATGAGGGACCGCCATGGCACACACCTCAGCACAGGTCAGAGACAGCAAAGTCAAGCACCGCTGTACAGGGCAAAGACTGCCATCGCAAGCACCGCTGAACAGGGCAAGCACCGCCAACTCAAGCACCGCTGAACAGGGCAAAGACCGCCATGGCAAGCACTGCTGAACAGGGCAAGCACCGCCAACTCATGCACCGCTGAACAGGGCAAGCACCGCCAACTCAAGCACCGCTGAACAGGGCAAAGACCGCCATGGCAAGCACCACTGAACAGGTCAGAGACAGCAAAGTCAAGCACCGCTGAACAGGGCAAAGACCACCATGGCAAGCACCGCTGAACAGGGCAAAGACCACCATGGCAAGCACCGCTGACCAGGTCAGAGACCGCCATGGCAAGCACCGCTGAACAGGGCAAGCACTGCCAACTCAAGCACTGCTGAACAGGGCAAAGACCGCCATGGCAAGCACCGCTGAACAGGGCAAGCACCGCCAACTCAAGCACCTCTAGCCCATGAGCGGCAGGGGCAGTGACGCAACAGGGACCGTCACGGGGTAAGTGATGTACTCTGGGCACCAGTCCCCCTCCAGAACCAGTGGAGACATGCATCCACTCCATCTATCCTTGGCAGGATGAAGCACTCTGGGCACCAGTCCCTCTCCAGAACCAGTGGAGACTGTTATCCACTTGAGAGACTTTGGCTTTGCACTCCCCAGGATGGTACAGTGGGCAACCCACCTACTGTAGAGACTTGTGAGACTGTGGCTTTGCACTCCCCAGGATGGTACAGTGGGCAAACCACCCACTGCAAAGACTTGTGAGACTGTGGCTTTGCACTCCCCAGGATGGTACAGTGGGCAAACCACCCACTGCAAAGACTTGTGAGACTGTGGCTTTGCACTCCCCAGGATGGTACAGTGGGCAAACCACCCACTGCAAAGACTTGTGAGACTGTGGCTTTGCACTCCCCAGGATACAGCAGTGGGCAAACCACCCACTGTAGAGACTTGTGAGACTGTGGCTTTGCACTCCCCAGGATACATCAATGGGCATGGAGCCCCGTCGTGGATCTGGCGTGGTGCAGTCATCCGGCTGAGGTGCCCCCCCTTCCCTTCCCCCTGAGGTGCCTGTTGTATTTCTATCTGATGCCCCTGCAGTGTTCTTTCCGTTCCAGGACAGGTATCGTGTGTGGGCCTCGCCCATGCATTTGGGGCCCAGTGGTCCACGGACATTGAAATGTGCATACCTGTACTACTAATCGTGATGTATATATTTGGAATGTGTATATATTGATGTATATATGAGCTAACTGTTTTTTGATGCATTACAATGGTTGAACTCATTTCTTTTTGTCTTAGCATTCTTACGGGGGGTTGGGGTTGTTACTGTGATGTTCGAAAATGCATTGGTGTGTGTGTTATAGTGGGTGAGGGTCGGGTTGGAGGTGGGTGTGGGTGTGTGTCCGTGACTTTTGCCTCCCCTATGTCGTAGGAGCAGTACTCACCGTTGTCTTCAGCGACGCTGTTGCTGATGTTCGTAGAGGAGCAGGAAGACAATCGCAGGGAGTATTTGGAGTTCCGGCTCTATGGTGCCCTCCTTCCTCGTGGAGTTTGTTCAGGTGAGCGTTTTCCCATTGAAATGTCTGTTTCCGTTGTGTTTTTATCCACGGTGAACCCGCCCCGGAAAAGGTGGCGGATTGGCCTGTTGTAATACTGTGGGCGGTACTTTGTCTTCCGCCTGTCTGTTGGCGGTGACTGCCGCGCTGCTTGTCTGTACCGCCACGGCGGTCGGAGTGTTAAAGTGGCTGTCTATGTTGGCGGTTTCCGCCACGGTCATAATTCCCTTTTTTTTCCCGCCGGCCTGTTTGCGGTATTACCTCCGCTTTAACACCGTCCGCCAGGGTTGTAATGACCCCCTAAGTCTTTTGGTCCTCAGACTTCAGAAAACAGGAGTCAAGCTCAATCCAGGCCCTTGAAGAACACTTCTCAGCAAAGTCAGAGGGCAGCAGGGCAGCAGGGCAACAGCAGGGCAGCAGTTCTGCTCATTAAAGTAGTTCAGATGAGTCCTTTGGGCAGACAGGCAGTTCCTCTTGACAGGTTGCAGGTTCAGGTCCAAAAGTGTCTGAACTAGTGGGGACAAGGACCCAGTTTGTATTCCCAAAAATATGTTTGATGTGGGGGAGACTTCAAAAAGTGGTTGGTCATGTCTCAGGCCTTCCATTGCAAGGCGTGTGTCTACATTTTCACTGCCACTTTGACTTGGAATTTAAAAGTACTTGCCAACCCTAAACTCCCCTTTTTCTACATATATGTCACCCCTAAGGTAGGCCCTAAGTACCCCATAGGGCAGGGTCCTATGTAGATAAAAGGCATGACATGAACATGTGTGTTCTATATGTTCTGGTAGTGTAAAACTCCTAAATTCGTTTTTACACTGCTGTGAGGCCTGCTCCTTTCATAGGCTAGCATTCGGGCTACCCTCATACACTGTTTGACTAGTAGATCCTGATCTGAAAGGAGTAGACAGGTCATATTTCGTATGGACAGAGTGGTGATACAAAATCCAGCTTAATGGTGAAGTTGGATTTTATATTACTATTTTAGAAATGCTACTTTTAGAAAGTGAGCATTTCTCTACACTTAAATCCTTTTGTGCCTTTCAATCCACATCTGGCTAGGTTTAGTTGACAGCTCTCTTGTACATTCACTCAGACAACCCCAAACACAGGATGCTCAGCCACACTTGCATACATCTGCATATTGAATGGGTCTTCCTGGGCTGGGAGGGTGGAGGGCCTGACACTTATATGTCAAAAGACAGTAACCTGCCCTCACACAAAGGACTGCCACATCCCTACTGGGACCCTGGCAGACAGGATGGAACTGAAAAGAGGTCTTATGCACTTCTAAGCCACTCTTTGAAGTCTCTCCCACTTCAAAGGCACATTTGGGTATTTAAGCAGGGTCTCTGACCCTACAACTTCAGACATGTCTGAGGTAGATACTCTACTTCATCAAGACACTTCCTGGAGATGAGAACCTGAACCAGAACCTGCAACCTGCCAAGGAGAACTGCCTGGCAACGCATCCTCCCCAGGGCAACTGGAACCTCTGCAACCCAAAGAGGATTACAGCCTACTGCCTGAAATCGATGCAAAGCCTGCCCTGGGTGGAAACTCAACACTGTTCCATCTGTGTGTGCCAGGCAAATTGACGCACACCTCCCTGTTTTCCACGCATCTCCTCGTCTGCCGTCCCTTGTGGAGAATTTGAACGCAAACCAGGTACTTTGTGCTTGCAAGAGACATTTGTTGCTTTTTATGAGACTAAAGACACTTTATATTATTCTTACAGTGATATTTCAACATATACTTATTGCAACTTAATCGTTTTGACCTGCTTTTTATCAGATAAATATTATGGCCCTCATTACAACCCTGGGGGTTGGTGTTAAAGCAGTGGTAATACCGTCAACAGGCCTGCGATAACAAAAATGGAATCATGACCACGGAGGAAACTGCCAGCAGATACAGCCATTTTAACACTACGACCGCCACGGCGGTAGCAACAAAAACTGCGGCGGTCACCACTAACAGCGAGGTGGAAGACAATGTACCGCCCACCCCATTACAACCGGCCCATCTAACAAAGCACGGGGGAAACAGTTCTTTGAATGGAAACCACTCACCTCTCGACACTCAAGGAAGAACCAGGACGCTGTGGAGCCCAAGCTGCAGGTCTTCCCCATGCTGGTGTTTCTGCTCATATACCAGGAGTACCAACAGTGGTGGCGACGGCCACGGTGAGTACCGCACCTAGCACATGGAGGGGGAGGAAAAAGAGAGTGACACACACACGCAACACCCCACCCCCACCCTCACCCCCAACACCATACACACAAACACATGCAACAACATTACATATACACCCCTTAACCCTCTGGAATAACGCAAGGACAAATGTAACTGAGTCAAATGAGTGTTATATTAGAAATACTTAACTCAGGTTGAAAGCACACAGGCAACTCAGGGGTACGGGAAATGGGGGGCACCTCTGCCGGAAGATGGTACTATGCCACTGCTCCTGGAGGGGGCTCCATGCCCACAGCAATGTCCTGGAGAGTGCCAAGCCACTGTCTCTCAAGTGGGTGGTTTGCCCACTGCTTTGTCCTGGGGAGGGCAAAGCCACAGTCTCTCAAGTGGGTGGTTTGCCCACTGCTCGGTCCTGGGGAGTGCAAAGCCACAGTCTCTCAAGTGGGTGGTTTGCCCACTGCTTGGTCCTGGGGAGTGCAAGGCCACAGTCTCTCTAGTGGATGCCGTTTTTCCACTGGCTCTGGAGGGGGCTTGGTGCCCAGTGTGCTTCATCCTGCCAAGGATAGGGTGAGCGGATGCCTTCTTCCACTGGTTCTGGAGGGGGCTTGGTGCCCAGTGTGCTTCATCCTGCTAAGGATAGGGTGAGTAGATGCCTTCTTCCACTGGTTCTGGAGGGGACTTGATGCACAGTGTGCTTCATCCTGCCAAGGATAGGGTGAGTAGATGCCTTCTTCCACTGGTTCTGGAGGAGGCTTGGTGCCCAGTGATGCAGCACATGGGGTGTGCAAGGTCACAGTCACTCACCTGGGTGTCAGATCCACACAATTTTCTGTGGGCAGGATGCATGACTCACCTTGGATGCATGACTACAGCCCATCCGCCGATGGGACTGCTGTACAGTGGTTGCAGTGCCGGTGCAGGTGGCGGTGCTGCCAAGGGTGGGGGGAGGCTCCAGCCCTTCCCAATGGGGCTGCTGCTGCTAATGGTGGTGCTGCTGTCCGCGGTGTAGGTAGAAGTGCTGGCTGAAGGGCAGCTGGGGGTGGTGCCCGTGGTACAGGTGGCGGTGCTGGCTGCGATGCAGGTGGAGGTGGAGGTGCTGCCAGTGGAGGGGGGAGGCTCCAGCCCTTCCCCGGCAGCCTTGGACGACTGAATTTCCCTGCCTGGTGTTCTGTGCCCTTTCCTGCAGATGGTGGTGCCTCCTTGCTTATGCAAGCTGGAGTCTTTGCCTTGGCCTTGCTGGCTGGTTGTGCCTCCAGAAATCACAGCGGATATGGCATTGGTGGCTGAGGTGCTGGGCTAGAGTTCTGGCCACCCTAGCCCGAGGTGAAGGACATGGGGGAAGGGTAGGGAATAGGTCAAGGGTGGAGAGGAAAAGCTTCTTAGGGACACTGGGGCAGGAAGAGGGTGAAGGTTTGGGAATGGATGAAGAGGGAGTGGTTGTAGGAGGTGTCAGTCTGCTGTGTTTGGATGCAGGTGCATGGGATGGATGCTGTTGTGAGGTGGATGGCTGTTGGGTGGGTGGGTGTTTGCGTTTGTTTATTTTGGGGGGAGGGGTCACAGACACAGTGGGAGTGGACACAGGGGATGTGTGCATGGATGTGGGGGTGGTGACTGCCAGTGAGCGGCGTGTAGTGATAGGCGTGCTGGTGATGGAGGTAGTGGATGATAATGTAGTGCATGCAGGTGTGAGTGGAGACACTATTGGGAGGGAGGTGGACAATGAGGAGGAGGGGGACTCAGAGGAGGCAGTGGATGTTGGATTGTCTACTTCTGGATGGTGCTTGTGTGAGTACCTGTGGGATTATTTGTGGTGCTTTTGTTTGCCTGAGCCACTTCTGTGTGTTGATTTGGGTGAATGTTGGTCTGAAGGTGTACTTGGGATAGGCAGGGGTTGAGGGGATTGGGACTGGGTAGAGGAAGTTGGAGGGGGGAGGCTGGAGACAGGGACAATGGCTGCCATCAGTGCGGAGGCCAGAGCCTGAAATGCTCTCTGTTGGGCCACCACGCCAGAGTGAATGCCCACCATGTATGGATTTGTTTGTTGCAAAAGCCTCTCGACATCCTGGATGGCATTCATAATGGTTGACTGCCCAATAGTGAGGGATCTCAGGAGGTCAATAGCCTCCTCACTGAGGGCAGCAGGGCTGACTTTGGGCAGGGCCTGAGGTGCCTGGGGCGAAGAGATGCCCACCCTCCTGGGTGAGCGGGCACAGGAAACACACTGAGGGGCTGCTGGAAGGGCGGTGCTGTTACGGGGAGTGGCAGCTGTACCTGTTGTTGGGGTGGGCACAGAGGTGTCCGCCAATGCCAGGGAGCTTCCATCGGAGGAGGAGTTGCTGTCTGTAGCGTCCCCTCCGTCGTGGTGCTCCCCTCACCCTCCATCCCACTGGTGCCCTCACCGTCTGTGGATTTGGCCTCCAGGCCCATGTGGGATGCAGCTCCCTCCGTCGCTGGTGCCTCTGCTCCTCTGCCAGATGATGCTAATCTACACAAGGACACAGTGACAAAACAAAAAGGTGGGGGAGAGACAGAGAATACACTTGGTCAATGCCAGCAACACCACTACCATTGGCGTACACAACACACAGCGAGCTGCCCTATGTACTAGGCCATGCACTACCAGTTACACAACTAGTCACCAGCCCATGGGGTACAATGCCTAACGCCATGAGCTGTATACCTGAAACCCATAGGACCCTTTCCAGTCGAAGATGCCCACTAACACTATTGGGGTTAGAGTGCTTCAGAGCCTGCCCAACAAGGGACCTACACTGCCGGTTCGCCCTGGCCTAGGGGCACCCACAGCCCACATCCCCCACCCAGGTAAAACCTTAACGCGTGCAAAGTCAAGAATCTGAATCTGTACTCACCCCCTTGTGGCTGCTGTGATGCCTTCAAGTGCCTATCCAACTCCGGACAGGCCACCACCAGGATGCGGAACATCAGGGGGATCAGGGTGCGACAGGCACCCCTTCCTCGTTGGGAGGCCAGGTCCAGCTAGGCCTCTGCTGTCTTCCTTGCCCAGCTGCACAGGTCCTCCCACAGTTTGAAGCAGTGGGTGCTCCACCTGTCAAAGACCCCCAGGGTCCGCACCTCTTTGGCAATGGCATGCCAAATAACCTTTTTCTGATGAGCGCTGACCTGCAGGGAAATAAGCATAGAAAAAATTGATTAATAATACTGTCTGGACTGTTACACTCAAATCCCAAAATATCCCTCCCATTGCCTTATGCACAGATATTTACCACCAGACATGCAGCACTCTACCAAGGACCCCTCAGCCCCCCTACACGAGGCATACACACACAGCACTCCATGCATTCATGGCCCACGCATCATGCTCACAGTGTACTCACCTGTTTGTCTGGAGGACCATAGAGTGAAGTATAATGGGGTATGGCCCCATCCACCAGTCTCTCCAACTCCTCTGAAGTGAAGGTGGGGCACTTTCCCCAGACACTCGATCCATTGTCGCTTCAAGACACAGGTCACAGCAGCACTTGCAGTATAGGTCCTCTCCTGTTGAAGGTCAGATGGCAAGTGATTAGACAGTTGGAAAATGGGGGTAACGTCCGCGGCGGTAGGTAATGTCACCGTGGGCGTACATCGCCATTTATCTCCCGGAACCCATAGGGTTCAATGATAACCAATGCGAAGTTGGGCAGCAGCCGTCGACAGCCGACCGCAAAGGCACACAACGCCAGCAGAATTACCTCATTTCCACTTGTCTCTCCTCAGAGGTCAGGCAGCCGCTATTTCAGGGTGGCACAGGCCATGGCACCTAACTGCGTCACAGCAGACATTGGCACATCAACTGATTTTTTAATTCACAATACTGTTTCTGTAAAGGAAGAAATGCATTTTTATTGCAACATATGTGTAAATATGACCCTCTGCTCACCGTTTTCCACCCTAGAGTTCAACCGCTGAGGATGAATAGGAGATGTACAGACCCCTTGGCGACTTGGCGACTATGGAGCACAGGCACATTATCCTTACCTCCAGACTTGATCGGGTAACAATCCAAGAACTGTGTGCCCAATTGGAGCCAGACTTGATTTCAGCCATCCAGCAGCCCACAGGTATCCCACCTCTAGTGGAGGTCCTGTTAGTGCTCTATTTCCTGGCAAGTGGTTCCTTCCAAACAACAGTGGCCATGACACAGTGGCCATGGCATCAGGGCTGTCTCAGCCAATATTCTCCAATGTGTTGACCAGAGTGTTGTCTGCCCTGCTGAAACACATGCACAGCTACATCGTTTTCCCCCAGGTGGAAGATTTGGCCACAGTGAAAGCTCACTTTTATGACCTAAGACATATCCCCAACATCATTGGTGCCATTGATGGTACACATGTAGCATTTGTCCCCCACCACCCCGGAGAAATGAACAAGTGTTCAGGAATAGAAAAAGCTATCACTCTCTGAATGTGCAGATGGTGTGTTTGGTGGACCAACACATCTCCCATGTGAATGCCAAGTATCCTGGTTCTGTGCATGACGCCTTTATCTTGAGGAATAGCGGCATCCCATATGTGATGGCTCAACTCCAGAGGCACCAGGTATGGCTAATAGGTGAGCCCAAGGTCCCCAACCAGTATATGTTTGTGTATGGGTATGAGGTTACCCCTAAGGGTGAGTGTGTGGCTAGCAGATATCCCTCGATATTTGCAGGTCACTCTGGATACCCCAATCTCTCATGGCTACTGACCCCAGTGAGGAATGACAGGACAAGGCCAGAGGAACATTACAATGAGGCACATAGGCGAACAAGGAGGATAATTGAGAGAGCCTCCGGCCTCCTGAAGACCAGATTCAGGTGCCTCCATCTGACTGGTGGATCCCTGTACTTCTCACCCAAGAAGGTGTGCCAGATCACAGTTGCATGTTGCACACCCTGGCCTCTCGATGCCAGGTGCCTTTTCTGCAGGAAGAAGAGCCTGGAGTTGGCCTTGTGGCAGCGGTGGAGCCTGTGGACAGTGAGGAAGAGGAGACAGAGGATGAAGATGTGGACAACAGGAGTTCTCTCATACAGCAGTACTTCCAGTGACACACAGGTAAGGCACTGTAACTTTATATTGCAGTTTTCTGTTGGACATTTGACATGGCAGCATGATTTGCCTATGTCTATGGCATCTCGATTTTCAGATCTCTGTGCCCCACTCTGGCTTCTGGTGTGTTTACTTCTGCCCACTACCAAAGTATATCTAACTGTACATTGGAATTGCAATGTTTACAGGGGGATTTGGATGGGCTGGGGTGATGGTGGAGGAATGTCCAGTTAGAGTCCAGTCCCTTTGTATCACAGGTTCATTGTTCAATGGGGCATAGGAAGGGGAACAATGGCAGTTCCAGGTGGACTGGGTACCAGAGTGGGACACAAGGGTGACAATCAGGAGAGTCTTATATCCTGGCGGGGGTCTTGGCAATGTTCTCTGGCTTCTGCCTGGAGCGCAGTGACCGTTTGTGGGGTGGTTCTCCTTCTGCAGGGGGTGGGGTGCTGGTGGCCTTTTGTTCCTCTGGCGGGGCCTCCTGTCCACTAGTGCTGTCGGAAGTGGAGGGCTGTTCTTCGGTGTGGCTAGTGTCAGGGGCCCGTTGGTGTGCCACTGCCTCCCTCATGGTGTTGGCCATGTCAGCCAGCACCCCTGCAATGGTGACCAGGGTTGTGTGGATGTGTTTGAGGTCCTCCCAGTAGTATGGGCCTGCTGGGTGGGTGCTGTGGTGGTGCTTCCGGAGGGGGGAGGTTCTGTGGTGGTATGGGACTGTAGCAGGGTAACTGACTGTCCAGAGGTCCCTGATGGGCCAGTTTGGTCATCGTGATCCAGGCGTGCAGAGCTGCTGTCATCGCTGTGAGCCTCTTCTGTGGGGGACTGGATGTTGGTGGCACCTCCTCTCCGGTGACGTTGAGAGGGGGTCCTGTGGGGATGTAAATGCAGTGTTATTGTATCTGTGTGTGCCATCTTCTGCATGGGTGTGTTGACCTGTATGTAGGAAGGTAGCCTCTTTCTAGCCTTGTTACCTCGACATTTGGCCTGTTTGTGAGTATATGTTAGGGTGTTTTTACTGTCTCAATGGGATCCTGCTAGCCAGGGCCCCAGTGCTCATAGTGGAAACCCTATGTTGTCAGTGTGTTTGATATGTGTCGCTGGGATCCTGCTAGCCAGGACCCCAGTGCTCATACGTTTGTGGCCTGTATGTGTTCCTTGTGTGGTGCCTAACTGTATCACTGAGGCTCTGCTAACCAGAACCTCAGTGTTTATGCTCTCTCTGCATTTAAAATTGTCACTGCAGGCTAGTGACTAATTTACCAATTCTGATTGGCACACTGGAACACCCTTATAATTCCATAGTATTTGGGACCTAGGTACCCAGGGTATTGGGGTTCCAGGAGATCCCTATTAGTTGCAGCATTTATTTTGCCACCCATAGTGAGCTCAGACAATTCTTACACAGGACTGCCAAAGCAGCCTGAGTAAAATAATGTCCACGTTATTTCCCACCATTTTACACTGCACTTAAGTAACTTATAAGTCACCTATATGTATAACCTTCACTAGTGAAGGTTAGGTGCAATGTTACTTAGTGTGAGGGCACCCTGGCACAAGCCAAGGTGACCCCACATTGTTTAGGGCAAATTCCCCGGACTTTGTGAGTGAGGGACACCATTACACGCGTGCACCACATATAGGTCAATATCTATATGTAGCGCCACCATAGTAACTCCGAACATGGCCATGTAACATGTCTAGGATCATGGAATTGTCGCCCCAATAACATTCTGTAATTGGGGGACAATTCCATGCATCCCCGGGGCTCCAGCATAGAGCCCGGGTACTGCCAAACTAACTTTACAAAGTATTCTCTGCAGCTACCGCTGCTGCCAACTCTCAGACAGGTTTCTGCCCCCCTGCGGCCTGGGCAGCCCAGTCTCAGGAAGGCAGAACAAAGGATTTCCTCTGAGAGAGGGTGTTACCCCCTCTCCCTTTGGGAATAGGTGTGAAGGGCCTGAGAGGAGTAGCCTCTCCTGGCATCTAAAAGTGCTTTGAAGGGCACAGATGGTGCCCTCCTTGCATAAGCCAGTCTACACCGGTTCAGGGATCCCCCCAGCCCTGCTCTGGAACGAAACTGGACAAAGGAAAGGGGAGTGACCACTCCCCTGACCAGCACCTCCCAGGGGAGGTGCCCAGAGCTCCTCCAGTGTGTCCCAGACCTCTGCCATCTTGGATGCAGAGGTGTGAGGGCACAATGGACACCTCTGAGTGGCCAGTGGCAGCAGGTGACGTCAGAGACCCCTCCTGATAGGTGCTTACCTTTCTATGTAGCCAATCCTCCTCTTAGGGCTATGTAGGATCTCTAATGTGGGTAACTCACCGGATAATGAATGTAAGAGCTCACTAGAGTACCTCTGCACTTCCCTCTTCGACTTCTGCCAAGGATTGACCGCTGACTGCTCCAGGACACCTGCAAAACTGCAACAAAGTAGCAAGAAGACTACCAGCAACATTGTAGTGCCTCATCCTGCCGGCTTTCTCAATTGTTTCCTGGTGGTGCATGCTCGGAGGGCTGTCTGCCTTCACCCTGCACTGGAAGCCAAGAAGAAATCTCCTGTGGGTTGACGGAATCTTCCCCCTGCCAATGCAGGCACCTAACTTCTGCATCACCGGTCCTCTGGGTCCCCTCTCATCCTGACGAGCGTGGTCCCTGGAACACAGGAGCTGGGTCCAAGTGTCCCCAACAGTCCAATGGCCCTTCTGTCCAAATTTGGTGGAGGTAAGTCCTTGCCTCCCCATGTCAGACAGCAATGCTGTGTATTGTGTGAATTGCAGCTGCTCAGGCTTCTGTGCACTTTTGCAAGACTTCCTTTGTGCACAGTCTGGCCCAGGTCCCCAGCACTCCTTCCTGCATTGCCCAACTCGCTGAGTTGGACTCTGACCTCATGGGACCCTCTTTTGTTGTGGTGAGTCGATCGTCATGCTCAGATCTTCTGAACACCTGTTCAGGTGCTTCGGCGAGTGCTGCCTGCTTCTGCCTAGGCTCTCCGTTTTGCTGAGTCCCCTCTGTTTCCTCCTCCAACGAGCGACCTCTTGGTCCTTCCTGGGCCCTGGCAGCACCCCAGACCTTCACTGTGACTCTTGCAGCTAGCAAGGCTTGTTTGCAGTCTTTCTCCATGGAAACAAATCTGCATCCTCCAGCACACCGTGTGACATCTTCTGACCAAAGGAGAAGTTCCTGGCACCTTTTTAAGGGTCTTGGGGTGGGGTATCTTGGACACCCTTAGTGTTTTCTTACACTCCCAGCGACCCTCTACACACTACACTAGGCCTGGGGTCCATTCGTGGTTTGCATTCCACTTTTCGAGTATATGGTTTGTTTTGCCCCTAGGCCTATTTTTCCCTATTGCATTCTATTGTGTTCTACAGTGTTTGCACTACTTTTCTAACTGTTTACTTCCATGATCTTGGTCTGTGTGTATATTTTGTGTATATTACTTACCTCCTAAGGGAGTATATCCTCTAAGATACTTTTGGCATATTGTCACTAAAATAAAGTACCTTTATTTTTAGGAACTTTGATTATTGTGTTTTCTTATGATATAGTACTAAGTGTTATAAGTGGTATAGTAGGAGCTTTGCATGTCTCCAAGTTCAGCCTAATCTGTTCTGCTATAGCTACCTCTATCAGCCTATTCTGCTAGAACACCACTAATCTACTAATAAGGGATAACTGGACGTGGCACAAAGTGTAAGTACCACAAGATACCCACTATAAGCCAGGTCAGCCTCCTAAACTGTATGGTTGTGATTGCCCTGTCAGCTTCGCCTTGTGTGCGTGGTGGTTTTGTGGGCTAGGTGATTCTCTCTAATGGACATGCTTTAGTGATGGGTGTACATGCAGGTCTGTGATGGGTGTCCATGCATTGGTGTTGCATGCAGGGCTAGGTATTGGGATGGGTGGGTTGTGATAGTGGGGTATATGTGAGGTGGTTTAGTGAGGGGGTGAGGGTAGGGGTAGGCGTTTGTGATGGCATCCAGGTAAGGTGGGGAGTATAGTAGTAAAGATTTGACTTACCAGAGTCCAGTCCTCCTGCAACTCCTGCAAGGCCCTCAGGATGCATGATCGCCCAGACTTGCTCCTCCCATGTTATTAGTTGTGGGGGAGGAGGTGGGGGTCCACTGCCAGTCCTCTGTACGTCTACCTGGTGCCTTGCAAACACAGAACACACCTTCCCCCGTAGGTCATTCCACCTCTTCCTGATGTCATCCCTTGTTCTGGGGGGCTGTCCCATGGCATTGACCCTGTCCATGACTCTCCGCCATAGCTCCATGTTCCTAGTAATGGACTTCTGCTGCACCTGTGATCTAAATAGCTGTGGCTCTACACGGATGATATCCTCCACCATGACCCTTAGCTCCTCCTCTGAAAACCTGGGGTGTTTTTGGGGTGCCATGGATGTGGTTTGAGTGGTATTGTTAGACATGGGGTCTGTGGTTGGCAGTCAGGTTAACCCCTGTCCAAGCAAGGACCCTCACTCTAGTCAGGGTAAGTCACACACAATCCAAATTATCCTGTGCCCACCCTCTGGTAGCTTGGCACTGAGCAGTCAGGCTTAACTTAGAAGGCAATGTGCAAAGTTTTTGTGCAATAAATCATGCAATAACACTATATAGCACCACAAAAATACACCACACATTGTTTAGAAAAATATATAATATTTATCTGGATATTTGCAGGTGAAAACGATAAAAGATGCAATAAGAAATTGTAAAGATATCACTGGAAAGTGATATAAAGGGGGTCATTCTGACCTCGGCGGTAAAAGGCGCTTACCGCCAGTCAGAAGACCGCCATAACACCGCCGCGGTAAACCGCCACGGTCATTCTGACCCGCAACATCCAAACAGCCGAAAACCCGACATCCTCAATAATCCGCCACACCAAAGGTCAGCGAAAAAATGGCGCTGACCAAACCTCCACCGTCACGCCAACAGAAATACGCCCATACCATTCCGACCCACAAATCCATGCGGCGGTCTTTGAAACGCGGTATTCCATTGGCGGTATACACCGCCGCGGTCAAAATACACACACCCATAGAAAACTCAGCCACATTGGTCAGTTCGAAATACACACACCTGATACACATACTAACACCACTCCCACACACCCAACACAATATAAAACACACACCCACATCCCCCACAAGCCCCTACAACCCGAAATCATTGACGAAGGCTAGAGACAGAGCACAGAATAGAGAATCCCACAACACAGAGGCACACAACACCATCATCCACACAGAATCCACGCACCAAACACCACACACCACCACACGCACCACACTCATCACCACAAACGCCACCCCACACCTCAACCACACCACCCCATGGCACCCCAAAGACACCCCAGGTTCAGTGGCGCCGAACTCAGGGTCATGGTGGAGGAAATAGTCCATGTAGATTCCCAGCTCTTCGGGGCACAGGTGCAGCACACCACAATTGCCAGGAAGATGGACCTATGGCAAAGGACAGTGGACAGGGTCAACGCGGTGGGACAGCATCCACGCAATCGGGAGGACATCAGGAAGAGATGGAACGACCTACGGGGGAAGGTGCGTTCCATGGTATCAAGGCACAACATAGCGGTGCAGAAGACTGGCGGCGGACCCCCACCTACTCCCCCAGAATTTACCGCGTGGGAGGAGGAAGTCTTGCACATCCTGCATCCTGAGGGCCTCGCTGGAGTAGGCGGAGGAATGGACTCTGGTAAGGCAAATCTTCACTACTGCTTCCCACCCCCACCCCACCTGAATGCCAAATCATAACCCCACCCTCACCCCCTCCCCCATCACACCAACCCCTAGCAAAAGCCTCACCATCACAACCCACCCATCCCAACACCAAGCCCTGCATGCGACCCCAAAGCATGGACACCCATCAGCAAAGCACGCCCACTGCACACACACATCACCCCCACAAGCCACCCTCACAAAAGCCCCCACAAGGAAATGCCTGCACATGGGTACACGGACACCCACCCATCACACGAAATCCCACACACAGAAGCAATAACCATACCTTTATACCCCTGCAGGACCCGAACGCCACCACACCGCCACAGAGGGTCCAGAGATGTCCATCCCACCCCCCGAAGAGGCCCCCAGCGATGACAGCAGATCTGTCTCCCTGGAGCCAGACGACCAGCCCGGCCCATCGGGGACCTCTGGACAGTCGGTTCCCCACAGACACCCACAGGCTACACCAGACCCAACCCCCTCTGGGAACACCAGAACAGCTCCCATCCAGCGGGCCCATGCCTCTGTCTCCAGGGCACGTAAATCAGCGGTGTGTCCACCACTACAGGGCACCACCCCAACAACAATAGGGACCTGGGGGCAGTGGTAGTGGGCACACCGGCCGGGGGACAGAGGCCCAGGAACACAGGGGAACTGGGAGGGCTGCTGTGCGATAGGGGGGAGACAGGCCCGGGGAACCGACTCTCCAAGAGGCCCTCTCCTCCATCATGGGAGCATACCACCACTCCCAGGAGACGATGGCGATGGTACTGGCCCGGTTCCAGGAGATCCAGGAACTGCAGGAGGAACAGTACATGGGGTTCAGGGAGGAACTGAGGAACATTGGTTCCGCAATGGGGACCATCGTCCTGGCCCTTACCCAGATCGTCACCACATTGCGGGACCATGTGGCACCCCAAAGGGCCCCTGTCACTAGCCCAGGCCAGGAACAGCCTACCACCTCCGCCGGCGCTAGTGGACAGGAGGCCCCCACACAACGACAGGCCACCAGAACCCCACCTCCTGCAGAAGATGAACCACCCTGCAAGCGGAACCTGAGATCTCACAAGAAGACAGAGTAGGATTGCAAGACCCCCGCCAGCCTAAGATACCCCCTGATGTCATCCCACTGTCCCACATTGTCACCCTGTCCAACCTTGAACTGCCCCTGCTCCATCCTTCCACAGGCATATGGCCAATGCACCTGTGCGACTGAGAACTGGACTCTGCCATGGACATTACTCCACCCCCACCCATCCCCGCTTCCCAATCATTTACCTATATCTAGCACTTTAAATAAATCACTTATTCCACATAAATAAACAGGAGTCTGCTTGTATTCTCAACAAATGTATTACACATAACGGTTCAATAATGTCCAGTTACTTTGTGATGACAACATACCAGTTTCAATAAGCTTTAGTCCATGGGCAAACAAAGCTGAAGTCAGGCAGTGGGTCATACAGCTCTGAAAAGGGAAGGGAAAGTCACAAATCAGTTAACAGGAACTGGGGGGAAACACAGACAGTGGAGACGCATGAGGCCTTAAGTAAATGTAAATTGGGGTGGCTGTTTCTTACCTGTGTGCTACTGAAAGTATTGTTGTATGACTGTATCCCTGTTGTCCGTGTCGTCCCCGTCGTCTTCCTCTTCTTCACTCTCCACAGGCTCCACGGCTGCAACAACACCACCATCTGGACCACCCTCCTGCAGAAAAGGCACCTGGCGTCGCAATGCAAGATTGTGAAGCATACAGCAGGCCACGATGATCTGGCACACCTTCTTTGGTGAGTACATGAGGGATCCCCCTGTCATATGCAGGCACCTAAACCTGGCCTTCAGGACCCCAAAGGTCCTTTCTATGATCCTCCTAATTCGGCCATGGGCCTCATTGTAGCGTTCCTCTGCCCTTGTCCTGGGATTCCTCACTTGGGTGAGTAGCCACGACAGGTTGGGGTAACCAGAGTCACCAATTAGCCACACACGGTGTCTCTGTAGCTGTTCCATCACATAAGGGATGCTGCTATTTCACATGACATAGGCGTCATGCACTGACCCAGGGAACTTGGCATTTACATGGGAGATGTACTGGTCAGCCAAACAGACCACCTGGACATTCATCGAATGATAACTTTTTCTGTTTCGATACACCTGCTCACTGTCTTTGGGGGGAACCAAAGCCACATGGGTCCCATCAATGGCCCCAATGATGTTGGGGATATGTCCAAGGGCATAGAAATCACCCTTCACTGTAGCCAATTCGCCCACCTCAGGGAAAATAATGTAGCTCCGCATGTATTTCATCAGGGCAGACAACACTCTGGACAAAACCTTAGAAAACATAAGCTGAGACATCCCAGATGATATGGCCACTGTTGTCTGAAACGACCTACTTGCCAAAAAATGGAGTACTGACAGAACCTGCACCCGAGGGGGAATCCCTGTGGGTTGGCGGATGGGGGACATCAGGTCTGGCTCCAGCTGGGCACATAGTTCATGTATAGTTGCTCTGTCAAGCCGGTATGTAAGTATGATATGTCGTTCTTCCATTGTCGACAGGTCCACCAGCAGTCGGTACACGGGAGGATTCATCCTTCTCCTCGCAAGTCCCAGCGGACGGTGCCTAGGAAGGACAACATGGAGCACGGAGTCAAGCAACCCACAGGTTCGTTCACACAGCTTGCACAGTACACGAATCGCTATGCATGGAACAGCTTGTATGAGTGGCAATGCAAGGCCTAGGCCTGTGTGACGCAGTAGAAATCATGCCATGTAAGCCCTTGAAATGGCGGCTGCCTGACCTGTGAAGTGTGACAGTGGGATGTGAGGTCACTGCGCTGGCGTGGCACACCGTGGCGGTAGGCGGTCGAAGACCGTGGCGCAAAGCAGCATTGGTTAACATTGAACCCTATGGGTCTCAGGAGCCAATCACGATGTGCGCCGGCGGTCGCGGTACGCACCGGCCCGGTACGCACCGCCGCGGGCGTGACCACCATTTTCTATCTGATTAATCACTCGAGACCTGATCATCCACAGGAGAGGACCTATACTGCAAGTGCTGCTGTGAGCTCGGTCTGGGAGATACAATGGCTGCTGCGACTGGGGAAAGGGCCCCTGCCTTCACTTCCGAAGAATTGGAGAAACTTGTTGATGGGGTCCTACCCCAGTATGCGCTACTCTACGGTCCTCCAGACCAACAGGTAAGTACACAGGGAGCACGTAGTATGGGCTATGCCTGTGTTGAGTGGGGTGGATGTAAGATGGTGGGGAGGGGAGCAAATGATGAGTGCAACGCACGACAGATGAGAGCATGTGCCACATGGCAAGGTTGGGGAGGGGGGGCCACTCACATCTACCATGCTGAAAAGTGATGATATTTCCTTTCCCACCCTGTACATGTCAAATAGGTCAGCGCCCATCAGAAGATCGACATTTGGCGTGCCATCGCCAAGGACGTCCGGGCCCTGGGGGTCCACAACAGACGGGGCACCCACTGCCCAAAGAGGTGGGAGGACATCCGCCGCGGGACCAGAAAGACCGCTGAGTCTCTGCTGGGGATGGCCTCCCAACGTAGGAGGGGTGCCAGCCGCCAATTGACCCCCCTGATGTCCCGGATCCTGGCGGTGGCCTACCCAGATTTGGATGGGCGTGTGAGGACATCACAGCAGACACAAGGGGGTGAGTATCAGCACATTCTGCTATCTTTGCGCGCAGTGGAGGTGTCTGGGTTGGGGAGGAGGGCTGTGGGTAACTCAAGGCCAGGGTGCTTTCTGTAGGCTAGTCCCCTCCGTTAGCCATGGCCCTGTGCCCCGCCCCCCACCTCTGTAGGGTGCCAAGTACAGCTATCCATGGTCCTGCATCACCCATGTGTGCATTTGTCGTCCATAGACCTGTAGGCCTAGTCACAAGAACTGAGTAGTGTACCCCGATTGCGCAGCGTAGTGCAGGGGGCTTCTGTGTCTGTCCTCTCCGCCAACGGTGTTGCCAATGCATGCACTCAACCTGTCTTCATTTCTCCCCCCCACCCATTTTCTTTTTCTTCCTGTGCATGTGTGCATTAGCATCATCAGGCGGAGGAGAAGTGGCATCGGCGCACAAGGGAGCTGCATCTCAAATGGCCCCGGAGGGCCATGCAACCGACTCCGAGTTCAGCAGTGAGACGGAGGGCGAGGGGAGCTCCACAACGGGGACCCGTGGAGACGTCAGCGACACCGACACGTCCTCGGAAGGGAGCTCCCTTGCGGTGGCGGCAACATCCGTGCCCACCGCAACTACAGGTACAGCCTTCACCCAGCGCACCAGCTCCGCCCTCCAAGCAGCCCCTCAGCGTTCGCCCCGTGCCTGTTCGCATACCAAGGCGGGCATCTCCTTCGCCCCAGGCACCTCAGGCCCTGCCCCAGTTACCCCTGCTGCCCTCAGTGAGGAGGTCATTGACCTCCTCCGGTCGCTCATTGTTGGGCAGTCTACCCTTTTGAATGCCATCCAGGGGGTGGAAAGGGAGGTGCATCGGAGCAATGCATACCTGGAGGGCATTCATTCGGGTCAGGCTGCCCATCAGCGATCGTTCAACGCTCTGGCCTCAGCACTGACGGCAGCCATTGTCCCTGTCTCCAGCCTCCCTCTTCTAACTCCCTCCACCCAGTCCCAGTCTCCTGTTCCTCAGCCTATCCCATCCACACCATCAGACCAGCCTGCACACACCTCAACACCCAAGGGCAGCTCATCCAGACATAAGCACCACAGATCCCACAAGCATTCACACAAACAACATCCAGATGCAGACATGCCAACAGTCACAACCACCGCTGTGTCCCCCTCCTCCTCGTCTCCCTCCTCCCTCCCTGTGACGTCTCCACTCACACCTGCATGCACACCACCATCAGCCAGTACTTCCATCACCAGCACACCCTCCATTACAGTCAGCACACGTGCAGTCACCACCCCCACTGCCATTTACACGTCCCCTGTGTCCTCTCCCACTGTGTCTGTCACCCCCTCTTCCAAACCACACAAACGCAGGCAGCCACCCACCCAACAGCCATCCACCTCACGACAGCCTCCAGCCCAAGCACCTGCACCCAAAGACAGCACACTTGACTCTCCTACAACCACATCCTCTTCCTCCACTCCCATACCCACTGCACCTACCCTTCCCATTGCTCCTAAAAAACTTTTCCTCTCCAAAATTAACCTCTTTGCATCACCTGACCCACCCCCTCCATCTGGTAAGAGTCCAAAGAGCACCTCAGCCACCACCAGCCCTGCATCTAGTATCACCATAGTGCAGGGCTATTGGAGTCCACCAGCTCCTAGGGAAGGAACATCGGCCAGCAGCAAGGGGACAGCCAGCCCACCCCCTGGGAAGAGGACAAGAAAAATTAAGGGCCGGCGCGAAAAGCCTGAGACGGCTGCCACCAAGGAGAGTGGCCTTGCCACGTCACCTGCCACATCATCTAAGGGAGGCAAGGGCCAGAGAGCTGCAGCGAAGGAGGGCAAGGGCAGCAGGGCGGAGAAGACATGCAGCAGCCGAGTGCACCAGGAGGGCCCCACCAGCCCCATACCGGGTGTGACGGACGACGCCCACGGGCACAAGACTCCATCACAGGAGGGCCCCGCTACCGCAAGGTCGGAGGGCGACTAAGCGGGGAGTCTTGGCCAGGTCTGGCTCCCTTGAAAGACAGGACAAGCACAGCGGAAGAGGGCCCCGCCAGGACAGGCACCGCTGAACAGGGCCCCGCCGTGAAGAGCACCGCTGAAGAGGGCCTCGCCAAGACAGGCACCGCTGAACAGGGCCCCGCCGTGAGGAGCACCGCTGAAGAGGGCCCCGCCGTGAAGAGCACCGCTGAACAGGGCCCCGCCGTGAGGAGCACCGCTGAAGAGGGCCCCACTGTAAAGAGCACTGCTGAACAGGGCCCCGCCGTGAGGAGCACCGCTGAACAGGGCCCCGCCGTGAGGAGCACCGCTGAAGAGGGCCCCGCCGTGAGGAGCACCACCGAAGAGGGCCCCGCCAAGACAGGCACCGCTGAACAGGACCCCGCCGTGAAGAGCACCGCTCCGCTGGGCCCTTCATCTCAAGCACCGCTCCGCTGGGCCCTTCATCTCAAGCACTGCTCCGCTGGGGCCTTCCTCTCAAGCACCGCTCCGCTGGGCTGTTCCTGTCAAGCACCGCTCCGCTGGGCCCTTCATCTCAAGCACCGCTCTGCTGGGGCCTTCCTGTCAAGCACCGCTCCACTGGGCCCTTCATCTCAAGCACCGCTCCGCTGGGGCCTTCCTGTCAAGCACCGCTCCGCTGGGCCCTTCATCTCAAGCACCGCTCCGCTGGGCCCTTCATCTCAAGCACCGCTCCGCTGGGCCCTTCATCTCAAGCACCGCTCCAACTGGGGCCTTCCTCTCAAGCACCGCTCCCTGGGCCCTTCCTGTCAAGCACTGCTCCGCTGGGCCCTTCATCTCAAGCACCGCTCCGCTGGGGCCTTCCTGTCAAGCACCGCTCCGCTGGGCCCTTCATCTCAAGCACCGCTCCGCTCGGCCCTTCATCTCAAGCACCGCTCCGCTGGGCCCTTCATCTCAAGCACCGCTCCGCTGGGGCCTTCCTCTCAAGCACCGCTCCGCTGGGCCCTTCCTGTCAAGCACCGCTCCGCTGGGCCCTTCATCTCAAGCACCGCTCCGCTGGGGCCTTCCTGTCAAGCACCGCTCCGCTGGGCCCTTCATCTCAAGCACCGCTCCGCTGGGCCCTTCATCTCAAGCACCGCTCCGCTGGGCCCTTCATCTCAAGCACCGCTCCGCTGGGGCCTTCCTCTCAAGCACCGCTCCGCTGGGCCCTTCCTGTCAAGCACCGCTCCGCTGGGCCCTTCATCTCAAGCACCGCTCCGCTGGGCCCTTCATCTCAAGCACCGCTCCGCTGGGCCCTTCATCTCAAGCACCGCTCCGCTGGGGCCTTCCTCTCAAGCACCGCTCCGCTGGGCCCTTCCTGTCAAGCACCGCTCCGCTGGGGCCTTCCTCTCAAGCACCGCTCCGCTGGGCCCTTCCTGTCAAGCACCTCTCCGCTGGGCCCTTCATCTCAAGCACCGCTCCGCTGGGGCCTTCCTGTCAAGCACCGCTCCGCTGGGCCCTTCCTGTCAAGCACTGCTCCGCTGGGCCCTTCATCTCAAGCACCGCTCCGCTGGGGCCTTCCTGTCAAGCACCGCTCCGCTGGGCCCTTCATCTCAAGCACCGCTCCGCTGGGCCCTTCATCTCAAGCACCGCTCCTCTGGGGCCTTCCTCTCAAGCACCGCTCCGCTGGGCCCTTCCTGTCAAGCACCGCTCCGCTGGGCCCTTCATCTCAAGCACTGCTCCGCTGGGGCCTTCCTGTCAAGCACCGCTCCGCTGGGCCCTTCATCTCAAGCACCGCTCCGCTGGGCCCTTCATCTCAAGCACCGCTCCGCTGGGCCCTTCATCTCAAGCACCGCTCCGCTGGGGCCTTCCTCTCAAGCACCGTTCCGCTGGGCCATTCCTGTCAAGCACCGCTCCGCTGGGCCCTTCATCTCAAGCACCGCTCCGCTGGGCCCTTCATCTCAAGCACCGCTCCGCTGGGCCCTTCATCTCAAGCACCGCTCCGCTGGGGCCTTCCTCTCAAGCACCGCTCCGCTGGGCCCTTCCTGTCAAGCACCGCTCCGCTGGGGCCTTCCTCTCAAGCACCGCTCCGCTGGGCCCTTCCTGTCAAGCACCGCTCCGCTGGGCCCTTCATCTCAAGCACAGCTCCGCTGGGGCCTTCCTGTCAAGCACCGCTCCGCTGGGCCCATCATCTCAAGCACCGCTCTGCTGGGCCCTTCATCTCAAGCACCGCTCCGCTGGGCCCTTCATCTCAAGCACCGCTCCGCTGGGCCCTTCATCCCAAGCACCGCTCCGCTGGGCCCTTCATCTCAAGCACCGCTCCGCTGGGGCCTTCCTCTCAAGCACCGCTCCGCTGGGCAACGCCGTCTCAAGCACCGCTGGTCCATTGACAGTGCCGGTTCTGTGTCGAGCAGGTGTTCACGAAGCACTCTGGGCACCATGCCTCCTCTAATACCAGTGGAGTCGGTTATCCATCTGATGGACTGTGGCTTTGCACTCCCCAGGATGGTACAGTGGGCATGGAGGCCCCTCGTGGATCTGGCATTGTGGACTCATGTGGCTGAGGTGCCCCCTTTCCCTTCCCCCTGAGGTGCCTTTTGTTTTATCATCTGATGCCCCTGCAGTGTTCTCTCCAATGGTATCCGGTCTCCTGTGTGGGCTTTGCCCATCTGTTTGTACACATTGGCCCACGGACTATGGATATTGAACGGACTGTGCAGGACTTATTGACTATGTTTATACTTTGCACTATGTTCATTATTTCTTTTGTATATTTCATATGGCATATTTACCATGACTTAAATGAACCTATTTTATACATAAATTTTAAACTTCATTTTAATTATGTCTTTGCATTCTTCCAGGGGGCTTGGGGGGTGTCACTCTGACTTGTTGCTCTGCATTGGTGTGTAGGTATTGGGGGGGGTGGGTTGGGGGGGTGGGTGTATCGCATATGTGTGTGCCCGTAAGCTTTCCTCCTCCCCCCTCCCCTGTGTCGTAGGTGCAGTACTCACCGTTGTCGTCTGCGCCGGCGTTCGTACTCCTGGTAGATGAGCAGGTAGACAATAGCCGGTAGGATGTGTAATTCGGGCTCCATGCTGTCCTCCTTCCTCGTGGAGTGTGTATAGGTGAGCGTTTTTCCGTTCGGAGTCTGTTTCCGCCGTGTTTTTATCGGTGGGGCTCCTGCCCCGGAAAAGGTGGCGGATTGGTGAGTTGTGATAGGGTGGGCGGTACATTGTATGCCGCCTGCCTGTTGGCGGTGACCGCCGCGCTGTTTGTCGGTCCCGCCGTGGCAGTCGGAGTGTTAATGTGGCGGGCTGTGTTGGCGGTTCCCGCCAGGGTCAGAATTCCATTTTTTGGACCGCCTGCCTGTTGGCGGGTTGGCCGCCGCTTTATCACCGACCGCCAGGGTTAGAATGACCCCCAAAGTGTCTTAAGTCTTTAGAAAGCAAACAAAGTCTCTTTCAAGCACAAAGTACCTGATTTGGAGTGAACAATCTCTGCAAAGGGCCGCAGAGGAGGAGATGCGTGGAAAATGGTGTGTGCGTCGGTTTCGCCCCTTCACACACGTCATTATTATTCACTCGGGGAAGACGTTGCATCGATTTCCGGCGCACGGACAGTTCTCCTCTGTGGGTCGCAGGGTTTTCAGATGCCCCGGGGTCTGTGCATGGAATCCTGGGCTTGTAGTCCGGCTGCGCGTCGTTCCGGTGGGCTGTGTGTGGAATTTTCTCCCTCACGGCAGGCGCTGCGTTGATTTCCTCTCTGGAAGGCGGGCACCATTGTCCAGGCACGCCGTGCGTGGAAGTTCCGGTCGCACCGCAGGCGTCGCGTCGATCTTTTCCTTGCAGGTTCGAGCAGCACCTTTCCGGTTCGGCGTGCAGTGAATTTTTCACCGCGGAACAAGCTGTGCATCGAATTTTTTGGCGCACAAGGATTCCAGTTGAAAGAGAGAAGTCTTTTTGGTCCTGAGACTTCAGGGAGCAGGAGGCAAGCTCTAGCCAAGCCCTTGGAGAGCACTTCTGCAGCAAGACAAGAGTTCAGCAAGGCAGCAGGGCAACAGCAAGGCAGAAGTCCTCTGTAGAAAGCAGTAAGGTGAGTGCTTTAGGCAGCCAGGCAGTTCTTCTTGTCAGGGTGCAGGTTCTGGTTCAGGTTTCTTCTCCAGGAAGTGTCTGAGGTGGTGGGGCAGAGGCCCTGTTTTATACCGAAAATGTGCCTTTGAAGTTGGGGAGACTTCAAAGAGTGGCTTAGAAGTACACCAGGCCCCCTTTTAGTTCAATCCTGTCTGCCAGGGTCCCAGTAGGGTGTGTGGCAGTCCTTTGTGTGAGAGCAGGCCCTCCACCCTCCCAGCCCAGGAAGACCCATTCAAAATGCAGTTGTATGCAAGTGAGGCTGAGTACCCTGTGTTTGGGGTGTGTGTGAGTGAATGTACAAGGAGCTGTCAACTAAACCCAGCCAGACGTGGATTGTAAGGCACAGAAAGATTTAAGTGCAGAGAAAAGCTCACTTTCTAAAAGTGGCATTTATAAAATAGTAATATTAAATCCAACTTCACCAGTCAGCAGGATTTTGTATTACCATTCTGGCCATACTAAATATGACCTTCCTACTCCTTCCAGATCAGCAGCTACCACTTCAACAATGTATGAGGGCAGCCCCGATGTTAGCCTATGAAGGGAGCAGGCCTCACAGTAGGGTAAAAACGAATTTAGGAGTTTTACATTACCAGGACATGTAAACTACACAGGTACATGTCCTGCCTTTTACCCACACAGCACCCTGCTCTAGGGGTTACCTAGGGCACACATTAGGGGTGACTTATATGTAGAAAAAGGGGCGTTTTTAGGCTTTGCAAGTAGTTTTAAATGCCAAGTCGAGGTGACAGTGAAACTGCACACTCAGGCCTTGCAATGGCAGGCCTGAGACAAGTTTAAGGGGCTACATAGTGGATGGCACAACCAGTGCTGCAGGCCCTCTAGTAGCATTTAATCTACAGGCCCTGGGCACATACAGTGCACATTACTAGGGACTTATAAGTAAATTAAATAGTCCAATTGGGTATGAGCCAAGGTTACCGTGTTTAAAGGGAGAGAGCATATGCACTTTAGCACTGGTTAGCAGTGGTAAAGTGCGCAGAGTCTAAAAGCCAGCAAAAACAGAGTCCAAAAAGTGGAGGGAGGGAGTCAGGCAAAAAGTTAGGGGTGACCACCGTAAGGCTGTCAGGTCTAGCAGGTATGTGTGAGAATGTGTCTGGTGATGTGTTGTGGTGTGTGCTGTGAGGTGCGTGGGTGGTGTATGGGCGATGGTGTTCTGTGATTCAGATTGAGTGAGTGCTCCTGGCTTGTCTCTCTCTCTGATAGCAATCTTTTTTGTTGTTGAAAGTCTTGTGGGTAATGTGGGTGTGTGTTTTATAGTGGTGTGGGTGTGGTGTGTGTATGTGTGTCAGCTGTATGTAGTTTGAATTGTCCAATGTGGTGTAGTTTTGCAAGTGTGTGTGTATTTTGAGCGCAGCAGTGTGTACCACCAATGGTTTACTGCGGTTGAAAGACCGCTGCAGTGATTCGTGGGTCCTGATACTGTGGGTGAATTCCTGTTGGCGTAACTGTGTGGGTTTTGGTACTGCCAGTTTATCACTGCCCTTTGGGCTGGTGGACTTGTGTGGGTGTCTGGATAGTGGCGGATTTCTCTATGTGGTTCATAATACCCGTAGCAGTATATCGCCGCACTCACGGTATGTTGGCGGCTGTCAGCACGGCGGTAGGTGGCATTTGCCACCAATGTTGTAATGAGGGCCTATATATTTTTCTAAACAATGTGTGGTGTATTTTTGTGGTGTTCTATAGTGTTATTGCATGATTTACTGCACAAATACTTTACCCATTGCGTTCTAAGTTAAGCCTGACTGCTCAGTGCCAAGCTACCAGAGGCTGGGCACAGGATAATTTGGATTGTGTGTGACTTACTCTGACTAGATTGAGGGTCCTTGCTTGGACAGGGGGGGTAACCTGACTGCCAACCAAAGACCCCATTTCTTACATTGGTGATCAGCGGTGAGGATAAGACTTGTATTTGTGCAGTGTTCACTACCTAACCACAGTTGAAGGTCAATTTGATTTTTTATCTTTTTTCTACAATTTCATTTTCTGAGTGATATTTTTAACTACATCCTCACTGAACATGTCTCTGGCTGGGTCCCAAGATGGAGATGAAAATTTTGACCTAGCCATGCTGGAGACATATACTGTTAAACAGCTGAAAGGGTTCTGTAAGGATACGGGAGTACCCGCCCAAGATGCCTCTAGAAAGGAGGAATTCCAAATGGCGCTGAGGGCCTGGGCAGGAGTCCATTCAGAGGAGGATGTTGAGGAGGAGGAGCAAGAGAAGGGGCCCCTCAGAGGAGTTTTTGCCATTAATGGAGGATGTTACCATTCTGATTATGCCCCCTGCCAAACCAAGGACCAGTGTCTCTAATCAGGGCCTGACTGCAGAGGAAAGGAGGGAGAAGAGAAAGTTCCAATTACAAATGGCAAAGTTACAAATTGAAGCTAACAGAGCGGAGACAGCAGCTGAGAGAGCCTTGGCTGAAAAGAAACGTTTGTTTTCTCATGAACTGAGTCTCAAAGATCTGGATATCAAGGCAAGACAGCCTGAGTCTAGCAGTGATGGTGGCAGCATACATATAGGACCTGTTGGGGAAAAAAAGGTTTGTATACCCAAAAGTGTAGTTCCAAGTTATGTGGTGGGAGATGACATTCATAAGTGGTTGGCTGCTTGCAAAGTTGCACTAAGGGCTACTGGGGTCTCTGAAGAGCAATGGGGGTGACCTTGTGGTTTTATATACCAGTAGTGGGGAGGGGCACACTTCTGACACTAGATCCACAAGATCTAAATGTATAATCACCCATGAAAGCCGCTTTACTTGCCAAGTTTTGGCTGACTCCTGAGAAATACCATCAGAGGTTCAGGGACAGCACCAAACTCTCCACACAAACTTGGGTAGACTTATTTGATTTCTTCAATAAGGCACTGAATGGATGGGTGTGGGGCAGCAAAGTAAATGATTACAAAGGATTATATAACTTTATTCTGGGAGAGCATATGCTCAGTATTTGTTTTACAGAGTTGCGCCAGCACTTAGTAGAGAGTAAGCTGACTGATCTTAGGAAGCTTGCTGAGGAGGCAGACCTCTGGGTTAGCACCAGAGTGTCCAGAAAGGTATCTGGGGGGGACACCCACAAAGGTGTTCAGGGTTCCCAACAGAAGAAAGGGGAGGGGGAAACTTAAACATAAGGAGATCTCCAAAGGTCCCCAAATCAATTCCCCAGGGGGTGGTGGTACCCAGTCCCAACTTGAATATGATAAAATGCCAGGATACTTTGATAAAAAGCTAGGAAAATGTAGCTCCAAATGCTTAGAGTGCTTCAAGCATGGACATTGTAATGGCGACCTCCAGTGTCCCAAGAGGGTACAGCCCCCGCTGGAGGGCAAACCCGGGTTGGCTAGTGTAGAGCTTGGGGGGGAGACAGTCCAAGTTAGCTTTGGGGGGCAGATAGAGGTGTCACTAGTCTCCCTGGGAGATAAAGAAATGGTGCCAAAAGTCCACATGCCTACCAATACTTCCAAGTATAGGCAGTGAGTCACCATTGATGGGCAAAGGGTGGAGACTCTGCGTGATACAGGAGCCAGTATGACTACTGTCAATGGTCAGCTGGCAAATCATCCCTAATACATTCCACTAGGTCATAGTCACTGACAATCGCGAGAGTCACCTAGCAGTGATTCCAGTTCCCTTTGAGTGGGGGGGTCTCTGGTATTCTAAAGGTATCTGTGAGTGCTGCCATGCCTGTAGATTGTCTGTTAGGCAATGATCTTGAGCATACTGCCTGGAAGGAGGTAGAGCTCAGATCTCACCTGATGATGTTAGGTTTGCCTGAGTGGGTCTGCATCACCACAAGGTCCATGTCTGCCCGGGAAGGGAGTCAAGGGCGTCTGGAGCCGGGAACAATGGCCCAGACATCTGCACAGAGGAAGGGCAAGGGGCCCAGGAAGCCTGCCTCAGATATTCCCACAGTGGTGGACGGGGTCCCAGAGGGAGAGGTCCCTGAGCCAACTGGAGAGGATATTGCTGATCTGGGTAACCTGTGTGGCTGGCTGGCAAGTAGATGGTGGGCCAACCAGGGAGGAATTCTGCAAAGCGCAGAAGGAGTGCCCCACTCTTGAGGGTCTGAAGCAACAGGCCGCAGCCCAAGCAGCAGGAGAAGCCTCTGATGATCACCACATATACTGGAAGAATGATCCCCTCTACAATGAGCCTAAGGCTCTGGCCACTGGGGCAGCATGTGTGCTGGTGGTCCCCCGGTGTTACCGGGCCTTCCTACTGGGCCTGGCTCACAACATCCCCCTGGCAGGACATTTGGGCCAAGACAAGACCTTGGCTAAGCTTCTCACCCACTTTCATTGGCCTAGAATGCGGGTAGCCTCATATAGTTTCTGCAGGGCCTGCCCCACCTCCAGGCTAATGGGAAGACAGGGAAAAGGTTTAAGGCCCCCCTGATCCCACTCGATGTCACTAGCACCCCCTTTAAAAGGGTGGACATCAACATCAATGGTCCCGTGGACCCCAAAACAGCCCTAGGCAACAGGCTTATCCTGGTTTTGGTGGACCATGCCACCTGCTACCCCGAGGAAATCCCTCTGACAACAGAGACTGCACCCGTGGTGACCAGAGGTCCGATAGAAATATTTACCCATGTGGGGTTCCCAAAGCGTACATGAAGTCAATGTGGGATGAGTGTAGGGTAACCTACCGGTTTACCACCCCTTACCATCCTCAATCCAATGGGCTTTTTGAGAGATTCAACAAGACCCTAAAAGGCATGATCACTGGCTTACATGAGGCCATGAGGCGTAAGTGGGATGTCCTCTTGCCATGCCTTATCTTTGCTTATAGGGAGGTGCCCCAGAAAGGGGTGGAGTTCAGCCCCTCTGAACTTCTCTGTGGTCACCCTGTCAGGGGAGCACTCAGCATAGTGAAAGAGGGATGGGAGAAAGCTCCCAAGAAACCTCCCCAGGTTGTGGTCAGTTACATGCTAGCCCTCCGCAACCAGACACAGTGCTTCTGGAAGCAGGCCAAGAGTAACCTCGAGGCCAGTCAAGAGGTGATGAAGGAGTGGTATGACCGGAAGACCACTCTGGTTGAATTCTCTCCTGGCGACAAAGTTTTGGTGATGGAGCCAGTAGAGCCTTGAGCTCTCCAGGACCTTTGGACTGGCCCATTTGAGATCAAGGAGAGGAAGGGGGAGGCCACTTACCTAGTGGATCTCAAGACCCCTAGGCACCCCCTAAGGGTTCTCTACCACAACCGACTAAAGACTAATTTTGAGAGGTCTGAGGTTAGTGTGCTCCTTGTGACAGATGAGGGCTTGGAAGAGGAGAGTGAGCTTCTCCCCAACTTCCTCTCTGCCAAATAAGGTGATGGGTCAGTGGAGGGTGTTAATCTCTCTGACTCCCTGACTCTAGATCAGAGAGGAGACTGCTACAAGTTGTTGGGGCAGTTCTCTTCCCTGTTCTCTCTCACTCCTGGACTCACACACTTGTGTGTCCATGACATTGACACATGAGACAGGACACCTGTGAAAAATAAAATTTACAGGGTGTCAGGCAAAGTGAGGTCCAAGGATGAGGTTTCAAAGACGCTGGCTCTTGGGGTGATAGAGAAGTCCAGCAGTCCCTTGTCCAGCCAAGTGCTGTTGGCTCCAAAGGCTGCTGCTCCCGGTGCCACGCCAGAACTTAGGTTCTGCTTGGACTACCGGGGTCTCAACTCTGTCACAAAGACAGATGCTCACCACATCCCCAGAGCTGATGAGCTTGTGGACAGGCTCGGCACTGCCAAGTTCCTTAGTACCTTTGACCTCACATCAGGGTACTGGCAAATCACCTTTACTGAAGGGGATCAAGAGAGATCCACTTTCTCCACTCTTGAGGGACATTACCAGTTTAAAGTAATGCCTGTTGGATTGAAAAATGCCCGCTACCTTCCAACTGGTGGTTAACGGGGTCCTAGCTGGCAAGGATGCCTTCTACGCAGCCTGCCTAGATGACATAGCATTCTATATTTCCAGCTGGGAACAACTCCTGCTCCACCTCAAGGATGCGCTTCAGGCTCTGCAACAGGCAGGCCTGACCATCAAGGCCAGTAAGTGACAGATTGGGCAGGGTTCCGTGGTGTACTTGAGACACCTAGTAGGTGGTAGCAAGGTGTAGCCCCTCCAGGCCAAGGATGAAACTATCAAGGCCTGGCAACAACCTAGAACCCAGACAGAGGTGAGAGCCTTTTTAGGCCTCACAGGATATTACCGTAGATTTGTTAAGGGCTATGGATCCATTGTGTCACCCTTTCAGAACTTAATTCCAAAAAGCAACCTAGGTTGGTGAATTGGACAGAGGCTTGTCAGAAAGTCTTTGACTCCCTGAAGGAAGCCATGTGCACGGCCCCATGCTCAAGGCCCCTGACTACTCTCAGGAATTTATTGTACAGACAGACGCTTCAGAGCCTGGTATAGGGGCTGTTCTAGCACAGCTAAATGAGGAAGGCCTAGACCAACCAGTGGTCTTTATTAGCAGAAGACTATTGCCACGGGAACAGAGGTGGAGTGCTATTGAGAGAGAAGCATTTGCTGTGGTCTGGGCACTGAAGAAGCTGAGACCATACCTGTTTGGGACTCACTTCGGGTTCAGATAGACTGCAGGCCCCTCAGATGACTCATACAGATGAGGGGTGAGAATCCTAAACTCTTGAGGTGGTCCATTTCCCTACAGCATTGGACTTTACGGTTGAGCATCGCCCAGATATTGACCACTCCAATGCTGATGGTCTCTCCAGATACTTCCGCCTTAGCGATGAGAGCTCCCAGGGGGTTGGGTAGCTCTCCCCACTTTCAGCTGTGGGGATACATGTGGTAAAGTGCATATGCACTCTCCCTTTAAACATGATGACATTGGATCATACCAAATTGGATTCTTTAATTTACTTATAAGTCCCTAGTAAGGTGCATTATATGGGCGCAGGGCCTGTATATTAAATGTTACTAGTGGTCCTCCAGCACTGATTCTGCCACCCACTTAAGTAGCCCCTGAAACATGTCTCAGCCCATCCATTACAAGGCCTGTGTGTGCAGTTTCACTGCCAATTCGAATTGGCATTTAAAAGTACTTGCCAAGCCTAAAACTTTCCTTTTTCTGCATATCAGCCACCCCTAAGGTAGGCCCTAGGCAACCCATAGGGCAGGGCGCTGTGTAGACAAAAGGCAGGAGATGTACCTGTGTAATTTACATGTTCTGGAAGTGTAAAACACCTAACTTCATTTTACACTGCTGTGAGGCCTGCTCCTGTCATAGGCTAACATTAAGGCAACCCTGATATACTGTTTGAGTGGTAGTTTCTGATCTGAAAGGAGTAACAATGTAATATTTAGTATTGCCAGAATGGTAATGCCAAATCCTGCTGACTGGTGAAGTTGGATTTAATATTACTATTTTCGGAATGCCACTTTTAGAAAGTGAGCATTCCTCTACACGTAAATCCTTCTGTGCCTTACAATCCACACCTGGCTAGGTTTAGTTGAGAGCTCCCTTGTGCATTCACTCAGACAAACCCCAAACACAGGATGCTCAGTAACACATCCATACATCTGCATATTGAATGGGTCTTTCTCGGCTGGGAGGGTGGGGGGCCTGACACTTACATGTCAAGGGACAATAGCAGACTGTTAGAAATGGGGTCTTTGGTTTGCAGTCGGGTTACCCCCTGTCCAAGCAAGGACCCTCACTCTAGTCAGGGTAAAAGAAATTCACCCTCAACAAACCCCTGCTTACCCCCTCTGTAGCTTGGCACGAGCAGTAGGCTTAACTTCAGAGTGCTAGGTGTAAAGTAAAACAAAACAAGACCAAAACATCAAAAATCCACAATACACAAGTCAAGTTATCACAAAAAATGCAAAAAGAGTCTTCATGTAATTTTAAACACACACTAACGCTGTTAGCGTGAAAATGTACCTTGGGTGCATCAAAAATAACCCCGCACTGGCGAGTGTGTGTCAAAAAGGGCTTGCGATGCGTTGATTTCACTCACAAGCAAGACCTTGCGCTGTTTCTCCTTTAGTTGGGTCGGTGTACGTCGTTTCTTCTCTCCACAGGAGAGTGATGCGTCGATCCGGTCAGTACTCTCGGGTCCAGGCAGGCCTTGCGTTATTTTTACACATCCAGCGGTGTTTGCGTCGTAAATCCAGCCGCACGATAATCTGAAAACAACGCAGCTCGGGTTGCATTCTCACCAGCCTCCGTCAGCGATGCTGTGCATCGTTTCTCCAACCCGGGGCGTCGATCATTGCAGGCGAGCGTCGATTTTCAGCTGCAAAGTCGGTGGCGCGACAATTTTTCAGCCGCAGGTCTGAGTTGCGTCAATCTTTTCCCAGCACATTGGTCCATGCGTGGATTTCTCACTCTTGGGCTGCCAGCTTCTCCTTTCAGGGTCCCAGGAACTGGATGGACACCACTTGGCAGGGTAGGAGTCTCTCCAGAGACTCCAGGTGCTGGCAAAGAAAAGTCTTTGCTGTCCCTGAGACTTCAAACAACAGGAATCAAGCTCTAAATCAAGCCCTTGGAAATTTTCACAAGAAGGAAGGCAACACAAAGTCCAGTCTTTGTCCTTTAGCACAGGCAGAAGCCGCAATTGCAGGATAGCTCCACAAAGCAGAGTCACAGACAGGACAGCTCTTCTTCCTCAGCTTTCTCCAGGCAGAGGTTCCTCTTGGTTTCCAGAAGTGTTCTAAAATCTGTGGTTTTGGGTGCCCTTCTTATACCCATTTTGCCCTTTGAAGTAGGCCTACTTCAAATTAAAGTCTCTCTTGATTGTGAAATCCTGCCTTGCCCAGGCCAAGCCCTAGACACACACTAGGGGGTTGGAGATTGCATTGTGTGAGGGCAGGCTCAGCCCTTTCAAGTATGAGTGACCATTCCTCCCCTCCCTCCTAGCACAGATGGCTCATCAGGATATGCAGGCTACACCCCAGCTCCGGTTGTGTCTCTGTCTAGTGAGAGGTGCAACCAGCCCAACTGTCAAACTGACCCAGACAGGGAATCCACAAACAGGCAGAGTCACAGAAATGGTTTAAGCAAGAAAATGCTCACTTTCTAAAAGTGGCATTTTCAAACACACTATCTTAAAATCAACTTTACTAAAAGATGTATTTTTAAATTGTGAGCGCAGAGTCCCCAAACTCCACATGTCTATTCACTCTCAAAGGGAACCTACACTTTAATCATATTTAAAGGTAGCCCCCATGTTAACCTATGAGATAGACAGGCCTTGCAACAGTGAAAAACAAATGTAGCAATAATTCACTGTAAGGACATATAAAACACATTACTATGGCCCTCATTATGACATTGGCGGTAAATCCCACTTACCGCCATGCTGACTGCCGCCAACATAATGCCACCGCAGCGAATTACCACCACCCATATTATGACCCACACATAGCAATCCGTCACTATACAGCCACACACAAAAGTCTGCCAGCCCAAATGCTACAACCCTTTACCATTACAAACAAGTGCCATGAGAGAGCAAGACCACAGACAAGACCACAGACACACACCATCATCACCTATACACAATCCACGCACCCTACAGCATGCACTCAAACACAACACCCCACACACCCTCAGCCACACAACTCACAATACACCCATGGCACCGCAACAACACCCCAGGTTCTCTGAGGAGGAACTAAGGGTCATAGTGGAGGAAATCATCCGGGTAGAGACTCAGCTATTCGGATCACAGGTGCAGCACACGTCCATTGCTTGGAAGATGGATCTATGGCGGAGAATCGTGGACAGGGTCAACGCCATGGGACAACACCCCAGAACAAGGGATGACATCAGGAAGAGGTGGAACATCCTATGGGGGAAGGTCCATTCCACAGCAGCAAGACACCAACTCGTTGTACAGAGGACTGGCGGTGAACCCCGACCTCCTTCCCCACAACTAACAACATGGGAGGAGCCAGTCTTGGCAATCATGCATCCTGAGGGCCTGGCAGGAGTAGGAGGAGGACTGGACTCTGGTAAGTCAATTCTCTATTACTATCACCCCCCCTACCTGCATGCCATCACAAAACCCCACCCTTACCCTCGCTCCCATCACTCCACCACCTCCTGAATACCCCACCATCACAACCCACTCATCCCAATACCAAGCCCTGCATGCAACACCAAAGCATGGACACCCCTCACAGACCTGCATGGACACCCATCACTAAAGCATGCACATTAGAGAGAATCACCTAGCCCACAAAATCACTACTCACACAAGGCAAAGCTGCCAGGGCAATAACAACCATACAGGACAACACACCCATGCACAAGATGACACACACATAAACAATAACACTGCATTTACATCCCCACAGGTCTCCCACCCAACGTCACCGGAGAGGAGGTGCCAGCAACTTCCAGTCCACCCCCAGAAGAGGCCCACATTTATGACAGCAGCTCTGGACGCCTGGATCTGGATGACCAACCTGTCCCATCAGGGATCTCCGGAATGTTGGTAACCCAGGTAGAGTCCCATACCACCACAGACCCTTCCCCTCCGGAAACACACCTCAGTACCCACCCAGCGGACCCATACCTCTGTCCCCAGGACATGTCAATCAGCAGTGTGTCCACCACTACAGGGACCCCAGGCCACCGGACAAACACAGGACGATCAGGTGTAGGAGGCTGGTCTGGCTTGTAGTGAGTACCAAGGGGTACTTGCACCTTGCACCAGGCCCAGTTATCCCTTATTAGTGTATAGGGTGTCTAGCAGCTTAGGCTGATAGATAATGGTAGCTTAGCAGAGCAGCTTAGGCTGAACTAGGAGACGTGTGAAGCTACTACAGTATCACTTAGTGTCATATGCACAATATCATAAGAAAACACAATACACAGTTATACTAAAAATAAAGGTACTTTATTTTTATGACAATATGCCAAAGTATCTTAGAGTGTACCCTCAGTGAGAGGATAGGAAATATACACAAGATATATGTACACAATACCAAAAATATGCACTATAGTCTTAGAAAACAGTGCAAACAATGTATAGTTACAATAGGATGCAATGGGGAGACATAGGGATAGGGGCAACACAAACCATATACTCCAAAAGTGGAATGCGAACCACGAATGGACCCCAAACCTATGTGACCTTGTAGAGGGTCGCTGGGACTATTAGAAAATAGTGAGAGTTAGAAAAATAACCCTCCCCAAGACCCTGAAAAGTGAGTGCAAAGTACACTAAAGTTCCCCTAAGGACAAATAAGTCGTGTTAGAGGAATAATGCAGGAAAAACACAAACCAACAATGCAACAACGATGGATTTCCAATCTAGGGTACCTGTGGAACAAGGGGACCAAGTCCAAAAGTCACAAGCAAGTCGGAGATGGGCAGATGCCCAGGAAATGCCAGCTGTGGGTGCATAGAAGCTTCTACTGGACAGAAGAAGCTGAGGTTTCTGCAGGAACGAAAAGGGCTAGAGACTTCCTCTTTGGTGGACGGATCCCTCTCGCCGTGGAGAGTCGTGCAGAAGTGTTTTCCCGCCGAAAAAACGCCAACAAGCCTTGATAGCTGCAAATCGTGCGGTTAGCGTTTTTGGATGCTGCTGTGGCCTAGGAGGGACCCGGAGGTTGCAAATTGGACCAGGAGGTAGAGGGGATGTCGATCAAGACAAGGAGCCCTCTTAGCAGCAGGTAGCCCCTGGAGAAGTGCCAGAAACAGGCACTACAAGGATGCATGAAATGGTGCTCACCTGAAGTTACACAAAGGAGTCCCACGTCGCCGGAGACCAACTTAGAAAGTCGTGCAATCCAGGTTAGAGTGCTGTGGACCCAGGCTTGGCTGTGCACAAAGAATTTCCACCGGAAGTGCACAGAGGCCGGAGTAGCTGCAGAAGTCGCGGTTCCCAGCAATGCAGTCTAGCGAGGTGAGGCAAGGACTTACCTCCACCAAACTTGGATTGAAGAGTCACTGGACTGTGGGGGCCACTTGGACAGAGTTGCTGGATTCGAGGGACCTCGCTCGTCGTGCTGAGAGGAGACCCAAGGGACCGGTAATGCAGCTTTTTGGTGCCTGCGGTTGCAGGGGGAAGATTCCGTCGACCCACAGGAGATTTCTTCGGAGCTTCTAGTGCAGAGAGGAGGCAGACTACCCACACAGCATGCACCACCAGGAAAACAGTCGAGAAGGTGGCAGGATCAGCGTTACAGAGTTGCAGTAGTCGTCTTTGCTACTATGTTGCAGTTTTGCAGGCTTCCAGCGCGGTCAGCAGTCGAGTCCTTGGCAGAAGGTGAAGAGAGAGATGCAGAGGAACTCGGATGAGCTCTTGCATTCGTTATCTAAAGTTTCCCCAGAGACAGAGACCGTAAATAGCCAGAAAAGAGGGTTTGGCTACCTAGGAGAGAGGATAGGCTAGCAACACCTGAAGGAGCCTATCACAAGGAGTCTCTGACGTCACCTGGTGGCACTGGCCACTCAGAGCAGTCCAGTGTGCCAGCAACACCTCTGTTTCCAAGATGGCAGAGGTCTGGAGCACACTGGAGGAGCTCTGGACACCTCCCAGGGGAGGTGCAGATCAGGGGAGTGGTCACTCCCCTTTCCTTTGTCCAGTTTCGCGCCAGAGCAGGGCTAAGGGGTCCCCTGAACCGGTGTAGACTGGCTTATGCAGAATTGGGCACATCTGTGCCCAACAAAGCATTTCCAGAGGCTGGGGGAGGCTACTCCTCCCCTGCCTTCACACCATTTTCCAAAGGGAGAGGGTGTAACACCCTCTCTCAGAGGAAGTCCTTTGTTCTGCCATCCTAGGCCAGGCCTGGCTGGACCCCAGGAGGGCAGCTGCCTGTCTGAGGGGTTGGCAGCAGCAGCAGCTGCAGTGAAACCCCAGGAAGGGCAGTTTGGCAGGACCAGGGTCTGTGCTACAGACCACTGGGATCATGGGATTGTCCCAACTATGCCAGGATGGTATAGAGGGGGCAATTCCATGATCATAGACATGTTACATGGCCATATTCGGAGTTACCATTGTGAAGCCACATATAGGTAGTGACCTATATGTAGTGCACGCGTGTAATGGTGTCCCCGCACTCACAAAGTCCGGGGAATTGGCCCTGAACAATGTGGGGGCACCTTGGCTAGTGCCAGGGTACCCTCACACTAAGTAACTTTGCACCTAACCTTTACCAGGTAAAGGTTAGACATATAGGTGACTTATAAGTTACTTAAGTGCAGTGTAAAATGGCTGTGAAATAACGTGGACGTTATTTCACTCAGGCTGCAGTGGCAGGCCTGTGCAAGAATTGTCAGAGCTCCCTATGGGTGGCAAAAGAAATGCTGCAGCCCATAGGGATCTCCTGGAACCCCAATACCCTGGGTACCTCAGTACCATATACTAGGGAATTATAAGGGTGCTCCAGTAAGCCAATGTAAATTGGTAAAATTGGTCACTAGCCTGTTAGTGACAATTTGGAAAGAAATGAGAGAGCATAACCACTGAGGTTTTGATTAGCAGAGCCTCAGTGAGACAGTTAGTCACTACACAGGTAACACATTCAGGCACACTTATGAGCACTGGGGCCCTGGTGAACAGGGTCCCAGTGACACATACAACTAAAACAACATATATACAGTGAAAAATGGGGGTAACATGCCAGGCAAAATGGTACTTTCCTACATCAGGGACCTGGGGTCAGTGGCAGTGGGCACATGGTTCAGGGGACAGAGGCAAAGGACAACAGGAAAGCTGGGAGGACTGCTGTGCAACAGGGGGAGGACAGGCCCAGGGAACAGATTCTCTAGGAGGCACTCACCAACATCCTGGGAGCGTACCTCCATTCCCAGGAGACCATGGGCCAGATACTGAACAAGTTGCAGGAGACCCAGTGGCTGCAGGAGGGACAGTACCTGGGGATCAGGAAGAACTTGAAGGACATCCACACAACCCTGGTCACGATTGCAGGGGTGCTGTCAGACATGGCCACACCATGAGGGAGGCAGTGGCACACCACTGGACCCCTAACACTAGCCAAACCAATGAACAGCCTTCCACCTCGACTGCCGCTAGTGGACAGGAGGCGCCTCCACAGGAACAACAGGCCACCAGCACTCCACCCCCTCCAGAAGGAGAACCACCCTGAAAACGGTCCCTGCGATCCAGGCAGAAGCCAGAGAACATTGCCAAGACCACCACCAGGAAATAAGACTCACCTCACTGTCACCCTTGTGTCCCACTCTGTCACCTTGTCCACCTTGAAATGCCATTGCTCCCCTTCCTATGCCCTCTTGGACAATGCACCTTGATACAAACAGACTGGACTCTATCCTGGACATTCCTCCATCATCACCCCAGCCCATTGCACAATCCAGGCTCTAGCCTTCTCCCTGAAGGCAGCCATTGTCCCTGTTTCTAGCCTCCCTCCCAACCTCATCTGCCCAATCCCGTTCCCCTCAACCTCAACCTATCCCAAGCACACACGGCAGACCAGCATGCACTCAGGACAACACACAGGAGTGGTTGAGGCAAACACAAGCACCACATATCAACGACCTCAAGAACTTCTGACCCATCTCCCTGCTCCCTTTCCCAGCAAAGGTGATTGAAAAAATCGTCAACACATAACTAACCAGTCACCTCGAGGACAACGGCATCCTAGACCCCTCCCAGTCCGGCTTCAGACGAAACCACAGCACCGAAACCGCCCTTCTCGCTGCCACAGACTACATCAGACGCCAAATGGACAACGGCGAAACATAAGCCCTCATCCTCCTGGACCTATCTGCTGCCTTCGACACAGTCTGCCACCGCACCCTGAAATCACGCCTCCACGATACTGGAATTCAAGGAAAAGCCCTCAACTGGATCGTCTCATTCCTCTCCGGCAGAACCCAGTGAGTCCGCCTCCCCCCCTTCCGCTCCGAAGCCACCAACATCATCTGCGGCATCCCCCAAGGCTCATCCCTCAGCCGGACGCTGTTCAACATCTACATGGCCCCCCTCGCTCAAGTGGCCCGACAACACAACCTCAACATTCTCACCTATGCTGACGACACCCAGCTCATCCTCTCACTCAACAAAGACCCCCCACACCGCCAAAACCAACCTCCACAAGGGAATATAATCCATCGCCAAATGGATGAGAAACAGCTGTCTGAAACTGAACTCGGACAAGATGGAGGTCCTCATCCTAGGACCCACCGCCTCCGCCTGGGACGACTCCTGGTGGCCCACTGCACTAGGAACCCCACCGACACCGTCCGACCACGCTCGCAACCTGGGCTTCAGTCTCGACTCCTCCCTCACCTTGTCTTAACAGGTCAACGCAGTTTCCTCCTCCTGCTACAACACACTCCGCATGCTCCGCAGAATCTACAAGTGGATCCCGACAGAAACAAGAAGAACAGTGACACAGGCCCTCATCAGCAGCAGGCTGGACTACGGCAACGCACTCTACACAGGCATCCCAGCAAAAGACCTACTACGCCTCCAACGTATCCAAAACGCCTCTGCCCGGCTGATCCTCAACGTACCCCGCCACAGCCACATCTCCCACCACCTGAGAAACCTTCACTGGCTCCCCGTGGACAAAAGGATCACTTTCAAGCTTCTTACCCACGCTCACAAAGCGCTGCACGACACCGGACCAGCCTACCTAAACAACAGACTCAGCTTCTGCACCCCCACCCGTCAGCTCCGCTCCACTAAACACGCCCTTGCCGTCGTCCCCCGCATCTGAAGAAAGACCTCCTGCGGCAGATCCTTCTCTTACCTCGACGCCAAAACCTGGAACACCCTCCCCACCAACTTGCGACAGACTCAAGACCTACTCACCTTCAGAAGACTCCTCAAGACCTGGCTCTTCGACCAGTAACACCAGCTCTCCCCCCCCCAGCGTCTTGAAACCCTCACGGGTATGTAGCACGCTTTATAAATTCAATGATTGATTGATTGATTGATTGATTGATATCATCACACAGGCACTCTCACAAACACCATCTAGATGCAGACATACCAACATCCACTGCCTGCACTGTGTCCCCCTCCTACTCCTCGTCCACCTCCCTCCCAGTAACGTCTACACTCACATCTGCATGCACTACATCCTCATCCACTATCACCATCGAACCTATCACTAAACGCCCCTCACTGGCAGTCACCACCCCCACTTCCATGCACACATCCCCTGTGTCCTCTCCCACTGTGTCTGTGTCCCCTCCTCCCAAGGTACACAAGCACAAGCACTGAGACACCCAACAGCCATCCACCTCATAACAGCATCCAGCTGTTGCACCTGCAACCAAACACAGCAGACAGACACCTCCTGCAACCACTTCCTCTTCCTCCACTCCCAAACCTTCACCCTCTTCCCACCCCAATGTCCCTGATAAGCTTTTCCTCTCCACCATGGACCTCTTCCCTACCCTTCCTCCCCCCCATCCTTCACGTCAGGCCAGGGTGAAGTAAACCCAGGCAAGAACCTCAGCCACCCAGTCCAGTGGCACAGTATTGTCAACAGCTACTGCAGGTAGGAGAGGATCCCAGGCACCAGGCAAGAACATGACAGGGTGCCTCCACTAGCAGCATAAAGGAAGGGAGGGAGGCACCACCAGCTGCGACAGGGAAGAGCAAGAAGAACTCCCCGGCTGCTGACAGGAAGGGCAAGGGTCCTGCACTAGCAGGCAGGAATGACTGGAGGGCTGGTGCTGGGACTCAGTCGGAGCCCCCACCACCAACCATGGTGGTTCAGCCGTCTGAGGCTGCAGGGGAAAGGCTGGAGCCTTCCCCCACCACTGCCAGCACCGCCACCAGCCCAATTGCCAGCAGCAGCAGCCCCAGTGGGCAGCCGTCAAAGGCTGCAGGGGAAGGGATGGAGCCTTCCCCCACCACTGCCAGCACCGCCACCAGCACCACTGCCAGGAGCCCCAGCAGCAGCAGCCCCAGTGGACAGCCATCCGAGGCTGCAGCGAATGGGCTGGAGCCTCCCCCCACCACTACCAGCAGCACCGCCACCAGCACCACTGCCAGCAGCAGCAGCCACAGTGGGCAACCGTCCGAGGCTGCAGGGGATGGGCGGGAGCCTACCCCACCACTACAGCAGCACTGCCACCAGTACCCCTGCCAGCAGAAGCAGCCCCAGTGGGCATCCGTCTGAGGCTGCAGGGGATGGGCTGGAGCCTCCCACCACCACTGCCAGCACCGACACCAGCACCGCCACTGACACCACTGAGCAGCCATCACCGCAGGTGGACAGTGTGTAATCCTGCCTCCATGGGCTGTTTTACATCCTGGCCCCTGTAAATCCAGTGGGTCTGATACCCAGGTGAGAGACTGTGATCTTGCACTCCCCAAGATCTGCATCACAGGGCACAATGCCCCCTCCAGAACCATTGGAGAAGCCATCCACTCACAGGATCCTTCCCAGTATGAAGCACATTGGGCACAATGCCCCCTCCAGAACCAGTGGAGAAGCCACCCACCAGAGAGACTGTTGCTTTGCACTCCCCAGAACCAAGCAGTGGGCAACCACCCACTAGAGAGACTGTTGCCTGACCAAGCAGTGGGCAAACCACCCACTTGAGAGACTGTGGCCTTGCACTCCCTAGAACCAAGCAGTTTGCAAACCACCTACTTGAGGGACTGTGGCCTTGCACTCCCCAGGACCAAGCAGTGGGCAAACCAACCACTGGGGAGACTGTGGCTTTGCACTCCCCAGGACCAAGCAGTGGGCAAACCACCCACTTGAGAGACTGTGGCTTTGCACTCCCCAGATAAAGCAGTGGGAAAACCACCCACTTGAGAGACTTGAGAGACTGTGGCTTTGCACTCCCAGGATAAAGCAGTGGGCAAACCACCCACTGGAGAGACTTGAGAGACTGTGGCTTTGTACTCCCCAGGATACATCAATGGGCATGGAGCCCCCTCGTGGAGCTGGCGTCATGCACTCATCCGGCTGAGGTGCCTATTTTATTTCGATCTGATGCCCCTGCAGTGTTCTCTCCGTTTTGGATCGGGTATTGAGTGTGGGCCTCGCCCATGCATTTTGGGCCTAGTGGTCCATGGACTATGTAGGTGCAGTACATGGACTTGAATTCTTGGTGTACATATTTGTTAATAGTGTATATATATTTTTGAGTAATGGATTTTTCCAGATTACAATCGTTCAAATCATGTCCTTTTGTCATTGCGTTCTTCCAAGGGGGTTGGGTGGTGTAAATGTAATGTTTCAGCATACACTGGTGTGTGTGTTGTAGTGGGTGAGGGTGGGGGTGTTGCTTGTGTGTGTCACTCTCTTTTCCCTCTCCCTCCCGTGTGTCGTAGGTGCGGTACTCACCGTGGTCGTCGCCGCTGTCGGTTGTGCTCCTGGTAGAGGAGCGGGAAGACAATGGCAGGTAGAATTTGGAGTTCTGGCTCCATGGCGTCCTGGTTCCTCATGGGGTGCGTAGAGGTGAGAGTTTTCCCTTCAAAGTCCAGTTTCTGCCATGTTTTTGTTCGCATTGAATCCGCCCCGGAAAAGGTGGCGGATTGCCCTCTCATAATGGTGTGGGCGGTACATTGTCTTCCGTCTGTCTGTTGGCAGTGACCGCCATGCTGTTTGTTTGTACCGCCATGGCGGTCGGAGTGTCAAAGTGGCTGTCTATGTTTTGTTAATTGAACAGAGTATTCTGAAACAGATTTGGGAAATTCATGTAACTCACCCATTATGGGACTACAGAAGCCCAATGGAAAATACTGAATAGTCCAGGGCCATGTTATCTCATGGTACTGAGTACAGCAGTGATTTTGTTTAAAATGCCATGTGAATCAGAATGGTTCACCGTGATTGACCATTGCCAAGCATTTTTCTACATACTGTTGCATGAGGTGATCCAGTTTATTTTTTTGTTTCGGTTTGACAGTCGTGTTTTGGCATGGTGCAGAGTTCCACAAGGATATTCTGAGAGCGCATTGATTTGTAACCAGATGTGGAAGAAGAATCTGGATTTACTGAAAATGCCCTACAATTCAGGCTTACTCCAATATATTGATGACCTATTCATAGCATCAAACATGCAAGACGCCTCAAGAAGAGACCCATTTGCTCTTTTGAATAATTTGAGAGGAAATGGACATACAGGGCCTGATTTAAGAAAAGTTGTGCTGGATCTAGTGCATTGTCACTTTTCTTGCACCCCTTAGTGCCTGCACTAATGCCACCATCTATGCTCTGTATCTAAGATACGGCGCACCATGGTGGTAGTTAAGGAACTAGCATCAAAATGTTTGACCCACTTTAAGAGATTTTCAGGATTAGCGTAAAAAAAGTTAGCGCTAATCCTGCAAAGCCAATTTGAGGCCCATTGTAAACAATGGTGAGCTTCCTTTTAACGCCTGATCTGAGCAGGTGTTAAAAGTTTCAGAAAAAATGACACAAAGAAATCTCTTTGATTTTTTTGCACAATTTGTTCGGTTCCCCTTGTGCGGGAACATCCCCTTTTCATACACTATGCCTGGCACAGGCATAATGTAATGAAAAGGGTACAAAGTGGAGCAATGCATGCATTGTGCCACTTTGTAAATTTTGTGCTGCGATTTTGTCCTCGTTTGGCCACATTAGCATCAAACAAAATGACACTAATCTGGCGCAAGGAGGGGCTAAGGGCTCTTAAATATGCCCCCAAGTTTCCCTAGCTAAATTACAGTACTGTTAGAAAGAAGTTCTGTACTTAGGTTACCACACTGAAAATGTACAAGGAAGGTGTCACAAGAAAGAATCTTAGTAATTTTAAAAGGGGATTCCTCCTACCACTCAGAAATAAGTCAGAATGCTCCTGTGAATGTTGGCTACTGTTTGTCAGTGGATTACAAACATTTCTCTTTTGGCCAGCACTTTATAGAGGCTGACAGACAAGGATGTGAAGGATCCGGTGCTATTGTATGACATCTGCAAATGAGCCTTACAGGGCTGGGAAAAATGTTTTATTGTACCACTTCTCTGGAAATGACTGATTATAACACATGATTTTCTTCGTATTGCTGTGAGGGGGGATTCGCTCTCTCAGTTTGTTACTTAGTTGCTTTGAGGTGCAAACAAGCCTGTGGCTTACTCTTCTAGTACTCTAGATCCTGTAGCTTCGGTTTTCACTGGTTGTGTTAAATTTGTTGCATCTGTGAGTGTCAGCATTAAACAGTGTGAAGGCATTGTTATGGGTCACCCCCTGAATGTTTTTGTACCCCTCTCTATGGAAATATTGTTAACCCGAACCAAGACCTAACATCTCACCTGTGCATGTTTGACTCATTATGAGCAAGTCATCCTTGCCGCTCCTAACATTAGGCTTAAGAGATGTACGTTATTAAATCCTGAAAATCCATTGCCTACCCCTATTGAAAAGGGAAATGTTTGTTCTGATGAGATTAAGCATGACTATCTCGATGTTACTGAACTATGCACAAAGACAAGACCTAATATTAATGATATTCTCCTACCCAAAAATTACTATGCCATATGTTGATGGCTTCTGTTTAAGAGACAGAGATGGGATACTGAGAGCTGGTTATCCAGTTTGCACAGTTTAATGTGTGATCAAAGCTCCTAGCTTCAGTGAGTCTCTTCTACCCAAGTAGCAAAATGAGTTGCTAGGGCACGCTGTGTCTCTGAACAGCTGAAAGTCATTGTAGGAAGTTGGCTCTGTATGCACTATTTCAAAGTAAGGAATAGTATGCACAGAGTCCAAGGGTTCCCCTTAGAGGTAAGGTAGTGGCAAAAAGAGATAATACTAATGCTCTATTTTGTGGTAGTGTGGTCGAGCAGTAGGCTTATCCAAGGAGTAGTGTTAAGCATTTGTTGTACATACACATAGACAATAAATGAGGTACACACACTCAGAGACAAATCCAGCCAATAGGTTTTTATATAGAAAAATATATTTTCTTAGTTTATTTTAAGAACCACAGGTTCAAACTCTACATGTAATATCTCATTCGAAAGGTATTGCAGGTAAGTACTTTAGGAACTTCAAATCATCAAAATTGCATGTATACTTTTCAAGTTATTCACAAATAGCTGTTTTAAAAGTGGACACAGTGCAATTTTCACAGTTCCTAGGGGAGGTAAGTATTTGTTAGGTTAACCAGGTAAGTAAGACACTTACAGGGCTTAGTTCTTGGTCCAAGGTAGCCCACCGTTGGGGGTTCAGAGCAACCCCAAAGTCACCACACCAGCAGCTCAGGGCCGGTCAGGTGCAGAGTTCAAAGTGGTGCCCAAAACACATAGGCTAGAATGGAGAGAAGGGGGTGCCCCGGTTCCGGTCTGCTTGCAGGTAAGTACCCGCGTCTTCGGAGGGCAGACCAGGGGGGTTTTGTAGGGCACCGGGGGGGACACAAGTCCACACAGAAATTTCACCCTCAGCGGCGCGGGGGCGGCCGGGTGCAGTGTAGAAACAAGCGTCGGGTTCGCAATGTTAGTCTATGAGAGATCTCGGGATCTCTTCAGCGCTGCAGGCAGGCAAGGGGGGGATTCCTCGGGGAAACCTCCACTTGGGCAAGGGAGAGGGACTCCTGGGGGTCACTTCTCCAGTGAAAGTCCGGTCCTTCCGGTCCTGGGGGCTGCGGGTGCAGGGTCTCTCCCAGGCGTCGGGACTTTAGGTTCAAAGAGTCGCGGTCAGGGGAAGCCTCGGGATTCCCTCTGCAGGCGGCGCTGTGGGGGCTCAGGGGGGACAGGTTTTGGTACTCACAGTATCAGAGTAGTCCTGGGGTCCCTCCTGAGGTGTTGGATCTCCACCAGCCGAGTCGGGGTCGCCGGGTGCAGTGTTGCAAGTCTCACGCTTCTTGCGGGGAGCTTGCAGGGTTCTTTCAAGGCTGCTGGAATCAAAGTTGCAGCCTTTCTTGGAGCAGGTCCGCTGTCCTCGGGAGTTTCTTGTCTTTTCGAAGTAGGGGCAGTCCTCAGAGGATGTCGAGGTCGCTGGTCCCTTTGGAAGGCGTCGCTGGAGCAGGATCTTTGGAAGGCAGGAGACAGGCCGGTGAGTTTCTGGAGCCAAGGCAGTTGTCGTCTTCTGGTCTTCCGCTGCAGGGGTTTTCAGCTGGGCAGTCCTTCTTCTTGTAGTTGCAGGAATCTAATTTTCTAGGGTTCAGGGTAGCCCTTAAATACTAAATTTAAGGGCGTGTTTAGGTCTGGGGGGTTAGTAGCCAATGGCTACTAGCCCTGAGGGTGGGTACACCCTCTTTGTGCCTCCTCCCAAGGGGAGGGGGTCACAATCCTAACCCTATTGGGGGAATCCTCCATCTGCAAGATGGAGGATTTCTAAAAGTTAGAGTCACTTCAGCTCAGGACACCTTAGGGGCTGTCCTGACTGGCCAGTGACTCCTCCTTGTTTTTCTCATTATTTTCTCCGGCCTTGCCGCCAAAAGTGGGGCCTGGCCGGAGGGGGCGGGCAACTCCACTAGCTGGAGTGTCCTGCTGGGTTGGCACAAAGGAGGTGAGCCTTTGAGGCTCACCGCCAGGTGTGACAATTCCTGCCTGGGGGAGGTGTTAGCATCTCCACCCAGTGCAGGCTTTGTTACTGGCCTCAGAGTGACAAAGGCACTCTCCCCATGGGGCCAGCAACATGTCTCGGTTTGTGGCAGGCTGCTAAAACTAGTCAGCCTACACAGATAGTCGGTTAAGTTTCAGGGGGCACCTCTAAGGTGCCCTCTGGGGTGTATTTTACAATAAAATGTACACTGGCATCAGTGTGCATTTATTGTGCTGAGAAGTTTGATACCAAACTTCCCAGTTTTCAGTGTAGCCATTATGGTGCTGTGGAGTTCGTGTTTGACAAACTCCCAGACCATATACTCTTATGGCTACCCTGCACTTACAATGTCTAAGGTTTTGTTTAGACACTGTAGGGGTACCATGCTCATGCACTGGTACCCTCACCTATGGTATAGTGCACCCTGCCTTAGGGCTGTAAGGCCTGCTAGAGGGGTGTCTTACCTATACTGCATAGGCAGTGAGAGGCTGGCATGGCACCCTGAGGGGAGTGCCATGTCGACTTACTCGTTTTGTCCTCACTAGCACACACAAGCTGGCAAGCAGGGTGTCTGTGCTGAGTGAGAGGTCTCCCGGGTGGCATAAGACATGCTGCAGCCCTTAGAGACCTTCCTTGGCATCAGGGCCCTTGGTACTAGAAGTACCAGTTACAAGGGACTTATCTGGATGCCAGGGTCTGCCAATTGTGGATACAAAAGTACAGGTTAGGGAAAGAACACTGGTGCTGGGGCCTGGTTAGCAGGCCTCAGCACACTTTCAATTGTAAACATAGCATCAGCAAAGGCAAAAAGTCAGGGGGCAACCATGCCAAGGAGGCATTTCCTTACACAACCCCCCCCCAAACGAAAGAGGATGAGACTAACCTTTCCCAAGAGAGTCTTCATTTTCTAAGTGGAAGAACCTGGAAAGGCCATCTGCATTGGCATGGGCAGTCCCAGGTCTGTGTTCCACTATAAAGTCCATTCCCTGTAGGGAGATGGACCACCTCAACAGTTTAGGATTTTCACCTTTCATTTGCATCAGCCATTTGAGAGGTCTGTGGTCAGTTTGAACTAGGAAGTGAGTCCCAAAGAGGTATGGTCTCAGCTTCTTCAGGGACCAAACCACAGCAAAGGCCTCCCTCTCAATGGCACTCCAACGCTGCTCCCTGGGGAGTAACCTCCTGCTAATGAAAGCAACAGGCTGGTCAAGGCCATCATCATTTGTTTGGGACAAAACTGCCCCTATCCCATGTTCAGAGGCATCAGTCTGCACAATGAACTGCTTAGAATAATCTGGAGCTTTTAGAACTGGTGCTGAGCACATTGCTTGTTTCAGGGTGTCAAAGGCCTGTTGGCATTCCACAGTCCAGTTCACTTTCTTGGGCATTTTCTTGGAGGTGAGTTCAGTGAGGGCTGTCACAATGGATCCATATCCCTTCACAAACCTCCTATAGTACCCAGTCAAGCCAAGGAATGCCCTGACTTGAGTCTGGGTTTTTGGAGCTACCCAGTCCAGAATAGTCTGGATCTTGGGTTGGAGTGGCTGAACTTGGCCTCCACCTACAAGGTGGCCCAAGTAAACCACAGTTCCCTGCCCTATCTGGCATTTGGATGCCTTGATAGAGAGGCCTGCAGATTGCAGAGCCTTCAAAACCTTCTTCAGGTGGACCAGGTGATCCTGCCAGGTGGAGCTAAAGACAGCAATATCATCAAGATAAGCTGTGCTAAAGGACTCCAAGCCAGCAAGGACTTGATTCACCAACCTTTGGAAGGTGGCAGGGGCATTCTTTAAACCAAAGGGCATAACAGTGAACTGATAATGCCCATCAGGTGTGGAGAATGCTGTTTTCTCTTTTGCTCCAGGTGCCATTCTTATTTGCCAGTACCCTGCTGTCAAGTCAAAGGTACTTAAGAATTTGGCAGCACCTAATTTGTCTATGAGCTCATCAGCTCTTGGAATTGGATGAGCATCTGTCTTGGTGACAGAATTGAGCCCTCTGTAGTCCACACAAAACCTCATCTCTTTCTTTCCATCTTGGGTGTGAGGTTTGGGGACTAAGACCACTGGGCTAGCCCAGGGGCTGTCAGAGCGCTCAATTACTCCCAATTCCAGCATCTTGTGGACTTCCACCTTGATGCTTTCCTTAACATGGTCAGACTGTCTAAAGATTTTGTTTTTGACAGGCATGCTGTCTCCTGTGTCCACATCATGGGTACACAGGTGTGTCTGACCAGGGGTTAAGGAGAAGAGTTCAGGAAACTGTTGTAGGACTCTCCTACAATCAGCTTGCTGTTGGCCAGAGAGGGTGTCTGAGTAGATCACTCCATCTACTGTGCCATCTTTTGGGTCTGATGACAGAAGATCAGGGAGAGGTTCACTCTCTGCCTCCTGATCCTCATCTGTTACCATCAACAGATTCACATCAGCCCTGTCATGGAAGAGCTTAAGGCGGTTCACATGGATCACCCTCTTGGGGCTCCTGCTTGTGCCCAGGTCCACCAGGTAGGTGACCTGACTCTTCCTTTCTAGCACTGGGTAAGGGCCACTCCATTTGTCCTGGAGTGCCCTGGGAGCCACAGGCTCCAGAACCCAGACTTTCTGCCCTGGTTGGAACTCAACCAGTGCAGCCTTTTGGTCATACCAAAACTTCTGGAGCTGTTGGCTGGCCTCAAGGTTTTTGGTTGCCTTTTCCATGTACTCTGCCATTCTAGAGCGAAGGCCAAGTACATAGTCCACTATGTCCTGTTTAGGCTCATGGAGAGGTCTCTCCCAGCCTTCTTTAACAAGGGCAATTGGTCCCCTTACAGGATGACCAAACAGAAGTTCAAAGGGTGAGAATCCTACTCCCTTCTGTGGCACCTCTCTGTAAGCGAAAAGCAGACATGGCAAGAGGACATCCCATCTCCTTTTGAGTTTTTCTGGGAGCCCCATGATCATGCCCTTTAATGTCTTGTTGAATCTCTCAACCAAGCCATTAGTTTGTGGATGGTATGGTGTAGTGAATTTATAAGTCACTCCACACTCATTCCACATGTGCTTTAGGTATGCTGACATGAAGTTGGTACCTCTGTCAGACACCACCTCCTTAGGGAAACCCACTCTGGTAAAGATACCAATGAGGGCCTTGGCTACTGCAGGGGCAGTAGTCGACCTAAGGGGAATAGCTTCAGGATACCTGGTAGCATGATCCACTACTACCAGGATATACATATTTCCTGAGGCTGTGGGAGGTTCTAGTGGACCAACTATGTCCACACCCACTCTTTCAAAGGGAACCCCCACCACTGGAAGTGGAATGAGGGGGGCCTTTGGATGTCCACCTGTCTTACCACTGGCTTGACAGGTGGGGCAGGAGAGGCAAAACTCCTTAACCATGTTGGACATATTGGGCCAGTAGAAGTGGTTGACTAACCTCTCCCACGTCTTGGTTTGTCCCAAATGTCCAGCAAGGGGAATGTCATGGGCCAATGTTAGGATGAACTCTCTGAACAGCTGAGGCACTACCACTCTCCTAGTGGCACCAGGTTTGGGGTCTCTGGCCTCAGTGTACAGGAGTCCATCTTCCCAATAGACCCTATGTGTTCCATTTTTCTTGCCTTTGGACTCTTCAGCAGCTTGCTGCCTAAGGCCTTCAAGAGAGGGACAGGTTTCTTGTCCCTTACACAGCTCCTCCCTTGAGGGTCCCCCTGGGCCTAAGAGCTCAACCTGATAAGGCTCAAGCTCCAAAGGCTCAGTTCCCTCAGAGGGCAGAACTTCTTCCTGAGAAGAGGGGTTCCCTTTCTTTTGCTGTGTTGCAGTTGGTTTCCCAACTGACTTTCCTTTCCTCTTGGTAGGCTGGGCCATTCTTCCAGACTCCAGCTCTACTTGTTCACCCTGAGCCTTGCACTGTGCTCTTGTTTTCACACACACCAGTTCAGGGATACCCAGCATTGCTGCATGGGTTTTTAGTTCTACCTCAGCCCATGCTGAGGACTCCAGGTCATTTCCAAGCAGACAGTCCACTGGGATATTTGAGGAGACCACCACCTGTTTCAGGCCATTGACCCCTCCCCATTCTAAAGTAACCATTGCCATGGGATGTACTTTTCTCTGATTGTCAGCGTTGGTGACTGTGTAAGTTTTTCCAGTCAGGTATTGGCCAGGGGAAACCAGTTTCTCTGTCACCATGGTGACACTGGCACCTGTATCCCTCAGGCCCTCTATTCTAGTCCCATTAATTAAGAGTTGCTGTCTGTATTTTTGCATGTTAGGCGGCCAGACAGCTAGTGTGGCTAAATCCACCCCACCCTCAGAAACTAGAGTAGCTTCAGTGTGGACCCTGATTTGCTCTGGGCACACTGTTGATCCCACTTGGAGACTAGCCATACCAGTGTTACCTGGATGGGAGTTTGGAGTGGAACCTTTCTTGGGACAGGCCTTGTCTCCAGTTTGGTGTCCATGCTGTTTACAGCTATGACACCAGGCCTTTTTGGGATCAAAGTTTTTACCCTTGTACCCATTGTTTTGTGAAGAGGCTCTGGGCCCACCCTCCTGTGCAGGTTTTTGGGGGCCTGTAGAAGACTCTTTACTATTTTTAGTTTTGGTTGTCTCATCACCCTTCCCCTGGGGAGTCTTTGTGACCCCTTTCTTTTGGTCACCCCCTGTTGAAGTCTTGGACACCCTTGTCTTGACCCAATGGTCCGCCTTCTTTCCCAATTCTTGGGGAGAAATTGGTCCTAGGTCTACCAGATGCTGATGCAGTTTATCATTGAAACAATTACTTAACAGGTGTTCCTTCACAAATAAATTGTACAGCCCATCATAATTACTTACACCACTGCCTTGAATCCAACCATCTAGTGTTTTCACTGAGTAGTCAACAAAGTCAACCCAGGTCTGGCTCGAGGATTTTTGAGCCCCCCTGAACCTAATCCTGTACTCCTCAGTGGAGAATCCAAAGCCCTCAATCAGGGTACCCTTCATGAGGTCATAAGATTCTGCATCTTTTCCAGAGAGTGTGAGGAGTCTATCCCTACACTTTCCAGTGAACATTTCCCAAAGGAGAGCACCCCAGTGAGATCTGTTCACTTTTCTGGTTACACAAGCCCTCTCAAAAGCTGTGAACCACTTGGTGATGTCATCACCATCTTCATATTTTGTCACAATCCCTTTGGGGATTTTTAACATGTCAGGAGAATCTCTGACCCTATTTATATTGCTGCCACCATTGATGGGTCCTAGGCCCATCTCTTGTCTTTCCCTTTCTATGGCTAGGAGCTGTCTCTCTAAAGCCAATCTTTTGGCCATCCTGGCTAACAGGAGGTCATCTTCACTGAGAGCATCCTCAGTGATTTCAGAAATGTGGGACCCTCCTGTGAGGGACTCACTATTTCTGACTAACACAGTTGGAGACAGGACTTGAGGGGTCCTGTTCTCCCTATTTAGGACTGGAGGAGGGACATTGGCCTCCAAGTCACTAATTTCTTCCTCTGTGATGTCATCATCAGAGGGGTTGGCTTTTTCAAACTCTGCCAACAGCTCCTGGAGCTGAATTTTGGTAGGTCTGGAGCCAATGGTTATTTTTTTGATATTACAGAGAGACCTTAGCTCCCTCATCTTAAGATGGAGGTAAGGTGTGGTGTCGAGTTCCACCACCTGCATCTCTGTATCAGACATTATTCTGCTAAGAGTTGGAATACTTTTTTAAGAATCTAAAACTGTTTCTAGAATCTAATTCAAACTTTTAACAAACTTTTAAACTCTAAAAAGACAATGCTAAACAGGGACTTAACACACAAGGCCCTAGCAGGACTTTTAAGAATTTAGAAAAATTTTCAAATTGCAAAAATGAATTTCTAATGACAATTTTGGAATTTGTCGTGTGATCAGGTATTGGCTGAGTAGTCCAGCAAATGCAAAGTCTTGTACCCCACCGCTGATCCACCAATGTAGGAAGTTGGCTCTGTATGCACTATTTCAAAGTAAGGAATAGTATGCACAGAGTCCAAGGGTTCCCCTTAGAGGTAAGGTAGTGGCAAAAAGAGATAATACTAATGCTCTATTTTGTGGTAGTGTGGTCGAGCAGTAGGCTTATCCAAGGAGTAGTGTTAAGCATTTGTTGTACATACACATAGACAATAAATGAGGTACACACACTCAGAGACAAATCCAGCCAATAGGTTTTTATATAGAAAAATATCTTTTCTTAGTTTATTTTAAGAACCACAGGTTCAAATTCTACATGTAATATCTCATTCGAAAGGTATTGCAGGTAAGTACTTTAGGAACTTCAAATCATCAAAATTGCATGTATACTTTTCAAGTTATTCACAAATAGCTGTTTTAAAAGTGGACACAGTGCAATTTTCACAGTTCCTAGGGGAGGTAAGTATTTGTTAGGTTAACCAGGTAAGTAAGACACTTACAGGGCTTAGTTCTTGGTCCAAGGTAGCCCACCGTTGGGGGTTCAGAGCAACCCCAAAGTCACCACACCAGCAGCTCAGGGCCGGTCAGGTGCAGAGTTCAAAGTGGTGCCCAAAACACATAGGCTAGAATGGAGAGAAGGGGGTGCCCCGGTTCCGGTCTGCTTGCAGGTAAGTACCCGCGTCTTCGGAGGGCAGACCAGGGGGGTTTTGTAGGGCACCGGGGGGGACACAAGTCCACACAGAAATTTCACCCTCAGCGGCGCGGGGGCGGCCGGGTGCAGTGTAGAAACAAGCGTCGGGTTCGCAATGTTAGTCTATGAGAGATCTCGGGATCTCTTCAGCGCTGCAGGCAGGCAAGGGGGGGATTCCTCGGGGAAACCTCCACTTGGGCAAGGGAGAGGGACTCCTGGGGGTCACTTCTCCAGTGAAAGTCCGGTCCTTCCGGTCCTGGGGGCTGCGGGTGCAGGGTCTCTCCCAGGCGTCGGGACTTTAGGTTCAAAGAGTCGCGGTCAGGGGAAGCCTCGGGATTCCCTCTGCAGGCGGCGCTGTGGGGGCTCAGGGGGGACAGGTTTTGGTACTCACAGTATCAGAGTAGTCCTGGGGTCCCTCCTGAGGTGTTGGATCTCCACCAGCCGAGTCGGGGTCGCCGGGTGCAGTGTTGCAAGTCTCACGCTTCTTGCGGGGAGCTTGCAGGGTTCTTTCAAGGCTGCTGGAATCAAAGTTGCAGCCTTTCTTGGAGCAGGTCCGCTGTCCTCGGGAGTTTCTTGTCTTTTCGAAGTAGGGGCAGTCCTCAGAGGATGTCGAGGTCGCTGGTCCCTTTGGAAGGCGTCGCTGGAGCAGGATCTTTGGAAGGCAGGAGACAGGCCGGTGAGTTTCTGGAGCCAAGGCAGTTGTCGTCTTCTGGTCTTCCGCTGCAGGGGTTTTCAGCTGGGCAGTCCTTCTTCTTGTAGTTGCAGGAATCTAATTTTCTAGGGTTCAGGGTAGCCCTTAAATACTAAATTTAAGGGCGTGTTTAGGTCTGGGGGGTTAGTAGCCAATGGCTACTAGCCCTGAGGGTGGGTACACCCTCTTTGTGCCTCCTCCCAAGGGGAGGGGGTCACAATCCTAACCCTATTGGGGGAATCCTCCATCTGCAAGATGGAGGATTTTTAAAAGTTAGAGTCACTTCAGCTCAGGACACCTTAGGGGCTGTCCTGACTGGCCAGTGACTCCTCCTTGTTTTTCTCATTATTTTCTCCGGCCTTGCCGCCAAAAGTGGGGCCTGGCCGGAGGGGGCGGGCAACTCCACTAGCTGGAGTGTCCTGCTGGGTTGGCACAAAGGAGGTGAGCCTTTGAGGCTCACCGCCAGGTGTGACAATTCCTGCCTGGGGGAGGTGTTAGCATCTCCACCCAGTGCAGGCTTTGTTACTGGCCTCAGAGTGACAAAGGCACTCTCCCCATGGGGCCAGCAACATGTCTCGGTTTGTGGCAGGCTGCTAAAACTAGTCAGCCTACACAGATAGTCGGTTAAGTTTCAGGGGGCACCTCTAAGGTGCCCTCTGGGGTGTATTTTACAATAAAATGTACACTGGCATCAGTGTGCATTTATTGTGCTGAGAAGTTTGATACCAAACTTCCCAGTTTTCAGTGTAGCCATTATGGTGCTGTGGAGTTCGTGTTTGACAAACTCCCAGACCATATACTCTTATGGCTACCCTGCACTTACAATGTCTAAGGTTTTGTTTAGACACTGTAGGGGTACCATGCTCATGCACTGGTACCCTCACCTATGGTATAGTGCACCCTGCCTTAGGGCTGTAAGGCCTGCTAGAGGGGTGTCTTACCTATACTGCATAGGCAGTGAGAGGCTGGCATGGCACCCTGAGGGGAGTGCCATGTCGACTTACTCGTTTTGTCCTCACTAGCACACACAAGCTGGCAAGCAGGGTGTCTGTGCTGAGTGAGAGGTCTCCCGGGTGGCATAAGACATGCTGCAGCCCTTAGAGACCTTCCTTGGCATCAGGGCCTTTGGTACTAGAAGTACCAGTTACAAGGGACTTATCTGGATGCCAGGGTCTGCCAATTGTGGATACAAAAGTACAGGTTAGGGAAAGAACACTGGTGCTGGGGCCTGGTTAGCAGGCCTCAGCACACTTTCAATTGTAAACATAGCATCAGCAAAGGCAAAAAGTCAGGGGGCAACCATGCCAAGGAGGCATTTCCTTACACAACCCCCCCCCAAACGAAAGAGGATGAGACTAACCTTTCCCAAGAGAGTCTTCATTTTCTAAGTGGAAGAACCTGGAAAGGCCATCTGCATTGGCATGGGCAGTCCCAGGTCTGTGTTCCACTATAAAGTCCATTCCCTGTAGGGAGATGGACCACCTCAACAGTTTAGGATTTTCACCTTTCATTTGCATCAGCCATTTGAGAGGTCTGTGGTCAGTTTGAACTAGGAAGTGAGTCCCAAAGAGGTATGGTCTCAGCTTCTTCAGGGACCAAACCACAGCAAAGGCCTCCCTCTCAATGGCACTCCAACGCTGCTCCCTGGGGAGTAACCTCCTGCTAATGAAAGCAACAGGCTGGTCAAGGCCATCATCATTTGTTTGGGACAAAACTGCCCCTATCCCATGTTCAGAGGCATCAGTCTGCACAATGAACTGCTTAGAATAATCTGGAGCTTTTAGAACTGGTGCTGAGCACATTGCTTGTTTCAGGGTGTCAAAGGCCTGTTGGCATTCCACAGTCCAGTTCACTTTCTTGGGCATTTTCTTGGAGGTGAGTTCAGTGAGGGCTGTCACAATGGATCCATATCCCTTCACAAACCTCCTATAGTACCCAGTCAAGCCAAGGAATGCCCTGACTTGAGTCTGGGTTTTTGGAGCTACCCAGTCCAGAATAGTCTGGATCTTGGGTTGGAGTGGCTGAACTTGGCCTCCACCTACAAGGTGGCCCAAGTAAACCACAGTTCCCTGCCCTATCTGGCATTTGGATGCCTTGATAGAGAGGCCTGCAGATTGCAGAGCCTTCAAAACCTTCTTCAGGTGGACCAGGTGATCCTGCCAGGTGGAGCTAAAGACAGCAATATCATCAAGATAAGCTGTGCTAAAGGACTCCAAGCCAGCAAGGACTTGATTCACCAACCTTTGGAAGGTGGCAGGGGCATTCTTTAAACCAAAGGGCATAACAGTGAACTGATAATGCCCATCAGGTGTGGAGAATGCTGTTTTCTCTTTTGCTCCAGGTGCCATTCTTATTTGCCAGTACCCTGCTGTCAAGTCAAAGGTACTTAAGAATTTGGCAGCACCTAATTTGTCTATGAGCTCATCAGCTCTTGGAATTGGATGAGCATCTGTCTTGGTGACAGAATTGAGCCCTCTGTAGTCCACACAAAACCTCATCTCTTTCTTTCCATCTTGGGTGTGAGGTTTGGGGACTAAGACCACTGGGCTAGCCCAGGGGCTGTCAGAGCGCTCAATTACTCCCAATTCCAGCATCTTGTGGACTTCCACCTTGATGCTTTCCTTAACATGGTCAGACTGTCTAAAGATTTTGTTTTTGACAGGCATGCTGTCTCCTGTGTCCACATCATGGGTACACAGGTGTGTCTGACCAGGGGTTAAGGAGAAGAGTTCAGGAAACTGTTGTAGGACTCTCCTACAATCAGCTTGCTGTTGGCCAGAGAGGGTGTCTGAGTAGATCACTCCATCTACTGTGCCATCTTTTGGGTCTGATGACAGAAGATCAGGGAGAGGTTCACTCTCTGCCTCCTGATCCTCATCTGTTACCATCAACAGATTCACATCAGCCCTGTCATGGAAGAGCTTAAGGCGGTTCACATGGATCACCCTCTTGGGGCTCCTGCTTGTGCCCAGGTCCACCAGGTAGGTGACCTGACTCTTCCTTTCTAGCACTGGGTAAGGGCCACTCCATTTGTCCTGGAGTGCCCTGGGAGCCACAGGCTCCAGAACCCAGACTTTCTGCCCTGGTTGGAACTCAACCAGTGCAGCCTTTTGGTCATACCAAAACTTCTGGAGCTGTTGGCTGGCCTCAAGGTTTTTGGTTGCCTTTTCCATGTACTCTGCCATTCTAGAGCGAAGGCCAAGTACATAGTCCACTATGTCCTGTTTAGGCTCATGGAGAGGTCTCTCCCAGCCTTCTTTAACAAGGGCAATTGGTCCCCTTACAGGATGACCAAACAGAAGTTCAAAGGGTGAGAATCCTACTCCCTTCTGTGGCACCTCTCTGTAAGCGAAAAGCAGACATGGCAAGAGGACATCCCATCTCCTTTTGAGTTTTTCTGGGAGCCCCATGATCATGCCCTTTAATGTCTTGTTGAATCTCTCAACCAAGCCATTAGTTTGTGGATGGTATGGTGTAGTGAATTTATAAGTCACTCCACACTCATTCCACATGTGCTTTAGGTATGCTGACATGAAGTTGGTACCTCTGTCAGACACCACCTCCTTAGGGAAACCCACTCTGGTAAAGATACCAATGAGGGCCTTGGCTACTGCAGGGGCAGTAGTCGACCTAAGGGGAATAGCTTCAGGATACCTGGTAGCATGATCCACTACTACCAGGATATACATATTTCCTGAGGCTGTGGGAGGTTCTAGTGGACCAACTATGTCCACACCCACTCTTTCAAAGGGAACCCCCACCACTGGAAGTGGAATGAGGGGGGCCTTTGGATGTCCACCTGTCTTACCACTGGCTTGACAGGTGGGGCAGGAGAGGCAAAACTCCTTAACCATGTTGGACATATTGGGCCAGTAGAAGTGGTTGACTAACCTCTCCCACGTCTTGGTTTGTCCCAAATGTCCAGCAAGGGGAATGTCATGGGCCAATGTTAGGATGAACTCTCTGAACAGCTGAGGCACTACCACTCTCCTAGTGGCACCAGGTTTGGGGTCTCTGGCCTCAGTGTACAGGAGTCCATCTTCCCAATAGACCCTATGTGTTCCATTTTTCTTGCCTTTGGACTCTTCAGCAGCTTGCTGCCTAAGGCCTTCAAGAGAGGGACAGGTTTCTTGTCCCTTACACAGCTCCTCCCTTGAGGGTCCCCCTGGGCCTAAGAGCTCAACCTGATAAGGCTCAAGCTCCAAAGGCTCAGTTCCCTCAGAGGGCAGAACTTCTTCCTGAGAAGAGGGGTTCCCTTTCTTTTGCTGTGTTGCAGTTGGTTTCCCAACTGACTTTCCTTTCCTCTTGGTAGGCTGGGCCATTCTTCCAGACTCCAGCTCTACTTGTTCACCCTGAGCCTTGCACTGTGCTCTTGTTTTCACACACACCAGTTCAGGGATACCCAGCATTGCTGCATGGGTTTTTAGTTCTACCTCAGCCCATGCTGAGGACTCCAGGTCATTTCCAAGCAGACAGTCCACTGGGATATTTGAGGAGACCACCACCTGTTTCAGGCCATTGACCCCTCCCCATTCTAAAGTAACCATTGCCATGGGATGTACTTTTCTCTGATTGTCAGCGTTGGTGACTGTGTAAGTTTTTCCAGTCAGGTATTGGCCAGGGGAAACCAGTTTCTCTGTCACCATGGTGACACTGGCACCTGTATCCCTCAGGCCCTCTATTCTAGTCCCATTAATTAAGAGTTGCTGTCTGTATTTTTGCATGTTAGGCGGCCAGACAGCTAGTGTGGCTAAATCCACCCCACCCTCAGAAACTAGAGTAGCTTCAGTGTGGACCCTGATTTGCTCTGGGCACACTGTTGATCCCACTTGGAGACTAGCCATACCAGTGTTACCTGGATGGGAGTTTGGAGTGGAACCTTTCTTGGGACAGGCCTTGTCTCCAGTTTGGTGTCCATGCTGTTTACAGCTATGACACCAGGCCTTTTTGGGATCAAAGTTTTTACCCTTGTACCCATTGTTTTGTGAAGAGGCTCTGGGCCCACCCTCCTGTGCAGGTTTTTGGGGGCCTGTAGAAGACTCTTTACTATTTTTAGTTTTGGTTGTCTCATCACCCTTCCCCTGGGGAGTCTTTGTGACCCCTTTCTTTTGGTCACCCCCTGTTGAAGTCTTGGACACCCTTGTCTTGACCCAATGGTCCGCCTTCTTTCCCAATTCTTGGGGAGAAATTGGTCCTAGGTCTACCAGATGCTGATGCAGTTTATCATTGAAACAATTACTTAACAGGTGTTCCTTCACAAATAAATTGTACAGCCCATCATAATTACTTACACCACTGCCTTGAATCCAACCATCTAGTGTTTTCACTGAGTAGTCAACAAAGTCAACCCAGGTCTGGCTCGAGGATTTTTGAGCCCCCCTGAACCTAATCCTGTACTCCTCAGTGGAGAATCCAAAGCCCTCAATCAGGGTACCCTTCATGAGGTCATAAGATTCTGCATCTTTTCCAGAGAGTGTGAGGAGTCTATCCCTACACTTTCCAGTGAACATTTCCCAAAGGAGAGCACCCCAGTGAGATCTGTTCACTTTTCTGGTTACACAAGCCCTCTCAAAAGCTGTGAACCACTTGGTGATGTCATCACCATCTTCATATTTTGTCACAATCCCTTTGGGGATTTTTAACATGTCAGGAGAATCTCTGACCCTATTTATATTGCTGCCACCATTGATGGGTCCTAGGCCCATCTCTTGTCTTTCCCTTTCTATGGCTAGGAGCTGTCTCTCTAAAGCCAATCTTTTGGCCATCCTGGCTAACAGGAGGTCATCTTCACTGAGAGCATCCTCAGTGATTTCAGAAATGTGGGACCCTCCTGTGAGGGACTCACTATTTCTGACTAACACAGTTGGAGACAGGACTTGAGGGGTCCTGTTCTCCCTATTTAGGACTGGAGGAGGGACATTGGCCTCCAAGTCACTAATTTCTTCCTCTGTGATGTCATCATCAGAGGGGTTGGCTTTTTCAAACTCTGCCAACAGCTCCTGGAGCTGAATTTTGGTAGGTCTGGAGCCAATGGTTATTTTTTTGATATTACAGAGAGACCTTAGCTCCCTCATCTTAAGATGGAGGTAAGGTGTGGTGTCGAGTTCCACCACCTGCATCTCTGTATCAGACATTATTCTGCTAAGAGTTGGAATACTTTTTTAAGAATCTAAAACTGTTTCTAGAATCTAATTCAAACTTTTAACAAACTTTTAAACTCTAAAAAGACAATGCTAAACAGGGACTTAACACACAAGGCCCTAGCAGGACTTTTAAGAATTTAGAAAAATTTTCAAATTGCAAAAATGAATTTCTAATGACAATTTTGGAATTTGTCGTGTGATCAGGTATTGGCTGAGTAGTCCAGCAAATGCAAAGTCTTGTACCCCACCGCTGATCCACCAATGTAGGAAGTTGGCTCTGTATGCACTATTTCAAAGTAAGGAATAGTATGCACAGAGTCCAAGGGTTCCCCTTAGAGGTAAGGTAGTGGCAAAAAGAGATAATACTAATGCTCTATTTTGTGGTAGTGTGGTCGAGCAGTAGGCTTATCCAAGGAGTAGTGTTAAGCATTTGTTGTACATACACATAGACAATAAATGAGGTACACACACTCAGAGACAAATCCAGCCAATAGGTTTTTATATAGAAAAATATCTTTTCTTAGTTTATTTTAAGAACCACAGGTTCAAATTCTACATGTAATATCTCATTCGAAAGGTATTGCAGGTAAGTACTTTAGGAACTTCAAATCATCAAAATTGCATGTATACTTTTCAAGTTATTCACAAATAGCTGTTTTAAAAGTGGACACAGTGCAATTTTCACAGTTCCTAGGGGAGGTAAGTATTTGTTAGGTTAACCAGGTAAGTAAGACACTTACAGGGCTTAGTTCTTGGTCCAAGGTAGCCCACCGTTGGGGGTTCAGAGCAACCCCAAAGTCACCACACCAGCAGCTCAGGGCCGGTCAGGTGCAGAGTTCAAAGTGGTGCCCAAAACACATAGGCTAGAATGGAGAGAAGGGGGTGCCCCGGTTCCGGTCTGCTTGCAGGTAAGTACCCGCGTCTTCGGAGGGCAGACCTGGGGGGTTTTGTAGGGCACCGGGGGGGACACAAGTCCACACAGAAATTTCACCCTCAGCGGCGCGGGGGCGGCCGGGTGCAGTGTAGAAACAAGCGTCGGGTTCGCAATGTTAGTCTATGAGAGATCTCGGGATCTCTTCAGCGCTGCAGGCAGGCAAGGGGGGGATTCCTCTGGGAAACCTCCACTTGGGCAAGGGAGAGGGACTCCTGGGGGTCACTTCTCCAGTGAAAGTCCGGTCCTTCCGGTCCTGGGGGCTGCGGGTGCAGGGTCTCTCCCAGGCGTCGGGACTTTAGGTTCAAAGAGTCGCGGTCAGGGGAAGCCTCGGGATTCCCTCTGCAGGCGGCGCTGTGGGGGCTCAGGGGGGACAGGTTTTGGTACTCACAGTATCAGAGTAGTCCTGGGGTCCCTCCTGAGGTGTTGGATCTCCACCAGCCGAGTCGGGGTCGCCGGGTGCAGTGTTGCAAGTCTCACGCTTCTTGCGGGGAGCTTGCAGGGTTCTTTCAAGGCTGCTGGAATCAAAGTTGCAGCCTTTCTTGGAGCAGGTCCGCTGTCCTCGGGAGTTTCTTGTCTTTTCGAAGTAGGGGCAGTCCTCAGAGGATGTCGAGGTCGCTGGTCCCTTTGGAAGGCGTCGCTGGAGCAGGATCTTTGGAAGGCAGGAGACAGGCCGGTGAGTTTCTGGAGCCAAGGCAGTTGTCGTCTTCTGGTCTTCCGCTGCAGGGGTTTTCAGCTGGGCAGTCCTTCTTCTTGTAGTTGCAGGAATCTAATTTTCTAGGGTTCAGGGTAGCCCTTAAATACTAAATTTAAGGGCGTGTTTAGGTCTGGGGGGTTAGTAGCCAATGGCTACTAGCCCTGAGGGTGGGTACACCCTCTTTGTGCCTCCTCCCAAGGGGAGGGGGTCACAATCCTAACCCTATTGGGGGAATCCTCCATCTGCAAGATGGAGGATTTCTAAAAGTTAGAGTCACTTCAGCTCAGGACACCTTAGGGGCTGTCCTGACTGGCCAGTGACTCCTCCTTGTTTTTCTCATTATTTTCTCCGGCCTTGCCGCCAAAAGTGGGGCCTGGCCGGAGGGGGCGGGCAACTCCACTAGCTGGAGTGTCCTGCTGGGTTGGCACAAAGGAGGTGAGCCTTTGAGGCTCACCGCCAGGTGTGACAATTCCTGCCTGGGGGAGGTGTTAGCATCTCCACCCAGTGCAGGCTTTGTTACTGGCCTCAGAGTGACAAAGGCACTCTCCCCATGGGGCCAGCAACATGTCTCGGTTTGTGGCAGGCTGCTAAAACTAGTCAGCCTACACAGATAGTCGGTTAAGTTTCAGGGGGCACCTCTAAGGTGCCCTCTGGGGTGTATTTTACAATAAAATGTACACTGGCATCAGTGTGCATTTATTGTGCTGAGAAGTTTGATACCAAACTTCCCAGTTTTCAGTGTAGCCATTATGGTGCTGTGGAGTTCGTGTTTGACAAACTCCCAGACCATATACTCTTATGGCTACCCTGCACTTACAATGTCTAAGGTTTTGTTTAGACACTGTAGGGGTACCATGCTCATGCACTGGTACCCTCACCTATGGTATAGTGCACCCTGCCTTAGGGCTGTAAGGCCTGCTAGAGGGGTGTCTTACCTATACTGCATAGGCAGTGAGAGGCTGGCATGGCACCCTGAGGGGAGTGCCATGTCGACTTACTCGTTTTGTCCTAACTAGCACACACAAGCTGGCAAGCAGGGTGTCTGTGCTGAGTGAGAGGTCTCCCGGGTGGCATAAGACATGCTGCAGCCCTTAGAGACCTTCCTTGGCATCAGGGCCCTTGGTACTAGAAGTACCAGTTACAAGGGACTTATCTGGATGCCAGGGTCTGCCAATTGTGGATACAAAAGTACAGGTTAGGGAAAGAACACTGGTGCTGGGGCCTGGTTAGCAGGCCTCAGCACACTTTCAATTGTAAACATAGCATCAGCAAAGGCAAAAAGTCAGGGGGCAACCATGCCAAGGAGGCATTTCCTTACAGTCATGATTTACATTGATAGTCGATATGGGTTTAGCGTTGTTCATGACTTTGGTCCATTATGGTCCCAGAGTGGCTTTATGACCTCTTCTGGCTCACCAATAAGGAATAGGCGCAAAGTATATAATTTGTTGAATGCATTACAATTGCCCCCAAGAATTGTTGTTGTAAAATGTGCTGGACACCCAAAGTCCACTGATTATGAAACTTTGGGAAAAGCGTATGTAGATCAAGTGGCAAGATAATGTGCTCTGAGCTGCACTTCCTTTAACAAGCAGTGGAACAATAACTCAGATTATGAGACCAATCACAATTTCCTGTTCTCTGCTGTTGATAGCTGGGAAGAAGTTAAAAGATTGCAGGAAGAAGTGACAGAAGAGAAACAGCAGAGTTGGGTTAAAGTAGGATTTGTCAAGAGAAATGTGAATGATATTTGGGTTTCGAATGATAGAAGAGATGTGCTATCAAATTGCCTGATATCCCCCATGGCTAGACAGTATAATGGACAGGCACATGTAGGCCGAGAGGCAATGATTAGAAACTTTAGGCAGACAATGTTTAACTCCAGATTCAGGTTGATAGCAGAAGCTAAGTGTCACAGGTGTGTCACATGCCAACAGATGAATGAGGAAAACATACAGTAGTCACACTGAGTCACGTAGGCAGATCAGGAGGACCATTCAATAGAATGCAGTTGGATTTTAGATAGCTACCTGTATGCAATGGACTAAGATATATCTTAGTCACTGTGTGCAGTTTTTCTTGTTGGGTTGAAGCTTACTCAACCAGGAGAAATTATAGTCTCCCACTAGCAAAGCTGTTACTTAGGGAACTGATACTCAGGTTCAGATTCCCAACTTCTCTAGACTCAGACTGAAGGGTACACTTTGATATTGAGATCCTATAATTGTTATATGGAGCATTGTAAGTTGAGTAAAGACTATATTACAAACCTGATGCTTCTAGATTGGTGGAGCAGGTTAACAGCACTTTGAAGTCCTGATTGCCACACGAATGTGCCTCTATCAATCTGAAATGGCAAGACACATTGCCTCTTGTTCTGATGAGTATACACAATATGCCTGACAAAAAGACTGGCTCATTGGCTCATAAGATAATCATGGGGAAAGCAATGAGATTGCTGGCTGTACTTGAAAATGCACTTGTGAACATTACACACCACTTGGTACAGGATTGCTGCAAAGTTCTAGCTGACATAGGCCCTCATTCTGACCTTGGCGGGCGGCGGAGGCCGACCGCCAAAGTCCCGCCGTCAGGTTACCGTTCCGCGGTCGAAAGACCGCGGCGGTAATTCTGACTTTCCCGCTGGGCTGGCGGGCGGTCGCCTTCAGACCGCCAGCCAGCCTAGCGGGAAAGAGGCTTCCACGATGAAGCCGGCTCGGAATCGAGCCGGCGGAGTGGAAGCTGTGCGACGGGTGCAGTTGCACCCGTCGCGTATTTCACTGTCTGCGCAGCAGACAGTGAAATACATGTAGGGGCCCTCTTACGGGGGCCCCTGCAATGCCCATGCCAGTGGCATGGGCACTGCAGGGGCCCCCAGGGGCCCCGCGACCCCCCCTACCGCCATCCGGATCTCGGCGGTCCGACCGCCGGGATCTGGATGGCGGTAGGGGGGGTCGGAATCCCCGCGGCGGTGCAGCAAGCTGCGCCGCCGCGGAGGATTCAATGGGGCCGCGGTACACTGGCGGGACCCCGCCAGTGGTGCCGGTCCGACCGCGGCTTTACCGCCGCGGTCGGAATCCCCATTGGAGCACCGCCGGCCTGTCGGCGGTGCTCCCGCGGTCCTCCGCCCTGGCGGTCAAAGACCGCCAGGGTCAGAATGACCACCATAGTTTGTTCTGCGTCTCATCTGGTTGGAGAAGCATTTCAGCTGTAGCAGGAGCACTGCCATGACCTGCATCCAGGTGACTGGGTCATGGTGAAAAAGCATTTGAGGAAATCCTTCTTAGAACCACACTAGAAGGGTCCTCACCAAGTGACAAAGGTCATTATGACAGCTTTGAAGGGCACCGGTCTAGCTAACTGGGTTCATGCAAGCCACACTCGCACAGTTCCAGGTCCCATAGATAATACAGCACCTCTCACTGAGGGTCGGTTACAGTGAGTAAGTGGGATCAGGTTAGTCAAACTGTTGACTAGACAAGTGGCTACTACAGCACAATTGTGGTCTGATGGTCTGCAACAGCAGTGGTTGGTACAGAAGGGTCGAGACAGAATCAGTTGATTTATGTGGGCTTGGAGTCTGATGAAGGACCAGATGCTGTAGTAAAAAAGAGCTGTAGCAGGAGACAATTGGCCAAGTGAGCAACAGTGCCAGCTGTACAAGTGACCCAATGATTGCTAGAGAAACTGAAGAGTTGAGTGAATGTGACAGTTATGTTGAGTGTCACATAACTCAGAGATTAAAGAAAAGTAGAGTACCTAGTCAAAAGAACTCAGCACCTCAATGGACGTATTTTGCAACAAATGAATCGGAAATGGAATTTGCAACCTTTTCTTTTACTAATACAAATCAAGATCAACATTCTTGAGTTTGTGATTTCAACTTAACTTTGAAATCTTATTGCTGCTTGATGAAGAAAGACATTATATTCTGGAAGTGATTATTAGTGATTACGACCAGAGTTTTTATAAGAAAAGTTTGAACTTTTATTAGAAGGCTTTTTGAATATTTGCCAGTAGAAATACTTGATTACTTTTCTAGGAGATTAAGGATATTTTTTTTGTTTTTGTTTTAGTTTTACTATTTTTGATATTTGCTTTGCTCAAAAATAAAAAAGGACTGAAAAGAGACAGTGATATCTTGAAGACGTTTTGCATTTTGATTTTGTATTTTTGATTTTTGAATTTGGATTTTTGGTCTATAATTTGAGAACTCATGGAGTCTACCGGAAATAGAAGGAGTAAGCTTAGGTACATATGTGTAGAATTATTAGTTGTGATAGTCGTAAATATCATATTATTGCTCAATGGATTGAATTTTCCCACCATTAGTGATTCAGAAAAGGTCAAATCCACAGATGCCCCAAACTTTGCAAGCCCAGGAACAAATCAAAATTCATAGCCTAATGAGAAAGAGATGGCTCGCAAGGTGGTTTGCCCGCAAATGTTAACTGCAGATTGTAGAATGAATATGTAAATATTATGGAGGTTAAAGATTGTTATGTATATACACATTTACGGTCAGTATAACCTTAACCTGTGGAATTTCCTGCATCCTGTTGCAAACACATTTGTATCAGCAGGAATATTATCAATGTTATTACTCCAATATTTTTTAGTTTTTTTCATTTGTACCAATCATGAAATATTTGAGCAGCATTGCTAAGGTGAAAAACATTGACAGTAGGTCATTTCTTTGAACCAACATTGATATTTGGTACCATGTTTACCAACAGAAACCATATTGTTCTCCCAGTTGAAAAGGAATTCATTGGACACGTTGAAGACAGAAGAAGAGCTATGAAAGTTAATGTAGAAAAGGGAATAGTGTTACCAAGTTGGGAAAAAGAAGACCTCATTCCTTAGCAGGGAGTCAAATGATTCCTTGCCTTGGATGGATTGTCAGCATGTAGGAAAATTGTGTGTATATAGACTCAAATCAAATACTGACACAATTTTTGTAGGAAATAGTGAATGTAGACGTGTATTTTTTTTTTAAGTGTGTGAACTTTATGTTTGCTGGACAAGACTCCTCCATATCAGGTGTTTATTTCATTTGTGGGGTAAAAACACCTATTACAAGCAGCTGAAATGCTGGTAAGGAACCTGTTACCTAGGAGTAGTCTTTCCAAATACTTATCATGTGGAAAATTTCAATGATCAAGTTTGGGATGACAAATCAAACACCAGAGTCAAGAGAGATGTAATTACGTCAGAAGTAACTAGTGATATTTCTGGTGCCATATTTCCATCACTAGGTGGTATTCTGAGTAATCAAAGAAAAGGATGTTATTGTCATTTGTGTGTAAGCTTTTTACAGACACTACAGGCTCCTTTTTATTAGTTTGCACAGAAATGTTTTCCAAAAGTTCAGTGGTTTTACAAAATAACCCTGCATTAGACATTCTTCTCGCAAAAGAGGGCAGGGTTTGCAAATTGTTACAAGTCCAACTGTGCTGCACCTATATCCCTGATAATAGTAGAGTAGAGTTGAGGAAGTACATTTCAAACATGACAAAATTTAAAAAGGACCTGGAGTTAGACACAACAGGTACCTGTGAAGCAATAGGTAATTGTTTTCAGCAGTTGGATGTTGGTTTGGAACTTTATGGAAAGGTATTGTTGGAACCATCTTGAGACCTATATTGATAATAGCCTTGTGTGCCCTATTCACAGTTGGTCTTTATAAGTGGATCAAGTGGATCAAGAAGATGAAAAATATGAGAACCAGCAAAGGAGATAGGAGAGAGGAGTTTGAGATGGAGACTAGGTGATTCCTATATTACTTCAAGCAATTAGAGGAGTCCAGAAGATTTTGTCTGGAACAACCTCTGAAATTTAGAGTTGTCTCACTAAAATGAGAAATTATAGTTTGTGTGATGGCTTGATTCGCATTCAGAGGAGGGACTGATGTAGCAGAAATTTTGGTGCTGCCCCTCATGTCACAGTGATCATCTGTATGTGACAGTTTATGCATTATGTTAATGAAAGTACTAATAGTTTTGATGTAAAGTGGTGAAAGCCTTGGTAAGGTGCATTCCCTGTAGGTTATCAGACTAACAGCATGTGGTATAGCCACGTACGTCTATGTTTAACAGATTAATTCATTTCATTCTTATAGTTTATGATGTTAAATAATAGTCTGCATTAAACCAATAACTGCTTCAATGTAGGAAATATTTTTAAAGTGATGTGCAAATGTGGAAAATATGGTAATATGTTACAGTTATATGAAAGGGTTAACAGAATCTTATTGTTTTGACTTTATTGTCACATGAACAAATCTGGTAGCTTAATAATTTAGAGTTATGGTCTAGAAAGCTAAATGTAGATTTAATGCATAGGTGAATGTGCTGTTTTAATTCCCTAGCATTAGTCTAAGTGAGGCCTGCAATGCCCTGTTTTGTGGGAGAAAAATGTGCAGAAAATGTCATTTGTTTTCATGAGAAAGCTAGCTTTGTATTATATGTCCTGTTGTTTTACACATAGAGAGCTTGTGAACTAACTTTGAGCACAGTGCGTTTAGGAACTGTGGAACTGATAAAATATGCAAATGTTTCAACTCACATGGATCAGACCAATATTTTCTACCTGTTGGTAATGGGAACTTTCGGCGATGTTCAGCCTGTGTTGCACAATCAATTTTTATTGGATATTACTTCTTCTGCATTATATGGAGTGATGGATTGACAAATCATTTTGTCCTATGAGCTTTAATATACCATTCTCCAGATGGATTGCTGCAGTCCCTCTCCAGTCCCCATCGCAGCAGATCACCTTGCCCACACAATAAATGTTGAACCCCTTGGATTCTGAGAGATTCAGTGCTCTCTGCCCTTGCCCTTTTGAAATGTCTTGCTGAGATTTAGAGATTTTTCTTCTGACCCAGACAAGAAGACTCTTGATCAAGCTTCTGAAATTATGACACCTCCCCTTTTTTTACTGTTTGCCCACTACAGTAAATAACTAGTTCCCCCAGATTTCCTTTCCCCAGTTATTTGAGTCCTTTTTATGCTTTTTGTCTTTTTGCCCACATGTGTGTCACTAAACACATGTTAATCCTTGATTGGGTAATCTTTAGCGTTTCTCTTGCTCAAACTAGCTAAACTTAGATGACTTTATATTGGCTTGCAGCTTGTGAGAACGGAACCATGCTTGTTTTCTGTACAGAAGGTGAATCTTCCAATATTTTGCATTGTTTTTGGATATGTTTAGTTCTGCACATGTTCATTCAATTAAATCTTTTCGCTCACCTTGGTCAACCCTTGGTGATTCTGTATCTTTATAATTTTGTCTTGATAATTGGCTACATCAGTTTGAGTTTGTAACAAAACCCCTTACCTTTATTCTAGACTGGAGTTTCCCTTGTGTAGCCACATTGGCCATACCTTTACATTTGAATTTAATTTACTGTAAAATGTAATGATTTTCCCTCTACACCCTTATGCTGGGTCAAAAGATTCACTGACTACATTTAAATCATTACTCTGTGAAGGTGACATTCTTCAGCAGTACAGAGATGAGGACTAGTACATAAGAGAACTCAAAATGTGTAGCAGTTCATCATGAGAATGTTGAGGAGTGGATTTGATGATGGCATCTTGTACATTTGGTAAAACAAATGTCACTCTGGAAAATATGAGCTACTCTTGGCACAAGTATTACGGAATGATCCATATCCAAGATCATTGGAATACTTACATTGGATGCACATACAATTGTGTGATATATGAGCATCTGGTGGTAGATTGCAAAGTTGGCCCAATTTTGTCCAGGAACTAAAGATTGGCCCTTTCTTTAATCTGTACTATGTAATTGCATGCCCCACTTTGGTCAATCAGGGTAACCTTCTCTCAAAATATCCTCTCCCTTCCCATCATCCTTCCTCTTTATGACTGTGTTGTTGCAGATGCTGTCTGTGTCACAAAATGACAGTTCCCATGGCTGCAAATGAATGTGTGATGGATGGTGTAGTGCTGGTGTTGTCATAGCTGGACTCTTGCTCTAGGCAAGACTGCTGGTTTGAGGATGACAGTACTTATGTATGTAGGTGACTATACCTATACTGCAACAAGTCGCAACTGTAGTCCCAACCCTTCTGGCTCACTAGCAGCACCTCACCATAACCCAAACTGTTAACAGTGATTTGTGGCAGCCTTTACGCATGGACTGAAGAGTATGACATCTCAGTGAATGTCATGGTTGAACGGAGATTACTCCTTTCTCACAGATACATCACGTCTCAACCAAACACAGGCAATAACAAAGATGCACTAAAGTTTTAATAGTTTTTATTTAACACAATTGCAATCTATGATAAGTTGCATGGGCTGCAATGATTAACATAATGAACAGTGCAAGGAACAGAATGGTAAAGACAAGAGTCATTATTGTAAAGACCTCCACCATCTTGCAATGATACTAAAAGACATGAAGTATGTAATATGTCCTAATACCCTATCACAATAGGCCTAGCCTTCTACCTAAAGGAGAGCTTGGTATATTAAACCTAATCTGCCAATGCCATGTCCCTGAAAGGAGCCCCCAACCCTTGTTACCTTGGAATGAGGTCTCTAGCTCAAACTTTGTAGGGACACGAAATCCAGGTCAGAGTTAAGGTGATGAGCAGCATTGATAGCAGGCTGGCACCGGGGTAACGGCAATTATGCGTTTCCCTTGGGCAATTGACCTCTCTTTTATGACAGCCATCTGAACTGCAGTTAGAATTTTTTTCTGTGGGTGCAAAACGTTCTGCATTTGAGTATAAATGTGATTTATATGCGATGGGAACCGTGTCACCCTCATTGAGGGTGACGTAAGTAAACCCAATAGCACCAGCAATTATCCTTATGACCAAATTTGTTTTATTGTCACGTGTGCGCAAGTGTTTAGCTTCCAGCAGGTCCTGTTGTAACCTCCTAAGGATGCTTGTGTGTTCAAATGTCCAGTGTCTGCTAGAAAAATCTGGAAGTATTAAGTCGTATAGAGGCTTTATACGCTGTGCATAGTCTGGAATGTAAGTTCTGCCAAAATTAAAGAAAACAAGTAATGACTATAGTTTCTTTAAAGTGTTAGGTGGGTGCAGTTGTTCACATTTCTCTAGAAAGTGCGGGCCAGGCTCTTCCCCTCGTTTGATAGCTTGTATCTCAGGAATAGTACACTGAGAAAGGCTATTTTTGTTTTCTTAAAATTGAATTTGTATCCCAGGGCCTCAAATCCTATAATGATCCAATCCACCCTGACAAGATGAATGTTGAGGTGGTCATCCGTGAGAAAGATGTCATCCACATAAGACAACGCCTCGGAATCAATATCATGTAATATAGATGTAACACGGGCTGAGAACAGCCCAGGGCTATTCATATAGCCTTGGGGCAAACGGCAAAAGCGTTTTTGTGAGCCAAATGAGAAAGCACTCAGGTCCCGACTTTCATCCGCTAAATTCTGGCAGAAAAACTGGAAAAATCAAATGTTGTTTTCTATTTTTTGGGTACTATATTGTTTATTAATGCTGTGCTATGAGAATATTGTATAGCATATGTACGTGTATGACTGTTTAAAAGTCTGTAATCTAAGACTATTCTATAAGAATGGCCAGGCTTTGCAACCGGGAATAACAGATTATTCATTGCAGAGGCACAGGGCTTAATTACCCCCTGATATTCTAGCTGAGTGAGGATTTCCCTCATTGGAGCCCTTGCCTCATGCTTAATGGGATATTTTGGCTGAGGCTGGGGTGTAGACCTGATAGGCATTATATGACATGGAGTGTCCCTTTCCCAACCTACATAATTGCGGTGTAACACGGGTGGACCAAAGTCCATTTGACAGCGTAGGCTTCTTTTTCTGCCTCAGGAACAATATTAGAAGAAGAGGGCAAAATGACATTTTTCCCATGCTGGAGCTTACGGACTTGTTCGAGCAGCCAATCTCTTTCGGCCAATAGGATATCACAATTAGGTTCAGCCCAAAATATCACACCAATGGTGCCTTCTACGTCTCCCTCAATGTGCATCTTTAAATCATAAAGTCTGTCAGGTGGGAGTACATGCCCGTCTGCTGTTTCAACTACAATAAAATTGCTAGTTGGTTTTCGCATCCAGATGATCTTTCAGACTATGGCGACATATCGTGGCCTCTGCTGGGCTGTCTAACAGTGTCACTGCTCACGTCTTGTTCTTCAGCAGCGTTTTCAAGTGTACCGGCATTCTTTACTGATATTGCTGCCACCTTTTTCTTTTTAAATTGTGGCTTTTGTTGTGTAGTCTTTTCTTCTTTTTTGAATGTAGACTGTGATGAGTCTTTCTTTTGTTTCACGTATTCAGGTCGTCGATCAGGACGGCCCCCTTTCTCACTATGTCTATCCGGTGCATCCTGAAAGGAACGAGAGAGACGTGATTCAGTATATCTGTCAGGAGTTTTGATATTCCCCCTATTTCTGAGTGGGTATCTCCTTTCAGAGTTCTCCGGATGTGGAGAGTCTGCTCTCTGCTTTTGTCTGTTTTTAAATTGTCTTGGCTTTTCCCAGCACATTTTAGAACCTTCCTGCGCCTGTCTCATACGATCCTTAGGGGCGGTAGTCTGTATTTTCAGCTTCTTTGGCTTGGCTCCCAAACTGTCCCGTCCTATACTAGTAAAGGTATCGGAAATAATTTTTGGTAGCTGTCTCTCTTGTTCCAAATATGGAGTTTCTCATAGATGCTGGCGTATAGCCAGTGCTACCACTTCCCCTTTAATGTTACTGAGTATTATTGAGGAATCTGTGTCAAAGTTACGCATTCATTTCATTCCCAAATCTAGGGCAGGTGCTGCCCCATGCTCATTCTGTATTTGTTTTAACACTTCCGGTAAATTGGCAAGTGTCAGGGTACCATGTGTGGTAGTATATATTGCAGAGAAAACTGGACCCCATGTGGTGCAGTCATCCACCAAGGGAATCATCCCAAAGTGCAAGCACATTGTGAGAATTCTATGTTTCTCCTGAGGTCCTGTATGGGGAATTACAGCTTCCAGCGGATTTGTTTTCTGGGCTCTGCAGTATGGTATTTTCTCCGATTCTTTGGGAACCTTACCCAAAATAGTATGAACTGTTTGTGGATTAATCCCAGTAGCCAATTGATACCCAGCAGTTGCTGTTGTTGCCGGACGTGCTGGTGTTGTGTTCAAAGTCCGCATTACAAACTGAACAAGTTGTCTGTATAACGTTACTATCTCATTGTAGACATTTCACAGATCTGCTGCTTGCATGTTTTGTATGCCTGGGTGAGGTGTGTATGCGGCAAACTTGGGCCACGTTGGTCCATCATTTCCTAAAGGACCTAATCTCACTTGTTGTATTACATGTAGTAGGGCGCCTTCAAACCAGTTCTGATGCTCTTGATATGTGAGCGGTATTTCTTGATATTGGTATGCTTGGTACCGTTGAGGTACGTTTGCAATTCTATATGTGTGGAATGTGACCGACATGTTGTCTTCCTAAGGAAAGGTGACCCAGGAGTAGAATGTTTCTGTTGGGTAAGCTTCATTAGCTTCTACTATTAAAGTGACGTCCCCGCCCTCTTCTGTTAAGCCATGCGCTACTAGATATAATGTTAATGCTTGTCAAGCATTCTCAGGAATGTCTATGGCGTTAGCCATATTGTAAAAAGTGGGTGAAGAGATGGAACACCAAGTGGGGAGTACAGTCCATTTCGATAGTTCGAGCTCGAACAACCTACAGCCTAATTAGGTGTTCCCTGTTCAGCTGGGGAGGATTTTCCCAAAGAACACAGACGTCTCTGTATAATGGTACTTAGGGTACCTGTTGTCTGTGAGACAGTGATAGTCAGGGTATCCTTAAATTAGTGCCTTGACACCATTGTTGGGGGCGCCATGTCGTAGTTGGACTCTTGCTCTAGGCAAGACTGCTGGTTTAAGGATGACAATACTTATGTTTGTAGGTGACTATGCCTATCCTGCAACAAGTCGCAACTGTAGTCCCACCCCTTCCGGCTCACTAGCAGCACCTCACCATAACCAAACAGTTAACAGTGATTTGTGGCAGCCTTTACTCATGGACTCAAGAGTATGACATCTCAGGGAGTGTGGTGGTTGAACGGAGATTATCCCTTTATCGCAGATACATCATGTCTCAATCAAACACAGGCAATAACGAAGATGCAGTAACGTTTCAATAGTTTTTATTTAACACAACTGCAATCTGCGATAAGTTGCATGGGGTACAATGATTAAGATAATGAACAGTGCAAGGAACAGAATGGTAAAGACAAGAGTCATTATTATAAAGACCCCCACCATTTTGCAATGATACAAAAAGACATGAAGTGTGTAATATGACCTAATACCCTTTCACGATAGGCCTAACCTTCTACCTAAAGGAGAGCTTGGTATATTAAACCTAATCTGCCAATGCCTTGTCCCTGAAAGGAGCCCCCAACCCTCGTTACCTTGGAATGAGGTCTCTAGCTCAGACTTTGTAGGGACACAAAGTCCAGGTCAGCGTCAAGGCGACGTGCAGCATCGATAGCAGCGATGGTATCTGGTCGGAATCCCTTTGATTATCTGTCTCAAGTGTGATGTATTTATACAGATCTACTTGGACCCCTGACATAGGTTGTTCCTAAACAATAGATAACACCTAATGCTTGGGCTGGTAATTTTCAATGTGAGCACCTACAGTTTGTTTGTCTTTGTCGCTTGATTTGACGCCTTAGCGAGGTGACACTGATAACGTAACTCTAAACAAAAAGGGCCTAACTATAATCAAGGCAGCCATCTTAGAATAATTAATTAAATAAATGGTCTAAGACAGAGCAAGTTAAGTAGGCTAAAAGTCACTAGGTGATGGGGGCACGAGTCCACAAGCCAAAGGCTAAGCTAACTCCTGTTATCCCTTTAAAAAAAACTAGGGTTCACTACAGTATTATATACTGTGGCAATTGTACCATTTTTTGTGCCTTCCAAGAAAATGCATATGTTTTCACAGAATTCGAATATATGTTACATTGCATAGGTTGTGTGAAATTAGTAAATCACAGTGCGTTGGGGTTGCCACAGATTTGGATCAGAACACCCACCATGTTGCAACTTGACAAAAAGCAGACCTTGTGCCACTCCAATGCTTAAAAGTAACAAAACCTGACCACTATGCCGCTTTGTAAATATCACGGTACCTGGTTGCTTTGTCTTGCATTGTCCTGCGTGACTCAAATGAAGTGCAAGAGTTTAGTAAATCCTGTTCAATGTGTCTTAAAAAAATCACAAGAGGTCTCCGAGAGAGAGTGGTGATCATCTAAAGCACACTTGTCAATGTCTGCAAGTTGTGGTATTTACAACAGAGTGCACAATTGTTGCTTTTTATTCACTGGTGCTTTTATTATGAAGCCTGAAGAACTGGCTTTGAGGATTTTTTTGACCACTGCTGTATTCAATTTTTAGCTGTCTTCTGGTCCAGGAATGTGCTATGTAACTGAGTTTTTGAGGCTCCATTTTTTTAATTGTGTCAATACTGCTGGAATTTTCTAATTGACAATTTTAACACAGACTTCTTTGAAACGCAATAACTGGGTTTCACATTGAATGCAATACTGTTGTGTTACCTAGCAACACTTCTTCCCTAACCTTGAACAAATTGTACAGTAGCATTCCAGAGCTGTACTCTGCCTGCCACAATGTGAAGGCACAGTACTGCTCTTCTTATGAAAATACGTTATACTTTATCACATAATAAAGAAAAATAAAATAATGAAACAAAAATGTATTTTACAAGCGCATGAATGCACAATTTAAAACAGAAAATGTGCTAGATTTGTGAAGTCCAAATACAATTCTTCGCTTTTTTTATTTCAGGATCACAATAAAATAAAATTATAAGAGGTGTGCATTGAAGCACGTATGTGATGGGCTTTAATTATTTAGCACTTGAAATGATCTCAAGGTACAATACATCGTGAGCAATGTGCTTTCCATTTCCATATCCTACTGTTCTGCATTTTGGCGCATTCAAACTAAAAAGAATATTTCACGGCTCCTTGTGGAATGTGGATTTCATCATCATAATGCCATCCTACAAACCATTCCAGAGTATTACAGCTGTCAGGGCTACTAGGGTAATACAGCGTAGCGTTTCCAATTTTAAGTGTTAAGGGAACCCTTCACACAATATCGGATAGCATTACACAGTTGCCAATTATTTATTGTAACAAATGAACGTACATTCTCACATTATTATGCACATTCTCACATATAATGTAACGCTCAAATTCCAGCACGTTACCGCAGTACAGCAAAACGAGCACAAGAAAAGCAGCATTTGCTGGCACACAGATTAAATGTAATATTACTATACTGATGGAAACATTTATCCTAAAGTTGTGGGATATTCATACATTGAATCCCTTGTTTGGTGGTTTTGGTTTCATATCTCTTAATAAAACAAATACATTTGAAAAGATGCCAAACATAAGCCATATATGTAGATGCACAGTATGTCATATGCTATTTTTGTCAATGTTAATGGAGGGGGGGCATGACCTTTCCCAAGTCATAGCTCATCTTCAAACTGATAGTGGTAAAAATAGCATAATATACTGTGCACATGTGCATGTGTGTGTGTTTCTGTCTGTGTGTCTGTGTGTATTTTTGACTCCATTAAAAAAACATCGTTCTCAGTAACTAATGAAATGAAGGCATCATTAATTACTACCACCTCTGCAGAACTTTATCATAGTCAGATACTAGGCTTACTAATTATTCACAAGATGAAATGTCATGTGTCATTATGCAGCACAATCTCTGGCAGCATTATTTTGAACCATTTTTGGTGAGCAACAAAGGTTTGCTGCAATTATGTGGTAATTCTTTGAGTCTTAAAATCAATAAAATGTGCATGATCTCTGGATGCATGCACATATTGAGCAGTGCTGAACAATTTCCAATAGTGTGAAAATCAGTTGACAATTTATGGCTACTTCCAGAGTTAACAAAAATGTGTTTTCTTCAGTTAGGCGATTTCTCTTAAGACTTCTTTCATGAATTTAGAAACAAATGAAATATATAATAAGAGCTTTTAGCAAATAGGGTGTAAGCCACGCTGTCAAAAACTTGAGTAGGAAACAAAGACAATAGCCGTGTTTAAGAAATAATGTTCCTGGTTTTCAAATGAACTACATGCTTATTTATATCAGGAAATAAAACATATTCTTAAAATGCAGCTCGGATTGTCCATATAAATCATCTGAGAGTGGTCTTGGACACATGATGCACTTGCATATAGTTGTATGTTTGAAAGTGTAAGATCATGGGTTAGTATTTGAAAGATAAGTGTGTACTGTCCAAAAAATAAGTCCCATAGACCTGCAGGGTTAATAAACAGTTTCATTGTTTCAAATCTGACCTCAGTCCGCTATGACACAGAGACTGCAGGCTTAATTTAGGAAAATATGCAAATTATTTAGCAACCATATAACAGCCAGAAAGTGAAATCACAACTCCAGAAAAATCCCACAAATCCCACAACCAAATTCTAAAAGTTAAGAAAATATAATAAGAAAAATTCCACTAAAACAAACAATATCCAATAAGAGGGACTGGAGGCACTCATCTTATAGCTTTAAGGCACCATGAGCTTTGGAAAAGTAAACACTAATTAGAAATGACTGCAATTGACCTGGGCTTAGCCATGATTTCAGGCCAACCACTATGGATGTTAACCTCACAGGTTGTTTGACATATTACTTAGGTAGAGCTCACATCCTCCCCAACTAATTGTATTTTTTGTGAAGAATCTACCAAATCAGTGTCATGGTATTTATATTGTAATCATTTAAACAAATAACAGTAAACTCTATTGAATTCAGTTAGTTTGGAGGCACCAAAGTACAACCACCAATACAGATCTAACCTCTCCTTCCCAGCAGTTCAAATGTCACTAGGTGTAGGAGGCTGGCCTGCTTTTTAGTGGGTACCTATGCTACGTACACCTTCTACCAGGTCCAGTTATACCTTATTAGTGAAATGTTGTCGGTGTCTAGAAGCCAGGCTCTCTAGGGGGAGTGTGGATGAGCAGCTAAGGCCTACCTAGCAGACATGCAAAGCTCATGCAATACCATGGTAGTCACGCAGTACTCACGCAGTATGCACACACATGAAAGAAAATACTTTATTTTGGTGACACAAATGCTAAAAATACCCTAAAGACTATACTCCCTTAGGAGGTAAGTAACATACACAGTATATACACTAGAATGCAGTAATAGCTGTAAAAACAGTTAGAAAACAGTGCAAATAGTGAAAATCACAATAGTTAAAATGGGCCTAGAGGGAACACAAACCATATACTAAAACAGTGGAATGAGGAAGTCAGTCTCCCACCTTGGCAAGTGTAGTGTGTAGAGGGGCCCTGGGTGTGTAACAAAACGTGTGTGTAAGAAAACACCAAAGGTAAATAATGAAACCCACTCCAGAGCCCAGGAAAGCAGGAGTAAATCACATCATAGAAGATTTTGCAAGAACCAGAATAGACTGTAAGACACCAATGATAGATTCCTGGACCTAAAGACCTGTGAAAGAAGGGGACCCAGTCCAATAAGCACGGAAGAGTCCCTGCTAACCCGGATGAAGGTACAAAAGAAGAACCACTGGTGAAGAAGAACAGTCAGTACGGCACCCAAGAAGATGAATGCGGGTTACTAGTTGGTGCAGATGATGTCACACACCGAATGCAGGATTTCAGTCTGGTTTGAGTGACTGGATTCCGCCAAGAAGCCTTGGCACACACAAAGCATGCCGTTAGCAGAAAATGACACTGCCCGGGATCAGGAGGGACCTGGTGGCCTCTGTCCTGGATAGGGATACAAAGGGGGGCCCTCAGCAACTCCAAGAGCCCTCAGAAGACCAGACAGCACATGCTGGAGTCCCACAGCATGGGGCAAAGAAGGTGCAATAGGAGGTCCATGCAGCACTACACAAAATGATCCCACACTGCAAGAAAACCACTCTGGAAGCTGTGCTTAGCAGGATAGAGTGCTGGGGGCCGGAGCTGCACGGTGCATGAAGAACTTAATGAAAGGATGCAAACAAGCCTTGGTAACTGCAAAAGACCCGGTACACGGGGTTACAGTCTTGCGTGGGAAAGCAAGCTCTTACCTCCACCAAAGTTGGACAGTTGGACTTCAGGACCATCAGGACCACTTCAGTCCATCACACGTGTTGCAGGATCCAAGTACTTTTTCAGGAGAGGGGTCTAAAGCCACTGGTTGTCGCTGCAGAGGGGTGCCTGCTGAAGCAGGGAAGAGACTCCACTTCAAGGGAGAGTCCTTTATTCTTCTGGTGCAGGCTGAAGACTGGCTGTCCTCTGAGGACACATGACCTGGAAACAGTTGTAGTTGCTCACAGGAGGTGAAGATACAGTGTTGCAGAAGTCATCTTTGCTTCTTTGTTGCAGTTTGTAGAATTCCTGGAGGGTCCAGATGCAGTTTCTTCAGTAAAAGGTTAAGTAAAGGATGCAGAGGATTCCTCCTGATGTTTTGCAATTCGAATCTGAGAAAACACCCAGAGGAGAGACCCTTAATGCTCCCAGAGTGCCCCACCACCTTAGGATCCAAGATGGCAAAACCAGGGACACTCTGGAGGAGCTCTGGGCACTACCCCTGGGTGGTGATGGACAGGGGAGTGGTCACTCCCCTTTCCTTTGTGCAGTTGTGTGCCAGAGCAGGGACTAGAGGTCCCTGAACCAGTGTAGACTGTATTATGCAAGGAGGGCACCATCTGTGCCCTTAAAAGCATTTCCAAAGGCTCTGGGAGGCTACCCCTCCCATGGCTGTAACACCTGTTTCCAAAGGGAGAGGGTGTAACATCCCTCTCCTAAAGGAAATTCTTTGTTCTGCCTTCCTGGGCTTGAGCTGCTTGAGCAACTGGAAGGCAGAAACCTGTCTGTGAGGTTGCAGCAGCTCGGGCTGCCTGGAAAACCTCAGAAGGCTGGTATAGCAGTACTGGGGGTCCACTGTGGAGCCCCCAGAGTGTGTGCAATTATACAACCAATGCTAAAATCAGCATTGGGGTACAATTCCAAGGTTTTAGACACCTTACATGGCCATATTTGGAGTTACCATTGTGCAGCTGGACATAGGTATTGACCTATGTCCAGTGCACCAGTAAAATGGCGCCCCCGCACTCATGAAGTCTGGGAAAATGGTCCTGAACGATGTGGGGGCACCTCTGCTAGTGCAGGGATTTCCTCACACACAGATACTCTGCACCCAGCCTTCAGAGTTGGAACGCCTGACATATAGGTGACTTATAATGGCAGTCCTGTAGAAGCCTTTGCATGTACTCCCTATGAGTGACAAAAGTAATACTGCAGCCGATAGGGATAAGGATCACCTGGAACCCCAACACCCAGGGTACCTAAGTACCATATACTAGGGACTTAAAATGTGTGACAAGTATGCTAATTTGGGATGAAATACTGGGTACTTGGAGGAGAGAGAGCATAAGCACTGGGGTCCTGGTTAGCAGGATCCCAGTGACACAGTCAAACACATTGACATCAGGCAGAAATTGGGGGTGGCATGCAAAAAAAAGGTGGTACTTTCCTGCAGTAGGGAATTCTTCCAGCTTGATAGGACTTCTGGTAGCTGATTATGGTTAGGTAAATGTAATCTAAACTGTGGAGGTAGAGCCATTTCTCTTATGATGGCTGCAAAACTGACTAGCTCTCTGGATGACCCATGCAGTACTATGTTAACCTGGCTTCATTTAAAAAAAAAAAAAAAAAAAAAAAGTAAATTACTAATTTGTAGGAATTTTTAGCTTCGGCTTCTCTAAAACAGGTCTGGATCACTCATTTCCGAAGAAAGTTGTTGCCAAAGAGTGAATGCCATCCCACTATTGAACAAAGGTGTGTGAAATTTGTGAAATTTGTGAAATTTGCTTTTGTGTAATTATGCAAAATTTCAGCAAAATTACACAACATTGTGTATAATTACACAAAGTGCATATCCATTAATTATAACTATATTTTGGCATGCAATGCATACTCATAACACATTTCATGCAAAAACAAGTTCATGAAACAAAAACACCATAAAAATGAGCCATTTGCAATCTGTTGTTCTTGTGCATTTGCTGTAAATAGCACATTTGTGGTATAACTTTGCAGCAAATAGTGCATAATTATTCATAGTGGAATAACGCTGTAATTTCAGGAATTTTACATAACAATCCTAAAATTCCCTAACTTACACGCAGGAGTAATTTAAACCTTGGTCAAGCCTACTATTGTCTCATTTCAAATGTCCCATGGCTTGTTGAAAAGGCATCCACCTTAAAAGATCAGGACAATATGGAACTATTTCCTGGGGATAGGCAATTGGGTTTCTGGCCAACATAGAAACTCTGCCTTTACTGATGTTCATTCAAGTACTTTAATAAATTCTAGGTTTTAGAGGAATTGTAAATTTTATTAATGTCTGCGTTCAAGAGTAACTCTGTGAGCTACTGACAATTGACATATTTAATGTGGTCTTTTTGCTTCTGCAGAAACAGTTTTCAACAGGAGAAAGATTTTACATAGTAGATACTAACTTGTATATTAGAGAGAATTGTGTCAGCATGATAATTTATACTACACATGAAATAGTGTGTGTACCGGGTACTAGCCCTTGCGTGTATGATTGTTTTACTATTGAAAAAGAAAGGTTATCTGTCAAGTTTTAAACACAATATGAAAGGTGCAGGTAGTATAATCTTTAGCACCTTCAGATGTTGGTTATTTTTTTTTTAGCAAATACTGTCTTTTTGACCACTGTTCCATAGAATGTATACTGTTCTTAGTAGATTCTTGTGATTACTCTGTGGTGCATTTCTCATGAGACTTTCACTGTTTACAAACTCTGTCAATGGAGTAAACACTGTTTACAGTATTCAGTTCCCTACTAATATCAACTTAATTTCTTACTACAGGTTTTGAGTGAGTCAACGGTTTGATACAGATGAAAGCTGTCCTTAGTACAGCTTAGTTTTGGAATTGGCATTCGCTATTTTAGCTTTCTATAAATAGTTGTACACAGATTGAATATCATACTCAATAACGGTTTCCTATATTACTGTGGTTGATTGTTAACATGAGCTATCACATGTGTAAAGCCATTGCAAATTACACAGCAATATTTGGGAAAACAAATGTTGGATAATGTTATCAGTGGAGTTATCAGTGATGTCATCAATTATCTAATTTGAGATGTCATCAGTGTTGTCATTAATTATGTCATAGAACATGTCATAAGTGAGTTCATATGTGAGGTCATAAGCACTGCATGGCAGAGCACAAGTTATAGTTAGAGGTTCTAACTATAACTGGTGACTGTGTTTTTTTAGTTCAAAATGTTAACGTTGTCACTGAGAAAATCACTTAAATATAACACTACTTTAAATTATTTTTTTTCACTGAATTTCTAAGTTTTTTCAATTGAAAACTCATATTTTTAGTACACCTAACTATAACATTACTGTAACTTTTGTTAATTTCAGCAAATGTGAAGGGTTTTTATTAAATAAGGTAATTATTCATGTGCTTCTATGTATCTTGGAATACTATTGTAATATATGTAGTGCTTACACATTATTTTGTAAAAAGAATGTTTTTGTTGTTATAGCATAACATAGTATGGTTTAAACTTCACAAAATGTCTGTAAGAAATGTGCATTAAACACTTAACATTTCAGTAATACATGTATATTTGTTCAGTTCTTGTAATACACATAATTACATGATACCAACAGTTCATGTTTAAGATGTTATTACTCTCATGAGGGCTTCTAACCTATAAACTAATACAGGTCTTTTGAGAGGTACCCTATACTTTTATGATGTATGCTGCTTTGTAATGTTTCTTTTTTATTGGTTTTTAAAATCACTCGCAAGACTTTCTCGAGAGCCAGAGAATTGCATCATAACCAGGGGAAATCACAAGCCTCTTCCAAACAATTGCAAGTACTCACGAGAGCCAGGTAGGCAATACCTCACCTGCAGTCTGAGAGAGTAGTGTTACCTGGTTTGCTCTAGAAATCCTCAAGTGAGGCTGTCCTGTTTATAATGGAATTTAAATTGGCACAGAATATATCCTGATGTAGTATTTATAATGTATAATTTATATTCACCAGAATAGTAGCATTGAATTTAGTTTAATAACATGTGATCAATTCCATAATTCCATAATTGTGGGGAAAAAATCACTTGGATTTTTGAAAGAAACCCACATGGTTTATGTGCATGAAACCAACATTTGTACATACCACACACTTGTTTGTTTTATGTCTTTTTGTTGTTATTAGGAAACATTCAGTCATTAAATAGGCATTATCTTTGGTAGACCACATATCGACAATGAAAACCAACGTTAATATTTTTCTGCTTTTTTACATCTACATTTAGAAGTTTCCAGGGCAATTTCTTTTTACTATACAACTAGATGAAGTTTTAAGGTAGGCTATGTAGTAACCAGAGTTAGATGATTGTGCATGATGGGAAACATTAGCCACAGTTGTGTATGTTGTCTTATGAATTGACACTTGACCAGCTTTAGAAATGAATATTTCAGCACTGATTTTGCTACTATTAGCTCTACATCTTAGTCACATGAGAATGAGATATTTTGAACTGTGCCTTACAACCAATGTAAACTACAGTTCTGGGGTACAGTCTGGACAAAAATTGCTCTGTACAGTTTTCACAAATAGTTTTTCAAATGATACTGACTTGCAATTTGGTACAGTAAGATAGACTAATCACTCAGAATGAATGTCTGCTCTACCTGAATAGAGTCTACTTGAACATTCATGGTGCCATGAATAGTTTGCTATTAATTAGAATTCCCTCATTTTCTACCACTTCCATTACAAACTCTTTTGCATCTTGTTGCATGTGCACAGTAAATTATTTACCACAATTACAGTGGTGGACCATATCACATATAAATGCTGTCAAATTATATGTATGTTTTTCAGTATTCAGTAAATTAAAAAGAGTTGTATAACCTTGACATAAAGGTCCCTCTTTTTGTTCAACAATGTTTTCAACCACTGGCGACATGTGTAATGAAACATGAATTACTACATTTCAGAGATATGAAACTCTGGGAGCATGAGAAAATGGAAAACCTATTTCATTACTGACTCCATGTGTTTTTAGTCTTTTTAAAGTCTTTGTAAAATCTTCACTTTGTTTTGAAATGTTTGTAAAATCTCGATTCTCAGGACTTTTTCACTTTCTGTATGGTGATACTTGTCGAGAATCGGAAACAAGCTTAGATAAATAGCAAACAATTGTAATCCATCACACATGATGAGTCAGCATTTACTCTGCTCTCTTCAAAATCAAGACGATACAAGCCTGAGTATGTACTCAGTAATAAAGCAACATGACATTCCTTATTTAAAGACTTTGTGATCTATATTTGTCATAGTTGCATGAAATCCTAATCTTAGAGGTTTGTGAATTGTGACAGCCTAGGCCAAGCCCTTAAGAAACTGTTGTTTGTTCATACACATGTTTATTACCAGTAGAAATCTGGCAGTGCAGCTTCCAATTGTTTTACTTTTTTAATGTGATCAAATGTTATTAGGATATATGTATGCTCTGTTCTATTGGTTCATGAGATGACAACTGGTAGATTCCCCATTGCACTAGTACCCCATAGACATTGAGATTTAATTGCAAAATTATCATGCAATTTTTACAAGGGTTTAGAGACTTTTCTAAGCCAGCAGCATGTGAAACTGTTTTCTCTAAAGATTCCAGTTTCTTTATAACTGATTGACATAGTGGTAAGTTTAAACCTTGATGTTCCATTTTGTCTTTACTATTAAGAGTAACTATTCCCTGTTTCTCCAAATGAATCAATTCTATGTTAGAATGTGCGTACTTATTCAATGTTGGCATTAGGCACACAATCTGTTTCTGACCTTTTACATTTTGTGTTGCATTATAGAAGCTGGTGACATTGGGGCTAATTATGAGTGGGAAACAGCCTACAGCATTGTCTCTGGCTCCTAATCGAGCCGGTGGCAATGTTCTGGGGTGCAGGGTGCACCAGCAAAGCAGATAGTGAACATTGTGATGGTGCTGGCAAGGGAGGCCCTGCACTGCCCATGCCAAGTGCACCCGTTCCCCAGCAGCATTTTCATGGCAGTTGTATCGCCATGAAACAGCTGGCACCATGAAACAGCAGCACTGCCCTGGCAGATTAGGGCCACTACCACTTCCAGACTACTGGAATCTTCAATCCTGGCAGAGCTGGCAATTCCCTGGCAGCCCGACCACCAGGGTTGTGATAAGGCACTGGGACAGCTGCATTCGCAGCAGCCCGACCACCATCCGCAAGTCTGGCGGTCTAGTGGGAATAAAGATGTAAACATGCTAGAAGCAATAGCTTGTTTTAGTTTCTTTGCTAATGATATCTATTTTAATGCCTTTTAATATTTCCCATATTCCAGGTCTTCTGCATGTCTCATATTAATATATAACTCAGCCTACTAGAAATGTAACTAGACATTGCCATTTCCAATATTGCCAAATTACTTTTTAGTTTGTTCAAGCACATGTTTTTTTTAAAACTAGTTGAACTCTCACTGGGGTCAACTGTAAAAGGTTACCAAAATGATGACAATGTAAGGACCTCTTGCATCCTCAGATGAATACATTTAACATAAGGTTTGATACCATGCCAACTTCATCAATAAACAAAACATTCACTTTCTTAAGAACTCTGTACATCCTATGACAACGCCACCAGATAACTTTAAGGGGCATATTTAAACTCTGTTTGCGCCAAATGTGCGTAAAACTTTTTGACGCACAATCGGCGCAAACCCTGCCCCATATTTATACTTTGACGTCCGACCCTGCGGGTGTCAAAATTCCACCATGTGCGTCATTTTTTGGAAGGGGGAACCAGTCTTGCGTTAATTATATGCAAGGTAGGTGTTCCCTTCCAAAAAATGACTTTAAGGCCTGTGCCCCTTATTTATACTCTGGTGTCATTTTGACGCACAGGAGGGGCTGGGCCTTAAAAAACGGCGCACAGCCTGATGGGCGCCGTTTTTTAACGCCTGGGTCAGGGCAGGCGTTAAGGGACCTGTGGGCTGGAAGGAGCCCAGAGGTGCCCTCCCCTGCCCCCAGGGACACCCCCTGCCACCCTTGCCCACCCCAGGAGGACACCCAAGGATGGAGGGACCCATCCCAGGGAAGTAATGGTAAGTTCGGGTAAGTATTTTTTTCCGATTTTTTTTTGTGGCATAGGGGGGCCTGATTTGGGCCCCCCTACATGCCACTATGCCCAATGACCATGCCCAGGGGACATAAGTCTCCTGGGCATGGCCATTGGGCAAGGGGGCATGACTCCTGTCTTTGCTAAGACAGGAGTCATGTCAATGGAGGTTGGGCGTAAAAAAAAATGGCACAAATCCGGTTTGAGGCCTGAATTTTGCCTCAGACCTGACGTGCACCATTTTTTTACGCACAACCCCCATTTTCCCATACGCCGGCGCTGCCTGGTGTGAGTAATTTTTTTTTACGCACACCAGTCCGCAGCGCCAGCTAACGTCATTCCATTAATAAGGCGCCCGCATGGCGCGTTGGAATGGCGTTAGCCGGCGGTAAAATTTTTGATGCACAACTGCGTTGGCGCAGTTGTGCTTCAAAAAGTATAAATATGGGCCTAAGTATTCTAGTTTGTTGTCACTTTCCACAGACAGCAGACGTAGTCTGTGCACTGTGATTCTTTTAATGTTGTGAGCTGCTAGTCCAGTAGGAGCAGACAAAACACATGAAAGATTATAGCCAGTTTTTCCCGAACAAATGCAGTGAGCACTTTAGTCAAACAACCTTTTGCTGTACCTTCCTCACCACTAACACAGAAATGTGTAGGCTTGCTTTATAAGTACATTCAGACTTATTATGTAGAAGTCCATGCTCTCCAGATTTTATTAGTTGAAAAATACTCAGCATTTCTTCATTCAATTGTGAGATAAAACTTTCTAAATTAATTTTATCATTCCTCACTTGACCCATAGAATTGTATTCCTTCTTTAATAGCTATGGATTCCTCATTTGCAATTATAGGCTGGCCAAAGGGGTCTTCACTATTAGGCTGTGAACTGTATCTGTCTTGTGAGCTGTAATTTGCAACTTCTATAGCAATTGTTTCCTCCTGCTGGATTTCATCATTTACATTTTGTGATATGTAGGAAACGCTTTACATCAGATGCTACCTTTCACTGCATTGAAAGAAACTTCATATCAGTCAGAATGCCCTAATGGTTTGGTCTCTGAATGGCAAAGTTTGAAAAGTTGCAAGAGAGCAGGTAAAATAATCAAATTTGTTTCTGTTGTTTGACAGTTCAGTTTACAATGGTTAATGAGACTTGGCTTCGAATGTGTCACTAAGCTTCAATTACAGCCAGTAACTGCAAACTTTCCTTGGTGAGTGTTCTCATCTGCATTATTTCCATAGGTATAGTACTGCAGTACTTCATACAAACACATGTTTTCTAGATGGACACTTCAGTTAGGATAATAGGTGCCCATCATATTTGTTTAAAGAAGTTCAGCACTTTTTGGGTCAAACTGAGCAAGATACTCAATTTCTGGAACAAATTTCAGAAGACTTTTGTTGTTGATGCCAGGCCTAAGCTAGCCCAGAGTTATTGCTTTTGACTTGCTATATAAGCTGGAAGAACAAAGGCCCTCATTACAACCCTGGCGGTTGGTGTTAACGTGATGGTAATACCGCCAACAGTCTGGCAGTAACTACTGCCAAATTATGACCATGACAGAAAGCTCTCAGAAAGACAGCCAATGTACCACACCGACCGCCAGGGTGGAAACAACAGCCACCACGGCAGGAGCCACCTACAGCCAGACAGAAGACAAACTTCCGCCCACCAAATTAAGATCCTGGAAACCGCCACCTTTTCCGGGGTGGTACCAACAACATCAAATATCTGACGGAAACTAAGCTCACAAGGGAATGGACTCACCATTGGAGACACAACAAACAACTATGTCTTTCTCATGATCTTCTACATACTGCTCCACCACCAATACCAACGCTGGCGAAGATGACGAGGATGAGTACAGCCACCTAGAACACGAGTGAGGGGGGGAGGAAAAAGAGACATGCACTTAACACAAAAACCCCAACACCATACACCCAATCAGCTGCAGTAATAAAACATATTTACCCTGTACCTCGGATGAATAATGCAAGGACAAAACGATTTAGAAAAAGTGAATGTAATGAGATCAACACAGTATGAAAAATAAGTTATGCAAGATATTAGATATATACATATGTACATTGAAAGGGACACAGCCCATTCCACAATGTTCGTAGTCCAGATGGCCACAGGCCAAAGTCCAAGGCCACACATGTCACCTATTTGCCTTGGCAGCTTTCACTTGTGTATGTTAGTATATGGTGGGATTGCTAGTTCTCTATTGTGAGCGTGCTTTAGTGATGAGTGTCCATGCAGGGCTGTGAGGGGTGTCAATGCATTGGTACAGTATGCAGGGCTTGGCATAAGTGAGATGTGATGGTGGCGTGTGTGGGAAGTGGTGGAGTGATGGGAGTGAGGGTGAGGGTGGGGTATGTGATGGCATGCAGGTAGGGGGGTAGTAGTAGTAGTAGAGAGTTGACTTACCAGAGTCCAGTCTTCCTCCTACTCCAGCCAGGCCTTCAGGATGCAGGATTGCCAAGACTTGTTCCTCCCATGCTGTTAGTTGTGGGGGAGGAGGTGGGGGTCCACTGCCAGTCCTCTGTACAGCGAGCTAGTGTCTTGCTGCTATGGACATACCTTGCCCCGAAGGTCGTTCCACCTTTTCCTAATTTCATCCCTAGTTCTTGGGTGCTGTCCCACGGCGTTGACCCTGTCTACGATTCTCCGCCATAGCTCCATCTTTCTAGCTATCATTATCTGCTGCACCTGTGCCCCAAGTATCTGTGGCTCTACCCATATGATTTCCTCCATCATGACCCTTAGCTCCTCCTCTGTGAAGCGGGGGTGTCTTTGTGGTGCCATGGGTGTTGTATGAGGTGTGTAGGTGAGGGTGTGTTGAGTAATGTGTTGCAGTGTGTGATGTTGGGTACGTGAGTGGTGTATAGGTGCATATAGTGTGTGGCTCTGGTTGTGTCAGTGGTTTTGATGTCAATCTCCTAGCAGTAATTGTTGTTTGTAAAGGGTTGTGGGTAATGCAGGTTTGTGTTTTTTATAGTGGTGTGGGTGTGTGGGTGTGGTGTGTCTAGGGTTGTCACGTGTGTTATTTGAATTGTCCAATGTAGTGTTGTTTTGTTTGTGTGTGTCCATTTTGAGCGTGGCAGTATGTACTGCCAATGGTTTACCGCCGTTGAATGTCTGCCAAGGTGATTCGTGGGTCATAATGTGATGTCTGTAGATGTGTTGGCGTTACATTGTGGGTTCTGATACCACCAGTTTATCACTGACCTTTGGTGTGGCAGATTTGTGTCTGTGGCTGAATACTGACGGATTGGTGTGTGTGTGTCATAATCTGATGAACGGATATCCGCCGCTGCGGCGGTAAGTTGGCAGCAGTCAGCGTGGCGGTAAGTGGGATTTACCGCCAATGTCATAATGAGGACCTAAGTCTGTCACAACTTTTATAGCATCCAATTTCTCTGTGTAAGAGCATTTTTAAACTGAAACTGTAAAGCTTTTCATTTAAAGACTTATTTAAAGGCTGCTATCTCATCCCAGACCACCTTCATTTCTGTCTTTTCTGACTATTACATATGAAGGAACATATCAAGCTGCAGGAAAAGAATTGTCTGCTACAAACTGAATCTCCATGTTGGCATTTCACGTGGGCAGGGTTTGTAGCTCATAATCATTGATTAGTTTGGAAGCCTCACTTTTTTTCGGATTATATATATTTTTGAGATTTACCAGTAACAGTGTGTCTGACTGCAGATATCAAACTATTTACTCTTCCTTTGGAAAGTCTAGGCCTGGTGAATTCAAAATGACACTTAGGGGGTGATTCTGATTCTGGCGGGCGGCGGAGGCCGCCCGCCAGAATTCCGCCCTCCAAAATACCGCGCCGCGGTCAAAAGACCGCAGCGGGTATTTCAAGTTTTCCCCTGGGCTGGCGGGCGGCCGCCAAAAGGCCGCCCGCCAGCCCAGGGGAAAACGACCTTCCCACGAGGATGCCGGCTCGTAATGGAGCCGGTGGAGTGGGAAGGTGCGACGGGTGCATTTGCACCCGTCGCGTATTTCACTGTCTGCCAAGCAGACAGTGAAATACTTGTAGGGGCCCTCTTACGGGGGCCCCTGCAGTGCCCATGCCAGTGGCATGGGCACTGCAGGGGCCCCCAGGGGCCCCGCGACCCCCCCTACCGCCATCCGGTTCCCGGCGGGCGGACCGCCGGGAACTGGATGGCGGTAGGGGGGGTCGGAATCCCCTCGGCGGCGCAGCTAGCTGCGCCGCCTTGGAGGATTCAACAGGGCAGCGGTACACTGGCGGGAGACCGCCAGTGTTGCCGGTCTGACCGCGGCTTTACCGCCGCGGTCAGAATGCCCTGCGGGGCACCGCCGGCCTGTCGGCGGTGCTCCCGCCGACCCTGGCCCCGGCGGTCTAAGACCGCCGGGGTCAGAATCACCCCCTTAGTGTAGTATTTCCCCTTTGCTCTGTATCCTCGTCAACAATATTTGCCAAATTTATGGGCCTGGAATAACATGGCTTTTTGCCTTAAAATTTTGTTCTGAGATGCTTCTGGAATATCACAAGATACACATTGCTCAATAAAATCAGTATCCTGGCCAAACTTTGGTGCATCTTTTATCCACAATAACATATGTATGTGTTGCTCCTCTAGCTTGGTATTCTTTTCTCCAGAAGAAGTCTTAACCTCACTTGTGGTGGATTATTTCTATTGCACATAAAATGAAGCATGAATTCAAATCTGTGCTTGAAGTATCTACAGACATCTGCAGGATCGATGGAACACAAATCACTGGCAGGACTGAATGCAATCCCTGGGATTTTTTGTGTTAGCTTGCCTGAGGAAGACATGAGGATCATCTCAAGCATCCTCTTCACAACTCCAAATAACAAACCAGGTGGGAACATCTAGTTTGCCTAACATACTTCTATGCTCACAATGATGATGAAATCTATATTTATTGGTACCACATTGGCAAGCCACAACATTCAGCAACTTTCTAGTACCACATCTTTTGCCATGTATTATTTCCCCAAATCTCCAGCACTCATTTCATTAAACAATGTCCCTTTTCTCATAACATAGTCCACAGCATAAGACAACATTAGGAGATAATTTTCAAACAAACAAGAGTTGGAAAATATATGGTATATTTTGTATAAAGCACGGATCTTAAGAATACAATCTACTGCATCTATATTCTGATTCAGGAATCTGTAGAGAACTGTCATCATAATGACCACCTTGTTCCACAGGGAAACAGCATTATAAACATTATGCTTTATACTCTTTTCCCGCACGCTTACTAGTTCTCTTTCTGCTTACTTTATTTGGTAGAGTTCTAAAGTATCACCAATCTTATCTGTGGAATGTAGAGGGTAGATGATGCAGTGTTCATATATTTCTTCTGCATCACATAAATCAACCTTTTCAGACGGATCATAAGAAGCTGATGTGGAACTTTATGTTGTAAGACAAGTAACATGTTTCTCTACATCAATACCTTTGCAAAATATATTTCCTATTTTAAGGTTTTGTCGATCTTTCTTAATTTTAACAATACTGATAAATCACTGTGATATTTATTACTCTTTGATGGGAATGTCATTAACTAAAATGACTAGTAGTTCTCCTTCATCTCAATCTACCCCAATATTTTCAATATTCTCCTTCTTATTCAAAGGCAAGTAAACAATTTATCTTTCAAATATTTTGATAGCTCAGAACATGGTAATTTCTTGCTCCCATTCCAACAGAAGCTTGAAAGGGATGTACTGTTTGTATCAGACTCGTCTCATACACATTCAGATTTTGAGCAAGTGTAAACCACTGTACTACATTGTTCTCCTGTTGTTTTGCAAATATTGATATCTTCGACCTGGGAATTGTAGTGAGTTCACCTACAATGAACACACAACTCGTCTGGAATTTCTTCCATTGTTCTTGCAAATGTATCAATTTCTTCTTTTAAATTATTAACACTGCTGGTATGAACATTTGCAGTGTTCTCAACAACCATATCAGTTTCTTCACTTGGCTTTTTGGTCCCAAAGTATTGCATCTGAATGTCATCTCATACAGAACTGACTTGTGAATGAAGACCTCCTATTAACATATCATATAGTATATGAATGTGAAAAACTAGACTTTTTACAAAGTACAATCTTCTTACTAGATTGCACATTTTAGTGTGGCAAACAGACAGCATATGCGTGTGATGGAAAGTACCTATCAAAGATCTGCTGTGGAAAGCAAGCTAATGTATGCCCTAGAAGGTTTGTAAGTTTGCTACATTACAAAGATCAAGGCTTTGGAGTAGTATAATTCTTTGTTTCACCTTTTCTTTGCTGTTCTTGTTTAAGGGCAGTCAAAGTTTGTCAATATAAAGGTGTATTATGTTGCATGGACTGCTACATTTCCACTCAAAAACTAGAATGAGTATGTTGACCTAATACTTCATTGCTTACTTATTTTTCTACAATTCTAGGTGCTAATTTTTCCTTTTCAATTGGTGTGCCTTCATTGATTTCATATCCACAACCATGTCTGTCAATTGCAACCACTAACTGAGTTTCTGGTAAATAACTCTCTTTGTTAAAAATGCCTTAGCGCTGGGGGTGTGTTTGTATTCTTCCTTGAAAATACTACAAAAGTTTGCTTCACCCACTTGAAACTTCTTGCAACATTCTTTCTTCAGTGAAGTAATCAGTTTATATAAACATCTAATTTTCTTCAAAATCTGAAAAAACTAATTTCTTTTAAATGCAAAACCCTTCTGAACTAGACACTCAACATTGTTCTGGTTTTGCAAAGCTTTTTTGCTTTTTATTGTTTTCATGCTTCTCATTATACTGCATATTACTCTTCTATGAAATAATTTCTGATGAAGTTTTTTACATTTCTTAAATCTATCTGGTTGAGTTTTTTTTTGTAGCATTATCTTTTTTTGAAGAACAATACAATTGTTTATTAGATATTGGGCCTTTTTGCATTCTACTGACACCTGTAAAAGAAGGTTCATATGAAGTTATTAATTTTTTTAAAGAAACATTTGGGACTCCTACTAGATTTGAATTTTTCTTTACCATCATTTTCTTTCTCTGCGTCTGCTTCGTGTTTGGAGAGTTCTTTGAAGTACTTCTGTTTTATCTTCTTTCTCTTCTGTTCCTTTGCATCTTGACCTGACTGGAAACCCTTTAGAAACAATACAAAACAATTCAGCATGTTACACATTGTTTATGGTACAATCTCATCACACACTGATCCTATCTCATAGTGACCTGTAACAGCAGTGTCTTTATATCACAACTCAACAAAAAACAACTCCTAAATTTAGAAGGCCTTTGAGAGCTATTACCTCCTGTATTATACAACTTTATAGGCAGCAAGGTGTCTACTAATATCTCTGAACAGAGAAAAGAGTGTGTTTATAAAGCCTCAGACAAACCCGAGCTCCTGCGCTACTATATTTTACCAAAGGAAGCACGAATGATAATAAGGTTTGGTATAAAACCAAAAGCTTAGCAATATACTTTAATAGAGAGTCATTACCTCATTTGTATCAGAACATCCCAACTTGCTACAAATAGGTCTATAGACATTATATGTTGGGTATAAAATAGTTTACTGAGTAGTTCCCCTGTGCAGAAAGATATCTCTGGTGAGAGAACATAGTGAATGCTTGTTTTACAGACAAGTTGGCCTCTAGTGAGAACTCTAAAGTGAGTAAAGGGTAACTGTAGAAGGACTTAAACAAGACCCAGGCCCTCTGCTACCAGATTTAAATGGGGTACTCTTTGGTTGGGGTACAATTTCTTAAAATAGTAACTCCCTCTTATAAACCCATACGGAGTCATTTAAAACAGCACAACACCTTTCCTGACAGCCTGTACAGGTTAAACACTGAAAGTAGAAGGATTCACTGATATACCCATAGTTCGCAACAGATGTTTTCTCAGAGTGAACAGAGTGTTTGGTTGAGCTCATAAAGACCTATCTGTGTATTGAATTTTCTGAACTGGATAAAATATGTTGTAGAAGGATCCATAAAAAACAATCCATTTGTTATCACACCTTACCAAGCCTTATATATATATATATCAGTTTCAGGAGAGAGGAGCTCCTTTTGTTATAGATGTATACAGTCTAAAGGCATTACTTCATAACAGTAAAACACCTTACTAGCAAAATCACCTCCCTCCCTCCCTTCATCTTGTTTTTGCTGTTTATAACCGGCTTGTCCAGCCGGGAAAGCGCCCACTGCACATCGGAGCAGGTCGTTGTGACTAGATTCATGGTCACATTTGAACAACATGGTTGGGATATTTTTAGCAAAACCGACAATTTTACTGTGAACTTGCCTACATAGGTTATGCACTTTGTTTTTCATTTTTTCGTGCTTGGCTCTAGCAACCCACTTGGGGAATACGACTTTGCAGGACTACTATAACCAGTGTGCACTTGCCATTACAGAGGCCCACAGGGGCAGGGCTGGTATTTTAATGGATTCATCAGGTGCCTGCAATTAATCAAACTAGCTGAAGAGCCTCGCACTCGGTGCTTTTAAAGAGAGTCTGAATTACATCCAGCACTGGCTGCACCCACGAGGGTGGAATACTTTTTACATTTTCTCTGCTGATGATGGGATCTACCCTGAAACACGTGTCCAGAGATGACTTTATTACTAAAGGCCAGAAAGAATGAAAATGCTTCAAGGACTCACCGTGAGTTGCTGGCTTTGTTTTCAAAACCCTTATTATAACCAGTTGGGAGCGCGCTTTAATTGAGGACATCTTGTTTTTGCTGTTTATAACCGGCTTGTCCAGCCGGGAAAGCGCCCACTGCACATCGGAGCAGGTCGTTGTGACTAGATTCATGGTCACATTTGAACAACATGGTTGGGATATTTTTAGCAAAACCGACAATTTTACTGTGAACTTGCCTACATAGGTTATGCACTTTGTTTTTCATTTTTTCGTGCTTGGCTCTAGCAACCCACTTGGGGAATACGACTTTACAGGACTACTATAACCAGTGTGCACTTGCCATTACAGAGGCCCACAGGGGCAGGACTGGTATTTTAATGGATTCATCAGGTGCCTGCAATTAATCAAACTAGCTGAAGAGCCTCGCACTCGGTGCTTTTAAAGAGAGTCTGAATTACATCCAGCACTGGCTGCACCCACGAGGGTGGAATACTTTTTACATTTTCTCTGCTGATGATGGGATCTACCCTGAAACACGTGTCCAGAGATGACTTTATTACTAAAGGCCAGAAAGAATGAAAATGCTTCAAGGACTCACCGTGAGTTGCTGGCTTTGTTTTCAAAACCCTTATTATAACCAGTTGGGAGCGCGCTTTCATTGAGGACATCTTGTTTTTGCTGTTTATAACCGGCTTGTCCAGCCGGGAAAGCGCCCACTGCACATCGGAGCAGGTCGTTGTGACTAGATTCATGGTCACATTTGAACAACATGGTTGGGATATTTTTAGCAAAACGACAATTTTACTGTGAACTTGCCTACATAGGTTATGCACTTTGTTTTTCATTTTTTCGTGCTTGGCTCTAGCAACCCACTTGGGGAATACGACTTTGCAGGACTACTATAACCAGTGTGCACTTGCCATTACAGAGGCCCACAGGGGCAGGACTGGTATTTTAATGGATTCATCAGGCGCCTGCAATTAATCAAACTAGCTGAAGAGCCTCGCACTCTGTGCTTTTAAAGAGAGTCTGAATTACATCCAGCACTGGCTGCACCCACGAGGGTGGAATACTTTTTACATTTTCTCTGCTGATGATGGGATCTACCCTGAAACACGTGTCCAGAGATGACTTTATTACTAAAGGCCAGAAAGAATGAAAATGCTTCAAAGACTCACCGTGAGTTGCTGGCTTTGTTTTCAAAACCCTTCTTATAACCAGTTGGGAGCGTGCTTTCATTGAGGACATCTTGTTTTTGCTATACATACATATATATATATATATATATATATATATATATATATATATATATATATATATGTGTGTGTATATATATATATATATATATATATATATGTGTATGTATATATATGTGTGTGTGTGTGTGTGTGTGTGTGTAACCATAAGGAATATATACATTTGTTAAGTAGACCTAAAAATATCTATATATTTTAAGCACCATGTTTATTACACAAGGATATGCTGTACATTGATGCTTGACTATGATGATTATGCAGGAAAAGACAACTCTGGAGTAGTCTTATGTAAATAAGATACTTATCCATGGATCTTATATTTGGGGGTAGTTTGGCTGCTTGAGCAGAGTAAGATGTACCACCTGTGGTTTTTTTCTTGTATGGTGGGATTTTGAGGGAAGTTGCCAATCCGGAGTGAGGGTTCCTTTGTTAAATATATTTGGTGAGTTTATTACTGATGAAAAGTGGTCCTGTTCAATTTATTGCTTTGTGAGTGATACAAAGCAGTTTGAAGGTGGATCTTCTGGCCAATATAGAGCCCTCAAAGCAGGGACACATGTAGGAGTATTCTGGCATTAGAGTGATGAATCTATTGTAATCTTCTCTCAGTTGATAAAGATGATCTGTGGTAGAGGCCATTGGCGTAATCAAGCTTAGACAGTACAAGAGAGATAGTAGCCTGTACCTTGTGTGCCTGGGGGTCTTTGTGTGGAAATCCCAGGTGGGAGAAGATACGTCACAGTTTTCATTGTATTGAAGCTTGATCTTCATAATTTATCCACTTGGGCATTCATTGGGCCCAAGGTTTCCTACTTCTTTAGATGCTTTAGGAGGTGGTCCCAGATCATCAGGCCAAGCACAGAATGGCTTATAATTTTTCAATTTTCCATATTTGAGTGTATCTGTTTTGGAAGCATTCAATTTGAGATGCCTCCATGTCATCCAATGACCAATGGCTCTGAGGCAACTGAACATTGTTGAGATTCCAATATCTATGGGGCTTTCCAGTTTACAGAGTATTTGTTTTTTAATCCTCAGTTCATCATAAGTGAGATAGCTTCTTTGGCTATGTAGTCTAACTGGATACATCCCACCATACTGATATATGTATTTCTGAAAGGATGTTAACATGCTCAGTGCATCATAGGTGTAATCATTGGATTGTGACCCAATTGCTAAGTCAGGAAGTTCACCCTGAGAGTTTTAGCTCTCCTCTGGTTGGATTCCAAGTCCAATAGAATGACCTGATTTACTGCTCTGACCCAGAGGAGCCCACACAGAGCATCTACAGATGACAATTGTTTACTAAATTCCCTGCGTACCAGCAACATAAATTAGAAGAGTAACTGTTCCTCTGTTTTATTTAATTTCCAACTAAGCACAGGATGAGTACCAGATAGTACTAAGGTATTACTTAACTCAACCTTCTGTTTTAAAAACCCAGTCAAGAAATTACTCACGCAATCTAAAATAACAAGAGCTTTGGGCACATGCTAAAGAGATGCTCATCTTTCGCCCCAGCTAGGCCACACCTTAAACTTAATTGTACTTACTTTACTTCAAACTTTTTGCCAATTTTTTGGTGACCAGTGTAATCCATGCAATGTGAAAAAATTGATACACTTTAGAGACGCTGGTTTTATTATGTGTGTAATAGTTTAAAGGATTTTTCCCAGCGATCTTGAAGGAGAGATAATGGGATTCTATCTAGCCATAATAAATAGAGCTGCCTACCTTTGACGTTTTCAGCTTCAATTAATATGTCAGAGTTCCACTTATTTCCTAAGTTATTAAGGCCCATATTTATACTTTTTTAGCGGCGCAAATAAATATGGGCCTAAGTTTTAAGTCCTGTACTAGATTTCCTCACCCTTCTGATCTTCCCATGATTGAGCTCACCACCAAGAAGCTATTTATAAATACTTAAACCTGGAGAGTGTTTCCCTTGTTCCGAGGTCTCACAAGTTCAGAAGCCAGACTCCCTAAGAGGAATGATAAGACTATTTTTTTATGTATGCCTGTGTATGTTCCAGTGGACTCCCAGATTGTTGAAAAAGTTGAATAATAAAGAATTCCAAAACTTTCCCTTAAGACACACCATACTCGGAGAGCTGCTATCAGTGTTGTTAGTCTAACTTTTTAAAAGAACTTTCAATTACCAAATCTCTGTAGGAACTCATCCTGACCATGCTCTTCTTACATTGTTGAGAAGGTACACCCTATAGAAGACTGCATAGGGGCTGCACTTAGCATACACAAATTCTTAAGCTGGAAAGCAGAAGCATCTATTTGGAAGACCAGCAATTCTAAACCATACATTTTAGCATATTTCAAAGCTTTTTCGCAAAAGTCTGGGTAGCTTATGCCCCCAAATAAAGGAACTCACTTCCCCTTGAAGTTTCTTATTCTCTTCCTTAGGGAGAACTGAAGATATATAACTAAACAAAAAGTTCAGTTTTGGGCGAATCATCATTGTTCTACCGTATACGTTTAGAGGAAGGTTCATACACTACCTCTACAGTAGGTTAATTTATTCAACTATTCCAGTCATATTGGAAACAGTTAGGTCTTCCAGCTTCTTTGTTATTGCAATACCTAGACACCTTATTTGGCACTTCAAGTTATGTGTATAACAACCTTTAGACCATAAAATAACCTCCATTTTGTCCTGGGTAGTTTGATTGCCCGAGAGCTGGCCAAACTTCTGAGCTAAGATAAACAGCCTGGGGACAGTGATGTGTGGGTTTGCCGTGAATATATAAGGATTTCTTCCACACAAAGGGCAAGCTTTATGATAAGGACTCCACCATGAAGGACAGGATCATTGAATCTGAGTGGATAGTCTATGCAAATGTTCAATATATGAGGAAAATAATAGGGATGAAAGCAGGCAGCTCTGGCATGTTTCCCTATCTATAGGGATTTCTTTGGCTAGCTCTCTATTATCTAGAAATCTGGCACTTGCTAAGTAATATAATTTATGGATTGCTTTATTCATAATTTCAAGGAATTTAAAGCTTCTGAAGACCTCCCACAGTTAGGATGAGTTAGCCCATTTGAAGCGTTGGCTACATCCAAGGTTTAGCAATTTTTAATGGATAATCAAGTGCTCTGACCATGTCTATGGCTCCTATTAAAAGATAGGTTAATTCATCTAACTGCCTGCCTGGAATAAATCTATTTTTATCACTGTGTATTGATAGCTGTATATGGTTAGCTATCTTTCCAGACACTATTTTTCCTAAGATTTTGCAGTCTTTATTCAACACCGATGTGGGCCTATTGAGTCTACTTGGCTCAATGGTTTTCCTGGTTTTAGGATTATTACAACTGTTGCCTCTGGCCATGAAGATGGCAGCTGATGATTATGCTGAAAAATCTGATTAAATAATAAGCATATTGAGAGAGTAAGATCTAGTGCCAGTAGTTTGTAGTACCCTGCGGGTATTTCATCTGGGCCTGTTTCTTCCTGTCAGTTAGTGTCCTAATTTGGGCAATAGTATATTCTACTGTGATCTCGGCAGCCGTTTCCTGAGTTCTGTGGGTTGGGGGACTTATTTTCCAGCGAGCCACGTTTTGAGATTATTCATAGCAAGGTGTTAAATTTTCCCGATATTCCAGACTCAATCTATTAGTTAGTTTCTCCTTGATCACTTCAATTTTTGGGAGTTTTACTGCTGTTCCTGCTTGCTTTATCATTTCTATGTGATTCCTAGCATTATCAGGTATTTTTCCATGTTAGGAGTTTCCTGCAGTTTTCCTCACAGTGTAAATGCTGCAGCTTTTAACTTTCCATTTGTCTAGTGATTTCTTAAAAAAGTAAACCTTATATTAATTCTGCACCTGCTCGAATTCACAGATTAACAAATCTAAATTTCCAGAAAGGAGGGAGCATGTTCTTGTAACTTTCTAGTTTGTGAAGCTAATGTCAGTGCTTTAATGCAACAGGTTTTATTAAGGTCCCCCATGCACATGCATTGTAGGCATCCTAGATAACCACTAGGCCAGCAGAGCTCAGATTTCCTTTGAAGTAAAATTGGGTCTGAAAAGATAGGTCACAGAGTATCCCCAGAGTTCTGTCTGGTGTCCACTTAAGACTTGATCTCTGTGTTGGGAAGAAAATTGACAGAGTGACTGCCGGGTGATATGATGTCAAAGCCAAGTGAAGGACAACTGTTGAAGCAGATGTAAGAATGTGTTATTTAGGAGGAAGAATTCAATAAGGGAGTGGGAGCCACACTTCTCACTGTAGGTGAAAACCTGACATGTTCCAAGCTCCCTCTGGCAAATGTGCTTGAGGCCAAGTTCCTTCATATCTATTACCTTTAATCTCATTTTCTTCATGAATTCCCTTTATATTTAGACCTCTTATCCAATGCCTCTTTGAGGACTACATTAAAGTCATTCCCAATCAACAAAGGAAGGTTAATTTCTAAGACTTTTTGTTCAATGATATTTAGATATAGGGGGGTCATCTGGTTATTTTGCCCATAACACCCAGAGCAACATTCTATCCTGACACCTGTCAGTTTTGCCAGTAACCATCTCCCTAATGCATCTCTCCAACAATTCAACAATTTCAAGTCTATTTTTTTAAAATAATTGTCACTCCCTTTGTTACTCTGAGCTGTTCCAATGTAATACCCAATAACATTTAGAAAAAAACAGTTCTACATTCCCCTCTTTCTAAGTGAGTCTTCTGTCACATAATTATTTGGGCATTCATGTCCTTAATGTACTGAACTACCATTGCCCGCTTTCTCTTTTCCCGCAGCCCATTGATAGTCCAAGATAACTTTTTTTTAATGTTCTGTTAATAGCACCTAGGTCTACCTCTATTGTGGCGTATCCTTGGGTATCCTGTCATGTGTATAGGGGATAAATGGTGTAGCTCATTGATTTGAGGATTATTTTTCCTTTTGTTCCCTATGCTCCCCACCCTTGTGCTCCCTCCCAGAAGAACCTGATCCTTTTCCTTTGGCGATATCTTCTCACCATTAGGAGAGTAGAGTGGAAGGAGTAATTAAAAAGTGTGAAAAAAGAGAAAAGAAAGACTAAAATAAAGGCAAATGATGAGGAGTGGACAACTAATGATAGATCTGCTTAAAAGGCTAAGAAAATCAGAGAGTTCATTCAAATTTCTGACTATTCAGTACACAGTCTGAATTGTGTGTTTGAAGGATTAAACTAGTCAGTACTGCTCAAGAGGCCAGCGATTGCTCCGAGCCAACAAGAAATAAGATACTTTAAAAATTCAATTTAACCTCCCATTTTGGCTCATGTGCCTCTTCCACTCCTCCTATGTATGGATCCATCCCCACCACATTACTTTTAACACTGCCAGGAACTTAAACTGGACCGAAACGCCCAACCCCCTTAATTTAGCTAACTTGCTTCCAGGGTCCCATTGTCATTGGGCCGTTGCCTGCCCAATATCAGGCCTAACCTTGTAAGAGAAAGAGCCATGTTGGATATCCATTTTTAAAACTGCACAGAGCATTCTTTCCTTTGGGGTGTATGTATGGAGGTTGACATATATCTTCGAGAAAGTAATATGTCTGGCATTCTGTCGGAAGGAAACCCTATATATCTAAGTTGAAGTCACCTACTTCCTCCCTAAAATCTTCCTTTAAGAATTGAATGATGAACTCTATTAGGTCTCAGCCTTTCAGCTCCTCTGGGACATTCAACAGTTTGATTCTTTTAGAGTGTATCTCAAGCATTTCCACATCTTGCTGCAGTTGGTGAGTTGTTTCCTTTAATGATTGCATGTCCTGTGCATTCTCCTTTAGCATGGTTTTTGCAGCTGCCATTTCTCCCTCCAGCACCTTAGTACACTGAGCCAGAGTTTTTACTTTGCCCTTGAGTGCAGGCTTGGTGAATTCCCCTCTGATTATGTTCCAAAGTGATATATTTCTCCATTATCTTGGAATTTAATCGGAGCAGGATGTATTGTGGAGAGATTATCATTAACCTTCTCAGAGCGAAGAGGAACCTCTAACTGGGGGGAGCTAGGTTGTTATTCTCTGCCTCCTCCCATCTGTCAACCTCTGGATCTCCCAAGGATGTCAGGGTGCATAATTATTTGCCACCTTAAATATAGTTGGAAGAACATGATGACAAGCTGAAGCTTGTCGCAGGGCGTAGATGAGTGGGGGAGATTTAACAATCTCACAACGACCTAAGGAGCAGAGAATACATCATGATTATGTCAGCGAGCACACAGAGCTGACTTTTCAAACACATAGCAGGGCAATGGAACTTACATCAGCATCAGCACAAAATGATCAAAGTTCTCCAGATTGAAGCAATCTGAGGAAAGCCTCCACAAAATACGCATCAGCTGCCTGCGGGGGTCGCTTTTGAAAAGCTGTAGAGAGTCCTGGTACAGCCAGCCACAGGTAGGAGCATACCTTTTATTTGGTTAGGTTTTGCTTCTGGGGCAAGGGTGAAAGAGGCAGCACATATGGCAGCTTACACAGAGAACTCATTAACAATAGTGAGTTTTCCTGCTTAGTTAATCTACCCCGCATGGACTGCTGACATCTACATATGTCACAGCATCAGGCAGGGAGAGTAGGATCTCTGTCCTTACCTGGACTTAGGGTAAGAAATCAGGAGGTATGTCTAACGGATTCAATTTGAAATTGGCCCCTCAACACAGATTTGGTTGTGTTATGATTCGTCAGTTTGTCTGTGAGTTCTTGAGTAATGCGATATGTTCCTTCTGTGCATTTAGGTATACAAATTTCAGTGAGAATGTTATAAAATTATTTGTTTGCACATTTAGCATTTTTTTTCTGTCTGAATAGTACCTTTTTAGCTTTTTTGATTGTAGAATTGTATGTACTCTTACATTCTGGTAAAGTTTGTCTTGATTGCTGTTTGTTTTGTGCGAGGTGTGTTGTAGCTTTCTAATTTGTTGTTTCATCTTTTTTAGTTCTGTATTTCTCCATCGTTCCTGCTTTCTTTTGTTCGGTTTTGTTGTTCTTAGTGGTATTAGGAAATAAAAAGCTTCCTGTTAAAAATGGGGTCTTTAGTTAACAGTGGTTGTACCCTGTCCAAGTGGGGACCCTCACTCTAGTCAGGGTAAGGGAGCCACATGGCTAAGATAACCCCATTAGTAGCTTGGCACAAGCAGTCAGGCTTATCTCAGAGGTAATGTGCAACATATTTGTACACACACAAACACAGTAACACAATGTAAACTATACAAAAGGACCCCTTCCTTATGGTTGAAGGTGGGGGTGGTGCAGCATCGGTGATGAGGCGTCCGTTCCTTACGATCTGGTGGGGTTGATGAATCCAGCAGGTCAAGATGCAAAGCATTGACTTTGCAGTGTAGCTTTCACACCACTAGGACACAGTTACTGCAGCAGAGTTGTCCTGGGGTCAGGGAGACAGCTCTCAGAACTCATATTGTGGCTGTGGCAGGACTTCAGGGGTGCTGCAGCGGCATTGGGCCTGCGGCATTGTTCATGGTAGTTCCACTCAGCAGGGACCACAGCTCCTGGTGCAGGCAGCGGTGCAGAGTCAGGCAATTACACCAGTTCTAAAAACTCTCTGGAGCTGCTGCACTTGGTTTCTTCTTGGTTACACCAGAATTTACTCTCAAGGCCCCAGAGACTGGATTTGGCAGCACTTGGTGAGTCAGGACTCTCAACCCGAGAACCGAGGTGCTGGCAGATAAAGTCTTTGATATCCCAGAGACTTCTTAGCAGAAGTCAAGCTCAGTTCAAGCCCTTGGGGAACCTTGGAAAGCAGGATGTAGAAAGAAAAGTCCAGTCCTTTTACTCCCAGGACAGAAGCAGCAGGCAGCAGACCAGACCAGCAAAGCAGCAGGCAGAGTGTCATCCCCTTCTACAGCATTCAGCTGCTCTTCCTGGCAGAATGTCCTCAGTCCAGAAGTGTTCTGAAGTTGTGGTCTCAGAGGCCCAATACTTATACTAATTTCTGCCTTTGAAGAAGGCAAACTTCAAAGGAAAGTCTTTGTAGTGCACAAGACCCTGCTTTTCCTGCTCTGGCCCTAGACACACTCTACGGGGATGGAGACTGCTTTGTGTAAGGACAGGCACAGCCAATCATAGATAATCTAATTACCTATCCAATTTAGACAGACAGCCCTTGTACTTTAGCACTGGTCTGCAGTTGTAAATTGCCAAGAGTCTGAAAAGAAAATTCAGCACAGGATCAAAAAAGTAGGTCAGAAGCCAAAAAGATAAGGAAACCTATACTAGGAGCTGACAGGTCTAACACTTCCTGTAGCCACTCATAAAGGTTTTGATTGGAATTTATTGTGCCCTGATCTGTGTTGGATGCTAATTGTGTTTCTAAGTATTCAATACTGAGTTTGTTCCACAGTCGATAAGTGGATGCATTTAACATGGTCCTAGCCATGTTAATTTGTGTTTTTTTATGATGGATAGTAGCAAATGGTGACCATGAGACTGGCGCAATTCTTAGAAAGGTAAGTAGTTCTGACACTGTGTCTAGAAATGTGTCTAGGAATGTTGCGTTGGTAGGTGGTAGTCTGTGAAGGACAAGAAAGTTACAGAAGGAAGGTAGTATAGGGTTGCATGTGGTAATGAGGGCCTCACAACCTTGTATGGAAACGTTGTCAGCTTTGGTGAGATTTATTGTCTTTTTGAACAAAACATGTAGTCCACCTTCTTTTTTGTCTATATAAGTTTGTGTGATAGTGTGCTAGCCTGGAGGAATGGCTTCATGCAATACTAGGGCCATGCCATCTAACAACAATGATTCAGTATAAAGAAAGGTTGTCTGTCAGTGAGTAGGATATAGATGTGGTGCTTGTTTTTAAAGCATTAATGAGCTTTAGTAGGTAATTTAGAGATTGTGTTTTGGTGGTGTTGTGACTTTGTATTGTAGAAGAGTGAGCAGTATCTTTTGAACATTTAGTAGGTGTGTCATTAGTGCTGGTACTAGCTATGTGATGATAGCAATAGTGTTTTTTTTCTATGTCATATTGCTCCTCCAGAAGGCTCAGAAGACATTTTGATGGGTCTGTCAATCAATCAATCAATCAAAAAAATGTATAGAGCACGCTGCTCACCTGTGAGGGTCTCAGGGCGCTTGGGGAGTGGTCAAGGGGGGGCAAGGAGGGTCACTGTTCGAACAACCATGTCTTGATGTTCTTTCTGAAGAGCAGGAGGTCTTTGGTTTTGTCAAGGTTGGTGGGGAGGGAGTTCCAGGTTTTGGGGGCAAGGTAGGAGAAGGACCTGCCTCCTGTGGTGGTGTGTTTGATGCAGGGGACTGTGGCTAGGGCGAGGTCGGCTGATCGGAGGTTGCGGGTGATAGTGTGGAAGTTCACTCTTTTGTTGAGGTAGGTTGGGCCAGTGTTGTGGAGGGATTTGTGTGCGTGGATGAGGATCTTGAATGTGATTCTCTTGTCTATGGGGAGCCAGTGAGGGGATTTGAGGCGTGGTGAGATTTGTTCGAGGCGGGGGAGGCCAAGGGCGAGGCTGTGTTCTGGAATCTCTGTAGTTTGCGTTTGATTGTGGTGCCAGCGTAGAGGGCGTTACCGTAGTCTAGTCTGCTGCTGATGAGTGCATGGGTGACTGTCTTCCTGGTCTCTGGGGGAATCCATTTGAAGGATTTTTTTAGAGTGCGGAGTGTGAGGAAGCAGGAGGAGGTTAGAGCATTGATTTGCTGTGTCATGGAGAGGGAGGGGTCCAGGATGATGCAGAGGTTGCGTGCGTGGTTTGCGGGGGTGGGTGCGGGCCACCAGGAGTCGTCCCATGTGGTTTTGTTGGGGCCGAAAATGATGATCTCGGTTTTGTTGGTCTGTGTGTGTAGGTGGTAGAGATGGTGGTGTTTTTATTCTGTAAAATGAGCAATATATGAGAGCTGAGTGAATGAGAGTTGCTGTGTTCGCATTTTTGTGTTAAGTGTTGGTGAAGAAAGAACATTTTGGAGTAAAGGCTGCTTAGGATGAGTATTATTTGTGTAGTCAGGAGGGTGGACTTGGGTATATGTTTAGAATTTGTGACAGAATGAATTAGGCAATTGCGTATGTGTCTGTGAGATTGTGATGTGTAGGTGTGTATGTTATGTTTTGTTTTGAGGGGCAATGAGAGGAGATATTGATGTAGAGGGTTTCTAAGAAGGAGTTTTATTTAAAGTACTGTTAGTGAGTGGAAGTTAATTGGTAAAGAGTGTGGTGATTCTTTTGGAAAACTGAGTATTTGGTGTATGAGGGGATGGCAGAAGTATGGCTGTTGATGTTTTATTTGATAGCTGGAAGAGGTAATATGTATGGTGAATTGGAGTGTAAGGATTGTTTGGTTGTGTTTTGGTAAAAAGAGGAGAAAGGTGTTGGTGGGTGATATGATGTAGGGCTGAGAATAGGACTGATGGCGACAAAAAGGTGTCTGTTAGGAGAAAGTAGAGGATAGAGCTGATGCTTTGTAAAATAGGGATGGGTTAAAGTTATGTATAATGTAGCTTTGTGTTGGTGATGTGTGGATTTGTTAGTGTTATAGGACAGAGTGGTGTTTTCTGTGAGAGTGAAGGTGCCACTAAAAATAATGCTTTTCATGCACTTAAACAAATCACTTTTTCTAGCCAAAAACGAGTGTTACATATGTTTTTCAAATACATTTTAAACCATGAAGCAGATTAATCAGTCTCTTAAACACACTCTGATTAGCCTATGAAGTGTAGTTTGCCTTTTTACCTTGTAAAAACAGGGGTGAGGGATTGCCTTATACAGGCCTTAGCAAAGAACGGAGAAAAACATTTGAACAGTTGAAGGTAGAAAAAACACAGCAGTTTTAAAAGTTCAAATTGCACAGAAACAAAGAGTTCAATTTCAGCAGTCACAAGTTGTTGGAGGCTGGCCTGGCTTATAGTGGGTACCTTGTGGTACTTACACCTTGTACCAGGTCCAGTTATCCCTTATTAATGGATTAGTAGTGTTCTAGCAGCTTATGCTCATAGAGGTAGCTATAGCAAAGCAGCTTAGGCTGAACTAGGAGACATGCAAAGCTCCTACTATACCACTTATATGATATGGCACTATATCATAAGAAAACACAATACTCAGAGTTACTAAAAATAAAGGTATTTTTTTTTAGTGACTATGGCCCTCATTCTGACCCTGGCGGTCGGCGGAGAGACGGCGGTCGGACCGCGAACAGACCGGCGGTATTACAAATGGCATTCTGACCGCGGCGGTCCCCGCCGCGACCGACCGCTACTTCTCCACTCCGACCGCCACGGCGGTCATGACCGCGGGGCTGGAGTTTGCGCACTCCGGCCCGGCGGTCGTCCCAAGACCGCCAAGGGTATTATGACCCTGCCTACCGCCGCGGTTTCTTGCGGGCGGGAACCGCCGTGCGAACCATGGCGGTAAGCACTATCGGGGCCAGGGAATTCCTTCCCTGGCACTGATAGGGGTCTCCCCCACCCCCCACTACCCACCCGAGTCCTCCCCCCACACCCTCCACCCCCCTGCCACCCCCCAGAGGTGGTACGAACCCCCTCCCCACCCCCACCCCGACATGCACATACATGTACCCCGACATGCACACACCCCCAACATGCACATATACACACCCCCTACACACACATACACAACGGGGACACATACCCGCACACATACATGCCGACATGCGCACCTGCCGAACAGCACACATTACCCATAGACACAGCAGCACCCCCCGCCCGCATACACGCACTCACACACCCCCTCTACACACTCACACGCACACCCCCATGCACGCCCACATCACACAACACCCCCCCACCCCCTCCCCTCACGGACGATCAACTTACCTTGTGCGTTGGTCCTCCGGGAGGCGACGGGAGCCATAGGGACGTGACCGCCAACAGAAGACCGCCAACAGAAGACCGCCACACAGAAATGTGGGTCGTAATTCTGTGGGCGGTGTTCTGCTGGCGTGGCGGTGGAGGTTGACCAGTCTCCACTTTCCCGCCGACCGCCAGTGTGGCTGCTGGCGGTTTTCCGGCGGAACGCTCCCAGCGGTCAGAATGCGCACAGCGGCACACCGCCGCGGTCGGCGGTCTTCACCGCGGCGGTAACTCAGCGGTCTTGCGAAAAGACCGCCAAGGTCAGAATGAGGGCCTATATGCCAAAAGTATCTCAGAGGATATACTCCCTTAGGAGGTAAGTAATATGCGCAAAATATACAAACAAACCAAAATCAGGTAAGTAAACAGTTAGGAAAGTAGTGCAAACACTGTAGAACACAATAGAATGCAATAGGACACAATAGGCCTAGGGGCAACACAAACTATATACTCCAAAAGTAGAATGCCAATCACAAATGGACCCCAGGCCAAGTGTAGTGTGTAGAGGGTCACTGGGAGTTTAAGAAAACACTAAGGGTGTTCCAGATACCCCAAACCAAGACCCTGAAAAGTAGGAGTAAATTTACCCTACTACCCTAGAATTACAGTAGAGTTGAGATAGGGGATTCTGCAAAAACAACAACTGACTGCAAAGCACTGAAGATGCATTCCTGGACCTGAGGACCTGTGAAGGAAGGGGACCAAGTCCAAGAGTCACGCAAGTGTCCAGGGGGGTAAGGAGCCCACTAAACCCCGGATGAAGGTGCAAAAGGGCTGCCTCCAGGTGGAAGAAACCAAAGATTCTGCAACAACAGAAGGTGCCAGGAACATCTCCTTTCGTCAGAAGATGTCCCACGGTGAGCTGGAGGATGCAGAGTTGTTTACACGCAGAAAGACTGCAAACAAGCCTTGATAGCTACAAGAGTTACAGTTAAAGATTTTGGGTGCTGCCAGGGCCCAGTAAGGACCAGAAGGTTGCCCCTTGGAGGAGGAGACAGAGGGGGCTCTAAGCAATACAGAGAGCCCATGCAGAAGCAGGCAGCACCCGCAGAAGTACCTGAACAGGCGTTCAGAAGATCTGAGCATGGCGGACATCTCAGCACAACAAAAGAGGGTCCCACAAAGTCGGAGTCCAACTCAGCGAGTTGGACAATACAGGACGGAGTGCTGGAGGCCTGGGCTGTGCTGTTCACGAATAAAGTCTTGCAAAAGTGCACAGAAGACCTAATAGCTGCAGTTCACGCAGTACACAGGATTACTGTCTGGTGTGGGGAGGCAAGGACTTACCTCCACCAAATTTGGACAGAAGGGCCACTGGACTGTCGGGGACACTTGGATCCAGCTCCTGTGTTCCAGGGACCACGCTCGTCAAGATGAGAGGGGACCCAGAGGACCGGTGATGCAGACGTTTGGTGCCTGCGTTGGCAGGGGGACGATTCCGTTGACCCACTGGAGATTTCTTCTTGGCTTCCAGTGCAGGGTGAAGGCAGACAGCCCTCAGAGCATGCACTACCAGGAAACAGTCGAGAAAGCCAGCAGGATGAGGCGCTACAATGTTGCTGGTAGTCTTCTTGCTACTTTGTTGTGGTTTTGCAGGTGTCCTGGAGCAGTCAGTGGTCGATCCTTGGAAGAAGTTGAAGAGGGAAGTGCAGTGGAACTCTGGTGAGTTCCTGCATACGCTATCTGATGAGAAACCCACAGGAGAGACCCTAAATAGCCCTCCGAGGAGGATTGGCTACAGAGAAAGGTAAGATCCTATCAGGAGGGGCCTCTGACGTCACCTGCTGGCACTGGCCACTCAGAGGTCTCCACTGTGCCCTCACTCCTCTGCATCCAAGATGGCAGAGGTATGGGACACACTGGAGGAGCTCTGGGCACCTCCCCTTGGGAGGTGCTGGTCAGGGGAGTAGTCACTCCCCTTTACTTTGTCCAGTTTCACACCAGAGCAGGCCTGGGGGATCCCTGAACCAATGTAGACTGGCTTATGCAAGGAGGGCACCATCTCTGCCCTTCAGAGCATTTCCAGAGGCCAGGAGAGGCTACTCCTCCCAGGCCCTTCACACCTATTTCCAAAGGGAGAGGGTGTAACACCCTCTCTCAGAGGAAATCCTTTGTTCTGCCTTCCTGGGACTGGGCTGCCCAGGCCCCAGGGGGGCAGAAACCTGTCTAAGGGTTGGCAGCAGCGATAGCTGCAGAGAAAACCCCAGAGAGTTTGTTTGGCAGTACCCAGGCTCTATGCTGGAGCCCTGGGGATGCATGGAATTGTCCCCCCAATACCAGAATGGTATTGGTGTGACAATTCCATGATCCTAGACATGTTACATGGCCATGTTCGGAGTTACCATTGTGAAGCTACATATAGGTATTGACCTATATGTAGTGCACGCATGTAATGGTGTCCCCACACTCACAAAGTCCGGGGAAATTGCCCTCAACAATGTGGGGGCACCTTGGCTAGTGCCAGGGTGCCCCCACACTAAGTAACTTTACACCTAACCTTCACTAAGTGAGGGTTAGACATATAGGTGACTTATAAGTTACTTAAGTGCAGTGAGAAATGGCTGTAAAATAACGTGGACGTTATTTCACTCAGGCTGCAGTGGCAGTCCTGTGTAAGAATTGTCTGAGCTCCCTATGGGTGGCAAAAGAAATGCTGCAGCCCATAGGGATCTCCTGGAACCCCAATAGCCTGGGTACCTAGGTACCATATACTAGGAAATTATAAGGGTGTTCCAGTTTGCCAATAAGAATTGGTAAAATTAGTCACTAGCCTGCAGTGACAATTTTAAAAGCAGAGCGAGCATAAACACTGAGGTTCTGGTTAGCAGAGCCTCAGTGATACAGTTAGGCACCACACAGGGAACACATACAGGGCACACTTTATGAGCACTGGGGTCCTGGCTGACAGGATCCCAGTGGCACAGGCAAAAACAAACATACATACAACTAAAAATGGGGGTAACATGCCAGGCAAGATGGTACTTTCCAACACAAGTAGAGTAAAAAGCAGTTTTAAAGTTAAATGAATATACTGCTCAAGTTTGTGTTCTTACCACCTTCTTTGTCTTTTGCTCACGGGGCTGTTTTGGGTAAGCTGGGGCTACGCAATAAAGGTGGTTGTCTTGGAGGTCCCTCCATAAATTTAAAGGCCTGTGTGAGTGTGAGAGGAGGGTCTCAGGGTTGCTTGGGAGCCTAAAGCGGTGGCTGAGAAAAAAAAGGGCTCTCAAAATACAAAACACCATGCATTTTTCAAGGACTTCTTTAAGACGGGGTACAAAAAACAACTGCTGAACGGAATTACACCAAATTCAGTAGGAAGCTAGATCATGGTCAGCAGATTGTGCTTTTTGTGATTTGATGTAAATCCATACATTAATTTTTAAAGAATTAGGGGTAACAAATAATTATATATTTTGGCAGTTGGGCTAGCGAGAGTCTCAGAGACCCTCAGTGGAGTGTCAGTTTAAAAATAGAGAATTCTTATTGGCCCAGGGAGCTTTATTTCCATTAGGTATTTTGCTCCTCCTGGATTTAGACACCAGTAAAAGCATGTATTGCAGGACTCGGGGACTAATCCCCTGTACTGAAGTTCCCCCAAAAAGGACATACAGTGGCATAGTAGAAATATACTTACCCCCTAATATCCATGAGGGAAACCCAGAGGGATCCCCTTGGGGCTAAACCCCCCCAAAAAAACATTTGCAAAATATGCTGCGATCCCCCAAGACTATCACAATATTGGAAAAAAAGACATAAAGGGTGGCCGGGCCACTGTTATTTATGAAAACCCCCTGGGAGCCTACCCCCAGGGTAATGTTTATAAAGGAGATGGGAGCTGCTTGGTCCCCTCCCCAAGCCTCCAGAGGGCCCAGGAAACCCACTCCTTGGGCCAAAAATTTTTTTTTATGGGAAAGAAGAATGCACAACCCCCCTGGGCCTTAGAAACCCAGAAGAGCCCACCCAGGGGGGTAATATTATTATCAAGAAGCAATAGGGAGCCCACCCAGAGGCCGAAAATTCACAAAATGGGAAGAGGGCTTCCCTTTTCAGGCTCAAGTAGTGGATCACCATACCCGAGCCTGGAAAGGCCCTGGAAAGCCTACCCACAGAGCCAATTCTTTGAAGGGGGTGTGCAGCTCAGCGGCTGGACTTACAAATGGTAACTAAGTATTACTTTATGTTGAAAAATGTAAATTTACTGAAACAATGGTTAAAGTAACACTATACTTAGATGTGATAAAAAATATTTTTAAAAAAGACCTTATTAATTCACTAAGAAAACAAAGGTTAAAGTAACGTTATAGTTAGGTGAATTTGTCAGTGATAACATCATGTTATGTGGCATCATTGCTATCCACACAGAAACAACTTCCTTAGCTGTTGAAAATACGCATTTTGTGCAACATTGAGATATGGCATTCACTTTAGAAGTAGCATAGTTCACATTAACAATCAACCTCAGATATATGGGAAACCGTCATTGAGTATGATGGTTAATTCAATGGGTCACAGAAAGGCAAAATAGTGATTGAGAAATTCGAAACAAATCCCTTCTAAGGACGGCTTATATCCGTAACAAACCCCTGATACATACAGAACCTACATTATGAAATGAAGTTGATATCAGTAGAGAGCTGAGGATCTCATTTACAAGGCCTTTACACCACTGTTGCATCATTTTTTTGATTCAATAGTGGCGCAAGCAGTGTTCTACACTGCTCCACAAATACTATCTGACATATTGGGCCCATAGCATCAGTTTGTAAAGCCTTGCGTCACATTATACCTGCAAAAGATATAGGTGGTCATTACAACCCTGGCGGACGGTGTTAAAGCTGCGGTGATACCGCAAACAGGCCGGCGGAAAAAAAAAAGGAATTATGACCGTCGCGGAAACCGCCAACATAGACAGCCACTTTAACACTCCGACCGCCACGGTGGTACAGACAAGCAGCGCGGCGGTCACCACCAACAGACAGGTGGAAGACAATGTACTGCCCACAGTATCACAGCCCGCCAATCCGGGGCGGATTCACCGTGGATAAAAACACGGCGAAACAGCTTTTGCAAAGGGAAAACGCTCACCTTAACACACTCCACGAGGAAGGAGCCCACCATGGAGCCCGAACTACAAATACTCCCTGCGCTTGTCTTTCTGCTCCTCTACGATCACCATCTACGTAGGCGCCGAAGACAACGGTGAGTACTGCACCTATGACATAGGGGAGGGGGGAGGCAAAAGTCAGGGGGACACACATGCAACACCCCCACCCCCTACCCGACCCTCACCCACTACAACACACACACCAATGCATGTCCAAACAGCACAGTAACAACACACACACCCCCCGGAAGAATGCAAAGACAAAAGGAAATCAGTGCAAACATTGTAATGTATCAAAATACAGTAACCAAATATAGACAGATATATATACACATTAAACAAAATATACATCACGATTAGTAGTGCAGGTATGCACATATCAATGTCCGTGCACCACTGGGCCCAAAATGCATGGGAGAGGCCCACACTAGATACCTGTCCACAAACGGAGAGAACACTGCAGGGACATCAGATAGAAATACAACAGGCACCTCAGGGGGAAGGGAAGGGGGGGGCACCTCAGCCGGATTACAGCACCACGCCAGATCCACGACGGGGCTCCATGCCCATTGATGTATCCTGGGGAGTGCAAAGTCACAGTCTCTCAAGTCTCTTCAGTGGGTGGGTTGCCCAGTGTACCATCCTCGGGAGTGCAAAGGCACAGTCTCTCAAGTCTCAAAAGTGGGTGGGTTGTCCACTGTACCATCCTTGTGAGTGTAAAGCCACAGTCTCTCAAGTCTCTACAGTGGGTGGGTTGCCCACTGTACCATCCTGGGGAGTGCAAAGCCACAGTCTCTCAAGTCTCTACAGTGGGTGGGTTGCCCACTGTACCATCCTAGGGAGTGCAAAGCCACAGTCTTACAAGTCTTTGCAGTGGGTGGGTTGCCCACTGCATTATCCTGGGGAGTGCAAAGCCACAGTCTCACAAGTGCATAACAGTCTCCACTGGTTCTGGAGGGGGAATGGTGCCCAGACTGCATCATGCTCCCTGTGACGGTTCCTGTTCCGTCACTGTCCCAGCTGCACATGGGCTGCACATTTGGCGGTCTGTGCCCTGTTCAGCGGTGCTTTCCTTTGCTGTCTCTGACCTGTTCAGCTGTACTTTGCCCTGTTCAGCGGTCTTCACCATGGCGGTCTTTGCCCTGTTCAGCGGTGCTTGCCTTTGCTGTCTCTGACCTGTTCAGCGGTGCTTTGCCATGGCGGTCTGTGTCCTGTTCAGCGGTGCTTTGCCATGGCGGTCTGTGCCCTGTTCTGCGGTGCTTTGCCATGGCGGTCTTATCCCTGTTCAGCGGTGCTTTGCCATGGCGGTCTGTGCCCTGTTCAGCGGTCTTCACCATGTCGGTCTTTTCCCTGTTCAGCGGTGCATTGCCATGGTGGTCTGTGCCCTGTTCAGCGGTGTCTGACTTTGCTGTCTGACCTGTGCATTGGTGTGTGGCATGACTGTCCCTCATTGCCCAGCGGGGCTGTGGCTGCCGGGGCCCTCCAGGGCACTGACGCTTGTGGTGGTCTCCTGACCAGTGACGATTGTGCTGCCCTCCTGGGCAATGACTCGGGCGGTGGTTTCCTGACCAGTGACGATTGTGCTGCCCTCCTGGGCAATGACTCTGGCGGTGGTCTCCGGACCTGTGACAGTGCTAGCGGTGGCGTCCCGGCCACCGGGGAGGATGGGGCCCTTCTCCACTGTGCTGCTCTTCCCAGACTGTGCAGACTTCTTCTGGCCCTTCACCACCTTTGGAGGAGTCACAGCTGACTCAGCACTCCCCCTGGGACCCTTGTGAGCAGTTTTGCCACCAGGAGTCTTCACCCTGTCCCGTCGGCCACTTTCCAACTTAAGGTGCTTTACAGGAGGTGGGCTAGCAGTGCTTTGGCTCCGTGTCACACTGGCTGCCCTGGTGGCCGGTGCACTCCACACACCTTTAACACGCACCACGGGTACTGGACTTTTTTTGGCTGAGGTGCTACTACGGGACCTATAAATTGGAGGGGTGGGGGTGGTGGCAAAGAGGTCAACGTTGCTGAGGAAGAGTTGCTGACGAAGACTGGGATGGGTAGCTGGAGGGGGTCTGGGAGTGGAGGAAGAGGAGGTGGTTGTAGGAGTTGTAACTTTAGGTGATTTGGGTGCAGGTGCAGGTACTGGAGGCTGTCGTGAGGTGGATGGATGTTGGGTGTGTGGGTGCCCGCGTTTGTGTACTTTGGGAGGGGGCATCACAGACACACTGGGAGTGGACACAGGGGACGTGTAATGGTAGTGGGGGTGGTGAGTGCAGGTGAGCGGGGTGTGGTGCTGGGTGTTCTGGTGCGAGTCCTAGTGCCTGTAGATGTAGTGCATGCAGGTGAGAGTGTAGACGACACTGGGAGGGAGGAGGGAGACGACGAGGAGGGGGACACAGTGGAGGCAGTGGATGTTGTTGTGTCTGTATGTGGGTGATGCTTGTTTGAATGCCTGTGGGTTGTGTGGTGCTTATGTTTGCCTGAGCTACTTCTGTGTGTTGAGGTGTATGCATGCTTGTCTGATGGTGTGCTTGGGATAGGCTGGGGTACAGGGAACTTGGTCTGGGTGGAGGAAGTTGGAGGGGGGAGGCCAGACACAGGGACAATGGCTGCCATCAGTGCTGAGGCCAGAGATTGCAGGGTTCGATGAAGGGCAGCCTGACCAGAATGAATGCCCTCCAGGAATGCATTACCGTGTTGCAACTCCCTTTCTACACCCTGGATCAAATCAAATCAAATCATTAACATTTATAAAGCGCGCTACTCACCCGTGCGGGTCTCAAGGCGCTAGGGGAAAAAAGGGGGGGTTAACGCTGCTCGAACAGCCAGGTCTTTAGGAGTCTCCGGAAAGCGGAGTGGTCCTGGGTGGTCCTGAGGCTGGTGGGGAGGGAGTTCCAGGTCTTGGCCGCCAGGAAGGAGAAAGATCTCCCACCCGCCGTGGAGTGGCGGATGCGAGGGACAGCAGCAAGTGCGAGGCCAGAGGAGCGCAGGTGGCGGGTGGGGACGTAGAAGCTGAGGCGTCTGTTGAGGTATTCCGGTCCCTTGTCGTGGAGGGCTTTGTGTGCGTGGGTGAGAAGTCGGAAGGTGATCCTTTTGCTGACTGGGAGCCAATGCAGGTGTCTCAGGTGTGCGGAGATGTGGCTGCTGCGGGGTACGTCTAGGATGAGGCGGGCCGAGGTGTTTTGAATGAGTTGCAGGCGATTTTGGAGTTTGGCTGTGGTCCCGGCATAGAGGGTGTTGCCGTAGTCCAGGCGGTTCGTGACGAGGGCGTGGGTCACGGTTTTTCTGGTGTCGGCGGGGATCCAGCGGAAGATCTTACGGAGCATGCGGAGGGTGAGGAAGCAGGCGGAGGACACGGCGTTGACTTGCTTAGTCATGGTGAGAAGAGGGTCCAAGATGAAGGCGAGGTTGCGGGCGTGGTCTGTGGGGGTCGGTGCGGTGCCGAAGGCCACCAGGAGTCGTCCCAGGTGGACGGGGTGTTGCCGAGGATGAGGACTTCCGTTTTTTCAGAGTTCAGCTTTAGGCGGCTGAGCCTCATCCAATCTGCGACGTCCTTCATACCCTCTTGTAGGTTGGTCTTGGCGCTGGCGGGGTCCTTGGTGAGGTAGAGTATAAGTTGGGTGTCGTCGGCGTAGGAGGTGATGATGATGTCGTGCTTGCGTACGATGTTGGCGATGGGGCTCATGTAGACATTGAAGAGTGTTGGGCTGAGTGATGAGCCTTGAGGTATGCCGCAGATGATCTTGGTGGGTTCTGAGCGAAACGGAGGGAGGTAAACTCTTTGTGAACGGTTTGCGAGGAAGGAGGCGATCCAGTCCAGGGCCTGGCCTTGGATCCCGGTGGAGCGGAGGCGGGTGATTAGGGTGCGGTGACATACGGTGTCAAAGGCAGCCGAGAGGTCGAGGAGAATGAGGGCGACTGTTTCACCGTTGTCCATCAGGGTTCTGATGTCGTCTGTGACTGAGATGAGGGCGGTTTCAGTGCTGTGGTTGGTTCGGAATCCGGTTTGTGAGGGGTCGAGCAGGTTGTTGTCTTCCAGGAAGAACAGAAGAACAGAAGACCGGAAGAACAGAAGAACAGAAGACCGGAAGAACAGGGAACAGAAGACCGGAAGAACACAGAAGAACACAGAAGAACACAGAAGAACACAGAAGAAGATACAGAAAACGAAGAACAGAAGGCAGAAGACCACAGAAGAAGATGAGGAAGAAGAGAAGAAGAGAGAAGACGGGGAAAAGAAGAGTACAGCAGAAGATTACAGACGAGGAGCGAGGAGGAAGAGCAGAGAAGAAGAAAAGAAGAAAAGAAGCAGGAGAGAGGGTGAGTAGCGCGGGGCAGAGCGAGGGGCTGGGAGGTGGGGGGTACTTACTGTTAGGTGGGTCTCAGGAACTCAGGAACCTGGAGGAGCTGGAGGAGCTGCAGCGGCAGGGCGAGCGACCTACCCTTGGGTCAAGGGTCGCTACCACTGTCGCACAGCGGCCACCATATGAGGAAGGAGGGGGGGGAGGGGTCAGCTGGGGGCGAATGGGAGCTTAGGGCGGGGCGTGCAGGAGGTCGCGGCGGGAAAGCGCGAGGGAGGGGGGGGACAGGTAGAGTGAGAAGAGCTGGGGGAGGGGGGTTTAAGGGTGGAGGGGAGTGAGTGTTAGGAGGTTTAGGAGATTAGGGAGAAAGATAGGAGTAGGGTTGTGAAGATAGGGGAGGGGGGTTGTAGAGGTGGGTGAGGGTGAGAGGTAGAGTGAGAGGATAGAAAGATAGGTAATAGAGGGGGTGGCGGGAAGGGGGGGAAAGATAGAGAAGTAGATAGAGAAAATAGATAGATAGAGAAATCGATAGATAGGGAAATAGATAGAGAGATAGGAAGATAGGAGGAGGTGGAGAGTGAGGGAGATTAGATAGTGGGATAGAGAGATAGAGAGATAGGTAGATAGGAGGAGTGAGGGAGGTAGATAGTGAACGGGTTAGATAGGGGAGATAGAGAGGGGGATGCGAGTGAGGGAGAGGGATGAGGTAGGAGCAGGAGGGCAGGCGCGGGGAGAAGAAGACGGAGGAGGCAGAAGAGCCGAAGGCAGAAGATAGAAGACCAGAGGACCGGAAGAACAGAATAACAGAAGAACAGAAGAACAGAAGACCGGAAGAACAGAAGAACAGAAGAACAGAAGACCGGAAGAACAGGGAACAGAAGACCGGAAGAACACAGAAGAACACAGAAGAACACAGAAGAACACAGAAGAAGATACAGAAAACGAAGAACAGAAGGCAGAAGACCACAGATGAGGAAGAAGAGAAGAAGAGAGAAGACGGGGAAAAGAAGAGTACAGCAGAAGATTACAGACGAGGAGCGAGGAGGAAGAGCAGAGAAGAAGAAAAGAAGAAAAGAAGCAGGATCAGGAGAGAGGGTGAGTAGCGCGGGGCAGAGCGAGGGGCTGGGAGGTGGGGGGTACTTACTGTTAGGTGGGTCTCAGGAACTCAGGAACCTGGAGGAGCTGGAGGAGCTGCAGCGGCAGGGGGAGCGGCCTACCCTTGGGTCAAGGGTCGCTACCACTGTCGTGCAGCGGCCGCCATATGAGGTAGGAGGGGGGGAGGGGTCGGCTGGGGGCGAAGGGGAGCTGGGGGGCGGGGGCGTGCAGGAGGTTGCGGCGGGAAAGCGCGAGGGAGGGGGTGGGACAGGTAGAGTGAGAAGAGTTGAGGGAGGGGGGATTAAGGGTGGAGGGGAGTAAGTGTTATGAGGTTTAGGAGATTAGGGAGAAAGATATGAGTAGGGTTGTGACGATAGGGGAGGGGGGTTGTAGAGGTGGGTGAGGGTGAGAGGTAGAGTGAGAGGATAGGAAGATAGGTAATAGAGGGGGTGGCAGGAAGGGGGGAAAGATAGAGAAGTAGATAGAGAAAATAGATAGATAGAGAAATCGATAGATAGGGAAATAGATAGAGAGATAGGAAGATAGGAGGAGGTGGAGAGTGAGGGAGATTAGATAGTGGGATAGAGAGATAGAGAGATAGGTAGATAGGAGGAGTGAGGGAGGTAGATAGTGAACAGATTAGATAGGGGAGATAGAGAGGGGGATGCGAGTGAGGGAGGGGGATGAGGTAGGAGCAGGAGGCAGGCGCGGGGAGAAGAAGACGGAGGAGGCAGAAGAGCCGAAGGCAGAAGATAGAAGACCAGAAGACCGGAAGAACAGAAGAACAGAAGAACAGAAGACCGGAAGAACAGAAGAACAGAAGAACAGAAGACCGGAAGAACAGGGAACAGAAGACCGGAAGAACACAGAAGAACACAGAAGAACACAGAAGAAGATACAGAAAACGAAGAACAGAAGGCAGAAGACCACAGAAGAAGATGAGGAAGAAGAGAAGAAGAGAGAAGACGGGGAACAGAAGAGTACAGCAGAAGATTATAGACGAGGAGCGAGGAGGAAGAGCAGAGAAGAAGAAAAGAAGAAAAGAAGCAGGAGCAGGAGAGAGGGTGAGTAGCACGGGGCAGAGCGAGGGGCTGGGAGGTGGGGGATACTTACTGTTGGGTGGGTCTCAGGAACTCAGGAACCTGGAGGAGCTGGAGGAGCTGCAGCGGCAGGGGGAGCGACCTACCCTTGGGTCAAGGGTTGCTACCACTGTCACGCAGCGGCCACCATATGAGGTAGGAGGGGGGGAGTGTAGGAAAGTCCTTTTTTTTTTTGCCTGATCACCCCCACTCTTTCTGGATAGGTACTGGTGGTTACTGACTCTTGGCTGTGCCCTGGCTACTGCTTACCAGTCCCAGGGCCAGTGCTCTGTGTAAAATGGATATGCAAATTAGGCTAATTATAATTGGCTAAGTTAACCTACCTATAAGTCCCTAGTATGTGGTAGGGCATGTAGGTTTAGGGACCACAGCATAGGTGGTGCACACCTAGGTGCATTGCTGAGGTGCCCAGTGTCATTTTAAAAGCAAGCCTGCCTTGCTGGCTGCTTTTAAATTAAAGTTATATGCAAATTCGACTTTGGAATTAAAGGTACTTCCAAAGTCTTAAACTACCTTATTTTTACATATAAGTCACCCCTAAGGTGTGCCCTATGTGCCCCTAGGGCTGGGTGCCATGTAACTATAAGCAGGGACTTTATAAAAATAGATTTATAAGCCCTGGTGAGGTAAAAACAGCCAAATTCGTTTTTCCCTCATTGAAGTAAATGGCCTTCATAGGCTAGAATGGGCAGACTTTATTTTAAATTTTAAAGTCTCCTTAAATGTTGCATACCAAGAATTTGGTATCAAATTAATTGTTGTAATAAATCCTACAACTTCCAGTTGTTGGATTTAATATAACTAGTTCAGGTAAAAAGTTTAGACTTTACCTAAAAAGTTGCCAATTTCAGCTCTGCATTTTTTTTGCTGCTGTGCTCTGATTGGCCAGCCTGCAGCAGCTTCTGCCAGGCTGCCTTGATTAGGTGTGAAGTGGCCTGACTTCACACAAAGGAATGTGCTTGGGGAAGAGAATCTCCCCTCAGCAGATGGTGAGGCAGGAAGGGGGAGGGCTGCCAAACTGGTCTTCAAAGGCAGAGAAGGACATTTGCAGCACCCAGCAACACCCCCACATCCTGCAACCCCAGACAATTAGGTGCCCCCTTGATTAGATTAGGAGAGGGCAGGAGAGGGGTGTGTTTATGATTTTTAGCCACACCAGTGGGTGGGCTCAGCCAGATGTAACCTCCAAAAATCAGATTCATCCATGTTGGATTTTTAGAGACTGTTGCCTTCTGGGATGGATTTTTGCCACACTTCCCAGGAAGTGGTCATCACAGGGGGACGACCCTGTCCCTGATTGGAGAACCAGGGCCCCCCTGCTTTTCACCCAGGAGCAAGGATAAAACTGGCAGACCTGCACCCACGCCTCAGATCCCCACCAAATTTCAAGAAGAAAGAACTACAAGGAGAAGAAGGACTGCCCTGCTGGACCCCTGGCCTGCACCAGGACTCTGCACTCAGAAAGACTGCACCAGCTGCACACTTGGGCTTCACCACAAGAAGGACTTTGCCTGGCTTCCACTGGTTCAAGGAGGGACTCCCTGTTTGCTACAGATGAAAAATTGCTATCCAGAGTCCCCTGCACCAACTCCTGAAAAAGTGACCAGCTGACCACTGTCCAGTGGCCAAAAAGGAGTTTGCGCCAGGTGCATTCTGGGAGTTGAAGTCCGCACTTCCCAAGGACCATCACAGAACTTCTGGACCCTTGGGGTGAGCTGTGGACCCCAAAAGAACCTTAAAAGAACATCTGGGTGAAGCCCCAGAAGTTTGGAAAAGATTGGAGAATTTTTGAAAAAAAAGCTCCATAAAGTGACCGACCTGACGCGGAAATTCTAGCCGGCTTGCCTCAACCGCGACCCGGCCTGACTTCGTGGTTCGTCCCGGTAAAGAAAAACATCCAAAAAAGAGACTAAGGCCCTCATTCTGACCTTGGCGGTCTTTTCGCAAGACCGCCGAGTTACCGCGGCGGTATGCCGCTGCGCGTATTCCGACCGCTGGGAGCGTTCTGCCGGAAAACCGCCAGCAGCCACACTGGCGGTCTGCGGGAAAGTGGAGACTGGTCAACCTCCACCGCCACGCCAGCAGAACACCGCCCCCAGAATTACGACCCACATTTCTGTGTGGCGGTCTTCTGTTGGCGGTCTTCTGTTGGCGGTCACGTCCCTATGGCTCCCGTCGCCTCCCGGAGGACCAACGCACAAGGTAAGTTGATCGTCTGTGAGGGGAGGGGGTGGGGGGGTGTTGTGTGATGTGTGCGTGCATGGGGGTGTGTAGAGGGGGTGTGTGAGTGCGTGCATGCGGGCGGGGGGTGCTGCTGTGCCTATGGGCAATGTGTGTAGTTCGGCGGGTGCGCATGTTGGCATGTATGTGTGCGGGTATGTGCCCCCGTTGTGTATGTGTGTGTGTAGGGGGTGTGCATATGTGCATGTTGGGGGTGCGTGCATGTCGGGGTGCGTGTATGTGCATGTCGGGGTGGGGGGGGCAGGGGGTTCGTACCACCTCTGGGGGGGTGGAGGGTGTGGGGGGAGGACTCGTGGGGGGTAGTGGGGGGTGGGGGAGACCCCTATCAGTGCCAGGGAAGGAATTCCCTGGCCCCGATAGTGCCTACCGCCATGGTTCGCATGGCGGTTCCCGACCGCCAAAAACCGCGGCGGTAAGCAGGGTCATGATACGGTTGGCGGTCTTGGGTCGACCGCCGGGCCGGAGTGCGCAAACTCCAGCCCGTCGGTCATGACCGCCGTGGCGGTCGGAGTGGGAAAGTGGCGGTCCATCGCGGCGGTGACCGCCGCGGTCAGAATGCCATTTTTTGGACCGCCGGTCTGTTCGCGGTCCGACCGCCGCCTCTCCGCCGACCGCCAAGGTCAGAATGAGGGCCTAAGTCCGAACGTAAAAAGTTGACCGGGACCTTCCAGCCATCGTATCCGAGAAGGGCTCCACGGACGTCGGATCAAGATTCAGGTTTACCCCGGTCGAAGGATTTTCATCTCAAAAAAACGACTAAGTCCGAAGGTAAAAATCACCACCGAGGAAACCGACTTCGCGTATCCGGACAAGGGCTCCAGGAGGTCGGATTCAACTGGCAGGTTCGTCCCGGGGAAGAAAAACTTCAAAATAAAGACTAAGTCAGAAGGTAACTTTTTAACCGAGGCCTCCCGCGACCTGTAGCCGAGCAGGGCTCCATCGCGGTCGGCCTGAAAGTTTGACTTTGCCCCGGTCGAGGTGCAACCAGATGACCCGATTGGCGCTTTTTGTTTCTAAGCGCTAGAAAAGTAATAATTCTTTAAAAATTCATATCTCCGGTTCCCCTGAACCGATTTTAATCGTTTTTGTGTCATTTTAAAGATAAAAATATAAACTATTTTTATAAATTGGTTTTGGATTTTTAAACTGTTTCCTGTGTTTTATTTAATTACTGTTTTGTGATATTTGAATGCTTTACACTTTGGGCCTGATTCTAACTTTGGAGGACGGTGTTAAACCGTCCCAAAAGTGGCGGATATACCACCTACCGTATTACGAGTCCATTATATCCTATGGAACTCGTAATACGGTAGGTGGTATATCCGCCACTTTTGGGACGGTTTAACACCGTCCTCCAAAGTTAGAATCAGGCCCTTTGTCTCCTAAGTTAAGCCTTGACGCTCGATGCCAAGCTACCAAGGGTAGAGCTGGGATTAATTTACTGAGACCTAACTGTACTTATGTGGAGGTTTGTGGCTTGTTGCTAGGTGTAGGTACCTACCTGCCCTACCAATAACCCATTTTCCAACATAATTGGAAGCAGCAACGGGATCCTGTACTTGTGTTCAATATCACGTTACAGTTTTAGATAAAACAAATTAAAAATCCTTTAAATTGTCCTAGTGCAAAAATTGTTTTTTAATTTTTTTTTTTTTTTTTTTTTTATTAATTTGGATTAATTTCAATTATTGAATTTTTGTAATTTTTCTAAATTCTTGTTACCAATTTTTGCAAAAAGTTTTTGTTGACACAAAACTAGGGAACCATGGAGCTTGATCTGGCTAGCCTACCCACACTGAGAGTAGTCCAGCTTAGGGGGTTGTGTATTGAAAGAGGGTTGCCTGCAACCACTGATCTCAGGAAGCAAATCCTGATTAAATCCCTGACAGCATGGGCTGAGGCCCAAGAGGTAGAGACAGAGGAAGCTCCAGAGGAGGAAGAAAAAGAGGAAGATGCTAACTCTAACCACTCAGGGGAGGGAAGGCATCCGAGCCTAAGTGAGGAAGAGGAGGAACGGTCCTCAGTGGATACAGTCACTAGGGGCAGACCCAAAGCTAGTGGTAGGAAGGGGGTCCTTTCAGGAAGAGAGAACCCATCCATCAGAGAAAGAGAGCTGGAAGCCCAGCTAGCCTACATAGCTTTGGAAGCAGATAAGCTTGCCCTAGAAAAGAAAAAGTGGGCAAGCAAAGAAAAAAAAGATGGAAGCAGCGAGAAAGAAACTGAGGTGTCCCTGGGTGGGGGTTTTGCCCCCAGATTACCCAAAGGGGTGGTTCCTGCCTATGTAGAGGGGGATGACATAGATAAGTGGCTGGGGGCCTTTGAGAGGGCCCTCCAGATGAGGAAAGTCAAGCCTCAGTACTGGGGTTCACTCCTTTGGGAGTTAGTTCCCAACTCTGGGAGGGATAGGCTCCTAACCATGAGTGGGGAGGATGCAGACTCATACCCCAGTATGAAGAGTTGCTTGACTAAAAAGTTTGGTCTAACCCCAGAGCAGTATAGGCTTAAGTTTAGGGACACCCAAAAGACAAGCACCCAGTCCTGGGTGGACTTTGTGGACATTTCAGTAAAAGCACTGGAGGGCTGGATACAGGGCAACAGGGTAAGTACCTTTGAGGGGCTGTACAATTTGATTATGAGGGAGCACCTTCTAACTAATTGTGTCCAAGAGAGGCTCCGCCAGTATCTAGTAGACTCTAGGTTGACCAACCCCAGAGAGCTGGGGGAGGCAGCAGATGACTGGTTAAGAACTAGGGTTAACCAGAAACCCCCAGGGGGTGATGAGAAAAAAGGAGGACATGGTTCTTCTCAGGGGAAGAACCAGGGGAAAGATGACAAAAAACCCAAAGAGTCCTCACAAGAGTCCCCAAAAACTTCTCAGGGAGGGGGAACCCCGAGCCAATTCACTTTTAAAGGGAAAGGGTATCAGGGAAAGAATTATGATCCTGCTAAAGCAGGAAAGTTTCAGGAGCTTGCTAAGGCCGGCAAGTGTTTTGACTGTCATCAGCCAGGACATAAAAGAGGAGATGCGATCTGCACCAAGAAGCCCCCCACTGGTGGGCAATCCCAGGGGATTGCTAGTGTAGGGTTGGGGGTGGAAGTTGGCCCAGGGGTGGAATCAGGGTACACTGAGGTCACCTTAGTATCCGTGGGTGGGGTGGACATTGCAACTATGGCCACCTTACCTCCCATCATGGAGAGGTATAGGCAGAGGCCTAAAGTCAATGGGACTGAAGTGGAAGCTCTGAGAGATACAGGAGCCAGTGTGAGAATGGTCGCAGAAAAGCTGGTTTCTCCAGAGCAGGTCTTACCTGGTGTCTTCCACCAGGTGACTTATGCAGATACCAGAACCAAACTCCATCCCATGGCTATGGTGAGTCTGGAATGGGGAGGTGTGACTGGCCCTAAAAAAGTAGCTGTAGCTCCTGCCCTCCCAGTAGAGTGTCTGCTGGGAAATGATCTTGAAGCATCTGAATGGTCAGAAGTGGAGAGAAGGGTCCATGCACAGATGCTGGACCTCCCTGAATGGGTGTGTGCTGTGACCAGGTCACAGGCAGCACAACAGGGGAATGCTGGACACTTGGACCCTGGAACAATGGGCCAAGCCTCCAAGAAAAAGAGAAAAGGCACTGGGTCTGGCTTGCCAGCCCCAACAAGTACAGAGGGTCAGGAAGAATCCAACCCTGAGGGGGAGGATCTGAACTCTGAGGGAGGGACACCTTCCCTGCAAACTCTGCCTGACTTGGCAGAACTGCAAGGGGCAGGTGGGCCCACCAGAGAAGAGTTGTGCCAGGGACAAAGAGAGTGTCCCACTCTTGAGGGCCTGAGGCAGACTGCTGCCAGGCAAGAACAAGGGGATACCAGTGGTACCCACAAGGTTTACTGGGAGGATGGAGTTCTCTACACTGAGGCTAGGACCCTTAAAGAAGGGGCTACTAGGAGATTAGTGGTCCCCCAAAAGTATAGAGAATTCCTCCTTACCTTAAGCCATGATATCCCCTTAGCTGGTCATTTGGGACAGACCAAGACCTGGAGCAGGCTGGTCAACCATTTTTTTTGGCCCAAAATGTCAGAAAAAGTCAGGGAGTTTTGCAGCTCCTGTGTCACCTGTCAAGCCAGTGGCAAGACAGGGGGCAAGCCAAAGGCTCCCTTAATTCCACTGCCAGTGGTTGGGACTCCCTTTGAGAGGGTGGGGATTGACATTGTTGGTCCCCTAGACCCACCAACTGCTTCAGGTAACAGGTACATTGTGGTGGTAGTGGACCATGCCACCAGGTACCCTGAGGCAATACCCCTCCGGACAGTCACTGCTCCCACAGTGGCTAGGGCCCTACTTGGTGTGTTCACCAGAGTGGGATTCCCAAAGGAGGTGGTCTCAGATAGGGGCACAAACTTTATGTCAGCCTATCTGAAAGCCATGTGGGAGGAGTGTGGTGTTACTTATAAGTTCAGCACACCCTACCATCCACAGACCAATGGTCTGGTGGAAAGATTCAATAAGACCCTGAAGGGCATGATCATGGGTTTGTCTGACAAACTCAGGAGGAGATGGGATGTCCTCCTCCCATGCCTGCTGTTTGCCTACAGGGAGGTGCCACAGAAGGGGGTTGGATTCAGCCCCTTTGAGTTACTGTTTGGGCACCCTGTAAGAGGCCCATTGTGCTTGGTGAGAGAGTCTTGGGAAAAGCCTCTCAAGGAATCCAAGGAGAATGTGCTGGATTATGTACTAGGCCTGCGGTCTCGCATGGCTGAGTATATGAAGAAGGCAAGCAGAAACCTGGAGGCCAGTCAGGAGCTCATGAAGCTCTGGCATGATCAAAAGGCTACCATGCCTGAGTATCACCCAGGACAGCTGGTGTGGGTTTTGGAGCCCATGGCTCCTAGGGCACTACAGGCCAAATGGACTGGGCCCTATCCAATCCTAGAGAAAAAAGGTGATGGTCACTGATGAAGGGAAGGAGGAGGAGGGTGAACCTCTGCCAGACCTCCTGTCCTCAAAGGAAAAAGATGGGTCAGTGGAGGGAGTGGTACTCTCTCCCAAATTGACAGATCAGCAACAACAAGACTGTAAGCAAGTCTTGGGACAGTTTGCTAGTCTGTTCTCCCTGACCCCTGGGCTCACCAATTGGTGTGTCCATGATGTTGACACTGGTGACAGCTTGCCTGTCAAGAACAAGCTGTACAGGCTGTCTGACCAGGTCAAGGCCAACATCAAAGCTGAAGTGGCTAAGATGTTGGACCTGAAGGTAATTGAGCCCTCTGATAGTCCTTGGTCCAGTCCAGTGGTACTGGTGCCCAAAGCTAATCCCCAAGGTGGGAAGAAAGAATTAAGATTCTGTGTGGACTACAGAGGTCTAAATGCAGTCACTAGGACTGATGCTCACCCCATACCTAGAGCTGATGAGCTCATTGACAGGTTGGGGGCTGCCAAATTCCTGAGCACATTTGATCTGACCTCAGGATATTGGCAGATTGCCTTAAGTCCAAGAGCTAAGGAGAGGTCAGCATTTTCCACACCAGAGGGCCACTTTCAGTTCAAGGTGATGCCCTTCGGGATGAAAAATGCTCCTGCCACCTTCCAACGGTTGGTGAATAGAGTCCTATCTGTGTTGGAATCTTTTAGTGCAGCTTATCTGGATGATATAGCTGTATTTAGTTCCACCTGGAGGGACCACCTGGTCCACCTGAAGGAAGTGCTTCAGGCCCTGCTTCAAGCAGGCCTGACTATCAAGGCAAGCAAGTGCCAGATAGGGCAAAGTTCTGTTGTGTACCTGGGCCACCTTGTTGGTGGAGGCCATGTACAACCTCTCCAGCCCAAGATCCAGACTATCCTGGATTGGGAGGCTCCAAAAACCCAGACTCAGGTCAGGGCCTTTCTTGGCCTGACTGGGTATTACAGGAGGTTTGTTCAGAATTTTGGGACCATAGTGCCCCCTCTGACTGAGCTTACCTCCAAGAAACAACCCAAGAAGGTCATTTGGACCCCAGAGTGTCAGAAAGCTTTTGACACCCTAAAACAGGCTATGTGTTCAGCACCAGTGTTACTGGCCCCTGACTATAGCAAGGAGTTTGTAGTGCAAACAGATGCTTCAGAGGAAGGGATTGGGGCAGTGTTAGCACAAGTTAATGAAGAGGGCCATGATCACCCAGTTGCCTTCATCAGCAGGCGACTACTCCCCAGAGAGAAAAAATGGAGTGCCATTGAGAGGGAGGCCTTTGCTGTGGTTTGGTCCCTGAAGAAGTTGAGGCCTTACTTGTTTGGCACTCACTTCCGTGTACAAACTGACCACAGACCTCTCAGATGGTTGATGCAGATGAGGGGGGAGAACCCAAAACTGTTAAGGTGGTCCATTTCCCTACAGGGGATGGACTTCACAGTGGAGCACAGACCTGGGACTGCTCATGCCAATGCAGATGGCCTTTCCAGGTTTTTCCACTTAGCTGATGAGGACTACCAGGGTGTAGGTTAGTACCCATCACCTTTCATCTGGGGGGGGCAGTGTAGGAAAGTCCTTTTTTTTTTGCCTGATCACCCCCACTCTTTCTGGATAGGTACTGGTGGTTACTGACTCTTGGCTGTGCCCTGGGTACTGCTTACCAGTCCCAGGGCCAGTGCTCTGTGTAAAATGGATATGCAAATTAGGCTAATTATAATTGGCTAAGTTAACCTACCTATAAGTCCCTAGTATATGGTAGGGCATGTAGGTTTAGGGACCACAGCATAGGTGGTGCACACCTAGGTGCATTGCTGAGGTGCCCAGTGTCATTTTAAAAGCAAGCCTGCCTTGCTGGCTGCTTTTAAATTAAAGTTATATGCAAATTCGACTTTGGAATTAAAGGTACTTCTAAAGTCTTAAACTACCTTATTTTTACATATAAGTCACCCCTAAGGTGTGCCCTATGTGCCCCTAGGGCTGGGTGCCATGTAACTATAAGCAGGGACTTTATAAAAATAGATTTATAAGCCCTGGTGAGGTAAAAACAGCCAAATTTGTTTTTCCCTCATTGAAGTAAATGGCCTTCATAGGCTAGAATGGGCAGACTTTATTTTAAATTTTAAAGTCTCCTTAAATGTTGCATACCAAGAATTTGGTATCAAATTAATTGTTGTAATAAATCCTACAACTTCCAGTTGTTGGATTTAATATAACTAGTTCAGGTAAGAAGTTTAGACTTTACCTAAAAAGTTGCCAATTTCAGCTCTGCATTTATTTTGCTGCTGTGCTCTGATTGGCCAGCCTGCAGCAGCTTCTGCCAGGCTGCCTTAATTAGGTGTGAAGTCGCCTGACTTCACACAAAGGAATGTGCTTGGGGAAGAGAATCTCCCCTCAGCAGATGGTGAGGCAGGAAGGGGGAGGGCTGCCAAACTGGTCTTCAAAGGCAGAGAAGGACATTTGCAGCACCCAGCAACACCCCCACATCCTGCAACCCCAGACAATTAGGTGCCCCCTTGATTAGATTAGGAGAGGGCAGGAGAGGGGTGTGTTTATGATTTTTAGCCACACCAGTGGGTGGGCTCAGCCAGATGTAACCTCCAAAAATCAGATTCATCCATGTTGGATTTTTAGAGACTGTTGCCTTCTGGGATGGATTTTTGCCACACTTCCCAGGAAGTGGTCATCACAGGGGGACGACCCTGTCCCTGATTGGAGAACCAGGGCCCCCCTGCTTTTCACCCAGGAGCAAGGATAAAACTGGCAGACCTGCACCCACGCCTCAGATCCCCACCAAATTTCAAGAAGAAAGAACTACAAGGAGAAGAAGGACTGCCCTGCTGGACCCCTGGCCTGCACCAGGACCCTGCCCTCAGAAAGACTGCACCAGCTGCACACTTGGGCTTCACCACAAGAAGGACTTTGCCTGGCTTCCACTGGTTCAAGGAGGGACTCCCTGTTTGCTACAGGTGAAAAATTGCTATCCAGAGTCCCCTGCACCAACTCCTGAAAAAGTGACCAGCTGACCACTGTCCAGTGGCCAAAAAGGAGTTTGCGCCAGGTGCATTCTGGGAGTTGAAGTCCGCACTTCCCAAGGACCATCACAGAACTTCTGGACCCTTGGGGTGAGCTGTGGACCCCAAAAGAACCTTAAAAGAACATCTGGGTGAAGCCCCAGAAGTTTGGAAAAGATTGGAGAATTTTTGAAAAAAAAGCTCCATAAAGTGACCGACCCGACGCGGAAATTCTAGCCGGCTTGCCTCAACCGCGACCCGGCCTGACTTCGTGGTTTGTCCCGGTAAAGAAAAACATCCGAAAAAGAGACTAAGGTGGTCATTCTGACCTCGGCGGTAAAAGGCGCCTACCGCCGGTCAGAAATCCTCCATAATCCCGCCGCCGTCGCGGAAACCCGCCACGGTCATTCTGACCCGCAGAAGGCAAACCTCCGAAAATCCGACCGCCACAACAGACCGCCAGACCAGCGGTCGGCGGAAAGGTGGAGGTGACCAAACCCCCACCGCCACGCCAACAGAAATACGCCCATCCCATTACGACCCACGAATCCACGCGGCGGTCATTCAAACGCGGTATTCCATTGGCGGGACACACCGCCGCGGTCAGAATACACACAAACGAACAAAACCCAGCCACATTGGACGATTTGAATCCCACACACCTGATACACATACACACACCACTCCCACACACACAATACAATATAAAACACACACCCACATCACCCACAAACCCCTACGCTAAAAAATTCGTAAAGAAGGCAAGAGCGAGACACCAGCATCAAAAAAATAACAGCCACAGCCACTCAACACCATCACCCACACACTATCCACACACAAAACAACACACACCACCACACTCAACTCACTTAAATACACATACTCCACCCCACACATCATACACACCACCCCATGGCACCCCAAAGACAACCCCGCTTCACAGACGAAGAACTCAGGGTCATGGTGGAGGAAATCGTTCGGGTAGAGCCCCAGCTGTTCGGCACACAGATACAATACACCAGCATTGCCCGGAGGACGGAGCTATGGCAGAGGATTGTCGACAGGGTGAACGCAGTGGGACAGCACCCCAGAAATCGGGAAGACATCAGGAAGCGATGGAACGACCTACGGGGGAAGGTGCGTTCCATGGTATCCAGGCACAACATCGCCGTGCAGAAGACTGGCGGAGGACCCCCACCTCAACCCCCACAATTCACATCATGGGAGGAGGAAGTCTTGAACATCCTGCATCCTGACGGCCTCGCAGGAGTCGACGGAGGAATGGATACTGGTAAGTTGAAGCTTCAATACTGCTTCCCCCCCACCTGCATGCCAAATCAGACCCCAACCCTCACCCCCATCCTCGAACCCCACCCTCACCCCCACCCCCATCCTCACCCCCACCCTCACCCCCACCACCATCCTCACCCCCACCACCATCCTCACCCCCACCCCCAGCACACCTATTCCCCGCCAATGTCTCACCATCACAACCCACACATCCCAAAACCTAGGCCTGCATGCGTCCACTAAGCATGGACACCCATCACCAAAGCATGCCCAATGCATATACACATCCCCCCCACAAGCCACCCTCACCAAAGCCCCCACACACGAATGCCAGCACTTGGGGACACGAGAAGCCACAGATACACCCATATGCCACACATTTAAACTATAACCATACCTCTATACCCCTGCAGGACCCGACCGTCAACACACCGCGGCGGAGGGGCCAGAATTCTCCACACCCCCCACCCAAGAGGCCGTCAGCGATGACAGCAGCTCTGTCGACCTGGACACCGATGACCAGCCCGGACCATCGGGGACCTCTGGACAGTCGGTTCCCCTCACACAGGCCCAGGCCACTACAGACCCAAACCCCTCTGGGAACACCAGCACAGCTCCCACCCAGCGGGCCCATGCCTCTGTCTCCAGGGCGCGTCAATCTGCGGTGTGTCTACCACTACAGGGCACCCAGGATAACCCACCACCCCAACAACAACAGGGACCTGGGGGCAGTGGTAGTGGGCACACCGGCCAGGGGGCAGAGGCCCAGGGAAACAGGGGAACTCGGCGGGCAGCTGTGCGACAGGGGGGGGAGGAGAGGCCCAGGGAACCCACTCTCCACGAGGTCCTCACCACCATCATGGGAGCATACAACCGCTCCCAGGAGACGATGGCGACGGTACTGGCCCGGTTCCAGGAGATCCAGGTGCTGCAGGAGGAACACTATCGGGGGTACAGGGAGGACATCAGAGCCATCAACACCACCCTGGTTACCATGGTAGGGCTGCTGCAGGACCTCGTAAACAGCAGGGCGGACACTGAACAACACCCAAGGGCCCCTGCCACTAGCCTGGACCAAGAACAGCCATCCACCTCCGCCGGCGCTAGTGGACAGGAGGCCCCCGCACAGCAGCAGCCCACCAGACCCCCACCTCCTGCAGGAGAAGAACCACCCCGCAAGAGGGCCCTGAGATCTCGCAAGAAGACAGAGTAGGATGTCAAGACCCCCGCCAGCAAAGGATACCACCTGATGTCATCCCACTGTCCCACATTGTCACCCTGTCCATCCTTGAACTGCCCATGCTCCATCTCTCCACAGGCCTCTGGACAATGCACCTGTGTGACTGTTACTCTGGACTCTGCCATGGACATTCCTTCACCATAGCCCCCACCCACTTGAAACCACCCATCCCATTTTGAGCACTTCAATAAACACCTATTTTGCACCAAAATATCAGGAGTCTGGCTGTGATTTCAATAGATTGTAATTGACATGACAGTGCAAATATGTCCTTGTACATGGTGAAGTCAACAAACAGCTGCCACAAAGCTGTAGTCCATGGGGAAACGAAGCACAGGACTCGTAGTGGGGACCCCAGATCTGAAATAGGGAGGGAAAAGCCAAAACTCAGTCATCATACACTGGGGCAAATAGACAGGCAGCAGAGATGCTGGAGAGTAGTTAACATTTACTAAATTATCTTTGAAATGTTACCTGTGTCCTATTGGAAGTACTGTTCAATGATTCTGTCCCTGTTGTCTGTTTCAGCCCCGTCGTCTTCCTCCTCGTCACTCTCCTCAGGTTCCACCGCTGCCACAACACCACCGTCTCGACCATCCTCCTGCAGGAAAGGCACCTGGCGGCGCAAAGCCAGGTTGTGAAGCATGCAGCAGGCCACGATGATGTGACACACCTTCTTAGGTGAGTACATTAGGGATCCACCTGTCATATGCAGGCAGCGAAACCTGGCCTTTAGGAGGCCAAAGGTGCGTTCGATCACCCTCCTAGTACGCCCATGGGCCTCATTGTACCGTTCCTCTGCCCTGGTCCGGGGATTCCTTACTGGGGTCAGTAGCCACGACAGGTTGGGGTACCCAGAGTCCCCCACTAGCCATACACGGTGTCTCTGTAGCTGTTCCATCACGTAAGGGATGCTGCTATTCCTGAGGATGTAGGCGTCATGCACTGACCCTGGGAATTTGGCATTTACATGCGAGATGTACTGGTCAGCCAAACACACCACCTGGATGTTCATTGAATGGTCATTTTTTCTGTTCCTGTACACCTGCTCCCTGTCTCTTGGGGGAACCAAAGCCACATGGGTCCCATCAATGGCACCAATTACGTTGGGAATATGTCCAAGGGCGTAGAAATCACCCTTCACTGTAGCCAATTCGCCCACCTCAGGGAAAATGATGTAGTTCCTCACGGATTTCATCAGGGCAGACAACACTCTGGATAACACCTTCGAAAACATGGGCTGAGACATCCCGGAAGCAATTCCCACGGTTGTCTGAAATGACCCACTTGCCAAGAAATGTAGTACTGACATGACCTGCACCAGAGGGGGAATCCCTGTGGGTTGGCGGATGGGGGACATCAGGTCGGGCTCCAGCTGGGCACACAGTTCATGGATAGTGGCACGGTTAAGACGGTAGGTCAGGATAATGTGGCGTTCTTCCATTGTCGACAGGTCCACCAGCGGTCGGTACACGGGAGGATTCATCCGTCTCCTCGCCCAACCCAGCGGGCGGTGCCTAGGAAGGACAACATGGAGCACACAGTCAAGCAACCCACAGGTACGTACTCACAGCTAGCACAGTATACGATTCTCTATGCAGTGAATGGCGTGTCTGAGTGGCTATGCAAGGCCTAGGCCTGTGTGACGCAGTTGAAATTGAGCCATGTGGGCCCTGGAAATGGCGGCTGCCTGACCTGTGAAGTGTGACAATGGGATGTGAGGTCAATGCGCTGGCGTGGCACACCGCGGCGGGCGGCGGGCGAAGACCGCAGCGCGAAGCCGCATTGGTTAACATTGAAGCCTATGGGTTTCAGGAGCCAATGGCGAAGGGCGCCGGCGGTGGCGGGACGCACCGCCGCGGTACGCACCGCCGCGGACGTGACCGCCATTTTCAATCTACTTATCCACTTGCGACTTGAACTTTCACAGGAGAGGACCTATACTGCAAGTGTTGCTGTGACCTCGGTCTGGAAGGGACAATGGCTGCTGCGACTGGGGAAAGGGCCCCTGCCTTCACTGGAGAGGAGTTGGAGAAACTTGTGGATGGGGTCCTCCCCCAGTATGCGCTACTCTACGGTCCTCCAGACCAACAAGTGAGTTTAATTCAATATGGATTTGGGGCCACTGGCTGGCTTGGGGGCCTGGCGGGGATGGGGGCATGTTGGGGCTGGCGGGGGGCCTGGCGGGGGGCCTGGCGGGGATGGGGGGCATGTTGGGGCTGGCGGGGGGCCTGGCGGGGGGCCTGGTGGGGATGGGGGGCATGTTGGGCATGGCGGGGGGACATGGCGGGGGGCCTGGCGGGGATGGGGGGCATGTTGGGCATGGCGGGGGGCATGGCGGGGATGGGGGGCATGTTGGGGCTGGCGGGGGGCCTGGCGGGGGGCCTGGCGGGGATGGGGGGCAGGTTGGGCATGGCGGGGGTCTGGCGGGGATGGGGGGCATGTTGGGCATGGCGGGGGGCCTGGCGGGGATGGGGGGCATGTTGGGCATGGCGGGGGGCATGGCGGGGGGCCTGGCGGGGATGGGGGGCGTTGGGCCACTGGAAAGGAAAATGCTGAGAAACTTGAACGTGGTATTTCTCCCTCCCTGTACGTGTCACATAGTTCCGCGCCCATGAGAAGATCGGGATTTGGCGTGCCATCGCCAAGGAAGTCCGGGCCCTGGGGGTCCACCATCGACGGGGCACCCACTGCCGCAAGAGGTGGGAGGACATCCGCCGCGGGACCAAGAAGACCGCCGAGTCTCTGCTGGGGATGGCCTCCCAACGTAGGCGGGGTGCCTGCCGTCAACTGAGCCCCCTGATGTTCCGGATCCTGGCGGTGGCCTACCCTGAATTGGATGGGCGCGTGAGGGCAGCACAGCAGACACAAGGGGGTGAGTACAAGCATTATCTACTCTGTTGTCGCGCAGTGGAGGTGTCTGGGTGGGGGAGGAGGGCTGGGGGTCCCCCTAGGCCAGGGCGATATCTGTAGGCTGGGCACCCCCGTAAGCCCCTGTGTCCCCAGCCACCACCCTCAGTAGTTTGTCAGTACAGCCATCCCTGGGCCCTGTCATCCATGGGTGCAGTTGGCAACTCTAGGCGTGTAGGGCATGTTCCACGGAATGCGTAGCGGACCCCAAGTGCGCAACTTAGTGCAGGGGGCATCTGTGTCTGTCATGTCCGCTAACTGTACCGGAGATCCATGTACTCAATATCCCTTTATTTCTCTCTCCCCCCCCCTTTTTGTTTGTCTTTCTGTGCTTGTGTGCATCAGCATCATCAGGCGGAGGAGAAGTGGCATCGGGGCAGGAGGGAGCTGCATCTCACATGGCCCAGGAGGGCCATGCCACAGAGTCAGACTGGACCAGTGAGACGGAGGGCGAGGGGAGCTCCACGACGGGGACGACTGGACCCTGCAGCGACACGGACACGTCCTCGGAAGGGGGCTCCCTTGCGGGGGTGGCACCATCCGTGCCCCCGCCATTACAGGTACAGCCGCCACCCAGCGCACCATCTCCGCCCTCCCAGCAGCCCCTCAGCGTTCGCCCCGTGCCCGCTCTGCCAGGAAGCCGGGCATCTCCTTCGCCCCAGGCACCTCAGGCCCTGCCCCTGTTACCCCCGCTGCCCTCAGTGAGGAGGTCATTGACCTCCTCCGAACGCTCATTGTTGGGCAGACTACCCTTTTGAATGCCATCCAGGGGGTGGAGACGGAGGTTCATCGCAGCAATGCGTACCTGGAGGGCATTCATTCGGGTCAGGCTGGCCATCAGCGATCGTTCCAGGCTCTGGCCTCAGCACTGACGGCAGCCATTGTCCCTGTCTCCTGCCTGCCTCTACTAACTCCCTCCTCCCAGTCTCCTGTTCCTCTGCCTGTCCCACCCACACCATCAGACCAGCCTGCACACACCTCAACACCCAAGAGAAGCTCATCCAAACATAAGCACCACAGATCACGCAGACATTCACACACGCAACATTCCGATGCAGACATGCCAACAGTCACTACCACCTCTGTGACCCCCACCTCCTCGTCTCCCTCCTCCCTCCCTGTGACGTCTACACTCACACCTCCATTCACCTCACCATCAGCCAATGTTTCCATCACCAGCACACCCTCCACTCCAGTCCGCACACGTGCAGTCACCACCCCCACTGCCATTTACACGTCCCCTGTGTCCTCTCCCACTGTGTCTGTCACCCCCTCTTCCACACCACACAAACGCAGCCACCCACCCACCCAACAGCCATCCACCTCACGACAGCCTATCCCTCCTGCACCTGCACCCAAAGACAGCAAACGTGACTCACCTACAACCACATCCTCTCCCTCCACTCCCATTCCCACTGTACCTACCACTCTCCATTGTCCCAAGAAGCTCTTCCTCGCCACTACTAACTTCTTTCCTGACCCTGAGCCCCCCCCTCCTTCTCGTCGGGGTAAGAAGAGCACCTCAGCCACCACCAGCCCTGCAGCCCCCTTGACAAGGGTGCAGGGGTATTGGAGCCCGCCAGCCCGCATGTCTGGATCTTCGCAAAGCAGCAAGGGGACAGCCAGCCCACCCCCTGGGAAGAGGAGCAGAAGGCGGAAGGGTCGCCGCAGGAGCCCGCCTTCTACATCCCCCCCGGACACCACCCAGAGACAGTCACCAGCCACAGCTCCAAAGGGAGGAAAGGGCCACAGGCCCACGACTAAGGAGGGCAAGGGCAGCAAGTCGGAGAGGTCAGGCAGCAGGCCTGCTGCCCAGGAGGAGCCCACAACCCCCATAGCCGCTGCCCCGGGAGGAACCGGCACAGCTGCCCCGGGAGAGCCCACCACCCCCATAGCCGCTGCCCAGGGAGGACCCAGCCCAGCTGGCCAGGAGGGCCCCACCACCCACAGCCCAGGTGGGCAGTGAAGGAGCACCATCCCCGCTGCCCAGGAGGGCACCACCAGGCAATTAGCAGTTGGCCATAGACCGGCCGCCGTCTCCAGAACCGCTGAACTGGGCCCCGCCGTCTCCAGAACCGCTGAACTGGGCCCCGCCGTCTCAAGAACCGCTGAACTGGGCCCCGCCGTCTCAAGAACCGCTGAACTGGGCCCCGCCGTCTCAAGAACCGCTGAACTGGGCCCCGCCGTCTCAAGAACCGCTGAACTGGGCCCTTCAGGGCAAGAAGCGCTGAACTGGGCCCCGCCGTCTCCAGAACCGCTGAACTGGGCCCCGCCGTCTCAAGAACCGCTGAACTGGGCCCCGCCGTCTCAAGAACCGCTGAACTGGGCCCTTCAAGGCAAGGAGCGCTGAACTGGGCCCCGCCGTCTCAAGAACCGCTGAACTGGGCCCCGCCGTCTCCAGAAACACTGAACTGGGCCCCGCCGTCTCAAGAACCGCTGAACTGGGCCCCGCCGTCTCAAGAACCGCTGAACTGGGCCCCGCCATCTCCAGAACCGCTGAACTGGGCCCCGCCGTCTCAAGAACCGCTGAACTGGGCCCCGCCGTCTCAAGAACCGCTGAACTGGGCCCCGCCGTCTCAAGAACCACTGAACTGGGCCCCGCCGTCTCAAGAACCGCTGAACTGGGCCCTTCAAGGCAAGGAGCGCTGAACTGGGCCCCGCCGTCTCAAGAACCGCTGAACTGGGCCCCGCCGTCTCAAGAACCGCTGAACTGGGCCCCGCCGTCTCAAGAACCGCTGAACTGGGCCCTTCAGGGCAAGGAGCGCTGAACTGGGCCCCGCCGTCTCCAGAACCGCTGAACTGGGCCCCGCCGTCTCAAGAACCGCTGAACTGGGCCCCGCCGTCTCAAGAACCGCTGAACTGGGCCCTTCAGGGCAAGGAGCGCTGAACTGGGCCCCGCCGTCTCCAGAACCGCTGAACTGGGCCCCGCCGTCTCAAGAACCGCTGAACTGGGCCCTTCAGGGCAAGGAGCGCTGAACTGGGCCCCGCCGTCTCAAGAACCACTGAACTGGGCCCCGCCGTCTCAAGAACCGCTGAACTGGGCCCTTCAAGGCAAGAAGCGCTGAACTGGGCCCGCCGTCTCAAGAACCGCTGAACTGGGCCCCGCCGTCTCAAGAACCGCTGAACTGGGCCCCGCCGTCTCAAGAACCGCTGAACTGGGCCCTTCAGGGCAAGAACCGCTGGCCCTTTGGCAGACGTGGCAGGGCAGGATCTATCTCGGGCAGGGCTGCAGGATGTCCTCTGGCCAACTTGCCTCCTCCAGTGGCAGTGGGGTCTGTTATGGACTGTATGGACTGTGGCTTTGCTCTCCCCAGGATGGCCCAGTGGGCAGGCCACCCACTGTATGGACTGTATGGACTGTGGCTTTGCTCTCCCCAGGATGGCCCAGTGGGCAGGCCACCCACTGTATGGACTGTATGGACTGTGGCTTTGCTCTCCCCAGGATGGCCCAGTGGGCAGGCCACCCACTGTATGGACTGTGGCTTTGCTCTCCCCAGGATGGCCCAGTGGGCAGGCCACCCACTGTATGGACTGTTTGGACTGTGGCTTTGCTCTCCCCAGGATGGGCCAGTGGTCATGGAGTCCCCTCGTGGATCTGGCGTCGTGTACTCAAGTGGCTGAGGTGCCCCCCCTTCCCTTCCCCCTGAGGTGCCTGTCCTATTTTCTTTCAGATGCCCCTGCAGTGTTCTCTCCGTGGATTTCTTGTCGTGGGACTGGGCCTTGCCCCTTTGCACAGGACCCCTGTGATCCACGGACAGTGGTTGGACTACATTTAGTAGCTGTATATATTTTGTACATAGTTTATTTATTTATTGGGATTACTGGTGTCCATATTTCAATATATCTGCCCGTTTATGATCTCTTCTTTTGGTCTTTGCATTATTTCGGAGGGGGGTGGTTTGTGGGTTGTGACAGTGATCTGTGGGAATGCATTGATGTGTGTGTTGTAGTGGGTGTGGGTGGGTGGGTGTGTGCCGGTAATCTTTTCCCTCCCCTGTGTCGTAGGTGCCGTACTCACCGATGTCTTCCGCGCCGCCGGGCGTGCTCCTGGTATATGAGCAGGAATAGGAGTGCGGGGATGACCTGCAACTCTGGCTCCATACTGCCGGAATCTCGCGTGGAGTGCGTAGAGGTGAGCGTTTTCCCGTTCGTAGTCTGTTTCCGCCGTGTTCTTATCGGCGGTGCTCCCGCCCCGGAAAAGGTGGCAGATTGGTGGGTCGTAATAGGGTGGGCGGTACTTTGTCTGCCGCCGGGCTGTTGGCGGGAACCGCCGCGCTGTTTGTTTGTACCGCTGTGGCGGTCGGAGTGTTAAGTTGGCGGCCTGTGTTGGCGGTTCCCGCCAGGGTCAGAATTGCATATTTTAGACCGCCGGCCTGTTGGCGGCTTGGCCGCCGCTTTATCACCGCCCGCCAGGGTCAGAATGAGGGCCTAAGTCCGAACGTAAAAAGTTGACCGGGACCTTCCAGCCATCGTATCCGAGAAGGGCTCCACGGACGTCGGATCAAGATTCAGGTTTACCCCGGTCGAAGGATTTTCATCTAAAAAAAACGACTAAATCCGAAGGTAAAAATCACCACCGAGGAAACCGACTTCGCGTATCCGGACAAGGGCTCCAGGAGGTCGGATTCAACTGGCAGGTTCGTCCCGGGGAAGAAAAACTTCAAAATAAAGACTAAGTCAGAAGGTAACTTTTTAACCGAGGCCTCCCGCGACCTGTAGCCGAGCAGGGCTCCATCGCGGTCGGCCTGAAAGTTTGATTTTGCCCCGGTCGAGGTGCAACCAGATGACCCGATTGGCGCTTTTTGTTTCTAAGCGCTAGAAAAGTAATAATTCTTTAAAAATTCATATCTCCGGTTCCCCTGAACCGATTTTAATCGTTTTTGTGTCATTTTAAAGATAAAAATATAAACTATTTTTATAAATTGGTTTTGGATTTTTAAACTGTTTCCTGTGTTTTATTTAATTACTGTTTTGTGATATTTGAATGCTTTACACTTTGTCTCCTAAGTTAAGCCTTGACGCTCGATGCCAAGCTACCAAGGGTAGAGCTGGGATTAATTTACTGAGACCTAACTGTACTTATGTGGAGGTTTGTGGCTTGTTGCTAGGTGTAGGTACCTACCTGCCCTACCAATAACCCATTTTCCAACAGGGAGGGGTCAGCTGGGGGCGAATGGGAGCTGGGGGGCGGGGGCGTGCAGGAGGTCGCGGCGGGAAAGCGCGAGGGGGGGGACAGGTAGAGTGAGAAGAGCTGGGGGAGGGGGATTTAAGGGTGGAGGGGGGTGAGTGTTAGGAGGTTTAGGAGATTAGGGAGAAAGATAGGAGTAGGGTTGTGAAGATAGTGGAGGGGGGGTTGTAGAGGTGGGTGAGGGTGAGAGGTAGAGTGAGAGGATAGAAAGATAGGTAATAGAGGGGGTGGTGGGAAGGGGGGAAAGATAGAGAAGTAGATAGAAAAAATAGATAGATAGAGAAATCGATAGATAGGGAAATAGATAGAGAGATAAGAAGATAGGAGGAGGTGGAGAGTGAGGGAGATTAGATAGTGGGATAGAGAGATAGAGAGATAGGTAGATAGGAGGAGTGAGGGAGGTAGATAGTGAACGGGTTAGATAGGGGAGATAGAGAGGGGGATGCGAGTGAGGGAGGGGGATGAGGTAGGAGCAGGAGGGCAGGCGCGGGGAGAAGAAGACGGAGGAGGCAGAAGAGCCGAAGGCAGAAGATAGAATACCAGAGGACCGGAAGAACAGAAGAACAGAAGAACAGAAGAACAGAAGAACGGAAGACCGGAAGAACAGGGAACAGAAGACCGGAAGAACACAGAAGAACACAGAAGATCACAGAAGAACACAGAAGAACACAGAAGAAGATACAGAAAACGAAGAACAGAAGGCAGAAGACCACAGAAGAAGATGAGGAAGAAGAGAAGAAGAGAGAAGACGGGGAAAAGAAGAGTACAGCAGAAGATTACAGACGAGGAGCGAGGAGGAAGAGCAGAGAAGAAGAAAAGAAGCAGGATCAGGAGAGAGGGTGAGTAGCGCGGGGCAGAGCGAGGGGCTGGGAGATGGGGGTACTTACTGTTAGGTGGGTCTCAGGATCTCAGGAACATGGAGGAGCTGGAGGAGCTGCAGCGGCAGGGGGAGCGACCTACCCTTGGGTCAATGGCATTCACAATGGTAGACTGCCCAACAGTGAGTGACCTGAGGAGATCAATGGCCTCCTCACTGAGGGCAGCAGGGGTGACACGGGCAGGGGCAGGGGCTGAAGTGCCTGGGGCGAAGGTGATGCCCACCCTCCTGGGTGAGCGGGCACGGGGCAAAGGCTGAGGGGCTGCTGGGAGGGCGGTGCTGGCTGGGAGGGCGGTGCTGGTAGGGGAGGTGGCGGCTGTACCTGTAGAAGTGGGGGGCACAGATGGTGCTGCCACCACAAGGGAGCTCCCATCGGTGGATGAGTCTGTGTCACTGCTTGGTGATCCGGTGACCGACGTGAAGCTCCCCTCGCCCTCCGTCCCACTGGTGTATTCAGAGTCTGTGGTGTGGCCCTCCATGGCCATGTGGGATGCAGCTCCCTCGTGCTCCGGTGCCACTGTACCTCCGCCTGATGATGCTGATGCACAAAAGAACAGGGAGAGCACAAAAAGGCGGGGGGACGACTGAAGAAAGACAGGTTGAGTGCATGGCTTACCGCTACCGTTGGCGGACAATACAGACACAGCAGCCCCCTGCACTACGCCGTGCTCTTGGCCTCTACAGATGCAATTCCTGGGATCTGCCCTACATGGCTATGGTGGTCATCTGCACATATAGATGACACAGGGGCATGTATACCTGTACTTGGCACTCTACAGAGGTGGGTTGGAGTGGCACATGGCCTGCATTACGGAGGGGCCTAGCCTACGGAACTCGCCCTGGCCTAGGGAAACCCACAGCCCTCCTCCCCCACCCAGACCCCTCCACTGCGCGCAAAGTCCGCTGAATGAGAGTGTACTCACCCCGTTGTGTCTGCTGTGATGCCCTCAAGTACCCATCCAACTCAGGGTAGGCCACCGCCAGGATCCGGAACATCTGGGGGGTCATGGTGCGACGGGCACCCCTCCCAAGTTGGGAGGCCATCCCCAGCTGAGCCTCAGCCGTCTTCTTGCTCCAGCGGCGAATGTCCTCCCATCTTTTCCAGCAGTGGGTGCCCCATCTCTGGTGGACCCCTAGGGTCCGGACGTCCTTGGCGATGGCACGCCAAATGTCCTTCTTCTGGTGGGTGCTGACCTACATGACATGTACAGGGGAAGAAGAGAAGTCATTAACAACAGCACCGTCGAAGTGGGTGGCCCCCATCCCTACCCTTGCCATGTGGCACATGCATTCACAGTCCTTCATGTTCCCTGAACTCTGCCCCCTACCTACTGACATCCAGCGCTCTCCACCCAGGCATAGCCCATACAACGTGCTCCTTGTGTACTTACCTTTTGGTCTGGAGGACCGTAGAGTAACATGTACTGGGGGAGGACCCCGTCCACGAGCTTCTCCAACTCCTGAGCAGTGAAGGCAGGGGCCCTTTCCCCAGACGCAGCAGCCATTGTCTCTTCCAGACCGAGGTCACAGCAGCACTTGCAGTGTAGGTCCTCTCCTGTCGAAGATCAGGTATTGAGTGATTGAACAGATAGAAAATGGCGGTGACGTCCGCGGCAGTGACGTCCGCAGCGGTGCGTCTCATCACTGGCGGCGCACTTCATCATTGGCTCCTGGGACCCATAGGGTCCAATGTTAACCAATGCAGCATTGCGCCGTGGTCTACGACCGCCTACCGCGACGGTGTACAACGCCAGCGCAAATACCTCACATCCCATTGTCCCACTTTAGAGGTCAGGCAGACGCCATTTCAGGGGCCCACATGGCCTAATTACCAACTGCGTCACACATACCTAGGCCTACACTCAACACACATACAGGAAGAGTTTTGTATTTTGTGTCGTGTTCTGTGTAGCTGTGGGTACATACCTGGGAATTTGTTGACTCTGTGGTCGCTGTTGTCCTTCCTAGGCACTGTCAGCTTGGACATTTGAGGAGATGGCGGAATCCTCCGGTGTACCGACCGCTGGTGGACCTTTTAACAATGGAGGAGCGACATTTGATCATCACCTACAGGTTTGGCCGTGCCACAATCCAGGAACTGTATACCCAGTTGGAGCCAGACCTGATCTCACCAATCCGCCATCCCACAGGAATCCCCCCTGACGTGCAGGTGCTATCAGTGCTCCATTTTCTTGCAAGTGGGTCTTTTCAGACAACAGTGGCCATGGCATCAGGGATGTCCCAGCCAATGTTTTCCAACGTGTTGTCCAGAGTGTTGTCTGCCTTGCTGAAACACGTAAGGAGCTACATCGTTTTCCCACAGGTGGAGGATTTGGCTACAGTGAAAGGTGACTTATATGCCCTTGGACATATCCCCAACATCATAGGTGCTATTGATGGGACCCATATAGCTCTGGTCCCCCCCGCAGGAGTGAACAGGTGTACAGGAACCGGAAGAGTTATCATTCCATGAATGTGCAGATGGTATGTTTGGCAGACCAGTACATCTCCCAGGTAAACGCTATGTTCCCTGGCTCAGTGCATGACGCCTACATCCTGCGGAATAGCAGTATTCCGTATGTGATGGGTCAACTCTAGAGGCACCGGGTGTGGCTATTAGGGGACTCTGGTTACCCCAACCTGTCATGGTTATTGACCCCAGTGAGGAATCCCAGGACCAGGGCAGAGGAACACTACAATGAGGCCCATGGGCGGACTAGGAGGGTGATCGAACGCACCTTCGGCCTCCTGAAGGCCAGGTTCAGGTGCCTCCATATGACAGGAGGTTCCCTATTCTACTCACCAAGGAAGGTGTGCCAGATCATCATCGCCTGCTCGATGCTTCACAATCTTGCTTTGCGACGCCAGGTGCCTTTTCTGCAGGAGGATGGTCCAGATGGCGGTGTTGTGGCAGCTGTGGAGTCTGTGGAGCCTGTGGACAGTGATGAGGAGGAAGCTGAGGAAGAAGACATAGACAACAAGGAGTCAGTCATACAGCAATATTTCCAGTGACACACAGGTGAGAATATTTTTGTTTACTATTACATTCACTTTCACACTTCTACCTCTATCTTGTCTGTCATTTAGTAGCAGTATTTGGTAACTGAGTTGTACCTTTCCATTACGTTTTCACAGGTGTGGTTACCAATGTGTGTTATCTGCTTGCATCCTTCATGGACTTGTGATGTGTGACATAGGTATGTTGGCATTACAATTGAAAACGCATTTTGACACTGTCATTGATAATACAAATTTACCAAATCACAGAATGACTCCAGATTGTTTTGTGCTTTAAGGGTGTTTATTTAAGTGCTCAAAAATGGAGGGGGGTTGTAAAATGGTGATGGGGATGGTGGGGGAATATCCATGGCAGAGTCCAGGCTATTCGTCTCACAGGTGCTTTGCCCATATGGGCATAGGAAGTGGAGCTGGGGCAGTCCCAATCTGGACAGGGTAACAAAGTGGGACAGTGGGAGGACAATCAGGGTGGTCTCATTTCCTGGCGGGGGTCTTGCCATCTTGCTCTGTCCTGTTCCTGGATCTCAGGAACCGCTTGCGGGGTGGTTCTCCATCTGCAGGGGGTGGGGTGCTGGTGTGGTGGTCCTGTGGCGGGGCGTCCTGTCCACTAGCGCCGGCGGAGGTGGTGGGCAGTTCATTGTCCATGCTAGTGTCAGGGGCTCATTGGAGTGCCACAGTGTCCCTCATAGTCTTTTGTATGTCCTTCAGCACCCCTACGATGGTTCCCAGGGCGGAGCTGATGGTTCTGAGCTCCTCCCTGAACCCCAAATACTGCTCCTCCTGCAGGCGCTGGGTCTCCTGAAACTTGGCCAGGACCGTCGCCATTGTCTCCTGGGAGTGGTGGTATGCTCCCATGATGGAGGAGAGGGCCTCGTGGAGAGTGGGTTCCCTTGGCCTGTCTGCCCCCTGTCGCACAGCAGCCCTCCCAGTTCCCCTGTGTTCCTGGTCCTCCGTCCCCTGGACCGTGTGCCCACTACCACTGCCTCCAGGTCCCTGTTGTTATTGGGGTGGTGGGTTATCCTGGGTTCCCTGTAGCGGTGGACACACAGCTGATTGACGTGTCCTGGGGACGGAGGTATGGGCCCACTGGGTGGGTGCTGTGCTGGTGTTACCAGAGGGTGGAAGGTCAGTGTTGGGCTGTGGCTGTGTGAGGGGAACCGACTGTCCCGAGGCCCATGATGGTCCGGGCTGGTCATCTGGATCCAGTTGGCCAGAGCTGCTGTCGTCACTGTGGGCCTCTTCTGTGGGTGGAATGGAGATGTCTGGACCCTCCTGTGTGGTGACATTCCGTAGTGGTCCTGCAGGGGTATAAGAGCAAGATTATTGCATGTGTGTGTGCCATGGTGTGCAATGGGTGGGTGTGCGTGTACCCCAGTGAAAGCATTCCTGTGTGGGGGTTTGTGTGATGATGGTTAGGGGGTTGTTATGGGTATGTGCAGTGAGCATGCTTTAGTGAGGGGTGACCATGGTTAGTTGTGTCATGCAGGGCTTGGGGTTGGGATGTGTGGTTTGTGTTTGTACATTAGTGAGGAGTTGTAGTGATAGGAGAGGGGGTGAGGGTGGGGGTGTGTGATAGAATGCAGGTAGGGTGGGGGGTATGATAGTTAAGATTTGACTTACCAGTGTCCATTCCTCCACCGACTCCTCCGAGGCCCTCTGGATGCATGATGGTCAAGACTTGCTCCACCCATGTTGTTAGTTGTGGGGGAGGAGGTGGGGTTCCGCCACCAGTCCGCTGTACCGTGATGTTGTGCCTGGAGACCACTGAACGCACCTTCCCCCGTAGGTCGTTCCACCTCTTCCTGATGTCCTCCCGATTTCTTGGATGCTGTCCCACAGCGTTGACCCTGTCCACGATTCTGCGCCATAGCTCCATCTTCCTGGCTATGGAGGTGTGCTGCACCTGTGAGCCAAATAGCTGTGGCTCTACCCGGAGGATTTCCTCCACCATGACCCTGAGCTCCTCCTCGAAAAACCTGGGGTGTCTTTGGCGTGACATGTGGTGGTGTGGGTGATGTGTGGGGTGGTGTATGTGTTGATGTGTAGTGGTGTGTGGTGTTTTGTGCGTGGAATGTTGTATGGGTTATGGTGTTGTGTGTCTCTGTGTGGTGGGGTTCCCAATTGCTGTGCTCTCTGTCTCTCGGCTTCCTCAAGATTTCAGGTTGTAGGGGTTTGTGTGTGATGTGGTTGTGTGTTTTATATTGTATTGATTGTGTGCGAGTGGTGTTTGTATGTGTATCAGGTGTGTGTATTTGGAATTGTCCAATGTGACGGTGTTTTGGAGATGTGCGTGGATTCGTGGGTCGTGATAGCATGGGCGTGTTTCTGTTGGTGTGACGGTGGAGGAATTGTTTTCGCCAGTTTAACACTGACCTTTGGTGTGGCGGACTTGTGTGGGTGTCTGAATTTTGGAGGATTCCGAGATGTGTGTCATAATAGCTGTGGCGGTATTCCGCGGCGGTGTATTAGCAGTCTTCTGCACGGCGGTAAGCGGCTTCTACCGCCAATGTTGTAATGACCCCCATAATGTATGCAAAGCAGGCATTCCTACAGGAAAAGCCATGCAGAACTGAAGCAGTGAAATTTACTACAATTCACTGCATCATTCTGCGACTTCACTCTGTCAGAATTTTACCACCTCAGTGCAGGTGTAAAACTGATGCAGGGCGTTTCTCAATGGGGAGCCCTCTGGCATTGCTTGAGTAGCATAATTTATTTGACACTAGTCCAGAAAAAAGTTTAGCACCACAGATCTGTGAAAACGTGCACCATGGAGCTCTGTACTGTAAATAGAGAGCATCCATGGTGTTTTTAAGGGGTAGTAGGGCAGCACAAGAAATCTAATGCATTGGAGCCTATGTGTCAGAATCTTCTAAATGAGGCCCTGAGTACTGTAAATAGTGTTCAAACAATGGGGAGAGTTAATTGTATACCACACAGTTTGCAAACAGTGAAAGCTTTATAAGTAATACACCACTGTGTATTCAAAAGAACCTAAGAATAGTGTGCATTCTATGCAACAGTTGTCAAAAATATACTATTTGCAAAAAAATATCAAATATCTGAAGGATTTAAAGATCATATTACCTGCACCCTTTATACTGTGGAGAAAACTTTAAAGATAATCCTTCTTTTGAAGCAAAACAAGCACAAGTACATAGGTCAGCTCCTGGTGCACACACTCTTCTATGTTAAGTATAAATTGTCATGCAAACACTATTCTCTCTAATAACTCAAGGCTGCTTATAAAAGTTAGGCCCCAATTTAAGGAAAATGACGCACAACTGCGCTAGTGCAGTTGTGCGTCCAAAAAATAACGCTGCTTAACAACATTCCTTTGCATCATCCGTGTACCATATTTAAAAAAAGATGCACCATGGCACAAATGAAAGGTCACCGACATATTGGAGTTTCACTCCATTGCAAAAAATATTACACCAAAAATAAGAAGAGACTACCCCACCTAACCCCAAATACCCCAACAAACTACACTACCACAAGACAAACACCTGACAATACAAATACAATAACAGGACAAAAACACCACACAAAACTTACAAATATAACAAATTGGACTTAACAGGAACAGGACACAGCACAAAATTCTCAAAAAACACCACTCCTCAACCAGCACCAGCTCCACACAATGTCTCACAATCACAGACTAAAAGACTCTAAAGTAAAAGTAAAAGTATTTTCACTTCACCATGTGTGCAGCAAGGAAGTCCTGTTACATCACGTCCTGGGTGTATGTGTCACGGTTTCTGATATGTGTTGTTTTATTGATGGATGGGGGTCATGCACAGATTTTTTCCATGAAGGCTGACTTGACATGTCAACTTGCAATTGACGCACAAGGGCCAGGCATCATTTTTGCCATGTACCATTTTTGTAGGACAATGCTATATATCAAAATTATTGACCCATACCAGGTATGCAATGATTTTGGAGAGAAGGCTGAGATGACAAGATGACAAGAAAGTTCAGACACGCATGGTCCCAGGCGTTATTTTAGTGATTTGCAATGTATGGAGAAGTACCGTATGCGTCAATTTATTTGAGGCATAACAGCCATGTGTGAATTTTGGTGGAAAGGCTGACTGTGCACCCACATTCACCTTCCCTGTTAAAGGGGCTATGCATCTATGTAGTTTGTATGGTATGGTTATGTGTGTGCATGTGCGTTTAATTGTTAGCCGGTAACATAGGAATGTTTTACCTTATGTCTATTTGTGCGTGTAATGCATGTGAGGACTGATACTGTTTTCAAATGTGCCTGTGTTTACACATGTGTACTGAGTGCATATTTGTGATGCTACTCATGCCTTACAATACAACACAAGATAGGAAGTGCCATGTGCAATCCATGTTTAGCCATATGATATTCTAAATCTTTACCAAAGCATGCTGTTGACTAAGGCTGGGACAAGGTCTTGTAAGCCATTTTAATGTGAGTGCACGTATGTACACACTCTGGTGTGTTGTAAGGAGCAGACTTAATGATGCAAAGCAACATATGTAACGTATGGTTCCCCATGCATGCAAAATATTGGAGATGGTATGGTGAAATGTCATTGTAGGTATATATATGACATGTATTTGTGTGAAAAATATGTATTATGTCTGATAAGTGCGGCATGATACAGTGAAGTGTTTAAGGATTAGATACATACCAAATCTCTATTCCAGCTGTCTTAAATGCAGGCCATTATCTCAAAGTTCTGTACTAATATCTGTGTAAAATATGTTTCATAATGGGGGGTCATTTGTACTGGTCATGATAAGTTGTGAGTCATCATGTGACACATAAACATTTTATCATGTAAATTGTTGTCATTTGTCAATCTGCAAATTTATAGCACCAAGCCTGGTCCACCTATCTGGACATCTTGGAAACATTTAGGTAATGTGTTAACAATTACATTTTCAATATTCAATGATTCAAACTTTATTGTTATTGGCAGATGGTTAAAATTGAATTCAATCTGTACAGCACGGGTGCTTTCATGCAACGATGGCACCATAGTCATCAGTGCTCCTACAGCACTTTGAATGGCAACACAGGGCCATTGTTGCATGTATCAATACTAGTTGATTGTGGTCACCACAACCCAGTTCACTGTGAACAATCAGCAGGCCCCTGACTGTGTCAAGGGTCAATGTAGCCTCCTCAAGCATTTGAGGGGGTGTTGGGTGGTGATATGCCATCCTCATGATAGATCATCAGCACTGCAATGCACCGTCCCCTGCACACCTACACCTGCACATTTGTGATTCCATTGCCATGTATGTTTTGTCAACTTTGAGGTTCATGATGTCAGGCTTGCCCTATCATATATTAGGGACTGGCAGCTTGTTTGTGTAGGATGTCTTGTCTCATCAATTCTCATGGTGTTCCATGATTTGCAATAAATAGGAGAGGTTATTCCTAGGATGCTTGGTTAGGACATTAATAGGTTGTGGAAATAGGTCTTGTCTGTACAGATACTGTTCTTCCTGGATTTTGCCTTCTTTGTGGATGAGCACTATATATATATATATATATATATATATATATATATGTGTGTATATATATATATATACATATATATATATATATATATATATTTATTTATTTTTTATATATATATACATATATATAAATAAATATATATATATATACTGAAAAAATCTAAAGTTACAATGACGTTATAGTTAGGTTCTGAATTAACTTGTACAAAAGCATTGAAATTCAGCAGTTATACTTTGCGTTCTTTCAAGTAACCATAGCTCGCGCCCTAAGGTAACTATAACTCACACCCTTGCCATGCACAGTTTCCTTATCAATAATGTCATTGTAAATGTTGCAGTGATAATATCAAAGATGCAGTGCAAACTCTTATCATTGATATAATATGTTGTGTAATTAGCTGGGTATGGCGAAGGTGCGAGTTATAGTTCCTTGTAAGAACTGTAACTGTTTCTATGGTTTTGTACAAGTAAATTCAGAACCTAACTATAACATCCCGGTAACCTTTGTTTTTTTCAGTGAATTGTTATGTTTTTTTAACATAAAGTAATTTTGATTACTATATCTTATTTCATCTCCTTGCAGCCGAGCCCTTACAACCAACCAACTCCATGTCACTCACTTGGCCACAGGGCCTTTTTCTCTCAATGGATCAGTAAGTGAGTCTGTGAGTTTCTGAGTGAGTCTGAAAGTGTGTGTGTGACTCTATGAGTGGGTTCTGAGTGCGTGCAGATGTGTCTGAGTGGGTATGTGAGAGGGCCCAGGAGTCTGCATTTATAAATGAATTAATTAGTGTATTAATGAGTTTGTGGTTTTTCTTTCAAATTTTTTCACATTCATGAATATTTTGTGAATAATGCGTGAAAATTTGTGAAAATTCATGAATTTTCACAAATATCACACATGGTGACGCAAAATATTTTTACCACGTAATTTGCCCCTAAAACGCACCTATATCACAACCCTGGGATCAGGGTACCTTCTTCCTGACCCCTTATGCCACTTTCAATTAGGATTTTCAGTCCTGGAGACCGTATCTCGTAAAATAAAATGGTGGCCGCAACTTTCTAGTCAGGTTGCGGGAAGCCAATTACAGTACTTCTTCTCCCATGCTCATTCGTGAAAATGAGCTAATTTCCGCAAAATATTTGCAAAATAATTGCAAAGTCATTGCAGCCAGAGACATTTAAATTTGGATTCCCTAAATTTTGTTGTAGTCGTGCCTAAGGGAATTAACATAGGAAACGCAACTTTTTTCACCCCCACCTCCTGTTTTTGTTTTTTAGTTTGTCAGTTTGAAAATGCCACTTTCAGAAAGTAGGCCTTTTCTAACTTAAACCATTGTTTGACACTGTCTGCCTGTGTATTCCCTGTCTGGTTCAGACTGACAGTTCGGCTGTGTTTGAATCTCCACTAGACAGTGATACAAAAAGAGCTGTGGTGTAGCCTGTATATCCTGGTGGGTCATCTGGGCTTCAGTGGAGTGTGGAGCTGACACTTGTACCTGAACGGGCTGTAGCTGCCCTTACACTATGCAGTCTCCAAACCTCTGGTGTGTGTCTGGAGCCAGGCCTGGACAAACCAGGATCTTGTGAACAACAGACTTTCTTTTGAAGTTTGCCAACTTCAAAGGAATAAAGGGGTGTATGTGGTGGACCTAAACCCCCAGATTTTTAGATTACTTCTGTACTCAAGAGGAACCTCTACCAAGGAGAAGAGCTGAAGAGCTGGAGGAGTACTGTCATTCTGCCTGTGACTGTGCTTTGCTTGGTTGGCTTGCAGTTGCTGATTCTGCCTGAAAAAGGACAAAGACTAAACATTGTGGTATATTCCTGCTTGTGAAGTGTATCCAAGGGGTTGGGTTGAGCTTGCCTCCTGTTACAAAGTCTCAGGGCCATCAAAGCCTTCCCTTGCCAGCACCTGGACTCTCTGTTGAGACTCATACCTTGCCAAGTGGGGCCCTATCTAGTACTTGGGCCCTTGAAAGGTGAAGCTGGTAGAACAAAGACTGAAATCCACAGACAGGAGCCTTGCAGGGAAAATTGTGACGCACCACCTGCAACGCAGCTGCAAAAATGATTCACCACCTGCATTGCGGCTGAAAATTCGATGCACCACCTGCATCGCGTCTAGAAAATCAACACATCACCTGCATCATGGCTGGAGAAATAACACAACACCTGTTTGCGGCTGCTGAAAATGACGCAAACTCCACGCAGTGTGGATTCTCTTAGTTGTGTGGCTGGATTTTGCACACACCATCGCTGGCCATCAAATTAGAAGTGAACATGCCCGAACACGAGGTGCCCATCCGGAAATGAACGCATCCCTCTCTTGCGGGAAAGAGAAACAATGCATCACCTATCCGACCGGAGAAGCAATGATGCACGGCCTCACTTGTGAGTAAGTAATCAATACATAACTGACTTTTCTGATGCACGCTCGACCATGAAGCTTTATTTTTTTAGCCAAACCAGGTACTTTGTGTAACATCAACACATTTATTGTTTTCCATGGAGTAAGACTCTTTATTTATGAAAATTCATAACTTTATTTGTGTTTGTTAGATTTTTGTCATTTTGGATAAATATTGTCAATTTTTCTAAACTGGTGTTGTGTCCCTTTCGTAGTGTTTTCACTGTATTACTGTGTGTTCTGGTACAAATACACATTGCCTCGGAAGAAAGCCTGACTGCTTGTGCCAAGCAACCAAGGGGGTGAACAGGGGTTATCCTAGGTATGGATCTTCCTTACCATGACTAGAGTGAGGGTCCCTGCTTGGACAGAGTGCATACTGACTGCCAACCACAGACCCATTTCTAACAGTGGTAATTTCCCTATTTTAATTTGTTTTGAACTTCAAAAGTTTAAGGTTCATAATGAAATGTGATCTCACACTTTTTAATTGACAAATACATTTTTCTTTTCAATTTGTCCAGAAATATCTCATTCTAAGTATATCCTTCACCAAAGCCTAGAGAACTCTCTATCTCTCTCCCTCTAACTCTGTTTCTCTCTCCCTCAATTTCTCTTTTTCAATCTCTTTCACACACTCATACACTCACTCAGATCCTTATGCACCCACTCACAGACTCACTCAGACATTCATGTACCCACTCACAGACCTACGCAGACTCTTCTGCACCCATTCACAGACCTACACAGACCCACTGAAACCATCCCACACCCACTCACAGACTCAGACAGACAGTCTCACAGCCACTCCTACCCTCAAATACACCCTCTCACACATATTGTCATACCCAGAGAGACAGGCCATGGCCACCACCTGCCACGCACAGCCCAAAGGCCGTGCACAGCATGGGGTTGGGTGGTTAGGGGGAGTTGGTCCGGCATATTAGGACCTCCAGCACCGCCAGACCCTCCAGTTGAGGGAAACTGGAAGTGCTGCCAGTCTGACCGTGGCCGAACCACCATGGTCATAATGTGGTAGTCTGATCGCCACCAAAGTGGTCAGACCACCACTTTGGAGGCAGTCAGACCACCACCATGGCCCTGGCAGTCTGGAGGCCACCAGGATCGTAATTAGGCCCTTAATGTGGGTGAAGTAAATGTTTTAGCTGCCATGGTGCATTTGTAATGACTATACTGTCATAGAGGAAAGGGAGATAAATGAGTTGAATAGCTTTGATGGACTTGGCTGCTAAACTGAAAGGAACTTGTGTGAACAGGTTGCTGCATGGATTGTTTGACAGAGCTGTGTTGTGTTTTTTGGAGTAACAAGTTATCATATTTTTCTGCACATTGGATTTATTTTCATAACATAAGAGGATCATATGGCAGCAAAGGATTATAACTAATAAGTTTGCCCCTTTGGGCTGGACTGCATTCAGTGATGGGACTCAGGTTTGCACAAGTTAAAAAGTGTGCACTTGTGCTCCAAACTGATAAGAGCTATGTTCATAGCATGCTGGGATTATTTGAGCAACCTTGAGCAGTAAAATATGAGGATAGCATGACAGCAAAGGACAATAACAAACATGTTTGCCCCTTCGTGGTTGTACTGCATTCAGTGATGGAACTCAGGTTTGCACGAGTTAAAGAGTGCGCACTTGTGCTCTAAAATGCCAAAAGCAATGTTTATAACATGCTGAGATTATTAGAGCAACCTTGAGGAGATAACATTTTGGGGCAGATTTATGAAAAGTGGTGCTACGACTAGTGCAGCACTACTTCTCTTGCACCCCTTAGTGCCCCCTTGACACTACTATGTGTGAGCTGATACAGCACTCAGTGGAGGTAGAGCACTCAGTGGAGGTAGTCAGGGAACACTAGCGCAATATTTTTTTACACTAGTCTTGCACTTTGCAGGATTAGCCTAAACAAATTTTATGATAATCCTGCAAAGCACCCAGAGACCCATTAAAAAAAGTGGGAGCCTTCCTTTAATGCCCTAATATTAGCACATGTTAAAAATGATGATAGAAATGATGCAACAAAATCTCCTAGATTACTTTACACCATTTTTCCGGCCCTTCTATCACTCAAACGCCCTGCTTGCATACATTATGCCTGCCACTAGCAAAATGTGGTTCAAGGGGTTACAAAGTGCACAAGGCAAACATTGCGCCACTTGTAAATATGGCACAGTGTTTTTCGCCTTCCAGCGCCATAACAATGATGCTAATGTGGTGTTGGAATTGTATAGGCCCTGTTAAATCTCAGCCTTTGTTTTTATTGTGGTGTTACTGTCTGGAGTAGCCTCTTGGAAAAAAACAGAAGTTAATTTCTTCCGCCTCCGAGTACTGTTTTCTTTCCACATTGGGGAAGGATTTCATTGTATAATCATTGTAATCATTGTAATCGCATGCATGGTGTAGGAAAGTACCATCTTTTTTTGGCACGTTACCCCCAATTTCTGCTTCATTGTCAGTGTGTTTTGACTGTGTCACTGGGATCCTGCTAGTCAGGCCCCCAGTGCTCATGGTTTATGCTTGCCAGTGCACTTGCACTGTTTTCTAAATTGCCACTTGAGTCCTGCTAATCAGAACTCCAGTGCTCATGCTCTCTCTGTTTCTAAATTTGTCACTATAGTCTAGTGACCCCATATTTCACTCCAAGTTGGCATACTGGACCCTCCAGTTATTTTGCCACCCACAAGGAGCTCATATAAACACTTATTCAGGATTGCCATTGCAGCCTGAGTGAAATAATGTAAGCCCTATTTCACAGCCATTTTCACTGCACAAGGTCACTTATAAGTGACCTATATGTCTAATCTTCAGACTTTGAAGGATAGGTGCATAGTACCTATGTGTGAGGGCACACCTGCACTAGCAGAGGTGACCCCATGTCACCAAGGCTCAATTTTCCGGACTTCGTGAGTGCCGGGACGCCATTATCAGTGTGCACTACATATAGGGCAATACATATGTGTAGCTTCACAATGGTAACCCCGAATATGGCCATGTGAGGTGTCTATGAGCTGGAAATTGTACCCCAAAACTGATTCTGGTATTGGGAGGCCAATTCCATGAACCCTGGGGATCCACCATGGACCCCAGTACTACCAAACCAGCTCTCTGTGGTTTCCACTGCAGCCCCAGCTGCTGCCACCTCACAGACAGGCTTCTGCCCTTCTGGGGCTTGGGCAATCCAATCCCAGGAAGGCAGAACAAAACATTTACTATGGGACGGGGTGTTACACCCTCTCCCTTTGGAAATAGGTCCTACAGGCATGGGAGGGGTTCCCTCCCATAGCCTCTGGAAATGCTTTGAAGGGCACAGATGGTGCCCTCATTGCATAATCCAGTCTACACTGATTCAGGGACCACCATTCCCTGCTCTGACGTGAAACTGGGCAAAGGAAAGTGGAGTGACCACTCCCCTGTCCATCACCACTCCAGGGGTGGTGCCCAGAGCTCATCCAGAGTGTCCTGGGTGCTGCCATCTTGTTATCAGGATGGCCAGTGAACTCTGGGAGCATCTGCATGGCCAGTGCCAGAAGTTGACATCGGAGCAGCCTCCTGATTGGTGCTTACCTCGTTAGGTGACCAATCCCCCTCTCAGGGCTATTTGGGGTCTCTCCCGTGGGTGTTTCCTCAGATTCGGTTTGCAAGACTCCAGCAGGACTGCTCCGCAACCTTTGCTTCACCTTCTACCATCAGATCAATCGCAGAACTGCTCCAGGAACTCTAAAACTACAACAAAGCATCCAAGACAGCTACTGCAACCCTGTAACTCCAGCTCCTGCCAGCAACTGCAAAAGATTTCAGGTCGTTCATGCTCCGAGGACTGCCTATCTTCATCATGCACCAGAAGGACTGAAGGAATCTCCCGTGGAGTGACAGAGTCACTTCCCTGCTTCAGCAAGCACCTCTCTGCAGCTATGACTGGTACTCTGAGTCCCTTCTCCTGGCGATGAGCATGGATCCTGGAACGCGGGTGGTAGATTGAAGTGACCCAGACTGTCCAAAGGTCCAGCTTTCCAAATTTGATGGAGGTAAGAGATTGCATCCCTGAGCCAGACAGTACCCCTTTATACTGAGTGTCTTGCAGCTCCTAAGGCTTTGGTGCACTTGTCCAAGAAATCCTTTGTGCACAATGTAGCCCATATCCCCAGCACTCTATCCTGAGACGCTCAGCTACCTGAGTTGTTCTCTGGCGTGTTGGGATCCCTTTGTGTAGTGCTGCAATGACTGCCATTTTCAACTCCTTTGTCCCTGTATCCTGGGACTCCTGTGGGTGCGGCCTGGTCTTCTGAGGGCTCTATGGAGTGCTGAGAGCCCCCTTTGTCTCTTTAGTCTGAGTTGAGACCCCCAGGTCCATCTCGGGTCCAGGTAGCGCCTTTTCCCATCAAATGCATCTTTTGCATGAGCCAAGGCTTGTTGGCAGAATCCAACAACGAAAACCAGCCTGCATCCGTCTACTCAACATGGAAAGTCTCTTGCATCAAGCAGGAACCCGCAGCTGTCTTCTTTGGTGCATTTCTGTTTTTTTATTCATTCTAACTGGAGAATCACTTATGCACCTTCATCTGGGTTAGCAGGATCTCCTGTTACTCCTGGACTCTTCAGCTGTTCTTGGACTTGGTCTCCTCTGTCCACAGGTCTTTAGGTCCAGGAATCTATCTTGGTGTCTTGCATTCTTGCTGGCTTTTGAAAAGTTCTTTATCATGACATCTACGCCCTCATTACATCCTTGGCGGTAAATCGCCGTGCAGAAGACCGCCAACAAACCGTTGCGGCAGTAGAATTCCACTGCAGGTATTACGACTCACAGCTTGAAATCCGCCACAATACAGACACCCACACAAGTCCGCCAAACCAAAGGTCAGTGATAAACTGGTGATACCAAAACCTACACCGTCACGCCAACAGGAATACACCCACAGTATCATGACCCATGAATCAATGCAGCCGTCTTTCAACTGCGGTAAACCATTGGCAGTACACACCGCCGCGCTCAAAATACACACGCATTTACAAAACACCCTCATATTGGACAATTTAAAATACACACACCTGACACACATACACACACCACACCCACACACCCAATCCAATATAAAGCACACACCCACATCACCCACTAACCCCCTACAACCAAAATTCAGAAAGAAGGCCAGAGAGAGAGACTACTTGACAAAACACCAGCTTCCACAGACGCACAACACCATCACTTATACAACATCCATGCACCTCAAACAACACACACCAACACATCCCCTCACACATCACAACAGACAGCACCTCACACATCACCCACACCACATCATGGCACCTCAAAGACACCCCAGGTTTTCTGAGGAGGAGCTCAGGGTCATGATGGAGGAAATCGTCCAGGTAGAGCCACAGCTATTTGGATCACAGGTGCAGCAGACATCCATTGCAGGGAAGAAGGAGCTATGGCGGAGAATTGTCAACAGGGTCGACACAGTGGGACAGCATCCAAGAACACGGGATGACATCAGGAAGAGGTGGAACGACCTATGGGGGAAGGTATGTTCTGTGGTATCCAGATTACGGTACAGAGGACTGGCGGTGGACCCCCACCTCCTCCCCCACAACTAACAACATGGGAGGAGCAAGTCTTGGCAATAATGCATCCTGAGGGCCTCGCAGGAGTGGCAGGAGGACTGGACTCTGATAAGGCAAACGTACTATATCCCCCCCACCCCACCTGCATGCCATCACATACTCCCACCCTCACCCTAACACCCATCACCCCAACAACCCACATATACCCCACAAACACAACCCACACATCCCAAAATCAAGCCCTGCATGTAACACCAATGCATGGACTCCCATCACCAAAGCATGTCCAGTAGAGAGACTCACTCATGCCCCAAAATCACCAATCACACCAGGGCCACAGCAATAATGCAAGCACAGAAGTAGAGGGTACCTCACCCATTGCACAAGACGGCGCACACAGATTCTAACATTATGCATTCACTCCCCAACAGGACCTATACCCAACGTCACCGGACAGGAGGTGCCAGACATATCAAGCCCCCCCACAGAAGAGGCCCACAGTGATGACAGCAGCTCTGCACCCCTGGATCAAGATGACCAGCCCGGCCCATTAGGGACCTTGGGACAGTCGGTTCCCCTGCCACAGTCACAAACCAGCACTGCTCCTCCCCCCTCAGGAAACACCACAGCACCCACCCAGCGAGCCCATCCCTCTGTCCCCAGGACACGTCAATCAGCAGTGTGTCCACCAATACAGGGAACCCAGGCAACCCCACTAACAGAGAACGATCAGGGACCTGGAGGCAGTGGGCACATGGTTCAGGGGACAGAGGCACAGGATAACAGGGAAGCTGGGAGGACTGTTGTGCCACTGGGGGAGGACAGGCCCAGGGAACCCACTCTCCACAAGGCACTCTCCAACATCATCGGAGCTTACCACCATTCCCAGGAGACCATGGGCATGGTACTGGCCAAGTTTCCAGAGACCCAGCGGCTGCAGGAGGAATACTACCTGGGGATCAGGGAGGACTTGAAGTCCTTCAACACCACCCTGGTCACCATTGCAGGGGTGCTGGCAGACCTTCTCAACACCAGGAGGGACACATTGGCACACCAACGGGCCCCTGACACTAGCCTGGACGATGAACAGCCCTCCACCTCCGCCGGCGCTAGTGGACAGGAGCCACCGCCACAGGAACAACAGCCCACCAACACCCCACCCCTGCAGAAGGAGAACCACCCTGAAAACGGTCCCTGAGATCCAGGAACAAGACAGAGAACATTGCCAAGACCACCGCCAGGAAATAAGACCCCCCTGAATGTCACCCTTCTGTCCCACTATGTTACCCTGTTCACCTTGAACTGCCATTACTCCACTTCCTACGCCCCCTTGGGCAATGCACCTGTGATACTAATAGACTGGACCCTGCCATGGACATTACTCCACCATCACCGCAGCCCATTTCACACACCCCTCCACTCATTTGCACAGAAATAAACACACTTGGATCACAAAACAATCTGGAGTCTGTCAGTGCTTTGACTAATGTATAATTGCAAAACCTCAGGAATATAGCAATGTCAATGTACTTGTTCACATAACAACGTAACACAGCTGTATGCCAGCAGTAAACATAGCAGAGGGCACAACGTGGGACCCAGATCTATGAAATGGAAAGGCAAAGTAACAAGTCAGGGTCCATATACTGAGTGAAAATGACAGACTTATGCTAGCTCCAACAATAGTATGAGATGTGGGAAGCAGTTACATCTTCTTACCTGTGTCTCACTAGAAGTATTGCATGATGATGTTGTTTTGGTTGTCGAAATCTTCTTCTTCTGCCTCTTCTTTTTCACTGTCCACAGGCCCCACAGCTGCCACAAGACCACCATCTGGCCCATCCTCCTGTAGAAAAGGCACCTGCCGTTGCAAAGCCAGGTTGTGCAGCATACAGCATGCCCTGATTATCTGGCACACCTTCTTCGGTGAGTAGTATAGGGAGCCACCTGTAAGATTGAGGCACCAGAATCTGGCCTTCAGGAGGACAAAGGTGCGTTCTATAATCCTCCTAGTTCACCCATGTGCCTCATTGTAGCGTTCCTCTGCCCTTGTCCTGGGATTCCTCACTGGGGTCATTAGCCATGACAGGTTGGGGTAATCAGAGTCACCTGCAAATGTCGAGGGACAACTGTTAGACAGACACCAACCCTCAGGGACAACCCAATACCCAGACACCTAAATCAACTGTGTTTGGACCTTGGGCTCACCTATTAGCCACGCACAGTGCCTCAGGAGTTGCCCCATCACCCAAGGGATGCTGCTATTCCTCACAATGTAAGCTTAATCCACAGAGCTAGGATACTTGGCATTCACATGGGAGATGTACTGGTCTGCCAAACACACCATCTGCATATTCATCGAATGGTAGCTTTTCTGGTTTCTGTACGCCTGTTCATTCCTGCGGGGGGACAAATTGCACATGTGTACCATCAATGGCAGCAATGATGTTGTGGATATGTCCCAGGGCATAGAAGTCACCTTTCACTGTGGGCAAATCCTCTACCTGAGGGAAAACGATGTAGCTGTGCATGTGTTTCAGCAGGTCAGATAACACTCTGGACAACACATTAGAGAACATTGGCTGGGACATCCCTGATGCCATGGCCATTGTTGTTTGAATAGACCCACTGGCCAGGAAATGGAGTACAGCCGAAACCTGCACAAGAGGGGAGATTCCTGTGGGATGGGGGATAGCTGAAATCAGGTCTGGCTCCAACTGGGCACACTGTTCCAGGATTGTTGCACGATCAAGTCTGTATGTGATAATGATGTGTCTCCCTTCCATTGTCGACAGGTCCACCAGCGGTCTGTACACCAGAGGATGCCGCCATCCCATCACCTGCCCCACCAGACGTGCCCTATGGAAGAGAACAGCGAGCAGAGGGTCATTCAACACTTAGATATCACAATGTGTTATTTGCTAAAACGTAGAGAAATCGCAATGTGCCGGTATCTGTCTGTATTCCGGGCCTAGATAGGTGTGACACCGTTTTTTTCAATCCCATGTGGCCCCCTGAAATAGCGGCTGCCTGACCTGTAAGGTGAGACAAGGGGAAATGAGGTAACTGCGCTGGCATTGTACACCGTCGTGGTGGACGGTCGAACACTGTGGTGCAATTCAGCATTGGTTAACATTGGGCCCTATGGATCCCAGGAGCCAATGACGATGTACTCCGGGGGTGACGGTACACACCGCCACGGATGTTGCCACCATTTTTTTACTCTTCACTCACTTGATACCTGACCTTCAACAGGAGAGGACCTACATTGCAAGTGCTGCTGTGACCTGTTTCTGGAAGCGATGATGGGTACAGTGTCTGGGGAAAGGGCGCTTGTCTTTACTTCGGAGGAGTTGGAGATACTGGTGGATGGGGTCCTCCCCCAGTACACGCAACTGTACGGTCCTCCAGACAAACAGGTGAGTACACTGTGAGCATGATGGATGGGTGGGACATGAATGTATGGAGTGGGGTGGATGGAAAATATGGGGGGGGTGGGCTGAGGCCAGCATGTGAGGATGGTCAGTGTATGTTTTTCTGGGCCAGGGTGAGCAGTTGTGGCAATGAGTAAGAAGAACCAGACGGGGGAGTAAAATCCATTGTTACTTCACTTTTCCTCTAGGTCAGCGCCCACCAGAAGAAGGGTATTTGGTGTGCCATCGCCAAGGACGTCCGGACCCTGGGGGTCTACCAAAGACGGAGCACCCACTGCTGGAAAAGATGGGAGGACCTGTGCCGCTGAGCAAGAAGACGGCGGAGGCCCAGCTGGGGATGGCCTCCCAACGTGGAAGGGGTACACTCTAATTCAGCTGACTCTGCATGCTTTATGAGGTGTCTGGGTGTTCGAAGTGGGCTGTGGGTTCCCCCAGGCCAGGGCGAACTTGGTAGGCTAGGTCCCTTGTTAGGCAGGCACTGTGGCACCCCAACCCCACTACTGGTAATAGCCATCTACACCTAGTCAGTCTCCTGTGACTTCCAGGTGTGCAGCAATTGGGCTTAGGCCTCGTCCCCCATGGGCATGTGAATTTTCTAGGAACAGTTAGTGCATGGCTTAGTGCATAGGGCTGCTCCCTGTGTGTTGTGTCAACGGTAGTGGTGTTGCATGCACTGAACATGTGTTTCTTCTGTTTCCCCCCCCTTTTTGTTTTGTCTCCCTGTTCTTGTGTGCAATAGCATCATCTGGCGAAGTTGCAGTGGCACCAGAGCAGGAGGGAGCTGCAACCCACTTGGCCCTGGAGGGTGAAGCAACAGAGTCTGAAGCCACCAGTGGGATGGAGGGTGAGGGGAGCTCCACGACAGGGACAGGAGCATACACCAGCGACTCCTCCTCTGATGGGAGCTCCCTTGCAGTGGCAGGCGCCTCTGTGCCCACTGCATCAACAGGTACAGCCGCCACCCCCTCTACCAGCATCGCCCTCCCAGCAGCCCCTCAGCGTGTGTCCCGTGCCCGCTCACCCAGGAGGGTGGGCATCTCCTTTGCCCCAGGCACCTCAGGCCCTGCCCCAGTCAGCCCTGCTGCCCTCAGAGAGAAGGCAATTGACCTCCTGAGATCCCTCACTGTTGGGCAATCAACCATTTTGAATGCCATCCAGGGTTTTGAGAGGCATTTGCAACAAACAAATGCATACCTGGAGGGCATTCATTCTGGGCAGGCGGCCCATTAGAGAGCATTTCAGGCTCTGGCCTCAGCACTGATGGCAGCTATTGTCCCTGTGCCCAGCCTCCCCCCTCCAACTTCCTCCACCCCGACCCAATCCCCTGTACCTCAGCCTATCCCAAGCACGCCATCAGCCCAGCATGCACACTCATCAACACACAAGAGTGGACATGGCAAACATAAGCACCACACATTCCACAAGCACTCACACAAGCATCATCCCCATGCAGACACAGCAATATCCACTGCCTCCACTGTGTCCCCTCCTCCACGTCCTCCTCCTCCCTTCCTGTCTCGTCTCCACTCACACCTGCATGCACTACCTCCTCAACCACTACCTCCATCACCAGAACACCCATCACCACACACCGCTCACGTGCAATCACCTCCCCAATCACCACCCCCACTACCATGCACACATCCCCAGTGTCCTCTCCCAGTGTGTCTGTGAGCCCTCCTCCCAAAGTACACAAACGCAGGCACACACCCACCCAACAGCCATCCACCTCACAATAGCCTCCGGGCCATGCACCTTCACCCAAATTCAGCAAATGTGCACCTCCTACAACCACTACATCTTCCTTCGCTCCCAAACCCCCTCAATCTTCTTGTCCCAGTGTGTCTAAGAAGCTTTTCCTGGCTAACATTGACCTATTCACTACACCTCCCCCGTTCTTCACCTAGGGCCAGGCTTTCCAGGTCCCAGCCCGTCAGCCACCAAATCCCCAGGCCCAGTGGTGCCAGCAACTGCAGGGTCATCGAGTACGCCACCCATCAGGGCTGCCAGTGTGCCACCTTGCGAGAGCAAGGACATTCCGCCACCTTCCAAGATGAAGAAAGTGCTCACATCCCAGAGGGAGAAGTCACACCTGATAGCCACCAAGGACTCCGCCAAAACAAAAGTGGACAGCGGCAAGACACCTGCGGCACCATCAAAGGTGGGGAAAGGACAAAAGCAGAACAGCAGGTCAGGACAGGGCACTGTGGCACCGCCTGAGGGACTACTGTCACCCTTTCTGTCAACGACTACACAAACCTGCACCACCACCAGCACCGCCACCTGCACAGCCACTTGCACCACCACCTGCACAGCCACCCACACCAACACCTGCACGTCTGCAGCCTTGGCAACAGTCCCCAGCATCTTCCCCAGTGGGCAGTAGTCCGAGGCTGTAGGAGACGTCCTGCTGTGTCCCTCAATAGGTGCTGACACATGCACCCCTGCCAGCACCACCGCCACAGACACCGCCGCAAGCACCGCCACCAGCCCTTTGACGTGCTTGGACAGTGGCATGGCTACCATCCCCAGTGGGCAGCCGTCTGAGGCTGGAGGAGACTTCCTGGACCCTGCCCAGCTTCCATTTGGCATGAATCTCATCACTGTTTGCACCTGCAGGTGGAAGGTGAAGTCGCAGCAGGGTGGGGTATGTCTCTGCCTCCATGCGTATCATGCTACCTGTTCGTAGGCAATCTCGTGGCAAACACACCCAGGTGAGGGAATGGGTCCTGCCACACTGCATGTGGAGCACTCTGGACACAAGGCCCCCTCCAGAACAGGTGGAGAATAGCATCCACTACCTCAGTCCTTGGCAGGATGAAGCACTCTGGGCACAAGGCCCCGTCCAGAACCAGTGGAGAAAAGCATCAACTACCTCAGTGCTTGGCAGGATGAAGCACTCTGGGCACAAGGACCCCTCCAGAACCAGTGGAGACTGTTATCCACTTGAGAGACTGTGACTTTTCACTCCCCAGGATAAAGCAGTGGGCAAACCACCCACTGGAAAGACTTGAGAGACTGGCTTTGCGCTCCCCAGGATAAAGCAGTGGGCAAAACACCCATTGGAAATACTTGAGAGACTGTGGCTTTGCACTCCCCAGGATAAAGCAGTGGGCAAACCACCCACTGGAAAGACTTGAGAGACTGTGGCTTTGCACTCCCCAGGATACAGCAATGGGCATGGAGCCCCCTCGAGGAGCAGTGGCGTTGTGCGTTCATCCGGCTGAGGTGCCCCCCCCTCCCCCCTGAGGTGCCTGTTTATTTTCGATCTGATGCCCCTGCAGTGTTCTCTCCGTTTCGAGTCAGGTATCTTGTGTGGGCTTCGCCCATGCATTTTGGGACCACTGGTCGACGGACAATGATTGGTACACTATCCAGACTTGTGTAGTTGGTGTACATATTTGTATATACTGATTGTTGAACTTTCACTATCTGATTTTTCATGATTACAATCATTACAATCATTTAATTTTGTTCTAGCGTTCTTCCAGGGGGTGTATATGTAATGTTGCTGCATGTATTTGTGTGTATGGTGTTGTGGGTGAGGGTGGGGGTGGGGGTATGCATGTTGCGTGTGTGTGTGTCACTCTCTTTTCCCTCCCCCCTCCCCTGTGTTGTAGGTGCAGTACTCACCGTGATCGTCAATAGCGTCTGTCCTGCTCCTGATACAGCAGGAGGAAGGCCAGCCTAGGCAGTACATGTAACTCGGGCTCCATAGTGTCAAGAGGTGAGTGGTTTCCCTTCTGTGTACTGTTTCTGCCGTGCTTTTGATAGCATTGGTTCCGCCCCGAAAAAGGTGGCAGATAGGCCTCTTGTAATACAGTGGGCAGTACTTTGTCCACCGCCAGTTTGTTGGCGGTTACCGCCGCGGTATTGTGGCGGTCGGCGTGTTAAAGTGGCTATCTATGTTGGCGGTTTCCGCCATGGTCGTGATTCCATTTTTTTCCACTGGCCTGTTGGCGGTATTACCGCTGCTTTACCACCGTCCGCCAGGGTTGTAATGAGGGCCCTAGTGTGTTCTGAGAAACTTGCTGTACTTTACTCCTGTTTTCGTGGGCTCTTGGGTGGAGGGTTTACTTTCCTTTGGTGTTTTCTGACACTCCTAGCACCCCTCTACACACTACACTTGCCTAGGTGGAAAACTGACATTCGCATTCCACTATTTTAGTATATGGTTTGCGTTCCGCCCTATGCCCAGTGTAACATATGGGGGGTCATTCTGACCCTGGCGGTAAATACCGCCAGGGCGGAGGTTGGCGGTAGCACCGCCAACAGGCTGGCGGTGCTCCGCCGGGCATTCTGACCGCGGCGGTACAGCCGCGGCCAGAAGCGGAAAGCCGGCGGTGTACCGCCGACTTTCCGCTGCCCATGGGAATCCGCCATGGGGATTCTGACACCCCATACCGCCATCCTGTTCCTGGCGGTTCGCCCGGCAGGAACAGGATGCCGGTATGGGGTGTCGTGGGGCCCCTGGGGGCCCCACAAAGAATTTCAGTGTTTGCTTTGCAGACACTGAAATTCGCGACGGGTGCAACTGCACCCATCGCACCTTCCCACTCCGCCGGCTCCATTCTGAGCCGGCTTCCTCGTGGGAAGGGTGTTTCCCGCTGGGCTGGCGGGCGGACTTTCGGCGGTCGCCCGCCAGCCCAGTGGGAAACCCAGAATGACCGCCGCGGTCTTTTGACCGCGGTACGGTCTTCTGGCGGTTCCCGCTTGGCGGGCGGCTACTGCCGCCCGCCAAGCTTAGAATCAGGGCCATGGTGTTTTTCACTGTTTGCACTATTTTATTACTGTTTACTTACCTCATTTTGGTTACTAGTGTATATTTTGTTTATCATAAGGGAGTATAGCCTGTAAGATATTTTTGGCCTTGTGTCACTGAAATAAAGTACCTTTAATTTTGGTAACACCGAGTAGTGTCTTTATTGTGTGTGAGTACTGTGTGACTACAGTGGTATTTCAAGAGATTTGCATGTCTCCTAGTTCAGCCTTGGCTGCTCTGCCTAGAGCTACCTCTAGACAGCCTGGCTTCTAGACACTGCCTACATTTCACTAAGGAGGGATAACTGGACCTGGTATAAGGTGTAAGTACCTTAGGCACCCACTACAAACCAGGACAGCCTCCTAAACATGGTAATGGCATACGTGGTAATGACACATGAGTGGTTAAGGCTGTGTGGTAATGGCATGCTGGGTTCAGCCTTCATTGTAAAGGTGTTTCCCACACAGCACTAACCATAATTTCATTGACAAAATGAATCTTTTAATTTTACTTTGTTCTAAATTAAGAGGCAGATTTATGATGCCTAGCCCCACCTTGTGCTGCATTTGAGTAATGTTTTTATGCACATGTGGCACTAAGGTGGCATTTCCCATGCACCATATTTACAAAGTGGCGCAATGAAGCATTGCGACACTTTGTAAACCCTTGTGCCACATTATGCCTACACCAGCCATAGAGAGGCCCAGAAAAATTTCAAAATTTACTAGATTTCACTGCGCCTTTTTGAGGGGCATATTTAAGAGCCCCTAGTGCTACCATAGCAAAACCAAAGCATCATTTTTTTATGCTTAGGCGGTGATAAAGCAAAGTGGCTTTGTAAACCCTTGTGCCACATTATGCCTTGCACCATGCATAATGTATGCAAGAGGAGCGTTCTGGTGCAAGAAGGCCCACAAAAATGATGCAGTGAAATTTAACAGATTTCTCTGTGCCAGTTTTGGTGTCATTTTTATAGCCTGCTCAAAGCAGGTGTTAAGATGAAGCTCCCATAGAAACCTATGGGCCTCCTTGCACTTTGAAACACTGGCTCAAATTATTTTGGGAAATTCCAGTGTAGCAAAGCGCCACAATAACACCAAAAAGTTTGATGCTATTGTGCTAACGACCACCATGGTGCACTGTATTATAAATACTGTGAAACCATAGTGTTGTTAGGTGCCAGTAGGCAGTGCAGAAGAAGTGGCTCATCAGTTCTGATGCACCACTTTTTCTTAAATATGGGCCTCAACGTCAATATTAACATCTGCATAAGGACGGTCCCATTGAAAACAATGGACCTCTCTGTGCTTTGCTGCATTAGTGCCATGATTTATTGGAAATTTGGAAAGTAAAAAGAGTGAAAGAGATATAATATATTTAAGAAGGTTAAATGATATCACAAATTCAGACATGATGCATGCTCCAGTAGGTTGCAATGTTAAAAAATAGCCAACATGTTTTCCGTTATTTAGAATACTGTTCAAAAGTCCTTTGGTTATGTTCATTTAGCACTTTTGTATCACTAGTGGAACTTATTTGGAAAAGAGAAAAGTGTAACCTATCCCTGAACTAGGAGGGTGGGCTCTGAAATGTGTTGGGCTGTAATTTTACTGCTGGAATTGGTTTGTGCGGATTGGTGGCACGACTCGTTTCTTTGTGCACCATAATGGACATAAAATAGGAGGCAATGGATTTTGGATGTTGTAAAGTTTCGCTACCCTGCCAGAAGCTTGCCTCAATAAGTGGCCAGGATTAACAAAAAGAGTGGTGGTTTGAATTTGGAATTCCCTGCCTGCCCCCAAAGTACAAATTGATATTGGGATAGCAGATGCAAATGTAGAGCACGCCCACATATGAACTGTGATTGTGATGCTGGAGTCGGAGGACACCTGTATTTGGGTTGGAGCTGAATACGGGGTAAGTGACTGCTAGTCTATTTAAACCAGGCTATCCTTTGGGATAAAGGATACGCAGAGTGGCTTGCAGAACCGACGTGGGGCTCAGTGGAGCTACGGTTGGGTTACACAGCATAGAGTTATTACACTTAGACAATTAACAAGGTGATTGAATGAAATGGCAGCAATTAGAGAAACTAAAAGTAGTGAAGTGGCTGAAAAATTGTTTGTCCACACATCAAAAAGCACCAATGAAGGAGGTAATGAAAGAGGACAGAGTGAGTTGTAGGATAATCTATGGAAAGTTGTCAAGCAAGAACAGGCAAAATTGTGGGAAGCCACTACACTATAAATATGTGGACTATGACAGAATACCAAAAGGATTGAGCATTTTCCAGCTTTCAATAACCCTGACCCAGATATGATTGAAAAGTTGGCAGGGAATAATCACAATTGTTCTGTTGTAATGTAAAAAAATATTGATTAAATATGCAACAAGAGGTTGTCGAAAGAAATTGATAAACATACCAATATACTTAAGGAGAAATGCACTAGTGAAATTTTTTAAAGAGAAATGGGTAAATTAAACATCCTGTTGGAAAAGGCGGAAGGTGCTATTAAAGCAACAAAACAATGGAAATTTTATAGAGATGAAGTAGATTATAAAAAAGGACACATTCTAAGTTTAGGCTGGATGTTTCATTTTTTAAGAAACAACATTCAGGAGAAACTGCTGGAGGAACAGCCCTCAACTTCAACAAACCCTCCGGCTGATTTCCTTAGACAAACTATGATCTTGAGTCATGCTTAGAAAGAGCATGGAGAAAGTGACAATAGTTAAAGTGATGTGTCAGTCCGATCGGAACGTGCAGGAGTAAAATAAAAACTTTTAAAGAAATTTAACCTGATGGCACAAAGAAGGTTAAATGTACGTGGAAGCAAATGTGCACAGGGTTACAGAGGTCACAAAAGAGGTTGCAGAGCAGGTAACAAAGGAGACTGAAAGAGACAAGAAAATATGGAAAGCTCCATGGGAATCAATACAAGAGGGCAAACAGCGACAAAGTAATGAATAGAAAAACTGTGGTAAATTTATTGGATGTTGTTCTTTCAAAATTTCAGAATTAACTTTTATCTCTAGACCTTTCTTTTTTCCAACAGCAAGTTTTATTACACTACTATTCAAATGTATCTATTTAATTTCATTAGAAAATTAAAACTGAGGTGTGTCTAGGCTATGAAACCCCCTGGGAAGAGTATTGGAAAAAGGATAACCCCCTCTAATTTATAAGTAGGAGATACTGATATTCTCTACACAATAGGAGAATTGGCGGGTGATGAGAACTGAATAGAAGATCCCCTTTCAAGTTTGATAAATGTAGGTATGGATTTGGATTTAGACTGTTGGAAGGCAAGTGGTTTCAAACCTAAATCAATTTTCATGCCACAAATTGGTAATTAGTCAATTGGTGTATTTTAGAAATGCATTATAAATAAATTTACAAGAATTGAAAAGGAAAGGAAATATGGTCAAAGTAATTTAAAGAAGGAACATATTAAAGCAATGAGAGAGTTGAAGAAAAATAAAAACATTGTCATTAAAAAAATCAGATAAAGGTTGCAATGTAGTGATCTGACCATTAGATTCATATCTATGTGAGGGTAGTAGGCAGTTGAGAGATATCAGCCAATACAAGTTTTAGACTAAACAGAAATTTTATATGGCCAATTGTGAATATCGAGAAAAACAGAAGGGTTGGAAAGATCAACATTTTATAGAATGGGAAGAGTATCAATTTCTTAAATGTGATTTTCTAAAACTACCAGTACTGTATTTATTACCAAAACTACATAAAGATCTGGCAAATCTACCTGGCAAACCAATTGTTTCCTCTAGAGGAAGCATGCTAGAGACACTATGTTGACTTTTTCCTGAGACCCTTTGTACAATCTCTTACCTCATTTATTAGGGATGCATGTGTTTTTTTAATGGGGATAGAGTGTATTGTATGGGAAGTACATTACACGTTATTATGCCTTGAAGTAAGCAGCATGTATACCTGCATCCGTCATGAACTAAGCATGAAGGCAGGTAAACATTTTTTAAGAGCGCCATCATTATCGTATTTATATCATACTGAGATGCTTGCATATGTGACCAACAACTTTTTCACTTTTTGATAAGGTCACCTATAGGCAAACCGAGGGCACGGCAACGTGGACCTGCTTTGCACCTAGCTTTGTGGGTCTGTATCTTGGCTAGTGGAAGGAGCCGGTTGTCTTTATCATCTTTCAGTTTGAGTAACACATCATCCTCTAGGTGCGTATATAGAGGACATTTTCTGCATGTGGCGGGGCAACAAAGAGTAGGCCCATGAATTTGTGAGTATACTAAATGATAATTCACTAAACTTCACATTTACTAGCCATATACATTTAAATTTAACTAAAATAGAGCTTTTAGATGTACAATTGCAGATCTGTAACAACAAACTGGAAAGTGGTCTTTTACAAAACTTGCTTCATGCAGGGAGCTGTCACCGCAGGACTTTGATAGAAAGCATTCCATATGGGGAATTGCTTTGAGAAAAGAGAAATTGTAGTTCGGAGAAGGATTTTCAGGTTAGAGTGAAAACAATGAGATCAAGATTTATTGAAAAAGGATATTCTCCAAAAACCATTGAACTGGCATGTAAGGTTAAGACTGCTAGTAGACAGAGGTTGTTAGTCCCCAAGGTGAAGCAGATTGAAGAGATTCAACCAGTGATATGTATTACTTCTTTTCACAATCAGGAATGAGAAGTAAAACAAAGTCTAAAAAAATTCTAGGAGATACTGAAGAAAAAAGAACATTTGGTTGAACATATTGAAGATGGACCACAGATCTCTTTTAGGAGATGCACATCTTTAAATGATACACTTTGTGAGAGTTTAGTTGAATCAAATGAGATTAACAGACAATCAATGATAGAGGGCTTTTATACATGTGGTACATGTACAGCATGTAAATATAGTACTAGTTGCATATTGATCAAATTGTCAAAAGAAAGTCAACAATGTGAAAAGAAGAAACACCTCACTTGCAATTCAGAATGTTGTGTTTTTGCACTAATTTGTCCATGTGAAAAATATTATATTGGAGACACAATTCATGCAGCCACAAAAAGAGTGTTTGAGCACATGAGAGTCATAACTAATGAGGAAAAACAACATCCTATTGCCAAGCATGTTGAACTATACCATCAGAAAAACATTAGTTTGTTAAGGTTCTCTGTGTTAGACATAATTTCAAATCATATTAGAGGAGGCAACAGAGTGCAGGAATTCAGAAGATTAGAGTCTAAATCAATTATCATCAAGTCTAGGACTTTATATTCAGGAGTCTTAAATATGGATGAGGAATTCCCAGTTCATGTAGGCTGATGAGTAGAGACGCAAACTGTATTGTTCCATAGGTTATGGTTTTCATGAAAGTATTATTTATCAATTTTCAGGTAGGTCCTTCTTAGTTTTCAAGAATTCGTGTTTTTTAGGATGACATTTATAAGGTGGTAGGCAATGTATAGTTTTTTGGGGAGAATTGCCTTGTTTTATTGTATATTTATTTACAGAAATGAATCAGGACAAAAAATGGATTAAGGAATGCAAGAGCCTAATATATCTAGCCCAGCTGGGCTTTAGGGAAATAAAAATATGAAAGATATTTAAGAGCTGTATTGGAAAGTTTATTATCTTTCTTCCTTTCATTTTGAAGCCAATTGTGATATTAGCCCACTTGGGCAAAATAGTTTGTTTATTATATTTTTTGCTTATTGAATTATGAATGAGCCATGGTAATGGAAAGGTATAACTGAAGGTTATACAAACATGTATTAAATGATATGAGATATATTATGTTATTTTTGAAGTAAAAAATGGTTGGTAATGGATTGCCCACTTTGGCGGAATTCGTTTTATATATGCATGATATCATTTCAATAATTTTGCTTATCTAGTTATCACAATTGGGAAAGCAAAAAGAATAAAAGAGATATGATATATTTAAGAAGCTTAAATGAGATGGTCAAAATCTGAAAATTATACAAGCTCAAGTAAGTTGCAATGTTACAAAATGGGGGACATGATTTCCGATATTTAGAACACTGTATAAAAGTCCTTTGTTTACGTTTATTTAGCACTTTAGTATCACATGTGGTATTTAATTGGAAGAAAGTGTAACCTAACCAGTGAACAAGGAACGTGGGCTCCAAAACGCCTTGGGATATGATTTTGTTTCTGGAATTGATTTGAAATAAACACACTGTGCAGATTGGAGTCGTGGCTCATTCCTTTGCATTTCATAATGTATGTGAAATAGGAGGAAATGAATCTTGGATGTTGTTAGAGTTTGCAACCCTGCTGAGAATTCTCTGCAATAAGTGCCTGTGAATTAGTGATAAGAGTGGTGATATATATCTATAGGTCAAACCAGGGTCCTTTCAGGGTTAGAGTGACACATAAATTATGCAAAAAACAAAGGAGAACTCTGGGAAGTTCACAATTTAGGTCGAGAGCTGCTCTAGTAAGGAGCACTCTGCAACACCAGCGACACTCTAGATTTGCTCACCTCAAATGTCTGCTTATCTAGCAAAGTTTTTAAGCATAGGATCAGCACAATGCTACCCTCGCCGAGCTAGATAGTGACAAAGGGGCATATTTATACTCTGTTTGCGCCGAACGTGCGTCAAAATTTTTGACGCACAATCGGCGCAAACCCTGCCCCATATTTATACTTTGACGTCCGACCCCGCGGGCATCAACATTCCACCATGTGTGTCATTTTTTGGAAGGGGGAACCAGCCTTGCGTTAATTATATGCAAGGTAGGCGTTCCCTTCCAAAAAATGACTTTAAGGCCTGTGCCCCTTATTTATACTCTGGCGTCATTTTGACGCACAGGAGGGGGTGGGCCTTAAAAAACAGCGCACAGCCTGATGTGCGCCATTTTTTAACGTCTGGGTCAGGGCAAGCGTTAAGGGACCTGTGGGCTCGGAAGGAGCCCAGAGGTGCCCTCCCCTGCCCCCAGGGACACCCCCTGCCACCCTTGCCCACCCCAGGAGGACACCCAAGGATGGAAGGACCTATCCCAGGGAAGTAAAGGTAAGTTCGGGTAAGTATTTTTTTCCGATTTTTTTTGTGGCATAGGGGGGCCTGATTTGGGCCCCCCAACATGCCACTATGCCCAACGACCATGCCCAGGGGACATAAGTCCCCTGGGCATGGCCATTGGGCAAGGGGGCATGACTCCTGTCTTTGCTAAGACAGGAGTCATGTCAATGGAGGTTGGGCGTAAAAAAAATGGCGCAAATCCTGTTTGAGGCCTGAATTTTGCCTCAGACCTGACGTGCACCATTTTTTGACGCACAACCCCCATTTTCCCATACACCGGCGCTGCCTGGTGTGAGTCATTTTTTTTTTACGCACACCAGTCCGCAGCGCCGGCTAACGTCATTCCATTAATAAGGCACCCGCATGGTGCGTTGGAATGGCGCTAGCCGGCGGTAACATTTTTGACGCACAACTGCGTTGGCGCAGTTGTGTGTCAAAAAGTATAAATATGGGTCAAAGTCTTTTGCCATTTGTACAGCAAAATCTTTAAGCATAGGATTGACATAGTGTCATCTTTGCTGAGCTGTAAAATGACAAAAGCCATTTACCACTCCAGGCACAGTATTACAGCTTTGTTCTGGTCAAATACCGTCCAAGCCAACCTGGAATGAGTAAAGCAACCCCTGACACGTGTTTCGCTCTCATTAGAGCTCTTCAGAGGGGTATAGCTTTTTCCAGACACAAGGGAGCACCCAGTATAAGTCAAACCAAGGCCCTTTCAGGGTTAGAGTGACACATAAATTATGCAAAAAACAAAGGAGAACTCTGGGAAGTTCCCAATTTAGGGGGAGAGTAGCTCTAGTAAGGAGCACTCTGCAACACCAGCGACACTCTAGATTTGCTTACCTCAAATGTCTGCTTATCTAGCAAAGTTTTTAAGCATAGGATCAGCACAGTGCTATCCTCGCCGAGCTAGATAGTGACAAAGTCTTTTGCCATTTGTACAGCAAAATCTTTAAGTATAGGATTGACATAGTGTCATCCTCGCCGAGCTGTAAAATGACAAAAGCCATTTACCACTCCAGGCACAGTATTACAGCTTTGGACTGGTCAAATACCGTCCAAGTCAATTTGGAATGAGTAAAGCAACCCCTGACATGTGTTTCGCTCTCATTAGAGCTCTTCAGAGGGTTATAGCTTTGTCCAGACACAAGGGAGCTCCCAGTATAAGTCAAACCAAGGCCCTTTCAGGGTTAGAGTGACGCATAAATTATGCAAAAAAACAAAGGAGAACTCTGGGAAGTTCCCAATTTAGGTGGAGAGCTGCTCTAGTAAGGAGCACTCTGCAACACCAGCAACACTCTAGATTTGCTCACCTCAAATGTCTGCTTATCTAGCAAAGTTTTTAAGCATAGGATCAGCACAGTGCTATCCTCGCCGAGCTAGATAGTGACAAAGTCTTTTGCCATTTGTACAGCAAAATCTTTCAGCATAGGACTGACATAGTGTCATCCTCGCCGAGCTGTAAAATGACAAAAGCCATTTACCACTCCAGGCACAGTATTACAACTTTGGACTGGTCAAATACCGTCCAAGCCAACCTGGAATGAGTAAAGCAACCCCTGAGCCTGGAGTGGTAAATGGCTTTTGTCATTTTACAGCTCGGCGAGGATGACACTATGTCAATCCTCTACTTAAAGTAAAAAAAAAAAAATATATATATATATATATATATATATATGTATATATATATATATATAGAGAGAGAGAGAGATATCATCTCCTTAAAAATGTATTTTGCCTAATACTTCTAACCTCTAAAACAACAGGTACATATTTCTGAGGAGCTTTGTGTTACGTTTTTGCCACGTAATGTACATGTGCAATGCAAACCCCAAATGCGATTAATGAAGCAACGCAAGGCCACTTTGCATGGCCCTGAGTGGCTTCATAAATCTGGACTAAAGCAATGCAGCACAAATAGATGGAGGAATATGTTTCAGGGAATTTATTTTGTGCAATAAGGTGCCCTTCTTACACAAAAACAATCCTGAATGTAATGAAGGTACCACTACACCATGATGCAGATGTGCCTGCATTAGTAATTTGAAGACAAAAGGTCTCCAGTGCAGGGGAAAAGGCAGGACTTTATTATAATAATGCACATCCCTGCCCTCTCCCTGTCATGCAGTGCAGCGCAGCAAGGTGACTTGTTGCGCTCAGCTGCATTTCTTTTTTCATAAATATGCCCCCCAGACCTGCCCTCCTATCCTTAGCCCACTAGTTTCAAACCTGCTTTAATATCTAAATGCTCATTATTTTACACTTGTTTCTCATGAAATACTGTAACTTTGATTGCTCCTATTTCAATAAGATAGCATTCAGGGGTGCCTCACTTTTGTCCTAAATACTAATGTTTAGCTCTCTAGTTGTTCATTGAAACTGTTGACAATCTGATAAGATAGTAGTAAATCAGTCAAAAATATGTATTCAACATTTGCAATTAAATAACATTAAACAACCAAATGCAGTTTCACATTTTAAAATCTTAAAATCATATAACATTAAAATATTTACAATTATAAGTCATCTACAAATCTAAAACATTCAGCATTTAAAGTGCTTCAACCAATTCATACCATTCCCTATTTGCTGAGGGAGATCTAAAAAAATTCAGTACAGAATGACAAGTTTCAACTGTGGACAATTTTTGAATATGCTCAATTGTGCCCTTAAAATGTCCAACGTGTGTCTTACAAAGCATTGACAATATAAAAACAGATCTTGAAGCAGAATACAATTTGCAAAATAATATAAAGTTGCATGTGCTCTGCTTTGACATAGAGTCACAAGGAGGGATAGGTAAGTCTTTTATCCAAGTGCACCGTATTGAAAATGACACTCTGAAATGAATTAAATTCAGCCTGACCAATGTTAGATAGGAATGAGGTGATGAGTTCTCAAACCATAGTAAGTAAGGCTCTACGATATCTGTTGTTGAAATTTGAATAGAGGGCTCAACAGTTTTCATTTTCGAAGCAGCCCTTAATCTATATGCCACAGCAGACTCCCAATAACAATGTTTTGCTCTCTCTTTGAATTCTCAGAGAGAGTTTGGGGATTTGAAAACATGTTGCTGAGGCTCAAAGTTTGAAAGGTCATTGTTAAATAGATGAGCCACGGAATCCTATTCATGTTAACCAAATTTAAGCAATCAGCCAGGCAGTCTCGCACCAAACTAGCCTCTTGGTTTCTCCAACATTTTATCCAGTGGAGAAGTGGGGATACACAAATTTGTTCCTCTAGCTACTTGATACCTTATTCCTTGTGACTAATGAGGTTAGCAATACTCTTAGGTACACTCAGCAATCTGTGTGAATTTATTTTCAATTTGTTGTTGTAAATCTACTTTACAGTATCCCCATACTCCCACCCCACACATGGCTGCCATTATGCATTAATATTTATAAAGAGTTGCCATCTGAGATATGAGTTTGTGACCTAATTTACGGGCAAATCAAAAAATCGCCCACTATATTCCTTTCAAATTGTTTGTACTTGGCTTTCTTATGGAACATCCATGACAGTGAGGAACTCAAAAACAAGCCTAAGTAACAGAAGTACTTCACCTTTTCAAGAATGTCCCCTCTTTTTAAACTGTCTCGACTTAGTGTTCGGGGACCACTTGTCATAATATAAGATTTGGCAAAATTGACTTTTAAATCCAGATCCTGCATGAAGACGAAAAAAGGTCTAAAAGGCCTTGAAGACGATTTACCGTTCAGGAGATCAACACTGAATCGTCTGGATACAGGAGTGTGGGAAAACTGGGCTGATTGCAGAAGCACCCTAACTTTTTGCCCCCCATTTTTTAATTATGCTTGTGTTTTTCTGCCTTTGATTGTGCCCTGGGCACTGCTGACCAGTCCCAGGCCTGTGCTCTGATCAAAATGATTATGCAAATTAGGCTAATTGGAATTGACTATGTCAACCCTACATGTAAGTCCCTAGAATATGGTAGGGAATGTAGGTTTAGGGACCCCAGCATAGGTAGCGCACCCATAGGTGCAATGCTGTGGTGCCTAGGGTCATTTTAAAGGTAGGCCTGCCATGCTGGCTGCTTTTAGGTTACAATTAACCCTAAACTTGACTTTGGAATTAAAAGTACTTCCAAAGACTTAAACTTTCTTATTTTTACATATAACCTACCATTAAGGTGTGCCATAGGAGCCCCCTTGCTCCTAGGGTTGGGGGCAGTGTAACTATAAGCAGGGACTTTATAAAAGATTTTGTATAAGCCCTAGTGAGTGAAAACTAGCTAAATGTGTTTTCCCTTATTGTAGTGAATGGGCTCCATAGGCTAACACGGAGAAACTTTATTTTTAATTAATACATCTCAAAAGGAGCTAAATATTTCAAGTTTGATATCACACTTATTGTTATAATAAATTCAACAACTTGCCATTGTTGAATTGAATATAACTAACTCAGGGAAAGAGTTTTAGAACTCTACCTGAAAGTTGCCAACTTCAGCCCTGTAGTGCCCTTGGCCAGCCTCTGGTAGCCTGGCCAGGCTGCCTTGATGAGGTGTGAAGGGGCCTGGGTAGAGGACAAAGGAAGTGCCTGGGGCAGGAGAACTGCCTCAGCAGATGGTGAAAAAGGATGGGGGGAGAGCAGCTAAACTGTACTTCAAAGGACAGAAGGACATTTGGGACCAGCAAGTGGACCTCACCCATTTCCTGCAAAACCAGCCAGCCAGGTGCCTCCTGATTAGATAGGAGAGGGCTGGAAATGGGTTTGTTAAGGGAGCTCAGCCAGACCTAATCTCTGAGAGTGAATTTTTGCCATCTTTGATTTTTTGAGAATGCTGCACCCTGGGATTGATTTTTGCCACACTTCCCAAGAAGTGGTCACTCAAGAGGGTGGTGGTCTGCGTGTGATTGGTCAAGAGCCCCGCCCCCACACTTTCCACTTGAAGAACAAGGATAAAATTTCCTGAGCTGCACCCCTACCTCAGATCTCTACTAGGAACAAGACAAAGAAGAAGAAGGACTGCCCTGCTGGACCCCCGACCAGCACCCGGACACTGCACTCTGAAGGACTTCACCAGCAGCACACTTGGGCTTCACCACTAAAATGACTTTGCCTGTCTTTAACTGCTTCAATAAGGGACTCCCTGTTTGCTACAGGTAACAAATAGCTGACCAGAGTCCCCTGCATCAAGCCCTGAAGATTCTGAACAGCTGACCAGTGGGCATTTTTGGATTTAAGCCAGGCGCATTCTGGGAGTTGGATACCTACCCCTCAAGGAGCAACTTAGGGCTTCAGGAACCTTAAGGTGAGTTGTGGACTCCTAAAGGACCTTCAAAGACCTTCCAGAAAAAGATCCAGAAGTTTGGAGAAGATTGGAGCACTTTTGGGAAAAAAGCTCCATTAGTGGACCAACCCGGCATTGTGAGTCACGCCGATTTACTTTGACCGCAACCCGGCCTAACTTGCAGGTTCGCCCTGCTCAAAAGCCCCAGAGCCCCTTACTTCCAGGGTTTCACTGAGGGCTCATGGAAAGGCAATCCGATGTCATTGACTCGAAATTGGCTTGCTGTTGAGGGTCGTTTGACATCAGAGAGAAAAAGCTCCAAAAAAGTTGCTACGTTCCAATGTAAAAAGTTGACTGAGGCTTCCTACACAGCATTTCCAAAGAGGGCTCCGGGGAGGTCAGCTTCAATTTCAAGTTTGTCACAGGCAAATATTTCCGTCACAAAAAATCAACTAATTCTGAAAGTAGAATTCTTCACCAAAGTCTCCTTTGCCTCATATCCAAAGAGTGCTCTAGGGAAGTCGGATCTGAGTTGCAACTTCTTCCCTGTGAAGAAAATGTTCAAGAAAAAGACTAATGGCCTGATTACAACTTTGGCGGAGGGGGTTAGTCCGTCCCAAATGTGACAGATATCCCGCCCTCTGTATTATGAGTCTATTGTATCCTATGGAACTCGTAATACGGTGGGCGGGATATCTGTCACATTTGAGACGGATTAACCCCCTACGCCAAAGTTGTAATCAGGCCCTAAGTCACAAGTTAAAACTTTGACTGAGGCCTACCGCTCAATGTGGCCTATCAGGGCTCCATCACAGTGGGCCTCAAATTTTGAATCTGCCCTGGTGGACTGCAACCAGATGTGCAGATTGCCGTTTTAGTTTCTATGCGCTAAAAAACACTTATTCTTTAAAAAATTACATCTCTACTCCCCTTTATTGGATTTTGGTCCTTTGATTGTAATTTTTAAAAATAACTTTGTGTTTTGTGTTTTACTTATTTACTGTTTTGTGATTTTAAATGCTTTACATAGCTGTCTCCTAAATTAAGCCGGAGTAAGTCATTCAGATAGGGAGCTTAAAGAGCCCACTTCACCCTGTAGTAATGGTGCCTCTTGTGCTGCTTCTTCAACTTGAATGCCCTTTTCTTGCAAAGAATTACTGTCCTTCGGGCATCAATCATTTAAAACAATAGAACTCCATGGATCAAAGCGATTTGATATGGGGACATTTAAGTGTGCTCGTAAAGGTGAAAGAATGGTCTTGGAAATTTGTGTCACCTATGGATTATCCGAGAATAGTACAGATGAATTGTTAAAGTATTCTGCCTTGGGTCCTCACGCAATAGTGCAAGTCAGCTAAAAAACACCTCACCAAACAGTGACCTCTAAAATTAATCACTATGCAATTTCCCACAGAAGATGTCCTAGTTAGTCCCACCAATTTCACTCTTCATGCATAAAGAATTTCACTGTTCAAATCTTCGGGGAATCCTGATTTTACTCTCAACCAGTGGTTTGTCTTTCTCATTAATGCCATTGTGTTTCACTATCACTCGGGGCTAATGGTTGCACATTCTCCAATATTAAAACATACAGCACACTTTTGAGATGCAAGTGCAGGGTCCCTTCTAAACTAACAGTAGTAGAGCGTGGGCAATTTAAATTCAAGTTTTGCTCTCTCAAGGTGTGAGTCTGCTCATTTTGTGGGATTTATGTCTGAGCTGTAAGATGGCCAGGTTCTCTTGTACTCAGCTTGTACATATCACTATCTGCATTCCCTGAATCTATCTCACTAAGGTGTTTTCTAGGCAATAAAGTATCCCTGCTTGCTTTTTTAAGGGAGCTCAGCCAGACCTAATCTCTGAGAGTGAATTTTTGCCATCTTTGATTTTGGGAGAATGCTGCACCCTGGGATTGATTTTTGCCACACTTCCCAAGAAGTGGTCACTCAAGAGGGAGGTGGCCTGCGTGTGATTGGTCAAGAGCCCTGCTTTTCACTGCCCACACTTTCCACTTCAGGAACAAGGAAAACATTTCCTGAGCTGCACCCCTTCCTCACATCTTTACTAGGAACAAGGCAAAGAAGAAGAAGGACTGCCCTGCTGGACCCCGGACCTGCACCCGGACACTGCACTCTGAAGGACTTCACCAGCAGCACACTTGGGCTTCACCACTAAAATGACTTTGTCTGTCTTTAACTGCTTCAATAGGGGACTCACTGTTTGCAACAGGTAACAAAAAGCTGACCAGAGTCCCCTGCATCAAGCCCTGAAGATTCTGAACAGCTGACCAGTGGGCATTTTTGGATTTAAGCCAGGTGCATTCTGGGAGTTGGATACCTAGCCCTCAAGGAGCAACTTAGGGCTTCAGGAACCTTGAGGTGAGTTGTGGACTCCTAAATGACTTTCAAAGACCTTCCAGAAAAAGATCCAGAAGTTTGGAGAAGATTGGAGCACTTTTGGGAAAAAAGCTCCATTAGTGGACCAACCCGGCATTGTGAGTCCCGACAATTTACTTTGACCGCAACCAGGCCTAACTTGCAGGTTCGCCCTGCTCAAAAGCCCCAGAGCCCCTTACTTCCAGGGTTTCACTGAGGGCTCATGGAAAGGCAATCCGATGTCATTGACTCGAAATTGGCTTGCTGTTGAGGGTCGTTTGACATCAGAGAGAAAAAGCTCCCAAAAACGTTCTACGTTCCAATGTAAAAAGTTGACTGAGGCTTCCTACACAGCATTTCCAAAGAGGGCTCCAGGGAGGTCAGCTTCAATTTCAAGTTCGTCACAGGCAAAGATTTCCGTCATAAAAAATCAACTAATTCTGAAAGTAGAATTCTTCACCAAAGTCTCCTTTGCCTCATATCCAAAGAGTGCTCTAGGGAAGTCGGATCCGAGTTGCAACTTCTTCCCAGTGAAGAAAACTTTCAAGAAAAAGACTAATGGCCTGATTACAACTTTGGCGGGGGGGTTAGTCTGTCCCAAATGTGACGGATATCCCGCCCTCTGTATTATGAGTCCATTGTATCCTATGGAACTCGTAATACGGTGGGCGGGATATCCGTCACATTTGGGACGGATTAACCCCCTCCGCCAAAGTTGTAATCAGGCCCTAAGTCACAAGTTAAAACTTTGACTGAGGCCTTCCGCTCAATGTGGCCTATCAGGGCTCCATCACAGTGGGCCTAAAATTTTGACTCTGCCCTGGTGGACTGCAACCAGATGTGCAGATTGGCGTTTTAGTTTCTATGCGCTAAAAAACACTTAGGCCCATATTTATACTTTTTGACGCACAACTGCGCCAACGCAGTTGTGCGTCAAAAATGTTACCGCCGGCTAACGCCATTCCAAAGCGCCATGCGGGCGCCTTATTTATTGAATGACGTTAGCCGGCGCTGCGGACTGGTGTGCGTGAAAAAAAATCACTCACACCAGGCAGCGCCGGCGTAGGGGAAAATGGAGGTTGGGCGTCAAAAAATGGGGCAAGTCAGGTCTGAGGCAAAATTCAGGCCTCAACCCGATTTGCGCCATTTTTTTTTACGCCCAACCTCCATTGACATGACGCCTGTCTTAGCAAAGACAGGAGTCATGCCCCCTTGCCCAATGGCCATGCCCAGGGGACTTATGTCCCCTGGGCATGTTCATTGGGCATAGTGGCATGTAGGGGGGCCCAAATATGGCCCCCCTACATGCCACAAAAAATAAACGATAAAAAATACTTACCCCAACTTACCTCAACTTCCCTGGGATGGGTCCCTCCATCCTTGGGTGTCCTCCTGGGGTGGGCATGGGTGGCAGGGGGTGTCCCTGGGGGCATGGGAGGGCACCTCTGGGCTCCTTCTGAGCCCACGGGTCCCTTAACGCCTGCCCTGTCCCAGGCGTTAAAAAACTGCGCCCATCAGGCTGGGCGCCGTTTTTTAAGGCCTGCCCCCTCCTGTGCGTCAAAATGATGTCAGAGTATAAATAAGGGGCACAGGCCTTAAAGTCATTTTTTGGAAGGGAACGCCTACCTTGCATATAATTACCGCAAGGCTGGTTCCCCCTTCCAAAAAATGACGCACATGGTGGAACTTTGACGCCTGAGGGGTCGGACGTCAAAGTATAAATATGAGGCAGGGTTTGCGCTGATTGTGCGTCAAAAATGTTGACGCTCATTCGGCGCAAACAGAGTATAAATATGCCCCTTATTCTTTAAAAAATTACATCTCTACTCCCCTTTATTGGATTTTGGTCCTTTGATTGTAATTTTTAAAAATACATTTGTGTTTTGTGTTTTACTTATTTACTGTTTTGTGATTTTAAATGCTTTACATAGCTGTCTCCTAAATTAAGCCGAAGTAAATCATTCAGATAGGGATCTTAAAGAGCCCACTTCACCCTGTAGTAATGGTGCCTCTTGTGCTGCTTCTTCAACTTGAATGCCCTTTTCTTGCAAAGAATTACTGTCCTTCGGGCATCAATCATTTAAAACAATAGAACTCCATGGATCAAAGCAATTTGATATGGGGACATTTAAGTGTGCTCGTAAAGGTGACAGAGCGGTCTTGGAATATTGTGTCACCTATGGATTATCCGAGAATAGTACAGATGAATTGTTAAAGTATTCTGCCTTGGGTCCTCACGCAATAGTGAAAGTCAGCTAAAAAACACCTCACCAAACAGTGATCTCTAAAATTAATCACTATGCAATTTCCCACAGAAGATGTCCTAGTTAGTCCCACCAATTTCACTCCTCATGCATAAAGAATTTCACTGTTCAAATATTCGGGGAATCCTGATTTTACTCTCAACCAGTGGTTTGTCTTTCTCATTAATGCCATTGTGTTTCACTATCACTCGGGGCTAATGGTTGCACATTCTCCAATATTAAAACATACAGCACACTTTCGAGATGCAAGTGCAGGGTCCCTTCTAAACTAACAGTAGTAGAGCGTGGGCAATTTAAATTCAAGTTTTGCTCTCTCAAGGTGTGAGTCTGCTCATTTTGTGGGATTTATGTCTGAGCTGTAAGATGGCCAGGTTCTCTTGTACTCAGCTTGTACAGATCACTATCTGCATTCCCTGAATCTCTCTCACTAAGGTGTTTTCTAGGCAATAAAGTATCCCTGCTTGCTTTTTCCAATAGCTATTTGGCCCCACAGGCATCCAATTGGTTCATCTTCTCTGCAATCAGCTTATTTACTTTCTCCTCCAGAGATGTACAAAACAATTTTAGAATGGAATCAATTTTGTTGGGAAAATCATTTTACATGAGTGTTGCAGCCCTTTTTTTGCCTCAGAAGGCCCATCCAACTTTTATTTCCATCCCTTACCCTTTTCATTGGAGGAGAGACCAATGAGGAGGAAGCATTTTTTATATTCTCAATCAGATTCATAGCCTGCATGCTGGGAAGTGATAAATGTACTTTTTGCCTTCCTTGAGCAGAATTTGTGTCCAAAGGTTTTTGGGAAGGGGGCTCAGAAATTACAAGTTCAATAATTGCAAGTGGTTCCAGTGGTGGCCTCTGTGTCAGTTGCTGTACAGCGCCAATCCATTTCTCCACTTCCTTCAGTTCTGTCTCTATAACACCCATAACTGATGATAAATAGTTTGTGATTGAGGATTGAACAGGGGAATGGGTGCTGCCCTTGTTTACTTGTGCGCTAATCTCTCTGACAAACATCTCGTGTACCTCACCTTCAGAACACAAAATAAGATCATTCGATGAATGAGAGGTCAGAGGGGGGTCCCGTCCCGACCACTTCTGGCCAATGAAGGTCGAAGAAGGGCTAGGTCTTGGCCTGGGCGAGTTCCAACTGCATCCCATGCTGCGGCACTACAGTACTGATTTTGAGTGCAGTGACGCTCCCTGCCTCCTCCTCACTGACAGGCCACTGGGGCCTGTAGTCCACCCTCTGAGATTCACTCCATACATTGTCTTTCCCACACTGCTGGACTCTGGTGCTGATTTTGACCACAGTGACATTCCCTGCCTTCTTCTCACTGACAGGGCACTGGGGCTTGTAGTCCTCCATCTGAGGTTCAGTCCGTACACTGTCCTACCCATGCGGTGGGATTCCGGTACTGATTTTGAGCACAGTGATGCTCCCTGCCTCCTCCTCACTGACTGGGCACTGGGACTTGTAGTGTCCCTCCGACGCTGACTCCCTACACTGTTCTTTAAGCACTGCAGGGCTCTTCACTGACAGGGCACTGGGGCTTGTAGTCGCCCCCTGAGATTCACTCTATATACTGTCCTTCCTGCACTCTGGGACTGTGGTGCTGATTTTGAACACAGTGACACTCCCTGCCTCCTCCTCACTGTCAGGGCACTGGGGCTTGTAGTCTGCCTCCGAGGTTGACTCCATACACTATCACTGTGGGACTCAGGTGCTGATTTTGAGTGCAGTGATGCTCCCCACTTCCTTCTCACTGACAGAGCACTGGGCCTCATAGTCAATCCCTGAGGTTTACTCTGTACACTGTCCTTCCTGTGCCGCAGGATTCTGGCACTGATTTTGAGCGTAGTGACTTTTCCCGCCTCTGGGGCTTGTAGTACGCCTGAAGTTCACTCTGTACACTGTCCTTCCTGAGCAGCAGGACTCCAGTGCTGATTTTGAATGCAGTGAACCTCTCCATCTCCTCCTCACTGATAAGACACTGAGGCTTGAAGTCCGCTCCCGAGGTACACTCCGTACATTGTCCTTCAGATAGTAATTTAAAGCACCTTTGCAGAATTGGAGCGGTGTCAAGAATAGGTACGTTAACATGCCCCTAATCAGAACTGTGAATATAAAAGGTAGCATAGTTAAAAAATACACCTTCTTGAGTCAGATGTAAGTTAGAAACCATTAAGGATTATTTTAGAAATTGGGTCTCTAGTTGTCAGAGGTATGTATCCTGTAAAAGTAGGGAGCACAGTCCTAGTCAGGGTATGTGGGGAAACAGGGCTGATTGCAGAAGTCCCCTCATTTTCTGCCTCCACTTGTAGCTGACACTGGTGTTTTCTGACTCTTACTGTGCCCTGGGCACCTCTAACCAGTACCAAGGCCAGTGCATCGTTTAAAATGATATATGCAAATTATACCTACTTATAATTGGCTCTGTCAACCTCCCTATAAGTCTCTAGTATGTGATTGAACATGTAGGTTTAGGGACCCCAGGGTAGATAGGGAACCCCCCCTGGGTGCACCACTGTGCTCCCTGGTGTCATTGTAAAGGCAAGCCTGCCTTGCTGGCTGCGTTTAAGTTAAAATTAACCCTGACTTTAGAATTAAAAGTACTTCCAAAGTCACAAACTACCTTATTTCTGCATATAGATCACCCCCAAGGTGTGCCCCAGGTGCCCCAAGTGTTAGGTGCAGTGTAAATATAAGCAGGGACCTTATAAAAGATGTTTTATAAGCCCTGGTGATGGAAGAACAGCCAAGTGTGTTTCCCATTGTAGCCAAAGGGCCATAAAGGCTAACATTGGGAACTTTTATTTTAAAATAATAAAGTCATATTTTCAATAGAGATGATCTAAATAAGGCATGTTTGGCACCAAATTAAATGTTATAATACATTCAACAACTTGCAAATGTTATATTTAGTTATAAAGTCACCAAATTCAGCCCTGTAGTTTTCACTTGATGACTGTGCAGATGGTGTTTGGCGGACCAGTATATCTCCCATGTCAATGCTAAGTATCCAGGATCTGTGCATGATGCTTTTATCCAAAGGAATAGCAGCATCCCAAATGTGATGGGCCAACTACAGAGGCACAGGGTGTAGCTTATAGGTGAGCAATGGTTCCCACCCAGTGGATGTTGGTTTAGGGGTATGGTGTGGGCCATATGGCATAGTGTGTGGCTAACAGTCTTAGCCAGTCTACCTTAATGAGGTGTGAAGTGGCGGGGGCGGATCTTGCCATGTTCCTCTGTCTTTGTCCTGGGATTCCTCACAGGGGTTAGTAGCCATGAGAGGTTTGGGTAACCAGAGTCACCTGTAAATATTGAGGCCACTATGACACTGTGAGCAGGGGGGTCCACTAGCCTGAAGGAAACCAGGGGATGGAGTCCCTGGAGGCACCGGGTACCGCCTCTGGCTGCGCTGGCCGAGCAGACATCCCGGCCGACCGGAACGGTGGGGCCTGACGCCGCCTACCGTACAGGCCGCAAATCTGGAGAGCTGCTGGCGGCAAAGAGGTGCCTGTGATGCGAGCATTCACCAACATGCTCGGTGGCTGACTGGGTGCCGTAGCGGTGCAGAGGTGAGAGCTGCGGTGGCCCCAGGGGGTGGCTGGTAAGGCGCTGGCGATGTGGCCTGGCCCGGACCCCTGAGGTGCCCCGAGAGGTGCGAGTACCGCTGCTGGAGCTGCTAGCCGAGCAGACATCTTGGCTGACTGGAGAGACACGGTCCAGCGCTGCATAACCGATGGAAAACTAGCAGTGAAGAGGAAATTGAGGTGCAGGCGTGCGGCTGGGCATTTGGCGACCAGCTGGCTGTTGAGGTGTCGCTTGGTGGTTTGCTGTGGTGCCTGAGCATGTCTGGAAGAGTGCTGGAGGTGCGGTCCGGCCCGGATCCCTATGAGGTGGCATGGTAAATGCTGAATAGGAAGGGCCCCCCTGGACTGGTCGTGAGACTCGTGAGGGGCCTGTCGCGAGATGAGAAGGCAGCAAGGCAGCTGTGAGGGACCCCCGGCCTCCTTGGTCTCCTGGGAGGTGAGGCATTAGACAGGGGGCCTCTCCAAAAAGTGTACATGAGGAGGGTATTCCTTGCCCCTCCCTTCCCTAGAAGTGATGTAGGGGCTGGCCTGGAGGTGTCTGACGCAGGGCCCGATGCTGAAATAGCCCCCATGCCACCCCGCATGAAGAGTGGATCCACATGGGCGGAGATGGGAGATACTTGCATAGCAGAGATTATGGCGATGCAGGACTGACCCCCTTGCGCAAGACTGACCTGGGACACTCCCTTGCCGTGTGAAAAAGTCCACGAGGCAGTTGGTCACTGGTGCCCGGGGGGCCCTTCCCCATTACTGGTCTCTGGATGGATGAAGGTGGGTCCCAGCTGCTTCCGAGGCCTTTCTGGCTATGAGGAAACTCAGGCCCAGGTCCCGGGGGGTGCCCCAAGCGGAGCAGTTGGCTAACGGTGAAACTAGAGAGAACACAGCGCCTACCACGATGCAGGACACCCTCAACATGATCCTTGGGGCAATTGAGGATACTAAGCTAACTCTGAGCCAGGAAATCAGAAAGGTCTCTGCTGAACTAAGTCACTTACGAACAAACCACCACAGACTGGTTGACAGGGCGAAAGCTACTGAAACGACCCTGGAGGAGCTACAACCTGTGCAATGGGCCCAAGGGGTCCAGATCACCCACCTCTGCGAGCGGGTTCAGGTATTGGAACGCCAAGCGGAGGATGCAGAAGGCCACAGTCAGCGAAATCATGTACAAATTGTTGGAATGATGGAGGGAATTGAGGGCACTGATGCGGTGGCCTACCTAGAGACCGGGCTGAGCACCATTACACTATTCTTTGCACTGGAGAGAGCATACCACGTCCCAACTCGCAGGCCAGATCCGGGAAGACCACTTCGACCAATAGTGTCAAAACTTTTGCACTACCGAGACCGTGACCTGCTGTTGCAGGCGGCGCGCTGGACTGGCCCCTTCCAGATGGCAGATGGCCGTGACACCTCATTCCCGGACTTCACAATGGTCGTCCAGTCTCGATGGGCCACCTTCCTGGGAGTGAAGCGTGCCCTGCGGAAGGAGGGAATCCGATATTCTTTGCTGTTCCCATCCAAGTTGCATTAGATGGCACTACATACTTCTTTCAGGAACCTGATGAAGCGTGGGCATGGCTCGAGTCATACCGTGCAGGCACCATTGGCCTTAACAGGTAAAACACAAACACCCTCATCATTGTAGCAAGAGAAGACACACCAGAGACTCTGCGGGTGGCCACCAGGTGACAAAACCCACAAACCAACAGGCACACCAAGGGTAGAAAGCGGCGCTCCAGGCGGCGGCCTCTCTGACGGAGGAAAGAAGTTCAGATGACGCCCAGAGGTTGGAGCTAGAGACTTTGGACAGGGAAAACGCCACAGATGTGGAGTCAATCACTAGTGTGGTGAAGGAGCTCCCCCACGTGACGCCTCAGACGTCAGATGACATTGTCTGAATCCAAGGAGCCTACACACTTTTAGCTCTGTTGCTTTCATACAGCTAAGATGCGGGCAGGCTGGAGAGCACAGGCAGCTCACTCATGTGCTCCAAGGACCGTACCCAGATCATCCGTTGGATAATCCAATCGGATGATGATACCACTTGTTCATACACTGGTTACTATGGTTTGGGCGGACAGCTGTTGCTTGTCTGCTCTTGGGGGGAGAGTTGGGGATTGATAGTATTGCTTTTTCTAGCCTGTGGTCGCTTGGAAATATGTGATGTTCTATTGCAGTGGTCGGTGAGGACCTGCGAGGGAGGGAAGTACACGTCCCCCGATAAACCTTTTCGGTGGTATGGCAGCAACACATCCCTTTTCTAAAATACTGTCTTGGAATGTCAGGTGTGTGGGTTCAGTTGCAAAACGAAACAAGATACTTTCATATATGAAGCATAGTGGGGGGTACAAATTGCCATGTTACCGGAATCTCACCTCACCCAGGTGGAAACAGATCACCTCCGACGGCTTTGGCGGGGACAATTGTTTGCAACTTTATACTCAGCAAATGCAAGGGAGGGCGGCAATATGGGTGAGAGAGGGGGCCCCCTTTGAAGCTACTACTATTGACACAGACAAGGAGGGCTGATATGTTTTGGTAAAGGGGCAACTATGTGACAGGCCACTGGTCCTGGGTAATATCTACGCCCGAACCAAGACCAGCTTCAGTTCCTACATACATTGTTCGCCCGGCTAGCATGCTTTACTAATGTTCCATTCTTTCTTGGGGGAGACTTTAACAGAGAGCTGGACTCTGACCTAGACCGTTCAACCTCTCCACTTCAGGGGGCAGCAGCTATCAGGGTGGCCAGGGGCATGTCAACCTGGATCTCCCATTGGGATCTAGTGGATATCTGGCACCTTCAGAACCCTCTTGGTAGAAATTACTCATACTACTCCCACCTCTACCATGTGCTCACTAGAATAGATATAATGCTCTGCTCAGCCTCTCAAAGTGGGACAGTTACACACTCCGAATACTTGGACTGGACTGTATCTGATCATAGTCCATTGTTGATCCATCTAACCATGATGCAAACTCGCCAAACTATCCCGACGTGGCGCTGGCACCAGGCAGTATTGGAAGATGATGTATATCGCACACCACTACTACAAAGGCTGACGGAATACTTAACACTGAACCCGGGGTCGTCGTCCAGTAGAGGCATTGAATGGGAGGCCTTTAAAGTGGTAGTGCGGGGTCATTGAATTGGACAGACGGTGGGTATCAGACGGGACCTTGAATGGGATATTTTGAACTGCCTCAGAATGTCCTGGCTGATGAGGATAAAGGGGCATTGGGAGCGCAGGTATTGGTGGGGGAGGTTAAGACAGCCATTAAAATGCTAGCAGTGGGTAAGCCCCCTGGTGCTGATGGATTATCCTATAAATTGGGCTGTGATCTCCTAGCTCACAGAGTGGTGGGGATGTGTACTGAAGCCTATGAGATCAAGCTGTTATCCGCCATGACCAGAGAGGCCATAGTGATCCCCTTACCCAAATTTAAACATGCTGACACGAGAGTTACTGACTTCAGGCCTCTCCATACATAACACTGATTTTAAAATCCTTGGTAAAGCACTAACCGCAAGACTGCTTCCCCATATGGATAACCTCATACATGAGGACCAGACTGGGTTCATTCCAACCCGCAGCACCTCCAATAACCTCTGTAGGCTATACTTCTTGCTCTGCGATGATTTACATCCTCCTGCCTCGACGGCAATGATTGTGGCGGTGGATCTTGAAAAAGCTTTTGACACAGTGAGCTGGGAATTTCTGGATTCTACTATGTTGTGGTTGGGATTGGGCAGGGCCTGGGTATACTGAGTTAAGTTGCTTTACACAAAACCTACAGCGCGAGTCAGGATGGGACGAAGGATTTCCTGCAGCTATGAAATACATAGAGGAACCCGACAAGGGTGTCCTTTATCCCCCTTGCTATTCGCCATTGCCATAGAGCCCCTGGCTGCGAGACTCAGAGATAAGGCCCGAGAATGGGGTATGAGTCAACGTGGACACTTCCATGTAGTTTCCTTGAACGCAGATGTCCTGCTTATCTGTCCTAACAATGGTCCAGAAACATTGCCCAGGTGTTCCAACTGCTAGATGAGTTCGGAGCATGTTCTGGTCTCCGATTAAATAAAAGAAGGACTTGTATCTTCCTGGAAGTTCATGCAACGGGTCGTCTGTCTTCATGGCTGGAGGAGGTATCCTGGGCACCACAAACCTTCCGCTATCTGGGCATCTAGATTTATCATGAGATATGAGACCTTAGAGAGGGCAAATTGGGTCCAGCGATTCAGGGACTGTGGTCCAGTGTTGCCTTATGGCGCTCCCTTTGCTTGCCGATTATGGCACGCATATCTCTCATTAAGATGGTTGTGCTGCCTAGACTGCTCAACTATTTTACTAACTTGCCCTTTATCCTGCCTTCCTCTTGGTTTCGAGCACTGGACATGCTGCATAGGGAACTGCTTTGGGATGGTGGATGGCAGCGAGTGGCATTTCCCTCTCTACAACTGCCTCCGGACGTTGGGGGACTTTGAGATTTTTTTTCTAGTGGCCCAGCTGCAGTGGCCCGCTGGGTGGCTCAGTGGAGTGGGGTTTACAGAGCTGACAGTAGATGGGGGATCTCAGTATTGGCAGACTAGTGAATGAGCTGCTTCTGCCTAGACATGAGGCACTAGGAGGTGAGTATTACTGATAACAGCCCTTTCCAACTGACCGAGAGTCCTTAGAAAAACACACATGGAGGTGCCTTATGTGCCAGATATACCGTTAGTGGAAATGCCCGATGGTGACCCCATCTCTTGTTTTACAAAACAACAACTACGCTGTTGGACGGCCACGGACCTCCATACATTAGGCACACTATATAGTCAGGGAATGCTGATCCAGTTTGAGGATCTTGCGGATCAGACTGGTTTACATCGTGGGCAGTTTATAACATGTGAGGCAATGGTGGGGACTATTTGGACCCTCTGGAGAGGGATGGAGGGTGAACCTCCCACACACAAGGTCTTACAGACTATGCTGTCCTTGGGGGAGGCACACATTTGGACTCCTGGCTCTATAGGAGACTGTTGGCAATGGTACATAACCTGCTAGTTGCTCTCCAGGCTAAGTGGTAGATGGACTTAGATAGACCCCTCACTGACGAAGAGTGGAACAGAGTTCTTGCATTCGCTCGATCGGTCTCCCAAAACACCGACTAAAATATATACAATGTAACTACACGCACAGGACTTACCTAACCCCACGTCGGGTGACACTCATAAATGAGTGATACAGGATATGCTGTCCACGGTGCCGATTACTGGATGCAGGATTTGGTCACATGACTTGGGAATGTCCACATCTGCAAGAATTTTGCATACATAAAATCAACCAAGCACTACATAGACGACTAGTGTCAGGTCTGTCAGGAGATCCAAGTTCTCGGGATCTGCACGATGCTGAATAAGGGTCCCACTTCCAGGCAACACCAAAGTCAGATGCTGTTATAGCGCTGAACTTAGGAGGGGCCCAGCCGGGGGAAGGGATAATCGGAAAGGAACAGCTAGGAGGGAGATCTGAAAAGGAAAAGGTTAAATACAATAATATACAAAATGACTTTACTAAAGTGATTCACTGTCTCATAAAAATCTCGCTAATTTCTAATGAATGAATTTCAAAAGGAACACATTTCTTCAGAATGTGTTTTTACAATAAAATTCTGTACAACTCTAAATCCAGATATTTATAAATTCCAAGAGTTAAACTATTCTACCAAAATATCTTGTTTCATAATCATTAAACAGGAAAACAATATAAGTTCCTTAAAATCACCTCTTCATGAGAAAAAACAATATATTTTCCTTTTCTTAAAATTTGGAGGTCACTCGATTTCTTTAAATTCCACAGTAGTCATCAAAATAAACTTTCTTTTTCAAAAATCACAATTCTGCGAGCACAATAACAATGTGAAAAGACGTCTGTTCTTTAAAAGCTTTAAAACGAGTACACAACCTTTTTAAACGAGACTTTTAATCGTTAACATGTAACCTCTTTCAAAGACAAAGGCCCCGAAGGCAAATGGTTACTTCGAATTACTGGGAAATGCATGAAACTGAAAGATACAATGTTGCCGAGCAACACATTCAACACTCTACGGCTCTTTAACAAAACTCCAAATGCGGAGTTCACCGAACGGGCAAAGCCCAAAAGGGAATCTCTCACCGCCGCGAGCCGGCCGCTCGCTATTAGAAAGGTAGATTCCAGCTGATTACATGAGGCTCGTTCTTCGTAGACGCTCAGAATAGAAAGCGTTGGTTGAACGGGTGTGGCAGGTATTTATAGCCTGACCACACCCAAGACCAATTAGTAGCAAGGGAGGCTGGGAAATGCAGTCCTTCCTGATTTCCAGGTTCTAATATTACAGTTATGTATGATCAAAGAAAGATGTAGGATCTTTATTTGATTATTCTTGAATAATGATTAGGGCAATGATACCACCAATGGCCCAATCTTTTAGATAAATGGCTTTTACCACACGAGATGTTTGATGTTAAGGCAATGGTGTCTACTACATGTGAACAATTGCGCCCATGCGTCGCTAGAGTCCTGACAGTACACCCTCTCCCCAGGCGTGGGCGCAGACCTGGTTTATTAGGATAACGAAGATGAAATTGGCGTATTAGTCGTGGGCCATGGATTTGTGAAGCAGGTTCCCAAGAGCCTTCTTCGGCACCATAACCTTTCCAGGGTACTAAATACCATAAGGAATTACCACGAAATCGAGAGTCTCGAATGGCTCGTACTTCATATTCCCATTGATCTTGAACAAGAATTGGTGGTGGTCGTGTGTCACTCTTTGTACAGGCAGGTTTGAGTAACGACGTATGAAAAACAGGATGAATCCGCAAAGACGGGGGTAGTTTCAGTTTGTATGTGACAGGGTTGATACGTTGAAGAATTTCATAGGGCCCTATGAATCTTGGATGAAATGTATTCTTGTCTTTGAAAGTCAAATTTTTTGTAGATAACCAGACCATGTCTTTTAACTTGTATTCTGGACCAGGTTGGTGTTTTTTGTCATATTGTTGTTTGTGTTTTATTTTGGCTTGTTGAAGATTTTGTTGAAGTTGTAAGTGAATCTTTTGTAAATGTGATAACATCCCTTGTACGGCAGGCATTTCTTGTGTAGAACTTGGTAAATTAACTGGTAAAATACGAGGGTGTTGACCATAAAGACCATAGAAGGGAGTTTTTTTTGTTGAAGAATGACAAGAATTATTATAGGCTAATTCAGCAAGCCAAAGTAGCGTAGGCCAAGAAGAAGGATCTTCTGCTGCATAACAACGTAGGTATTTTTTTAACGTTTGATTTAACCTTTCAGTCTGGCCATCAGTTTGTGGATGGTAACTTGTAGATAAATTAGAATCAATATGTAAAGCTTGGCACCATTTCTGCCAGAAATGTGCTGAAAATTGAGACCCTCTGTCGGACAAAATAACCTTTGGGAGACCATGGAGACGCACAATATTTTGTAGAATAAGATTAACTAAGACATTTGATGTGGGAAGTCCTTTGCAAGCAATAAAATGTGCATATTTAGTAAGACTATCTATGACTACTAATACTGTGTTTACATGGTTGACTTCAGGGAGGCCTGTAATGAAGTCCAATGAAATATGTTCCCATGGGTAATCAGGGGTTGGTAAAGGTATTAATAAACCCTTCGGTTTAACATGGGAGCTTTTGCAACGAGCACAAATTTCACATAGTTCTATCATTTGTTTAACATCTTTAACAAAAGTGGGCCACCAAAAATATCTTTTCACAAGTTCTAGGGTTTTCTGAGGTCCTGGGTGACCTGCTACAGGATGTGTGTGCAACCATTGAAAAGCTGTGCGTTGTAATTCTTTCGTAGGTAAAAAGATTTTGGAATTATAAAAAGGCAAACCTTGTTGTATTGAGTAATCAGTGCCTTTTTTAAGCCAATTTGACCATTCTGTGATGTGAAAATGAGTACGGATGGAATCAAGAAATTCGTCAGCAGCTATTAAACATATAACTTTGGAAGGATTAATGATTGGCATTGGTTGAGGTTTTTCATGCACTAATGTAGAATCTTGTCTGGTTAACGCATCGGCTTTTCTGTTATCACTGCCTGGTCTGAACGTAATAACAAAGTCAACTTCAGCAAAAAAAAAATCCATCATAATTGTCTAGGAGTTAATACTCGGGCTGAGCTCATGAATTGTAAATTCCTGTGATCTGAATAGACTGTGATGCGATGGGTAGTGTCTCCATTCCTTGAATGCTTCACGTATTGCCAACAGTTCCTTTTCTGCAATAGTATAATTTTGTTCTGCAGTGTTAAGTTTTTTAGACATGTAAGCCACGGGATGTAATTGTCCTGTAGTAGGATGTCGTTGTGAAAGAATTGCCCCAATTGCCACATCGGAAGCATCTGCTTCTACAATGAATGGATCTGAACTCCGTGGATGAGCTAGAATAGGGGCAGTGGTAAAGGCTTGTTTCAGCATCTGAAAGGCTTCTTTCGTTTGTGATGACCATTGAAAAGGGGTATTTTTACGAAGTAATCTTGTAATGGGAGCCACCTTTTGGGAAAAATTATCAATAAAATGCCGATAAAAATTGGCAAACCCCAGACAACATTGGACATCTCGAACAGATTTAGGTGTGGGCCAGTCCATGACAGCTTGGATCTTCCTGTCGGTCATTTGCATTCCCTTAGGTGTTAGAGTGACTCCCAAGAATTCCACTTCTTCAGTATGAAACTCACATTTACTAAGTTTACAGTATAGATGATGTTTTCGTAGAGTTAAGAGAACTTTTCTCACGTGTTCTTCATGACATTCTCTGGCACTAAAGTAGATTAGAATATCATCTATGTAAACAATTACAAATAAATCTAAGTATTCTCTTAAACCGTCATTGAGGAAATATTGCAATACAGCAGGTGCATTACAGAGACCGAAGGGCATTACTTGATATTCAAACAGGCCATAATGGGTTTTGAAAGCTGTTTTCCATTCGTCTCCCTCTCGTATGCGTACTAGATGATAAGCCCCTCGGAGATCAAGTTTAGTATAAATGACAGCATCCTTGACTTGATCCAATAATACGGGAATTAATGGCAAGGGGTATTTATTTGTTATGGTGATTTTATTCAGCGCTCTATAATCGATACAGTGTCTCAAATCACCATTAGCTTTGGGAACGAAGAACAGAGGAGAGGCTGCTGGAGAACGTGAAGGTCTAATTAAATTGTTTGATAAACATTGGTCAAGATATTCCCGTAGATACTGATTTTCTTTTTCAGAAATAGCGTAAATTCTACAATTAGGAATCACAGATCCTGGCGCTAAATCTATTTGACAATCATAAGGTCGATGGGGTGGTAATGTACCAGCTGCTTGCTCACTAAATACATCTGCAAATGTGGCATATTGAGATGGTAAGGTTATTGCCTTTTCTGCTGCTGTGGCAATTTGTTGAGTAATAGGTTTAGTGGAAAGACACTGTTTTGAACAGTGAGAAGATGAGAAGGTTAGGGTGTTCTTTTTCCAATCTATGTGTGGATTATGTAATCTGAGCCAAGGCATACCCAAAATAAAGCCATATTGAGGTCCTTTGATAACATCAAATTGTATTTGCTCTAAATGTTGACAACCATTGGAATTGTAACATGTCATTTGAATTGGGAAAGTGTGAGAAGAGATTGGACCTCCAGCGAGTTCACTGCCATCCACATCCTGTACACTTTCAGGAAGTATCTTCTTTTGACATGCGAGTTGAAGTTGATATGCGGTTTGGGAGTCTACAAAATTTCCAGTGGCTCCAGAATCTATTAATGCAAACGCTTCTTGCCACTTATCCATAATCAAAAGCTGTATTGAAATACGGAAATGTCTGTTATGTTGATTCGAACAAGAATGTACAGAAGGGATTGTTAGAATACCCAAGGGATTCCCTTCTTTATCTCTTGGGTTCACTAGTTTTCCTCAATATTTCCTACAGAAGCAACTTGACTCTTACTATTAGCAAAAGAGTTAACTTTGTTTTTAGGTTTCACTAAGCAATCTTTTACAAAATGTCCTTTTTCCCACAATATAAACACAATCCTTTATGACATCTTTGTTCTTTCTCCTCTTTGGTTAATGGTTGACAAAGTGTTCCAATTTCCATTGGTTCGCTAACAATGTCTGAGGAGATAGAAGAGGGAAGATGACGATATTTGTCTTGACGCCAAGTACTACGGTCTGGTCTTTTTTTATCCCCTTTTCTTTCAGAAAGTCTATGATCAAGTCTTAGGGTTAGATTTATTAAATCTGTACATGTTTTAGGCTGAGGATCGATTTGAGTTAACACATCTTTTAGTTCTTCCTTAAGGCCTTGATAGAAAAGTGCAGCTCTTTTTTCTTCGGGCCAAGCTGTTTCAACCACCAATCGATTGAATTGTGAAAGATAAGAAATAAGGTCCTTGTTTCCTTGTCGTAGTTCCAGTAGTTCTTTATCAGCTGACATTGTAACTGCTCGTCGATCAAACACTTTCTCAAATTCTTCCACAAATCGACGCCAATTGTAAAGCAGAGGACTGTCTTGTCGTACTAAGGGAACTGCCCAACTGGCTGCATCTCCAGACAAATAAGAAATCAAGAAGGCAATTCTAGATTGTGGATCCGGGAAGGCGGCTGGACGACAAGTGAAATGTAACTCCACTTGAGTAAGGAATATCTGGACTTTATTAGCATCTCCAGTAAACCTTTCAGGAGCAGCCAACGGTATCTGCGTAGGGACATTGACGGATACATTGGTGGGAGATGGAGGTAATCATGGTAAAGGTGTTCCTCCAGGACTGTCCACCTTAGCTTGTAATTGAGTGACTTTGGTAACTAAAGCTGCAGTGTCATTCCAGGAGTCCTGTAACTCCTTTTGTAATTGCGTTAATGCCTGCATTACTCTATCTAGGGTAGTCATTTTCGTCAGCTATCGTGCAGATCAAGAGAAGAGTGAGCCTTCTACTCTGTCAGGTCTGTCAGGAGATCCAAGTTCTCGGGATCTGCACGATGCTGAATAAGGGTCCCACTTCCAGGCAACACCAAAGTCAGATGCTGTTATAGCGCTGAACTTAGGAGGGGCCCGGCCGGGGGAAGGGATAATCGGAAAGGAACAGCTAGGAGGGAGATCTGAAAAGGAAAAGGTTAAATACAATAATATACAAAATGACTTTACTAAAGTGATTCACTGTCTCATAAAAATCTCGCTAATTTCTAATGAATGAATTTCAAAAGGAACGAATTTCTTCAGAATGTGTTTTTACAATAAAATTCTGTACGACTCTAAATCCAGATATTTATAAATTCCAAGAGTTAAACTATTCTACCAAAATATCTTGTTTCATAATCATTCAACAGGAAAACAATATAAGTTCCTTAAAATCACCTCTTCATGAGAAAAAACAATATATTTTCCTTTTCTTAAAATTTGGAGGTCACTCGATTTCTTTAAATTCCACAGTAGTCATCAAAATAAACTTTCTTTTTCAAAAATCACAATTCTGCGAGCACAATAACAATGTGAAAAGACATCTGTTCTTTAAAAGCTTTAAAACGAGTACACAACCTTTTTTAACGAGACTTCTAATCGTTAACATGGAACCTCTTTCAAAGACAAAGGCCCCGAAGGCAAATGGTTACTTCGAATTACTGGGAAATGCACGAAACTGAAAGATACAATGTTGCCGAGCAACACATTCAACACTCTACGGCTCTTTAACAAAACTCCAAATGCGGAGTTCACAAAACGGGCAAAGCCCAAAAGGGAATCTCTCACCGCCGCGAGCCGGCCGCTCGCAATTAGAAAGGTAGATTCCAGCTGAATACACAAGGCTCGTTCTTCGTAGACACTCAGAATAGAAGGCGTCGGTTGAACGGGTGTGGCAGGTATTTATAGCCTTACCACACCCAAGACCAATTAGTAGCAAGGGAGGCTGGGAAATGCAGTCCTCCCTGATTTCCAGGTTCTAATATTACAGTTATGTATGATCAAAGAAAGATGTAGCATCTTTATTTGATTATTCTTGAATAATGATTAGGGCAATGATACCACCAATGGCCCAATCTTTTAGATAAATGGCTTTTACCACACAAGATGTTTGATGTTAAGGCAATGGTGTCTACTACATGTGAACAATTGCGCCCACGCGTCGCTAGAGTCCTGACAACTAGAGATTATGATGGAGATATGCCTCCTGGGGTTATTTGCTCAACCACACTCCAAAAAAGTGAGTAACAGATTTGTTGATCTGGCCCTGGTGCTGGCTAAGCGATGACTATTGTTGGTATGGAAACATACTCAGGGTCCTAGCCTACAGACCTGGACACTAGATGTCACGAGATGGGGTAGGGCAGAGAAGAGAGCTCTGAAGAGGGAAGAAGGCAAGGGGATGAGGAGTAAGCCCTTGGCCCCACTGTGGACAGAGGTCACTGATGGGTGGGAAAACATTGGTGCAGGAGTAGACACAGACCTGGAAAGTGATACAGAAAGCAATAAATGAGTTTATAGGAGAGAGGTATAGGAAAGGCGCCCTAGAGTCAACTTCAGAACTTCCAGGGGAATGGCACATGAACAAATTGTTATCTCCCCTGCACACCTTATACATCGGGGAACTATCCTCATGCACTGACTTCAAGATATTACATAAAAGATGAGTTATATACCTTCTACACAGCCTGATTGCACAAGTATGAGGACCACAGGCAGATTATTAGTTCTTAGTTTTTCTTAGTTTTGTTATATTGTTGGGTTGTTTCTTTCTATGATTATTACAGCCAACGAAGTTGATTGGTGATCTTTAGATGGCATGAATATGTACTGAAGGAGACACTAGACAATGGCCCTGTAAGGTATGATTACCTTTATTTCCACTTCCCTCCCACTCCAAGTCGCTAATAAGATTCTTTGAACAATTGAGTACTATTTATATCCTAACAGAGGAGTGATAACCTTAGCGACAAAAGTAAAGTACCATGTAATGCATAAAGTTTACTACATCTGTAAAACTTAATTATGCCACTTGTACAAATGCTAAAATGTACGTCATAAAGAGAATAAGGTCTTGTGTGTTGTGTTATACCTGCTTAAGCATCAGCTGAAATGCCAATAAAATAAAAGTTTAAAAGAATTAAAAAAAATGAGGTGTGAAGAGGCCTGGGCTGACACAAAGGAAGAATCTGGTGTGCGGAGAACTGCTACAGCAGATGGCAGAGCAGAATGGGGGAAGAGTAGCCAAACTGATCTTCAAAGGTCTTCAAAGGATGGAAAGCCATTTGGGATGGAAATTGGAACTCCTGCAATCCCGACAGATGGGAACTCAACTGATTAGACTAGGAGAGGGGCTAGAAGGGGCATGTTAAGAGAAATGTAGCCATACCAGTGGGTGGACTCAGCCAGATCTAAGCTCTAAGGACAATTGTTTGCCATCTTGGATTTGGAGAGAATGTTGCTCCCTGGGATGAATTTTTGTCACACTTTCCAGGAAGTGGTCACCCAGAGGGTGGTGGGCTGCACCCCATTGGGCAGAAGCATCCCCTGCTTCCCACCCCAAGAGCAAGGATAAATATGGCAGAGCTGCCACACAATTCAGATCCCTGCTGAAAGAAGATACTGGGGAAGAAGGACTGCCCTGATGAACCCCTGGTCTGCACCTGAAGTACTGCACCTACAAGGACTGCACCAGATGCACATTTTAGGCTTCACCAAAAAAATAACTTTGTCTTGCTTCTGTAACACCAGAAGTGAACTTTCTGTAAACTGCATGTACAAAGGAGCTGACCAGATTCCCTTCCATCACGTCCTGCAAGATTAGCCCAGCTGACCAGCGTCCAATGACCATTTGATGATTTTGACCAGGTGCATTCTGAGAATTGCAGTCACAATTCACAAGGAGCAATTCAGAGCTTCTGAAAAATTGTAGTTTGTGGACACTTCAAGGACCCAAAAAGGACTTCTGGAAGAAGCTCCAGAAGTTTGGAGACGTTTGGAGCAACTGCTGTAAAAAGCTCCATAAACTGAATAGGTTCATTGTGGGAGTTGTAGTCTCAGACCCAAAGTGGCAAACCAGAGCCTCTGAACCCTAGGCCGGTGCTGTGGACAACTTTCCTGAATCAAGAAACACTTCACATTCACAGTCTTGCATCGTGAGTGGCCTGAATCTTGGACTTTGCCCCTGTCCAGTGCGACCTTTTTAACCATATTAGCGATATTTGTTTCTAAGCACCAGTTTTTTAAAACCTTTAAAAATGCACATCTCTGGTTCCCTACATTCAATTTTTGTCATTTTGCTGTCATTTTAAAGATACAAATATTTTCTATTCTTCATAAATCAGTGCTGGATTTTTATTGTGTGCTGTGTTTTACTTATTTAATGCTTTAATGATATTAAATGCTTTACACACATGTCTCCTAAGTTAGGCCTAACTGTTTGTGGGCAAAGCTACAAAGGGTTGAGCAAGGATTACTTTATTTAGACCTTGACTGGACCTAGTGGGGGATGGTGGTCTATTGCTAAGTGTAGGTACCTACCTGTACTTACCAATAACCCACTTTCAAACAGGGTAAGTCACAGCACAACCTAAATTATGCAGTGCTCACCCTCTGATAGCTTGGCACAGAGCAGGCAGACGTAACTTAGAAGGAAAAGTTTAAAGTATTTGTGCAATAACTCATACAGTAACACAGGGAAAACACTACAAAACGACTCCAGATTAGAAAAATAGAGAACATTTATCTGAGTAAAACAGGAGCAAAATGACAAAAATCCAACCAGTAATAGTTGAGATATAATTTTTTAAAGATGAAATCCAAAATAGTGCCTAAAAGTCACTAGCAGTCAAAAGGTTAATTGAGGTCAAGAGGGACTGATATGATTCTAAAGTTCAGGTCTGCTACAGAACGCACGCAGGGTCCGCTGAAACAATACCTTGGTCGGAGCAAAGTGTCACCGTCAAGGGCATGATATATCAGTATTATGAAAGGAGTCAAGTCACTGCCTCGGTGTCAAACTCGGTTGAAGTGAATGGGAATCTTGGGGTTGTGCAGAGCATTGTTGTCAAGCAGCTCAAAGTGGTGCAGTGAAATTTTACACACACTCAAGGTGATGCATCGTTTTTTCAAGCATTCAGCTGCAGAACCTCGTTCTGAGGCCCAGAGCTTTGAGGGGGCACTTCAGGCAAGGGTGTGACAGAAGGCAGATTCCAGCTGAACCAGGAGAGTTGCAGGTAGTCTTTGATGTCTCTGAGACTGCAGGAGAACAGGGGACAAGCCAGCAAGCCCTTGAAGATCTCTTTGGAGGGCAGGCAGTGTCCTTCCAGAAGAGTCAGGGAGCAGCAGGCAGCAGGACAACAGCAGAAAAGCAGTCCTTCCAGAAAAGTCCATTAGAGCCCCTTGAGCAGATCCAAAGAGTCTGATTTGATGGGGTCAGAGATCCGGTACTTATACCCAAATGTGCCTTTGAAGTAGGTGAGAATTCAAAGCATGGTTTTGAAGTGCACCAGTTCCCTTTCAGCCCAGTCCTGTCTGCAAGGCTATCTGTGGGGGATAATCAGTTCTTTGTGTGACGTCAGACCACAACCTTTTGAAGTGAATGTGTGTATACCCCTCCCACCCTCCCTGCCCAGAAAGACCCATCATTATGTAGATGTGGTTGAGTGTTCTTTGTTGTGGCTGTCTGGAGAGAATGCACAAATGTGGCTGTCACCCAGCCCAGTCAGAACGCGTACTGGAGATTGGCTGTTATGTACACAGAGCAGTAAGAGCAAAAAAATGCCCACTTTCTAAAAGTGGCATTTCTAAAATAGTAATGTTAAATCTAACTTTACCAGCCAAGATGATTTATCATTTACCATTACATAGATGTGTAACATGATATAACTACCCCTTTGTAATCAGGAATTACCGCCTTGAAGGTATTTTAAGGAATTCCCAATGTTAACGTATAAAAGAAGTATGCCTCACAGTAGTGGAAATGTCTTTGGTAGTTCTTCATTACAAGCATATGCCCTGCCTTTTATTTACGTAGCACCCTGCCTTACAGGCTATCTAGGGCCTACCTTAGGGGTCACCTATTTGTGATAAAGGGGAGTTTATGTCTTGGCAAAGGGTTTTAAATGGCAAGTTGAAGTGTCAGTGAAACTGCACACATGGGCTCTGCAATGGCAGGCCAGAGACATGCTTTTGGTGCTACTTATGTGGCTGGCACAATCAGTGCTGCAGGCCCACTGGTGGCATTGAATTTACAGGCCCTGGTAGTGAACTTTACTGGGGACATAAACTAAAATGAAATATGCCGATTGGATTTGTGCTAATATTACCATTTTTGGGGAGAATACACATGCACTTTAGCACTGCTCAGCAGTGGTAAATTGCACAGAGTCCTACAACTACAAAAACAAGATCAGAAAAATGGTGGAGAACCATCCTATGGCTGTCAGGTCTAACAGTTCATTAAAAAATATAAGTTCATTACAGATGGCAAAATAAATGTTATTTCATAACTATCGGAAATTAGCATAAAACTTAAACAAATGCAGCATGAAGACTGATATATTAGTTGACGTCATAACACAAGACACACTGAAAGGGGTCTAAGCTCTAGGAATCAAGTTATTGTGTCTGACATAGCCGTTCTAGCTCGCAAAACAAAGCGCTGTAAGTCTGTCTCACTTTCACAATGGGCCCTCTTTTACATGAGAATGCACAGTGAAAAACTACACAGTCCGCTTAAGGTGAGTAAAATGTTATTTAGGCACAGTGAATAACAATGCATAATAAAATGCAATATTACCAATTATCATCCTGTCACAGTTCCCTAAAACAATATTAGTTAGTCCTCTTTTAACCTAATGTTATCGTATGTAACAGTACAAATCTAATAACACACAAAGCAATGACAAACTTATGAAATTAACAGGCTTCCTGAAATACAGTAAGGAAGGATTGTCTACTGTTAACTTTTATAGAAATGCTTCTGTGAGAGCTCACCAAGAACAAAATGTCCTCTGAACACATTTTATTAGTACACATTTTGCTGCATGTAGAGAGAGAAGAAATATAAAAACAGTCAAGTTAGAAATGTAAAATGATTCAGGCCTACTTTGGGCCTATTTCAGCATATGTTGGGGAAAAAAAAACTTTTAAAAATTGCACTTTAATGCTTTTTAATGCAAAAAATTCATGACTTCACGCAAACATTAATTATTCATCAAAAATATCTCTCAGATCTGTGATAATGTTGCAGATACTTACTAGGGAGTTAACTGACAGACTGTTGCTGGTGGTAGAAGTATATATTTCAATCTGCATGGCAGAAATCTTAATGGAAATGGGTGAGGAAGATATTTGAGTACACACAAGAAATGTGTCATCTAGCTGTCTCCAGGGCAGGGAAACATTTCAGGACAGCTAAGGAATTTTGTTTTTGCCTTGATTGGTTGGATAGGAGAGAACTGGTTGAACTTGAATGGAGCCCCAGGAAGGTACTATGGGCTGTTCCAACACACAGTAAAGGTCTGAGGTACAGACCATTACTACGTGTCTACTCTATGGTAGCATTCTGTATCTAGGTATCTCACAGTCTTTCTTAAAACGTCTGCAGATAATTCAGAATGCAGTGGCACATGTGCTTCTATGCATCCCTAATCGCTAATCAAGTGCTTCCCATCTGTCAGATCTTCATTGGCTGCTGATCAAAAACTGCATCAAATTAAAGCCATTTTTCTTAGACATCTGTTTGAGTCATATGCTCTTACGAGGGCCAATAATTGTAGGCTAGGTCTTCTACATAGGAACAATAAAGGTATTGCTGAGAGATAATACGAGAGCAGACATAGCCGCAAAGTCATTCCTTTGTGTTATTGCCTTTGCAAGTGGAGGTGCGCAGAGTTCGGCATCCGAGTGAGTGGGAGGCCTCTATGACGGGCCTTAAACCAGCCTCCAATTGGCCTTCAACCAGCTGTTTGCCCAGACCCCCTGGATTACATGGATTATGGGGGACTCACGGGGGGCCACCACCGTAGCCGCAATCAGAAGCCCGCAGCCGTAGTCATAATTACCAGCCCTCGTCGTAGCTGCAATCAGAAGCCTAAGGCTGTAGCCGCAATCAGAAGCCCACTGCCCAGGACAAGGTGAGCAGCAGTAGTATTGGCAGTTTGCGGGTGTTGGGGTGGATTTGCAGAGGAACTCTCGAAGCCCAGAGCCTCTGAGCCTCTTGTAGTTTTTTTTAACCTTTCTTTGGGGTGTGGGTGGTCCAGCACTGACTACCTGTGTTCCATATCCCGCAGCTAATCCCCTTCCAGCTGGTTGCTGCTTGGTTTTGGGGGTTTCACAGGTCCAACGTACCGGTGGTGGCTGCAGCTGTGTCTAACTGCATGAGTACAGTGGCGGCAGAACACTCCAGTGGCTTCCCCGGAGAGACAGAGTGACAGGGAAGGACTAGGAGTGGCCTGTGAGAAGACAGGGCCCGGAGTGAGAAGACGGGCCCAGAGCGGAGTTGGCGAAGAATGGAGAGTGGAGAGTGATGCCAAAACTTGTGTGCCCAGCCAAGCTAAGGCTGGGGCAGAGGTAGTCTCAAACGGCGTATGCCGGGAGAGAGAGTTGAAAGAGGTGAGCACAAAAAGAACCTTGGTACTGTGTAGTTTGTTTGTGGGGACTTAGAGGAAGTAGTAGGGGATAATTTATTGTTTCCACCTCTATTGTCGCATGCTCATGCCCCTCAATTGTAGAGGTTTGGCGGCACTTTACAACCCAGAGAATAGACAAAAAAAGTGAGGACTGAGGAGAGAAGATCCACAACAATCAATATTTCCGGACAGAGAAATTGCATTTGGGAAAAGAAAGGGCATCTCACCAGCAAATAAAGAGAAAAAAGAGAAAAAAAAATCTCCTTCATTGCCGCCAGCTACGAACTGGAAAACAAAAATGAACCAGGAATATCAATCCCTAATCTCTCCAATTCCACCCATTTTTCAAATGTTTGAGAAATAAGTAAAAAAATCCCCCAATATTTGACTTTTTGAAGACTCCTGTGAAAGCAATCTTTTCAATATCTAAAGGCTCAGTGGCTCTACCTCAGCCAATTTCCCCTATAAAAAGTGATAGTATTCTGGTAAGCAATCTGGAGGAAATGGCTTAAGGGGGAGAGGGAGACCAAACAAACTACCTCTTGTAATACCATAGAAATAACAGAGGATAAAGAAAACGCCTGGGGCCTTATCAGTGACTTAGAATTACTGACCTTAAGATTGTCAACACCATCCCCAGCTATCGCTAGGCATCCATTGTTGGAGACTCAAATGACCCCCTTGAAAAAAGGTTTTCATCTACCCTGGAGATAAATATAATTGTCATGAGTGGTATGAATTTGGCAACAAGGGTATCTGCACAAGGGCCTGTAGGAGGCTGGCCTGGTGTGTGGTGGATACCTATGGTACTTACAACTTATTCCAGATCCAGGTATCCCTTATTAGTGTAGTGTAGCCAGTGTCTACAAGCAAGGCTCTCTAGAGGTAGCTGTGGATGAGCAGCCAAGACTTATCTAGGAGACATGCAAAGCTCATGAAATACCACTGTAGTCACACTTAGTACTTACACATATGAAAGAAAACACTCAGTGTTACAAAAATAAAGGTATTTTTGGTGACACAAATACCAAAAATACCATAGAGACTCTACTTCCTTAGGATGTAAGTAATAGACAAACTATATACACTAGTATGCAGAAATAGGCATAAAAACTGTTAGAAAACAGTGCAAATAATGAAAATCCCAAAAGTTAGAAATGGGCCTAAGGGAAGCACAAACCATACATTAAGAAAGTGGAATGCAAAGGTGGGTCCCCCTCCTAGGCAAGTTGTGGGTGTAGAGGGTAGCTGGGAGTACTAGGAAAGCCCAAAGGTAAGTACCACAACCCACCCCAGCGACCTGGAAAACAGAAGTAAATCACAGTAAGTTTTCCAAACACGCACAGAAGTAAAGAAGAATATTGCAAAACCCAGAAGAGACTGCAAGACAACAACAGTGGATTCCTGGACAAGAAGACCTGTGGAAAAAAGGGACCAAGTCCAAGAATCAAAGAAGAGTCCAGGAAGGGCAGGAGCCCCACCCAACCAGGAGGAAGGTGCAAAAAGTAAACCACCGGTTAAGAAGACAAGTCAGCACTGCACCCAAGAAGACAAAGTTGGGTTCCTGGAGGTTGCAGGTGATGTCCCATGCCGGATGGAGGATTGCAGTTGGGTTTGGGTCATCCAAGTCCACCACCAAGTCTTAGTACACGCAAAGCTCAATTAACTCTTGATGCCTTATCCTACCAGTCCACAAAAATAGACGTGCTGGTGGATTTATAGATTGTTATGGTAAAATCAGTTTCAGGGATTTACCAGAAGCTGGTCGACCTACATTATTTGATAAAGCGAGCCCAGAATTTTGCTGAGACAACACAATTGGACTGTACCTGTGCTCTTATAGTAAACAAGTTTGCCTCCTTCCCTGAGGTATTAAATACATTAATGGATGAGTTTAGGGCAAATCTTAACATGGATAAAGGGGGGCAACAGTAGCCTTCTCATACCTCCAACAACGGGAGGAGGTTAGCTTGAATGGTAGTAGGGGTATTAAAAATTCTGACTGCTTTGAGAGAATGCCTGATAAGAAAAAGATTGTTTTGAAGAGGTGGGGTGCGGTCAGCGGGGAAGCGCCAGTCCTTGTGTTGTTTATGCGGAGCCACTAGAGATGGGCCAATATCCTAACTCTGCCATACCAATGAAAAAATCTCATCCCCCTTTTCAGCAACTGGATGTCCATTCTATACAATTTGAGGAGCCGGCTACCAAAAGACAAAATAAAAAACAACAGAAAGCAAGGAAAAAAATAAGGCGTGTTCTTACTGCTCCTCCAAAATACAAGGATGAGTACCTCCAATTCCTCTGCAATAAGAAAAAGGAACAGAAAAGATTATGGATTAAGTATAAATAAATACAGTAGTCCATCTATTAATAAGCTGTTCTCATTATTTAACACACATAAATTTGGACAAACTTATCAAGATCGTTCGGACCTGAACGAGTCCTCCCAAAATCTGGGGAAATCAAAAAGTAATGAATGACAAGTCCCATCCAAATTAGAGGGAAGAAGACAAGTAATAGTGGAACTACCTAATATTAAATCACAGCAAAGGGGGGGGGGGGGGTGGAAGCTACAGTAATTCCTGAATCAGAGGTTGAAAAATAGATAATTGTAGTACAGGGTAAAGATACAATAATAAATAAGACAAAAATTGGAAATGTTTGAGCCCAAGGGGATTATATAGCAGAGCCCCCTGAGAAAAAGGGATGTTGCCCTGCCACCAAACAGTGGGAAGCTGTTATACCAGGGGTACAGGAAAGGGAGGAATGTCCAGGCCTACTATCAGAGGCCAATCTCTTAAATAGATCAGACGAGAGAATTATTTTAATCAACCAGGGATTGCCTGATAGGGACCTTACACCCCAGTCCTTGAGAATGAAACAGAAAGGGACTGCCCCAGAGGTGGAACAGGATGATATTATGGGGGGGAGGGTCTCTAGGGACAGCTCCCTTGTAGGCTGTTATCAATTATTCCTTGAACCACAATACCATACCAGGCCCACATGATATATTAAGCCGCGGAAATATATTAAAACTTTTGCAACCAACTCCTGCACTTAAAGATATTAAGTCCACAGATATCAACTCTGTAGAATTTTTTTCCAGTGGCTAAGAATGAAGTCGCTTGCACCCAAGAATCCACCTTGGTAACCTGGTCGACATCTCAACTCGTCAATAGGGTGCTAATAGAAGAAAGGACATTTATAAATTGGGGAATTAGGCCAATAATATCACAGATAGGTTATCCTGACCCCTTAGAAACCCAAAATATTTCACCAAAATTAAATATATTGAATGGCCAAAACTAACCTTTCTCAGTCCTTAGATCTGCAATTGGAAACTTAAGTTCAACTGGTCATCATCATACAAAACACAATGTAGACAACAGATATCATTCTGAGCAGTTAAATCTAGGGTCAGTAGCGCTTCATAAAGGGTTCTGTAAGTGATGTTTATACAATCCGACTCAATCCAGGCCGCCAAGAGTTTATGATAAACCGCTTAAAATCTGCTCCTGGAATATCAATTCGATTAGTTTGAACAACCAACAAGAAGACTTGACAAGTCTTCTAAATAAATTTCAAATTATATTTTTACAGGAGATTAAGGCAACAAAGCCTTCTCAATTGATGGGTATAGGGGCTGTTTTACCCCAGCATTAAGGGAAAAAAAGTTGGCCACCCGAAAGGGGGCTTAGCAATTTTTATTGCAGTAGGAGTGAATATAACATTTACCCAGATAAATGAGGATAAGGAAGAATTTTGGGTAATAAAGCTGCAAGACTGGCATAGAGTGCAAAGGAGCCCTATTGTGTTAATAAATGTTTACATTCATCCAGATGCCCACTCTAGAAAACTTGCAACTTTCAAACTGATAGAAACAATACTTAGACCTGGTTACCCTGGAGTTCTTAGTAGCGGGAGACCTTAACATGAAATTGTTATATCCCTTTGAAAGGGAGGATCAGATTATTCAGTAGGATCACATGTGGGCAGTTCCGCAACAATCCTCGGGGTCTAAAGGCTCAGATGAATCTGATATCAAAGCAGTTCCTTTGTCAAAAATCTGGAGGCCAATGGACTCCGACTCCTAAATGGGAGATTTGTACAAGATACCCTACCTGCAGTCACCTGTTATGCCTCAGGAACCCACACTACAATTGATTATACTGTGGTTTCTTTGCCTTTACTTACTTTAATAATCAAGTATTACATTACAAAGATAGATAAGAGTGACCATGGTCAACAATGTATGGAGATTGATTACTGATTACTTACTTTTAAATCTGCTATGACTCGCCCAGGGGATATTACCACTAGGAATTATAAGAAACTTTGGTGGTGTGAAAACGCAATGGAAGCTGTTGTTGAATGTGCAGTTGCACTACATAACAAATGTAGGAATGACTTGTCAAATGACCCACTAAACTTATGGTCAATCTTCCTAGTTAGGTTCACAGCTAGGTTTCTTATTGACAGGCCACAAAGGAACTATCAAGGTAAGGAGTGGGAAAATGGAAAAAAGAAAATTAAAATCTCAGCCTCTATTACCGTTTTATTTAAAAAAGCTGAGCAAATGTTTACAACAAGCCAGGAAGAACCAAGTGGACTGTCAAATAAAAAGTGAATAAAACAACATCAACAATATCTACTGGAAACAAATCTGGGACCATAAGCGACAGAAAAGAAACAATTTTTGGGCTAAGGCATTATTTTTAAGTAAAAAAAACAAATGTACAGGGATTCTGGAAAACGGTAAATGAATTAAATAAAGCTCCTATGACCCTAACTAGCTCCATTATTTCAGAATCATCTTGGATCAATTTTTTAACTCAACATTTCAATAGATTTAATATTAAAAAAGCGATCCAGCTATTTTGGGAGGGACGACAAGTGAGCTGTGCTCAAGGGAGGGTACCAATGCACCTCCAGTCATTCTAAAGGATGCAGTTAAATTATCCTTTTTGGTGGTGGAGATTACAATACTAATTAAAAACAGCAAGCCAGTAGGGGCCCCAGGTTCAAATGGGATCCCAAATGCATTATTTCCATCAAACCCGGCATTCTGGGCAAAAAAGCTAGTCTCAACTTTTAATTATTCTTTAGAAGTATTCGAAGCTCTTGGATGGGTGCAATAACCTATTAAATATTTAACCCCTTCGCTGACAGGCCTTTTCCCCCTCAGTACCACTCCTTTTTTTGGCTATCTGGGGCAGTTTGTGCTTAGGCACTCATAACTTTTTGCCCACATAAGCTACCCATGCCAAATTTGCATCCTTTTTATCCCACATCCTAGGGATTCTAGAGGTGCCAAAAGTTTGTGGGTTCCCCTGAAGAAGACCAAGAAATTAGCCAAAATACAGCACAAATTTTGTTTTTTTAAAAGAAAATGGGGAAAAAGGGCTGCAGAAGAAGGCTTGTGTTTTTTCCATTAAAATGGCATCAACAAAGGGTTTGCGCTGCTAAAATCAGACACCCAGCTTTCAGGAACAGGCAGACTCGAATCAAAAAATCACATTTTACTGGGATATACCCCATATACACTATTTTTTGTGGTTTTCACCTCCTTACGGTTAGTGACAGAAATGGGTGGAAAGCTAAACACTTCTTAAAAGTAGACAGAATTCTGAATTCAGAAAGAGGTCATTGTGTAAATCCTACAAGGTTTTTCTACAGAAAAAAACAGCTGAAATAAAAAGAAAAAATGAAATTGAGGTAAAAAACAGCAATTTTTCTTCATGTTTTACTCTGTAACTTTTTAAAGCAATATACTGTTATACCTGCTGAACTCTTCTGGTTGTGGGGATATATAGGGCTTGTACGTTCATCAAGAACCCTACGTACCCAGAGCCAATAAATCAGCTGCACTTGCAATGGGTTTTCATTCTATCCTGGGTCTACAGCAATTCATTTGGTGAAATATAAAGAGTGAAAAATAGGTATCAAGAAAACCTTTGTATTTCCAAAATGGGCACAAGATAAGGTGTTGAGAACCAGTGGTTATCTCTGAATTCGGGGGTCCCCATACTAGCATGTGAATTACAGGGCATTTTCTCAAATAGACATCTTTTTTACACAGTGTCTTACATTTGGAAGGAAAAAATGTAGAGAAACACAAGGGGCAATAACACTTGTTCTGCTATTCTGTGTTCCCCCAAGTCTCCCAATATAAAAGGTACCTCACTTGCGAGGGTAGGCCTAATGCCCGCGAAAGGAAACGCAAAATGGACACATCACATTTTCCCAAAGAAAACAGAGCTGTTTTTTAGAAAGTGCCTAGCTGTGGCTTTTGGCCTCTAGGTCAGCCCGCACCTAGGAAAACCTACCAAACCTGTGCATTTGTTAAAACTCGACACCTAGGGGAATCCAAGGTGGGGTGACTTGTGGGGCTCTCACCAAGTTCTGTTACCCAGAATCCTTTGCAAACCTCAAAATCTGACCTAAATAACACTTTTTCCTCACATTTCGGAGACAGAAAGTTCTGGAATCTGAGAGAGGCACAAATTTCCTTCCATGCAGCGTCCCCCCAAGTCTCCTGATAAAAATGGTACCTCACTTGTGAGGGTAGGCCTAGTGCCCACAAAAGGAAACACCCCAAAACACTATATGGACACACCACATTTTCTCAAAGAAAACAGAGCTGTTTTTTGCAAAGTGCCAAGCTGTGGATTTCGGCCTCTAGCTCAGCCGGCACCTAGGGAATCCTACCAAACCTGTACATTTTTAAAAACCAGACAACTAGGGGAATCCAGGATGGGGTGACATGTGGGGCTCTCACCAGGTTCTGTTACCAAGAATCCTCTACAAACCTCAACATTTGGCCAAAAAAAAAAAACTTTTCCCTCACATTTCGGTGACAGAAAGTTCTGGAATCTGAGAGGAGCCACAAATTTCCTTCCACCCAGCATTCCCCCAAGTCTCCTGATAAAAATGGAACCTCACTTGTGTGGGGAGGCCTAGACCCCAAAATACTATGTGGATAAATCAAAATGATAAAATTCTAAACTACCTGTTTTTTCGGGGGGACCTGCATTTTTGGTCCTGGGCTCAGCAGGCATATAGGAAAACGTACCAAACCCAAACATTTCTGCAAACTAGACACCCAGGGGAATCCAGGGAGGTGTGATTTTTATGGATCGCTCAATATTTTCTTACCCAGAATCCTCAGCAAACCTCAAATTTAGCTAAAAAATCAAATTCTTCCAACATTTCTGTGTGGGATCACCCCACTGGGACACATTTCCTACCACCCAACATTCCCCCTAGTCTCCTGGTAAAAATGATACCTTACTTGTGTAGGTGAGCCAAGTTCCTGTGACAGGGAAGAGCCAAAAGCATGTGGACATCGATGGGTAACCAAAGCGGGTCCAAAAATACAGTTTGGAAAAAAAAACATGTGATGCAGGATTTTTATCGGTATAGATGAGACAATGCTGGCTGGTAGGAATTTTATGGATTCCTGGACATTCTGGAAGGTTCCATCACAAACATGTGGGATAAATGTGTTATTTCCAGCAAAGTTGGAGATTTGCAGGTCATTGTGAGTAAGAAAATGGTGTGGGGTGCACATGAAGCACACCACCCTGGAATCACCGAGATGTTTAGTTTTAGGATGTGTCTAGGTCTTGTGGATTTTTCTACATGGCAGCGTCCCAAAGTCCAAAAAGTGCAGCCGTCACCATTTCAAAAGGACGATTTTGAGAGTTAGCAAGCTCTCATGGCCCAAATGTAAAAGCAAAAGCTGAAATAATTAAATATCCTTCTCCTTGCTGTGGGATAAGAGGTTTTAGTGTGCGGGGGAGAGCTGAAAGACTGTTACCCCCTTCAGGTGGGGTAGCCACCACCCCACTATTTTTTTTTTTATTATTCCCTGGCATCTAGTAGACTCTCTGGCCCCCGCGGTGTGGATCAGGAGTAATTGCCCCATCTGCCCACTGGTAGGCAGAACAACTTTGGCCCCCTTTATTTGGGGTGGGGGTATGGCTATACCCCTACCCTATTATTTTGAAAAAAAAATCTTCCCTGATCTCTGGTGGGCTTTCTGCCACACTTGGGGGCAGATGAGCCTTCCAAAAATAGTCTGATCTGCCCCAAAGGGGGGCAGATATGGCCAACAGTAATGTGCCCCCATGGGGAACGACCCGTGCCCAAGCGGCTGCCCCCCCCAAACAAAACACACACATACACACATACCAATCCCTGGTGCCTAAGTGGTTCCTGCCCCCGGGGGCAGATTGGCCTAATAGAAATAGCCCGATCTGCCCCCAAAGAGAGCAGAAATGGCATAAAAGAAATTCCCCCTCCCAGGGGAGTGACCCTTGCCTAAGGGCCTAGTAGTTTCTTCCCCCTCAGGGGAAGATCAGCCTAATAAAAATAGGTTGATCTGCCCCAAGGGGGGGGGGCATAAATGGCCTTAAATAATTTTGCCCCCCAAGGGAACAACCCTTGTCTAAGGGGTCACATCCCCTTGAGTGAAATTGAAGCAGAGAAATTAAAATCCCTGATGTCTAATGGTTTCTGCCCCCCTGGGGGGCAGATTGGCCCAATAGAAATAGGCAGATCTGCCCCCAAGGGGGGCAGAAATGGCCTAAATACAATTTGCCCCCCAGGGGAGCGACCATTGCCTAAGGGATCGCTCCCCACATATAAAAAACAACGTAAACAAAAAAATATATATATCCCTGGTGTCTAGTGGTTTCTGCCCCCTCTGGGGGTAGATCGGCCTCGTTATAATAGGCCGCTCTCCCCCGGGGCAGAAATGGCCTAAAAATATTTTGCCCAGCTGGGGAGTGGCTCTTGCCCAAGGGGCCCCTCCCCTTATTCGATAATAAAAAATAAAAAAACAAACAAATTCCCTGGTGTCTAGTGACATTTAAATGCTGAGAAAGACATCAGCGGATAGGAAAGGCCTTTCCTTTCCTTTAATGCATCTCTCTGCCCCACCATGTGATTGAAGGAGAAATGCTTTTGCATTTCTCCTCTGATCCGCGCTGGAAGAGGGGTACGCCTCTGATGAGCTCAGCGAGCAATCGTAGGCTGACGTCATCGGACGCCACAAGGCGTTCAGGAGGGGCAGGGGTGGAACGGGGTGAGATTCCCCTTCCATCCATGCCCAGGGGAAGGGGGTGCGAGGCCCCTGGGGGAAGCGCTGGCACTTCCACTGAGGGCCCCTACTTGGATGTAAGTGTTACGTCCTGTGCTGCCCAGGATGTAATCGTTACATCCAGGGCACCCAAGCAGTTAAGGAAGGGAATTGACTCCACCAGAGAACTATCATTCAATTACCTTAACGGATTCAGAGGCCAAATATTATGCTGGTGGACTACTGGAGCACCTTCCTAGTTGGGTGATTGAGAACAATATTATTCCTCGCAATCAGACAAGCTTTGTGAAGGGCCCTCGAATGGCTGTTAATATTTTAACTCTTTCCATCATTATTGACAAATGCAAGCACCAAAATCAATCTCTGTATTTGTGCTTTGTAGATTTTAAATCTGCCTTTGACGTAGTACAGCAAAATTTGCTTTGGGAAAAGCCAGTTGCTTTGGGTATACCTGTACAATTACTAAAAGCAATACAGCTGTTATATACAAATACAGGGGTCAGAGTTAAGATAGGGAATGGCTCTTTTTTATCAAGAAAAATTGAGACAAAGCAAGGATTGAACAGTGCTGTGTATCCTTAGCCGATTTGACAGTTAAGCTAGATAAGGTGAATGCGCATCAATAATAAACTTGAACTTGAACCTGAATCATTGAAGTCAGACAGGGAGGATGATTGTTATGCTACTTTGATGCTTAACTTTGGAATTACCAAATGTCCTCAGTTGTGTCAGTGACCCTGTGAAGCTGTCTTCAGAAACAAAGGAAGGATCTAGCTGTTCTAATTCTGCCATGCTTGTCTGGGTTTATGATTTGTTCCTTAGCACTGGGAAGCCCTGTTTGGGGAGCCATGCACTTTATATATCCTAGACACAAACATAAACATCATTTTAGCTTTCTAGACCACTAACCATAATTATTAAGATAACAAGAAACCCACTATTGTGTTCACTTACTGCAGTATCCTTTAGAGCATTCTATTACATTTTTTCGAACTCAGATTCCATGATGATGGTATTCCGGTGTACCATACTTTTGTCATAAGAACAGAATGATAGCACTATAGTTGTTCATTAGAAATCTATGTTGAAGCTTTAATTAATTTCAAAGGAGTTAACTGACAGACTGCTGCTAGTTTGGAAGTTCATGTATCTCTTTGTATTTCAGGATGTTTGGCTGGCACAGATTAGGAAGATATTTGAGAACTCAATAAAATGTGCCCTAATTTTTACTTTCTAGAGTACTAATCATAATGGGTATGATTACAAGTTTGGCAGTTGGAAAACACCATTTGCCAAACTCCTGACAGGGTGGGCATCACCTATGTGGCGACCTCCCCTGCGGAGCTGATATGGATTTCCTGATAACCCTCTGGCCTAGCAGGAAACAGGCTACAGCATTGTCTCTGGCACATAATCGAACCAGCGTAAATGATGTTTCCTGCAGGGTGCACCAGGACTCTCGCAATCGTAGACAGTGAACATTGCGATGGTGTTAGCCAGGGGGGCCCCTGGACTGCCCTTGCCAACTGCATGGGCAGTGCAGGTGCCCCCCTATGGCCCCCTCATCCTGTTCTCCACCAGCCTTTCATGGTGGTGCTACCACCAAGAAACCGCTGGCAGAGAATGAGGTCGCAATCCCCAGGGCAGTGCTGCTTGCAGTGCTGCCCTGGCAGATTAGGACCTCCACTACCGTAAGACCACTGGGATCCAAGTTCCTGACAGAGGTGGTGGTTCCCTGGTGGTCCTTCTACCAGGCTTGTAATGTGGCAGTCAGAAAGCCGCTTTGGTGGTGGTCCAGACCTCCACCATGAGTGTGGCTGTCTACAGACCACCAAACTCGAAAAGAGCCCCTATTTCTTAATGAACCTCCTCATTTTGTCACTTTTCATCAAGATGTGGTTCAGGGGTGCCAATCTTTTATCATAAGTACAGAATCTTAGCAATGTAGGTGGTCATAGGAACTATGTGGAAATGTTTTAGTTGATCAATAGGGAATTGAATTACTGACTGCCTCTGTCAGATATTTCAGTCTACATGTCCGAATGTTTTACTGACATGGGTGAGAAAGAAATTTGAGAACTCATGGAAAACGTGTCCTCATTTTAGCTTTCTAGAGCACTAACCATAATTTCTAGGACAAAATGAACCCCCTCATTTTGGTAATTTCTAAAGGAATTGATTTCTGTTTTACATCTTTGATTCCATCAACATGGCATTTCGGTATGCCACACTTTTGTCATGAAGATAGAAAGTTAGAGATCTATGGTTGCTCATTAAAATATTGTTGTCAAACAAAAGTAGAGCACTGGGGAATCAACTGAAAATATGCTGCTACTTTTAGAAGCAAATGTTTTTCTCTGAATATCAGACAATATACCCACATGGCTGAGAAAGATATTGTGGACTTATAGAAAATGTGTTTTAGCTTTTGGTGCACCTTCCATAAGAGAAAAAAAGAGCTTTCTCTCAAACATGGACTATGAAATTCTAGCAAAGGATTAGCATTTATCACAGGGTAAAACCATCCATGGACACACAAGAATTCTTAAAATTAATATAACATTACCAACAAATGATTTACATTATGACAACAAGGCTGATTAAGAGTTTCACAGAGTACCTTCTACGTCAAACTCTCAGTCCACCTGCCGATGGAGCTTAGTTCACCTCAATTGCTGAGTTCATCCTCTAGTGGCCTCGCAGAGTACGTTCTGTTCGATTCATGCCATCTGACGACCCTCCCAATCTACAGGTAGCAATCAGACGACTTGTTTTTGATGTCTGTTACTGCAAGATAAAACCTCTGGTGAGGGACAGAAAAAAATTTAATGTGACCCCCATACGATTAAGGAAAACTCCCATCATGTGGGGATCATCCATCTCACATTTTTCAAAAATAATCCTCCACTTTGGAAGCTTATTTTTGAAAAATCTAAAAGTTTTGAAAAACTTGATGGCATATGATCATGTTTGACAACGCCATCTTAAGACTTTTCCAACATTGACAAGAACCACTGTGATAAAAATATAGAATAATAGTACAAATCAAATCACAGAAACAACAGAGACTAAAATGACCTTATGAATAGGTTTTGGAATGAGACAAGAACAGATGTTAAAACTTCAAAAACACTTAAATACACCAGTGATAGTTTAGTCAATTAACTAGAAATTGTTCTCCCTTCATGCACTGCTTATGACCTGAATAGAGTGGGTTCTAAGCACATGTGAACTGCTGGATTTGTTTTTGTTTTGCTTTTATTATTTTAAATACATGACAAATATCATCATCAATCATATCTTGTTTATATCTATCAACCTTGTTGTTTGTGGAGGCAATTTTGAATTCTAGTTATTGTCTTTTTATTTTGTTTTATTTTATTCTATTTAAAGTGTTTTATAACATGCAAACATGACCCAAGAGTACCAGAGTGCTGTACATATGACTGGAAACACAATCAAAGACCTGAAACATAAAACTGAATACCTAACATACAAATTGGAACATAAAACTTTAAACCATGGCAAGATAGTGGTTGCTGTATCAGAGCTTTAATTCAGCATCCACCATTCAGTTATGAAGCACCGGGACAAATTCTCCAAAATGTCTTTCTGGGGCCTGTGTTGATTCAAATTCAGTTCCAGCTATCCGGGGAGTAGTGTTTATGTGCACTTCTATTCACTTCTGCCCTATATTAGTATTAGTGTTGCTGAGGTGCCCATGGAGACAGGCTAACTGAGACTTTGTGTGAGGAATCTGGATCCTTCTCACCTCTCTTTTGAAAATGTGTATCAATGGGTTTGATTGAATCTTGGGTGGCAGTGATTCCAATATCCTTGAAGATGATCCTGGCCAGGAGTGTGTGTAGGTTTTTTGTTTTCTGAATCTGGGTGGTTCAAGCCTGAGGGAGTTTGTACTTCTGAAGGAACGGCTGCCCCCTAAGAGTTAAACATTTCTGCCAGGTTCCTGAGTAAAGTTTAATGCAAGGCCTTGTGAGTGAGGCAAGCAATTTTCATTTGAGTTCTGGCCTCAGGAGGGAGCCATTTGAGAAATCTAAGTGAGGAGGTAATGTGGTCAAAGGGTCTTGTGCCTGTTACCAGTCTTGCTGCAGCACTGAGGGTCCCTTTGAGTGGAGCTATGTTTTTAGAGAGTTCAGCCTGAGGTTATTTCGAGACAGCCAAGTCTGTGTTTTGACTAGAGTGTTATTTAGTTGGATGACATTATTTAGGGAGAATATCTTTAAGTATCATTGTGTATCATCTTCACACATGTGGTATACAAGGTTAGATTGTTTGAAGATTTCCATTAGTGGCTCCATATATAGGTTAAAGAGTGTGGTGGAAATGGTCAACCCTTGTGGACTCCGCATCTTGTGAATCATTTGTTTGTGAATTGCTATTTTGACTAATTGTGAATGGTTCTGCAAGAAGGATGCGAATCAGAAGCACATGTTCCCTGATAGCCTCATTCAGTTTTCTAGCAATCCTAGTAGGCGCTTGTGAATGACCGTGTCAAATATCAATAAGAGGTCTAGGAGGATGATTAGGCTGGAATCATTGTGGACCAGCATCTTAAGGGTGTCATGTGTAGGATGGCTGATTCACTGCTGCTGAGTGAAATTTGTCAAGTAATTTTAAATGATCTATATGCTGAAACAATTGGTTGTGTACACACTTTGATGCACAAACATGCTTTTTGTTTCTTTGCTGCCTAGGGTTCTGTAAAAAGTACTGCCAAGCACAGAAAGGTATATTGTTGTTGATATTTTCAGAAGCTGAGCATGTCATGGAAGCATAAACCTGGTTATCTTCAGAGTACGTATTACAACTGCTAGCCTTGATTAGAGGCATATTTTAGAATAAGGACTGTGTCAAAATGTGGCCCCTTTTGTGTTTTAATTGCATCTTTGTATTTGGATTAGCCTGCACAATGCATTATTCAGAACAAACTATCTGCTGCATTGCATTGTCCTTACATTAGTAGGCTGCCTAATGGTATATCTACTAAATTTCAATGGTGATGAAATCCATGTATATCCACAGTTGAATGTCATACCTCAAATGCAAAGCTTGGGAACAAATGCAGCTATGTGTTGCAAAAATAGCAGTGGAAAAAATAGCAATGGAAAGCCACACAAATTTTGTAATTGGGTCTGCCCAGGTGGACTATTCCCTTGAGAAGTACCAGGAACCAAGTATGACATAGATTGATGCAGCATCTTCCGCAGCCTGGTACCCGCTGAATGACTTGGCCACACACGGAGCAGTACATCACATCTTTATTACTGTGTGTACCTGTGAACCCTTACATTCTAAAGCAAACTAGAGTCCTCATGGAGCCATAAAGGTTGCATTCTAAATCATGCAAGGTACTCCATCTCCCCTTCTGTTAGATGAAAAATAGAAATTTTTAGAAAACATTGGACATACGCAAAATCTACATATACAGAAGCATGTACAACTATACCTCTTCAATTAATCTTTTTGGCACTTTGATCTGCCAACCTGATCTGGTTACTAGAAGCTGTGAATGGTCAGCTTCAGAAATTTCCAGTGAATGGAATCATCATCCGCCAACAATCTTTTAAATTCAGTTTTATTTTCACCATCTCAAACTGAAGACCGATGAAACACAGGTCTGAAGTCAAAAGAGTTGCTGGTAATGGACTTCCATGGTCAGCAGGCAGTCACAATATGTTCTTTTCTAGACACTACTTGAAAAGTTTCAGCATTGCACGGAGCATCAGTTTTTCTTTTCTGTAGCTGTTGAGCGATCACCAAAACTCCTTTTCGGAATGAAGGGTATTTCACATGTCACCGCTTGTATGCATATATTTTCATCTTCCTTTTTTGAACCAACTCCCTTGTGTGAATCAAGTTATCATTAGTATATTTTTCTGTGATTCATTGGGGCATCTTGGTAGCCATTGCTGAGCAGACCATCAAAGTCACAGGAGTTTCACCTGTGGTCAAGTGGAGTGTCAAATGATAAGCTTGTAGAGTAGAGATCAACACTGTTTTTAAATTGAGATTTTCAAAATTTGTATGTTGCAAAGCTTGCTTTAGTGTACCCATAAAATGTTCAACCAGTCCATTGGCATGTGGCCACTAGGGTATGATCGTTTGATGTTATACATTCAGATGCCTTAAATGATTGGCTATTAAATGGTGGACTGTTGTCTGACTGAAGGATAAACCCCATATTGTGCACATGTTGTCAAGTTTTTCAATTACTTGTTCATGTGTTGTGGATGAGGGAGCTACAAATAATGGAAAACATTAATATTTATCTATTATTATCATTAAATGATTTCCATTGTCACGTGGATCATAAAAAAATTATGACTACTATCTCCCGTGCATGTTAGATGAGGTCTGTAATATTTAGCTTATGTTGAATGACTGTGATTGACAGGCAATTGAGATCCATTTCAACTCTTTCATATACGTATGGAAACCAAACTCAATATTGAAGAGCTCTCTTTGTAGAAACCATACTACAATGGCCTTTGTGAACCACTTCTATTACTTTTTGTCATAGACTCTCTGGAATCAAGATCCTTGTTCATAGCCGAATTACTCCTTCCTGATTTTTGGATGATTCATCCTTAACATTCTTGTATATTTGATATTCCCCATCATTACTTAGAGGTAGATCATGTTTGTTCCATGACTGATATGTAATTATGTCTTTCAACTTTAACATGTCACTATCATGATTTGTAGCAGTGACAATCTGGGCTAATGACACAGCAGCTGGTGTACTTGACCTGACAATGAAATTGATGTAGATGTCGGCCGTTTTGGAAGGAATGCCATGACTTTGAAGGGGCACTCTCAAAAAGTAGTTAGCAGGACTCTGATCCTTCCCAGGTTGATACACAATTGGATAATTGTACTCTTTCAATCGCAGTCCCCATTGTTCAATTTGAGGAGGCATCTTGGCCTTTGGATCACTAAGGATAGTCAGCAAGGCTTAATGATCAGTCACAAGCGTTAAAGGCTTTACTTAAAGGAATACTTGGAAATGTTAAGAAGCCTATACTACAGCCAACCATTGCTTTTTTGGTTGTGTGTAAACATGTTCATTATGAGATAAACTAGCAAAGGCCACAATCTTTTTTTAATTTGGCGGTCCACAAGTACAGCACCAAGCCTAACAGGACTAGCATCAACTACAATACAGGTATGGAGCTTTGGATTGAAATATGCTACTTCTGTAGCATTTTCTATTGCATGTTTGATTCTCTTGAAACTCTTTTCTTGATTAACTCTCGTAGTAGAACACTGACAGTGACAAAGGCCTTTATGTATCATGAAACCTTAGCTGGCCATTCCAGGAAAAGAACACACCATTGAAACATCTTGCAGGGGTTCAGCATTTTTTAAAGCTTGTACTTTTGCAGGATCAGACATCATGCCCTCTTTGGAAAAGATGCCTTGATGGTATGCTGTCACTGTCAAATGTATGTATGTGGGTAGGGTGCCATGTGTCTAGTCCTCACCATTTACAAATCATTTTATCAAATGACTGAGTGCCTCATGTACTTAGCCCAGTGTGGGCATTGTGTGGCTTCAGTTGAATTTAGAAAATCTCCAACATTCTTATTAATTTCTTTTAATTTTTTTTTGTTGTTGTTAGCAAATTAAATAAAATGTGTTATCATTTGTGTATGTGTTTGATGGAATGCAATTTCTGTATTACTTGTGTATTGTTTTGCATTTCAAATCATCAGCAAAATATAGGCCTGGGTCCCCGGCTTCCAGTAATGACTCAGTGTGGCTCCCCAAATTCCAATAATGATTCAGTGGGGGTCCCCAGGTTCCAGTAATGATAAAGCGGGGTTCACAGAAGTCAAAAGGTTGGGAACCACTGGATTATATCATTGCCTAAACATATATTTATTGAAAATAATAGTTGTAGGAAACATCCATGGCTTGCCCCAACTACAACTTCCCAGGTCTGCAAACTCTGGACCCTATCTTTCGGGTCCTGGAATCATCAAGTCCAGTTTTTCTGGCTGCAGACATTCACCCAGTGGACCTGCTGCAGGTATATGAACCGTGGTCAAGAGCACAGCCTGGCCTCTGCAGTGCAGAGAATGGAACATTACCCCAAGCATGCCCTGCTCCCACCAACTAATCCTCTAGCCCACTAGGAAGGACAGCTGCAGACCAATGTCAGACCAATGTCAGAAGCCAGTTCTAATTGGCCCACCTAGCCAAAGCACAACACAGGGGCGAAAACAGTGTTCCCCTTAAATGCCCCAACCCAGCCATGTCTTCCTGATCTACCACTCAGCCCTTCTGCTGGCACAAACATTTCACTTCTCCTCCCATATCAAGTTTTCTGGGGTATGTGCAGTTATTTCTTTTTCTGAAGATAAAAAACGAGACAAACCAGAATATAGTGCATGGTTCTGAGGTTGAGTCAGAAATTCCATCTTTGGAGGCTGGTTATTAGTAGAGGTAAGTATGCACCTACCACTAGCAATAATGCCCCCAGACAATGTTAGGTCCAGTCAAGTCCTCAAAAACATCAGACCCTGGTTCAACCCCTGGTAGCTAGGCAACGAGCAGGCAGGCTTAACGTAGGAGATAGGTATGTAAAGAATTTAAATACATCAATGCAGCAAATAAGTAAGGCACAACACACAATATAAATCTCACACCAATTTACAAAAATAGCAATTATTTTTATCTTCGAAATGATAAAAAAAATGACAAAAATCCAATATAGGGAACTGGAGTTATGAATTTTTAAAGGTTAAATAAAACATGTGCTTGCTTGTGTTTAGAAATCAATAGCACCAACCGGGGACATCTGGTCACACTTGACCAGAATAAAGAAAAAGTCTAAGGTTAACTGTAAAGGAGCCCTACTCGGATACTCTGAGCTAGAGGCCTCTGTCAAAATTTTACCTTCGCATTTTGAAACTTTTTTGGAGCTTTTCTCTCTCAACCTTGTGTGGTATTCCTCAGCAGGTTGCTTTCAATTCAACATTGTTAGACTGCTTTTCCGCTGGGCCCTGATCAAATCCTGGTTGTCTGGGGCTCGGGAGCTTTCAGCAAGATAAGCCTGAAATCCTTGTTGAGTCATGGTTGAAGGTAGTCGGCTTGACTCATGATGTCGGGTCGGTTCAATTATGGAGCTTTTTCCAAAAGTTGGTCCAAAGCTCTGGAACTTCTTCCTGAAGTTCCTCTTGAGCGTTCAAGTGTCCAAAACACAAATCCAAAGGTCTAGGAGCTCTGAGATGGCCCTTCGATGTTTAGAAACACAATTCCCACAATGCACCTGGCCAAGACTTTTAAAGACCACAGGCTGGGGACCTTGGTGACAGTTGGTGCAGGCAAGCTCTGTGAACCTGTTGCTTTCAGGGAACCTACTCCTGAGCACCTTTTAAGCAAGACAAAGGGGTTCATTACAACCCTGGCGGTACAAGACCTCCAGGGCTGTAATGTAGGAAGCACCGCTAACAGGCTGGTGGTGCTTCCCAGGTCATTACGTCCGCGGCGGAAGCGCCACGGTCGCACCGCCGGGGCCGGCGGTTTCCCGCCACAATGGCCCCGGCGGTAGTAATCCGCCAGGGCAGCGCTGCTAGCAGCGCTGCCCAGGGGATTACGAGTCCCCCTACTGCCAGCCTTTTCCTGGCGGTTTGAACTGCCAGGAAAAGGCTCCCGGTATGGGGAGTGGCGGGGTCCCTGGTGGCCCCTGCACTGCCCATGCCACTGGCATGGGCAGTGCAGGGGCCCCCTGACAGGGCCCGTGCAGCTTTTCACTGTCTGCATAGCAGACAGTGAAAAGGGCGACGGGTGCAACTGCACCCGTCGCACGGCCGCAACATCGGCGGCTCCATTTGGATCCGGCTCCTGTGTTGTGGCCGAGATCCCCGCTGTGCCGGCGGGCGGAAACTAGGTTTCCGCCCGCCGGCCCAGCGGGGATCTCCAAATGGCCGCAGCGGGGGTGTGGCTGCATTGGCGGCCGCCCGGCGGTCCAATCTTACCGCCCACCAAGGTCGTAATGACACCCTATTATTTTGAATAACAAAAACTTCCCTGGTCTCTGGCCGGGTTTTTGCCCCCCTTGGGGGCAGATGGGCCTTCCAAAAATAGGCTGATCTGCCCCCAAGGGGGGGCAGATATGGCCAACAGTAATGTGTCCCCATGGGGAACGACCATTGCCCAACACACACACACACCAATCCTTGGTCCCTAAGTGGTTTCTGCCCTCCCCTGGGCCAGATAGGCCTAATAGAAATAGCCCGATCCCCCCCAAAGGGGAGCAGAAATGGCCTAAAATACAATCCCCCCACTACCCCCCGGGGGGAGTGACGCTTGCCTAAGGGGTCGCTGCCCTTGCGTGAAATTGGCACACAAAAAATAATAATTCCCAGGGCCTAGTAGTTTCCTCCCCCCTTGGGGGAAGATGGGCCTAATAAAAATAGGTTGATCTGCTCCCAAGGGTGGTGGGGGGCAGAAATGACCTAAAATATTTTTGCCCCCCAAGGGAACGACCCTTGCCTAAGGGGTCTCTCTCCTTGCGTGAAATTGAAGCAAAAAAATAAAAATCCCTGGTGTCTAATTGTTTCTGCCCCCCTGGGGGGCAGAGTGGCCTAATAAAAATAGGCAGAAATGGCCTAAATACAATTTGCCCCCCAGGGGAGCGACCCTTGCCTAAGAGGTAATTCCCCTGATTATAATAGGCCGATCTCCCCCCAGGGCAGAAATGTGCTAAAAATATTTGCCCAGCTGGGGAGCAGCCCTTGCCCAAGGGGCTGCTCCCCTTATTCGATAATAAAAAATAAAAAAAAACATTTCCCTGGTGTCTAGTGGCATTTAAATGCTGAGAAAGACTTCAAAAGGAAAGGAAAGGACTTTCCTTTCTTTTGATGCATCTCTCGGCCCCTCCATGTGATTGGAGGAGAAATATTCCCCTTCCATCCCTGCCCTTATACTCCCCTCCCTTGCGGAGGGGGGTACAAGGCCCCGGGGGGAGCGCTAGCACTTCCTCTGAGGGCCCCTACTTGGATGTAATGGTTACGTCCTGGACACCCAAGCAGTGCTGCCCAGGACGTAACTGTTTCATCCATGGCACCCAAGCGGTTAAGGGAGGGAATTGACTCCACAAGAGAACTATTGTTCAATTACCTTAACTGATTCAGAGGGCAAATATTATGCTGGTGGACTACTAGAGCACCTTTCTAGTTGGGTGATTGAGAACAATATTATTCCTGGCAATCAGACAAGCTTTGTAAAGGGCCCTGGAACGACTGTTAATATTTTATCTCTTTCCATCATTATTGACAAATGCAAGCACCAAAATCAATCTCTGTATTTGTGCTTTGTAGATTTGAAATCTGCCTTTGACCTAGTAAAGCGAAATTGGCTACGGTAAAAGCCAGTTGCTCGGGGTATACCTGTGCAATTACTAAAAGCAATACATGGGTCATAGTTAAGATAGGGGATGGCTCCTTTTTATCAAGAAAATTTGAGGCAAAGCAAGTATTGAAACAGGGCTTTGTACTAGCCCTGTATCTTTTTAATCTTTTCTTAGCCGATTTTACAGTCAAGCTAGAGAAGTAAAATGCGCATCCCCAAAAAATTGGTGATATGCACATTTCAAATCTGCTGTGTGCCGATGACGTAATCCTTCGAAATCAAACTAAATTAGGATTGTGTTGGCTCATTATTAACTTAACTGAGCAAAATGGAATGATAATAAATCATAATAAAACTAAAGTGATGGAAGTCAGTAAAATAATGCAAAGAGTGAGTAAGTGGTATCTTCAAGGGAAAGAAGTAGAAGAATTTAAATGTTATAGATACTTGGGCATATAATTTAATGATAGGGGATCTTTCTTCCTTCAAAAGCAGGACTTACAGAGAAAAGGAAATACACTATTGCTTGCTTTCTGCACATTGAAACAGTCACTTGACGGCCCTAGTTACCGACTTTGCTACAAGAAATTGCCACCAAAATAGCATCAGTCATTGGAAATGGGAATGGAGCCTTGCGAGGAAGGGATGCCGATATTCTGAGTAAGATAATTGGGAAAGTGTTTAGGTTTCTATTCCAACTGCTGATTCAGGCTTACACCAGGTAGTGCCCACTCAGTCCCCTGGGAAACCACTGATTGAAACCCTATGTGCAAGCTGTGTGGTTGTTGGGTGGAAGACGTCATCCATCTAATTTGTCTGTGTAGTGGTTTGTTAAATAAGCATAAAATCGTATTGAAGGCCGTTTTTAATCAGAGGGGTATACCATTGTGCAGGGAAGTGGTGATTGCCTGTTTTGAACCATCTGATAACATTTTGAATGACAGACTAACATAATTCTTACATCGGACACCTAAGAAATTATCAAATGGCAAGCAGTAACATTAATATAAAAAGTGGCTGTTTAACATTATTCATGATCCACTATCATAACTATATGGCTCCAAGTTATTTAGGGGTCAGGTAGAGGGAAAGACAAAAGATAAGCATTTAGATAGTAGGCTAAAAAATGTAATTCTTCCACACTTTAGCATTTTATTGTTATTATTTATTTAATATCAGAGAGCAAAATTCTATCTAACCTGGGTAAATAAGTTCTATATCTCAACTATGTAAAGCTTCCCTTTTTATTATCAAACTTGTTGATTATAAGTTGTGGAATTCTATGAATTGTTTAATATCAGAGGGCAAAACTCTAGCTAACCTAGGTAAATAAGTTCTACATCTCAATTAGGTAGAGTTTCTTATTAATATTATCAATTTTGATGGACATAAGATGTGAAATAGGATGAATTGCTGTTGACTATGGTTCTTTGCACAGTGTTTTTGCCTTTTATCCTGATGTACTTTCTTTACTGAAAACGGTTGAGTTTAAAAAAAAATTATACTTATTCTGTATTTTAATGTAATATGATGGGAAGACAGGTTCTTAACATGTATTTGATTATGAGGTAGACTGTCGGGATAGTCATGTGAAAGTGGTTTTATTTTAAAATGTATAGTAGATTGATAACTGTGGTTATGTATACACTTCCTTTATGTATTATATTTTTATCATGAAGGATTTTAGGAGGCAGAAATAGTTGAAATTTAAAGTATTGGTTTTAATTAACTAAGCATTTAATAATGAATTTGAACTTGAATCATTAAAGTCAGACAGGGAGGACGATTGTTATGCTACTTTGAGGTTTAACTTTGGAATTACCTCATGCTTCAGTTGTGTTAGTGACCCTGTGAAGCTGTCTAATTCTAATTTGTTCCTTATCACTGGGAAGCACTGTTTGGGGAGCCATGCACTTTATATATCCTAAACATAAATATAAACTTCATTTTAGCTTTCTAGACCACTAACCATAATTATTATGATAACAAGAAACCCACTATTTTGTTCACTTACTGCAGTATCCTTTAGAGCATTCTATTAAATTTTTTCGAACTCAGATTCCATGCTGATGGTATTCAGGTGTACCACACTTTTGTCATAAGAACAGAATAATAGCACTATAGTTGTTCAGCTGGTGCTGGTTTGGAAGTTCTTGTATCTCTTTGTATTTCAGAATGTTTGGCTGGCACAGATTAGGAAGATATTTGAGAACTCAATAAAATGTGCCCTAATTTTAACTTTCTAGAGTACTAATCATAATGAGGTTGATTACAAGTTTGGCAGCTGGAAAACACTGTCTGCCAAACTCCTGCCAAGGTGGCCGTCACCTATGTGGTGACCTCCCCTCCGGAGCTAATATGGGTTTCCTGATAGCCTTCTGGCCTAGCAAGAAACAGGCTACAGCATTGTCTCTGGCTCATAATCGAACCAGCGTAAATGATGTTTCCTGCAGGGTGCACCAGCACTCTTGCAATCGCTGACAGTCAACATTGCGATGGTGTTGGCCGAGGGGGCCCTGTACTGCCCATGCCAACTGCATGGGCAGTGCAGGTACCCCCCTGTGGCCCCTTCCTCCTGTTCTCTACCAGCCTTTTCATTGTGGTGCTACCACCAAGAAACTGCTGGCAGAGAATGAGGTCGCAATCCCCAGGGCAGTGGTGCTTGCAGTGCTGCCCTGGCAGATTAGGACCTCCACTACCGCCAGACTACTGAGATCCAAGTTCCTGACAGAGCTGTTGGTTCCCTGGTGGTCCGACCACCAGGCTTGTAATATGGCTGGCAGAAAATCGCATTGGTGGTGGTCCAGACCTTCACCGTGAGTGTGGCGGCCTATAGACCACCAGACTCGAAACGAGCCCCTGTGTCTTTAATGAACCTCCTCATTTTGTTCCTTTACTTCAGTCTCCTCTGCAGAAAATTCCTTTCGGTAACTCAGCTTTTCATCAAGATGTTGTTCAGGGGTGCCAATCTTTTATCAAAAGTACAGAATGTCAGCAATGTAGGTGGTTATACGAACTATGTGGAAAAGGTTTAGTTGCTCAATAGGGAGCTGAATGACTGACTGCCTCTGGTGCTGAAAGTGCATATTTCAGTCTACATGCCCGAATGTTTTACTGACATGGGTCAGGAAGAAATTTGAGAACTCATGGAAAATATGTCCTCATTTTAGCTTTCTAGAGCAGTAACCATAATTTCTAGGACAAAATTAAGCCCCTCATTTTAGTAATTTCCAAAGGAATTGATTTCTGTTTTACAACTTTGATTCCATCAACATGGCATTTGGGTATGCCACACTTTTGTCATAAAGACAGAAAGTTAGCGCTCTATGGTTGTTCATTAACACATCATTGTCAAACAAAAGTAGAGCACTAGGGAATCAAATGAAAATCTGCTGCTACTATTAGAAGATAGTGTGGACTTATAGAAAATGTGTTCTAGCTTCTGGTGCACCTTCCCTAAAAGACAAAAAGAGGTTTCTCTCAAACATGGACCACAAAATTCTAGCAACGGATTAGCATTTATCACAGGGTAAAACCATCCATGGACACACAAGAATCCTTAAAATTAATATAACATTACCAACAAATGATTTACGTTATGACAACAAGGCTGATTTAGAGTTTCACAGAGTACCTTCTACGTCAAACTCTCAGTCCAACTGCAGATGGAGCCTAGTTCACCTCAGTTGCTGAGTTAATCCTCTAGTGGCCTCACAGAGTACATTCTGTTCGATGCATGCCATCTGATCACCTTCCCAATCTACAGTGAGCAATCAGATGACTTGTTTTTGATGTATTTTACTGCAAGATAAAACCTCTGGTGAGGGACAGAAAAAATAAAATTTTTACTCCCATACGATTAAAGAAAACTCCCATCATGTGGGGATCATCCATCTCACATTTCTCAAAAGTAATCCTCCTCTTTGGAAGCTTGTTTTTGAAAAATGTAAAAGTTTTGAAAAGCTTGATGGAATATCTATCATGTTTGACAAAGCCATCTTAAGACTTTTCCAACATTGACAAGAACCACTGTGATAATAATATAGAATAATATTACAAAAAATCACAGAAACAACAGACTAGAATGACCTCATAAATAGGTTTTGGAATGAGACAAGAACAGATTTTAAAACTTCAAATACACTTAAATACACCATTGATAGTTTACGCAATTAACTAGAAATTGTTCTCCCTTTTTGCACTGCTTATGACCTGAACATTTGTTACTGGAAATTTGAACACATTTTAGAACAGACATATTTTCCAAATAATGTAGTATATTACATCATGGCATTGATATGACTTCTGTGTATGCTTGTGAGTGATATTTAATTATGTCTTTTGATTACATTGTGTGTTTAATTTTTCATTAGCTTTCATAGAGTGGGTTCTATGCACATGTGAACTGCTGGATTTGTTTTTGTTTTGCTTTTATTATTTTGAATACATGACAAATATCATCATCAATCATATATTGTTTATATCTATCAACCTTGTTTGTGGGGGCAATTATGAATTCTAGTTATTGTCTTTTTATTTTGTTTTATTTTATCCTATTTAAAGTGTTTTATAAAGTGCAAACATGACCCAAGCGTACCAGAGTACTGCACATATGACTGGAAACACAATCAAAGACCTGAAACCTAAAACCGAATCCATAACATAAAAATTGGAACATTAAACTTTAAACCATAGCAATATAGTGTATGCTGTATCAGAGCTTTAATTCAGCATCCAACATTCAGTTATGAAGCACTAGGACAAATTCTCCAAAATGTCTTTCTGGGTCCTGTGTTGATTCAGATACAGTTGCAGATATCCGGGGAGTAGTGTTTATGTGCACTTCTATTGATGAATCTACTTCTGCCCTATATTAGTATTAGTGTTGCTGAGGTGCCCATGGAGACAGGCTAACTGAGACTTTGTGTGAGGAATCTGGATCGTTCTCACCTCTTGTTTGAAAATATGTATCAATGGGTTTGATTGATTCTTGGGTGGTCGGGATTCCAATATCTTTGAAGATGATCCTGGCCAGGAGTGTGTGTAGGTTTTTTGTTTTCTGAATCTGGGTGGTTCTAGCCTGAGGGAGTTTGTACTTCTGAAGGAACGGCTGCCCCCTAAGAGTTAAACATTCTGCCAGGTTCCTGAGTACAGTTTAATGCAAGGCCTTGTGAGTGAGGCAAGCAATTTGCATTTGAGCTCTGGCCTCAAGAGGGAGCCATTTGAGCAACCTAAGCGAGGAGTTAATGTGGTCAAAGGGTCTTGTGCCTGTTACCAGTCTTGCTGCTGCACTGAGGGTCACTTTGAGTGGAGCTATGTTTTCAGAGAGTTCAGCCTGAGGTTATTTCGAGACAGCCAAGTCTGTGTTTTGACTAGAGTGTTATTTAGTTGGATGACATTATTTAGGGAGAATATCTTTAAGCATAATTGTGTATCATCTGTGCAAATGTGGTATGCAAGGTTAGATTGTTTGAAGATTTCCATTAGTGGCTCCATATAGAGGTTAAAGAGTGTGGGGGAAATGGTCAACCCTTGTGGACTCTCCATCTTGTGAAGCATTTGTTTATGATTTGCCTTGTTTGATTCATTGTGAGTAGTTCTGCAAGAAGGATGCAAATCAGAAGCACATGTTCCCTGATAGCCTCATTCCATTTTCTAGCAATCCTAGTAGGCTCTTGTGATTGACCGTGTCAAATACCGATAGGAGGTCTAGGAGGACGATAAGGCAGGAATCATTGGGGACCAGCATCTTAAGGGTGTCATGTGTTTGATGGCTGATTCACTGCTGCTGATTGAAATTTGTCAAGTAATTTTAAATGATCTATCTGCTGAATCAATTGTTATGTACACACTTTGATGCACAAACATGCTTTTTGTTTCTTTGCTGCCTAGGGTTCTGTAAAAAGTACTGCCAAGCACAGCAAGGTATATTGTTGTTGATATTTTCATAAGCTGAGCATGTCATGGAAGCATAAACCTGGCTACCTCCAAAGTAGGTATTACATCAGCTAGCCTTGATTAGAGGCATATTTGAGAATAAGGACTGTGTCAAAATGTGGCCCCTTTTGTGTTTTAATTGCATCTTTGTATATGGATTAGCCTGCATGATGCATTATTCAGAACAAACTGACTGCTGCATTGTACTTAAATTATTAGTCTGCGTATCGGTGTATCTACTAAATTTCACTTGGTGATGAAATCCATGTATATCCACAGTTAAATGTTGTTGGAAATGGCCATTCTGCAGGGTTATCCCCAGACTTTTTGCCTTCCTCCTTCTCTTTTTCTGACCTCATTTTTGCTGGTTTTTAGACTCTGCGCACTTTACCACTGCTAACCAGTGCTAAAGTTCATATGCCCTATAAACATGGTTACATTGGATAATACCCAATTGGACTATTTAATTTACCTATAAGTCCCTAGTAAGGTGCACTGTATGTGCCCAGGGCCTGTAGATTAAATGCTACTAGTGGGCCTGCAGCACTGGTTGTGCCACCCACTTTTTTAGCCCCTTTACCTTGTCTCAGGCCTGCCATTGCAAGGCCTGTGTGTGCAGTTTCACTGTCACTTCGACTTGGCCTTTAAAAGTACTTGCCAAGCCTAATACTCCCCTTTTTCTACATATTAGTCACCCCTAATGTGTGCCCTATGTAACCCCTAGAGCAGGGTGCTGTGTGGGTAAAAGGCAGGACATGTACCTGTGTAGTTTACATGTCCTGGTAGTGTACAACTCCTAAATTCATTTTTACACTACTGTGAGGCCTGCTCCCTTCATAGGCTAGCATTTGGGGCTGCCCTCATACATTGTTGAAGTGGTAGCTGCTCATCTGAAAGGAGTAGGAAGGTTATATTTAGTATGGCCAGAATGGTAATACAAAATCCTGCTGACTGGTGAAGTTGGATTTAATATTACTATTTTAGAAATGCCACTTCTAGAAAGTGAGCATTTCTCTGCACTTAAATCTTTCTGTGCCTTACAATCCACGTCTGGCTGGGTTTAGTTGACAGCTCCTTGTGCATTCAGTCAGACACACCCCAAACACAGGGTACTCAGCCTCACTTGCATACATCTGCATTTTAAATGGGTCTTCCTGGGCTGGGAGGGTGGAGTGCCTGCTCTCACACAAAGGACTGCCACACCCCCTACTGGGACCCTGGCAGACAAGATTGAACTGAAAGGGAACCTGATGCACTTCTAAGCCACTCTTTGAAGTCTCCCCCACTTCAAAGGTACATTTGGGTATAAAACAGGGCCTCTGCCCTACCACCTCAGACACTTCCTGGAGAAGAAACCTGAACCAGAACCTGCACCCTGACAAGAAGAACTGCCTAGCTGCCTAAAGGACTCACCTGACTGCTTTCTACAGAGGACTGCTGCCTTGCTGTTGCTCTGCTGTCTTGCTGCTCTCTTGCTTTGCTGCAGAAGTGCTCTCCAAGGGATTGGATAGATCTTGCCTCCTGTTCCCTGAAGTCTCAGGACCAAAAAGACTTCTCTCTTGCAACTGGACTCCTTGTGCGGGGAAAAATTAGACGCACAGCTTGTTCCGCGGTAAAAAATTCACTGCTTGCCGAACCGGAACGACGCCGCTCGACTTCACGAGGAAAAGATCGACACAGTGCCTACGATGCGACCGGAACTTCGACGCACGGCCCGTCTGGACAACGCCGCCCGACTTCCGGAGGGGAAATCGACGCAGCGCCTGCCGGGAGGGAGAAAATTCCACGCATCGCCCACCGGAACGACGCAGAGCTGGTCAACAAGCCCAGGATTCCACGCACAGACCCCGGGGCATCTGAAAACCCCGCGACCCGAAGAGGAGACCCGTCCGCGCGCCGGAAATCGATGCAACGTCTTCCCCGCTTGGAAAATAACAACGCAAGTCCATGTGTGAAGGGGCGAAACCGACGCACACACCATTTTCCACGCATCTCCTCCTCTGCGGCCCTTTGCAGAGATTTTTCACTCCAAGCAGGTACTTTGTGCTTGAAAGAGACTTTGTTTGCTTTTTAAAGACTTAAGACACTTTATATCACTTTCCAGTGATATCTTTACAATTTCTTATTGCATCTTTTGTCGTTTTGACCTGCAAATATCCAGATAAATATTATATATTTTTCTAAACACTGTGTGGTGTATGTTTGTGGTGCTATATTGTGTTATTGTATGATTTATTGCACAAATACTTTACACATTGCCTTCTAAGTTAAGCCTGACTGCTCAGTGCCAAGCTACCAGAGGGTGGGCACAGAATAATTTGGATTGTGTGAGACTTACCCTGACTAGAGTGAGGGTCCTTGCTTGGACAGGGGGTAACCTGACTGTCAACCAAAGACCCCATTTCTAACATTGGTGATCAGCGGTGAGGATAGGACTTGTATTTTTGCAGTGACATACAGTAGCCAAGTATTTCACTACCTACCCACAGTTGAAGGTCAACTTGATTATTATCTCTTTTTGCAAATTTGTTTTTCCTGACAATTTTCTAAACCTAAATCCTCACTCAACATGTCTCAGACTGGGTCTCAAGCAGGAGATTTTGACCTAGCCCTGTTGGAGACATATACTGTCAAACAGCTAAAAGGGTTCTGCAGGGAGATGAGTGTACCCACCCAAGGGGCCTCCAGAAAGGAGGACTTTCAAGTGGCGCTGAGGGCCTGGGCAGAAGCCCATTTAGAGGAGGATGCTGATGAAGAGGAGCCAGAAGATGGCCCCTCAGAGGATTTTTTGCCATCAGTGGGTGATGTTACCACTGCAACTGTGCCCCTTTCCAGACCAGGGAGCAGTGTCTCTCATCAAGGCCTGACCGCAGAGGAAAGGAGAGAGGAGAGGGGGTTCCAATTGCAAATGGCAAGACTGAAAATTGAGGCTCAACAGGAGGGAAGAAGGGCAGAGAGAGCCTTGGCTGAAAATAAACTTTTGTTGGCTCATGAACTGAGTCTCAAGGAGCTGGATCTCAAGGCAAAGCAGTCTGAATCCAGCAGTAATGGTGGCAGCATACAGACAGGACCTGCTGGAGAAAAGAAGGTTTGTATACCCAAAAATGGGGTGCCCAGTTTTGTGGTGGGAGATGACATAGATAAATGGCTAGCTGCTTATGAAGTTGCACTAAGGGCTCATGAGATTCCTGAAGGGCAATGGGGTACAGCTATGTGGAGTTATGTGCCACCATTGGGGAGGGACACACTTCTCACATTGGACATAAAGGATCAAAACACATACCCACTTCAGAAAGCCATTCTACTTGGCACGTTTGGGCTGACCCCTGAGAAATACCGTCAGAGGTTCAAGGACAGCACCAAACTGTCCACACAAACATGGGTAGATTTCTTTGACTTTTCCAGTAAGGCACTGAATGGATGGGTGCGGGGCTGCAAAGTAGATGATTATACAGGATTATATAATTTGATTCTGAGAGAGCAGATGCTCAGTATTTGTTTTACAGAGTTGCGCCAGCACCTAGTAGACAGTAAGCTGACTGATTCCAAGAAGCTTGCTGAGGAGGCGGACCTCTGGACTAGCACCAGAATGTCCAAAAAGGTATCTGGGAGTGACCCCAAGAAGGGTGGTTCCGGTTCCCCCCGACAGAGGGAGGGGGAGGTTAGAAATGACCCAGACAAGTCCCAGAGTAAGGGGGGAGGAAAGGGTTCCCATGCCCCATCTGAGAAACAGGGTGGTGGTTCTGGTGGGCAGTGGCCCAAAGCATCCCATTCCCAACCCCACTGCCTTGACTATTCCCAGCTAGGACACAGGAAGGGGGACTCTGTCTGTCCAAAGAAATCACCAAGTATTGGGACCTCTTCAGGGGTGGCCCATGTGTCCTTAGGGGAAAGTAGTCCCCAGGGGCAAGTCGTAGACCATGCCTTCATCTCCTTTAGTTGGGAGGTGGACTCAGAGGGTAAACTGGTGATCCCTGAGGGTGGGAGTCGTCACTTCCACCAGGTGGGAGTGAATGGGGTCCCAGTCACCGCTCTGAGAGACACAGGGGCTAGTCTTACCATGATGGTGGAGAGACTAGTGTCACCAGAGCAGTACACCGGACAGGTGTGTAAAGTGACTCCAGCCATTGGGGAAGATTTCTTCCGCCCCATGGCCCGGGTTACCCGAGAGTGGGGTGGGGTGGGGAGGTGACCCAGAGGCGCGTCATAGTTAGTCCGCAGCTGCTCATTGACTGCATTCTGGGGAATGAGTTTCCCCTAGTGTCAGGAGAGCTGAGAGGATTGACCCCTAAGGGTGGCCTGACAGTTCAGATGTCTGACTGTACCACTCCCCAGAGGAGGGTATGTGAGCCCAGATGTGGAGGCACGGTGAGGAAGGACACACCCCTGTCCTCTGTTCAGCCTCATCATACAGACCCTGGGCTGAGTGACCGGTATCAGGGACCCACCCCTGAACAGGTGAGAATGGAGAAGGGGTGCAAGACCCCTGGGGCTACTGCCCCCCATTTTGGTATGCTTCAGGAGCCCCTTGGGAGCTCCCTACCAGACCCCCAGTTGGAGGAGAAGCTCATCCAACGGCCCCCCTCAGGGTCTCCACTTAGCAGTGGATGGTCTGGGGCCTGGCTCATGACACTGACAACTATCAGTGGCGTCTATTGGTTTCTGTCCTTATGGGCAGAGTTTTCCCTGGGTTGGGGACAGAAGTTAGACCTAAGGAATGGAACGGGCCACCTTACTTTGTTGGCCATTGTGGTACTGTCTGCATACTGGGATGCATCTGTGAGCATGCTGAAATTAGGAGCTTCACAGATGGGGTCCTCAGGTGATGAGAAGGGTTCCCCATGGCCCAGTTCAGTGGCCCCAGAGAGTATAGACAAAGAAGCCTCACTGAGTTCAGAAAGGCGTAGAACTGGCAAGTGCCCCTGCAGTAGTGGGCCATTGTCCATTTTCTATCGCCTTAAGCAGGGAAGTCCATCAGAGTGTTGATTAGTCTACCCTGGCTTTAGGCTGGAAAGGGGATATGTTGGTAATGGCCCTTCTACAGGGTTATCCCCAGACTTTTTGCATTCTTCCTTCTCTTTTTCTGACCTCATTTTTGCTGGTTTTTAGACTCTGCGCACTTTACCACTGCTAACCAGTGCTAAAGTGCATATGCTCTCTCCCTTTAAACATGGTAACATTGGATCATACCCAATTGGACTATTTAATTTACCTATAAGTCCCTAGTAAGGTGCACTGTATGTGCCCAGGGCCTGTAGATTAAATGCTACTAGTGGGCCTGCAGCACTGGTTGTGCCACCCACTTTAGTAGCCCCTTTACCTTGTCTCAGGCCTGCCATTGCAAGGCCTGTGTGTGCAGTTTCAGTGTATGCCGTTTCACTGTCACTTCAAAGTGGCATTTAAAAGTACTTGCCAAGCCTAAAACTCCCCTTTTTCTACATAAAAGTCACCCCTAATGTGTGCCCTAGGCAACCCCTAGAGCAGGGTGCTGTGTGGGTAAAAGGCAGGACATGTACCTGTGTAGTTTACATGTCCTGGTAGTGTACAACTCCTAAATTCATTTTTACACTACTGTGAGGCCTGCTCCCTTCATAGGCTAGCACTGGGGCTGCCGTCATACATTGTTGAAGTGGTAGCTGCTGTTCTGAAAGGAGTAGGAATTTCATGTTTAGTATGGCCAGAATGGTAATACAAAATCCTGCTGACTGGTGAAGTTGGATTTAATATTACTATTTTAGAAATGCCACTTCTAGAAAGTGAGAATTTCCCTGCACTTAAATCTTTCTGTGCCTTACAATCCATGTCTGGCTGGGTTTAGTTGACATATCCTTGTGCATTCACTCAGACACACCCCAAACACAGGGTACTCAGCCTCACTTGCATACATCTGCATTTTGAATGGGTCTTCCTGGGCTGGGAGGGTGGGTGGCCTCCTCTCACACAAAGGACTGCCACACTCCCTACTGGGACCCTGGCAGACAGGATTGAACTGAAGGGGTACCTGGTGCACTTCTAAGCCACTCTTTGAAGTATCCCCCACTTCAAAGGCACATTTGGGTATAAAACAGGGCCTCTGGCCTACCACCTCAGACACTTCCTGGAGAAGAAAACTGAACCAGAACCTGCACCCTTACAAGAAGAACTGCCTGGCTGCCTAAAGGACTCATCTGACTGCTTTATACAGAGGACCGCTGCCTAGTTGTTGCCCTGCTGTCTTGCTGCTCTCTTGCTTTGCTGAAGAAGTGCTCTCCAAGGGCTTGGATAGAGCTTGCCTCCTGTTCCCTGAAGTCTCAGGACCAAAAAGACTTCTCTCTTGCAACTGGACTCCTTGTGTGGTGAAAAATTAGCCACACAGCTTGTTCCGCAGTAAAAAATTCACCGCTCGCCGAACTGGAACGACGCCGCTCGACTTCACAAGGAAAAGATCGACGCGCCGCCTGCGGTGCAACCGGAACTTCGACGCACGGCTCTCCTGGACAACGCCACCCGACTTCCAGAGGGGAAATCGACGCCCACCGGAACGACAACAAGCCCAGGATTCCACGCACAGACCCCGGGGCATCTGAAAACCCCACGACCCGAAGAGGAGACCCATCCGCACGCCGGAAATCGACGCAACATCTTCCCCACGTGGAAAATAACGACGCAAGTCCGTGTGTGAAGGGGCGAAACCGACGCACACACCATTTTCCATGCATCTCCTCCTCTGCGGCCCTTTGCGGAGATTTTTCACTCCAACCAGGTACTTTGTGCTTGAAAGAGACTTTGTTTGCTTTTTAAAGACTTAAGACACTTTATATCACTTTCCAGTGATATCTTTACAATTTCTTATTGCATCTTTTGTTGTTTTGACCTGCAAATATCCAGATAAATATTATATATTTTTCTAAACACTGTGTGGTGTATTTTTGTGGTGCTATATTGTGTTATTGTATGATTTATTGCACAAATACTTTACACATTGCCTTCTAAGTTAAGCCTGACTGCTCAGTGCCACGCTACCAGAGGGTGGGCACAGGATAATTTGGATTGTGTGTGACTTACCCTGACTAGAGTGAGGGTCCTTGTTTGGACAGGGGGTAACCTGACTGCCAACCAAAGAACTAATTTCTAACAAATGTCATACCTCAAATGTAAAACTTGGGAACAAATGCAGCTATGTGTTGCAAAAATAGCAGTGGAAAAAATAGCAATGGAAAGCCACACAACTTTTGTAATTGTGTCTGCTTAGGTGGACTATTCCCTTGAGAAGTACCAGGAACCAAATATGACATAGGTTGATGCAGCATCTTCCGCAGCCTGGTACCTGCTGAATGACTAGGCCACACATGGAGCAGTACATCACGTCTTTATTACTGTTGTGTACCTGTGAATCCTTACATTCTAAAGCAAACTATCATAGATTCTATTCTAGTGATTACATCACACACTGAAACTGAGTCCTTATGGAGCAATAAAGGTTCCATTCTAAATCATGCAAGGTACTACATCTCTCCTTCTGTTAGATGAAACATTGAAATTTTTAGAAAACATTTGACAGATGCAAAATCTACATATACAGAAGCATGTACAACTATACCTCTTCAATTAATCTTTTTGGCACTTTGATCTGCCATCCTGATCTGGTTACTAGAAGCTGTGAATGGTCAGCTTCAGAAATTTCCAATGTAAGGAATCATCATCAGCCAATAATCTTTTAAATTCAGTTTTTATTTCACACTGTCAAACTGAAGACTGATAAAACACAGATCTGAAGTAAAAAGAGTCCCTGGTAATGGACTTCCATGGTCGGCAGGCAGTCACAATATGTTCTTTGGTAGACACTACTTGAAAAGTTACAGCATCGCACACAGCACCAGTTTTCCTTTTCTGTAGCTGTTGAGCGATCACCAAAACTCCTTTTCGGAATGAAAGGCCTTTCATGTGTCACCTCTTGTTTGCATATATTTTCATCTTCCTTTTTTGAACCAACTCCCTTGTGTGAATCACGTTATCATTAGTATCTTTTTCTGTGATTTATTGAGGCATCTTGGTAGCTATTGCTGAGCAGAACATCAAAGTCACAGGAGTTTCACCTGTGGTCAAGTGGAGTATCAAATGATAAGCTTGTAGAGTAGAGATCAACACTGTTTTTAAATTGAGATATTCAAAGAGTGCATGCTGCAAAGCTTTCTTTAGTGTACCCATAAAATGTTCACCAGTCCATTGGCCTGTGGCCACTAGGGTATGATCTTTTGATGTTATATATTCAGATGCCTTAAATCATTGGCTATTAAATGGTGGACTGTTTTAGATGGGGACATTGATGTGCCAAGAGTGCAGCAGCCTGGGGCTGAAGGGTTTCCCATTAGAAGAACTGATACCTGGATTGGTACAAACATGGAGCAGTCACAGTTACCTGCATTTACTGGTCTCCCAGGGTGTAGAGTCAACACGGAAAACTTTTTGCCTGTCCATTTCTTTCACTTGTTTATGAATGATGTATTTATGGAAGAGATTGTGGAGCAGACTAATTTGTATGCAGAGCAATATTTGAGGGACAACGCTGCCAGACTTAGGCCTCAGTCTAGAGCTACTCAGTGGGTTCCAACATTTTTTAGGTTTTACTTTTTTGATGGGGTTGATCAGGAAGCCGTCACTGGCTTCTTATTGGTCTACTAGTCCCTTGATGGCAACGGCTATATTTCCTGCAACTATGACACGTAATCGCTATTTGCTTCTTCTTCGTATGCAGCATTTTGTAGACAATGCTTTAGCGTTGCCACAAGATCACACTGATTGTGACAGCCTTTTTAAGATTAGGCCTGTCCTTGATCATTTTGTAGATCGGTTTTCAGAGGTCTCTTTTCCAGGCAAAGAGATAGGTGTGGCCGAGTCTTTGGTCCTTTTCAAGGGGTGTTTAGTTTTCAGGCAGTACATTCCTAGTAAGAGGGCACGGTATGGGATTAAATTGTATATGCTGTCAGAAAGCAGTACAGGATATGTGTATAATTTCCGGGTCTACACTGGTAGGGATTCCAGTATTAACCCTCCTGGTTGTCTGGCCAACTTTGGAGTGAGCGAAAAAATTCTGTGGGAACTTGGTAGATGACTGTTTAACAAAGGTCACCATTTGTACGTAAATAATTTCTGCAGTGGAGTGCAGTTGTGTAAGGAGTTGTTTTGAGTGGACACTGTTGCTTGTGGCACAATCCGTTCTAACCGGAAAAGCTATCCAAGGGAGCTTGTCTGTAAAAAACTTGAGAGGGGACAGTGCAGTGCCTTGTGGAATAATGAGCTGCTAGCTCTGAAATTTTCAGACAGGAGGAATGTGTACATGCTATCTACCATCCATGATGAGAGTACTTCCCCTGTGACTGTTTCGGGTCAGGTTGCGGAAGTGCGCAAACCTGTGTGCATTTTGGACTACAATAGGCACATGGGTGGTGTTGATAGAGTAGATTAGAGGTTGGAACCTTACACTGCTCTTCGTAAGTCTTACGTATGGTATGAAAAGGTGGCCCTACATTTATTTCATTTGGCAACTTTTAATGCTTTTATTGTGTTCAAGGATTGTTCACCTAAGTCAGGGATGACATTTGTTAAATTTCAGGAGTCAGTGATAGAGAGCCTTATTGTGGTGGAACAGGCAAGAGTTCCAAGTGTAGAAGTGGTGGAGGATGTAGCGATATTGAAAGATCAACACTTTCCAGATCACATTCCTCCCACTCCCAAAAAAGACTTGCCCACAAAGAAATGTAGAGTATGTGCCCGGAGAGCAATCCAGAGGGAGAGCCGAATGTACTGCCCCGATTGCCCTTCAAAGCCTGGGCTGTGTGTGCCCGGTTGTTTTAGAAGTTACCACACAAAGAAAAACTTTTGGGAAATACCGTAAATGTAAACTGCCTATTTTATATTTTCATATGTTCAGTTTCAAGGTTGGCATTACTGTCATGTATTTAGTTAGAGATTTTGTGTTTGTAGTTTTGTACTTATTTTAAAATTAGTTAGTAGTTTCTTTGTTGTTTATAAACAAAAACAAAGTGATGGCGGTGTGCGTGGGCTGGCACTTGGCTGGCGGTGTGCATGGGGTGGCGCTTGGCTGGCGGTGTGCGTGGGGTGGTGCTTGGCTGGCAGTGTGATTGGGGTGGCGCTTGTCTGGCGGTGTGCTTGGGGTGGCGCTTGGCTGGTGGTGTGCGTGGGGTGGTGCTTGGCTGGCGGTGTGCGTGGGGTGGCGCTTGGCTGGCGGTGTGCTTGGGGTGGTGCTTGGCTGGCGGTGTGTGTGGTGTGGCGCTTGGCTGGCGGTGCCAGCCAAACGCCAGTCCACACACTCATCAGCTGGTGTGATTGCTGTATCAGGCATGTGGGCGTATGAAAGTGATGGGCCCTTGAGTGGCACTGTCTGTCGATGCAAGTGTTGTAATGTGCTGGGCCCGTGGCTGGCGGCGTGAATGGTCTTGTGCATGTCATGTATGAAAGTGGTGTGAATGGACTGTAAAGTGGTTGGTGCCTTGCTGTGGCTTTACAGCTCACGAGCTATGAGTCATTGGTTCAGTTTTTTGGCCTTTCAGTTATTAACAGTGCATTTCACTTTTGTGAAATCTCTTGTTAATAACATTTGATCTACTGAACCATCACTCACCCTTGTGCCAAATCCAACCAGTATGTGTGGTAAAAATTTAAAAACCTGCTCCTCTGTAATCAGGCGTCGCAGCTCCCTTGTGACACGCTAGGTGTCTCAGGTGGGACCCCGATGATGAAGCATGCCACCAACTTGGTTGGTGGGTGAGGGGTCTTTTCACATAACCTAAGTGCGTTTCTTTTCACAATTTTAGTGTTTGGCACATCACAGACGTATGTGGAGACATCAAAATGATATATTACAAAACTAACTGTGTTTGGGGGGAGGTGGCACCTATGTTTTTGGTCCTGGGTGAGGCCTTCATCTAGGGAAACCTACCAAACCAAGACATTTTTTAACACTAGATACCCCAAGGAGTCCAGGGAGGTGTGGCTTGCGTGGATCCCCCAACATTTTCTTACCCAGACTCCTCTGCAAACCTCAAAATTTGCTTAAAAAAGCATATTTGCCTGACTTTTCTTTGTACGATCACCGCTCCAGCACAAAATTCCTACTCCTCAGCGTTCCCCTCAGTCTCACAAGTAAAATGACACCTCACTTGTGTGGGTCCCCAAAGCAGAGTCAGCCTAAAGATGTATAAAAGAAGAATGTGTGCTTATCAACTTTCTGTGCTATCCCCATAATCTCTACAAGTTTGTGGTCTTTTTCTGTTGCAGGCACCTGGCCCACCCACACAAGTGAGGTATCATTTTGCAAAAAACATCTCTGTTTTCTGTCGAAAAATGTGATTTGTCCACGTTTTGCTTTGGGGCATTTCCTGTCGCGGGTGCTAGGCCGATCCACACAAGTGAGGTATCATTTTTGTCAAGAGACATGGGGGAATGCTGGGTGGAAGGAAATTTGTGGCTCCTCTCAGATTCCATAACTTTCTGTCACCGAAATGTGAGGAAAAAGTTTTTTTTTTGCCAAATTTTGAGGTTTGCAAAGGATTCTGGGTAACAGAACCTGGTCAGAGCCCCACAAGTCACCCCATCTTGGATTCCCCTAGGTCTCTAGTTTAAAAAAATGCACAGGTTTGGTAGGTTTCCCTAGGTGCCGGCTGAGCTAGAGGCCAAAATCCACAGGTAGGCACTTAGCAAAAAACACCTCTGTTTTCTGTCGAAAAATGTGATGTGTCCACGTTTGTGTTTTGGGGCATTTTCTGTTGTGGGCGCTAGGCCGACCCACACAAGTGAGGTATAATTTTTGTCAGGAGACTTGGGGGAACGCTGGGTGGAAGGAAATTTGTGGCTCCTCTCAGATTCCAGAACTTTCTGTCATCGAAATGTGAGGAAAAAGTGTTTTTTTAACCAAATTTCGAGGTTTGCAAAGGATTCTGGGTAACAGAACCTGGTGAGAGCCCCACAAGATGTGTCGATGTTGTGTTTTGGGGCATTTCCTGTCACAGGCGCGAGGCCTACCCACTGAAGTGAGGTACCATTTTTATCGGGAGACTTGGGGAACATAGAATAGCAAAACAAGTGTTATTGCTCCTTGTCTTTCTCTACATTTTTTCCTTCCAAATATAAGAGAGTGTGTAAAAAAGACATCTATTTGAGAAATGCCCTGTAATTCACATGCTAGTATGCGCACCCCGGAATTCAGAGATGTGCAAATAACCACTGTTCCTCAACACCTTATCTTGTGCCCATTTTGGAAATACAAAGGTTTTCTTGAGATGCTATTTATCACTCTTTATATTTCAGCAAATGAATTGCTGTATACCCGGTATAGAATGAAAACCCACTGCAGGGTACAGCTCATTTATTGGCTCTGGGTACCTAGGGTTCATGATAAACCTACAAGCCCTATATATCCCTGGAACCAGAAGAGACCAGCAGATATAACGGTATATTGCTTTACAAAATCTGACATTGCAGGAAAAAGTTACAGAGTAAAACGTAGAGAAAAATTGCTGTTTTTTTACCTCAATTTCAATATTTTTTTATTTCAGTTGTTATTTTCTGTAGGAAACCCTTGTAGGATATACACAAATTACCCCTTGCTGAATTCAGAATTTTGCCTACTTTTCAGAAATGTTTAGGTTTCTGGGATCCATCATTGGTTTCACACCCATTTCTGTCACTGACTGGAAGAAGGCTGAAAGCACAAAAAATCATTAAAATGGGGGATGCCCCAGTAAAATGTCAAAATTGTGCTGAAAAATTGGGTTTTCTGATTCAAATATGCCTGTTCCTGAAAGCTGGGAAGCTGGTGATTTTAGCACAGCAAACCCTTTGTTGATGCCATTTTCAGGGAAAAAAACACAAGCCTTCTTCTGCAGCCCCTTTTTCCCATTTTTTAGAAAATAATTAAATATTTACTGCATTTTGGCTAATTTCTTGGCATCCTTCAGGGAAACCCACAAAGTCTGGGTACCTCTAGAATCCCTAGTATGTTTTCAAAAAAGGACGCAAATGTGGCGTGGGTAGCTTATGTGGACAAAAATGTTATAAGGGCCTAAGCAAGAACTATTCCAAATAGGCAAAGAAAGGCCTGGCACAGGAGGGGGAAAAGGCCTGGCAGCGAAGGGGTTAAACAGCAGCAGCTGGCCTTAGACAGGGAATATATGGAAAGGGAAAGGCAGAGGTTGGGGTTAGTTCCCCATGGTGGCAGCAGCAGTGTTTTTGATAGCAATCCTGTTAGAGAGCAAGATTCCAGAAACCTGCATAAGATAGTCCTCCCCTGACTAGCACCTCCCAGGGGAGGTGCCCAGAGCTCCTCCAGTGTGTCCCAGACCTCTGCCATCTTGGATGCAGAGGTGTGAGGGCACAATGGACAGCTCTGAGTGGCCAGTGCCAGCGGGTGACGTCAGAGACCCCTCCTGATAGGTGCTTACTTTTCTCTGTAGCCAATCCTCCTCTGAGGGCTATTTAGGGTCTCTCCTGTGGGTATCTCACCAGACAACGAATGCAAGAGCTCACCAGAGTTCCTCTGCACTTCCCTCTTCAATTTCTGCCAAGGATTGACTGTTGACTGCTCCAGGACACCTGCAAAACCGCTACAAAGTAGCAAGAAGTCTACCAGCAACATTGTAGCACCTCATCCTGCCGGCTTTCTCAACTGTTTCCTGGTGGTGCATGCTCTGAGGGCTGTCTCTCTTCACCCTGCACTGGAAGCCAAGAAGAAATCTCCAGTGGGTCGACGGAATCTTCCCCCTGCCAATGCAGGCACCAAACTTCTGCAGCACCGGTCCTCTGGGTCCCCTCTCATCCTAACGAGCGTGGTCCTTGGAACACAGGAGCTGGGTCCACGTGTCCCCGACAGTCGAGTGGCTCTTCTGTCCAAATTTGGTGGGGGTAAGTCCTTGCCTCCCCACGCCAGACAGTAATCCTGTGTACTGCGTGAACTGCATCTGCTTGGGTTTCTGTGCACTTTTGCAAGACTTACTTTGTGCACAGCCTAGCCCAGGTCCCCAGCACTCTGTTCTGCATTGCCCAACTCGCTGAGTTGGACTCCGACTTCGTGGGACCCTCTTTTGTTGTGCTGAGTCGACCGTAGTGCTCAGGTCTTCTGAACGCCTGTTCAGGTGCTTCTGCGGGTGCTGCCTGCTTCTGCGTGGGCTCCCCGTGTTGCTGAGAACCCCCCTCTGACTCCTCCTCCAAGGGACGACCTTCTGGTCCTTCCTGGGCCCTGGCAGCACCCAAAATACTCAACCGCGACTCTTGCAGCTAGCAAGGCTTGTTTGCGGTCTTTTTGCATGGAAACAACTCTGCATCCTCCAGCACACAAGTGGGACATCTTCTGACCAAAAGAGACATTCCTGGCACCTTCCGTTGTTGCAGAATCTTCGGCTTCTTCAACCCAGAGGCAGCCCTTTGGCACCTTCATCCGGGGTTTAGTGGGCTCCTGCCCCCCTGGACACTTGTGTGACTCTTGGACTTGGTCCCCTTCCTTTACAGGTCCTCAGGTCCAGGAATCCGTCTTCAGTGCTTTCCAGTCAGTTGTTGCCTTTGCAGAATCCCCTATCTCGACTTTACTGTCTTTCTGGGGTAGTAGGGTAACTTTACTCCTACTTTTCAGGGTCTTGGGGTGGGGTATCTTGGACACCCTTAGTGTTTTCTTACACTTACTTACTTACACTTACTTACTTACTATCCTCTGAGATATTTTTGGTATATTGTCACAAAAATAAAGTACCTTTATTTTTAGTAACTCTGAGTATTGTGTTTTCTTATGATATAATACTAAGTGATATGAGTGGTATGGTAGGAGCTTTGCATGTCTCCTAATTCAGCCTAAGCTGCTAGAACACCTCTAATCTACTATTAAGGGATAACTGGACCTGGCACAAGGTGTAAGTACCACACGGTACCCACTATAAGCCAGGCCAGCCTCCTACACCCCATAAATGCCCCAACCCAGCCATGTCTTTCTGATCTATCACTCAGCCCTTCTGCTGGCACAAATATTTCAGTTCTCCTCCCATCTCAGGTTTTCTGGGGTATGTGGAGTTATTTCTATTTCTGAAGATAAAAATCAGACAAATCAGAATATAGTGCAAGGTTCTGAGGTTGAGTAGAAATTCCATCTTTTGGAGGCTGGTTATTAGTAGAGGTAAGTATGCACCTACCATTAGCAATAATGCCCCCAGACAATGTTAGATCCAGTTAAGTCCTCAAAAACATCAGCACCTGGTTCAACCCCTGGTAGCTTTGCAATGAGCAGGCATGCTTAAATTGGGAGATAGGTATGTAAAGAATTTAAATACAACAATGCAGCAAATAAGTAAGACATAACACACAATATAAATCCCACACCAATTTACAAAAATAGCAAATATTGTTATCTTCAAAATGACACAAAAAATGACAAAAATCAAATATAGGGAACCGGAGTTATACATTTTTAAAGGTTAAATAAAACATGTGTTTGCTAGTGTTTAGAAATCAATAGCACCAACTGGGGACATCTGGTCACACTTGACCAGGACAACGAAAAAGTCTAAGGTTAACTGCAAAGGAGCTCTGCTTGGATATTCTGAGCTAGAAGCCTCTGTCAAAATTTTACATTTGCACTTTGAGACTTTTCTGGAGCTTTTCTCTCTCAACCTCGTGTGGTATTCCTCAGCAAGTTGCTTTCAATTCAACATTGTCGGACTGCTTTTCCGCTAAGCCCTGGTCAAATACTGCCAGTCTGGGGCTCTGGAGCTTTCAGCTGGATAAACCTGAAATCCTGGACGAGTCATGGTTGAAGGTAGTTGGCTAGACTCATGATGTCATGTTGGTTCAATTATGGAGCTTTTTCCAAAAGTTGGTCCAAACTTCTGGAACTTCTTCTTGAAGCTCCTCTTGAGGGTTCAAGTGTCCAAAACACAAATCCAAAGGTCTAGGAGCTCTGAGATGGCCCTTGGATGTTTAGGAACACAATTCCCACAATGCACCTGGCCAAATCTTTTAAAGACCACAGGCTGGGGACCTTGGTGACAGTTGGTGCAGGCAAGCTTTGTTAACCTGTTGCTTTCAGGGAGTCCACTCATGAGCCCTATTTAAGCAAGACAAAGTCCTTAGGGCTGCTGTTCTAGTGTGCAACAAGTGCAGTACTTCAGTGTGCACTCCTCTGGGTTGCAGACCAGTGTTCCAGCAGGGCAGTCCTTCTTCTTCCTGTAGTTTCAGGCAGCAGAGCTGAGTGGCAATGCAGTCCGGCCACGTTTATTCAGTTATCTTGGGGGACAAGCGGGGGGACATCCTCATCCAGTGAGCTTCAGGTTGCCCCCAAAAGCATGACAGCTTCCTCCAAAGTGTGCCATTTTCTTGTCTCTTAAAACACTGCATTTTAAAATTCCAAGATGAACGATTTTCCACCATATGAGCAAAACCTGGATCAACCAACCTACTGATGTTGATCAAATCCATTAACACTCTCCCTCTGGACAACTGCATGTTCCTTTCTTGGGCCTGCTATCTATCTGTGGGATACAGGATGAAAGGGTGGCCTGGCTGCCATTCCTTTCTGTATTGCTTCCTTTGAAGCCCAGTTTGATTTAACTAGCCCCTTCCAGGCCTGGCATCATTATCTGCCAACCTCCTCCATCAGATAACCTCTGCTCAGTGCAGGCCACTTACGACCTCATCAACGCAGCCTGGATAATCTGTTAGGGCTGACTAATCAGGAGAGGGCACTGACAGGCTGGAATTTGGCTTACAGAAATAACGTCTTATAGCTTAGTTTCTGTGCTAGTTATGATAAATTTGGCAATGGCAAGTTGGTGGATTTATCAGTACCATTCTATTGAGTTATTTCATGACACATTTAGAACCCCCATAGTAACACCTATACTTATGGAAAATATTCCCATTTTAGCCTTTGGAGCTAAGTATCTACAGTGAGGAAAAATGAAAGGTACAGTTTTTTCCTCACCAGGGCATATAAAACATATTTTATCATATCTCTGCTTATAGTTACATGCCAGCCCCCCCCTGGGACATCTAGGGAGACCTTAAGGATGACTTATATGTAACGATAAGGTCGATTATCACTTTGGAAAAACCTTAAATTCCAAAGTCGAATTTGCACGCATTTGACTTTTTAAAGACTGTCTGTAAAGCAGGGCTGCCATTAAAAATGACAGCCTGTGACAAAGCATTGCACTCTCCAGTGCAGGAAATCTACTGGGTCTCTAAACTTTCCTGCCAAATTATATGCTAGGAACGTATAGGTAGCTTGAATCCCCCTTGCCCTATTATCTTGTAGGGACTTACAGAAGTCTGTCATTGCCAATTGTAGTTGTAACATTTCACCATATACCTTTTATTCAGAGCACTGGCCCTGGGACTGTTTAGCAGAGCCCAGGCACAGTCATGGTGAGTTACCCCAAGTATCAGTCGGAACATTGGGGTGAACATGCTAAAAAGATGGCTTTCTCACACCAACTCAGTATGTTGCACCAAATTCTGGTAAACTCATAATCCCTTTGTGTCCTTCACTTTCTAGGACTGGATTTGTGGTCTGAATACTAAATAGAATATCTATCGACCAAAATAATGACAAGCTACACTAATTGTAATGCCTGATACGATTGTCTGATAAGTCCAATTACCAGTATCACATACACCAGTCTAATCATCTACTATCCAGTCACTGTAACAGGGGTGAGATACATTCTGGATGTTGTGACTCGACAAAGACAGTCATAACATAAGCAACATCAATGAGCTACATCAAAAATGTTATTACAGTAGAGAGTAGGAAATCAAGTTTAAAGTATAATATCAATGACCAGAATGATATGTAAACTTATGGTACATTTAGAGATAGGGTGTGTGGGTCATCTGCCGAAATGTGTTGGATATCCAGTACACTATGTTCTTGATTATTCCAACTCATTCACCATAGTGCCACTTCTGGAGGTGCATTTCCTGTACCAAAGCAATTTCTATATGCCAGACAGACTTGGGGAAATTACAACAGCAGATATTTCTCCATCACAATGCCTCCCATCAAAGCAGTATGAGCAGCCTGGCTGACGATGGGTGATACCCCAAAAACCTGTTCCAGGATGCTTGTTTCGGTCCAGAGAGAACCTAGCTTGGCAGTTTGGGCTGGACTGTTCCCATGGGTAGCAAGGTCAAGACTGATTTGCATATGGCTGGTTACAAACTGGGATGACGTGGAAAACAAAATAATGATTTGTTAAACCCAAATATGTGACTGGGGGTGAGTGTTTGAAAAGTTTCCCCACTCCGTCCATCACTTTATTTTGTGGTTTTGAAAAAAAACAGCCACAAAGCAAAAATGTATATTACCATTATCTGTGAGAATACATGATTTTCCCAATCTAACATTAATTCTTAGCTTGTACAGTACAGCATTAAATCAGGTACAGGAATGAAACGTCAAAGCCCTCAGTGATAGCAATTCAAAACTGCACAGGCAATGACAAATTGAAAGGCTTATATTTTTAGTTGCACTTTATTTTTTGACTAAGGATCTGATTCACAAAGGTAAATTTACGCTTTTGTGTAAGTTTATGATTGTTTGATATTCTCAAAGGCAGTATTTCTACGATTGTGGAGTCTCTGCACATAAACAGATAGGACGTCCAATCTTTTTATGCGAACACTCAGTAGTCTTAAAGATGCTTCTTGGAAAATACCTTTGTGAATAGCAACCAATAATAAACTTATACAAAAATTTAAGTTTGCCTTTGTAACTCAGGGCTTGAATGTTTACTGTTCCTGTATTACAATGCTATGGGTATACCAAAAACTGCTATAAAGTAAACGTACCCTAACATGATTAATTGCCTAACTTACTAGGTTTCAAGTTAAAATACGGAGTGGTTCTAAAGTTTTTTGGCTGCCCTACTATAATCCTTCAATCTTTTTGTCACCTAGGCAGCCATGTGAATTGATTCGTGGGTTGCTGTGAGACCATGATGAATCAACAGTGGACATTTCAGGTCTTTGACAAAACAGCCAGAGCAGTGCAGTTTGCTTGAGGCGCTTGGTTTTCTAGATGTAACCCAGAACGATGTACACAATTGCAGGATACCGCCTCTATTTTTGTCAGCCGAACCGCTGCTTATGGTAGCATACTTTCAAGACTTCTTTATAGGCTTGGCTTACAGACTGATTTAGTAAGAATGAAGGAACCTACATAAACAGCTGGATACTTAGGCCCTCATTACGCGAGGCCTGATAAATTGTGATCTATGCACATGGAATGCAATTATAAGTGCTGAAATCTTTAGCAATGTGTAATAAAATTTGGGAGATCAAACCTGCCATAATTTAAACAAGTAAAAGCTCCCACTAAATATGGGGATGTGCAGATGTTGGTGCAATAAGCACCAAGGGTATATTTACCAATGCCCACATTAATGGGGGTATGGTGCAGGACTGCACAGCAAGTCACCTTCGTCACCTGCTTCAGAGTGAAAGGGCAAGAATGCACAGTATCTATGACATGTGGAGCATTCCTGTCCTTTGCCCCTTTCCTAGTGTAGTTTCAGCAGTTTATCTCTAATGCAGGCACCCTTGCACTATGGAGCAAGGGTGTCTACATTGCAGGCAGGATTAATTTTGTGCAGGATGGAGCTCCTTCTTGCACACATGCAACCCTGGGAGGATTTTCCTCTTTGTATGTGGGCTGCAGAATGCAGCACACAAAGAGGGAAAAAGGAGGAGAAATGAAGATATTTTTCCTCGTTGAGCCTCCCCTGGGGATGCTTACGTTTTTGGTGAACCTCCAGATTTACAGGCTCTTGCAAATCTAGGGATGGATCAAAATCCATGGGTGTTGTGTGGGAAACTCACCTCAACACCCATGAAACACTTCCCTGGTGCAGAGTAAGGCAACACAGTGATTTGCGCTGCCTCGCCTTACTCCATATCTATTCATTCAATGCCATGCAAAGTGGCTTTTCATGGCCTCATAGATATGGTTGGGAGGTGTGCGCCACCACTACATCACTAAAAGTGCAACAGCAGCGAAAGCCTCTTATAAATATGCCCCTAATATTTTGTTCTGCGTTTGTGTCACAAACGTGATCTAATTTGATGAAAAATCTTTTTAAATTTACTGTCTAGACTGGAAATTCACTTGAAAGAGAAGCCAACCAGTGCCAAGCTCTTCTTTTCACTGCTTAGCACAAAGGGGGCATTTCATGGGTAGTGCTTTCAATTCTCTTTTCTTTTCTGACTTTGCTTGTGTGGTGCACTGTACAGCACACATCTGAAGTGGGAAAAGGTTTAAAGTCAGTATCGGTCCCAATGTGCCACTTATCTTGCATCAACACAGCCCCACCTAACAACCCCATGGTTGCATCATATTTACAACGCAATACCATGGCAGTCATTAGGACAATAGCATCAAATTATTGATGCTATTGTGGCGCTTTGCTGCACTAGCATCAAATGTTTTGACACTAGTGCAGCAAAGCGCAGGGAGGCCTCTTGATTAAAATTATCTCATTTTAATATCTGCTCTGAGCAAAAGTTAAAAATGATGGAAAAAATGGCACACTGAAATGTTGTAAATGTCACTGAGCCACTTTTTAGGCTTCCCTGCATCGAAACGCCCCCCCTTTGCATACATTATGCCTGGCGCGGGGATAATGTGGCTGAAGGGTTTACAAAGTGGTGCGATGCAAGCATTGTGCCACTTTGTAAATACGGCACAGGAGAAAGGCCTCCTAACGCCGCCTTAGCATAAAAAAATGACAATAGAGTGGTGCAAGGTGGCGCTAAGGGGTTGTAAATATGCCCCATAATATTTTGTACTGGAAGGCTACCCTTCTAATACAAAATCTATACTCGACTCACACATACATCCTTCCACTATGGTTTAAAGGTGTGAGCGTTTGGCACTTGACAGCCTCACTGTGCACTGTGCTCGGTTGAGAGGATTAGAGTGCCATATCTCTGTAGACATGGTGCTTTCCTGCTCTCGCCTTCTCACGCAAAGCAGTGGAGTGCATCTTTTTTGGCTGATGCACTATGTTGCAATACAATTCAGCAAATAGAACAAAAATTTAGAATGCTATGTCCTTTTTGAGACCAAACCTTGTGAAAGGAGATAATCATTGCACTTTTTAATGGGTGCAATAGTTACCACAACAAACACCAGTCCACTCATAATGATGACCTTACATTGTTAAAGGAAAGATTACTATTCTTGCTATTGCCTGCAGATATTTGATATGAACTTGAGCTGTTGTTCAGTTCACACTACAACTGGCATTAGTAAGGCGATATGTGTGTTTTGTAACCAACAAAAGCGGAGGAACGTGGCTGTCTGAGGGAGAGAAGGCAGAAGCATTGAAGGAGTGGTCAACACAGAGGCTGATTTGCCACCTTTCTCAAACAAATATTTGTAAAGCCAATTGACTGAGGTCAGAATTAGGAAGTCAGAGGAGTCCTGGGGAGCAGACATAACATCACTCGGAGCATCACATGGAGCGACTCACATGAGGCAGTCAGGACATGAGCGGGAGATGCAAGCACAAGACACACAGAGAGGGGAGCTGCTGACCCACCCGCTCACCGCATAGACTTGCTGTAGTGCCGTTGCCAAGCATTTTGTCTGGTACTGCAGCATACAAGGATGTCCTCTGCAGGATTAGCGGAAACATTCTTGTGCTGCTCCTGCAAAGAACAGAGGAGCCCATTATAAATAATGGCATGCCCCCTTTTAACGCATGCTCTGAGCAGACATTAAAAGTACCAAAACAAATGGTGCAAGGAAATCAATTAGATTTCCTTGCTCCATTTTTTCAGTCACCTTAACAGGAGAGCACCCCCCTTACATACATTATGCCTGGAGCAGGCATAATGTGGAGCAAGGGTAAACATAATGGCGCAATGCATGCATTGCGCCACTTTGTAAATATGGTGTGGGGAAAATGCCACCTTAAGGCTGCCTTAGCTTAAAAGAAATGACACTAAGGTGGCACTAGGGGCTTTTTTTAAATATGCCCCTCTCTTTTAAATATTTGTCTGTCTATGTAGTGACATAATCTGATGTACTAAGGTGACACACATCCACATGTTAAAGAAATACATTTTTTATTTTGAAGAGACTGTATCACATATTTGTTTTTTCATGATATACTTGGTGTACTTTTTCATTGCTTGTCTTGTGCACAAACTCTTAATGCCAAGCCAGACTCTCGACTTGACACGCCCTATTAATTGCTGGTATGCCACCTCTATTTGCAGCTTGGGCTTAGTACATGGGGCTGGCAGTTACTTGATAAAATGATTTGTAAAAGGCAAGGGCAAGAAACATGTAACCCTGCAGAACACATCAATTTGACAGGTCTACCATCAAGACTTCTTGAAGCAGAGTCAAAAAAGAGTACTTGTAGTGAAAATACATTGAAAATAAGTGTCCCAGGTTAAGGACTCCAGATCCTGTTGTACGTGAAGGCAGTCATGAGTTCCTAAGCACTACTTCCAGCCCCTGATGGGAAATAGCTTCAGGGGAGTGGTGCAAAATAGGTGCATTGGTTGCAGAATTACTACTTTGTGGAATTCACAAACATTGGCAATGGTAGCCCTCCAAGGCTGCATCTGTCTCAGTTTTCCAGACTACCAGCAATCAAATCCCACAAAGATGTTGTGAGTAATGCTTGAAAATGTTGCAACTAGTGGCGATTGCTTGGAATACCATTCCAGCCCATCTTTCTTCACCCACAGTGCCTCTCTAGAAAGAGGCCCACTTGATGCAAATCAGTACTGACCCTGATCCTCGTGAAACAATCCATCCAGCACCTTGGTCTCACCCCTCCACCCTGTGGCCCACTTCTTTCATATTTGGGACATTTGAGATTCACATCCCCAGAATATCCTGGCGGTGGCCTACCCGGTCTGGGCAGAGCTTGCAGAGTTCTGCTATGAGAAATTCCATGGAGTGGCCAAAAACCTCCATGAACTTCGCCTAACTCCGTGAAGGGCAGAGTTGTACTTGGCTGCCTGTTCACGTTGATTGGTGCCTGTAGCACACTCTGCATTGTCACTCGAGTGGAAACCGCACCATGTCCCCATCTTGCTTTTCCTATTCCGTGCATGGTGTTGGTTATTTTGTTCAGTGCCATCTCCCCTCTATCCTGGCAGCATGCAGCACGCCAGGGAGTGGGAACATCATGTGGGGGCATGTGCTGATCAGGGGTAGGGTGTGCAATTAAGTCTACAGACGTTCTGGGGATTGGCGCACCTAGCAGCGGCTGATGCACCACTGAGCCGACAACCTAAACCCCAAACAGGACCTGCTGGGCATCCAGGTTGCAGGGTTTGGTGAGTACCAGAAATATTACTAATTTTGTTGTGCCCTACAATGCTATTTTTTTAAATTGCATGTAGCTCACCCTCAAAGGTAAGTTAAGTTCACATAACGTTACGAATATTATGTGATTCAATTTGAACTTGCCAGGTGCTTGGTACTACATAGTTATGTTTGACGCTGTAGGCACTCACTTGGGCTGATTATTTAATTTGTCGTGCTGATTCTGCTGTCCTCCTGCCACAAAGATAGTGGTACTGTGGCAGTAGTAGTAATATACTATCAGTGAGTTAGCATTCTCTGTGTCTTTCTTTTTATGTAGCCTGTACATTCCCAAGCAATCTACCAGTGATGGGTAGATTGCATATATGCATTGAAAAGGGAAACTGACTGAATTGGCCTATCAGTGGGGGTTGTGATTTGTGAGGCAAAGATCATTTGTTACAATGCATTAGTATTTCCAAATGTAGTTTAAGAAATTTGAAATAAGGCTTAGGTAAGGTTTTAGAAATTAGGAAGAGGTCAACTCGATAATATAGGTGATTTGATTTAGAAAAGTATAATGCCAATATGTTACTGTGTTTGCCTTTGCCTGTCAAAATATTTTCTAGGAGATTAACTGTACCACTAATCCATTTATGTTATCATCTTTATTTTTTACATACGCAGCCAAGGGAAAGAAGAGGACATCAAAGAAGTTCCACCTCCACAACCAGAGCTGCGGCAAATGGCTGTGTTTGTCCCAGTCATTTCTTGTTATATTATCGATTTCTTAGACTTTTACCTCTCCCCAATACAAAATGTTTTCTTCATTTCTCTTATACTGTGACTTTTCTTTAATCCTCTTTGTTATATTTAATGTTTATTCTTGTTATCCCTCCCTGCACTATCCTTTTTTCTCTATTTCTTGTTTCTCTAGTTGACGTCATCCTGTCTGTACAAATCTGTAGCTTAAGTTTCTTCTGCTTGGTTATTAAGATTTTCCTCTACTCTAATTTATATACCCTGCAGACTGGAACTGTAAGAATAAGACAATAGATTAGGTAGTATACTGCGAAGATTGCAGAGTTAGCAGACCCAAGCAAGCTATACTACACTTGTCTTTTGAGAAGGCTTTCTATTTCTTGCTCATACTTAAATGACGAGAGAGTGACCATGGTTATGGTGACCCCCCTCAATGTTGTGTTGTACTGTATGTATTATTCAATATCCCAGCAGTTGTGATGACAGTGCAGCATGGCAGGAAAACGGTATGACAACAGTTCCAATGCATTTGCCAACCAAAACCATGTGTCCTTCATTGAATAATTTATTTTTCCCCTTCATTGCTCTTCATATAACTCTTAGTCATCATCATATCTTTGCCCCCCATTCTGATGGCTTGACTACTGGCTTTTCTAACATTGCCAACCAACAAAATGCCCAGGGTGATATTTTATATGGGAGAGAAGATACTGCAAACTGAAGTGTAGTCATGTATTGCGATTGTATTTTGTTAAAAAAATTGAAAAGGGGATGTGTATCTGGCATCTAAAAATTTATAATGTTGTTTTAACTGCACAGACCACCAGTGTTGGGGCCAACACCTATGCAGCAGATGCTACAGAAGCAGCTGAAGGGAATCCTCTCCCATCTCAGGGATGGGTGGTGATAAGTCACATTGCTTGGTTACTGACAATTACTAGTATCCCCACTGTCTTTGTTAAGTGAGGCAGACCACACCCATCATCATCCATGAACTCACTGTCCAAGGCATCATTTAGGTACTGCAGTCTTGGCTGTGCAATGTGAGTCTGCTTCAGTTAATGTGGCATTTACAAAGCTTTCAATGGATTGCAAACCGAAATGAAATTAAGGTGTCTTTCCCTTCCCCCCAGTGCCCTTTCTAGTACCACACTTATTTATTGATTTATTAGTTCTGACCCAGCATGCCAAAAGCATTGGAAAAAAAAACATTATTGGCATGTGCCACGTTACAGGAGAAGTGGTTCATATGGCTTCATAATACATTTCGCCTGTTCAAATTTTTCCTATTGACATTCATCAACTTTCAGTTTTAACTACAGTGACTCACTAAGCCTAAGCTTAGCCACATCATCACTGCCCCGCCATTTTTAGCAAACCCTCTACCATATCTACCTGGCCGTTTCCCTAAACCTTGCCCTGTTGCAGCAGACTATGGTCCTCATTATGACCCTTGCGGTAAAATGGTGGAAAGTACTGCCAAAAGGCTGGCGGTACTTTCCACCATATTATGACATTGTGGGTTTGGCTGAAGCCAAACCGCCAATGTACCACACCGACTGCCATGGCGGTAACAGCCGTCAGGCTGGAGATATCAATCTCCAGCCCGGCAGCCGTCACTGTACCGCCTGCAGGATTATGACCCCACCTACCACCATGGTTTTCGTGTCTCTCTTACCGCCACAAAAACCATGGCAATAGGCACTATCAGTGACAGACAATCCCTTCCCTGTCACTGATAGAGGTCTTTCCCACTCCCAGCCCCCTCCCCAGATTCCCCCTACCCCACTTCCTCTCCAAACACCCCCCTACATTCACGCCACCCTTCACACATGCACACCCACAAACACACACCCATTCCCACATTCATTCACGCATGTATATATCCCTTCACACACACTTCCGCACACACTCACATACATACACGCAGACATGCATTCACAGAACACAAGATACACACACTCACACTTCCATACATGACAACACATTTAACACGCAACACACACCCGCATACATCCACGCACAAACATTAACATACACATACACAACACCCCCAACACCCTCCCCTGTCGGAGCACCCACTTACCTGTGTTTAGGGGATCCTCCAGCAGGAGACAGGACGGGGCGCTGCTGCCGGCAGCAGCATCCACCAGCAGAACACTGCCAGGCTGTATTTTGGGTCATAATACGGCTGGCAGTGGTCTACTGGCACGGTGCTGCTGCTGGCAGCAGCTGCACCTTACTGCCATCCGCCTGCATGGCCACAGTCGGATTTCCGCCATCCTTCTGGCAGAAATCCGGCTGTGGTCATAGGCAGACGGCTGATAGCAGCAGCAACTGTCTTTTGGTGGGCGTCACTGCTGCGGTAGGTGGTTTTTACCGCCAATCACATAATGAGGGCCTAAGTCATGTTTCTTTCCCTCACTGCCAAGCGAATGTGTTTGATTGAAATTATTTGTCTTTGATGGTGAAGCCAGGAAGTACAGTGGGGTTAGGTGTCTGTGATTTTGTGTTTCGCGGGTGAGAAACTCTGTGATAAACATTTCCAATAAAATCTATATATCGCATTCTTTTCTCTGTGCTGCAGTGCATCTTTATTCCCACTGACTACTTACAGCAAATAAGATATAAATAATCAGCAAGTTATACATGACTTGTTTGATATATTAATCATCTGCCTCTTTGGAGTCAAAGTAGACTTGAATGGCAGTTGGAGAAGAGCAGGGCCATTAGAATGAAAGATAATTTTTTGTACCTGATCCACTAGCTAGCACGCTTCCAGTCATTTAGCTCAAAAAGAATATAATACTTGTACTCCTTGTTGGATGATGCCTTACTCACTAATCAGACTTAGGGGGTCATACTGACTGCGGCGGGCGGCGGGCGCCGCCCGCCATGCGGTTACTGCCGAATGACCGCCCCGCGGTCAAAAGACCGCGGAGGTCATTCCAACTTTCCTGCTGAGCCGGTGGGTGACCGCCAAAAGGCCGCCCGCCGGCCCAGCGGGAAAGCCCCTGCAACGAGGAAGCCGGCTCCGAATGGATCTGGCGGAGTTGCAAGGGTGCGACGGGTGCAGTGGCACCCGTCGCGATTTTCACTGTCTGCTGAGCAGACAGTGAAAATCTGTATGGGGCCCTGTGAGGGGGCCCCTCGACACCCGTTCCCGCCATCCTGGTTCTGGCGGTGACAACCGCCAGAAACAGGCTGGCGGGAAGGGGGTCGGAATCCCCGTGGCGGTGCTGCAAGCAGCGCCGCCATGGCGGATTCCCTGGGCCAGGGGAAAACCGGCGGGAAACTGCTGGTTCCCCTTTTCCGACCGCGGCTTTACCGCCGCGGTCAGAATAGCCCAGGAAGCACCGCCAGCCTGTTGGCGGTGCTTCCGCTGCCCTCCGCCATGGCGGTCATGGACCGCCAGGGTCGGAATGACCCCCTTAGTTTTCTTTTTTCCATACAAAGTGTCTGTATGGTTTATGTTTTTTTAGGAAATATTTACAAGAAAAATAAATATCCCTATTTTTTTAATCATACCCTGCCTCCTTTAAGCCAGTCAGTGCTTTTATGTGAGGCATGACTTGCTAAAATCATGTCCCTGTGAATTTCCTAATCACATAAAAAATTGTAATGGCTCTAGGGGACCATCTATGTACTTTTACTGTACCTTTATATGGTTAAAAATACAAGTGTTTGCACAGAGCCTTCTTTCCAATTTGTCTTTTTCTTTTTTTATTTCTTGATAAAGGTACTCCTGTTGGTCCAACACCACCTTCCACCAGGTGGGAGATAATGGACCAGCTCCAGAGGCTGGAGGCAACCAGGGCCCACCCAGTACCTGCAGCTGGTAAACGAGGAGGGTGAGGCACATGCCCTTTCTCGGGGGCTCAGTCCCACTAGCCAACTGCCTGAACCTCTAGCCTCAAGGCCACACCTGTACCGCTGGCAGCTTTTAGCTGCCCGACCTGTACCACCATTGCTGCCCCCCTTCAGACCAGCTACACCATCAACAAGTGATGCACTAGCTGACACACTTGGGCGGTAGGATGACATGCCTTGAGGCCCAGATTTAACACCTGAGGACCCTCATCAAGAAAGCCCTCTTCTAGCCCTTTTATTTTTTTGGTTTTGGTAAGAGGGAATTTTAATGTGGGTGGAGAGGGTGGGAATTTGAGCACAGCATTTGGGGGGTCATTACAACATTGGCGGTAAAAGTCGCTTACCGCCGTGCCGAAGACTGCCAATACACCGCCGCCGCCGCGGGAGACCGCCACAGCTATTATGATACACATCACGTAATCCGCTGAAATTCAGACACCCACACAAGTCTGCCACACCAAAGGTCAGCGATAAATATGCGGAAACAAATCCTTCACCTCCACGCCAACAGAAACACGCCCATGTTATTACAACCCACGAATCCACGCAGCGGTCTTTCAACCGCGGTATTCCATTGGCGGTACACACCGCCGCGCTCAAAATACACACACCTCTCCAAAACACCGCCACATAGGACAATTCAAAATACACACACCTGATAGACATACAAACACCACTCCCACACATCCAATACAATATAAAACACACACTCACATCACCCACAAACCCCTATGACCACAAATTAGAGACGAAGGCCAGAGAGAGACAGCACAGAATAGATAACACCATCACACAGAGGCACACTACACCATCACCCACACAACATCCACGCACAAAACACCACATACCACTACACCCACCACACTCATCAACACATACACCACCCCACACATCACACACACCACCCCATGTCACGCCAAAGACACCCCCGCTTCTCCGAGGAGGAGCTCAGGGTCATGGTGGAGGAAATCATCAGGGTAGAGCCACAGCTATTTGGCGCACAGGTACAGTACACATCCATATCCAGGAAGATGGAGCTATGGCAAAGAATAGTCGACAGGGTCAACACTGTGGGACAGCACCCAAGAAATAGGGAGGACATCAGGAAGAGGTGGAACGACCTACGGGGGAAGGTGCGTTCAACGGTATCCAGGCACCACATCACGGTACAACGGACTGGCGGCGGACCCACACCTCCTCCCCCACAACTAACAACATGGGAGGAGCAAGTCTTGTCCATCTTGCATCCTGAGGGCCTCGGAGGAGTCGTCAGAGGAACGGACACTGGTAAGTCTAATCTTCACTATCATATCCCCCACCCTACCTGCATGCTATCACACACCCCAACCCTCACACCCTCCCCTATCACCCTAACTCCTCACTAATCTACCCATAACAGCAACCACCCGTCCCAAACCCAAGACCTGTATGACACAACTAAGCATGGACACCTATCATTAAAGCATGCCCACTGCACAGACCCACATCACCCCCCAACCATCACCACACAAGCCCCCACACAGGAATGCCTGCACTGGGGTTCATGCACACCCATCCATAGCACACCATGAAACACACACATGCAATAATCATGTTCTCATACCCCAGCAGGAACCCGAAGGACCGACACCACACCAGGGGGTCCAGACAACACCACTCCACCCCCAGAAGAGGCCCACAGTGACGACAGCAGCTCTGCCCTACTGGATCTTGATGACCAGCCCGGACCATCGTGGGCCTCAGGACAGTCGGTTCCCCTTGCCCAGCCACAGCCCAACACCCTCTGGGAACACCAGCACAGCACCCACCCAGCGGACCCATACCTCCCTACCCAGGACAGGTCAATCAGCGGTGTGCCCACCACTACAGGGCACCCAGGCTAACCCACCACCCCAACAACAACAGGGACCTGGGGGCAGTGGTAGTGGGCACACGGTCCAGGGGACGGAGGCACAGGAACACAGGGGAACTGGGAAGGCTGATGTGCGACAGAGGGAGGACAGGCCAAGGGAACCCACTCTCCACGAGGCCCTATCCTCCATCATGGGAGCATACCACCACTCCCAGGAGACGATGGCAACGGTCCTGGACAAGTTGCAGGAGACCCTGCGCCTGCAGGAGGAGCAGTATTTGGGGTTCAGGGAGGAGCTCAGGACCATCGGCTCCGCCCTGGGCACCATCGTAGGGGTGCTGACGGACATTCAAAAGACTTTGAGGGACACCGTGGCACTCCAAGGGGCCCCTGACACTAGCCAGGACGACAAACTGCCCACCTCCTCCGCCGGCGCTAGTGGACAGGAGGCCCGGCCACAGGACCACCACACCAGCATCCCACCCCCTGCAGACGGACAACCACCATGCAAGCGGGCCCTGAGATCCAGGACCAGGACCAGGACACAGCAAGATGGCAAGACCTCCGCCAGGAAATAAGACTACCTTGATTGTCCCCTCACTGTCCCACTTTGTTACCCTGTCCAGATTGGAACTGCCCCAGCTCCACTTCCAATGGCCAGATGTGCAATGTACCTGTGAGACTAATAGACTGGACATTATTCCACCATGACCTCTCCCCATTTCACAACCCCCCTACATTTTTATGCACTTCAATAAACACCCTTGAAACCTCAATAATATTGGAGTCAGTCAATGATTGTGAACTTTGTATTGTCAATTACAGTGTTAAAAAAGGTTAGCCATTGGAAGGTCAACATACCTATGTCACACATCACAAGCCTTTCAAGGGTGCAAGCTGTTGACACGTAGGTCAACACATTAGTGAAACTGAAATGGAAGGGGACAACTCAGTTAACAAATAGGGAGTGAAATGTAGGTACAGGATAGAGGTAGACGTGTGAGATGTAATATAATGTGAAACATGAAATTGTACTCACCTCTGTCTCATTGAAAATATTGCTGTATGACTGACTCCCTGTTGTCGTTTTCATCTTCATCAGCTTCATCCTCATCACTGTCCACAGGCTCCCCAGACTCCCCCGCTGCAACAACACCGTCATCTGGATCATCCTCCTGCAGAAAAGGCACCTGGCGTCGCAATGCCAAGTTATGGAGCATGGAGCAGGCGATGATGATGTCGCACACCTTCTTCGGTGAGTAGAATAGGGACCCACCTGTCATATGGAGGCACCTGAACCTGGCCTTCAGGAGGCCGAAGGTCCGTTCGATTACCCTCCTAGTCCACCCATGGGCCTCATTGTAGCGTTCCTCTGCCCTGGTCCTGGGATTCCTCACTGGGGTCAGTAGCCAGGACAGGTTGGGGTAACCAGAGTCCCCCAATAGCCATACACAGTGCCTATGGAGTTCACCCATCATATCAGGGATGCTGCTATTCCGCAGGATGTAGGCGTCATGCACTGAGCCAGGGAACATTGCATTTACCTGCGAGATGTACTGGTCTGCCAAACAGACCATCTGGACATTCATCGAATGATAACTTTTCCGGTTCCTGTACACCTGTTCATTCCTGCGGGAGCTACATGGGTCCCATCAATGGCACCTATGACGTTGGGGATATGTCCAAGGGCATAGAAGTCACCTTTCACTGTAGGCAAATCCGCCACCTCAGGGAAAATGATGTATCTCCTTACGTGTTTCAGCAGGGCAGCCAACACTCTGGACAAGACGTTGGAAAACATAGGCTGGGACATCCCTGATGCCATGGACACTGTTGTCTGAAAAGACCCACTTGCTAAGAAATGGAGCACTGACAGCACCTGCACGTCAGGGGGTATTCCAGTCAGATGGCGGATTGGTGACATCAGGTCAGACTCCAACTGGGTACATAGTTCCCGGATTGTGGCACGGTCAAACCGGTAGGTCACGATGACATGTCGCTCTTCCATTGTCAACAGGTCCACCAGCGGTCGGTACACCGGCGGATTCCGACATCTTCCAATATGTCCCAACTGACGGTGCCTGAGAAGGACAACAGCGAAAAAACTGTCAGCATTCCTCCAGGTATGTGCCCACAGTCATACACAAGACTACACCAGACAATTAACCCATCCGGGAAAGGTTTTGAGTGTAGGCCTCGGTATGTGTGACGCAGTAGTAAATTAAGGCATGTGGGACCCTGAAATGGCGGCTGCCTGACCTCTAAAATGGGACAATGGAATTGTGGGGTAACTGCGCTGGCACTGCACACCGACGTGGTAGGCGGTCGTAGAGTGCGGCGCAATGCTGCATTGGTTAACATTGGACCCTATGGGTCCCAGGAGCCAATGAACAGGTGCGCTGGCGGTGATGATGCGCACCGCAGCGGACGTCACCACCATTTTCTATCTGTTCAATCACTAGATACCTGACCTTCGACAGGAGAGGACCTACACTGCTAGTGCTGCTGTGACCTCGGTCTGGAAGCGACGATGGCTGCTGCGTCTGGGGAAAGGGCCCCTGCCTTCACTGCACAGGAGTTGGAGAAACTTGTGGATGGGGTCCTCCCCCAGTACATGCTACTCTACGGTCCTCCAGACCAACAGGTTAGTACACAGGGAGCACGTTGTATGGGCTAGGCCTGGGTGGAGAGGGCTGGGTGGATGAGGGAAGGGGGCAGAGTACATAGAACAGTCATGCATGGGGATGAATGGGCCACAGGGATAGAGTTGGGAGGGGGCCAATTACAACGACGGTGCAGTAGGTAATGACTGTTCCTCTTTCCTTCTGCATGTCATGTAGGTCAGCGCTCACCAGAAGAGGGACATTTGGCATGCCATCGCCAAGGAGGTCCGGACCCTGGGGGCCCACCAGAGACGGGGCACCCACTGCCGGAAGAGATGGGAGGACATTCGCCGCTGCAGCAAGAAGATGGCGGAGGCTCAGCTGGGGATGGCCTCCCAACGTGGGAGGGGTGCCCGTCGCACCATGACCCCCCTGATGTTCCGGATCCTGGCGGTGGCCTACCCGGAGTTGGATGGGCGCTTAAGGACATCACAGCAGACACAAGGGGGTGAGTTCAACCTCATGCAATGGACTTTGAGTGATGTGGAACAGTCTGGGTGGGGGTGGTGGGCTGTGGGTGTCCCTAGGCCAGGGCGAGTTAGGTAGGCAAGGCCCCTCCGTTATGTAGGCCATGTGGCACTCTACCCCAGCTAAAAAAAAAGGCAAATTGATGTATAGTTGCCCCTTTGCCATCCATGTGGGCAGATGTCTACCATTGCCATGTAGGCCATTTCCCAGGAATTGCATGTGCAGAGGGCAGGAGCACGGCCTAATGCAGGGGGCTGCTGCGTTTGTCTTGTCCTTCAACGGTAGCGGTATGCTATGCACTAAAACTCTCTTTCTTCTGTCTCCATCCTTTTTCTGCTCTCCCTGTCCTTCTGTACATCAGCATCATCAGGCGGAGGTACAGTGGCACCGGAGCACGAGGGAGCTGCATCCCACATGGCCATGGAGGGCCACACCACAGACTCTGATTTCACCAGTGGGACGGAGGGCGAGGGGAGCTTCACGTCGGCCACAGGATCACCAAACAGCGATACGGACTCGTCCCCCGATGGGAGCTCCCCTGTGGTGGCGGCACCATCTGTGCGCCCCACTTCTACAGGTACAGCCGCCACCTCCCCTACCAGCACCGCCCTCCCAGCAGCCCCTCAGCGTTCGCCCCGTGCCTGCTCACCCAGGAGGGTGGGCATCACCTTCGCCTCAGGCACCTCAGGCCCTCCCCTGTCACCCCTGCTGCCCTCAGTGAGGAGGCCATTGACCTCCTCAGGTCACTCACTGTTGGGCAGTCTACCATTGTGAATGCCATCCAGGGTGTAGAACGAGAGTTGAAACACGGTAATGCATTCCTGGAAGGCATTCATTCTGGTCAGGCTGTCCTTCAGCGAAGCCTGCAATCTCTGGCCTCAGCACTGATGGCAGCCATTGTCCCTGTGTCCAGCCTCCCCCCTCCAACTTCCTCCACCCAGACCCAATCCCCTGTACCCCAGCCCATCCCAAGCACACCTACAGACCAGCATGCACACAAGTCAACACCCAAAGGTAGCTCAAGCAAACATAGGCACCACACTCACCACAAGCACTCACACAAGCATCAGACCCATACAGACACAGCAACATCCACTGTCTCAACTGTGTCCCCCTCCTCCTCTTCTCCCTCCTCCCTCCCAGTCTCGTCTACACACACACCTGCATGCACCACATCTACAGGCACTGGGACTCGCACCAGGACACCCAGCACCACAAGCCGCTCACCTGCACTCACCACCTCCACTGCCATATACACGTCCACTGTGACCTCTCCCAGAGTGTCTGTGACGCCCCCTCCCAAAGTACACAAACGCCGGCAATCACTCACCCAACATCCAGCCACCTCACGACAGCCTCCAGTACCTGCACCTGCACCTGCACCCAAAACACCTAAAGTGACACCTCCTACAACCACCTCCTCTTCCTCCACTCCCAGAGCCCCTCCAACTACCCATCCCAGTGTACGTCAGAAACTGTCCCTAAGTCAAATTGACCTTTTTGCCCCCACCCCCCCTCCAATTCATCAGTCCTGTCGTAGCGCCTCAGCCAAAATGCCTCCAGTACCAGTGGTGCGTGTTCCAGGTTTTTGGAGTGCCCCGTCCACCAGGGCAGGCAGTAGGACCCGGAGCCAAGGCACTGTCAGCCCACCCCCTGTGAAGGCTCCGAAATTGGAGATTGGACGACGGGACTATGTCAAGACTCCTGGTGGTACAAACAGTGAAATGGGATCCAAGGCGATTGGTGAGTCATCTGTAACTCAAAAGAAGGTGGGGAAGGTCCCAAGGAAGTCTCCCCAACCTGTTGTGAGTGTCACGGCGGAGAAGTACGCCATCATTTCCGGCGGTCCAGACACAACCGCCAGCACCCTCGTTACTGGTCAGGAGACCACCGCCAGAGTCATAGCCCAGGAGGGCTCAAGTATCGTTACTGGTCAGGAGACCACCACCAGAGTCATAGCCCAGGAGGGCTCAAGTATCGTTACTGGTCAGGAGACCACCCAACCGCCGGAGTCACAGCCCAGGAGGGTCCAGAATCTCACAGCCCCGCTGGGCAATGATGGAACATCATGCCACACACCAATGTCAGTATCTGAACCGCCATCTTAGGCTACTGCTGAACAGTCCATAGACAGCCATGGCAAAGCACCGCTGAACAAGGCCAAGACCGCCATGGTGAAGACCGCTGAACAGGGCAAAGACCGCCATGGCAAAGCACCGCTGAACAGTCCATAGGCAGCCATGGCAAAGCACCGCTGAACAGTCCATAGGCAGCCATGGCAAAGCACCGCTGAACAAGGCCAAGACCGCCATGGTGAAGACCGCTGAACAGGGCAAAGACCGCCATGGCAAAGCACCGCTGAACAGTCCATAGGCAGCCATGACAAAGCACCGCTGAACAGTCCATAGGCAGCCATGGCAAAGCACCGCTGAACAGTCCATAGGCAGCCATGGCAAAGCACCGCTGAACAAGGCCATGACCGCCATGGTGAAGACCGGTGAACAGGGCAAAGACCGCCATGGCAAAGTGTAGGAAAGTACCATCTTGCCTGGCATGTTACCCCCATTTTTCACTGTATATATGTTGTTTTAGTTGTATGTGTCACTGGGACCCTGGTAACCCAGGGCCCCAGTGCTCATAAGTGTGCCTGAATGTGTTACCTGTGTAGTGACTAACTGTCTCACTGAGGCTCTGCTAATCAGAACCTCAGTGGTTATGCTCTCTCATTTCTTTCCAAATTGTCACTGACAGGCTAGTGACCATTTTTACCAGTTTACATTGGCTTACTGGAACACCCTTATAATTCCCTAGTATATGGTACTGAGGTACCCAGGGTATTGGGGTTCCAGGAGATCCCTATGGGCTGCAGCATTTCTTTTGCCACCCATAGGGAGCTCTGACAATTCTTACACAGGCCTGCCACTGCAGCCTGAGTGAAATAACGTCCACGTTATTTCACAGCCATTTTACACTGCACTTAAGTAACTTATAGGTCACCTATATGTCTAACCTTTACCTGGTAAAGGTTAGGTGCAAAGTTACTTAGTGTGAGGGCACCCTGGCACTAGCCAAGGTGCCCCCACATTGTTCAGAGCCAATTCACTGAACTTTGTGAGTGCGGGGACACCATTACACGCGTGCACTACATATAGGTCACTACCTATATGTAGCTTCACCATGGTAACTCCGAATATGGCCATGTAACATGTCTATGATCATGGAATAGCCCCCTCTATGCCATCCTGGCATTGTTGGTACAATTCCATGATCCCAGTGGTCTGTAGCACAGACCCTGGTACTGCCAGACTGCCCTTCCTGGAGTTTCACTGCAGCTGCTGCTGCTGCCAACCCCACAGACAGGCAGCTGCCCTCCTGGGGTCCAGCCAGGCCTGGCCCAGGATGGCAGAACAAAGAACTTCCTCTGAGAGAGGGTGTGACACCCTCTCCCTTTGGAAAATGGTGTGAAGGCACGGGAGGAGTAGCCTCCCCCAGCCTCTGGAAATGCTTTGTTGGGCACAGATGTGCCCAATTCTGCATAAGCCAGTCTACACCGGTTCAGGGACCCCTTAGCCCCTGCTCTGGCGCGAAACTGGACAAAGGAAAGGGGAGTGACCACTCCCCTGACCTGCACCTCCCCTGGGAGGTGTCCAGAGCTCCTCCAGTGTGCTCCAGACCTCTGCCATCTTGGAAACAGAGGTGCTGCTGGCACACTGGACTGCTCTGAGTGGCCAGTGCCACCAGGTGACGTCAGAGACTCCTTGTGATAGGCTCCTTCAGGTGTTAGTAGCCTTTCCTCTCTCCTAGGTAGCCAAACCCTCTTTTCTGGCTATTTAGGGTCTCTGTCTCTGGGGAAACTTTAGATAACGAATGCATGAGCTCAGCCGAGTTCCTCTGCATCTCCCTCTTCACCTTCTGATAAGGAATCGACCGCTGACCGCGCTGGAAGCCTGCAAACCTGCAACATAGTAGCAAAGACGACTACTGCAACTCTGTAACGCTGATCCTGCCGCCTTCTCGACTGTTTTCCTGCTTGTGCATGCTGTGGGGGTAGTCTGCCTCCTCTCTGCACCAGAAGCTCCGAAGAAATCTCCCGTGGGTCGACGGAATCTTCCCCCTGCAACCGCAGGCACCAAAAAGCTGCATTACCGGTCCCTTGGGTCTCCTCTCAGCACGACGAGCGAGGTCCCTCGAATCCAGCGACACTGTCCAAGTGACCCTCACAGTCCAGTGACTCTTCAGCCCAAGTTTGGTGGAGGTAAGTCCTTGCCTCACCTCGCTGGGCTGCATTGCTGGGAACCGCGACTTTGCAAGCTACTCCGGCCCCTGTGCACTTCCGGCGGAAATCCTTCGTGCACAGCCAAGCCTGGGTCCACGGCACTCTAACCTGCATTGCACGACTTTCTAAGTTGGTCTCCGGCGACGTGGGACTCCTTTGTGCAACTTCGGCGAGCACCGTTTCACGCATCCTCGTAGTGCCTGTTTCTGGCATTTCTCCGGGTGCTACCTGCTTCAGTGAGGGCTCTTTGTCTTGCTCGACGTCCCCTCTCTCTGCAGGTCCAATTTGCGACCTCCTGGTCCCTCCTGGGCCCCAGCAGCGTCCAAAAACGCCAAACGCATGATTTGCGTGTAGCAAGGCTTGTTGGCGTCCATCCAGCAAGAAAACACTTCTGCACGACTCTCCAAGACGTGGGGGATCCATCCTCCAAAGGGGAAGTCTCTAGCCCTTGTCGTTCCTGCAGTATTCACAGTTCTTCAGCCTAGTAAGAGCTTCTTTGCACCAACCGCTGGCATTTCTTGGGCATCTGCCCATCTCCGAGTTGCTTGTGACTTTTGGACTTGGTCCCCTTATTCCACAGGTACCCTCAGTCAGGAATCCATCGTTGTTGCATTGCTGATTTGTGTTTTCCTTGCATTTTCCCTCTAACACGACTATTTTGTCCTTAGGGGAACTTTAGTGCACTTTGCACTCACTTTTCAGGGTCTTGGGGAGGGTTATTTTTCTAACTCTCACTATTTTCTAATAGTCCCAGCGACCCTCTACAAGGTCACATAGGTTTGGGGTCCATTCGTGGTTCGCATTCCACTTTTGGAGTATATGGTTTGTGTTGCCCCTATCCCTATGTTTCCCCATTGCATCCTATTGTAACTATACATTGTTTGCACTGTTTTCTAAGACTATTCTGCATATTTTTGCTATTGTGTATATATATCTTGTGTATATTTCCTATCCTCTCACTGAGGGTACACTCTAAGATACTTTGGCATATTGTCATAAAAATAAAGTACCTTTATTTTTAGTATAACTGTGTATTGTGTTTTCTTATGATATTGGGCATATGACACTAAGTGGTGCTGTAGTAGCTTCACACGTCTCCTAGTTCAGCCTAAGCTGCTCTGCTAAGCTACCATTATCTATAAGCCTAAGCTGCTAGACACCCTATACACTAATAAGGGATAACTGGGCCTGGTGCAAGGTGCAAGTACCCCTTGGTACTCACTACAAGCCAGTCCAGCCTCCTACACAAAGCACCGCTGAACAGTCCATAAACAGCTATGGCAAAGCACAGCTGAACAAGGCCAAGACCGCCATGGTGAAGACCGCTGAACAGGGCAAAGACCGTGTGGGTATGAATAGTCCAGCACATCAGGCATCGTTCTCCCATGTGCAGCTGGGACAGTGACAGGACAGGTACTTTCACGGGGAGACTCATCCAGTCTGGGCACCAGTCCCCCTCCAGAACCAGTGGAGACCTGCATCTACCTGAGAGACTGTGGCTTTGCACTCCCTAGGATATGGCAGTGGGCAATCCACCCACTGTAGAGACTTGAGAGACTGTGGCTTTGCACTCCCCAGGATGGCACAGTGGGCAACCCACCCACTGTAGAGACTTGAGAGACTGTGGCTTTGCACTCCCCAGCATGGCACAGTGGGCAAACCACCCACTGTAGTGACTTGAGAGACTGTGGCTTTGCACTCCCCAGGATGGCACAGTGGGCAACCCACCCACTGTAGAGACTTGAGAGACTGTGGCTTTGCACTCCCCAGGATACATCAATGGGCATGGAGCCCCGTCGTGGATCTGGCTTCGCATTCATGTGGCTGAGGTGCCCCCCCTTCCCTTCCCCCTGAGGTGCCTGTAGTGTTTCTATCTGATGCCCCGGCAGTGTTCTCTCGGATTTTGGTCAGGTATCTATTGTGGGCGTCGCCCATGCATTTTTGGACTGTTGGTGCACGGACATTGTTGTGTACATATCAGCACTACTTCTTGTTTTGTACATTTATTTTTGACAGATTTTGTGATATATATATCCGTATATTTTTTAATGAGTAGTATATTGGCACAATACAAAGTTTGACCGCTATTCGCTTTGTCTTTGCATTCTTCCGGGGGGATTGTGGGTTGTTACTGTGATTTTTGTGAATGCATTGGTGTGTATGTTGTAATATGCGAGGGTGGGGGTGTTTGGTGGGTGTCCCCGTAACTTTTGCCTCCCCCCTCCCCGTGTTGTAGGTGCAGTACTCACCGGAATGTTCTGCGCCTACGTCACTGTTGGTCGTAGATGAGCAGGAATGCAAGGGCAGGTAAGATTTGTAGTTCCGGCTCCATGGTGTCCTCTTTCCTTGTGGGATGTGTTGAGTTGAGCGTTTTCCCATAGCACAAGCTGTTTCCGCCGTGTTTTTATCCACAGTGAATCCACCCCGGAAAAGGTGGCGGATTGGTGTGTTGTGATAGTGTGGGCGGTACATTGTCTTCCGCCTGTCTGTTGGTGTGACCACCGCGCTGTTTGTCTGTACCGCCGTGGCGGGCGATGTGTCAAAGTGGCTGTCTTAGTTGGCGGTTTCCGCCAGGGTCGTAATTCACTTTTTTTGTCCGCCGGCCTGTTTGCGGTATTACCGCAGCTTTAACACCATCCGCCAGGGTTGTAATGACCACCTTAGTACAATTTAATTAATTGAACTTTGTGAATAAAGAAATAACACTTTTTCTTCTCATTTTGGTGACAGAAAGTTCTGGAATCTGAGAGGAGCCACAAATTTCCTTCCACCCAGCGTTCCCCCAAGTCTCCCGATAAAAATTATACCTCACTTGTGTGGGTAGGCCTAGCGTCCGCGACAGAAAACGCCCCAAAGCGCAACGTGGACACATAAAAATTTTGGGAAGAAAACAGAGGTGTTTTTTGCGAAGTGCCTACCTGTCGATTTTGGCCTCTAGCTCAGCCGGCACCTAGGGAAACCTACCAAACATGTGCATTTCTGAAAACTAGAGACCTAGGGGAATCCAAGGAAGGGTGACTTGCGGGGCTCGGACCAGGTTCTGTTACCCAGAATCCTTTGCAAACCTCAAAATTTGGCTAAAAAAACACATGTTCCTCACATTTTTGTGGCAGATAGTTCTGGAATCTGAGAGGAGCCACAAATTTCCTTCCACCCAGCGGTCCCCCAAGTCTCCCGATAAAAATGATACCTCACTTGTGTGGGTAGGCCTAGCGCCCGCGACAGGAAACACCCCAAAGCGCAACGTGGGCACATCCCATTTTTTGAAAGAAAACAGTGCCTACCTGGTGATTTTGGCCTGTAGCTCAGCCGGCACCTAGGGAAACCTACCAACCCTGTGCATTTTTTAAAACTAAAGACCTTGGGGAATCCAAGATGGGGTGACTTGTGGGGCTCGGACCAGGTTCTGTTACCCAGAATCCTTTGCAAACCTCAAACTTTGGCTAAAAAAACACATTTTCCTCACATTTCTGTGTCAGAATGTTCTGGAATCTGAGAGGAGCCACAAATTTCCTTCCACCCAGCATTCCCCCAAGTCTCCCGATAAAAATGATACCTCACTTGTGTGGGTGGGCCAGGTGCCTGCAACAGAATAAGGCCCAAAACTTGAAGAGATAGAAGGGATAGCACAACGAGTTTATAAGGGCATATTCTTTTATACATCTTTAGACGGACTCTGCTTTGGGGACCCACATAAGTGAGGTGTCATTTTACTTGGGAGACTTAGGGGAAAACTGGGGAGTAGGAATTTTCTGCTGGAGCGGTGATCCTACTTAGAAAAGTCAGGAAAATATGCTTTTTTATGCAAATTTTGAGGTTTACAGAGGAGTTTGGGTAAGAAAATGTTGGGGGAGCCACGCAAGCCACACCTCCCTGGACTCCTTGGGGTGTCTAGTTTTAAAACATTTCTGGGTTTTGTAGGTTTCCCTAGATGAAGGCCGCACCCAGGACCAAAAACATAGGTGGGCCCTCCCCCCCAAAAACAGGTATTTTTGTAATATATCATATTGATGTGTGCACATACGTCCGTGATGTGCCAAACACTAAAATTGTGAAAAGAAACACACTTAGGTTATGTGAAGAAGACCCCTCACCCACCAACCAAGTTGGTGGCATGCTTCATCATCGGGGTCCCACCCGAGGCACCTAGCGTGTCACAGGTGTGCTGCGACGCCTGATTACAGCAGAGCAGGTTTTGTCATTTTTACCAAACATACTGGTTGGATTTGGCACGAGGGTGAGTGATGGTTCAGTGGATCAAATTTTATTAACAAGAGATTTCACAAAAATGAAATGCACTGCTTATAACTGAAAGGCAAAAAACTGAACCAATGACTCACAGCTCGTGAGCTGTAAAGCCGCGACAAGGCACCAACCGATTTACAGTCCATTCACACACCTTTCATACATGACAAGCACAAGACCATTCACACCGCCAGCCACGGGCCCAGCACATTACAACACTCACATCGACAGACCGCGCTACTCAAGGGCCCATCACTTACATACGCCCACATGCCTGATACAAGAATCACACCAGCTGATGGGAGTGTGGACTGGCGTTTGGCTGGCACCGCCAGCCAAGCGCCACCCCACGCACACCACCAGCCAAGCGCCACCCAAAGCACACCGCCAGCCAAGCGCCACCCCACGCACACCGCCAGCCAAGCGCCACCCCAAGCACACCGCCAGCCAAGCGCCACCCCAAGCACACCGCCAGCCAAGCGCCACCCCACGCACACTGCCAGCCAAGAGCCACCCCAAGCACACCACCATCACTTTTTTTGTTTATAAACAACAAAGAAACCACTAATTATAAAATAAGCACAAAACTATAAACACAAAAGCTCTAACTAAATACATGACAGAGATGCCAACCGTGAAACATATGAAAATATAAAACAGACAGCTTACGCTCAAGGTATTTCCCAGATTTTTTTTGGGGTATGGTAACTTCTGTAACAGCCGGGCACACAGAGCCCAGGCTTTGAAGGGCATTCGGGGCAGTACATCCGGCTCTCCCTCCGGATTAAGATCCGGGCACATACTCTACATTTCTTTGTGGGCATGTCTTTTTTGGGAGTGGGAGGAATGTGATCTGGAAAGTGCCGATCTTTCAATCTAGCCACATCCTCCACCACTTCTACTCTAGGAACTCTTGCCGGTTCAACCACAATAAGGCTTTCTATCACCGACTCCTGAAATTTAACAAATGTCATCCTTAACTCAGGTGAACAATCCTTGTATACAATAAAGGCATTAAAAGTTGCCAAATGAAATAAATGTAGGGCCAACTTTTTATACCACACATAAGACTTACGAAGAGCAGTGTAAGGTTCCAACCTCTGATCTACTCTATCAACACCACCCATGTGCCTATTGTAGTCCAAAATGCACGCAGGTTTGCGCACTTCCGCAACCTGACCCCAAACAGCCACAGGGGAAGTACTCTCATCATGGATGGTCGATAGCATGTACACATCCCTCCTGTCTGAAAATTTCAGAGCTAGCAGCTCATTATTCCGCAAGGCACTGCACTGTCCCCTCTCAAGTTTTTTACAGACAAGCTCCCTTGGATAGCCTTTCCGGTTAGAACGGATTGTGCCACAAGCAACAGTGTCCACCCTAAACAACTCCTTGAACAACTGCACTCCAGTGTAGAAATTATCTACATACAAATGGTGACCTTTGTTAAACAGCCGTCTAGCAAGTTCCCACACAATTTTTTCGCTAACTCCAAAAGTGGCCGGACAACCAGGAGGGTCAATACTGGAATCCCTACCAGTGTAGACCTGGATATTATACACATATCCTGTACTGCTTTCTGACAGCAGATACAATTTAATCCCATACTGTGCCCTCTTACTAGGAATGTACTGCTTAAAAACTAAACGCCCCTTGAAAAGGACCAAAGACTCGTCCACACTTATCTCTTTGCCTGGAACATAGACCCCCGAAAACCGATCCACAAAATGATCAAGGACAGGCCTAATCTTAAAAAGGCGGTCACAATCAGGGTGATCTTGTGGCAAGGCTAAAGCATTGTCTACAAAATGCAGCATACGAAGAAGAAGCAAATACCGATTACGTGTCATAGTTGCAGGAAATATAGCAGTTGCCATCAAGGGACTAGTAAACCAATAAGAAACCAGTGACTGCTTCCTGATCAACCCCATCAAAAAAGACAAACCTAAAAACCTTTTCATCTCTTCCAGATATGTGGGAACCCAATGAGTAGCTCTAGACTGAGGCTTAAGTCTGGCAGCGCTGTCCCGCAAATATTGCTCTGCATACACATTTGTCTGCTCCACAATCTCTTCCAAAAATACATCGTCCATAAACAAGTGAAAGAAATGGACAGGCAGAAAGTTTTCCGTATTAACTCTACACCCTGGAAGACCAGTAAATGCAGGTAACTGTGGCTGCTCCATGTTTGGGGCAATCCAGGTGTCAGGTCTTCCAATGGGAAACCCTTCAGCCCCAGGCTGCTGCACTCTTGGCACATCAATGTCCTCCTCTAACACAGGCCCTTCATCTACACTGAAAGTAGCTTCCTCATCAGAAGAATACTCTCGGACAGAAAACTCACTTCCAGAATCTCCTGCTTCCTCCTCTGCCTCAGATGGAGAGTCAGTGTCGTAATCATGGTCTGAAGACGACTCAAAGAGCATGCAAACAACCTGCTGAGCGGTCACTTTGCGGCTAGCCATGATCCTAACAACAAATGGATTGCCAACAACAACTAGCACTAAAATAAGTAATAAACAAAGTGTAGCTTTATCACAAAGAGTTACGTACTACAAAAAACTATACCACTCAGTTGCCTGAAATAGCTACTCACCAAGCAACTACTCTGCACAGACACAGCAATCACCAATTATATCCCACTAAAAAGAAAAAAGAAAAAAGAAAAAAGCAAATTAGACATATGACAACACAAACATCACTGTGCTCAAATCTAAGGACAATGTCAAACACACAATACTGCATTTAGTACACCACCTACAAACATGTCATTCATGCATGTCAACAATACTCCTTTGGAGTAAATTGCTTTCACTTACCTAAAACATGCAACTAAGCAAACCACAGGACAACTACTGCCAAAACCGCAAAGATCCACAGCAAAGGAAGCAAAAGCGTTGAACTAGAAGAAAAAGAAGAAATACATTGTTATAATCACAAATACAAATACTTTGCCAGTTGACAAACACCCCACCACCAAGAACTTAGAAGTTGTCCCTGGTACCTAAGTGGATCCCAAGGGGGGCAGAAATGGGCAACACCTCTGTGCCCCCTTTTAGGGGGCGACCCTTCCCAAAGGGGGCACCCCCAGCACAAAACAAAACAAAACAAAAAAATCCCTGCCGTATTGGTGGTTTCTGCCCTCCTTGGGGGCAGATGGGCCTACAAAATTAGGGGCAGAGATGGCCAATCTGAATTTTCCCCACCTTAGGAGGACGACCGTTGCCCAAGGGGTGCCCCCAAACACACACCACACACACACACACCACACAATCCCTGGCGCCTAGTGTGCTTCCACCCCCCCGGCGCCAGATCGTCCAAAAAATGGCTGGTCTGCCATCAGGGGGGCCGAAACAGAAAAAAATAATAGCTCCCCCCCCCCGGCGGCAGATCTGCCGAAAAATCGGCGGATCTGCCCCCAGGGGGGGGCGAAATACAAAAAAATTGCCCCCGGGGGGGACCCTTGCCCAAGGGGTCGCCCCCAAAATACACGCAAATAATAAAATCCCTGGTGTCTAGTGGTTTTCGCCCCACACCTGGGGGCAGATCCGCTGAAAAATCGGCAGATCTGCCCCCGGGGGGGGCGAAATACTAAAAATAATTGCCCCCGGGGTCGCCCCCAAAATAAACAAAAAAGAAAATCCCTGGTGGCTAGTGGAGATTCCTGCTCCACGATCGCGGGCCCTGCCCGCGATCGTGGAGCAGGAATCTTGTGAAAACAGGCACAGGGGGAAAGGAAAAACCCTTTCCTTTCCCCCGTGTCTGTTTTCACCACCCCCCACCCCCCAAAAACGGAGAGGACTCACCTTATGCGTCCTTCCCCTAAGACGCGCTGGAAGCAAATGGCTTCCAGCGCGCTGGCAACACTAGATGACGTCAGCGCTCTGTGCGTGCGCTGACGTCATCGGATTGCCATGGGGGGGGCGGGGGTGGAAGGGGAAGGTCTTCCCCTTCCATCCCCGCCTGGGGGGGGGGATGGGGGTGCACGGGGGCGCGCTAGCGCTCCCCCAAGTTCCCCTGTGCCTAGGACGAGATGATCTTGTCTAAGGCACAGGGGAACTGTAGCCTTGGACGAGATGATCTCGTCCAAGGCACAGAACCTGTTAACACTGAGAATCTCATGTGTTACTATCTCATTTGAGTGATATAATTTTTCAGACTATTTGGCAGAGTTGGTTATGTCTGTGTTATCTGTGAAGGTAAGATATCTGGGTCTGAGAGCACTAAGTCGAGTCTGCAATCTTTGTGTCAGTTTTTCTTGTCCTCAGCCAAAGAAAACAGACAGAGATATAGGTGGCTGAATTTCAAAATAAGAATCCAGATTACCTGGGATCAATTTCAGCTTCTGCTTGTCATAATTGTACTATCCTGGGCAAACATTTTGACCACTTTAACGCCTCCTAAAATTAGGCTAATGAGGCTAATTCGGCATTAAGGCAGTGCAAGGGGCTTTTAAATCCACCACTTTATTTCACAGAGCCTCCTTTTTCTTTATATCACATATGAGAGAACTTTTGAATACTTTATTTGAGGATGTATGCTGTACAAGCACCATTTATATTTATAATAGACCGTAAGGTTCTCCCTCTGCATAAGCATCTAGGCAACATATAGGGACTGTATTAGTACTGCTTTGCCTCTTAATTCACTAATGGAATTGTCATTTGGGAGCGAGGCAATTATGTTTCTCAGTTCATGTTTAAAATCTTTGGGGCAGATTTAAGGAAAGTGGTGCTTCACCCAGTGCAGCATCACTCTCCTTGCACCCCTTAGCAGCCCCCTACTGCCATCATGTGTGCGCATATTTAAAATACAGTGCACCATGGCACAGTGTAAACGGCGATAGCGTCATTTTTTTACGCCATTGATGTACTCTGCATGATTAGCGGCAACATTCTTGTGCTACTCCTGCAGTGAACAGAGGAGCCCATAATAAATAATGGCATGCCCCCTTTTAACACCTGCTCTGAGCAGACATTAAAAGTGCCAAAACAAATGGTGCAAGGAAATCACTTAGATTTCCTTGCGCCATTTTTTCAGCCCACCCCTTACATGCATTGTGCCTGGAGCAGGCATAATGTGGAGCAAGGTTTAACATAATGGCGCAATGCATGCATTGCGCCACTTTGTAAATATGGTGTGGGGAAAATGCCACCTTAAGGCTGCCTTAGCTTAAAAGAAATGACACTAAGGTGGCACTAGGGGCTCCTCTTAAATATGTCCCTCTCTTTTTAATATTTGTCAGTCTATGCAGTGACATAATCTGATGTAATAAGGTGACACACTTCCACATGTTAAAGAAATAAAAAATTTTTTTTGAAGAGACTGTTGTGGGGGTCATTCTGACCCTGGCGGTCATGGACCGCCAGGGCCAAGGGCCAACGACCGCGGAAGCACCGGCAACAGGCTGGCGGTGCTTCCATGGGCATTCTGACCGCAGCGGTACAGCCGCGGTCAGAAACGGGAAACCGGCGGTGTCCCGCCGGTTTCCCGCTGCCCCTGGGAATCCTCCACGGCGGCGCTGCAAGCAGCGCCGCCATGGGGATTCCGACCCCCTTCCCGCCAGCCTGGTTCTGGCGGTTTCCACCGCCAGAACCTGGCTGGTGGGAACGGGTGTCCTTGGGCCCCTGGGGGCTCCTGCAGTGCCCATGCCATTGGCATGGGCACTGCAGGGGCCCCCTAACATGGCCCCACATAGATTTTCAGTGTCTGCGTGGCAGACACTGAAAATAGCGACGGGTGCAACTGCACCCGTCGCACCCCTTCCACTCCGCCGGCTCCATTCGGAGCCAGCATCCTAGTGGAAGGGGGTTTCCCGCTGGGCGGGCGGGCGGCCTTCTGGCGGTCGCCCGCCAGCCCAGCGGGAAACTCAGAATGACCGCCGCGGTCTTTCGACCGCGGTACGGTCTTCTGGCGGTTCCCGCCAGGGCGGCGGCATTCGCCGCCGGCGGGGGTCAGAATGACCCCCTGTATCACATATTTTGTTTGCAAGACATATTTGGTGAATTTTTTCATGGCTTGTCTTGTGCACAAACTCTTAATGCCAAGCCAGACTCTCGACTTGGTTTGCCCTATTAATAGCTGGAATGCCACCTCTATTTGCTGCTTGGGCTTGTAAAAGGCAAGGGCAGGAAACATAGAACCCTGCAGACCACATCAAAGTCAAATGGTCTTTATTCAGCTATTCTCAAGCCATAAAAGCACAAAGTAAAACTATACATTCATAAAACTATACAGAAAGAGTAATGAAGACATAGTTAAAAAACAAATCAATTGCAATACAAATGATCACAAAAGTTCATAAATCAAAAGCATTCATGCACAGCTTCATAAAAGTTTCTGATCATTTCTACACAACAAACAAAGTTTAATACTGCTACACAAAGATCCAACTCACACAGTTTTTGCAAAAAAAGAGTAATGCTTCCCTATGTGATCTGATTTTGGATAAACATAGAGTTTGTCTCAAGAAGCACCTCCATGGGTTGGGAATATAAATAACAAAATAGGGTAAAGTGCATGGTGCTTTGCTTAAGAATCACCACAGGCCAGTTTGGAAAGATTATACACCAGTCGACATCCTTGGGAAGGGCAAACTTCAGTAATTCTCTTGGGAGCTATGCTTAAAAACCAATCATCAGCTCCTTACAACAATCTCCGCTTGTGGGCTATTAGATTACCAATCATAATTGTTTAAAATGGAATGTGCTATTGGCTTAAAAACTATTCAAATACTAACAGACCAAAGTACAAATGCTTTTGTTATAATAATATTATCACTATAAGTTACAATAAAATTTTATTTAAAAATATCATATCTAAAACCATAGGATGGAAACAATGGATGGGGAAAAAACCTTCTCGAAGGCATGCCCATCTGTAGTTCCCCGATATTCCTACTGTCTGACACAGTATTAAAAATCTGACGCTGGGATGACCCTATGACGAATAGACCAAGCTGCTGTTCGGAATTTGGTTACCACACTTACAACCAGAGTAGACAAATCATATTTACATATTCTGTAGGCGTTAGCTCAATCATATAATAGTAAAGCTTTGCACAAAGGGGTATTCCATTTTTCCCTAGGGATCTTGTATAGGGGACAGAAAAACAGGACATGTTCGATTGATTACTCACATATGTTACAGTTTGAGCACTTATTGGCCTCTGAACTATTCTTCGGCCAATGGGCAGTAAAACTATTAACTGGTAAGGTTCCATATCTAAACTGGAGAAATAAGGCACGTGCATATGCAGGTATAGCGAGATCCAGAAATTGCTCAGACCTTGGTTCTTGTTTGACCAGCAGGAACTTGGATGTTAGTCGTCCCACCCCATTACTATGGAGGATCTCCTCATTGGCCTTCTCCCAGTACCTTTGTTTGACTAGTGAGGTAGCATTGGTGGGAATCAACTCCGGTCTCTCCCAAAAATGAGGGAGAGCCAGTTTGTCCCAAGCCGATTTCATCTCCCTCAACCAACTGACCTTTTTCCAGCTACACAGGATCTTTATAAGATCTTTAATTGCCGCTCGGAAACGTACCAGTTCTTCCTTTTTCCATAAGCGAATCCAATATAAGAGAGGTTTCAGGCCTGCTATATCTTTGATGCTGTTTATTCTAAGATCAAGTCTGAGGGGGATCATCGGTGTGCCCTTCCCCAGCCTAGTTATATATCTGATGAAATGATTCTCTTTAATTTGTAGGGCATCCAGCTGCCTTTGGAAACCCCATAGCTCTGCCCCGTACAATGCAGCACCTCGGATTTGAACTTTGTATATTTCAAAGATAGGATTCAAATGTGGACTAACTACAGTTCTTGCTTTGCGTCCTAAGGCCCCCCCTCTTTGGCATATAGCAAGACCCCCTTTTCTAATAGCTTCATCCCAGCTACCAGAATCCATTAATCTAATCCCCAAATAATCAAACTCAGCAACCCTTTGCAAAGGAGTGGAGTTCATTGAGATGGTCACTTTTGTTTTTATTTTCCGTGGGCTACATATCATAAACTTGGTTTTCCTAATGTTAACTTCCAGGTCAAAGTCTCTGCAATACAAGCAGAATTGGTCAGCCAGATTTTGCAATCCCATAGGTGTTTTGGTTAGTAGGATGGTATCGTCTGCATAAAGCAGACCTGGGATTTTCTTGCCAGCCAGCTTAGGTGAATCATTATTACAGCTGGTTAAATATTTGATGCAGTTATTTATGTATAAAAGAAAGAGAGTAGGTGCTAGGACACAGCCTTGCCTAGCTCCTCTTTCGATAGCAACTGGATCAATTAATTCACCATCTTTACCACTCCTGATTTGGGTAAAAGTGCTTTCGTGAAGTCGGACTATAAGATTTAGAAGACCTATGGGGACACGCATATTGGTTAATGTCAACCAGAGTTGATTCCTGGGTACCAGGTCAAAAGCCGCTCTAATATCGACAAAAACCACATATAGGTTCCCACCTCCAACATCCACCGTCTTCCATTTGATTGCTAAAAACCTCTCTTGATTGTCTTATGGGCTCTCTAATCCCCTTTCTCAGGTCCCTCAAAAGCTTAAGCTTAGCTTCCCTGCACGAGTGGTTAAACCATCTCTCACTGCGCTTATTCCTTGTTTTGACAGCCGACTCTATAGTAAAATATTTTTTGAGGGAGTTGAATAATTCCAAGTGTGCTGCCAAAAGCCTATCCCCATCCTCAGGTAAACGGAGCATATGATCCATTCGATCTGTTAGTAGGCTATATATAGATGAAAGGGAACCCATCGAGGTATTAACAGTATCCCACTTGATATTGCATTTATTGTTTGTCATAACAAGCTGCTGTATCACAAAATAAAATTATGGACGGAGTGTTGAAACTTTTCAAACACTCACCCCCAGTCATAGATCTGGGTTTAATACACCGTTATTTTGCTTGCCACGTCACCCCAGTTCGGACCCAGCTATACGCAAATCAGTCTTGACCCCGCTCCCAATAGAAGCAGTCTAGCCCGAACTGCCAAGCCGGGTCCTCCCTGGACAGGATTCAAGCATCCTGGGACCGGTTTCAGGGTATCACCCTTCATCAGCCAGGCTAACTTGAATCCAGTGGGGAAGCAAGCAAGGAACCCACGTCTGGGCATACCCTAGCCACTTAGGGCGCACAAGGCAATATCACAAAATAAACTGATGGATGGAGTGTTGAAACTTTTCAAACACTCACCCCCAGTCATAGATCTGGGCTTATTCCATTGTTATTTTGCTTGCCACGTCACCCCAGTTCAGCCCCAGCTATAAGCAAATCAGTCTTGACCCCGCTCCCAATAAGAGCAGTCTAGCCCGAACTCCCAAGCCAGGTCCTCCCTGGACAGGATTCAAGCATCCTGGGACCGGTTTCACGATATCACCCTTCATCAGCCAGGCTAGCTTGAATCCAGTGGCGCAGCAAGCAAGGGACCCACGTCTGGGCATAGCCTAGCCACTTAGGGAGCACAAGGCAATATCACAAAATAAAATGATGGACGGAGTGTTGAAACTTTTCAAACACTCACCCCCAGTCATAGATCTGTGTTTAATCCATCGTTATTTTGCTTGCCACGTTACCCCAGTTCGGACCCAGCTATCCGCAAATCGGTCTTGACCCCGCTCCCAAAAGGAGTAGTCCAGCCCGGACTGCCAAGCCAGGTCCTCCCTGGACAGGATTCAAGCATCCTGGGACCAGTTTCAGGGTATCACCCTTCATCAGCCAGGCTAGCTTGAATCCAGTGGTGCAGCAAGCAAGGGACCCACATCTGGGCATACCCTAGCCACTTAGGGCGCACAAGGCAATATCGCAAAATAAAATGATGGACGGAGTGTTGAAACTTTTTAAACACTCACCCCAGTCATAGATCTGGGTTTAATCCATTGTTATTTTGCTTGCCACGTCACCCCAGTTCGGACTCAGCTATACTCAAATCAGTCTTGACCCCGCTCCCAATAGGAGCAGTCCAGCCCGAACTGCCAAGCCGGGTCCTCCCTGGACAGGATTCAAGCATCCTGGGACCGGTTTCAGGGTATCACCCTTCATCAGCCAGGCTAGCTTGAATTCAGTGGCGCAGCAAGCAAGGGACCCACGTCTGGGCATACCCTAGCCACTTAGGGAGCACAAGGCAATATCACAAAATAAAATGATGGACAGAGTGTTTAAATTTTTTAAACACTCACCCCCAGTCATAGATCTGGGTTTAATCCATCGTTATTTTGCTTGCCACATTACCCCAGTTCGGACCCAGCTATACGTAAATCAGTCTTGACCCCGCTCCCAATAGGAGCAGTCCAGCCTGAACTGCCAAGCCAGGTCCTCCCTGGACAGGATTCAAGCATCCTGGGACCGGTTTCAGGGTATCACCCTTCATCAGCCAGGCTAGCTTGAATCCAGTGGCGCAGCAAGCAAGGGACCCACGTCTGGGCATACCCTAGCCACTTAGGGCGCACAAGGCAATATCACAAAATAAAATGATGGACGGAGTGTTGAAACTTTTCAAACACTCACCCCCAGTCATAGATCTGGGTTTAATCCATCTTTATTTTGCTTGCCACGTCACCCCAGTTCAGACCTAGCTATACGCAAATCAGTCTTGACCCCGCTCCCAATAGGAGCAGTCTAGCCCGAACTGCCAAGCCAGGTCCTCCCTGGACAGGATTCAAGCATCCTGGGACCAGTTTCAGGGTATCACCATTCATCAGCCAGGCTAGCTTGAATCCAGTGGTGCAGCAAGCAAGGGACCCACATCTGGGCATACCCTAGCCACTTAGGGCGCACAAGGCAATATCACAAAATAAAATGATGGACAGAATGTTGAGACTTTTCAAACACTCACCCCCAGTCATAGATTTGGGTTTAATCCATCGTTATTTTGCTTGCCACGTCACCCCAGTTCGGACCCAGCTATACGCAAATCAGTCTTGACCCCACTCCCAATAGGAGCAGTCCAGCCCGAACTGCCAAGCCAGGTCCTCCCTGGACAGGATTCAGGTATCCTGGGACCGGTTTCAGGGTATCACCCTTCATCAGCCAGGCTAGCTTGAATCCAGTTGTGCAGCAAGCAAGGGTCCCACGTCTGGGCATTCCCTAGCCCCTTAGGCCGCACAAGGCAATATCACAAAATAAAATGATGGACAGGGTGTTGAAACTTTTCAAATACTCACCCCCAGTCATAGATCTGGGTTTAATCCATCGTTATTTTGCTTGCCATGTCACCCCAGTTCGGACCCAGCTATACGCAAATCAGTCTTGACCCGGCTCCCAATAGGAGCAGTCTAGCCCGAACTGCCAAGCCAGGTCCTCCCTGGACAGGATGCAAGCATCCTGGGACCGGTTTCAGGGTATCACCCTTCATCAGCCAGGCTAGCTTGAATCCAGTGGCGCAGCAAGCAAGGGACCCACGTCTGGGCATACCCTAGCCACTTAGGGCGCACAAGGCAATATCACAAAATAAAATGATGGACGGAGTGTTGAAACTTTTCAAACACTCACCCCCAGTCATAGATCTGGGTTTAATCCATCTTTATTTTGCTTGCCACGTCACCCCAGTTCAGACCTAGCTATACGCAAATCAGTCTTGACCCCGCTCCCAATAGGAGCAGTCCAGCCCGAACTGCCAAGCCAGGTCCTCCCTGGACAGGATTCAAGCATCCTGGGACCAGTTGCAGGGTATCACCATTCATCAGCCAGGCTAGCTTGAATCCAGTGGCGCAGCAAGCAAGGGACCCACATCTGGGCATACCCAAGCCACTTAGGGTGCACAAGGCAATATCACAAAATAAAATGATGGACTTAGTATTGAAACTTTGCAAACACTCACCCCCAGCATGGCAGTTCGGGCTGGACTGTTCCCACTGGGAACAGGGTCAAGACTGATTTGAATATAGCTGGGTCCAAACTGGAACGACATGGGTGGCAAAAAAACTATGGATTTAGGCCCAGATCTCTGTACTGGGGGTGAATGTTTGACATTGTTCAGCATTCTGTCCATCACGTTTTGTTTTTGCATTTGTCGCCCCAAGTGGGAAGGTTATGCCCAGACGTGGGTCCTGTGCTCCCCATGCCACTGGAATCAAGCTAGCCTGGCTGATGAAGGGTGGTACCCTGAAACCGGTCCTAGGATGCTTGTTTCCTTTCCAGGGAGGACCTGGCGTGGCAGTTCGGGCTGGACTGTTCCCATTGGGAACAGGGTCAAGACTGATTTGCATATTGCTGAGTCCAAACTGGAACAGCATGGGTGGCAAAAAAATGATGGATTTAGGCCCAGATACCTGTACTGGGGGTGAATGTTTGACATTGTTCAGCATTCCGTCCATCACTTGTTGTTTTTGCATTTGTTGCCCCAAGTGGGAAGGGTATGCCCAGACGTGGCTCCCGTTCTCCCCATGCCACTGGAATCAAGCTAGCGTGGCTGATGAAGGGTGATACCCTGAAACCGGTCCTAGGATGCTTGTTTCCAGTCCAGGGAGGACCTGGCTTGGCAGTTCGGGCTGGACTGTTCCCATTGGGAACAGGGTCAAGACTGATTTGCATATAGCTGGGTCCAAACTGGAACGTCATGGGTGGCAAAAAAACAATGGATTTAGGCCAAGATCTCTGTATTGGGGGTCAATGTTTGACATTGTTCAGCATTCCGTCCATCACTTGTTGTTTTTGCATAACAAGCTGCTGTACATAGTCCTTAGAGTCAGAGACTTCTAGTGAGTGCAACAAACCCCTGGTCGCTTTCTTCGTGTTCCGTTACCGCCATATCGACCATATGTCCCCACAAGCGAATGTCCAGTAGGAAATAGTCGGGCGGGGTTTGGCAACTGAGCAGGAGCGGCCATTACAGGCACGGAGACCATATGCAAGTGTAATATCGACTATTTGGTAGGCTGATCTGCTCATTCTGAGACTTTTGTTCGATAATAGTTGCGGGATACCCCAGTGAATGTCCTCTTCTTCATAAAGTTCTTGGGCCACTGAATAGGGCTCAAAAGTCGCATTAAAATCCCCTGCAATTATAATATGGTGGGTGGTGGATTTATTAGATAAAATGTTGTCTAAGACAGTCAGAACATCAGAATCACAATTACTACCCACACTTCTACTGTATATATTTACTAGTAATAGGGGGTTTTCCATATGGGTCGATAATATCAAACCTTGCACATTAGCGCAACCCATGTCCATTTCTTCGATCCGACACTTAAGGGAACAGCTAACCCATATAAGTAACCCACCCGAAGGTCTCCCAGAAGTCACCTTACGGGCTGGGACCGAGTAACTTTTAAAAACGCATCTGTACTTGGGCTCCAAAGCCCATGTCTCTTGAAATAAGCATATCTTATGCTCATCTATAAAGTAGTCTCAGTCTGGGATTTGCATTTTATGCTCAAGCCCTGCTATGTTCCAGCAGAGAACTTTCCCTGAGGTATCATCTTGGACTTGAGGTGCGTCAGTCAAAACTTGAAGTGTAATTTGGGGTGTACTAAATAAGTTACTCTTAGGGTTCATAGAGTTCGTATTACACATTTGGTCTGTCGCTGGACAACACTCCATAGATCCCTGAGCTTCTTTATCTCCGGTGATATCACTCTCCCCAGAAAATTCAAAGTGAGTGGCGTTCCTTCTAGTTACTGGGAACCTTATATCATTCTGGTTAGCATTATGGATTGGATAGAGCCCCTAGGGTCTGTGATTGGAGTCAAAGTTTTATCTGGATTGACTACTCTAGACCCTCCTTGCTCGTTGTCACTGGGGGTAATATATTCCCTGAAGGTTAATCTATTCCTCTGAATCTCTGAGGTGCCCTGTGTGGTACTAGTTTTATGTCAATCCACGTCTGTAAGAGAATGTGATGGAGACCTACATTCGAGATGATGGGCATGTTGTGGTTGAGGGCGGGAAAAACCTCTGAAGTCAGATGTTATCCCACTTAGGGCATCTTTGGTTGCTGGAGGGTAAAAGGCTGCAAGTCTGCACAGAGAAACACCTTGTACTGATGGGCTAGTTCTGCGTGAGTTTAAAAAAAGCTGTTGGACCAGTGAAGGAGAGTCAAAATTAACAACAATACAATCCTCCGTTCCAATCTTGTTCAGCGGGCCCACCCATCCCACCCTCCTCACGATTAGTATAGAGGGCACCATGCAAAATGCAAAACTGGCATTAACATGCAGCCAATGTGTAACCTTATTTTTCAGCTCAATATAAGTTTCCAGTCTGTTTGGTTGAAGTCTGGGAACATTAGTAATAACAAGAGCATATGGGCAGGATTCCGGGGGCAAATGTAAAACTCTTGGCTGGCCCCCGTGATTTTCAAAACTAGTTCTGCTAGGCTCCGGGACCACCTCTAATGCGCAAGTATTGAAAGTTGAGACTGCTCCTCCAGATCCCCTAATAATGGTGGCTGTGGCCATAGGACTATTATCCACTAGGTTTATATGCGACCTGGCCTTCTGACCCATCTCTGGTTGACAAGGATAGTCACAACGGTCCTTAAGTAACAAAGGGCCCTGAACCAGATTTGAACGGGTCTTATCGTTACTACCGGGAAGATGGCCCAAAATCGGGAGGTGATGATTTGATTGTATGTCAGCTCGTGTGGGGTTATCAGGCATAAGAGGCTTAACATGCCATCCTAATTTCTCCTCAATAGCTTGAAGACGAATTTCGATAGGATGCAATCTCTTAGTGAGCTCCTCCCTTTTGTGCTCCATTATACGGCCGAGCGCCAATCGACTGACAGCACTTTCTTGTAGCATTGTGGGGCTATAGTTCCCGACTTTAGAGCCCGGGTTATTCGAACTCGTGGTGCGGGCTCATTTGTTCCTCAAATTTACCTCTCCATGCTTTCTTTTCCCTTTTGGGTGGGGCTCTGGGTCAGGTGCAGATACACCTGCTGAAAGATCCAGAATCAGCTGGGCAGGATCTGCTAGAATGGCCTTGTCCAAGATTGCAAAGGTAGTCTCCCGGGCATTTTTTTGGTGGGCAGCCGAAGGAGGGGACAAAGCTGGTTGCATTCCCTGGGACTGCTGGAGAGAGAATTGTGGTGGAGGTGGGCACAGGAGGAAAGAGGCTGGGGAGGCTAGGGATGATGAGATAGGTAGGCGATGCTCAGCCAACTCTATCTCTTTATCTAAGGCACCAACTGCCTTAGGTAAGAAACCATCTAAAGTTTTGTTGGTTTTGCAATTGTCTTGTGGTGCCGCCCCCTTCCGCCTGCCCATCCTCGCTATAAACTCTACCCCTCCTCCTCTCCCTCTTCTAGGGCACCTACAAAGCACCCCCAGGGACACTTCAAACTCTTGTCGCTCGTCGCATATCTCACCTGTAGGGACTTCAGATTTTCAGGCAGCACTACTTCCCTGATTATCCCAAGTCACTGGGGCCTCTAGGCATAGGCTTACGGGGGTGGCCCAGCCCGGCCTCTCACGGTCGCTGACGGGTAAAGGACAGGCCTGCCCTTGGCCCGCGCATGGCCCGCACGGCGGCAAGAAAGTCTGCGCTTTCCAGCGCTCGGTGGGGGTTAGGCTCCTCCCCCTTTCTGCCGCTGCCGCTGAGTTTGTCGCGTGTGGCGGGAAGGAATTCCACGCTTTCAAGCGCTCACTGGGGGTTAGGCTCCTCCCCCTTTCTGCCGCTGAGTTCGTCCCGCACGGCAGGAAGGAAGTCTGCGCTTTTAAGTGCTCGCGGGGGATTAGGCTCCTCCCCCTTTCTGCCACTGCCGCTGAGTTTGTCCCGCGCGGCGGGAAGGAAGTCCGCGCTTTCAAGCGCTTGCTGGGGGTTAGCCTTCTCCCCCTTTCTGCCGCTGCGGTTGAGTTCGTCCCATTTGTTCGATTTGTAAAAAGCAAGGGCAAGAAACATGGAACCCTGCAGACCACATCCATTTGACAGGTCTACCATCAAGGCTTCTTGAAGCAGTCAAAAAAGAGTTCTTGTAGTGAAAATACATTGAAAATAAGTGTTGCAGGTTAAGGACTCCAGATCCTGTTGTACGTGAATGTAGTCATGAGTTTCTAAGCAGTACTTCCAGCCACTGGTGGCAAATAGCTTCAGGTGAGTGGTGCAAAATAGGTGCAGTCGGTTCAGAATTACTGGAATTCACAAACATTGGCAGTGGTAGCCTTCTAAGGCTGCATCTGTCTCAGTTTTCCAGACTACCAGCAATCAAATCCTACAAAGATGTTCTGAGTAATGCTTGAAAATTTTGCAACTAGTGGCAATTGCTTGGGATACCATTCCAATCCATCTTTCTTCACCCACAGTGACTCTCTAGAAAGAGGCCCACTTGATGCAAATCAGTACTGACCCTGATCCTCTTGAAACAATCCATCCAGAACCTTGGTCATCTCACCACTCCACCCTGTGGCCTACTTCTTTCATATTTGGAACATTTGAGATTCACACCCCCAGAATATCACTAGGCCTGGGCAGAGCTTGCAGAGTTCTGCTATGAGGAATTCCATGGAGTGGCCAAAAACCTCCATGAACTTCGCCTAACTCCGTGAACGGGCAGAGTTGTACTCGGCTGCCCGTTCACGTTGATTGGTGCCTGTAGCACACTCTGCATTGTCACTCGAGTGGAAACGGCACCATGTCCTCATCTTGCTTTTCCTATTCTGTGCATGGTGCTGGCTCCACTTTTCAATCTAATCTGGAGCTTTGCAATCTTTACTTTATCCTAACTATCTTCCTCTGCTTTGCATTTATTTCATTAGTGTGTGCATTTGTGTTGGTGTATTTTACATTTTTGCCTCTTTTTTCAAATGTTCTATGACCTTTTGTCCCTTTTTTGTTTTCTCCTAACGTCTTAATTTATTCCTCTCTATTTCTTCTCTTTCCTCCTTTTTATTTTTCCTTCCCAGCCAGTGCCATGGCAGAGTGTGAGAGAGGTGGCACCAGTGCAGGAGGTGCTGCTAACCGCACACCCTGCGAGAAACCAGCACTGACAGGGGGTGCGGCCTTGCACCATTTTCAGTAGAAGGCGGTATAATGTTTTTTCTGCAGTGCCATCTCCCCTCTATCCTGGCAGCATGCAGCACACCAGGGAGTAGGAACATCATGCAGGGGCATGTGCTGCTCAGGGGGAGGGTGTGCCATTAAAGCTACAGACGTTCTGGGGATTGGCTCACCTAGCAGCAGCTGATGCACCACTGAGCCGACAACCTAAATCCCAAACAGGACCTGCTGGGCATCCAGGTTGCAGGGTCTGGTGAGTACCAGAAATATTACTAATTTTGTTGTGTCGTACAATGCTATTTTTTTTAAATAGCATGTAGCTCACCCTCAAAGGTAAGTTAAGTTCACATAAAGTTATGAATATTATGTGATTCAATTTGAACTTGCCAGGTGCTTGGTACTACCTAGTCATGTTCGACGCTTTAGGCACTCACTTGGGCTGATTATTTAAGTAGTCGTGCTGATTCTGCTGTCCTCCTGCCACAAAGATAGTGGTACAGTGGCAGTGGTAGTAATATAATATCAGTGAGTTAGCATTCTCTATGTCTTTCTTTTTATGCAGCCTGTACATTCCCAAGCAATCTACAAGTGATGGGTAGATTCCATATATGCATTGAAAAAGGAAACTGACTGAATTGGCCTATCAAGGGGGTTTGTGATTTGTGAGGCAAAGATCATTTATTACAATGTATTAGTATTTCCAAATTTAGTTTAAGAAATTTGAAATAAGGCTTAGGTAAGGTTTTGGAAATTAGGAATAGGTGAACTCGATAATATAGGTGATTTGATTTAGAAAAGTTTAATGTCAATATGTTACTGTGTTTGCCTTTGCCTGTCAAAATATTTTCTAGGAGATTAACTGTACCACTAATCCATTTATGTTATCATCTTTATTTATTACATAAGCAGCCAAGGGCAAGAAGAGTCAGGCAGAGGAGGGTGCCACCACCAGTGCCTTGTTGGGTGGAAGTTCCACCTACCCAACCAGAGCTGTGGCAAATGGCTGTGTTGGTCCCAGTCATTTCTCGTTATATTATTAATTTCTTTGACTTTTACCTCTCCCCATTATAAAATGTTTTCTTCCTTTCTCTTATACTGTGACTTTTTCAAATCCTCTTTGTTATCCCCTTCTGTGCCCAGGACGTAATGGTTACGTCCTGAGGCACAGTGCTGCTGTGCCCAGGACGTAACCATTATGTCTTGGGCACAGAGCCCAGAGGGAGCACTAGTGCTCCCTCTGAAGGGTTCCTCCCCAACCCCCCAAGGCAGGGATGGAAGGGGAAGCCCTTCCCCTTCCACCCGACCCCCCCACCCTGATTGTCACAGGGCCTCCTCCCATTGCGCTGGAAGCTCAGCTTCCAGCGCGATCGGAAGTGAAATGCAAAGCACTAGGCACCGGCGATTTTTGTTGTTGTTTTACAGATGGGGAGCCACCCCTTAGGCAAGGGTCGCTCCCCTGGAGGGGCGATTTGTATTTAGGCCATTTCTGCCCGCTTTGGGGGCAGATCGTGCGATTTTAGGTCAATCTGCCCCCAAAGGGGGCAGAAACCACTAGGCACCAGGGATCTTTTTTTTTGCGCCATCACGCTAGGGTAGCGACCCCGTAGGCAAGGGTCGCTCCCCGGGGGGAGTGGGGGGCAAATTTATTTTAGTCTATTTCTGACCTCCCTTGGGGCAGATCAGCCTATTGTTATTAGGCCGATCTGCCCCCAGGGGGGGCAGAAACCTCTAGGCGCCAGGGCTAATCTTTTTTTTGTGTTTTTTGTTTGTTTGTTTTTTTAGAGATGGGGAGCGACCCCTTAGGCAAGGGTCGCTCCCCTGGAGGAGCAAATTATATTTAGGCCATTTCTGCCCGCTTTGGGGGCAGATCGGCCGATTTAGGTCAATCTGCCCCCAAGGGGGGCAGAAACAACTAGGCACCGGGGATCTTTTTTTTGCGCCAACGTCACGCAGAGGCGACCCCGTAGTAAAGGGTCGCTCCCCGGGGTTTTGGGGGGGCAAATTTATTTTAGGCCATGTCTGCCCCCCCTGGGGCCGGCTGAACTAGAGGCCAAAATCCACAGGTAGGCAAAAATATGATGTGTCCACGTTGTGTTTTGGGCCACTTCCTGTGGCGGGCGCTAGGCCTACCCACACAAGTGAGGTATCATTTTTATCGGAAGACTTGTGGGAACGCTGGGTGAAAGGACATTTCTGGCTCCTCTCAGATTCCAGAACTTTCTGTCACCGAAATGAGAGGAAAAAGTGTTTTTTTTGCCAAATTTTGAGGTTTGCAAAGGATTCTGGGTAACAGAGCCCACAAGTCACCCCATCATGGATTCCCCTAGGTCTCTAGTTTTAAAAAATGCACAGGTTTGGTAGGTTTCCCTAGGTGCCGGCTGAGCTAGGGGCCAAAATCTACAGGTAGGCACTTTGCAAAAAACACCTCTGTTTTCTGTCAAAAAATGGGATGTGTCCACGTTGTGTTTTGGCCCATTTCCTTTCGTGGGCGCTATGCCTACCCACACAAGTGAGGTACCATTTTTATCGGGAGACTTGGGGGAACGCTGGGTACAAGGAAATTTGTGGCTCCTCTCAGATTCCAGAACTTTCTGTCACTGAAATGTGAGGAAAATGTGTTTTTTTAGCCAAATTGTGAGGTTTGCAAAGGATTCTGGGTAACAGAACCTGGTCAGAGCCCCACAAGTCACCCCATCTTTTGGGATTCTCCTAGGTTTAAAAAATGCACAGGTTTGGTAGGTTTCCCTAGATGCCGGCTGAGCTAGAGGCCAAAATCTACAGGTAGGCACTTTGCAAAAAACACCTCTGTTTTCTGTCAAAAAATGGGATGTGTCCACGTTGTGTTTTGGGGCATTTCCTGTTGCGGGCAGTAGGTCTACCCACACAAGTGAGGTACCATTTTTATCGGGAGACTTGGGGGAACATAGAATAGAAAAACAAGTGTTATTGCCCCTTGTCTTTCTCTACATTTTTTCCTTCCAAATAAAAGAGAGTGTTTAAAAAAGACGTCTATTTGAGAAATGCCCTGTAATTCACATGCTAGTATGGGCACCCCGGAATTCAGAGATGTGCAAATAACCACTGCTCCTCAACACCTTATTTTTTGCCCATTTCGGAAATACAAAGGTTTTCTTGATAGCTATTTTTTACTCTTTATATTTCAGCAAATGAATTGCTGTATACCCGGTATAGAATGAAAACTCACTGCAGGGTACAGGTCATTTATTGGCTCTGCGTACCTAGTGTTCTTGATGAACCTACAAGCCCTATATATCCCCACAACCAGAAGAGTACAGCAGACGTAACGGCATATTGCTTTCAAAAATCTGACATTGCAGGAAAAAGTTACAGAGTAAAACGTAGAGTAAATTTGCAGTTTTTTTACCTCAATTTCAATATTTTCTTTTTCAGTTGTTATTTTCTGTAAGAAACCCTTGTAGGATCTACACACATTACCCCTTTCTGAATTCAGAACTGTGTCTACTTTTCAGAAATGTTTCGGTTTCTGGGATCCAGTATTGGTTTCACACCCATTTCTGTCACTGACTGGAAGGAGGCTGAAAGCACAAAATATCTAAAAAATGGGGTATGTCCCAGTAAAATGCCAAAATTGTGTTGAAAAATTGGGTTTTCTGATTTAAGTCTGCCTGTTCCTGAAAGCTGGGAAGCTGGTGATTTTAGGACCGCAAACCCTTTGTTGATGCCGTTTTCATGGAAAAAAACCACAAGCCTTCTTCTGCAGCCCCTTTTTCTGTTTGTTTTGAAAAAAACAAAATTTTCACTGTATTTTGGCTCATTTCTTGGCCTCCTTCTGGGGAACCCATAAAGTCTGGGTACCTCTAGAATCCCTAGGATGTTGGAAAAGTAGGACGCAAATTTGGCGTGGGTAGCTTATGTGAACAAAAAGTTATGAGGGCCTAAGCGTGAACTGCCCCAAATAGCCAAAAAAAGGCTCGGCACAGGAGGGGAAAAAGGCCTGGCAGCGAAGGGGTTATATTTAATGTTTATTCTTGTTATCCCTCCCTGCACTATCCTTTTTTCTCTATTTCGTGTTTCTCTAGTTGACATCGTCCTGTCTGTACAAATCTGCAACTTAAGTTTTCTTCTCCTTTTTTATTAAGCTTTTCCTCTCCTCTAATTTATATACCCTGTACGACTAAGACAATAGAATAGGTAGTCTACTGTGAAGATTGCAGAGTTAGCAGACCCAAACAATCTATACTACACTTGTCTTTTGAGAAGGCTTTCTATTTCTTGCTCATGCTTAAATGACTAGACAGTGACCATGGTTATGGTGACCCCTCTCAATGTTGTGTTGTATTGTATGTATTTTTCAGTAGTCCAGCAGTTGTGATGACAGTGCAGCATGGCAGGAAAATGGTATGCCAACCAAAACCATGTGACCTTTATTGACTAATTTATTTTGCCCCTACATTGCTCTTCACATAACTCTTAGTCATCATCATATCTCTGCCCCCATTCTGATGGCTTGACTACTGGCTTTTCTAACATTGCCAACCAACAAAATGCCCAGAGTGACATTTTATATGGGAGAGAAGATATTGCAAACTGAAGTGTATTCATGTATTGCGATTGTATTTTGTTAAAAAAATTAAAAAGGGGAATGTGTATCTGGCATCTAAAATGCATAATGTTGTTTTAACTGCACAGACCACCAGTGTCAAGGCCACACCAATGCAGCAGATGATACAAAGGCAGCTGAAGGGAAGTCTCTCCCGTTGCAGGGATGGGTGGTGGTAATTCACATTGCTTTGTTATTGACAATTACTAGTATCCCCACCTTATTTGTTAAGTGAGGCAGACCACACCCATCATCATTCATGAACTCCCTGCCCAAGGCATTATTTAGGTACTGCAGTCTTGGCTGTGCAATGTGAGTCTGCTTCAGTTAATGTGGCATTTACAAAGCTTTCAATGTATTGCAAACCAAAATGAAATTAAGGTGTTTTTCCCTTCCCCCCAGTGCCCTTCCTAGTACCACACTTATTTATTCATTTATTAGTTCTGAACCAGCATGCCAAAAGCATTGAAAAAAAACAAAACATTATTGCCATGTGCCACGTTACAGGAGAAGTGGTTCATATGGCTTCATGATACATTTCACCGGTTCCAATTTTTCCTATTGACATTCATCAACTTTCAGTTTTACCTACAGTGACTGACTAAGCATAAGCTTAGCCACATCATCACTGATCCCCCCTCCACCATTCTATAGCAAACCCTCTACCATATCTACCTGGCCTTTTCCCTGTACCTTGCCCTCTTGCAGCAGACTAAGGTCCTCATTATGACCCTGGCAGTCGGCGGTAATATGGTAGAAAGTACTGCCAACAGGCTGGCGGTACTTTCCACCATATCATGACATTGGGGGTTTGGCTGAAGCCAAACCGCCAATGTACCACACCAACCGCCGTCTCCGCTGCGGTAAGCGGTTTTTGCTGCCAATGACATAATGAGGGCCTAAGTCATGTTTCTTTCCCTTACTGCCAAGCGAATGTGTTTGAAATAATTTGCCTTTGATGGTGAAGCCAGGAAGTACAGTGGGTTTAGGTGTCTGTGATTCTGTGTTTCGCAGGTGAGAAACTCTGTGACAAATATGTCCAATAAAATCTATATATCTCATTATTTTCTCTGTGCTGCAGTGCATCTTTTTTCCCACGGTCTACTTACGGCAAATAAGATATAAATCATCAGCATGTTATACATGAATTGTTTGATATATCAATCATCTGCCTCTTTGGAGTCAAAGTACAATTGAATGGCAGTTGGAGAAGAGCAGGGCCATTAGAATCAAGGATAATTTTTTGTACCTGATACACTAGCTAGCACGCCTCCAGTCATTTAGCTCAACAAGAATATAATACTTGTACTACTTGTTGGATGATGCCTTACTCACTAATCAGACTTAGCTTTCTTTTTTCCATACAAAGTGTCTGTATGGTTTATGTGTTTTTTAGGAAATAGTTACAAGAAAAATAAATATCCCTGTTTTTTTTAATCATACCCTGCCTCCTTTCAGCCAGTCAGTGCTTTTATGTGAGACATGACGTGCTAAAACCATGTCCCTGTGACTTTCCTAATCACACCAAAAAATATAATGGCGCTAGGGGACCGGCAATGTACTTTTACTGTACCTTTATATGGTTAAAAAAACAAGTGTTTGCACAGAGCATTCTTTCCAATTTGTCTTTTTTCTTTTTTCTTTTTTTTCTTTTTTCTTTCTTGATAAGAGACCTTTGACCAGGTGAGAGATAGTGGACCAGCTCCAGCGGCAGAGGCTGGAGGCCACCAGCGCCCACCCAGTACCTGCAGCTGGTAAACGAGGAGGGTAAGGGCTGAATCCCACTAGCCAAATGCCTGAACCTCTAGCCTCAAGGCCACACCAGTACCGCTGGCAGCTTTTAGCTGCCCGACCTGTATCACCATTGCTGCCCCCCTTCAGACCAGCTACACCATCAACAAGTGATGCACTAGCTGACACACTTGGGCAGTAGGATGGCCTGCCTTGAGGCCCAGATTCAACACATGAGGACCCACATCGAGAAAGCCCTCTTCTAGCCCTTGTTTTTGTTTTTGTTTTTGGTAAGTGGGAATTTTAATGTGGGTGGAGAGGGTGGGAATTTGGGCAGGGCATTTGATCTTTTCACACAATTGGACATTTATATTTATTCTGGACATTGCTTGAGAGTTGCAAAAGATGTGGGAGAGAGCTGGGTCTGTTGAGTGGGGTTAGCTTTACATGTCAGTAAAGGGAAAATCTTTCTAATTTTACTTTAACTTTGCACTGATGCCTTTTTGTGCAGCCTGTCTTTTTATTCTACTTCCTAAAATGTATGCCTGTTTGGAGGGTATGGTGCCACTCCCTATCACCTACAGAAACCTAGATAAACAATTACTTATCTCATCTGCAGTAGAAGTTAGTTATTTACTAACTAAAATAGCTTAATTTACCCCATAGTTCTCTTAACTGAATAGATGACGTGATGGCTGGTGGCTGCTCCCTCTTTCAATCTTCCAACACCTTATTGGATGGTTTCCGAAGGTGTCTTCTTTAGGGCAATGGTAGTGTGCTAACAAGAAGGGCATCACAAACAAGCAAGGTCTTCCTCCCACCTAAAAGTTCTCCAACTGTAGGATTAATCAAAAAGATTATCCATCACAGTCAACTAAATGGAAAGAAAGAGAGAGAGTAGGTTATACATATACATTTATATTATAGTTTTAGGAAGACTGAGGACAGACTACTACCACCATACCACATATTATAACAAACGCTAGCAATAGTAATTTATTCTGAACAATGGTGACCACAGAAATTAATGAAAAATAAAGGTATGAAATCCTCAAGTCAGGATAAGTGTACTTAAAGTCTGTACTCTGAAGTCGACACATTTATTTATGCACAACAAAGGCCTAAATGATGATGTTAATGTTGAGGGAATTATGTTCTTACTTATATGTGTTGGGTAAGTGGGGCTGGTATGGGCAATTGATCAGGAAATAGAAGATCTTGCAGTAAGTTGGTGTTGCATTTAACCACATTCACAACACCAAGTGTGTGATCTACTTAATGCAAATTAAGACACACCTGAAAAATTCACAGAGCCTGGGGGGAGAGCGTTAGAGTTTTGATGAATGAATGGAAAAGGGGATTTGGGGAAAGGTGTGACAAAGACAAGCACAACACAAGAACAATATTCACCAGGGTGATGAGCAGCACATCGTTAACAATCTGTGGTGGATGGAAACAAAGGAATGAGTGTGACACAGTTCAGTTAAATGCATTTCAAACATTCCTTCTGTCTTGAGGCCCAAGTTGTTAGATATCTGAAAATGTTTTGTCATCTAGGTTTGAATAAATGAAATTATGGAGGAGTGAATTGAACCCACATACTTCTAAAAAATATGATTGTTAAAAGTAAAATTATACTGTATTGCCAAATTATGTGGTGCAGCTGCATTCTCCTCAGCAATATCTGTCACTCTTGAGTGTCTGTCTGAACGGTGCAGTAGGTAACGTAGGTAGGAATATTGGGCTTAGTTTTTGCCTTTCATTCATGCAGGAGAGGAGAAGACCTGCAGATTGTAAAACAGAAACTGTACGGTAGCCGAGGAGAAGGAAAGAAGGAAGGTGAGCTACATGAGGAGTGAACAAAGAAGGCTCAGAGGCAGAGAAAAAACAAGAGGAGTTTCACGTTTGCCACCAGTGCTAAACATGCACTCAGCAGCATTTCCCAAATCAATGCACCTTTCTATATTTCACTTAGCTGAGCACAAAGCATCAGAGTCCTCATAATCATGGTTTCCCTTTGAAGTCGTTATCTTCCTTCTTCTGGTTGTTGAGTTAGTCCCGCCCTGAGTACTTCCATTCTCCTCCTGACTCTGGTTAACTCCTTCCCAGTACCGACCAGAGCAAGATATACCTGTAGTGCCCTGCTGTTAAAGAACAAGTATGGAAACATAATTGCAGTATTTTGTGTAGACTTGTTTGTTTGTTAACTAAAGTGACTAGTCTGGTCTCTGAAGAACCAGAAAAAAGGTTTGTGGAAGGACCTACGAGGGATGGTGAGTTCCATAGCAGCAAGGCACCAGCTCGCTATCCAGTGGACTGGCAGTGGACCCCCACCTCCTCCTCCACAGTTGACAGCATGGGAGGAGCAAGTCTTGGCAATGCTGCATCCTGAGGGATTCACTGGAGTTGCTGTAGGACTGGACACTGGTGAGTCGACCCTTACTACCTATCACCCCATATCTGCATGCCACCACCACCCTGACCCCCATCACTCCATTCCACCCCACACAGTGCACCACCACAATTAACAAACCTAAATGCCAAGCCCTGTATGCCATACCCAGTGCATGCATATCCCTCCCAGCCCTGCAAGTACGCCCACCACCAATGCATGCACAGCATGGAAAACTAACAATCCCACAATGCATCACCATACATAAACAAAGGTGACAGAGCAACAGCAACAATATAGGGGAAGCTAGGGATGCAGAAGATGCCACAGCTACACAGTCCCCCACCAGAAGATGCCCCCAGTGATGACAGCAGCTCTGGAGTTCTGGATCTGGATAACCTCTCTGGCCCATCAGGGACCACTGGTCCGTCACCTACCCCAGCCCATACTCAGTCCACCACAGAGCCTTCCCCCTCAGTATCCAACACCACAGCAGCCACCCTACATCCCCAGATCTCTGACCCCAGGACACTTCAATCAGCAGTCTGTTCACCTGTACAGGGTCCCCAGTCTACACCTTACAGGCAAGACAATGAGGGTGCAGGGGTCAGTGGCAGTGGGCACACCATTCATGGGTCACAGGCAAGGAGGGCCAGGGACATTCGGAGGACAGCTGTGTGCCAGAGGGAGGACAGGTCCAGGGAACCAACTGTCCAGGAGGCAGTCGCTAATGTCCTGGGGGCTTATCAACATTCCCAGGACAACATAGGTCAGATGATAGACATTATGCAGGAGAACCAGCAGCTGCAGGAGGAACACCACCAGGAGATCAAGAAAGAATTGCAGACCCTGAACACCACCATGGTCTTCATTGCATGGGTGCTGGGTGATATGGCGAACATTATGAGGGACTACATATCTCATCAGTGGGCCCCTTCCACTAGCCATTCTATTAACCAGCCCTTGCCACAGAACCCAGAGGCCACCAGCACCCCTTCCCCTGCAGAATTTGAACCACCCCGCAAACAGACCCTGTGACCCAGACAGACACCAGAGACTCTTGCCAAGGCAAAGACCACCACCAGGAAATGAGCCCCTTCTGAATGTCCCCTTTGTGTACCAATGAGTCTCCTTGTCCACTTTGAACTGCCATTGCTCCCCTTTCTATGGCCCCTTGGTCACTGGACCTGTGCTACAAACAGACTGGTCCACTACACTGGAATATTCCCAACCATCACCCCACGCTATTGCACTTCCCATTGTAGAACAATGTTCAATAAACATGCTTGGACACAACTTGATTAATAGGCAGGTAATGTTCATTGTAAAGAACTGTAATGAACTGCATGATCCTGTTTAAATGTCTAGTAAAATGTTGATCCATCCAAGAAAGGTGTTTCAGCAATCTTTACACATGACAGCAGTACACTTTTGGAACAACCCCAACATCTGCAATAATGGAAGGCATATGTGAGTCAGGTGGGATGCAAAGAGAATGAGTTGCATTATGTTGCAGTCACACAGTACAACAATAAAATGTAGAAATGTTCAGTTTGACAGTCTTACCTGAGTATCATCTGAAGTACTGCTGGATCAAATGTGACCTGTTGTCCACATCCTCCTCCTCTTCCTACTGCTGCCACATCTGCACTGTCACCCCGCTCATCCTGCAGATAGGGTACATGCAATCTGAGGGCCATGTTGTGCAACATGCTGTACACAACAACGATTCTGCAGACCTTCTAAGGGGAGTAGCAGAGGGATCCACATGTTAGATGGAGGCACCTGAATCTAGCCTTCAGGATCCCAAAGGTCCTTTCTACAATCCTCCTGGTATGCCCATTAGCATCATTGTACCTATTTCAGTCCCTGTTCTCAGATTCCTAACGGGGTTCATGAGCCACAACAGGTTTGGGTAGCTGCAATCATCTACAAGAAGCAAGGAACACACATTAGCCCTGCACAATGGCATGGGCTATGACTCCTGAAGGCATCCACTCACATTGGGTGGGGACTCAGGCTCACCTATTAGCCACACTCTGTGCCTTTGTAGTTGTACCATCAGCTGTGGGGCACTGCTATTCCTCAGGACAAAGGCATCATGCACTGACCTTGGATACTTAGCAATGATGTGGGAGATGTACTGGTCAGCGAGGCATACCATCTGGACATTGAGTGAGTGGAAACTTTTCCGATTCCTGTCAACTTGTTCATTGGCAATGGGGATAAAAAGGCCATATGGGTCCCGTTGATGGCCCTAATAACATGTGGTATATATCCCATTGCAAAGAATCCAGCCTTCACAGTGGGTAAATCATCTATCTCTGGAATGCGCTGTGTCTGCACATGTGTTTGAGCAAGGCAGACAACACACTTGGAAGCACAATAGAGATCATTGGCTGTGACATCCCTGCAGCCAAGTCCACTGTCACCTGGAAAGAGCCAGTTGCCTGGAAATGGAGCACTGAGAGTACATGCACCAGAGTGGGGATTTCTGTGGTGCCACAGATGGCAGGTAGCAGATCAGGCTCCAATTGTTCACACAGCTCTGTGATTGTGGCCCTGTCCAGATGATAGGTGAGTATGATGTGCCAGTTCTCCAGTGTAGCCAAGCCCACAAGGGGTCTGTACACTGGTGTGTGCCTCCTCCTATTCCTCCGCAGTGGTTGGTACCTAAGAGAGAAAAGAGTGACAACATGAACCATGAACACACTACAGCAGTGTACACAGAGCATGCTTATATGTTGTACACTGGAATTGTGTAGGTGAGTACATTCAACTACAATGACACACTTATTAATCTGTACATGTGTACCAGCATTAGAAAATGGCACCCACCTGACCTGTATTCATGGACAGGTGGAAGTGACCTCACTCCGCTGGCATTCACTTCATGGCAGAAGGCGGTCTTCACCATCGTGCAATTCCTCATTGGCTAACATGGCCCTCTATGGAAAATGGGAACCAATGATGTTCAACGCCGGCGGTGATGGTGTTCACCACCACGGACTTCACTGTCATTTCCTTTCTACCACTTCACTTGATTGCTGACTTTCGACAGGACGACATCTCCAATGCGTGTGCTGCTGTGGCCTTGCCATGGCTCGAGCAACAGGGGAAAGGGTCCCAGCCTTGAAGTGCCTTGTGGAAAGGGTCCTACCCCAGTATGGGCAGTTGTATGGGCCTACAGACCAACAGATGAGTACACCATGGGTACGTTGCTTGTGACATGGATGCATGGAGATGTGTGTGTGCTAGCAGTGTGTTAGGTAGGGGGAAATGTCTGGTTGGCAGCTTTAATGCAGGGGTACAGGTCATGTGTGTACCTGATGAAGCGGTCATGCTTTTTGTGGTCCATATGTGTGACAGGCTGGATTGTCAGGTTCATAGTGTCCCACCTTCTGTGTTTCCTCTGCAGGTCAGTGACCATCAGAAGAAGGGGTTGTGGCATGCCATCACTAAGGATGTGCATACTCTGGGGGACTATAGCAGGTGGAGCACCCACTACGGGAAATGGAGGGAGGAACTGAGATGCTGTTTTCGGAAGACTGTGGAGGCCAGCTGGGGATGGCCTCCCAATGAAGGAAGGGTGTCCATCGGAACCTGAGCCCCGATGGCCCGTGTACTGGTAGTGGCCTACTAAGAGCTGGATGGGTGCTTGAGGGCATCTAAGCAGCCACCAGGGGGTGAGGACAGTGTGTTTGTCAACCATCTCTGTTGCCTGGCAAGGGATTTGGGTGCAGTGTACTAATCAGTGGATGCCACATTATGCCAGTTCAGACACTGCTGTGTGGTCCAGCTCCAGTTAATAGGGTGGAAAGCATGTATTAGATAGCTAGGTAGGTGGCTTCCCATCTCAGACAGGGCTTAGCTAGTCCCAGTTGGTGTGTAGCTGGCAGTGTGTGGCTCCTACCTGCTGTGGTACTTAGCCAATGGTATGCCAGTGTGGTCCATACTGCCCATTCTCAGTCTCAGTGTGTACAGTGATGTGTCTGCCATCTGTGCTGTTGGTGCTGAGACTGACCCTGTGCTCCCTTTCTCCCTCCCCCTCTCCTTTTGTCATCCTGTCCATGTGTGCGTAAGCATCATCTGGCGGAGGAGCAGGTGCACCAGCGAGTGAGGGAGCTGCAGCCCATGGGACCCAGGAGCCAGAGTCCCCCGACACCGAAGGGACCAGTGGGACAGAGGATGAGGGGAGCACCATGGCGGGAATAGGAAGTGACACCAGTGACTCTGATTCATCCTCCGATGGTAGCTCCCTGGCAGCAGTGGACCCCTCTGGGACCACCCCAGCTACAGGTTTTACTGCCACCCCCCATACCAGCACTGCCCTCCCAGTTGCCCCCCACCGAGTTGCCCGTGCCGCTCACCCAGGAGGGTGGGCATCTACTTCACCCCAGGCACCTCATGCCTTGCCCCAGTTAGCCCTGCTGCCTTCAGTGAAGAGGCTATTGTCCTCCTGAGATCCATCTCTGTAGAGCAGTCAACCATAAAGAATGCCATCCAAGGGATGGCATCCCAGATGCCGCAATGTCATGCCTTCCTGGAGGGCATCCATTGTGGGTTGGCTGTCTTACAGAGATCAATCCAGGCTCTGGCCTCTTCACTGATGGCAGCTAGTGTCCCTGTTTCATCTGTCCCCCCTCCAAGTGCCACTACCCAGTCCCATTGTCTCACCCACAACCATTCCCATGCACACATTCTGACAAGCATGCACCCAAAACAACACACAATACTTGCACAGACAAACACAGGCAGCACACTTCACTCCACAAGCACTCACACAGCCAACACACAGATGCACACACAACATCATCCACTGCTTCCACTGTCTCCCTCTCCTCCTCCTCCCTAACAGTCACATCCTCACTCACACCTGCATGCACTGCATCAACAGTCCCTGAACCTGCCATCTACACAGCCTTGCCCAAAGCCACCAAAACAGCAGACCTGCAGACATGCACCCCACACACCACATGCGCAGTTACCACCACCTCCACCTCATACAGCACACCCACCTCACTTGCAGACACCACCACAACATCCATACAAAACATCCTGTTTGCCCTTCCCCACCCTGTCTGCCCCCCTTCAGAGATACACACACGCTCACACTCAGACCCTCAACAGCCTTCCACCGTACACATGCACACCGTCCATGCCCCTGGACCCAAGTCCAGCACACCTCCTCCTCCCACAACCACTCCCTCTACCTCCACTCCCCTCCCTCCTCCCACATCCCTCCCCATTAGCCCTAAGAAGATTTTCCTTGCACCCTTTGACCTCTTCCGACCCCCTGCCCATAAGAGGAAGGTCCCACTACCCCAGCACAGTACCTCAGGCAAACAGAGACAAAACACCCACCCATCACACATCCACCACCCCTCAACATACTGTCCAGTCACCTGCAGCCACGTCACGCACACCTACACCTGTCACGACAACTCCCTCTAACTCCACTCCCACGCCTTCCTCCAGGTCCACCCCAATTGCCCCTAAAAAACTTTTCCTACCCTGACCTATTCGAACCCACTGGCCCACCCCGTCTTGTCCCTAAACATGCCCACCTCCTTGCCCTGTCCACTCCTCCCACGTCACAGCACCCCTGTCCACCCTTCCCATTCCCGTGCTACATCCCCTGTGCGCAAGAGACCCCGTGCTGGCCCTGGAACATTAGCCGCACCCCAGGCCAAGTCCGCTCCACCTGCTTCAAGGTCCAGATCCAATCCCCCTCCACTTTCAAACATAAGGACAAGCCCCCCCCTCCCAGTCATGAGTCTCCAACCCCACCATCCTCTGCCCCTGTTCCCTGAGGTGCCTGGATGCCCCATTGTTGCCCCTATGAGGTGGAGTACCTTTGCACTTGTGGGAGTCAAGTTGGGGCCAATTTGGCCCATTGGACTACGTACTCTGGACTGGCCATTGGCCTTATGTTGCACTGATTTTGCCCATTGAGCTGAATTAAAAATCATGTGTGGCCAGTGTTATTTATGGCACACTCTGGATCCATGGTTCATCCTTTCTTTGGTTGGGGATGTTGGGCACATGTGTGTACTTTGGGCAGGTAGGATTTGCCTAGTGTCGGGTAAGTATCTCTTGCTGTGGGGTGTATGGCTTGTGCTGTAGTGAAGGGTTGTGGGTGTGTTGTGGGGGCTGTGTAACTGTGCCCTTTCTTCCCTTGTTTAGTAGGTTGCGGTACTTACCGTTGTTGTCTTCGTCGGCAGTCTCGGTCGTGGAGGTATATGACAAGGAGCAGGGCTAGCATGATCTACAACTCTCTATCCACTTCTGCTTCGACGTGTTGTCTGTGCCTCCGGTGAGTGTTTCCTTTTATTTGTTTCATTTCTGCCTGGCTCTGCGTGGTGGTGGTTCCCACCCTGGAACTGACGGCAGTCTGGTGGTTCATTATTTAATGGGCGGTTAGGGCCTTTCCGTCGGCGGGCTCTGCTGTCGTTGTCAGCACTCCTCACCTGGCGGTGAGTGGTTTTCAGACTGCCTGTTTTTAAGGTATTTCATAATTTGGCGGTCCAGACCGCAGGACTGTTGGCGGTTGTTACCGCCACCACCACTGGAGCGGTGTTTATCGTCGTGTCCTTTCTTCTTGCTAAACATTGAAATGAAAGTGCTGGCCAAGATCCTGCCCACCAGGCTCTTAACAATAATAGTCCCGCTCATACACCAAGACTAATTATGCTTCATGCCGAGTAGGTCCATCAGACTGAACCTCTGTTGCTTGCACAACTGGATGTCAGAAGTAAAAGAAGAATGGAGGAACTCCACGTCTTCCTAGCGCTGGATCCAAAAAGGCATTTGTCGCAGTCCACTGGCCCTTCCTTCATCACACACAGAGATAGTTTGGATTTGGCCCTAAATGAAGACAATAGATATTTCTCCTTTACCAATCCCCAACCACAGCAGTGAGGGTGAATGGAACTCTCTCCTTGACATTCCAGATAGGACTGGGTAACAGGAATGGGTGCCCCCTAGCCCTTCTGCTTTTTGCCATGACCAATGAGCCCCTAGCGGCAACGATCCCTGCCTGTCCTGACATTCACAGAATTAAAGTCTCTGATGCTGATGCAGAAAAACAAATCTCATTCTATGTGCACAGTATTATGTTTTATGTCTGCAAGTCAATGACAACAATCATAGCTATCCTCCAAGCATTCAAGACATATAGGACTCATTCTGGCTACCATATTAAGTGGGGCAAGTCAGTGCTTTGCTGCCCCTTGGCCGACTGGACCCAAACATTCTATCTCAACCACTCTAAACTGACACTGATGGTTTCCAGTATTTGGGCATTTACGTAACTCCCCTCAGGGAAATGTGTATGACTTGAAACTGAGGGGGTTATTGTGAAATTGGCAGTCGAGACCGCCATGCCGGTGGCGGCAGAAATTTCTGCCACCGGCATGGCAGTCTTGACCACCTCATAATGAACAGAGTGGGGACTGCCACAGGCAGCCCTCCACCACCACCAGGCTACCGCCACTGCTGGATAAAGAAATTGTGTTCCGCCAGCCATTCCCTGGTGGTTTCACCCGCCAGGAAAAGGCTAGCGGAAAGGGTACTCAGGGGCCCCCCTTGGCATGAGCAGTTCAGGGGTGCCGTGCACAGCCCCGTCGCGCAGGTCACTGCCCGACTTACAGGCAGTGATTTGCATGACAGGTGCTTCTGCACTCACCACACTGCACTCCATGTGGAGCCGTCGGCAATGTCCAGGCCCATCATTCCGCTGAGCCGGCGGGTGGAAACACTGTTTCCACCTGCCGGCTCAGCAGAATGTTTTTCATTGGGCCGACGGAGTCCTCAACAGGCTGGCTGTCTGTGTTCAGACCACCAGCATGAACACTGCAGGGTTTCCTGCGTGTTCATAATGAGGGCCTTAGTGGGTAGTATCGAGATTCCAGGAAGAGGCAGAGAGATGACATGCACACCCCCTAAAATGCTGGGATGTACAGCTGTCTTCAAGATGATACCACTCCCCAAATAGCTAAACACCCTGCAAAGCACATACTATCCAATCCCAGAGTGTTAGAACTGACATTCTGAGGTGGAGTTTCACCAAATATTTTTGCATTTCTGGTATGTTTTGCTGATTCTCCCCTAATGGTCTTAGGGCCTGGCACTTTTCCATTGTAGGTACAGTGTGAAAGTGCATGCATGCCTTTCCACATACATTGGGAAGTGAGATGGCCTAGGTGTGCCCACTAGCACCTATGGTGCTGTAAACATCTAACTCACCGACTTAGCAGGACTATGTGGGCACTTGCACCTTTTGTGTTTTTAAACATGTGTCCAGCCTGCCAATGCAGGTTTCTATGTGTGCAACTACACATATACCCAAAGACTGAAGAATACTCATGCGTTTTTTCACTGCATAGGAGAGCTGCTCTGCCCATAGGGTAACAGGGGAGAAGTGTTTCAATTACTCTAGCTGCAACAGTGGATTGCAGCAGAGCAGCCTCAAGTTGTTCACTATTATTGGATTCATCTTGACAAACCCCTTTCTAAGGTAAAGGTGTTTTTTTTCAATAATCATGGAGAAATTACACTTCTTTAAAGTGGACATTTCTCTGCCTTAAAATGTGTTGGGTGCCTTTTAATTTGACTCAAGTCCACACTGGGGGATGGAGGAGCACATCCATTCATTCCCCAGCGACACCTATAATACTTAGTCACTCATTTGGAACAAAGTCCTCTGCCATTTGTGGGCCTGGCGTGATAAATTGGAAGGAGAAGTTCTGGCCAATCAGAGCCAGATCATGGCCCCACTAAAGATTAAGATATGCATTTCACAGCCCAATGGCAGACACAACTGAAATTTAGTGGAGACATCTGTGGTTCAAAGGGGAACCCTCTGAACGTCCCCAACTTCAAAGGAATACTACAGTATAACTACCGGTGCCTCATTGCAGCAAAGTCGAGCTACACTTGCAGGTTTGTGGTGCATATTGCCCGAAGTATGTGTTGTGCAAAAAGAGTAAGTATTGCCCAAGGAAGGGACCACATACACTTCCTGAACTGTGGCTGGCTTGGGCAAACCGGTTGCTGCTGTGTGTCCCTCTGAAGTATGTTCTCCAAGGGCTTGTTGATTTGCCTCCTATTCTCTGGTTCAGGTCTCAGGGACATCAAAGATCTCCCAAGAGGGATCTACCCCTTCTACCTGTGTCATCTGGAGAGCGGTACCCTCTTAAGTTCCTACATCGTCTGCTGGACATCACCTGGTAGCAGGAGTGTAGACATGGAACTGAGAGGCATATTTATGAAAAGTGACGCTGCACCTAGTGCAGCGCCACTTTTCTTGTACCCTATAGCACCCTTCTAATGCCACAATGTGTGAGCCATATTTAACATACTGTCCATCATGACGGTAGTTAGGGAACTAGCGTCAAAAGATTGTTATGCTAGTTTGGTGCTTTGCAGGATTTGCAACAAAAATGTTGATGCTAATTTTGCAAAGTACCCAAAGGCCCATCGTAACTTATGGGAGCCTTCTTTTAACGCCTACTCATGGCAGGTGTTAAAAATGGCAAAATAACGGTGCAAAGAAATCCCTTAGATTTCTTTGTGCCATTGTTGCCCCCCCTCAATGGGGGAACGTCCCTTTTGCATACATTATGCCTGGAGAAAAGGGTTACAAAATGGCACAATGCATACATTGCGCTGCTTTGCAAGTATGGCGTGGCAATTTTGGCCATCTAACGCCACATTAGTGTCAAATAAATTACACTAATGTATTGTTAGCACAGTGATAGGCCCTCTTAAATCTGAGCCTAATTATTGTGCATGGAGACCAGATTTGCCTGGTTTAGAGCCTTTAAAGTACTGTCCGCATTCAAGTGGTGTGGCACTACATCGCAGGGACACAACACATTTAAGCATCTGGTTGGTAGTGAGCAGATTCACCAGTTGCAGGACCCCACGTGGCCTGCCTTTGTTGAGCATGCCGCATTTCCCTTGTATAATACCCAACTGCATGCTTATTCTGTGTGGTGTCCAATTCACAGGTTATGATCCTCTGTGGTGGGGTCGTACCTGGAGCAGTGTCGCATTCTACCTCATGTGGCACAGTTAAACTTGCGTCTGTTTGTGTGTGACTGGATTTGCCTGGTGTGACTAAAGTCATCATGCACCAGACATTGTGCCTCATTCCAGGGATGTACATCATTGGTGACTTTCCATGTGTGATCGGGTTTGTCTGGTGCAACTCAAGTCATCAAGCACTAGACATTGTGCCTCATTTCAGAGAGATACAGCATTGGAAACTTTCTATGTGTGACTGGATTTGTCTGTTGTGACTCAAGTCATGGCACACCAGACATTGTGCAACATTCCAGGGAGATACGGCACTGGTAAAATTTCATGCATTTCTGAAATTGTCTGGTGCAACTCAAATCATTGCACACCAGACGTTGTGCCTCATTCCAGGGAGGTGCAGATTTGGTAACTCTTTGTGTGCAACCAGGACTGTCTGAGGTGACTCAAGTCATTGCACCCCAGACAGTGTGCCTCCTGTCAGGGAGGTCTGGATTTGGTAACTACCTGTATATTGGAGCACCTGGTTGGGCTGGGTGCGACTGTGAACAGGATGTGTCCCAGAATGATCCTCCCCGATGCTTGAGAAATGGGGGCCCATACTGGAAGGCACAGTATGGAGACCCCTGAGTGGTGGCCAGATTTCCATTTAATGACTATTGCCTGATTAGCCATTATCTCTTTGCTTTCCTGTCTCTCTTTGCCCCAGGATCCTGCAATTCCAGCAGTGAGTGGCCAAGTGTCCTGAGAAAGGGTGCTATCATCTGCAGCTCAAGAGGGGGTGCGGTAATAGGAACTGGTTGGAGGGTGGATGATGGTTTGGGCCCAACAGGGGGGTGGTCTGTGACTGCAGGTACCACTACCTTGCCAGATATCAGTACACTGAATTTGGGTACTTGGAGTGAGTGCATGTCATACTAACCTGCCTGATATCCCTGGCACCACATAGCAGTGGAATGTGAGTGAGTAGAAGTGACCACCTGTGATTGATTGCACTGCGCAGCAGTGTGGTGTACACATTGTTTCTTTGTCTGAGGACCATCACAGTTGGCATTAGGTTTTATTTGTGTGGCCTAAGCCACAGAACTATCTAAAAGTGCTGCTGTTCTCTGTATGTAGACATTGCTGCTATCATCGTGAACTGGGGTGCATCCTAGAATTGTGTGAAATTGATTTGGGAAATCGCTAGGGTGGGTCTTGGGTGGGCAGCGTGTTTGCACCCCATGAGGATGCTAGGAGGTAAAGTATTATTTTTCTCATGTGTACATACTGCTATTGTCATTTTAACACAGTTGGGCCTAGTATTGCTAGTCATAGTTCTAAATTTGATTTATGCCCAGATATACATGATGTTCAGGTTGTGTAAACTAATGTGTGTGTTGTATACAAACTTTATTCATATACACTTTGTGTGAAGTCACTTTTGTGACTCTCAGTGTATTTGTTGTGTGGAAGTGCTGTGCTAATGCTTTACATAATCCTGATTGTTCTATTGCAAGCTATTCAAGGGTGAGTCCAGGTTAGGCAGTGAGTGTAATCATCCATCACTGTCGGAAGTGGTAGGTTCTGCCTGACAAACCAGAACCTCAGCCTCAGCCAACCAAAACATGGTGCCCCCAACACAGAGGAAACAATTTGCGAGTTAGAGGGAGACTTGAGGACATTACGATGGAGGACAGCACTTAAGATGCTTCAACGTAACCTCTATAATGGTGCTGTAGTGCTTCCAGACATAAGGGCCTACTACTGGGCATCACACAAGGTCACAAAAAATGAGTGGTTGTTTGTGTTGCAGGAACACTCCACTTACAGGCCAGAGAAAGCCCAGTTTGCCAGTATCTCATATTTGCACTGCCTGTATATAGGGAAGGGCACTTGACAGTTGCTGCTAGAAACACAGATGACAGTGGAAGCCTAGAAGAAAGCCACCAGGAGCTGAGAAAACTCAAAGGTATTAGAACATGGAACTTGGTAGGAAATACCCGAGTAGAGGATCTCCTGAAGGTAGGTAGCTTAATGCTTTTCATGTCCCTTCACAGGGAGTATCAGCTGAACCCGAACCAATACTTAAAATGCACTGAGGAATGCTTGGCAGGTGGAGGAACTGGAAGACTTAGACATGCCTCAGTACACCCCCTAGAAGGTAGACTGCTACTGGAAAACCTCAAATCCAAAGCCATCTCCATCACTTACAAGATACTTAACAACAAAATGATGGACACAATGACTAAATTAACAGATATGCAGGTGGTGAAAGTGGGAGAGATGAAAGATGTGGACTGAGAGCCGGATTGATGCACCCAAGAGAGGTAGCCATAAAGTAACGGCTGTGCCTGATACAACAAAAAATACTGCACAGAGTTGACTATGATCAAGACCGTCTACACAGCATATGGAGGGAGACATACTCATATTGTGTCCAATGTAAGGGACAAGGTGTACATTCATTCATGAACTATGGGGCTGTTCATCCATTCAGGAATATTGGGTGCAGGTGATCAGGGAACTCCATCACGTGTTGGGAGGCGACATCCCTCTCAAACCCAAATACATTCTCCTGGGAGACCCATGTGATGTGGAGATCCCCTGAGCTAAACTCCTCATCTGTAACTTGGGGCTGATGGTTGCCAAGAGAGACATGACACATCACTGGGTATGTCAGAATGCACCTATCATCCTGGGTAACTGTGCATATGTCCACCCAATGCATTTCTGGCACTGAGCCCCTCTTCAGGGGTAACTATGATAAACAAACAGCCCTCAATAACCATCAGTGACTTCACATAATTTTCTGCATTTAAAATTAGAAAGCACACTACCTCTGTTTTCACCAAAATTCTAAACTTACACCAAAAAACTAACTTTACTATGAGTAAAGTTAGATTTTAGGTCTAAACTTAGACTTTTGGTGTAGACTTAGGAGCAGATTTAAGAAAAGTGATGCTGCATCCAATGCAGTGCCACTTTTCTAGTGCCCCTTAGCACCCCCCTACAGCCACCATGTGTGCACGTTATTTATTGTATGGTGCAGGGTAGGGGCAATTGCTGCAAGAATTTTGACGATATTGATGTACTTTTCAGGACTAGCGCCAAACATGTTGGTGCTATACCTGCAAAGTACCTAGAGACCCATTTTAATAAATGGTATGCCTTCTTTAAATGCCTGCTCAGAGCAGGTGTTAAATAAATGACCCAAAAACGGCGCAGAGAAATCTTTTAGATTTAATTGCGCAATTGTTTCAACCCTCCTCTAATGGGGGAACACCCCTTTACATACATGATGAATGGCACAGAAATAATGTAGTGCAAGGGGTTATAAAGTGGCATAATGCCTGCATTGTACCACTTTGTAAATGGTGCAGCGTCGTGCTGTGCCAAAATTAGCAGTGCTGTACCAGTTACGAAACGCAAGGATGAACCATATTTACAAGAATACGGTGCACCCCTGTGTTTACCCCCGCACCTGCACTAAATTAAGCAGCCTGCACCAACGCAGGCATATTGCACCATAGTGCAAGGGAGTCTGCATTGAGGAGTGTGATTGATTGTGCAGGAAGGTGTCCCTTACTGCACATAAACAACCATCCATGGCACTTTGCTTCTTCTATGTGTGCTGCGTAATGCAGCATACATAGAAAAAAGCAAAAAAAGAGGGGCAAAGAAAGTATTCCTCTTCGTTGAGCCATACTAACGCCACCCCTTGGGTGACATTTGATTTTGGTGCTGTCTCAGATTTACAAATTCATGTAAATCTGGGGCAGCGTTCAAAAGCAATGGGTGTTGCGGTGGAACACCCACTACAACATCCATTGCATGCCCCTGTGATGCAGAAAACTGTGTCGAAGGGGCCCATATTTACAAGAAGGCATAAAGCCACAAAAAGTGGCGTTACACATCCTTGTAAATATGGAAAAGTGGTTATTGTCACTGGAGTGTCGCAAAAAGTAATGCTCCGGTATTTCTAGGGCCTTTTAAATCTGACCCTATTTATAATCATTAAGCAGCTATATATTTGCATTTGACATAAAACTCACTGTGTACCTTAGTCCTATTAACCTGTGTGAAGCATTTACATGTATTAATGAAATGTAATCATTGTAAAGGTTAGAGATTTATGTATGAATATATTAATGTTTAGTTCAACATGTAAACATGTTGTTTCTTTCCTCGTGTTTGCATTTATTCTGAGAGTTATATTTGTGTATTTAAAAAAATCATAAATTTGAATTCATGTTAATTTCGAACTTAGCTTTAACCTGACTGTAGGCTTCATTTTGAAATGTATTTAGCTGTGTTGGTGTGTTTTCTTTTTTCCATTTGTAGGATCATCATGATTCTTGTTAGAGAAAAGGAGCATTTCTTGAATAAGAATGCTGATAGTGCAGCCTGAAGCAATGAGCATAGAGATTTGATTAGTCAGAAGAAGCATTTTGGTCATCATGTACCAGTACTCGAGAAGGTCAAGGTTGCAGTTACAATCTCAGTTTCGATGCAGTGGGAAACTTAGAGAAAGTTGCAAATGCTCCTCTCAAGTAACAAGTTGGTTGAGTCTTGGTGGTGTGGGAAAAGATAAGGATGTTTTGAAGCTCCTGCTATTTTAGTCGGCATTTTCACATTTTTAGAACAGAATCTTTCAAAACTTGGAGAGGACAGACCTCTTTGCTTACCTTTCCTGTGAGTATGACGCTTTATGCTCAAAATTCCTTCCCTTTTCCTGAAGGCTTCTACAAAAGTCTTTGCTATGCTGACACCTTGCATACTCCCTAATTAGAAGCCTTGATTAGATAATCTTATATTCGTCCTATGTTTAGGAGAGAGAAGGGAATTTACTTTATGAAACACCTATTTGCTATAGTCTGTGTCTGTATTGTTGCTGTTACTTTTCAGTATATCATTTTTGTGCTGCTAAATCTACTGAGATATTTCAGCTTACTAGCTGTATTGCTGAATTTTTTAACTTAATGCTATTATTGTACTTGTATACTGTATGGATTAATATACTGAATCAACCCTTTGAATCACGGTTATTGATTCCTGGTCCTCATTGCAGAGTCAGATTGACTTCACAAAACTGAAATGTTTTGTTAATGCCTACTCACTTCACATCAACCAACAGCAGATGCCCATACAACCAATGGGGAAAATATTTGACAACTTAACTAAGAGATTGCAGTGTAAGTCCCTGAACGTTCTCATTTTCACTCTGGTAAGAATACAATAAAGATAGAACCTTAGCCAAGGGCGTTTGATTCTGTTTCTATCTTCTTCATTAAAATGGATTTGTATTTTTCTGTTGGTGGGCCCCTGGGGAAAGCTCGTGAAAGGGGAGGTTCATGTCTTACTTGTGTTATGTATGTTCCATACCAGTAACTGACATAATCTTGCTCGAAGCCGAAACGCCGAAATTAAATTAAAAATTATAATATAAAACAAAATACAAATCACCCCTAATTCTGCTGCACGTTACAGTAGAGTAACCAGGTTAAGCCAGAGGCGGTTTAAGCAAAAACTCTTCAAGCAGACTAGTAACATAGACAAGATGGAAGCGAGGGTCAATTTGTTTTTTAATCTGGCTTCAGCTAAAGGTCTTGATTTCGAGCTAATAGCAAGGCCAATTTATGCTTCAATACCTCAGAGTTTTGTAGATTAACGATCGTTACGCTGGATAATACGAGCATCTATTATTTACAGCATAAAGGAATACAAAATAAGACCTGTGACACATAGAGCTAAGTGCTATAAGAGTAAGACATATGGAATGCTATTAAAAAAAACATATTGGGGATGGAGATGCGGTTGTCATGGATTTGTGTTGAAAAACTATTCAACCTATTGTCACACTAGTGTAATTAGCTACTATGTTCTGTCTGCTTTTACAGTTTTACTGTACGGTAACTAAAGAATACATTTATATATGCATACAAACACATACATGAGCCGGCTTTGGGTCATCTGTCTGCACCTATTGGTCTGTTTAGGTGTCATTTATATTTTCCTCCCACCCATGGCAGTATGGGCCATTGGGTCAACCCATTTTAACTACTGATTTAGAGATGACGTTTCTACTGATTACATGTGCACACCAACCTAAATAATTGTGTGGTTCAGCTCCAGATCCAGCAAACAATACCAATTGCTAGTTCTCAGTTTTACTTTTATCTTTGAATGAATATGCCCATCTCTGCCAGATGGTGGCATTATTACCTTTTATTATTCAAATTCCCTATTGCATATTGCTAAATATTAAAAAAAACAATTATGGCTGATTAAGTAATATCTATTTGCTTTGCCAGTACTTGTTCATTTTTGCCATTGTAAATATAAAAAAATAACGTTTAGCATTACATAGTGGGCACAATTGACAGTTTTACTGCTATCTTGTTTACATGTTGAAGAAGAACTTTTCAGTGATGAAAGCAGCACTGCTGACAGAATCAGTTACTGCTAACGCAAAACTGTAATTTACGGCCCTAGAGATACACAACTGTGAAATAGATATCAAACTTGGGGTATACGGGCCGATACTCGAGGTTAAAGCTGGTTCTACCTACTTTATGTTTTATTATTGGATTTTGGAATTTGTATTATATCCGATGTTTTTTTTTTTTCCCTGCAAATCTCCATATGTTTCTTAGTCGTAGTTAAGTCATGCTAACAAATTTGCCTTAACGATGGTGGAAATTAGCTATGGCTCAAGGCGTATTGTTCATTTGTTTGAGGAGCTGAAAATGTCTGATGGTATTTATGAAATAATTTATTTTCGAAACAACACCCTACAAAGATGTTGTTTATGTTTGTTTTTACCCTCTGGAAATATCTAGTACTAATTTTAAAGATCTTAAGTTTAGTACCCTCTTACTCTTTCATTATCTCAATAACAATGAACAGCAGAATTTTTCTTAGCATTGCAGTGACCTCTTGAAAGATTTGCTTCTGTGCTTTCCAACTGGCCTTGTGATCCAGTACCTAGGTGTTATGTAGGCTGATGTCTAAGCAGTGGGATTTGTTCATGGTTCTACATCGACTTGACACAATATTTGCTTGGCTGTTTGTGAGTACAGGTATATTCTGCAAGCTACTGGGTACAGATGCACACACAGACGTCAATGTTTGGGCTGGCTGTGTTGGTAAATGTCAATTCATTGTTACGTCGCCAAGCTCTCTGCATGGCGACATGCTTCAGGGGTTTACTCATGAAGTAAGTAAGGTGAGGTGAGAATTTAGGGCCTGATTATGACTTTGGCAGATGGGATACTCTGTTTCAAACCAGACGGATATCCCGTCTGCTGTATTAAAAGTTCCATTATATCCTACAGATTTGTAAAATGGCAGGCGGGATATCCGTCACATTTGTGATGAAGTATCCCAACCACCAAGGCTATGCATGGAAAGGTAAAACCAATGGATCCCAAATCTTTATTCAAATCAAGGCAGAATGTTTTGTCACATTCACTGACTTTGGAACACCTGTATATGACTATAATGTGTTTTCTTCAAGATATATCCATAGATTGAAATATCTTTTCAGATCAATAATGATACTGTATAATACAGTCTTGTAGGCTTAATAGAAGTTTGCCCTGGATAACTTTGGCTACATATGATAATCATATAGTTTTACAAAAAATAAAAACAAAAATAATATTAAAAGTGCATTTGATTGTAACATGCTCATTCGATTTAGATACTCACATTTTTAGTTAAACTAGTCAACATGGATACATTTTACTCCTTTGACTCCATACAGATGTTTCTTTTAAATACAGACATTCATTCCCTATCGCCAATCAGCCGTAATGGGACCGCATTTCCATACTGATCGGTGAACTTTGTATTTGTTCCTCCATTCTGACATGTACTGAGTTTGTAACATCTGGTATTCAAGTTAATATTCTTAAGATATATTGCAATTTTATGATGGCGAGCCTGGATATTTTTGTAGATGGTTATGGTTAATTCAAGTGGCTTAATTGTTAGGAGCTTATTTGATCATAAATTGTCTTAGAACCTAACTGTTTGTGTGAATAAACAGTTCTTTTGATTCTCCATCTAGGGAAGTGGCAAGAAAATGCAGTCTTTTCTGCAACTCCTTGTGCAAGTACAAGCACTGTCAATTTTCTGGTAAAGACTATGGGTCACATTTATCAATGTGTGGTGTCGCCCTTGTGCCACGCAAGAGGGAGGGGATGAACAAAGGTGAAACACCACTAAAGTAAGATTTATCAAGCCATGAAAGATCACCTTGCATAGCCCTGAGTGGCTTGATTAATCTGCCCCAGAGAGGCAGTCCATGGCTGTGGTGTGCTTACTACCACACATTCAAACATGGATTTCGGTGCATTCCCATGTTTACCATTACTGGTAGACCTTGGAATGTGTCATAATCCAATGCTTCTCGAGGCAAGATGTAACTAGGAGAAATATCCTTTTTCTCCTTGTTTTTTTCAATTTTCTCTATGTGTGCTGCAAAATGCAGTGCATATAGAAAGAGGGAAATGCCTCAGAGCGTTGCTTTTGTGCAGGCAGGTTCCCCTTCCTGCAGAAAAACGATTCTGTCCTCATCGCAGGCCTGCTTGCACCAGTGTGCAAGGGTGCCTGCATTTGTGTTAGGCAGTCAAATAGGCACCAGGCAAGGAAAGGACAGGAATGCTCTGTAAAACTTTGAATATGTCACATTCTAGTCCTTTCTCTTTTCTGCAGTTCAGCAAGGTTGCTTGCTGAGCTGCATTGCATTAAAATTTGGTAAATATGCCTCTATACATCTTCCATTGCAAGGGAGAGTAGGGACATTTCCAATCCTTTCCTGCATCCTGAACATAAAAGTAATGAGAGCATGGCAAGCTGCCAATTAAGTGAGCAAAATGAAAAAATGCAGGTATGATGGAATGTAACCAAGGTGTCAATTCATATTCAAGGTGATAGTCCGATAAGCCATGTGCATACAGCTCTGAAAATAGTATTGTGTACTTTTAGAGATGATGCACCACAATTGTGGGGTGTTGATTTTCATGGTAGGCAGTCAGGTGTCTACTGCAACTGTGCTTAGGCATGTGAGCATTTGTCTTATATTTAGACTACAATCAAATCCCAATGTCAGTAGCCAACTGTTTCATATCATTGCAAACTGAAAGAGAATAAATATTTTACTTTTTCTTTTTTAATTGGGTTTGATTATAATTGGCTGTAAACCTGCTATTTTAAAGCCATCCACTATTACCCTAAAATAAGCCTTGGTAAATAAATGAGATTTTCTATATGTCATCACAGAAAAAGAAATCCCAGTACCAAAGCCCTTTTAGTAGTATTGGCAGTTTATGGTGCTGCTGTCCCTCCTTCCCTCACTCTAGTCAGTTACTAGCTGCGTGCACCAGATGGTGCTTCCTCCATCATTAAGATACTCCCACAAATAGATCTACTACTCTGTAGTTCTCAGCTGTAAAAGGACCATATATTTCAATGATAGTATGCTGCAGATAAATGGGTAGTGGCCCTGGTAGATGACCAATCATTCAATGGATAGGTTATGAGTGGTTTGGGGCATCCCAAATTCTACCCACATTCCTGTTGAGCGCTAGTCTAGAGATAGAGACTTCCATGAACAGTGGTTACCAATTGGATTTGCACACTAGGATTGGCCATATGCCCAGGCTCGCTACATGTATTGTGGTAGACAGGATCCACACAGACCCAGACTCCCCATGCTAAGACTGGGATAAGGACCAGAGCCTGATATTTCTATTGTTTTTTGTGGGAGATGGAGGAAGTCCCTTACCTGGATTGACCGATGCAATATTATGAGGTTAGAGGGAATGGATAACATCACCTCTAGCTATGTGTTCTTTGTGAGTAGTTAGGTGGTCATGTGGCCTAAATAGCTGTCTTGATCCAAACTTTAGATTAGATTATCTTGTATTCAGTGGTAACTTACAATAGTGAGAGAGCCATTGTAGGTGAGATATTTAATACGAAATGGTGTAGAGTGGTGCCGCAACCAATATCGCTGTGCCACGCTGTATCATTTCCAAAATTCAAGGATGCACCGTATTTCTAAGAATACAGTGTGTACCTGTGTTTTCCCTTGTGCCAGTGCTAAATCAGCTGCCTAACGACAACGTGGCCACCCTTGAGCCTTTTATGTGCAGGAATGGATACCTCCCTGTACATAAACAATCATTATTGAAAGAGCAAGAAACAAGGCAAAATAAAAGTATTTCTCCTCGTTGCGCTACTCAAACACTACCCCAAGGATTTTTGGCACTGCCTTAGATTTACAATAAATCAGAATTTTGCAGAGTGCACTACTCACCTGTAAGGGTCTCAAGGCACCGTGGAGAGTCAGTCCTCTGTGCTTCAGTCGAAGAACCAGGTCTTAAGTCCTACTTGAATTGAGGCAATGATGGTGACTGTCTGAGGTGAAGAGACAAGGTGTTCCAGCTCTTTGCTGCGAGGTAGGCAAAGGATCTTCTTCCAGCCTGTTGTAATTTAGTAGCGATTAGATTAAGCATTAGCAGAAGACATCTTGTATTTAGCAACTATTGTGAACATTTCGCGGAATCCATTTGTATTCATGGCAGCCATTTTCTCTGCCACATGCTGCCATGTGCTCTGTCCTGCCTTCCTGTTAACTACTCTTGAAAATCTGTCTAGTGACAAGTTATATTTAGCATCTCCCAGTAAGGTTTGCAGCTGTTAGCAATTAGTAACCGACAGTAATGTGTCTACTAGTCCTTGAAAACTGTTAGCCCCTCCTACCTGTCGACTGTGCATTTCCATATGACCTTATATGTATATAAGTCTTGCTTCTATAACTGTATCACCTTCTTTTAGCCCCTGCGTGGACACCATGCTCTCTTACTTCAGTGTGCTACTTCAAACATTACCGAAGGGTGCTGTTTGAACTGTAGTATCACCTAATGAGGTTTAATAAAATGTCTTTTATTTCAGTTTCTGTGCCAACTTCTTCCTATATGGTCTGAGGACTTTGTGCAGAGAAGGGCGAACCCCTTGCACTAGTAGGCCTTGCTGAGGCTTACTTCGACAAGCCGAGGTCTTCCATATGCAGGAGACGGTGGTTAGTGCCTGTTGAGCAAAGTGGAGAGGTCTGGTCGGGGAGTAGAACGTGATGCAGTGGTTGAGGTAGGTGGGTCCTAGGTCATGGAGAGCCTGGTGTGCATTGACGAGGAGTTTGAAGTTGATCCTTTTCTCAACGGGGAGGCAGTGGAGGTCTCACAGGTGTCTGGGGATGTGTTCGTGTTGTGGGACATCCAGGATGAGTCTAGTGGAGGCATTCTACATATGCTGTAGTTCCTTCAGATCCTTCTGGGTGGTGCTGGCGTAGAGGGCATAGCCATAGTCGAGTCTGCTGGTGACCAATGCGTGGGTTACAGTCTTGCAGCAGTCATTTGTGATCCATTTGAAGATCGTCTGGAGAAGTCGGAATGCGTGGAAATAGGAGGATGCAACAGAGTTGTCCTGTGGGGGCATGGCGAAATATGAATCCAAGATGAAGCCAAGGATGTGTGCATGGTTTATTGTGGTGGGGGGATGCCGAGTGTAGCAGGCCACTAGGAATCGTCCCAGGCTGAAGTGGAGGGTTGAAGGATGAGGATCTCAGTCTTGGCTGAGTTGAGCATGAGGCAGCTCTCCTTCATACAGGCAGCAACAGCTGCCAACCCATTATGGAATTTGTTCTTAGCAGCTGTAGGTTTTTCGGTCAGTTAGATAGTCAGGTGGGTGTCGTCGGCATAGGAGACAATGTTCAGTCCATGGCTTCTAAAGATGGATGTGAGCGGGCCATGTAGGAAGGAGCCCTGGAGTACTCCACTGTTGATCTCCACAAGTTTTGACAGGTATGACGAGAGTCTGACTCTGTGTTCTGCCGGTCAGGAAGGAGCGTATCCATCATAGAGCCTTGCCGCAGATGCCAGCTGCGTGGAGTCTGGAGCAGAGGGTATGATGGGAGACCATGTTGAAGGTTGCCGATATGTTCAGTAGGATGAAGCCTGCTGTTTGGCATTGGTGGAGGAGCGAGCAGATGTCATCTGCGGCAGCGAGTAGGGTGGTCTCTGTGCTGTGGTTGCTCCTGGATGTTGTTAACATCAATGTGCTTGCGGAGCTGTGCGTTGATCGCCTTGTTGATGATCTTGGCTGGGAAAGGAAGCAGAGGGATGGAGCTGAAGTTTATGAGATCCAGGGCGTTGGCTGTGGGTTTCTTCAGGAGCGGGAAGATCTTGGAGTGCTTCCAGTCCTCGGGTGAAGAAAGCCGTCTCCATTGAGTAGTTGAGAGTGTGGTGGAGCTTGGGTACGATGGAGGTGTTGGCTTTGTTGAGAATGTGGTGGAGAAAAGGATCAATAGGGGCTCTGGAGGGCATGCTGCTCATGATGGAGCAGGTCTCCTCCTTGGTGAGGGTGGTCCAGAAGTGAAGGTTCTATGAAGGTCCGGAGGATCCGAGCTGGATGGTATTTAGGTCTCAGAGGGTCTTGGGGTCTGAAGCTATTGTACATTTATGATTTCTTGTAAATCTGGGGCAGCATCAAAAAGCAATGTGTGTTGTGTGGGTGCACTCACAGCAACAGCCAGTGCACACCCCTTTGACACAGAAAAATGCATTGGGAGGGTCCATATTGACAAGGCCTGTTAGGCCAAGTAAAGTGGCATAACACCGCCTTGGAGATATAAAGCATTGCACAGCACCACCGAAGCATCACTAAAAGTGATGCTCTAGTGGCACAAGGGCCTCATAAATGAGGCCCATAGTGTTTTTTCTAGCACCTGGTGATCTTGCCAATATTTACTGTTATAAGCAATACAACACCTAGTAAAGAAAAAAGTGCTGCGCTATGTTGCATGAACAATAAAAAAGTGTGTACTGCCAGATTTACAAACGATCGCACAATTGTTGCCATACATATCATGAACACAGAAACACTCTGTTTGTACAATGCTCACTCTTATGTCTAAGGCACAAAGATGAGCAGTTGATTTCTAGCACATACTTTGTTCGAAATGTTGAAGAACAGACACCTATGCAAGTGTAAATTACATTATTTGAGTGAATTGTTGTAACTCTGTCATCTTACACATAGATGTAGCGCAGATTAAATCATGTCCCCTTTGTTTGCACCTAGTTTTAGTTAGTATGGCGATTATGTACGAAATCAAATCATACCATTTTAGTTAATCTGTCTTTGCACAAACTTTGAGGGGTATTTTGCACAAGACCACCCCACATCTGTCCCTTAAATTAAAGGGAGATTGGCACTCTGTGGTTTAAACCTATATTGACATGCTGTAAGTCACATTTTGAAGCTAAAATCTTTTAGATCAGAACATTTGATCAGCAGTTTGCACTGCTTTATGATGTGGAATGTCATGTTGCATAACAAAAGCTACCACACAAACCTTTATTAAACCTTGATCTTTGGTAGTTTACCAATTGCTGTAATATGAGCAGATTTCTGTAGTGTACTTGGCCCCTTCAGACATTGATATGCTGTTATTTCTTTGGGTGCTACATGATCTGGGCAATTGCTTATTCTCCCTCTAGCCTGCTGATGTAAGATGCTTCTTTGGTTTTGGTTACCGTAGGACAAGTAAATTCTCTGCTGAGATAAAATGAAGAGGAGGTACCTTTGTCCTCAGGCCACATAAATTGCTATTGAAATATAACTGATATAGCTGTAATGCCGAGAGCTCTCCACTCACACCCACAAGATCCCATGTTGCTGTCATAGAAAAGATTATATCTAATCGTCCCCTTGGAGCAGAAGAAAAGGGCAAATGCCCCACGATCCCTCTTTCCGATGACATCACAAAGAAGAACCATATACTTGTTTGCCCTCAGACATGCCGAAGCCAAATCAACCACACTGAAAATATAATTTTTCTATGTGTGTTCTGTACTTTGTTTGTTTACAAAAATATACGCCAACCAAATAAAGAATATGTATAGGACCATTTTAACACAGATCACAATTATATTGGTAATAATGTAAACATGAGAAATGCATGCCCACCAAGGTATAAATATATATATGTTTTACTGGGAACTTTCTGATATATGCTATATATCACAGGGGACACTAGAGCACAGCTTTATAGTGTGGTACATGAAAGAATATGATGCATAAATGAAGTAGTTTAAAATACGTTGAACATATCCTGAACAATCCCACTACTGTATTATACCTAATATTGCAAATAGTATAGAAAGAAAAACATAGATAGATGCTGAGGCCCAAATTTACTAACATTTGCTGCAGTACAACACAAAAAGACAACTTTCTTCACTTTGCTGCATCACATGGAGAGAGCAGGAATGCACCATATTTACTAAGAGATGACCATTCCTGCTCTCTGCATTGGTGCACTGAGTGCAGCCTAGCTCCAAAGCAGGTACCCTTGCGTCATGATGATATAGTGCCTCTGTTACAGACAGGATTGTTTTTCTGTAGAAAAGGACACCTTCCTGCACAAAAACATTCCACAGAGGCATTTTCCCCTTTCTACGTGTGATGCAGAATGCACATGTCTGTAAAAGCCATGTCTTGTATGGTGCCACATACCTAGGGAGGAACTCCAAAAATGGATCCTATCCACATTCTGTCTCTCCACATGTGTTGTGTGAACACATCACATTGAGTGGACTAGGGTGACGGGAAATAGCCAACACCAAAAACAGGCTCATAAATATGACATTCAGGATATAGAATTGTATGATGTATCTGCTCATGCACTGCATTTGACATCACCTAGATTGATTGACCAGTCTCCTGTAGACATAAGTACATCAGCAGGATTGACACATACAAGTACACATAACTGGGAGAAATGCATGACAATAGCACTACCCATTACACACATAGGCAGAACTTTAGTCAATATCCTAAACATTTATCCTTTTTTTCATTTCAGCTGACCAAGGATATGGGATACAACAGTGGGTAGTGACGCTGTGTGAAAACCCACAGACAGAGCTGGAGAAAGCATACAACCAGGCCCACATGAGGACACATAGGTGGTCATTATGACATTGGCGGTAAATGCCGCTTACCGCCGCGGTGACGGTCGCCAACATACCGCCTCAGTGGCGAAGACACACCAAACAGACAGAATACTGCCACATATACAAATCTGCCAGCCCAAAGGTCAGTGGTAAAGTGTTGGTACAAATACCCATACCGTTACACCAACAAAACAACACCCATTACATTATGACCCATGAATCACCATTGTGGACATTCAATGGCGGTAATCCTTTGGTGGCACACACCAGAACACTCAGAATGACCATTGAAACACAAAACAACACAACATTGGCCTAAACGAAAATCACGCAAATGACACTCATACACACACCACACCCACACACGAACAGCACTATAAAACACACACCCAGATTACACACAACCCTTTACAAATACCAATAAGCGCCACAAGACTATCATGACGACCACTGAGACAACTAAACACACACACCGCAACACCCATGTCCCCACTAAGGCACCCCGTTTCACTGATGAGGAGTTTCGGGTCATGGTGGAGGAAATAGTCAGGTTAGAGCCACAGCCATTTGGAGCACAGGTACAGCAAATAACCATTGCTAGGAAGATGGAGCTGTGGCGGACAATTGTGAACAAGGTGAATGCCGTGGGACACCATCCAAGAACAAGGGATGACATCAGGAAGAGGTGGAACGACCTACAATGGAAGGTATGTTCCGTGCCAGCAAGGCACCTGCTTGCCATCCAGAGGACTGGCGGTGGCCCCCCACCTCCTCCCCCACAGCTCACAGCCTGGGCGGAGCAAGTCTTGGGAATACTGCATCCTGGGGGACTCAATCGGGTAGCCGGAGGACTGGACACTGGTGAGTCAATATTTACTACTTATCATTCTCATTCCTGCATGCCATCTCACCCCCTCACCCTCACTCCCATCACTCCACTCCATCCCACACACTGCACCTACAAATCTGACTAACCCCAATGCCAAGCACTGCGTGCCATACCAATTCATGGACAGCACTCCCAGCCCTGCATGGACACCCATCACCAAAGCATTCACAGCATGGAGAACTAACAAGCACACAATCCATCACCATACACAAACAAAGGTGGCAGGGCAACAGCAACAATAGTGGGGAAGCAAGGGATGTACAGTATTTCACAGACATGAAGTATAATACATCACTTACATCCATACAGGTGCCCCAGCCAATCTCAGCGGTGAGGAGGTGCCACAACTAACCAGTTCCCATACAGAAGATGTCCCCAGTGATGACAGTAATTCTGGACTTCAGGATCCGGATGAACTACCTGGCCCATCAGGGATCACTGGTCAGTCGGCCACCCCATCCCACCACAGAGCCTCCCACATCAGTATCCAACACCACAGCACCCACCCAATGTCCCCACACCTCTGTCCCCAAGACACGTCAATCAGCAGTGTGCCCACCTGTGCAGGAGCCCCAAACCACATCTCACACTCAAGACAATCAGTGAGAGGCACAGGGGTATAGGGGAACAGAGACACTGGGAGGACCGCTGTGCTCCAGGGGGAGGACAGGCCTAGGGAACCGACTCTCCAGGAGGCATTCACCATTGGCCTGGGTGCTTACCAACAATCCCAGGAGAAGAAGATGGATCAGATCCTTACCAACATGCAGGAGAACAAGCGGCTGCAGGAGGTACAACATCAGGAGATCAGGGAGGAATTGCAGGCCCTCAACACCACCATGGTCTCCATAGCAGGGGTGCTGGCGGATATGGCCAACATCATGAGGGAATGGACAGCACACCAGGGGGCCCCTACCACTACCCAGTCTACTTACCAGCCCACAACTTCCGCTGCAGCTAGTGGGAAGGAGGCCCTGCCACAGGACCCACATGCCACCAGCACCCCTCCTGCTGCAGAAGGTGAACCACCCGGCAAACGTTCCCTGCGACCCAGACAGAAGCCAGAGACACTTGCCAAGACAAAGACCAGGACCACTGGCAGGAAATGAGACCCTCCTGAATATTCCCCTTGTGTCCCAACTTGTCACCTTGTCCACTTTGAACTGCCTTTGCTCCCCTTCCTATTGCCCTTTGGACACTGGACCTGTGCTTCAAACAGACCGGAACAATACGCTGGACTTTCCTCAACCATCACCCCCTTCCAATGCACTTTTCCGTCAATTATTTGCACTACAATAAACACCTTTGAACACAACCTAAGTGAAAGTGTTTTATGTGATGAAAATGTACATATATGGAAAGAGTTACATCTTGTGCAAATGATGTGAACACTGTGATAGCATACATTTAAAGACATGTATCTGCCTACAGTCATCACATCAGTACATTGTTTTCATATCACCAACATCTGCAAAATGAGAAGCCATAGGTGACAGTAAGTAGAGGTGCAAAGAAAGTTAATGTCATCCTGCTACAGCAACACAGAAAACATCAATAATCAGTGGAATAGTCAGTTCTACTGTCTCACCTTAGTGTCATTGGAAGTATTGACGTATAACTGATGTTCTGTTGTCAACATTTTCACTCTCTGCCTCCTCATCCTCACTGTCCTCAGGGTCCACTGCTGTCACAGGGGCATCTCAAGTCTCCTCCTCCTGCAGACAAGGCACATGTCGTCTGACGGCCAGGTTGTGCAACATGCAGCATGCAGGTACTCTCTGGCAGACCTTCTCAGGTGAGTGGCACAGGGATCCACCTGTCAGATGGAGGCATCTGAACCTGCCCTTCAGGCGGCCGAAGGTCCTTTCAATAACTCTCCTGGTTCGCCCATGTGCATCATTATAAAGATTCTCAGCCCCTGTCCTGGCATTCCTCACAGGGGTCAGGAGCCACAATAGGTTTGGGTAACCAGAGTCACCTACAAGCATTGAGGGATAAACATTAGTCTTACACAGAGGAATGGGGTCAATACCAGAAGGCATACATTGACATACATTGGGTGGGGAGTCAGCCTCACCAATTATCCACACCCTGTGCCTCTGTAATTGCGCCATCACATTTGGGATGCTTCTATTCCTCAGAACGAAGGCATCATGAACCCACCCAGGATACTTGGCAGTCACGTTGGAGATGTACTTGTCAGCCAGGCACACCATTTGCACATTGAATGAGTGGAAATTCTTCTGATTCCTGAACACCTGTTCATTCTGGCGGGGGGCAAACACAAAATGTGTACTGTCAATTGCTCCAATAATGTTGGGTACATGTCCCATTGCATAGAATCCTGCCTTTACAGTGGCCAACCTGGGGGAAAGGAATGTGGCTGCACATGTATTTCACCAGGGCAGACAAAACCCTTGTCAGCACGATTGAGAATGTTTGAAGTGACATACCTATTGCCAAGTCAATTGTCACCTGGAAAGACCATTTGCCATGAAATGGAGCACTGATGGAACCTGCACAAGAAGGGGGATCCCAGTGGGATGACGGATAGCTGATAGCAGATCAGGCTCCAATTGAGCACACAGCTCTGTGATTGTGGTCCTGTCCAGTCTATAGGTGAGTATAATGTGCCTGTCCTCCAGTGTAGCCAAGTCCGCAATGGGTCTGTGCACTAGGTCTTTTCTCTCCCTCCAATTCCTCCACAGTCGTAGGTGTCGAAGGGACACAAGAGTGAGTAGGCTGTCACAATTTGAACAATGGAACCACCACCTCAATGTACACAGAGCAATAACGTGATGGGACATTGGTAATCGCAATGTGTGTGCAAATGATAGAAATGACGCAGTTCTCGATTATCTGAATATTGTCCACCACCATAAAACTCCACCGGTGTTGCGTGTCATGGCGGAAGGCCGACCTGCCCTGCCGTGCTATTCCTAATTGGATAACATGGAGCTCAATGCAGTGCAGTGGCCAATGGGGATCACTGGCAGCAGTGACGGTGTACACTGTTGTATACGTGACTGTGATTTTCAGCCTATAACCTCACTTGATTCCTGACTTTCCACAGGACAACACCTACACTGCGTGTGCTGCTGTGACCTGTGTCTGGATCCTGCCATGGCCCATGTTACTGGGAAAAGGGCCCCTGCCTTCACTTCGGAGGAGTTGGAGCACTTGGTGGATGGGGTCCTACCCCAGTATGGGCAGCTGTATGGGCCTCCAGACCAACAGGTGAGTACATCTTGGGCACGAGGCATGTGACAAGGTTGCATGGAGATGTGTATGCAAGCATTGTGTTATTTGGGGGGGTCAGATGTCTGGTGGTAGTATACATGGTGGGCGCTGGGTAATGTGTGTGCCCATGGGGATGGAAGGGGATTTGTGGGCCATGTGTGTGACAAGCTGGAATGTATGTGTAATGGTGTCCTCCTGTCTATGTTTCCTTTGCAGGTCAGCGCCCATCAGAAAAAAAGGATTGTGGCGTGCCATCGCAGGTGGATCATCCACTGTAGGAAGAGGTGGGAAAACCTGAGACGTTGGGCCCGGAAGACCGCGGATGGCCTCCCAACGAGGGCGGGGTGCCTGTCGGAACCCGACCCCCTGACGGCCCGCATACTGACGGTGGCCTACCCAGGGCTGTATGGGCACTTGAGGGCCTCACAGCAGCCACAAGGGGGTGAGTACAGTGTGTGTTACAATTATGATTGCTAGGTGGCATGGGATCCTGGTGGTGGGTGTCAGTTAGTGGGTGCCTCTTAATGCCAGGTCAGAGAACGCAGCGTGATCCGGCTCAAGGGTAATGGGTGTATTGCTAAATCTGGTAAACTAGCTAGGTTGCATTCCATCTCAGACAGGGCTTAGTGACTCCCAGGAGGGGTGCATTTGGCGGGGCTGGCTCACATCTTGCTGTGGTACCTAGCCAATGTAATGCCAGGGTGATGCATGGTGCTCAACTCTGATCCCTGTATGTGACGGTAATGTGTATGCCATCTGTGGTGTTGGTGCTGCAATTGACCAGTGCTCCCTTTCTCTCGCTCCCCTTTTTTCTTCTGTCATCCTGTCCATGTGTGCATTAGCATCATTTGGCAAAGGAGCAGGGGCACCGGCGACAGAGGGAGCTGCATCCCCTAGGACTTAGGAGGCAGAGTCCACTGACACTGAGGGGACCAGTGGGATGGAGGGTGAGGGGATCAACACGATGGAGATAAGAGGTCACAACACTGACTCAGCTACCTCCTCCAATGGAAGCTCCCTGGTGGTGGGGACACCTCTGGGACCACTCCAGCTACAGGTACAGCCACCAACCCCTGTACCAGCACCGCCCGCCCAGTAGCCCCTCACCGAGTTGCTCGTGCCTGCTCACCCAGGAGGGTGGGCATCTCCTTCGCCCCAGGCACCTCTGGCCCTGCTGCCCTGAGTGAGGAGGCAATTGACCTCTGGAGATCCATATCTGTAGGGCAATCAACCATTGTGAATGCCATCCAGGGGCTGGCATCCCAGATGCAGCAATGCAATGCATTGCTGGAGGGCATTCACGGTGTATTGGTGCCCCAACAGAGATTATTCTAGGCTGTGGCCTCCTCTCTAATGGCAGCATTGTCCCTGGTACTACTGCCCCCCCTCCAAATACCACTTCCCAGTCCCAATCTCCTCAACCTCAGCCTATCCCATGCACACATATAGACAAGCATGCACACAAAACATCACACAAGAGTGGCACAGACAAACACAGGCAGCACACTTCAGGCCACAAGCACTCACACAAACAACAGACAGTTGACCACACAACAACATCCACTGCCTCCACTGTCTCCCCTCATCCTCCTCCTCCTCCTCCTCCCTCACTGTCACATCCGCACTCACACCTGCATGCACTGCATCAACAGCCACCGCCACAATCACCACACCAAGCAGCACACACACCTCATTTGCAGACACCTCCACAACATCCATCCACGTCTCCCCTGTGTCCTCTCCCACCCTGTCTCCCCCTCCTAAGAGACACAAACCCACGCACTCAGACACCCAACAGCCATCCACCTCACATCCGCACACTGCCCATGCACCCCAACCAACGTCCAGCAGACATACACCTCCAACAACCACTCCCTCAACCTCAGTCCCATCCCCCTCCCTCATCCCGCCACACCATCCCTAAGAAGCTTTTCCTTGCCCAACTTGACCTCTTCCGCCCCTTCCACCGTCCTGTCCGTAAGAGCAGGATCACAACGACTCAGCCTAGCACCTCAGCCAAACAGTCCACGGGGACAGTGGAGGCACCTCCTAGTTGTGGAGGCAAGAAAGGAAAGGATCCCATTCTACCACCGAAGAAGGGGAAGGATCACACTCCACCACCCAAGAGAGGAAAGGATCCCACTCCACCACACAAGAGAGGGAAGGATCCCACTCCACCACCCAGGAAACAGAAGGTTCCCACTCCACCAACTAAGAGAGGCAAGAGGTCCCCTCCAACAGCAGTGGGGAAGGAGTCCTCACCTCCCACAGAGGCTGGCAGGATTTCCCCTCCAACAGCAGTAGACAAGGAGCCCTCACCTCAAGTTGGGACACTGCAGCCCTCACCTCCAGTTCAGACACAGCAGCCCTCACCTCCAGTTCAGACACAAAAGCCCTCACCTCCAGCTTGGACACAGTAGCCCTCAGCTCAAGTTAGGATACAACATCCCTCACCTCCAGTTGGGACACAACAGCCCTCACCTCCAGTTGGGACACAACAGCCCTCACCTCCAGCAGAGGGCATGAAGGCCACCCTCCAGGGACTGTTGTACAAGGAGCCCCCTCCAGAACCAGTGGAAAAGTTCCCCAACCCAGAGACTGTGACCTTGCACTCCCTAGCAAAAGGAAATTGGCATGGGGCCCCCTCCAGAAGCATTGGGCAAGGTCCCCAACTCAGAGACTGTGACCTTGCACTCTCCAGCAAAGGGAAATGGGCATGGAGCCCCCTCCAGAACCAGTGGGCAAGTTTCCCAACTCCTAGTCTGTGACCTTGCACTCTCCAGCAAAGGGAAATGGGCATGGAGCCCCTTCCAGAACTAATGGGCAAGTTCCCCAACTCAGAGACTGTGACCTTGCACTCCCCAGCAAATTGGAATGGGCATGGAGTCCCCTCCAGGATCTGTGGGCACGTTCCCCACTTCAGCTGGGGTACCCCCACCCCCTTTCCCTCTGAGGAGCCTGGCCATTCCCAACATGATGCCCCTGCACAGTGTAGTGCGGATTACATCAGGGAATGAGTTGGGCCTTGGACTGTGGCCATGTGGGCCTTTTGTACTTTGGACCTTCAGAACAGTGACTCATGTATTTCTTGTCATATGGACAATGTGGTGTATGTTTGCATCAAATTAGCCTATCAGTTCAGGGGAAATGGAGTCCTTGCATTATTATGACATGAATCCTGTGAGATTTGTTTTCCTCTACAGCTGGTTGTGTGTATGGTGTGTGTGTGAATGGTGAGTGTCTCTCTCCTTTTCCTCCCTCCCTCCCTTGTGTGCTAGGCAGCTGTACTCACCGTCATCATCTTCATCGGTGTTGGTGCTCCAGGTGGAGCATGGCGTAGAAGAGCATCGGGAAGACTTGAAGTTCCGGTTCCATGACGGTGTTGACCTTTTCTGTGTCTCTGTTGGTGAGTCTTTCATCTTCTGTGTTCTGTTTCCGCCAGGGTTTTGATGGTGTTGGTATTGCCCCGGAAATCATGGCAGCTTGCTATATCTTAATATGGTGGGCGGTACATTGTCTTCTGCCTGGCTGTAGGTGGCTACGGCCGTGGTCAGTGGTGCTAATGCCCTGGCAGTTGGTGTGGTACATAGGCTGTCTATGGGAGTTTTCACCGCCATGGTCATAATTTGGCTGTAATTACAGCTAGCCTGTCGGCGGTATTACCGCCACATTATCAGTTACCCGGCTTGTCATAATGACCACCATAATGTTGTGGAGTGGAACTTTGTCCTGCTAAAGTTGCAGTTCTGCTGCCTGGATGAATCTGGGGGTAGATTGCTATATTCCCCCACATCGGTCGGCAAAATTATTGTTGCCCGTGCCATACTGCACAACATATGTGTGGACACAAATGTCCCCTGTATGTGGGATGGAGATGAACAACCGGTGTACCCAAGGGAGGAAGAGGAAGCAGCTCATGATGGATACATCAGCCAATTACTTTACTCACCCCCAATGGTTTCCAAAATAATACTAGTGTGTTGCATATTTATGGATTTTTGTGCATGGGTGAAAGTCCAATGGCCCGATGACAATGAGCAGTAGGAAGTAATGAACAATGAGTTTGAGGACGATGAGGAGCAAGCTCAAAATCTACTATAGTAGCAGCCACATGGATGAAGTACCAAACACTAAAAATAAAATTTCACACGCTGAATGACTTTTACAATGTCACAAGATTTAGACTAAATTCATTTGTGTATCAATGTAAAACAACACATATAAATACTCCTAGTCTGTAAGCAAGTTACCTGCATAGTCACAGTAAACATCAGAACACTCACATCACAACTGTTAGTACTTGCCATACAGAACACCAATGTAACTATGCGTGTCAAACACTGTTAACAATAGTATGCATGGCAACAGCCTTTACCAATATTTCCACCATTGTGAAACACAGTGAATATGGTGTGCCAATGTAGATAGTGTGCAATTACTGTATGTGACTAGCTAACCATTTGTATGGACTCATAATTGTGGAAGAAAGTAAAGTCAAATCATAGTATGACAAATGAGAAGTGATCCACATAGCATGTGTAAGGTAAAACAGACCAACACCTACAGTCTAACTATGCAAGATACAAATTTACAGCCACATATCAAAACCATTAGGAGATCTCATACCACACATAGAGCAGGTAAATATGAATCTTTGCCAGTACATAAGTATTTACCCAGTAGCAGTATGTCCACATTTGCCCCACTAGGCCCCATTGCCAATGGAAAAAAGCAGTGATGTAACCTATAATGTTGGTGGAGCACTCAAATACAAATGATGGCTACACTCCCATGATTACAGCCTTAGTGCAAATGTGAAGACACAACATCAATAATCTGAGTATGAAGCAATTTCCCATTACAGATCACAAATAGCAATGTTCATCCAACCATGGTGCCAGGCACTGATGCATCCCAAAGTATGTTGTTTGCTATGGCTGACACTTTGCAGATGAACATTATGTCTGAATGCATACGCAACACCTGACTTCAAATAATCACACATTTCAGGCACATATTGTGATGAGTGCTAATGGCAAACATATAAATGATTGGGCTACATCTTACTACTTATGGCTAAACATAACCAAGTGTAAGCCTGTAGGTAAAAAGAAGGATCTGTTGACATTAGAATATGCAACACATATCCTCCAAAACATATGCCCATACAGTTGATGTGTGTGTCTAGTACAACATATTCTGATGTGGGTTTCTGAAGGCTCGCTGTTATCTGTTGGTTTGCACATATCAACGTGGGTCATAAATACCACCACACATATGAGGCAAATGGGGGAAGACAATTTCTCAACTGCATGCCATTTACACTGTAGAGTGGTAGCAACACACAAACTCAGGCATGGCCTGATTGGGTATACTGCAACAGACTAGCTAGGGCACCATCACATGCTACAATATTTGGAAATAGCACCTGAAGTACCACAGTTTTAACAGCAAGCTCTGTGTGGTATAATTACTGTATGTACACAATGATCTTTTGCAAACATTTTGTGGTCCCCTGGGGTCCCTAGAAATGCCTGAAGGTACTTTACATGCTTGTATCGACATTCATGACAGAGCTGCGGTGTAGTGACACTTACATTGGCTGTGGCTTTACCAGAGGGCACACCCTCCTGTGCAGGGGTGCGTGGACACATGGTAATAGGAACCTCACTCTAATTTGGACTGTATGTTGTTTGTATGATGTGGGGCTAGAAGCAGACTCAATATCTGTAAGTGCACTGGCGATGCTTTCCCTGTTGTGAGCCCCCTGGAGGGAGGAACAGGGTTGCATGGCCACATCCATACATACCTGCACATGTACATGTGTGTCCAAGCTATCCCATCACTTACCTGCAAGGAAGAATATAAGCCCCCCAAGTTGCCTGACAGCCTGCTATCTGCACCATGGGACATGGCACAGATTGGCAGAAGGCTGTGCTGTTTTAGATGTGGGTATGCTGACCCCATTTCAGGGCAAGTATGCAGCATTCCTGGAAGTATCTCAAGCAATGCAATCGGGTGACAATATATAGTTGGCACATGGGACAACTATTCTAAGGTATGCCATTGCACAAACTGAGGGACTGTGACCTATGAGTAGTCAGATCCTAGTAATGCATGCACTTTCACATATGTACACTGTCAACACACATTGCACACATAGGAAGACAGGAAGCAGGTAAACCCAACTATTCACAGGCAGCAAAGCAATCCCTGTATTAAACCACACTTTTCCACCATTGCATCAAAAAGAGACGCATGAGCCCAATGCGCATTTTTTCAGCTATCCCGTCAGACAAAAATTACGCATCTTATCCGCAATGCTTGAATCACAGCACAGTGCCTTTGTCAGACCTTGTGTGAAATCCAAAAATTGGCTTGAAGCATCAAAAAAATTGATGCATCAGCTCAAAACTTGATGCATCCACCCTGGAAGTGATAGAATGGATCAGCCATGCTGCAAACCAGGGAATGTGAAGTTACTTTAATTTTCTCTTTAACTCACAGTCTATTTGTTTGTGCTTGGGAGAGGATGTGTTGCAGTGTTGCTGTAGAGAGGAGTCCTAGTTTTGAGTTCGCTATGCTTTCTGCTGTTTCTGTTGTGTCATATACATCTTCATTGTACTTTACATAGGTACATACACACTTTGATCCACTCTGGATATTGGTCTGCATGACAGTATAGTGGCATGCCCAATGATGAAGCATGGCATTATTTAGCGAGTGAGGGCAACTTTAAAAAACTCACAGGGTTCCCAGGGTCATATATATTTCTAGTTAATACTTCCATGAAGATGAAGATAATATTCCAATTTTCCCTTCTTTTCAGTGTGTGATATATATATATATATATATATATATATATATACAGTATATATATATATAGCATAGTCAAATGCATGTGAAGAAAAGACTAAGACATGGGTATTACTAGTCCTGGCTGAGGGTGTTCAGTGAGTTATTTAGGTGCAGAGTGCTATGAAACTATGCTACCCTTGTTAAATATTGGGACAGTGAGCCATTTGAAATGGTTTGACAATGTGCTCACCAGATGTATGGATTGTTTCAATATATGTGTGTGTACATGTCAGCCTGCCTTACCAATGTGCATCATTGAGGCATGTCAAATGAACCATTTTAGTCGTTAAAACCAGAAGGGTTACATGGCCAATTAAATTCATTTGTAATGTTCAATATTTGACCACAGTGTATGTGTTCTGCAATCACAGAACAATGTTTTATATTATGTCTTGCAGGTGGACACAAGCCCTACCCCACTGGAGAGGTGGAGAGCATCAGTGACGCAAATGCTACCAGATGAGTGTCATCCTGTATGCTTTATGGGTAGTGCAAGGATTGTGTTTGATGTTGGATGCTTTGTGCGATGGCATAATCAATGTGCATCTATTCCAATGCAAAATCCATACGTTACATAGGAATCTGGACAGAAAGGTAGAGGCTGTGTTCTGGATGTGCAGATGCCTCTGACTAATGTCAACGAGGATATGATTGCTATCACTGAGGGGCCACATGTTTGATGGTATGACATTAAGGCAATGACCACAGTGCCAGAATCTGTGAACATATGTGATGATGGATTCACTGGTAAACATAGCATGGGATGGTATACCTAACAAATTAATTTCAGATGCACAGATTTACTGCTGTTGCTCACAATGCAATCTATGTCTGAAGAGTATGGCTAGCTCACAAAGAGGGAGTGATTCAAAGCACAGTAATGACAGTAAGACCATGGCCCTCAGTATGAACCCGGCAGGAAAATCCGCAAGTTCGGCGCTGGTGGTCAACAAAAGACCGCCAGCACGTGAGGACCCCACCGGCCACATAATGATCATTCCGGTGGGCTGGTGGGTGGAAACAGTGTTTCCGCCAGCCGGCCCAGCGGAATGGAGGGCCTGTACTTTGATGCCGTAAATCAGGCAGTGACATGCGCGACAAGGCTGTGCACTGGGACCCCTGCACTGCCCCGGCCAAGTGCATGGGCAATGCAGGGGCCCCTGGGGGGGCCCCAAGGCAACCATTCCACCAGCCAGGGAAAGGCTGGTGGAATCAGGTACATTATCTGGCGGGCAGCACTGCTTGCAGCGCTGCCCTGTCGGATATGTAACTCCACCATCGCCAGGCTGCCTGGCGGTGGCGGATTTACGCCAGTGGTGGTTCTGCCACCTTTATTATATGGCGGTCTGGTAATTACCACCACCGCCGGCATGGCGGCCCAGACCGCTGTGTCCATAATGAGGGCCTATGTGCCATAATTACAGAGTCACAACAAGCCATGCAGGGTGGCATCATTTAGTTTACAAAATATGGTCCTGCTGTGTGTGCCACATGGCCCTCACAAACAATTATGTTCATCTGGTACTGAGAGACTTGGGAATAAGGTCCTAAGTGTAGCTGAACAGATGTCAACATTACACACTTGGGACTGCAGTTGAAGTGCCCATGCATGTTGTATGATGCCCCATATTCTATGATGGATAGCTCAACATTGCTATTACATTTCATCTTCACAGATACAGCAATGTGTGCTGGACCAGGGGAATGTCTGCACAGCATAGTTATATGACATGCCAATACCCGATTCATCTTCAGATACTGCTGGCCATGATAGTCTCCAAAATGTACCACAAACAGGATCATACTATAAACAGCATTAGCCATTGAAATTCCAAGATCCCCATACAGGAGATGTAGGGCATGCATGCACACACCCATCAAGTAGTTGTTCTAAGTGCTGGTGTGCAGCAAGGTGACATGAATATCTGAAATGTATGCACATGTGATGTTTGAAGATAGGATTAACCTATCATGGTTGATGGACATTTACCAAGTTACCCATTTCATGAAATATGTTCTTTATGATTAAACAGGGAACATGACCCCACACCAAAAATAGCAGCACCGGGTATGGGAAGATCATTACCAACACATCTGTAAGGTCCTCAAGGCATACTGAAAAATTGTAAAAACCTTTTAGAAGGAGAAGGCATAGGGGACCAATGGAGTATCCCCACAAGGTATACCAATGCTAGAAAGGCCTACCACGAGCAAGGTTCAGGAAGGATGCAAGGGTGGGTCTGCAGGAGTGGGATCATTCACCTGTACCAGCAGCCACACACAGTGATCTGTCTACAAACCTACAACCCAAGGACTCACACAAGACTTTGAGGTGACAGGAAATCTCAGAGCTTACATTTTTTGTTGCCACCCTGGAGCATGAGATGTACAATATGCCCATCCTGCTATTAGAGATAAAGAAGGCAGTCCAGAGATGCTAAGAGGCAGGATAGCCACAAGGACCCTTTCAACCCTTTCCCTTGTACATAGTTGTTTTCATTGTAGATGTTTTTAGATAGCTCAGTTTAGGTAAGTTAGTGTAGTGTATGATAGCTTTGGTAGTTTGTAGTTTTTAGTAGGGGTGGGTACATTTGTAGGGGTTTGGTTTTATTATGAGTTTTTAGTGGGTGGGAAGTTGAAGTGTAAGTTATGTGTATATAAAAAATGCAAAAAGTACAAAACAATAAGAAATACAAACATATATATATATTTATCGCAAACCCACGGCAAGCAATTCCATTCTGCATGCCAATAGTGGACATCCCACGACATTAAAATGGAGCATACCGTATAGTCAGTTTCTGCGGGCTCGCAGAATATGCTCTGATGAGAGTAGATATGACATAGAAATCATGACAATGACAAAAAGATTTTTAAGTAGAAGATATCCTCTTAAAATCTTGGTGGATGCACAGGACAGAGTAAAAAAGAAAAGAAATGATCCTAATATCAGGGACATTATTGGCCAACATCCTTCCATAACCTATCGCAAGGCTCGCTCATTAGGGGGTCATCTGACTAGAAGTTTCTTTTCCACAAAAGATAGTACATCTTGGCTGAGCAAAAAAAGTTTGGGGTTTTGGAAATGTGGCCACTGTAAGGCTTGTAAATATGCACATAATATGCAGAAGTACCAAACATTTGATGGTTGCCATTGTGATATCAAGGACCGTATCACATGTGATACTGAATATGTGGTTTATGTTGTTGAATGTGGATGTCGCAAAAAATATGTTGGCAGTACCATTCACAAGTTGAAGATCAGATTTCTACAACATTTTAGAGCCATCAAAAATCAAGATAGAACATATCCTTTGGCTAAACATTTTTGGGATATTCACAATGGCGATTGTAGTGCATTAATATTCTATGAAATTAAATCTATCAAAAGCAATCCTAGGGCGGGTGATAGAACATCTGAACTAAGACAAATGGAATCCAAGATGATTTTATTACTTGGTTCCGAGTCTCCTTGGGGGCATAATCTTGATGCGGAATTACATGTCCATTTATGACATACTATAGGAAATGTATTCCAATCATAATACAGTGGAAGGTGTTTTCAACTGATGTAATAGTTAGTATCTATTGGATTCTGTGTATAATATAATTTCTAGAATCGCCAACAATAAGTGGTGATTTGAATGTTTTATGTTGCCCTGAGGAACACAGAATAGTATGGCGGTCATTACAACATTGGCGGTAAAAGGCGCTTACCACCGTGGAGAAGACTGCCAACACACCGCCGCGGCCGTGGAATTCCGCCACAGCTATTATGACCCACATCTCGGAATCCGACAAAAGTCAGACACCCACATAAGTCCGCCACACCAAAGGTCAGTGATAAACTGGTGAAAACAAAACCTCCACCGTCACGCCAACAGAAATACGCCCACACTATCACAACACACGAATCCACTCGGCGGTCTTTCAACCGCGGTATTCCATTGGCTGTACACACCGCCGCACTCAAAATACACACACATTTACAAAACACAGCCACATTGAACAATTCAAAATACACACCTGATACACATGCACACACCACTCCCACACACCCATTACAATATAAAACACACACCCACATCACCCACAAACCCCTACGACAAAAAATTCCGAAAGAAGGCCAGAGAGAGACAGCACCAGCAAGAACAACAGCATGCACAGGCACACAACACCATCACCCACACAACTTCCACGCACCTCACACAACTCACCACTACATATCACCACCCTTATCAACACACACTCCACCCCACAGATCACCTACACCACCCCATGGCACGGCAAAGACACCCCAGGTTCACGGAGGAGGAGCTCAGGGTCATGGTGGAGGAAATCGTCAGGGTAGAGCCACAGCTATTCGGAGCACAGGTGCAGCACACCTCCATAGCTAGGAAGATGGAGCTATGGCGAAGAATAGTGGACAGGGTCAATGCAGTGGTCCAGCACCCAAGAAATCGGGAGAACATCAGGAAGAGGTGGAATGACCTACGGGGGAAGGTGCGTTCCGTGGTCTCAAGACACCACCTGGCGGTTCAGCGGACTGGCGGCGGACCCCCACCTCCTCCCCCACAACTAACAACATGGAAGTAGCAGGTCTTGGCGATTCTGCATCCTGAGGGCCTCGCAGGAGTAGGTGGAGGAATGGACTCTGGTAAGACAAAGCTTTACTATTACATCCCCCACCCTACCTGCATGCTATCACATACCCCTACCCTCACACTCACCCCCACCCCCAGCACCCCAACTCCTCACATTTGTCCCAACATCACAAACCACACATCCCAACACCAAGCCCTGCATGCAACAACAAACCATGGACACCCATCACCAAAGCATGCCCACTGCACATACCCATACACCCCCCTAAACCATCATCACACAAGCTCCCACACAGGAATGCAAGCACTGGGGTACACCGTCACCCACCCATTGCACACCATTACACACACAGATTTAATAAACATCCTTTTATACCCCTGCAGGACCCCTACCTAACGTCACCGGACAGGAGGGTCCACACATGTCCACACCACCAACAGAAGAGGCCCACAGTGATGACAGCACCTCTGTCCAACTGGATCTAGATGACCAGCCTGGACCATTGGGGACCTCTGGACAGTCGGTTCCCCTCACACAGGCACAGGCCACTACAGACCTTCCCCCCTCTGGAAACACCAGCACAGCACCCACCCAGCGGGCCCATACCTCCGTCCCCAGGACACGTCAATCAGCTGTGTGTCCACTACTACAGGGAACCCAGGATAACCCACCACGCCAACAACAACAGGGACCTGAAGTCAGTGGTAGTGGGCACACGGTCCAGGGGACGGAGGCCCAGGAACACAGGGGAACTGGGAGGGCTGCTGTGCGACAGGGGGCGGACAGGCCAAGGGAGCCCACTCTCCACGAGGCCCTCTCCTCCATCATGGGAGCCTACCACCACTCCCAGGAGACGATGGCAACGGTACTGGCCAAGTTTCAGGAGACCCAGCGCATGCAGGAGGAACAGTATATGGGCTTCAGGGAGGAACTCAGAACCATCAGCTCCACCCGGGGCACCATCGTAGGGGTGCTGAAGGAACTACTCAACACCAAGAGGGACACTGTGGCACAACAAGGGGCCCCTGACACTAGCATGGACGATGAACTGCCCACCACCTCCGCCGGCACTAGTGGACAGGACGCACCGCCACAGGACCACCACACCAGCACCCCACCCCCTGCAGAGGGAGAACCACCCTGCAATCCAGGACAAAGGCAGGGCACGATGCCAAGACCCCGCCAAGAAATGAGACCACCCTGATTGTCATCCTACTGTCCCACTTTGTCACCCTGTCCATACTTAAACTGCCCCAGCTCCACTTCCTATGCCCATATGGGCAATGCACCTGTGAGACTAATAGACTGGACTCTGCCATGGACATTCCTCCACCATCACCCCTCACCATTTCACTACCCCCTCCAATATTGAGCATTTAAATAAACACGCCTAAAGCACAAAATGATCTGGAGTCTGTCTGTGATTTCGAAATAGTGTATTAGCAATTACAGTGACAAAATGTTTTTTAAATAGTAATGTCAACATACCCACGTCACACAGCTCTAGTCCATGAGGAATATAATCAGATGTCACACAGTGGGACCAACATCTGTGAAATCGTAAGGGAAAGTGACAACTCAGTGACCATACACTGGGTGAAAACGAGAGGTAGTAGTGTTAAAGTAGATGTAGTAGGCAGGTTTGTATTCCTACCTGTGTTTCACTGGAAATATTGCATGATCACTGAGTCCCTGTTGTGCATGTCTTCTTCCTATGCTTCATCCTCATCACTGTCCACAGGCTCCACAGCTGCAACAATGTCGCCATCTGGACCATCCTCCTGCAGAAAAGGCACCTGTTGTCGCAACGCCAAGTTGTGAAGCATATAGAAGGCCACGATGATCTGGCACACCTTCTTTGGTGAGTAGAATAGGGATCCACCTGTCATATGGAGGCACCTGAACCTTTCCGGAGGCCGAAGGTCCGCTCGATCACCCTCCTAGTTCGCCAATGGGCCTCATTGTAGCATTCCTCTGCCCTTGTCCTGGGATACCTCACTGGGGTCAGTAGCCATGACAGGTTGGGGTAACCAGAGTCACGTGCAAATGGCGAGGGGCAACTGTTAGACACACACTAACCTGGAGGGATAACCCCAGACCCAGACAACCATTCCCACTGACTAGCTTCCAGGTGCTGACCTAATAGCCACACACGGTGCCTCCGGAGTTGACCCATCACATAAGGGATGCTGCTATTCCACAGGATGTAGGTGTCATGCACTGAGCCAGGGAACATGGCATTCACATGGGAGATGTACTGGTCTGCCAAACATACCATCTGTACATTCATCGAATGATAACTCTTCCGGTTTCTGTACACCTGTTCACTCCTGTGGGGGGGGGACCAAAGCCACATGGGTCACATCAATGGCACCTATGATGTTGGGGATATGTCCCAGGGCATAGAAATCACCTTTCACTGTAGGCAAATCCTCCACCTGAGGGAAAACTATGTAGCTCTGAATGTGTTTCAGAAGGGCAGACAACACTCTGGACAATACGTTGGAAAACATAGGCTGGGACATCCCTGATGCCATGGCCACAGTTGTTTGATATGACCCACTTGTAAGGAAATGGAGCACTGACAGCACCTGCACTTGAGGGGGAGTTCCTGTAGGATGGCGGATTGCTGACATCAGGTCTGGCTCCAAAAGGGTACACAGTTCCTGGATTGTGGCACGGTCAAGCGTGTAGGTGATTAACAAATGTCGCTCCTCCATTGTCGACAGGTCCACCAATGGTCGGTACACCGGAGGATGCCGCCATCTCCTCACATGTCCCAGCGGACGGTGACTATGAAGGACAACAGCGAGCACAGAGTCAAACAACTCAGAGATACGTACCCACCGTTTACCCAGAACACCAACCATACACAAAAGGTGGCCTGTATGTGTGTTGAGTCTATGCCTAGGTATGTGTGACGCAGTTGAAAATAAAGCCATGTGGGCCCCTGAAATGGCAGCTGCCTGACCTCTAAAGTGGGACAATGGGATGTGAGGTAACTGCGCTGGCGTTGTACGTTGTGACAAGTGACACGGACTCGTCTTCTGATGGGAGCTCCCTCATGGTGGCGGCAACATCTGTGCCACCCCCATCTACAGGTACAGCCGCCACCCCCCGTTCCAGCACCGCCCTCCCAGCAGCCCCAGGAGGGTGGGCATCACCTTCGCCCCAGGCACCTCAGGCCCTGCCACAGTCGCCCCTGCTGCCCTCGGTGAGGAGGCCATTGACCTCCTCAGGTCCCTCACTGTTGGGCAGTCTACCATTTTGAATGCCATCCAGGGTGTAGAAAGGCAGTTGCAACAAACAAATGCATTCCTAGAGGGCATTCATTCTGGTCAGACGGCCCTTCACCGAGCTTTTCAAACTCTGGCCTCAGCAAAGATGGCAGCCATTGTCCCTGTGTCTAGCCTCCCCCCTCCAACTTCCTCCACCCCGACCCAATCCCCTGTACCTCAGCCTATCCCAAGCACACCTACAGACCAGCATGTACACACGTCAACACACAAAGGAAGCTCAGGCAAACATAAGCACCACACATCCCATAGGCACTCACGCAAGCATCACACACATGCAGACATACCAACATCGACTGCCTCCACTGTGTCCCCCTCCTCCTTGTCTCCCTCCTCCCTCCCAGTCTCGTCTACACTCACACCTGCATGCACTACCTCTACAGCCACTACATCCCTCTCCAGCACACCCACCACCACACCTGCTCACGTGCAGTCACCACCCCCACTACCATTCACATGTCCCCTGTGTCCTCTCCCAGTGTGTCTGTGATGCCCCCTCCCAGGATACACAAACGCAGGCACACACCCACCCAACAGCCATCCACCTCACGACAGCCTCCAGCGCATGCACCTTCACCCAAAGTCAGCAAACCAGCACCTCCTACAACCACAACCTCTTCCTCCACTCCCAATCCCCCTCCAGCTACCCGTCCCAGTGTGTCAAAAAAACTGTTTCTGTCCAACCTTGACCTCCTTCCCACACCTCACCCACCCCGTCTGTCTCATAGGTCCCGAACTAGCACCTCAGCCACAACATGTCCGGGACCAGTGGTGCCTGTAGTCACCAGAATCTGGGGTGCACTGGCCACCAGGGCAGCCAGTGTGGCTCAGAGCCACAGCACAGACAGTCCCCCACCTGTAAAGCATCAGAAGTCGGCCACTGCCCGTGGGAGAGGGGGAAGACTCCAGCCACCAAAGCCGCTCCCAGGGGTCCCAGTGGGAGTGTGGAGTCAGCTGTGACACCTTCCAAGGTGGGGAAGGGCCACAAGAAACCGGGCAAGTCTGGGAAGAGCAGCACGGCGGAGAAGACCGCCATCATCCCTGCTGCCCAGGAGGCCACCGCCAGCACCAGCCCAGCTGCCCGGCTGCCCAGGAGGCCACCGCCAGCAGAAGCCCAGCTGCCCAGGAGGCAACCGGCAGCACCAGCCCCGCTGGGCCATGAAGGACCGCCAGCACAAGCCCCGCTGGGCCATGAAGGACCACCAGCAAAACCCCGCTGGGCCATGAAGGACCGCCAGCACAAGCCCCGCTGGGCCATGAAGGCCCACCAGCACAAGCCCCGCTGGGCCATGAAGGACCACCAGCAAAAGCCCCGCTGGGCCATGAGGGACCGCCAGCAAAGGCCCTGCTGGGCCATGAAGGACCGCCAGCAAAAGCCCCGCTGGGCCATGAAGATCCGCCAGCAGCTGTGTCCCTGCAATGGAGACCGCCGTCTCAAGCACCGCTGAACAGGGCCCCGCCGTCTCAAGCACCGCTGAACAGGGCACCGCCACTTCAAGCACCGCTGAACAGGCATCGCCGTCTCAAGCACCGCTGAACAGGGCACCGCGTCTCAAGCACTGCTGAACAGGGCACCGCCGTCTCAAGCACCGCTTTACAGGGCACCGCCACCTCAAGGACCGCTGAACAGTGCTCCCCCGTCTCAAGCACTTCTGAACAGGGCACCGCCGTCTCAAGCACCGCTGAACAGGGCACCGCTGCCTCAAGCATAGCTGGCCCATGAGCGCCAAGGGCACTGACTCTCCTGAGTCCGTCACGGTTAGAATGAAGCACTCTGGGCACCATGCCCCGTCCAGAACCAGTGGAGAATCACATCCACTACCTCTGTCCTTGGCAGGATGAAGCACTCTGGGTACAAGGACCCCTCCAGAACCAGTGGAGAGATACATCCACTACCTCTATCTTTAGCAGGATGAAGCACTCTGGGCACCATGCCCCCTCCAGAACCAGTGAAGACTGTTATCCACTTGAGAGACTGTGGCTTTGCACTCCCCAGGATGGAACAGTGGGCAAGCCATCCACTGTAGAGACTTGAGAGACTGTGGCTTTGCACTCCCCAGGATGGAACAGTGGGCAACCCATCCACTGTAGAGACTTGAGAGACTGTGGCTTTGCACTCCCCAGTATAATGCAGTGGGCAAGCCACCCACTGTAGAGACTTGAGAGACTGTGGCTTTGCACTCCCCAGGATTGAACAGTGGGCAACCCACCACTGTAGAGACTTGAGAGACTGTGGCTTTGCACTCCCCAGGATTGAACAGTGGGCATGTGGCCCCCTCGTGGATTTGGCATTGTGCACTCAACCGGCTGAGGTGCCCCCCTTTCCCTCCCCTTGAGGTGCCTGTTAAGTTGTTCTCTGATGCCCCTGCAGTGTTCTCTCTGTCATGGTCGGGGATCTTGTGTGGGCCTCGCCCATACCGTGTGGGTCCAGTGTTCCACTGATTTAATTGGAGCACTACCTGGACTACTATGCTTGGTATATATTTTGTAAATGGTGTATATATATATATATATATATATATTTCTGCCTACTTGATTTTAATATATTACAATGGTTACACTAATTTTCTATTGTCTTTGCATTCTTCCGGGTGGGGTTGGGCGTTGTAACTGTGATGTATTAATATGCATTAGTGTGTGTGTTGTAGTGGGTGAGGGTGGGGGTGTTGCGTGTTGCGTGTGTGTGTCCCTGTTTTTTCCCTCCCCCCTCCCCTTTGTCGTAGGTGCAGTACTCACCGTGGTCTTCGCCGCCGGCATTCGCGCTCCTGGTAGAGGAGCAGGAAGACTATCACAGGTAGAATTTGGAGTTCCGGGTCCATGGTGTCCTTGTTCCTCGTGGGGTGTGTAGAGGTGAGAGTTTTCCCTTCAGAATTCCTGTTTCCGACGTGTTTTTATCCGTGGTGAATCCGCCCCGGAAAAGGTGGCGGATTGGCCTGTCATAATAGTGGGTGGTACATTGTCTCCCACCTGTCTGTTGGCGGTGACCGCTGCGCTGTTTGTTTGTACCGCCGTGGCGGTCTGAGTGTTAAAGTGCCTGTCTTTGTTGGCGGTTTCCGCCATGTTCGTAATTGCTAATTTTTTACTACAGGCCTGTTGGCGGTCTTAGCGCGGCTTTAACACCGTCCGCCATGATTGTAATGACCACCTATATGTGACTTCCACATCACTAGGCCCACCCACTTCAAACTAGATGCTTCTATGACTTGCTTCATTTGTGATGGCTAAGTGGTTCTTGGCATCCCTTCTCATGTCCCTATTAGACATCCTCCAAATTTTACATGTGGCACCGTGAGACAAAAATGCATCATACTCCCTCCTGGCATGTGCTACATCTTCCCCCTGGTCTGCATGACATGTAGTTTGTAGCCTCCCAATGGGCTGTTCTCTGCATCCCTCCCCAGGTGTCACACAAGGTTTGTGGAGACAGAACCAGCAGTGCATTTGTACTTACATGACTACATTGCAGATCACGTGTCCATTCTCACCTCCCCAGAATGCATAGTCTCCCCATTCAGACCAAATAGCAGTTTTTCATGCACAATCAGCACCTAAAATGCACAGCAGTAGCCGTGGCCCACCAGGCTCACACATCTTCATTTGTTTGTACACATGCGCCCATATTTATATTCTGTTTGCGCTGAATTTGCAGCATTTTTTTACACAAATCCAGTACAAACTCCACATCTATATTTTGACTCTAGACATGTCTAGAGTCAGAAATATGGAGTTTTCGTCATTTTAAAGATGCGTGAAACCGCCTTGCTTCAATGAGATGCAAGGTAGGTTCCGATCCAAAAAATGACTCAAACCCCTTAGCGCCATATTTAGCCAACTGGGCAAAAATGACGCACGGGTGGGAGGCAGACCCGAAAAATGACGCTAAGCCCAATTTGTATCAAATTTTAATTCCTGGGTCAGGGCAGGTGTTCAAATGAGACAAACACACCACTACTTAAGGAAAACATACAAAAGCAACATCTCTGCTCAATAAGGACAACATGGAGGTGCTACTGATGCAGCATGCTAGACAACGCAGAACACAAGACCAACAGCAGCAGTGGCCACCACCCCAACATGGCCCCCAAAGGCAATGCAGAAGGCAGGAGAGGGTCTTCAGGACCAGGACAACCCTCCAGGGCCTCAGGGAACAGGACATTATCCAGATGTACAGACTCAACTTGCAAACTATCCAGCAGCTGCTGTGCCAAATTGAGCAACATATAACGGCCAGCCTGCAGATACCACATAATATACCACTGGTGACCAAGCTGCTAGCTGTCCAGCACATGTTGGCAAGTGGCTCCTTCCAAACAAAGGGTGCCCTGGTCGCTGGGGTATCACAGCCCTCATTCTCCACTTTCATTACCAAGGTCCTAGATGCCATCATCTCCCTCACACCTCGTCACATCAGCTTCCCCCACACCCAGCAGAAACAGCAGGAGATCAAACAGGGGTTTTATCAAATACATGGCTTCCCGTATGCGCTTGGTGCAATTCTCTGCACCCATGTCCGGATTGTACCACCTGCAGCAACAGAGCATCTATAATGGAACAGAAAGCACACTCACTCCATAAATGTGCAGGCCATAGTTGACCACCAGGGATGGTTCATCAACATCTTGTCCTAGTATCCTGAGAGTGTACATGATTACTTTACCTTGCGCCACAGCACCATCAATCAGTACTTCTAGGATGGACGATATGGCAATGGCCTTCTTATCGGTAAGTCCATCAACCTACCAATATACACATGGCACAGCAACCCTGTAGGGCACACAATACATACACACAAAATTGACATGTGGGCAGGAAGACATTGTGTTGTGACACAGGTAGTTATGTTGTACAGCCTGACACAATGGGATACACACCTATGGACAAATGACGGCTGCCAATAACATAATTGCCACTCTAGAGCTACAAGGGACCAATGTCAAAGCACACATTGACAGTGACAGGACTTCATTTCTACAAGAAGGACTCCTTGTGTGGTGAAATCTGACACACAGCACGCCGAACCGGAAAGACGCAGCCTGACTTTGCATCGAGAAGATCGATGCAGCACCAGCATAGCGACTGGAAATTTGACGCGTGGCCCACCGGATCGATGCACAGCAGAGTCGGAGTGACGCAGCCTGACTTCCAGAGAGGAATTGATGCAGCGCCTGCCGTGCTGTAGAAAAATCAACGCAGCACCCACCATATCGAGGCAGCTCCTGTGACTTCCACGTATCGTCCCCAGGGCGTCCGAAAACCACACAACCTGAAGAGGATCCATGACCTTGTACCAGAAATCGACGCACAGCCGTCCCTGCGCATCGGCATGTGTGGCCCAAGAAATCAACGCACCCCCCCTTTATTTCCACGCATCTCCCCCTCTGCTGTTCTTTGCAGAGATTTTGCACGTGAACCAGGTACTTTGTGCTTGAAAGAGACTTTGAGTGCTTTTAAAAGACTTAAGACACTTTGGCCCTCATTACAACCCTGGCGGATGGCGGAAAAAGGGCGGTAAGACCGCAAATAGGCCGGCGTCATTACTGCCCCATTATGACAATGGTGGCGGTTTGGCATGTGCCAAACCGCCAATGTCCCGCACCGTCTGCCATGGCGGTAACAACCACCAGGCTGGAGACAACGGTCTCCAGCCCGGCGGCCGTCACTAGACCACCGGCGGTATCAGGACCCTGCATACCGCCATGGATTTTGTGGGGTTTGGTACCGCCAGGAAATCCATGGCGGTATGTACCATCAGTGCCAGGGAATTCATCACTTGGCACTGACTGGGGTCTCCCCTTCCCCCCTCCCCATCCCCTGAGTCCTCCCCCAACACCCACGACCCCCCTACCACCCCCCAAAGGGGGTAGGATCCCCTCTCCACCCCACCCCCGCCCCCCACCCCCATGGACACCCACACACATACCCCTGCAGGCACGCACACACCAGACACACACATACACACGCACAAATATGCACATATGCACACATACATACATGTTCCATTTCCCATACACACATTACACCCCTGCATGCATACATGCACTCACACAACCCTCTACACACTCACACACACACCCCCATGCACGCACACAACACACAACAACCCCCCACTCCTCTCTGGGTCATATTACTGTGGGCGCTGTTCTGATGATGTGGCGGTGACAGTGGAGCAGCCTCCACTTCACCGCCCACCGCCAGTATGGCTGCTGGCAGCTCTCCATCCAAAAAAGGGCGGAGGGCTGCCAGCAGTCATAATATGGTTGGTAGAAGCCCGCCGCTACTGGCGGTCTTCGGCCCGGCGGAATCTCACCAGTCTTGTGAAAAGACCACCAGGGTCGTAATGAGGGCCTTTATATCACTTTTACAGTGATATCTCAACATATATTTATTGCATTTTAATCATTTTGACCTGCATTTATTCAGATAAATATTATATATTTTTCTAAACACTGTGTGGTGTATTTTTGTGGTGCTATACTGTGTTGTTGTATGATTTATTGCACAAATACTTTACACATTGCCCTCTAAGTTAAGCCTGATTCCTCAGTGCCAAGCTACCAGAGGGTGGGCACAGGATAATTTGGATTGTGTGTGACTTACCCTGACTAGAGTGAGGGTCCTTGCTTGGACAGGGGGTAACCTGACTGCAAACCAAAGACCCCATTTCTAACAGCATGCAACTGCGGTCCAGATTTATACTAACTTTGCGCCACATTTCCTTCATTTTCTGATACAAAAGCGGCACAAACTTACAAAATAGAATTGTATTTTGTACGTTTGCGCTGCTTTTTTGTAAATAAATGACGGCAATGCTGCGCTACAAAAGTATAAATCATGGCCTGTGTGTTTTGTGTGTAATGAACTGTAACAACAATATGTGTGCTTCTAAAGGAACGGCATGCAATACATTTGACGTAATGCTCATGTATGAATGTGTTACAAATGGATATCTACATCAGATGGCAATCAGTGATGTACAACAGTTATGATATGTGTTTGTGATATGTGCTGACTCATTTGATGTGTGTAGTTGTTTGACTTTGGGGACATTACATTTCCCATGACAATCAAAACACAGGGATGATTGAGGATGTCAGATGAGGGCTATGTCGGATATGTTACCCCTCATATGTCATTAATTGTTGGCTATGACTTTGTGGTGACTTGTGAGTGAACTACCCATATGACAGCCATTTGTACATGTTTGGTAGGTACAGTGTTTGCGGCACTGTGCCTTAATTCCACTCATAAAATTGTTATGTACACGTCAGTTTGACTCATGAAAATTACCAATGTTACTAATGTTGCTGTGGTGGACCTGATGCCCTGGCTACATGTGTTCACATATTTTCAGATGTGCATTCCACAGAAGTATCCTGTTCAAGTGTGTGGGCATGTGTACCCTGTGTCAGTACTGGGCTCCATGGTGTTACGGTTTCGTGCGGGTCTAGTCAGGAGTCTGTTGGGGTACCCTTGAGTTCACAGAATATCTTGCAAGGAAGAAGTGTCCCAAAGCAGAAGAGCAGCTAAAGGCATACAAGGAGATAGGGAAGCTATGGTAAGGCAGATAATACAGAAGAGTGAATACAGAGCAACCTAAGTGTGGACAAATATGGAACGGGTCAGTAATGGAGAAACACAGAGGGCTTATCACTAAGATTTTAGACAGGGTAGGGCTCAAAACTTCCAACAGCAACAGGGAACGTCAGTGCTTCTGTGCAGATTAATCTCACAGCTAGTCACCATGCAAGCCCCATAGAAAGGTGGCAGCAGAAGTGAATCTGTGTCTGGACCCCTAGGACACAAACAAGGATTGTCAAAAATATGTAATACACTGTTCCAAATTTGTGAGACACGACTAAAGGATACCTTAGCGGGGGTCCTAAATTTTAGGAGCAAGGCACCTCACACATCCCAAGGGATGTCATGCTTCATCATCGGAGCTGCTCCTCGTCAGACCGGCGGTGCAATGTCTGACGGGCACCACCCCGAAAGGGAGGGCTCTTTGCCGGAGATCTTTTGTAGTGCTGAAGCCGTGACCCCAAGTGTGGGAAAATGTATAGAAGGAGATCAAAAGAACAGGTGATTAAAATTGGCTCACTAAATCAGCACAGGGTAACTACTTTATTAGCCCAATGCAAAGAAAAAGGGGCCAAGGTTAAAAAGCGGTCACAGGAGTGAAACCGAAATAATGTTCAGTCACTCTGTATCAAACTGATCAAAGAAAGGGTGGGGGAACCATCCCTATCGTAGGTCAACATGTTTTGCATCCTGGTGGTCCATACGGATCCAGTGATGCTTCATCAGGACCAATAAACAGCTATGAGTATCTCCTAAATAGAAAAAAGGGGAGGTCTGGAAATATATTCAGAGATTATCATAAAGATATCCAGTCACTCACATCAAAAAAAGGAAGGACATTTTTCTTAACCGTCGCCCAACCCAATTAGGGAAAAGCGCTTCATAGGGTCACACAGACCTTTGGTCGAGCGCAAAAAGAATTTGTTTTTGTTGCCGCCGTTGCAGGTACATCTACCCGGGTCCGTGTTCCCTGGAAAGTCAAACAAGGATTGTACTTACATACAGAAGACTAGCCCTTGTTGGTCGAGCTGGAGACACAGTAACAATTCCTGGAATACAGCCATAGCACACTGTCACTGTTGGGCACTAATGACTACATGCAACACTAGACAAAGGGTGGGGGCTGGATTAGCCTCCTGGAAACCAGGTGCCAGAACAAATGCAAAGTGAAACACTTCTAGACAGGTGAGGACTGATAGTGCACTTACCAGACACAATACCCGAAGAGGAAACAGAAAGCAAGGGAACCAACTAGGAGGCAAAGCCAGGCACAGGGAACATGTTCTGGTTGACACAAATGTTGGAACAGGTCTGGGTAACGGAAAGCAGGCTCTGGCAGAAACAACCAAGAACAAGGCAGAGAAACAGGGAGCAGAGTCTGACTGCAACAAGCAGGAACAGCAACGGGTAAACAGAGAGCAGTTTCAGGCGTAATCAGAACTGTAACACAATCCAAAAAGGGATCTGGAACACAAATGAATTGTACTCCAATGCACAACGAGGAGCTTTAGGGAATGGCAGCTTCTAAGCAGTTTCAGGCAGCTGCAAGGCCAGGGCAGAGTCACGTGGCTGGGCTGCACAAGAGAGCTCACAGGTGTGTGCAGCTTCAGTCTCTCACAACTAGACTTTTCCCATAGGAAGCAATGGACAGAAGATAACAGGTCGTACCGACTATCAGGCAGTGCAATATGGGACCTTAAGTCTATGCAGGCTAATGTAGTTCTTCTATAGCATGCCATATGGAGAAGGGAAGCAAACAGGAGTCAGAATGGGAGTCTGTGTGAGTGTTAATGATGATTCCCAGGGTACAGATAGTCCATTTACAGCGCCCCCTAGAGATGGGAGGGCAGAGACTTAACACATGGAAGTGGCAGCAATTATTTCCAGGGATGGACTGCGCATGACATGTGTTGTGAACATTGCTTGTCATACCTGGGACATTCATGCTATCAATTTCTTTAGAAATTATGCACCTCTTGTCACACAAGCTCCTTGAAGAGACAGCAAATTGTCAGGGGGCTGTTCTTACATTCCTGTTACCACTGATATTTCGCACCCACTGCCTCATGTATGAGGCGCTTAGTTACCTTATGATTGCAGATGTCATAGTTGTGTGTCATGTACTACTGTAGACCAGGTTGACAACGTGGATGTGTGTCATATGCTGTGGTCCTATGATTTTGTCCTTCATATGTGAAAATAAAAAGATGATTTTTTTATATGTGTGTGATGTTTGCTGTATACTCATACCCATCACATGTAATGTTGCATCAGAAATAGTCAGACTTGTCTTTATGAAATGCTCCTTGAGGTAATACTCACATTCCTAAAGAACATGTGTCAAAGCCCAGCTCACCTGAGTCTTTGTTCAGTTCTGATGAGGTTGAAGACAATCCGACCCCACCCTGAAACTGCTTGTTCCAGCACACTAGTTTTTAAAACAGTGCACTAAGAACAGAAGCTAAAGGGAAGGGGGGAAGTGGATAAAATAAAATAAAGAGACAACAGAGTTCTTGCGTTTCCACTGTTGAAGTGCTGCACAAATCTGCGGCCCTCTCTGACATCTGTAGAAACTGGTGCCTAATGAAACATAAACAAAGAACAGATAAGTACATCCTATTCCTAACTGGGTTCCTGACTATCCCTTTATTTATTAGAAATTTTCTTCTAAAAGTACCTCTTGGATCCTGGTCTCTAGTTTCCAGGTTTGGAATGTGTTACTGCTCTGGGATGTGCTTTCTATTACTCTAAAGCTTCTAAAACATTAAACAAATACCGTTATCAGAATTATCAATATCAAACATTCATCTTAATATAACTAAAGCCTAAATTGCCAATAGCAGACTCACTTTTCCCATATTTCCAGAATCTTTTATAAAACAAATACTGTACTTTTACGTCAAAATACAGCATGTAATTCGTGCAAGTCCTTGATTTACTGTTTGCCTTGCTGTTAATGGTTTCTACGGTTCGATTCTTAAAAGTTCCATAAAAAAAATGTTTGCTTCACAAAGTTCCGCAAAGTATTCTTGTAACAAAGAGTTTGAATCACAATGTTCGTGGAAGGTATCTTGTTTCAAATTGTCTATACACGAATCCAGAAATTGTTGTCAAAGTTCTTTCAGGTAATAAAAGTTTTGCACTTACTTGTTGCTGGCAAGAGATACTGATCAGTCTAACCTTGTCTTCTTTCTCTTTTGCAGGTTGCTTGTAGGAGAGAGGCTGAGGCAAGGAGGAACCGGAAACCGGAAGAAGGAAGAGCCAGCAACTGCGCCCATTGAAGCCAATGAAAGTCTGTAGAAAGCAGGAGTGCCAGCGCCGAGGGATCTGTCCTCAGGTAAGCGGGAGGTAGACAAGCACAAGCACTGGGTGAGGCTCGGGGGCTGCCTTTTATAGACAGGGCTGGGTGTGGTCCTCACATGCTGCACATGTTCTTGAAAGGTGTGCAGAGCTGGGTGTGGTTTGAAGAGCTGGGTGTGGTCCTCACATGCTGCACATGTTCTTGAAAGGTGTGCAGAGTTTCAGTTATTATGCAAATGAGTTAAATTAACACATGGCCTAGAGAGGAGTGTTTTAAAGAAGCCTTGGTAAAAGCAAGGCCCAATGTGTAAACAAAACAGCACATTAAACAACATACACAGAAGCCTAGGGGGGGGGGGGGAAGGTGAGATAACAAGAAAGGCTTTCAATAGTAAGTTTAAAAGGGAGCTATTACAGAACCCACTAGTGCAGTGAGAGGGGACATGCTCTTTGCTGTGCACAAACCCTAACAGTTGCCCCCCTCAAAGGCCCTCCTACAGGACGGGGTTTTCCTGGATTTTTTAAATAAAACCGTCTAATCAGCTGTGGGGCATGTACATATGATGCTGGTTCCCATGAATTCTCAGATTCATCATATCCTTTCCATTCTACTAAATAAAACAGACGTCCACTAATTCTTTTTGAGTCTTTTATGCTTTTCACTTCATATTCTAGATTTCCCTTAATTGGTATGGGTGGAGGTGGTGGTTCAGGTCGGGTTTTTGGATTGTACGGCTTAAGCAAGGACACTTGAAATGTAGTATGTACTGGATATTCTTTTGGTAAATCTAATTTTACTGTTACCGGGTTTACTATGGCAGTTATACTAAAGGGTCCAATGAAACGTGGTTGCAGCTTTCGGGATCCCTCTATGTTTAGGTTCTTTGTGGAGAGCCATACCTTGTCACCGATTTTATACATTGGGGCCTCAGATCTGTGTTTGTCTGCTTGTCTTTTCATGCTTTCCTTGTACTTTAATAAATGTTTCCTGGCTTTGTCTTGTATGTCACCTAACCTTGTTAGTCTATCCGTTACTGTAGGTAACAGAGAATCTTCTAACAAAATGGGTATAGCTCTTGGATGATACCCCTGCAAGAAATAGAATGGTGAGCAAAGTAGAGCTGAATGCTCAGTATTATTATAAACAAACTCCGCTACAGGGAGAGCTTCCAACCATTCACTAGAATAATCAGCCAATAAACAATGTAGCGTTTGAAGTAAGGTTTGGTTCAGTCGTTCAGTCTGTCCATCTGTCTCTGGGTGGAAAGCAGTGGAAAATGCCACATCTATTTTCAGTTTTTTACATAATTTTTTCCAAAATTTAGAGTTGAACTGGCTCCCTCGGTCTGACACCACTTTGCTTGGCAAACCATGTAAACGCACAATTTCCCTTATAAAAATATCGGCAAATTCTGCCGCTGTGGGTAATTTCCGTAATGGTACAAAATGTGCCATTTTAGATAAAAAATCCACTATAACCAACACTGTTGTGAAAGATTTTACAGGTGGTAAACCTACAATAAAGTCTACGCTCACAGTGTGCCAAGGTTGCTTGGGTGTTGGCATTGGTATTAACAAACCGTCAGGGGCCTTATGAGAAGATTTATGTCTTGCACAAATTGGACAGGTAGTGACAAATTGCTTAATGTCCTTTCTTATAGTGTCCCACCAAAAGTGTTTTTGCACATTTTCCAGGGTTTTTACCCAACCAGGATGACCTGCCAACGGTGAGGCGTGATGCCAATTTATCACCTGTGTTTGTAATTCAGAGGTGGGCACTAACAGCATGTTGTCGTGATACAATAAACCTCGTTGTATTGTGTTATGGGAATCCTTTAACCAATCCTGAGGTGCTATTTGCATGTGTGCATTATATAGATCCGTGATGAAATCCTTCTGTTGTACTGGTGCCAAAAACTTTTGGGGAGGAATAATGGGTTCTCCTATTTTATCTTGTTTCATGTCTGAAGTATGTCCGTATCTAGATAACACATCAGATTGAATTTGTTGTGCACCTGGTCTATAGGTTATTACAAAGTCAAATGTGCTAAAAAAATTTAACCAGCACATCTGACGTGGTGTTAGTGCTTTAAGTGATCCAAAAAACTGTAGGTTCCTATGGTCAGAAAAGATTGTAACAGGGTACTTGTCTACCATTAAATGGTGCCTCCATTCTGAAAAGGCTACTTTGATAGCTAGTAGTTCCCTTTCAGCCACAGTGTAATTTTGTTCAGCTGGTAATAACTTTTTGGAATAGAAGGCTATAGGATGTAACTGGCCATCTACTGCATCTCGTTGAGAGAGAACTCCTCCTAAAGCTACTTGTGAAGCATCCGCTTCAACAAAAAAAGGCAAGTCAGGATCAGGATGTTTCAGAATTGGGGCTGAAGTGAACTTTTGTTTTAGGAGTTGAAAGGCGTGTGCCGCCTCATCAGTCCAAAGAAATCGTTGCCCTTTCCGCAACAAGGTAGTTATTGGGGCCGCAATGTCTGCAAAATGTGCAATAAACCTCCTATAAAAATTGGCGAAACCCAGAAATTTCTGAATATCTTTTACAGAGGATGGTTCTGGCCAATCAGCAATAGCACTGATTTTCTTTACATCCATAGTTATTCCTTGAGGTGACAGGCAGTATCCTAAAAAGTCCACCTTGCTGACATTAAAAGTACACTTTTCTAACTTAGCAAAAAGATGATTTTCTTTTAACTTTGATAATACTGCACGAACATGTTGGGTATGTTCTTCTGAGTTCTTAGAGTAAATGAGGATGTCGTCTATGTATACTATGACACAAACGTCCAGGAATTCGTGTAGGACCTCATTTATAAAGAACTGAAAGGCCGCAGGGGCATTACATAACCCAAAGGGCATTACCGTGTACTCAAATAAACCAAACTTTGTCTTGAAAGCTGTCTTCCACTCATCCCCCTCTTTTACTCGGACCAGGTGGTAAGCTCCCCGCAGATCTAGTTTAGTGTATACAGTAGAATGTCTTAATTGATCCAACAACACAGGTATTAGAGGAAGAGGATATTTATTCTTTATTGCAGCCTTATTTAGTCCTCTATAATCGATACACGCGCGCAGGGATTTATCCGGCTTCGGGATAAAAAAGAGTGGAGATGACACCAGAGATGTGGAATGACGGATGAACCCAGACTGTAGTAGGTCATCTAGGTAGGTTCTTAAGTATTTGGTTTCTTCGTCAGTCAAAGCATATACTCTGTTATTAGGTAAAGGGGCCCCTGGGATAAGATCTATACGACAGTCATAAGAACTATGTGGGGGCAGCACACTAGCCTTTACTGGATCAAAGACGTCTTTAAAGTCAGAATATTCAGGAGGGAGACTTGGTTCATCTTGTATAACACTAGCACAGTGTAATACTGTGCTCTGTTCTGTACCTGCTTCTTGATAGCAATTGGTTCTACAGAAAGAGGAATCCAAAGTAACATTTCTATTCACCCAATTAATTTTTGGGTTATGAGTTGTTAACCAGGGTACCCCGAGAATCAAACCAAAATTAGGAGTATCTATCAGATCAAAGCTAATCACCTTTGTGTGCCCGTTCTGACAGACCATAACAAGTGGACTTGTTTGTTTTGTGATTAATCCAGAGGTCAATTCTGACCCATCCACTGCACATACTGCTTCTGGACAAGGCTTTAGGCACATAGGAAGTCCTAAGTTTTCAGCTAACTTATTATCCACAAAATTTCCTGTCGCGCCTGAGTCCAGTAGGACAGGGAGAGAATGCCTCACTTGGGTAGTAACAATTAAAACAACCTGAATTATGAAATGTCTAGGTATGTGCGGTACCATGAAGGCTGCAGCATTAGAGGTTTGATTAAGATGTTTTCTCGAACAAGTAACCTCTCCCCTTGTCGAGCTTAATCGTTTCCCGATTCAGTTGAGGAGGTGGAGGAAACAGCACCCTTTCGTGGATTTTTAGGCTTTACTGGACATTCTCTGGCAAAGTGACCTGCCCTTCCACAATATAAACATAATTGAAGTTTTCTCCTTCTTTCTTTTTCCTCTGATGTGAGTGAACCTCTGAGTGTCCCTATCTGCATAGGCTCAGGTTCAGGGAGTTCATTATCTGGGTCTTTCTTCTCGTGTCTAATAAAAGTTAACCGTGATTCCAGTTTGTATTTATCTCCCTTTCTTTCTCCTAGTCTATGTTCTAATTTCACAACTAAATCTACAAAGTCCGAATAGTCTTCTGGCAAATCAATGATATGAGCCAGCGCGTCTTTTAACTCGTCTCTCAAACCTTTATAGAAAAGGGAGACACGCTTTTCTTCTGGCCAGTGTGTCTCGGTGAGTAAACGATTAAAACTAGTGAGATAGGTCAATAAATCCTTGTTACCTTGTTTAAGATTTAAAAGCTCATTATCACTTGCCTGCATGAAAGTGTGTTTTGCAAAAAGGCTGGTCATGGTACGTTTAAATTGATTCCAATTATGGAGGATGGGATCATCTCTCTCCACGAAAGGAATTGACCAATTGGATGCTGTGCCACCCAAATAAGACAAGACGAATGCCACTTTTGTAGCATCAGTTGGGAACTGTTGTGGCTTACAAACGAAGTGTAATTGACATTGATTGATAAAAACATGGAATTTGTTACTATCTCCATGAAAACGTTCAGGTGCTGCTAAGGGCACAGCATTAGGAACATTAACAGTGACCTCAACTGGGGGAGGCAAAGTTGTATGTTTTGATGGCGCCCCTGTCTCTGAGGAGGTTTTAAACAAAGGCGTAAAAGCTGTGTTCCACTGAGATACCCTAAATTTATACCTGCTTAAATCCTGTTTTAAAGAGGTATTCTCCATCTTTAATCTCTCTATTTCCTCTTGCATATGTTGCAAGATGCCAGACACTGATTCATTATGAGCCAAGTCCTCATTTAGGGCCTGCGCCATATCCGTGACGTCAATGCCCTCTATTTCTTCCCCGATATTCATCGTCCACCAGAACTGAATTTTTTAATTTTTTTATTTAAGGCTTGTGCTTCTGTCAAAGCCCAGCTCACCTGAGTCCTTGTTCAGTTCTGATGGAGGTTGAAGACAATCCGACCCCACCCTGAAACTGCTTGTTCCAGCACACTAGTTTTTAAAACAGTGCACTAAGAACAGAAGCTCAAGGGAAGGGGGGAAGTGGATAAAATAAAATAAAGAGACAACAGCGTTCTTGCGTTTCCACTGTTGAAGTGCTGCAAAAATCTGCGGCCCTCTCTGACTTCTGTAGAAACTGGTGCCTAATTAAACATAAACAAAGAACAGATAAGTACATCCTATTCCTAACTGGGTTCCTGACTATCCCTTTATTTATTAGAAATTTTCTTCTAAAAGTACCTCTTGGATCCTGGTCTCTAGTTTCCAGGTTTGGAATGTGTTACTGCTCTGGGATGTGCTTTCTATTACTCTAAAGCTTCTAAAACATTAAACAAATACCGATATCAGAATTATCAATATCAAACATTCATCTTAATATAACTAAAGCCTAAATTGCCAATAGCAGACTCACTTTTCCCATATTTCCAGAATCTTTTATAAAACAAATACTGTACTTTTACGTCAAAATACAGCATGTAATTTGTGCAAGTCCTTGATTTACTGTTTGCCTTGCTGTTAATGGTTTCTACGGTTCGATTCTTAAAAGTTCCATAAAAAAAATGTTTGCTTCACAAAGTTCCGCAAAGTATTCTTGTAACAAAGAGTTTGAATCACAATGTTCGTGGAAGGTATCTTGTTTCAAATTGTCTATACACGAATCCAGAAATTGTTGTCAAAGTTCTTTCAGGTAATAAAAGTTTTGCACTTACTTGTTGCTGGCAAGAGATACTGATCAGTCTAACCTTGTCTTCTTTCTCTTTTGCAGGTTGCTTGTAGGAGAGAGGCTGAGGCAAGGAGGAACCGGAAACCGGAAGAAGGAAGAGCCAGCAACTGCGCCCATTGAAGCCAATGAAAGTCTGTAGAAAGCAGGAGTGCCAGCGCCGAGGGATCTGTCCTCAGGTAAGCGGGAGGTAGACGAGCACAAGCACTGGCTGAGGCTCGGGGGCTGCCTTTTATAGACAGGGCTGGGTGTGGTCCTCACATGCTGCACATGTTCTTGAAAGGTGTGCAGAGCTGGGTGTGGTTTGAAGAGATGGGTGTGGTCCTCACATGCTGCACATGTTCTTGAAAGGTGTGCAGAGTTTCAGTTATTATGAAAATGAGTTAAATTAACACATGGCCTAGAGAGGAGTGTTTTAAAGAAGCCTTGGTTAAAGCAAGGCCCAATGTGTAAACAAAACAGCACATTAAACAACATACACAGAAGCCTAGGGGGGGGGAAGGTGACATAACAAGAAAGGCTTTCAATAGTAAGTTTAAAAGGGAGCTATTACAGAACCCACTAGTGCAGTGAGAGGGGACATGCTCTTTGCTGTGCACAAAACCTAACAACATGTGATGGAGAATTAAGTAACCAGAGCAGTGATAAAGTGAGGTGTTTAATTATATATCCTAACAAGGTGTTTAGAGTGACTATTGATTAAAAAAGTTTTGAACACTCTGCTGCCTTCGGCACATTCCTGCAGCTGTGTTTAGATGTACCCCTTCATTTTCCCTGGCACCATCCTCCTCCTCCTCCTCCTCAGGCTGTTCTTCCTTGGGTTCATATAGGGGGATGTTTCTCCACACAAAAATGTTGTGCAGGATGTCACAAGTCAATATGATCTTGCAGACCATTTCTGGGGCATATAGGAGGCTGCCTCCTGTGATGTCCAGGCACCTGAATCTGGACTTCAGGATTCCAAAGGTCCTTTCTACAATGGTGCGTGTCCTGCCATGTGCCTTATTATAGGCACACTCTGCTGCTGTGCTTGGGTTGGGGAATGGGGTCATGATCCATAGCTGGATACCGTAACCCTGATCAGCTTAAAAATAAAATAGGAGTAAGTATTTTGTTAGTGCTTGCACCAGGTATGTCATGTAGCATGGCAGTTGATATCTTGTGTTGTCTGTGACTCATATGTGTTTGTGGTATTGTGTGAGATCCTGGGATTCTGTGAGGTTTTTTCTGCAGTGGGTTGCTTGACTTGTGTTTGGCTCATTGACCTGGTATCTATGATTTTGTTTCCAAACTGCTGGTCAGCATGTATGTACCATGCGTTGTGTAGTGAGCAACTTGTCTTAGTGTGCTTTCACTGGAGGGGACATGATACCTCCACACATACAATAGATTCCGATGTGGTGGTAACACAGTTGCACTACATGGCATGGACATCCCATCCAATTAGACATATGTCATTGCAGGTAAAATGCAACAGTGAAACCCTTTGATTAGGCTTGGTGACAATGCACAACACATCTCCCTAAGTTGGCAGGAGTGAGGTGTTCAGTATTGACAGTACACAATTGTCCCATGTGTGACTTTGTTCTATGCAGACCTTTGTAGTTCCCTCTGTTAGTAGCTTATGTGCAACCGTGCACCTACACTTCCAAACTTTCTCCAGGTAACCTGGCTAACTGCCTTGTGAAAGTGGATGAATCTGTGCAGGAAAGGTCATCTCCCTGTACATCTGTTATTTTGATTGACAATTGGCTCTTTCAGTGTGTGCATCAGTGTGCAGTTTGCATTAGTGGCACATCAATATGTGTTCATAGCACAGTACACTTCCTTATTGCTACCTGGCAACAGCACCCCAGGGGTAATGTATGATGTTGAGACTTCCTCAGTATTTCCGTCTCACCTACATGTGAGTCTGCATCATCATGCTATGTGTCTCATGGTGTTTGACCTGCAGCCACACACATTACACACCCCTTCCACAGTATATTTTGCTTGGAAGGGGCGTGGGATTGACTATGTGGCCTAATGTAATGGTAAATGGTTCATCTTCCAAGTAGTACTTCCAGTGCATAAGTACATGTCCTGCCTTTTGCCTACACAGCACCCTGTCCTAGGGGTTACCCAGGGCACACCTTAGGGGTGACTTATATGTAGAAAAAGGGGAGCTTTAGGCTTGGCAAGTACTTTGAAATGCCAAGTAGAATTGGCAGTGAAACTGCACACACAGGCCTTGCAATGGCAGGCCTGAGACAAGGGCTACTTAAGTGGGTAGCACAACCAGTGCTGCAGGCCCACTCGAAGCATTTAATCTACAGGCCCTGGTCACACATAGTGCACTTTATTAGGGACTTATAGTAAATTAAATAATCCAGTTCGGTATGGTCCAATGTTACCATGTTTAAAGGGAGAGAGCATGTGCACTTTAGCACTGGTTAGCAGTGGTAAAGTGTGCAGTCTTAAAACCAGCAAAAACAGTATCTAAAAACTGGAGGGGTGCAGGCAAAACGTTAGGGGTGACCACCCTAAGGCTGTCAGGTCTAACATGTGTCCCCCCCAGCTGAAAGTGGAGAGCTACCAAACCTCCTGGGAGCTCTCATCGCTAAGGCGGAAGTATCTGGAGAGACCATCATTGTGGGCGTGGTCAATCCCCATGCGATGCTCTAGCATAAAGTCCATCCCCTGTAGGTATATGGACCACCTCAAGAGTTTAGGATTCTCACCCCTTATCTGCATGAGCCATCTGAGGGGCCTGTGGTCTGTCTGAACCCGGAAGTGAGTTCCAAATAGATATGGTCTCAGCTTCTTCAGTGTCCTGACCACAGCAAATGCTTCTCTTTCAATAGCATTCCACCTCTATTCCCCTGGTAATAGTCTTCTGCTAGTAAAGACTACTGGTTGGTCTAGGCCCTCCTCATTTAACTGTGCTAGAACAGCCCCTATTTCATGCTCTGAATCGTCTGTCTGCACAATAAATTCCAAGGAGTAGTCAGGGGCCTTGAGCACGGGGGCCGTGCATATGGCTTACTTAAGGGAGTCAAAGGCTTTCTGACATGCCCATGTCTAATTCACCATCCTAGGTTGCTTTTTTGAGGTAAGTTCTGTCAAGGGTGTGACAATGGATCCATAGCCCAATGGATCCATAGCCCTTGACAAACCTAGGTAGTATCCAGTGAAGCCTAAGAAGGGTCTCACTTCGGTCTGTGTTCTAGGTGGTTTCCAGGCCTTGATAGTTTCAATCTTGGCCTGGAGTGGCTGCACCTTGCCACCACCTATTATGTGTCCCACATACACCACAGACCCCTGCCCAATCTGGCACTTATTAGCCTTGATGGTCAGGCCTGCCTGTTGCAGAGCCTTAGGCACCTCCTTGAGGTGGAGCAGGTGTCCCTCTCAGCTGGAACTATAGACAGCTATGTCGTCCAGGTAGGCTGCACAGAAGGCATCCTTGCCAGCTGGGACCCCGTTGACAAACAGTTGGAAGGTAGAGGAGGCATTTTTCAACCCAAAGGGCATCACCCGGAACTGGTAATGGCCATCAGGTGTGGAAAATGCAGATCTCTCTTTAGCCCCCTCAGTCAAGGCAATCTGCCAGTACCCTGATGTGAGATCAAAAGTACTGAGAAATTTGGCAGCGCCTAGCTTCTCAACGAGATCATCAGCTCGGGGGATGGGATGAGCATCAGTCCGTGTGACTGAGTTGAGACCCCGGTAGGCCACATAGAACCAGAGTTCTGGCTTGGCACCAGGTGCAGCAGCCTTAGGAACTAACACCACAGGGCTGGCCCACGGACTGCTGGACTTCTTAATAACCCCTTGGGCCAACATCTTGGAGACCTCCTCCTTGATGCTGGCCTTCACCTTATCTGACAACCTGTACATTGTTTCTTTACAGGGGAACTGTCTCCAGTGTCAATGTCATGGACACACAAGTGGGTGAGTCCAGGAGTAAGGGAAAACAGGGAAGAGAACTGCTCTAACAACGCAGAGCAGTCTCCTCTCTGATTCAGAGTCAGGGAGTCAGAGAGATTAACACCCTCCACTGACCCATCACATTCTTTGGCAGCGAAGAGGTTGGGGAGAGGTTGACTCTCCTCTTCCATGCCCTCATCTGTTACAAGGAGTATACTGAGCTCAGACTTCTCAAAATGAGGCTTGAGTCGGTTATGGTGGAGAACCCTTAGGGGGTGTCTAGGGGTCTTGAGGTCCACTAGGTAAGTGGCCTCCCCTTCCGCTCCTTGATTTCAAATGGGCCGGGCCAGCGGTCCTAGAGACCTCTAGGCTCTACTGGCTCCATTACCCAAACCTTGTCTCCAGATGAGAACTCAACCAGAGTGGCCTTCCGCTCATACCACTCCTTCATCACCTGTTGACTGGCCACAAGGTTACTCTTGGCCTGCTTTCAAAAGCGTTGGGTTTGGTTGCGAGGGCCAGCATGTAGCTGACCACATCCTGGGGAGGTGTCTTTGGAGCTTTCTCCCAGCCCTCTTTAACTCAGCTTAGTGGTCCCCTGACCTTGCTGTGTCTTGGTGTTGCTCGTGTCTGGATTGTGTTTATTGTATCTCGTGGTGTCTCTCTAGTGTCTTTTTATGAATTATATTTGTATACTGTATCTGTTTAAGTGCTTTTGTGTAGTTTAGTGTTTTTTGGATTGTATTTGTACTGTCAGGTGTCTGATTGCGGGGTTAGATTAGTTGAGTTAGTTGAGGTTTGTATTTTGGGTTGTAAGTTTCCTTTTTTCAGATTTCTTTTCCTTCCTTTTTCCCTTTTTCTGTTTAAATTGTTGTGCACTAACATGTCGGGAAGGGCGAGGCTGACCTGCATGGGTGAGGAGGAGCTTGGGACCTTTGTGTGGCTAGTGTGTCACTTTCTGCCGATGATGCTGGGGTTGGGTGGACATGTGATACAGGGGTATCACACAGAGGCAAGGCAGCTGCATTGGGGCAAGGTGCTCTACTATCTCAAATGTGTCTTAAACACAAAAAGGAATGAGCACCAGCTGAAGCATTGCTGGGCTGACTTTGTGGCCAGAGAACAGGACCTGCTTGACCACCTGGGTGTGGTGATTGTGGTGATCAGTGGCCCTGTTGGCGAGTATGACATTGACAAATGTGTACAGTAGAATGCTCCTGAGTGACAGTAGCAGATGTCTTCATGTGCTGCGTGCAATGCTTATGGCCATGTTGAATGCAAGTAGAACAAACTGTTGGTATAAAATATTTGAGTCATAATATTGGTTTTTGAAATTCTTTCTGCTTACCCCTGCTGAAATAAGGCTGCATTTATACAAAAAAATAAATCCCTATTTGAAAGCAGTCACAGACATGGTGGTCTGCTGAGCCCAGCAGGCCAGCATCACTGTGAGTGCCGCCATTCCCAAGGGGTTTGCAAAATGAGACCTACCTTATCAAAATTCATGAGGTAGGTCATATGCTACCACATTTGCAAATTGCAAACAGTGTCATTGACAGTGTCTTACCTCAGATCATAATTCTTACAAATTGATAGTTGCTAAGTCTCACAATGTGTGACTCACAAAACCTGATTTTTGTACATGTGGCACTAAGTAACACATTTCAGGTGCAGTGACAACACCTGTGCCCATGCATTCTGTCAATGATGATCAGCTAAGACACAGTCAGAATACCACATTTCACTGTATTGGGACAACAAATTGGGTTATCCATGTTCAGCGCTACATTGTCATCATTACACATGATCCCTGTCATAATGTTGGCAAAGGGGGCATACATGGCTTAGAGGACACTACCAACAGGGCATTTGTTACCCATATACAACTGTGCCACATCTGTTATGGACCACTGAATGCAAGATAATTACTGACTGAAAATTGACCCACATGTTAATCACACAGTTACTCATTGTTCCTTGATGAACAAGCCACAATACCTGAGTCACTGTATTGCAGTGCACCAGAGAAATGCCAATGAAATTGTCACCCAATTACAAATCATGTCATGGAGTACCATCTGAAATGGATTAGCCACAAATGTTTGTAGTCGGGTTTAGCACCACATGGCTGTTAGGCCCAATGCATATGTGCATATGTGTGTCTATCACTCAATGGAGTCTCAGTGTCAATGCAAGTTTGCAGTGGTATGTCTATTGGAGTGTCTACATGCAGGATCAGCAGCTCACTCATATAAAATGTTACTGTTAGAAATGGGGTTTTTGGTTGGCAGTCAGGTTACCCTATGTCCAAGCAAGAATCCTCACTCTAGTCAGGGTAAGTCACACACAATCCAAAATTATCCTGTGCCCACCCTCTGGTAGCTTGGCAGGAGCAGTCAGGCTTAATTTAGAAGGCAATGTGTAAAGTATTTGTGCAATAATTCATACAATAACACAATATAGCACCACAAAAATACACCACACAGTGTTTAGAAAAATATATAATATTTATCAGGATAATTGTAGGTCAAAACGAATAAAGATGCAATGTGAAATTGTAGAGATATCACTGAAAAGTGATATAAAGTGTCTTAAGTCTTTAAAAAGCAAACAAAGTCTCTTTCAAGCACAAAGTACCTGGTTTAAAGTGGAAAATCTCCGCAAAGGGCAGCAGAAGAAGAGATACGTGGAAAAATGCTGTGTGCGTCGATTTCTCCCCTGCACACACGGACTTGCGTCGTTATTTTTCACGCGGGGAAGTCATGCGTCGTTTTCCAGCGCGCAGACAGTCTCTTTCTGTGGGTCACGGGATTACCAGATGTCCTGGGGTCTGTGCGTGGATTCTTTGGCTTGTTTTCCGGCTGCGCGTCATTCCAGGAGGCTGTGCGTGGAATTCGCGGTCTCACAGCAGGCGTCACGTCGATTTCCCCTCTGGTAGTCGGGTGGTGTTGTCCTTGCGAGGCCGTGCATCGAAGTTCTGGTCGCCCCGAAGGTGTTGCGTCGATCAGCGTTGGTGTGCGGTGATTTTCAAAATTTTCCACGCACGAAGAGTACAAATGAAAAAGAGAAGTCTTTTTGGTCCTGAGACTTCAGGGAACAGGAGGCAAGCTCTATCCAAGCCCTTGGAGAGCACTTTTACAGCCAGACAAGAGTTCAGCAAGGCAGCAGGGCAACAGCAAGGCAGCAGTCCTTTGTAGAAAGCAGTCAGGTGAGTCCTTTAGGCAGCCAGGCAGTTCTTCTTGGCAGGATGCAGTTTCTGGTTCAGGTTTCTTCTCCAGCAAGTGTCTGAAGTGGTAGGACAGAGGCCCTGTTTTATACCCAAATGTGCCTTTGAAGTGGGGGAGACTTCAAAGAGTGGTTTAGAAGTGCACCAGGTCCCCTTTCAGTTCAAACCTGTCTGCCAGGGTCCCAGTAGGGGGTGTGGCAGACCTTTGTGTCAGAGCAGCCCAGGAAGACCCATTCAAAATGCAGATGTATGCAAGTGAGGCTGAGTACCCTGTGTTTGTGGTGTGTCTGAGTGAATGCACAAGGAGCTGTCAACTAAACCTAGCCAGACGTGGACTGTAAGGCACAGAAAGATTTAAGTGCAGAGAAATGCTCACTTTCTAAAAGTGGCATTTTTAAATAGTAATATTAAATCCAACTTCACCAGTCAGCAGGATTTTGTATTACCATTCTGGCCATACTAAATATGACCTTCCTACTCCCGTCCGATCAGCAGCTGCCACTTCAACAATGTATGAGGGCAGCCCCAATGTTAGCCTATGAAGGGAGCCGGCCTCACAGTAGTGTAAAAACTAATTTAGGAGTTTTACACTACCAGGACATGTAAACTACACAGGTACATGTCCTGCCTTTTACCCACACACCACCCTGCTCTAGGGGCTACCTAGGGCACATACTAGAGGTGACTTATGTGTAGAAAAAGGGGAGTTTTAGGCTTGGCAAGTACTTTTAAATGTGAAGTCGAAGTGGCAGTGAAACTGCACACACAGGCCTTGCCCTGGCAGGCCTGGGACAAGGTAAGGGGCTACTTGAGTGGGTGGCACAACCAGTGCTGCAGGCCCACTAGTAGCATTTAATCGACAGGCCCTAGACACATACAGTTCACATTACTAGGGACTTATAAGTATATTAAATAGTCCAATTGGGTATGATCAAAAGTTACCATGTTTAAAGGGAGAGAGCATATGCACTTTAGCACTGGTTAGCAGTGGTAAAGTGTGCAGAGTCTAAAAGCCAGAAAAACAGAGTCCAAAAAGTGGAGGGAGACAGGCAAAAAGTTAGGGGTGACCACCCTAAGGCATGTCAGGTCTAACATGTGTTCCCCCCAGCTGAAAGTGGGGAGAGCTACCCGACCTCCTGGGAGCTCTCATCGCTAAGGCGGAAGTATCTGGAGAGACCATCAGCATTGGCTTGGTCAACCCCTGGGCGATGCTCCACCGTAAAAACCATCCCCTGTAGGGAAATGGACCACCTTAAGAGTTTTGGATTCTCACACCTCATCTGCATGAGCCATCTGAGGGGCCTGTGGTCTGTCTGAACCCGGAAGTGAGTCCCAAACAGGTAGGGTCTTAGCTCCTTCAGTGCCCAGACCACAGCAAATGCTTCTCTCTCAATAGCACTCCACCTTTGTTCCTGTGGTAATAGTCTTCTGCTAATAAAGACTACTGGTTGGTCTGAGCCCTCCTCATTTAGCTGTGCTAGAACAGCCCCTATGCCATGCTCTGAAGCGTCTGTCTGCACATTAAATTCCTGGGAGTAGTCAGGGGCCTTGAGCACGGGCCGTGCACATGGCTTCCTTCAGAGAATCAAAGGCTTTCTGACAAGCCTCTGTCCAATTCACCAACCTAGGTTGTTTCTTGGAAGCGAGTTCTGTCAAGGGGGACACAATGGTACCATAGCCCTTGACAGATCTGCGGTAGTATCCAGTGAGGCCCAAAAAGGCTCTCACCTCAGTCTGTGTTCTAGGTGGTTGCCAGGCCTTGATAGTTTCAATCTTGGCCTGGAGTGGCTGCACCTTGCCACCACCTACTAGGTGTCCAAAGTACACCACGGAACCCTGCCCAATCTGGCACTTACTAGCCTTGATAGTCAGGTCTGCCTGTTGCAGAGCCTGCAGCACCGCCTTGAGGTGGAGCAGGTGTTCCTCCCAGCTGGAACTGTAGACAGCTATGTCGTCCAGGTAAGCTGCACAGTAGGCATCTTTACCAGCTAGGACCCCGTTAACCAACCATTGGAAGGTAGCGGAGGCATTTTTCAGTCCAAATGGCATCACCCGGAATTGGTAATGGCCATCAGGGGTGGAAAATGCTGATCTTTCTTTAGCCCCTTCAGTCAGGCCGATCTGCCAGTACCCTGAAGTAAGATCGAACGTACTCAGGAACTTGGCAGCACCGAGTCTGTCAACGAGCTCATCAGCTCGGTGGATGGGGTGAGCATCAGTCCGGGTGACTGAGTTGAGACCCCGGTAGTCCACACAGAACCGGAGTTCTGGCTTCGCACCTGGGGCAGTAGCCTTAGGAACCAATACCTCCGGGCTGGCCTAGGGACTACTAGATTTCTCAATAACCCCTAAAGTCAACATCTTGGAGACCTCCTCCTTGATGCTGGCCTTTACCTTATCCGACAATCTGTAAAAAAACAATTCTTCACAGGGGGACTGTCACCTGTGTCAATGTCATGAACAAAGAGGTGGGTCAGTCCAGGAGTAAGGGAGAACGGGGGGGAGAACTGCTCTAACAGCTCATAGCAGTCTCCTCTCTGGGTTAGAGTCAGGGAGTCAGAGAGAATGACACCCCCCACTGACCCATCCCCTTCTTTGACAGAGAAGAGGTCGGGGAGAGGTTCACACTCCTCTTCCATGCCCTCATCTGTGACCAGGAGCATGCTGACCTCAGACCTCTCAAAGTGAGGTTTGAGCGGGTTGTGATGGAGGACCCTTAGGGGGTGCCTAGGGGTCTTGAGGTCCACTAGGTAAGTGGCCTCCCCTTTACGCTCCTTGATCTCAAAGGGGCCAGTCCAGCGGTCCTGGAGAGCCCTGGGGTCTACTGGCTCCAACACCCAAATTTTGTCTCCAGGTGAGAACTCAACCAGAGTGGTCTTCCGGTCATAACACTCCTTCATCACCTCTTGACTGGCCTCGAGGTTACTCTGGGCCTGATTCCAGAAGCGTTGGGTTTGGTTGCGGAGGGCCAGCATGTAGCTGACCACATCCTGGGGAGGTGACTTGGGAGCTTTCTCCCAGCCCTCCTTCACAATGCTTAGGGGTCCCCTGACAGGGTGACCATAGAGAAGCTCAAAGGGGCTGAACCCCACCCCTTTCTGGGGCACCTCTCTGTAAGCAAACAACAGGCAGGGTAAGAGGACGTCCCACTTACGCCTCATGGCCTCGGTCAGGCCACTAATCATGCCTATCAGGGTCTTGTTGAATCTCTCAACAAGCCCATTGGATTGAGGATGGTAAGGGGTGGTAAACCGGTAGGTCACCCCACACTCATCCCACATGGACTTCATGTATGCAGACATGAAGTTTGTGCCCCTGTCAGACACAACCTCCTTAGGGAATCCCACACGGGTAAATATTCCCAACAGGGCTCTGATTAACACCGGTGCAGTCACTGTTCTCAGAGGGATGGACTCTGGATAGAGGGTGGCATGGTCCACCAAAACCAGGATAAACCTGTTGCCCAAGGCAGTTTTGGGGTCCAAGGGACCAACAATGTCGATGCCTACCCTTTCAAAGGGGGTGCCAACGACTGGGAGTGGGAGCAGGGGAGCTTTAAGCCATTTCCCTGTCTTCCCACTAGCCTGGCAGGTGGGGCAAGCTCTGCAGAAGTTATATGAGGCTGTCCTCATTCTGGGCCAATGGAAGTGTGTGTCAAGCCTGTTAAAGGTCTTGTCTTGGCCCAGGTGTCCTGCTAGGGGGATGTCGTGAGCCAGACCCAGTAGGAAGTTCTGGTAACACTGGGGGACCACCAGCACATAGGCTGCCCCAGGACCTGGAATCTTACGCTCAATGTAAAGGAGATAATTCTCCCAGTAAATATGGTGAGTGCCAGAGGCGTCTCTGCTGCTTGGGCTGTGGCTTGTTGCCTCAGACCCTCAAGGGCGGGCATTCTTTCTGCGCCTTGCAGAATTCTGCTCTGGTTGGCCCCCCCTCTACTTGCCAGCCAGCAAGTTCAGGTAGGTTACCCAGGTCAGTTATGTCCTCCCCAGTGGGCTCAGGGGCCTCCTCCTCCTCAGGGGCCTCGAACATTTGAGGCGAGTTTCCCGCGCCTCTTGCCCTTCCTCTTTGCAGCTGTCTGGGCCATTTTTCCAGGCTCCAGACGCCCTTGACTCCCTTCCCGGGCAGCCATGGACCATGTAGTCATGCAGGGGGTGTGGCAGTCCTTTGTGTCAGAGCAGGCCCTCCACCCTCCCAGCCCAGGAAGACCCATTCAAAATGCAGATGTATGCAAGTGAGGCTGAGTACCCTGTGTTTCGGGTGTGTCTGAGTGAATGCACAAGGAGCTGTCAACTAAATCTAGCCAGGCGTGGATTGTAAGGCACAGAAAGATTTAAGTGCAGAGAAATGCTCACTTTCTAAAAGTGGCATTTCTAAAATAGTAATATTAAATCCAACTTCACCAGTCAGCAGGATTTTATATTACCATTCTGGCTATACTAAATATGACCTTCCTACTCCCGTCAGATCAGCAGCTGCCACTTCAACAATGTATGAGGGCAGCCCCAATGTTAGCCTATGACGGGAGCAGGCCTCACAGTAGTGTAAAAACAAATTTAGGAGTTTTACATTACCAGGACATGTAAACTACACAGGTACATGTCCTGCCTTTTACCCACACAGCACCCTGTTCTAGGGGTTACCTAGGGCACATACTAGAGGTGACTTATGTGTAGAAAAAGTGGAGTTTTAGGCCTGGCAAGTACTTTTAAATGTGAAGTCGAAGTGGCAGTGAAACTGCACACACAGGCCTTGCCCTGGCAGGCCTGGGACAAGGTAAGGGGCTACTTGAGTGGGTGGCACAACCAGTGCTGCAGGCCCACTAGTAGCATTTAATCTACAGGCCCTAGGCACATACAGTGCACATTACTAGGGACTTATAAGTATATTAAATAGTCCAATTGGGTATGATCAAAAGTTACCATGTTAAAAGGGAGAGAGCATGTGCACTTTAGCACTGGTTAGCAGTGGTAAAGTGTGCAGAGTCTAAAAGCCAGCAAAACAGAGTCCAAAAAGTGGAGGGAGGCAGGCACAAAAGTTAGGGGTGACCACCCTAAGGCATGTCAGGTCTAACAATTACACTCTGTGATATGTTGTCCACACGGTTGTACAGTGATCAGACATTGAGCATATATTTCCTTTCAATGTCTTACAGGTGGACCAACCTCCTATACCATTGGGTGAAGTGGCTCGATTTGAGTATCCAGACATATCTATTCAGTGTGAAAATGTCTGTCCTGTGTAGTGATTGCAGCTGTTGTGTTGAACTCATTGCAAGATATGATGATCTGGCATGTAATCTGATTTATTACTTGACTGGATGTTGACATAGTGTTCCATTCAAGGGTTAGACATTCACAGGCAGAGCGTCCTATCTTTGGAGTCTTGTGCTGCGCAATATGCAGCAGCATGTGAACAAGGTGAGTAGTAGCAACATGTAGGGTCACATTTGACTTGGAAGTGCTTCAGTGTCAGAATATTGTCACCGAGTCATACCTTCCTTTTCACAAGACAATGATGCATCAGTTTTCCGCACAAAATTGTGCATCCCTGTATTGTAATGTACATGTAGGACGGTATGGGTAACTGCTCCCCAGCATCTGGCCACATAAGTTATACTCCATTTACTTGACACTTATTTGGTATGTGAAAGGCGTGCATGCAGGTCAAGGCCAGACGTATGCTGTCATCAATGTGGGTTATTTTGGAAATGTGTTGGCAGATTAGGTGTTGATGGTTGTCCACAAATGGAAACATGAATGTAGAGGTGATTGACCTATGGATACTTCATTCCTAGGTGGCAGCCCTCCACACATGTGTTCCACTCACTAAATCCATGTACAGGTGGACATGGCTTTGTGGTTGTCCTTCACAGTTGTGATGATGTATTGCATGCCCATCCCCCCTGAAGCACAGGTGAAAAGGAAGAACATATATGTAGGTAGATGTGATGGTCACAGTGTAGATGATAGTCATCGCATTCAAGCATACATGTGTCCCAAACAACACTGACCCCTTATGCTTAGCAAATGTATAACATCCTGCTAATTATAGCTACAAATCACAGGTCTTGAGTGCCTTGAAGTTGACTCAGATGATTAAGATCAGTTGGCCTGGCCCATATGAAGTACTTGTTGCATTTGAATTGTGACACATTGCTCTACATCAATGCATAGATCATTTTATTTGGCACACCTCTTGTTCTTTGCTGTGCTGTTAAATACTTGATGGGTAGGCAGCGTTGCCATTCCATTCATCAGGGAAATTATATCATCTGTACTGTGATTTGGACTGCATGTGCAATTTTTGGGAGAGTGTTAGTTTATCGTCTGTACATGCATCACACAATGATGACACTGATGGTTGCCTGTCTCATTTTTACAGATGCCAACATGAATGCAGTGGAGACCAGGGACTTCCAAAAGTGGCCAGTGAGATACAGACATATCTTGGATGTCAAGTTTGGTTTCCGGAGGATGGCAAGACACTATCGGAAAAAGAGAGCCACAGGAGAATGGTGGGTTTTCAGCCAAGGGGGGGCGGTATTGGCCCCAACAGGAGGAGCCACCACCACAACTGCACCCAGTAGCACAGTGGCCACCATGACATCAGCCCCACCTGCTGCACCCTCAACCTCGGGACCAACAACCACCACACCTGCTGCACCTTCCACTTCAGCACCACCGACCACCACACCTGCAGGAGCAACAACATCTGGTACACAGACCACCACTTCTGCTGCTTTGCACATGGCCGCCATTTCCCAGCTCTAGAGTGACATGCGTAAACTGATGAAAAACCTTGGCAATCTCCAGCGGGACATGGACAAAAATTGCCGGAGACCAAAATCCATCAAGAAAACTCTGAGGAGGGCAAATCTCTAAACTCCTGCCTCCCCTCACCCCTAATTCCATCCCATCCCACCTCATTCCTTATTCAGTTTTTTAGTGGGTTTAGGGGGTTTAGAGGTAGGTTAGAATAGGCTGGTAGTTTAGATAGGATAAGTAGGTGGGGGAGTTTCATATTATTACATGTTAGTTATATATATATACACATTTTTAAAAATACAAAAAAATATATATTTGTTTAGTATTAGTTATTATCTGTTTAGGTTAGAATATGTTGTCCTACATGTGTCTCGTCATATAAGGGGGTGAGGAGCTAATGTTTAGAGTGTGTTGTTAAATATGGGAAGTAAGCTTTGCATAGGGTAGTCAGTGACAGTTGGGGGTAATGTATAGTTAGGATAGATTAGTTTAGTATAGGTGGGTTACATAGTTTTAAGTTCTGTTTTGTACATAGTTATTAAAGATTTAGGTACTTCCTTACTGCATGTGTCATATGCTTGGGGCTCAGGGTCTTTGCATGAGAGTACAGTGCCAATTGTCTGTTGGCCTGTGTATTCTGTCCTGCATCCAGATCCCTTTCTTGACATGTTAATTCCCACTTCCAACTGAGCTGTCACATTGGCAGATACTACAAATCTAAATCACAATGCATCTGCCATCCATTGTACCCATCACTCAACGTGACTATGGTTCCCATCTATTGGACAGGTAGGTGTGGTTTTAAAGATATCATTGTTTGGGTCCTGTGTTGGAATCTTGGGCACTGTGGGATGTCTTCTTACAGCCTGATGTTCATGTGAACACTGCTAAACTGAGTAGTGTCCATTTCAGATGAGGTCAAGTATACAAATTTCAAGCCCATGTGTGTTAATTGTACAGCTGACATTATTGGCCAAACACTATTACAAAGCCATTCCGGCTGTATGTTGTGGGTGAAGCATGTATGTTTTAAAGCAAATGTCACATACACAATTACTTTCTTGTAGGGGATGTGGGCAGCATTGAGTTTCATCTTGTAGATACCTTTGCCCAGAAATAAACTATTATTACACTGCATTTGCCTCATTTGTTTACGCACATGCAGTGCAAACTTACACAAAAAGAAAGATATTTTGTAAGTTTGTGCTGCTGTTGCTTCAAATATGATGCAAATGCTGCACAGAAGATTTAGATTTCATGGCCCCTGTGCGTAAATATCTGTCCACATTATTTCAGCACTCTGGTATTGACACTCTGTGACCATAGACATGTTACATGCAACACAAATCTCCAGCAAAGTAGATGTGTCACATTACACAGAGACAAAGGGCCTGATTCCGACTATGGCGGGCGGCGGAGGCCGCCCGCCATAGTCCCGCCGACAAATGACCGCACCGCGACCGCGGTGGCCAAAAGACCGCGGCGGCCATTCTTACATTTCCGCTGGGCCGGCGGGCGCTCTCCAAAAGAGCGCCCGCCGGCCCAGCGGAAATGCCCCTGCAACGAGGATGCCGGCTCCGAATGGAGCCGGCGGAGTTGCAGGGGTGCGACGGGTGCAGTGGCACCCGTCGCGTATTTCAGTGTCTGCATGGCAGACACTGAAATACTTTGTGGGGCCCTCTTACGGGGGCCCCTGCAGTGCCCATGCCATTGGCATGGGCACTGCAGTGGCCCCCAGGGGCCCCGCGGCACCCCCTACCGCCATCCTGTTCCTGGCGGTTCTCAGGATGGCGGTAGGGGGTGTCAGAATCCCCATGGCGGCGGAGCGCGCTCCGCCGCCATGGAGGATTCTCCCGAGCAGCGGAAAGTCGGCGGGAGACCGCCGACTTTCCGTTTCTGACCGCGGCTGAACCGCCGCGGTCAGAATGCTCGACGGGGCACCGCCAGCCTGTTGGCGGTGCTCCCGTGGTCGGTGACCCTGGCGGTCACCGACCGCCAGGGTCAGAATGACCCCCAAAGTGTTGTGTAGGTGCTGTTTATTTTAAAGTGCTGTAGTGCAATATTTACATAATCCAAGTTTGTAAACCCCATTAGTGTAAAGCATTCTATTGTGACGCAACACAAGTGCAAGGTTGAGGGACATGTCATTGGACATGCTGAGATGAAGTGTCATTCAGTGAAGAGGAACATGAATTGCCAATTGAGTAGTGAGAGACGATTGCAGTCCATAGTGGTAAGGTTAACAGTGTGTCAGTGAAGAGTGCATGTCAGCAACTGCAGCAACACTGGCATGTTGTCAAGCACAGGACAAAGGAAAACCACTGCCTATGTGGCATGGGGTGGTGCTACCGGGTACTCCAACGGTTGAAGATGATCTCTTCCACATATTCATCCTCTGATGTGTGTGTCGTCTCTTCTGCCCATGATGGTGGTGGTGGTGAGTTTGAGGGGGCAATACACACTTCAGTAGTTGGAAAAGTGGACTCCAAATTCCCACCACCTGCCATCTGTGGAAATAGATATGGCATCACTGCAGCAAGGAGGAGCTGCTGATTCTTGAGTATGACAGCAACATACCTGTGGTAGGCAGCTATGTCTGCCCTGAGGGAGTCCAGCTTGTTCTCATGCACGCAGCTGCAATATTGGGAGGGTAGGTGTTGTGGCAACTCCCTCACAGCAGTGGTGAGGTCCCTCAGACACTGTTGGACTCCTTGCAGTAGGGTATGTGTGGCTTGTATGGCTGCTGTCGACGTCATCATGCACATCCCCTCAAGGCTGGCTGCCATAGTTTTCATCCCCACCTGCACCTCCTTGGCCAGCTCCTACTGTACTCCCACTACTGTCCTCTCAAATAAAAGCTCCCAGTCACCAAGAGAATCACCTATAAGCTCCTCACCCATGCTCACAAAGCACTGCACAACACCGAACCAGAATACCTCAACAGGGGGCTCTCCTTCTACAACCCGACCCGGCATCTCAGCTCCACCGACCTCGCCCTCACATCTGTCCCATGCATCTGCAGAACAACAACTGACGGCAGATCATTCTCACCCCCAAGCCATGGAACACTCTTCCCACCCACCTGCGTCTGACCAAAGACCTCCTTACCTTCAGGCAACTTCTCAAGACCTGGCTGTTCAAGCAGTAGCAGCATCCCCCCACCTCCTCAGCACCTTGAGACCTTCACAGGTGAGTAGTGCACTTTACAAATTCCTGAATGATTGATTGAATTAGTGTGTCTGTGTTGTGCCAGTTGTAAAGTGACGTCACTGACTTCCTACTGGTACATTATTATCTTGGTTCCCATGCATTGTTCCTGTCATTAATGTTTGCAGTCTCTCAGCCCTATATCCCACCTGCATGTCACATGTAGTGTGGGCACTTTGGAGAATTGTCTGCAGCACATCTTCTAGGTGTGGGTTCTGTCCAAATTGTGGCTTGCCACATTCTTGTCCTAATCAACCCTCCCTCTGCTTCCATTACCATGGTGAGGCCTTGCAATGATTGCTGGTGTGCTGATGCCACATGCACCACTCATAACAATATGGCCCGTCCCAGTCTATCATTTTTCACAGACACATATACGGTGCTGAGACCTAGCACCATATCATGTATTGCATTTCCATGAATCAATACAGGGGTCACCATTGGTAGCTTCTCATGTTGATGTTTGCATATGTGTGCTACATTGCATTGAACTGATGGGCCTGGCAGAGTTCCATTTCCTCTTCTGACTGTGCAGGTGTGTTTGCCTAGCTAAACACATATGTCCTCCCCCTCAATGCTGTTGTCTTAGCACTATGACACCTGAGATGTTGCATGGTGGCATTGCAACTATTGTGACACAGGCAGAGGGGTAAACCCTGGAATGGGCAGCATGGGTATGAGTTTACTGCTGTATACATCATAATGTATGTGACAGTGCCTGATGGTTATCTAGTCTATGGACATAAGCAGTTGACAGGAGTTGCACTTGGATAGGGATTGATGAGGATTGATGAGGATTGATCATGTAGTCATACTGAACCCTCATTTTGAGTGTATTTGTGCCATGGGCACCTAACTGCCATTTCCTAATTGACCAGCACACACAGCACAGGTAATAGTGGCAAGTGTTGTCAATGGTAAATGCCGCTTGAGCCAATGGCCTGTGACTGGGCATTGTCCTCTAGTTTACATTCTAACAATACCAGCTGTCCTGTGACAGCAGCACAGTTTTATGTTCTACCCTATCCTCTTGGTCTGCTTCAGCATTTCCAGCAGCCTTGACATGGCGATGTACCCAATGCAAAAGTTGTTGGTGTTGTGTTGTGCTGTGCCCGATGCAAAAGTTGTTGGTGTTGTGTTGTGCTGTGCCCCTGGATGCCCCTGCACAGCCCATGCACGTGTATCGTGCTCCTTTGCCCTTTCCACTGCCTGATTTTCACATGCATTGTGTAGTAGGTATGTGCCTCCCGTTCTTGCACTTTACTTTAAGGCATTGTGGTCCACCATGCAACTTACCCTGCATATGTGTTGATTCCTGGTAGTCTGTGCTGTCCTGTCCTGTGATACCAGTGACGATTTCCTCTAGGATGATGGCTGCAACCATCTGCTTCCTCTCGTCCAGGTCCTCTTACAGTGCTGGACTCCCACCTACAGTCTGCAGTGCTGCCTTCCTGTTCCTTGCCATTTCCTCCTTTGTCCTGCGCTTACAGTCGTGCCAGCGTTTCTTGCACTCTGTGACAGTTCTCCTGACCTCTGCCACAATGTTAATCTTGTCCACAATTTGTTGGCAAATTGCCTCTCTCCTTCCAATTGGCAATTTACAGGTAATGTATAGTTTATGCTGGTGCTCCGTCACCTCTACGACCAGGATTTCATGCTCCTCTGCGCTGAAGCGACACTTCCTCTTCCTATTGTCTCTCCCCTGGGTCTTGTCTGTGTGGTCCTGGTTGGTTTCTGGTTGTGTGAGGTCTCCCTGGGGTCTCTCCTGGCTTCTGGGATCAATTTTGGGGCTCCTTAGCACTGTTTGCTGCATTTGTGTCTCTTTTTGGCGCTATTGCGGTGAAAAATGGGACACATCCGTTTTGCGAGGTTTTCCATGTCGCAAACTGGATTAGAGTACTTTTTCCTGTATTAACGTAATTTTACCTTATGACAAGATGCAATTGTTAGCGTCAGAAAAATGAATAAACCTGTTCCTAGAGCCACTGTTTCATCAAAGTATAAATATGATGCACGGTGGCGTTAAGAAATGAAGCTAGCCAGCCAGCGCTAAAAATTTTTACGCAAAACTGCATTAGAACAGTTTTGCGTCAAAAAGTATAAATCTGGCCCATTGTCCTGGGGTGTGCTTCTCTTGCATTGCCCCTATGGCCAGTCTGATTGATTAGTTGTCCTATAGTCCCTTCCATGGTGGCTGACACATGTGTGCACTCACCCTGCATGCCAAGTCAGCTGGCTGCAATGTAGTTTCATGCAGGGTACTATAGATGTGTCTCTTGCCATGTTCCCATGTGTGGATACCTCCCATAGCTCACACCTGTCCCCTCTCTTAGATGAGCTGTTTCTCCTGTGACCCAGCCTTTCCATTTGGAGGATTTACATTTTACATTATTGAATAGGGGGTCACGTATTACTGAATAGCTATATAGTGCAAGGTGGCCTGCATTGTCAGAGCCATGTTGTGCAATGTAGAAGTGTGCATTCTTGGTGTATTGTTCCAGTCCATGTTTTTCTGTGTATTCTGGGAGCTGTAGTTGTGGTGAGTACTGTTTACAAATAAAGCTAAACATGGACTGATGCTGCATTTACACATTGTAGGGAGTACAGTGAGGGATCTGGACTGGGCTGTGCAAATTGTGAGTTGTCAGCGCGCATTACATTTCTTTCCTGTTTAACCATAGATGAGCCAGTATAATAACCTTTGGCCTGCAGACGGTGTGTTGTAGCACTGGGACATAGTTGCTGCACCTCACAACATTACAAATTTGAAACATTTCCACTCAGAGTGACTTACCCTGTGCTTCTTGTTGTCCATCATAGGCTGCAGTGTCTTGTCCCAGGACTCCTGTCAACAACACTTCAGGGATGATGGCTGCCATCATCTTCTCCAACTCATCCAGTTGCTCATAGGACGCCAGACTTGTACCTCCAGTCTGCAATGCTGTCTTATGGTTGCTGGCAAGTTTCTCCTTTGTCCTCACTTGCAATCATACCAGCACTTCTTACACTCGATCCCTTTCCTCTTGACTTCTGCAACACTGTTGACCTTGTCCAAAATGGACTGCCATACAGCCTCTTTCATCCCTAGTAGCAATTTTAAGGTGAAAAATATTTGGTATTCATGCTCTGTCACCTCAGTGATCACAATGTCATTCTCGACCTCATTAAACTTGCACTTCCTCTTCCTCTTCCCCTTCTCCTGGGACTCTATCTGGACATTTGTGGCTGGTACTAGGGTTGCTGGGTTTGTCCGGGAGCCTCTGGACTCCTGTGTTCTCCATGTCTGGCTTATGTAGTGTGTTCAGTTTTTGTTCCCCAAAAGCAGCATTTTTTTACCCTTTTTGACACTTTCGGGGCTCAAAAGTGATGCTAGAATGGTTTGCGTCAAATTATATGCCGCTATTCAGCCTAGCATCACTTTTGCTGATATAGCGTGCTTTTTCTTATGGCATGGCGCACAGGTTAGCATCTTTTTTTATGCTGCCAGGATCCTTAGGCCATGGTGCGCCGTTTTGTAATTATGGTGCAAGTATGGCGTTAGGATCTGTTGTACCGTAATTTTGGAAACATCTCTGCACTATAGCAGTGATGCATCATTTCTTGTAAATGAGGCCCTCAGTATTTTCCTTATTGTCAAATCCAAATGACATGCTAAAAACTGTTAGTTAACTTGCCTATGAAACAAATTCTATCTTTTAGTAAAGTTCTCACTTTTTAAAGTAACAGATCTGCATTGAAGAGCTCTTTGTCAAACTGGTTAAAGAGAAAAAAATACAAACCGTATGCTCCTTATACTTTCTCATTCCAGGTTACAAAGACAACATTTTTAATTTTCAGCCTTATTAGAATGCCAACATTAAAAAAATTAATAAGCACCTATAAGGCGAAACTGAGATCGCATGAAAAACATCCGAACGTAAGGAGAAGGAGGGTCTACTAAATATTCTCTGCCTTGAGTGGCCCATATTAGTTAACACTGAAGTTAAGGTTTCAACTTTCCATAATCAACTGACAATTTCTCAAACCTGATATTATTTTTCAAGGCACAGCTGGTACAGTAGGGATGTTTTGTCAGCTAATACTCCACTGGCACTGAAACCTAACTCAAATCTCAATGACCTAGAACAGCCCACTGAGACTTTAGCTCCCAGACATTGCAGCTAGACTACACCACTCATTTTGAGTTCAAACCAGTTTTCAGCATCATCTTCTGTGGTTCTAAGTGTACTTTGAATCTCACTTTTGTTGACCCAGCCCAAGTGCCCCAGACTCCTGGAAGCTCTTAATACAGGGGTATCTACAACTATAAAGGGTTACTTCACAAATTGGCAGTTTTCCAAGCTTTCTGAGATTTTGCTAACCGTTGACATCTGCCTGGAGTGTTTTTTACTGTTTTTTTCCTGAATGTCTCTGCTATTCAATTGGTTGTCACCGATGCCCTCAGGTGTGTTTTGGAAAGCTAAACACACTTTTCTCTTATTTTGGAATTTCATGTTGCAGGATCTTTGTTATTTTTCTTAGGTGCCCTGGTGCCAACTCACAACTCCCATTCACTGTGTTAGTGATGGGCATGTAATCCTTGCCCATAAATTGCCTTCTCAGCATCTGATAATGGCAGTCAATTCCAGTCACTGTCATGGCTTCCCAAGCAAGACTTTCTTGTCTCTAAATGGTTGAGCTGTGCGCATTTGTTTTCACATGACTTAAGAGTGTACCAAGCATTTGGTCACTGACAGGAGTCTCCCCCTCTCTATAGGATCTACACCTTGAACAGGGACACCAGAGCATATATGTAAGGGGATTTATATAGCACAAATCTAACCACGTAGCAATGGAACACTCTAAATAGCTGCAGTAGAGAAGTAGAGTACAACAGAGGGGAATAATGGGAGGGATCTTTACATGACAAACGTGAAAAATAGCTTAAGTCCAGTTTCCAGATGAAGAATATGTTAGTGCTAACACAGGGTGATCTTCAGTACCTTCCTGAAGATTAGGAATGAGTAATCTTACATGAATGTTATTGCAAGGGAGCCCAAAATCCTAGATGAATGGCAAGAGCTGGCATGGCATCTTGTATTCTAATTCCTACATGTTTGTTTCATGCCTTATGAGGTTGCTATGTTGAATATTGTATAGCCCCCCATAGTTCTTGATCTTGCTTGCCATATGTGATGGACTGCTTGAGGTTTCTGCAGACCAAAAACTCTACAAAATCATATCCTTTCATTTATCCTGTTTGCCCAAAAATCAATCAGTGCACACAATTTATTTGTCTGATTAAACTCACCTTTCACACTTCACACCACTCTGATTTATTGAATATGCTATGAATGGTTCTGTTATAGGGCCACTATCATGAATTATTGAAATTAATTTCCAGTATCTCACTGTAATGTTGTAGGAATAGCTGTTAAAAAGAGTTGTTATCCACTAATGCAATGTTAAACAAAGGATAAAATCCCCCACCATACATTATGAGGTTATTGCTAGTCACAGAGCACTTCCATGCCATATAAGGTTATAGAACTGCTCGGTGACTTGCAATATCCTTATCATCTGTGCCAGGGGATGCTTTGTCCCATATAATATATGATCACACCAACACCTTTTCCACAAACCACTTAACACTTTGGGGAATAGCTCTTTCATTTGAAAGGGCAAACATTTGCAAACATGAAGAATAAAAATAAAAACTCTAGTGGAAAATTAAACACATTAGATATTTGTAAGATATATGTTGCAAACGGATATTAGAAACAGTTCAATGCAAGTGAATTTAAAAAAAGCTCCAACAGATTGCAATGTGTAGAAGCTCACAGAAAGATTCTGAAGAGGGCAGTAAAGAAAATTAGTTTTAAGAGGGCCTAGCACCTCCCTGCACCACATTAGCATAATTTTTTATGACGCTAATGTGGCCCAACAAGACCAAATTCCCCACATCACTTTTACAAAGTGGCGCAATGCATGTATTGCCCCACTTTGTAACCCCTTATGATACATTATGCTAGCGCCAGGCATAATGTACTGAAGGGGGCTTTCCCCCATTAGAGGGACTGCTAAAATGGCACAGTGGAATCTAAAAGATTACACTACACCATTTTTAGCAGCTATTTTTAATGCCTGGACAGAGCAGGTGTGAAAAGGGAGCATAACATTGTTTTCAATTAGCCCATATGTACTCTGCAGGATTAACGCCAACATTTTGGTGCTAATCCTCCACAGGAATCAAAAATCGTAAAAAACGTTGGCACTATTGCCCCTTACCCTCCACCATGTTGCGCTGTATATTAAATATGACGCACACATGGAGGTGGTAGGGTGACACTAAGGGGCACAAGAAAAGTGGTGCTGCATTGGGTGCAGTGCCATTTTCCTTAAATTCGGGCCATACTTTCTCTGCTTGTCATTGTAAGCTATTACAATAGAGTGTTCTATTTTCATTGCTTCAAACAACTGTTTCAGTTATGATTATGCTCTGTGACCTGACCTGCCTTTCACCTCGACTGCTGGTTCTGGCAGCAGGCATTGTGAGTTCAGAACTTGAATGTAAAAACCCACAGAGTTCTAAAAGCTTTTCTTTATAATCGGTGACTGGGTGCATCACTGGTCACTGATTACAAGGATATTAAAGAAAGACTGCTGTTTATACAAGGAATGCAGAATACTATGTATTGTTGTTTCATTTGAGACTGCTCTGGGAGTGCTCTCTAAGAACATGTCAGATCAAGCACCGCAGGAAACCAGGGAAGACAACTTCTGGAGGAGACAGAGAAAGTGGTGGATTTGGATGGCAAGCAGCCAGGTATTTTTTTAACATATTGGATGTGGAAGAGAGGCCATGTTATGTATGTTTCCCCCATTACAAATTTGCCCCTGTGTGTAGTACTTGAAAGTAGACACGAAGGATCTTAGGGACCAATCATAACATAAAATTATAGATGGGTAATGTTGGTAATTGGGTCTCTAGTTGGCAGAGGTGTGCACCCTGTCCAAGTAGGGACCACACTCCTAACCACAGTAAGCCAGTTAAGCACCATAAAATAACATGTGCCCACCATCTGGTAGCTGGGCATAGAGAAGGTAGGATTAACATGAGAGGCAATGTGTAAAGTATTTGTGCAACACTTTAAAGAGTAAAACAGTGAAAACACCACAGAACAATAATCCACACCAGGTCAGACAAATAGAGATTGATTTAGTAAACACAACAAGACCAAAACAACAAATATCAAATAAGTAGAAGTCGAGGTATGAATTTTTAAATAATATCTGCAAATATAGTGCATCAAAGCATAAAGCGCCAACCAGGGCTATCTGGTCATGCAAGACCAGGTAAAATCTGAAAGTCAGGCTGACTGCAATAGAGAATGGGATAGATACAGGGACTAATCTGTTCACTGAAATCAGTACCTTGGTTTGGGGTTGCATTGACGTTGAGGAGTGAAGCAAAGAGCAGCAGTATTGATGTGTCTCTGATCCTGGCAGTGTATGCAATGCGTTGGTTCTGAGCTGCACAATCGGAGATGCATCGATGTTGAAGCCCTTAGGTGGAGGTGGTGCACCTCGTGAAGCTACACAGCAAGGGATGCAATGTCTCCTGCGGCAGCAATACAGCAGCGTAGAAGGGGATGCGTCTGTTCCAACCGGAGCAACAACAGCAATGAGTAGTTTCTGATAGGATACGGCTAGCAAACCCACTTGTAAGGGTCAAGGACTGGATTGGCACCACTTACCAGGGCAAGACTCAGAGCTGACAGAGTCAGAAACTGCAGCAGGGTTGTTGAAAATCATTAATGTCCTTGAGACTTCAGAACAGTAGGCAAGCCAGCTAGCTATTGAAGTCATTTTGGTTCTGGGATGTAGCGATGCAGATCCAGTCCTTCCTAGTCCCAGGCAGCATGCAGCACGGCATGAAAAGAAGGAGTCCAACAAAGTCCAGCAGAGTCCAGCAAAGTGACTGCCCCTTTAGCAGCACAGCAGTCCTTCTTCCTGACAGAATGTCCTCATATCCAGATGTGAGCTGATTTGGTGGGATCAGAAGACCAGTCCGTATACCCAGTAGTGCCTTTGAAGTAGGGGAGATATAAAAGAGAGGCCTATAAAGTACCTGCCCTTCCTGCCCTGGCTCCAGACATACTATAGGGGTTATGCAGTCATTTCTTCGGGCTCAGGGCACAGCCTATTCAAGTGTGTCAGCTCCACCTTCCCAACTTGCCCAGGATACCTCATTAATATGCTGATAGGCACTCAGTCACACCCAAGCTCTCTTTGTGTGTGGCTTTGTGGAGAGCATGTTTTCTAGAGCCCACATTTCACTCACCCAGACACGTATTCAGAGACACACAGAAAGCACTAGGGGCCAGATGTAGCAAAAATAAAAATTGCGACTCGCATTTTGCGAGTTGATGCGACTCGAAAAATGCGAGTCGCAAATTGGAATGTCAGAAAAAAAAGCGATCCGATTTTGCGACTCGCAGCCGGACTCGCAACGCTGTGTGCGAGTCCGCTGTTTGCGAGGGTGCAAAAAACGAACTCGCAGTTAGCGAGTGGGTGTCGCAAATTGCTATTACCTTCAAAATTGCTTGCAGGTGCAGCAGAACACTCCAGAAAGCATACCAGAACACTCTGGAAACACTTCCTGGCACATGATGATGACATCACAGCCAGGAAGTTAACAAATACACCTGGGAGGAGGGCTAAACAGTGAGCAGTGTCTCTGCCACTGACAGTAGGGTGCTGAGGAGTGGTAGGCACAGCACCATGGACGCAGCAGGGACCAGCCAGGCTGGCAGGAGGGGCAGGAGATCATAGATAACAGCCAGGACAGATTAATGTGGCACATGGCGTTAATGTGCCACATGACTGGTTGGCATTTTCCTGCCCATGGACAATTCCAACTTGTATATAGTTTCTTCATGACATTAATAAAACAGTTATTTTTGTTCCACTTAACAAATGGTTAATAGGTGAGTATGGTGGGAGTTGACACGTACCGTCCAAAATATTGCGTTGCAATGTGGTCCCGTCTCAGTCTGCCTTGATTAGCTAGACTCCTATCCCCATGATGGCGATGTGGTTGTTCTTGCTCTTCATCATCAGGATCTGGGTCTGCAGGGGTGAGAGGTAGCCCACGTCGGGTGGCTATGTTGTGGAGGATGGCGCATGCGACCACAATTTTGAAAGCGGTAATGGGGGTGTATTGGAGGGCGCCTCCACTGCGGTGGAGGCATCTGAATCTTGCCTTCAGCAGTCTGAAGGTGCGCACGATCAGGTTCCTGGTCCTCTTATGCGCACTGTTGTATTGCCTCTCTGATTCAGTTCTGGGTGTTAAAAACGGAGTCATGATCCAAGGCCTGAGAGCATATGCACTGTCACCTGTTGGGCACAAAAGTACACGGTTAGGAAGTCCAGATTGTCGTGCACAGTGACCTGTGTGTATGTCTGCAAGTGTCTGTGGCTCTACCTAGGAGGTAACCGTCTCCAAATTCCCCACGTTCCAGGCGTTGATGTATCCCACTATGCCTAAAAATGTATGAGTCATGGGTACTGCCAGGAAACTTAGCTACGATGTCCGTGATGACATAATGGGCATCACAAACAACCTGTATGTTGAGTGAGTGGGTACACTTCCTGGTGCGGAAAATGTGTTCCAGATTAGCAGGGGGGCATATTTGAATGTGTGTCCCATCTACACACCCTATGACATGAGGAAAGTGGGCAATGCGGTAAAAGTCCAGCTTGGTGCTGTTAATTTCTGCCTCATTCCTTGGTAAGTATATGAAGTGAGACATGTGCGTGACTAAGGCATCTAGGAATGCCCTGAGGAACCTTGACACTGCACTTTGGGATACCCCACCTGCCACGGCAATGACCCCCTGATAGCTCCCTGAGGCCAAGAGGTGCAGTGCGCATAGTACTTGCACATGCGTAGGGATGGCGCAGCCACGCAGAGTCTTGTGTTCTAGCTGTGGTTTCAGTAAATCTATTAATTCTAGAATGGCTGCGCTGCTAAGGCGGTATTTGTCATAGATCTCCTCTTCAGTTTGCTGAAAAAGAGTCTGCCTGGTTCTATATATCTTCTCCTGTCTGTGGCCCCTCCTCCTCCTCTGCTGGGCTGCGTAGACTCTCCTCCTCACTGCTATCAGGTATATCTCCGCCATCTTGAGTAACCCAGATGCCTTCTGGGTCCCCTTTTATACTTTGGTAATGGTTACCACCTGCTCTGAGTTAGTGGTAAATGGGACATGCAAACTGGGCTTTTTGCGACTAGTCGCAATTTACGAGTTGCAATTGCATATGGGTTGCGACTCGCAAATTGCGACTTGCAATTTGCGGGTCGCAAAATGGGGTCGCACCGGATGCGACTCGCAAACGGGTCCCATCGCTTTTTGCGAGTTGGAAATCGGCTTTTTGCATCCTATTTCCGATTTTGCACTGTCGCAAATTGCGATTCGGCCCGTTTGCGAGTCGCAATCGTTTGCTACATCTGGCCCTAGATGATTTAAAGTAAGAAGTTGACAACTTTCTAAAGGTGGCATTTTTATAATTGCAGTTTAAAATCTGACTCCACCATATGTTTGGGTTTTACATTGTGATTCCAGGGACACCAAACTTGGGGGTTACATTTCTTACCAATTGGAAATTACAATTATAAAATGCAATAAAGCAATCCCATCGTTAACCTGTGGGGAGATAGGTCTTGTAATTTTTCACTACCTGGACATGTAAAACTTAAAAGTATGTGTCCAACTTATTCAATACACTGCACCCTACCCTTTGGGCTGTCCAGGGCCTACCTAAGGGGTGACATATGTATTAAAGAGGGATATTTGAACCTGGCAAAGGGTTAAACTTGCCAGGTCGACATGGCAGTTTAATACTGCATACCCAGGCTCTGCAGTGGCAGGCCTGAGCCGTGTTTGAAGGGCTACTGCAGAAGGTGGCACAATCAATGCTGCAAGCCCACTAGTAGCATTTAGGGTCAGATTTATGCTGGCCTTGTGCCATCCCAATACCACATTAGCATCAGATTTGTGACACTAATGTGGCGTTGGAAGGGGAATAATAACGTGCCATATTTACAAAGTGATGCAATGCTTGCATTGTGACACTTTGTAACCCCTTGCACCACATTATGCCTGTGCCAGACATAGGGGGTGATTCTTACCTTGGCGGGTGGCGGAGGCCGCCCGCCAAAGTACCCCCGCCAGAACACCGCACCGCGGTCGTCAGACCGCTGCGGTGATTCTGGGTTTTCCACTGGGCTGGCGGGCGACCGCCAAAAGGCCGCCCGCCAGTCCAGTGGAAAACAACCTTCCCACGAGGACGCCGGCTCTGAATGGATCTGGCGGAGTGGGAAGGTGCGACGGGTGCAGTTGCACCCGTCGCAAATTTCACTGTCTGCAATGCAGACAGTGAAATTCAAAGTGGGGCCCTCTTACGGGGGCCCCTGCAGTGCCCATGCCATTGGCATGGGCACTGCATGGGCCCCCAGGGGCCCCACGACACCCCATACCGCCATCCTGTTCCTGGCGGCAGAGCCGACAGGAACAGGATGGCGGTATGGGGTGTCAGAATCCCCATGGCGGCGCAGCGAGCTGCGCCGCCATGGAGGATTCTTTTGGGCAGCGGAAAACCGGCGGGAGACCGCCGGTTTTCCACTTCTGACCGCGGCCAAACCGCCGCGTCAGAATGCCCTGCGGGGCACCGCCAGCCTGTTGGCGGTGCTCCCGCCAACCCTGGCCCCGGCGGTCCATGACCGCCGGGGTCAGAATGACCCCCATAATGTATGAAAGTAGGGTGGTTCTGCCAATAGGGGGGCCATTAAAATGGCACAAAGGAATCTATGAGATTCCTTTGTGCCATTTTTATCAGCATTTTTTAACACCTGCTAAGTGCAGGCGTTAAACAGAGGCTCCCATTGGTTACAATGGTCCTCTGGGTGCTTTGCAGGATTAGCGTCATCATTTTTTACAGTAATCTAGCAAAGCGCCAGACTAGCATAAAAAATTATGATGAAAGTCACCTTATCTTCTGCCATGGTGCAACGTATTTTAAAAACGGCGCTACCATGGTCGCGTTAGGGGGGCGCTAAGGGGCGCAAGAAAAGTGACCCTGCACTAGGTGAGGTGCCCCTATTAATAAATCTGCCCCTTAGTTTACAGGCACTGGCCACAGGTACTGCACTTTACTAGGGACTTATAAGTGCATTAAATATGCCAATTGTGGATTAAGCCAATGTTATCATGCATTAGGGAAAGAGCAGATGCACTTCAGAACTAGTCAGCAGTGATAAAATGTCCAGAGTCCAAAAGCCAGCAAAATCGAGGTCAGCAAAGCAGGTCAGAGGGCAGAAAGTTAGGGGAACCACAACAAGGATGCCACTTCTCAAAGGTAAAAAGTGAATTAAGGTTTTTAACCTTGGAGTTCTGAGTGAGCTCATTGACAAACTTTTCTCTTCTTGAATACTTGATGTCACTTAGAATCCCTCAGTGAAAAACATCCATGTAATTAATTATTACACATCTATAAATGTTTATGTTGCTTACTGATAGCAGTATCATATAGACATTCACTTTGAAAACATTCAAGATGACTTATAAATCAAAACAAATGAAATTACAAGTTTAGATACTGCTGGACCTAACCCTTTTTGCAGGACCTCCTCCAGAATGTTGCCTTTCGTTGCTGAGCCCATTTTCTTGTTGGCATTAGGATTCTGGGGGTCATTCTGACCTTGGCGGTCCATGACCGCCATGGCGGAGGGCGGCGGAAGCACCGCCAACAGGCTGGCGGTGCTTCCTGGGCGATTCTGACCGCGCGGTAAAGCCGCGGTCAGAAAAGGGGAGCCGGCGGTTTCCCGCCGGTTTCCCGCTGGCCCAGGGAATCCGCCATGGCGGCGCTGCTTGCAGCACCGCCATGGGGATTCCGAGCGCCTTCCTGCCAGCCTGTTTCTGGCGGTGTCCACCGCCGGAACCAGGATGGCGGGAACGGCTGCCGTGGGGCCCATGGGGGCCCCTGCACTGTCCATGCCACTGGCATGGGCAGTGCAGGGGCCCCCTAACAGGGCCCCACAAAGATTTTCACTGTCTGCTGTGCAGACAGTGAAAATCGCGAAGGGTGCCACTGCACCGTCGCACCCCTTCAACTCCGCCGGCTCCATTCCGAGCCGGCTTCATTGTTGAAGGGGCTGTCCCGCTGGGCGGGCCGGCCGGCGGTCTTCTGGCGGTCGCCCGCCGGCCCAGCGGGAAAGCCGGAATGGCCGCCGCGGTCTTTGGACCGCGGAGCGGTCTTTCGGCGGGAACCGCTTGGCGGGCGGCGACCGCCGCGGTCAGAATGACCGCCTCTGTTTTTTTTCCCTGCTTACCAATGTTAAAGTGCTTACACTCCCTCTCTCTAGAGCATGCTAGATTTGGATGACACCTAATTAGCACTTTTAATTTATGTTTAAAATAAATCCCTAATAAATGGTACAACACATACCCAGAACCCATAAAGTGAATTCTACTAGTTGGCTTGCAGCATTCATTGTGCCACGTACTCAGACTTGCCCATGCAGACTTTAAAATGCCATTTTGACCTGAATAAATAAACCGTTTGCCAAGCTTAACCTTCCATTTTATTACTTATAAGTCACCCTAAAGGTGGACCCTGAATGTTCATGTCTGCTCTAAAAAGTACTTTCATAGTGATACAGGGAAATACTACAGAATAAAGTAAAAATATTCACAGATTTACGGTTCACTCCTAGGGGAGTCTATAAAGGAGTAAAAATGGTGCATATCTTCTAATATGATAATGTTTGAGATGCCATTTAACAAAATGCCTTGCCACAGATTTTAAAGCAGAGTAATAGAAATCCACCCTTTAAGGCCTATTGACTCTAACCTTTGAGGTATATTGCCTCTGTCAGTGTTGAGGTTGCAGGAGGGCAGACATTTCAACTTTTTGTAAAATACTCTTCACCTCATGGCCCTCAGCTGGAATCTTGGGAGTGGGCATAGCTGCAATTATTCATCAAATCAATAATTTATAAAACATTCAGAATTTACCTAAAGTCATAGTCAATAATGAGAGTTGATGTTTTAGTTTTAAAGTTGTACTTTTCTTATAAAGTTCTCAAGCTTTATTAGTCAATCAAAAATACAGACCAAATCTATTCCTATTCTAATATTCTAAATTAAGAACAACTAATAATAAGCTTTCTAGACAGCAGTTCAGTCAGTAAAGTTATCAGCACTCATGAAGAATATTGTAGAAAAATATAATAGGCAGAAAGCATTTGAGTGTTTCAAGATCTCAATTCATCTGAGTCTGAAAGAGAGAGAAAACAAGTCTCTCGCTATTTGTCTCTTTATGTTCAAATGCCCACCACTCTCTTTCCCACTTTCCCTGGGACTCCTTTCATAAATATCAATGACCAAACAGCAGTTGAGTATGCTTGCAAGATTTGAATCGTATTCAACTTAGGATAGGAGGCAAATAAAGCCTTCATATTGAAGTTTCATGGTTTGTTTCTTAAATGACTACTCTGGCAACGTCAATTGATTTCTCACGTTTTCACTTTCCGGAAAACAAGACACTTGTATGAATGTCTAATGCATTCCAAATTCATCATGTCCCTTCCCATGCATCTCCACACTAAAAGCTTATGCATAAAGAAGCTAATTTTGTTAATTTAGCAAAGCTTGCCATTCCAAATTAAGCTAGTTTTGATAGAAAAAAATAATATAGCTTTCATTGTTTTATCAGGGAAAAACATGTGCAAAAGCCTTATTAATGTTATGATAAAACATTTCAAATTAGTTGAAACATGCTGGAATGTGATAATATTAGCAATTCATGCGAGTCTGGCCAAGCACGGGTCATGCAAAGTTTAAAAAGAGAAATGCACTTTTAAAATGTGGCTATTAGTTGGGCCTATTCATGCAATTTATTCATTAATTGAATCTGATCCCAATACATTGCCACATCAGTTTGCTTCCTTTGATGCTTTGGTGCCATCATCACCCATTCACAAAGTTATTTTTTATAATTCACTTTTGTCCTCTTCTGTATCATGTCCTTTTCTTTTCAAATGTTCCCTTTCTTTCAGTCTCTTATATTACTCATTCACTCTATCACTCAATTCTAAATCTCTTTTCATTCTTTTCTTCATGTCTCTAGTTTTCTTTTTGACTAGTACAACTTTTATTGCAATGCATATATCTAGTGTCGATAAAATGCAAGCTATTACAATTAACACATGAACTAATATAGGTTTGAGGATTTTACCTCCTATTTTCTTAAGCCAACTAGCTACATTAGTGAATTCCTTTGTAAAGCTTTGAACTATACTAGTGGTTACTAGATGTTCTAAATCAAGACTTAGATCAGATATGTTCTGTGCCTAATCTACAATCTCTCTGCTCTCATCAGGAATGTAGGTACAACAGTTTTCATTATTTAACATCTTACAGACTCCACCTTTTTTAGCTAGTAGATACCTAACCCTTAGCAGTTCTATTAAACTATAGCTCTAACTGCTACAAGCTCAGTGTTTTCTACTAATAAGGCTCCAGAAGTTATGGTTGCTAATCTATCAACTACTGTTGAAAGCTTTCTAATCTTTTCAGCATTCAAAATTACTCCTACAGCAAGTATGATTGCTCCAAATATGTCCTCTACTTAATGTGTTCCCTCAGTTGCACTACATGTGTATCTTTTGTGTGCTGGTATTGTTGTTACTGCATCTAATCTTTGTATATGATACATCTTCAGAAACATCAAGCATAAGTAACAGATACTCTCCCAAAATGAAGGGAATCTAAACTATGCATTCTCTTCTCATATAAAATGGACTCCAGGTACAGAAGTTCATCTTCTTGTAAAATTTTCCAAGAACCAACAGAAAATTCACACACATTCTCACAATTTCTGATTCCTGCCAGGGTCTTTCTTAAACTAATCCTCTTTTTAAACTCCTATGTATCTTTTGTCTAGCTTCAGTTTAGGTGCAGATGCCCTCTTTCTAAATTTATCCTCTTCTTTTCTCCATACATTCTGCTGAAAATCAAACTGTTAATTTCTCTAATCTAGTAGTGTAATCAAAGCTTTTTCTTGAGTATTCATTAAGCATGTTAAGTTTTTTTCATTAACTTCAACAAGAAATAGTCAGAAGTAAGGCCATGCAGTCTCCATGTTCTTCGCTTGTGTATGTAAATTCATGTTTTTCATTAGTATAACTTTTGAAAGTATCATGTCGAAATGTGAGTAATAATACACAAAATGTTGTTGCCTATACACTAAACTAAGAAAGATAATTCAAGAGATAGCTTATGAGAGTTGAATATGATGATAAGAAACCTGTTCATCAGCCGAAGATCGGCATGTTTGCACAAACATAACAATCTTTAATTTCTGAGGCCTTAGTGTATCCTCGTACTAATCTAGAATAAACATTCATTGAATAATCTTCATCCATTTAGTCTACAAATTATGTTTTTACATCATCGTCATTTAACTCTGGTTTCTCTGTTGCACGTGCTTAATCTACCACAGCTTTGTCTGCATCAGGTGTAAAGTTTATTACTAATATTACTGCTAATCCCTCCAAAACTATAAATGTCAGTAAAGTTCATAAAAATATCTTGTCCCTAGTTCTGTTGGCATTACACATGTTGTCTCTAACATCATCAGATCTACTACTAATAAATCGAGTATAGCAGCAGGTATAACTTGTAAAGTTCAACAATTAAATGTGATTCTTCTTTAGATTAAATTCTTTGCATTAGTCTTTTTCTTTTAATTCATTCTCATTATTTTTCTTCCTTTTCAGTCCTGTAATCTTGTTAATCATAATGTGATCTTTATACAGACAATCCTTAGCCCTTCTCTGGGTTCTTCTAAAATCCCTATTTATCAACTGCTCCTTCGAACACTGGCACAATTTTATTAGTCTATTGCATAATAGTTCAAAATAATATTTCAGACTTTTTTTTAGTTTCACAATTTTTGTAATTTCAGTTCAAACAGTCTTTCTTGCAGTTAGAGATTTTCAACGAAGGTCTGGCAGTTCCTTGCCCCAATCAAGTAAATGAGAATATCGTGACATACAAAACTTGGCTCACATAATGTGTCCATTCAGGTGATTAATATCTTCGACAAGATAATCTAAATCTTTTTGTTCTCCTGAGTGTGTTCGATTGCCCTTCCGTATTGCTTATACCACTTGAATCTGTTTCTTCACTGATTGTCGGTGGTATTGATTCAGCAGATACACTTAGGGCCTCATTTAGGACTTGGCAGATGGTTTACTCCATGATGGAGTAACCCATCCGCCGAGTTCTAACTCAGTCCCTTAATATTTTTTTTGCTGTGGGAATCAGTTCATGTCTCTAGTCCAGAACTTGTTCCTTCTCCCAAATCATCAAAGTCCTCTGTTTGCTCCAAGGTAGATTTTGAAGTTACTTCATCAGACTGTGCTACCAGATCATCTCCAGTGCCACTCTGTGAGATGTTCAGCAATTAGACCTCTTCACCTGTCAGAGATTCTTCACCCCTTTCTTCTTCCTGCTATCTCTGATCACAATCTCTTTCTTGAGTTTCTTCTTGTACAACATGGGATGGTACGTACACCAGTGTTCTTGGTTCCGGCTCACAGAACACTATGTGCCTCATTATGACATTGGCGGTCTTTCCCGTAGACCGCCGTTCTTGCAGCTGCTAAAAGACCGCAGCAGCAACCTGCTCAATTATGACACACTGGCCCAGAAGACTGCAAAGGCCCAGTTGGGGACAGTCTCAAATCGAGGAAGGGGTGCCCATCGGACCTTGACCCCCATGATGGCCCGCATAAAGGCGGTGGCCTACTCAGAGCTAGATCGGCACTTGTGGGAAACACAGCAGCCACAAGGCGGTGAGTGACATGGTACATGTCCTGTACAGTTTGCAATTGACTAGATGGGTGGGGTAGTCATAGGATCAAGGATGTAAACTGTAGTTATGACAGTTAATGTATGTAGGATTCAGTTGTGCTGTGAACAGAAGTAACTGTGATAGGTGAGCATCTGAGCAACAGGTTTTCATGACATTTGTACTGCATCAAAATGTAGGAAATGACAGGGATATACAGGATCTTAAGTTGGTTACAATACCTATCTATCCATGACCATTATGGGTGACACAGGTTGGTATGACAATGTACAAATGTCTCTTATAGACTGACTTCTCACAGTACTAATCCTGTATACAAGAGCTATGACAGGGCAGAGTAGTACCTTGGTGTTATTGTAGAGGTTTCATGATTGAGTAAACACATCAGAGTGTATGCACAGTAGGTGTGTAGATATGTCTCATGGTGTTGTAGTGGCTGCATCCAGGAATTTCAAAAGAGTCATGTTGTTGATTTGTACAAATGTGCAGAGGGTATTTGTATTGAACTAAGCTTCCATCTTTTTCACCTCCTCTCCTCCTTTTTGTACAATCCTATCCTTGTGTGCACTAGCATCAGCAGGCAAAGAAGGAGGGGCACTGGCGAGTGGGGAGGCTGCAGCCAACGGGACCCAGGAAGCAGAGACCACCGAACCCATGGGGACTAGTGGGACAGACGGTGAGGGGAGCACTATGGAGGAGTTTGGAGCTGATACCACCGATACAGATTCCTCCTCAGATGGAAGCTTCCTGGTGGTGGCGGCCCCTCATGGGACCACCCCAGCACCATTTTTGCCATTTTTGTCTGCCACACACCTTACTACCTCCGCCCTCCCAGTAGTCCCCACCCAACTGTCTGTGCCAACTCACCCAGGTGGGTGGGGGTCTCCTTCTCTGCAGGCATCTCTGCCCCTGCCCAGTCAGCCCTGCTGCCCTCAATGCTGAGGCTACTGACCTCCTAAGGTCCATCTCTATAGGGCAGTCAACCATCATGAATGCCATCCAGGGCCTGGCATTCCGGATGCAGCAGGCTAATGCCTGCTTGGAGGGCATTCACAGTGCCTTGACTGGCCGACAGAGATCACTTCAGGATCTGGCAGCCAGTGTCCTAGTACTTCCGTCCTCCCTCCTGCTGCCTGTGCCCCATCCCAAAGCCCTCTCCCCGCTCCCAGCCAAGCCACACATACAGACAAGCACTCACCCAAATCAACAGGGAAGGTACACAAAGACAAACACAGGCACCACAAATCACATCACAGGCATGTGCACACACAACATACAAAAGCAGACTCAACATCAGCCACTATCTCCCCTGTCTCACCTAGCACCTCCTCCCTTGCTGTCACAACACCACTCAACCCCGCCAGCACTGAATCCACACTCCCAGTCCCTGTGACCACTTTGCCCTCAGTCACCACAACAGTAGACACTCATACATGCACCCCATGCACCACATCCAAACTCACCACAACCACCATCACTAACATATGCAGCATAACCACCTTACATGCAGACACCACTCCAACATTCATCCACACAACCTGTCTGTCCACTCCCACTCTCTCCGCCCCTCCTCCAAGGACACATAAACGCCTGCATTCAGGCACTCAACATTCCTCCACCTCACACATACATACTCTGCATACATTTACACCCATATCCAGCATACCTACACGTCCTATGATCACTCCCTCTACCTCCACTCCCAAACCTGTTTCCCAATCGATCCCCCTTGTTCCTAAAAAGCTTTTCCTTGCCCGCCTTGACCTGTTTCCTGACCCTGTCCCACCCCGTGTTGCCCCTCTCCTTCATGGTTCCTTCCCCAAACCAAGTCCCTGCACCTCCAAGCCCTCCTATGACCCCCCTTCTACTTCTGATGCCCCTCCACCTGAGAAGAAGCCGTCCCCTGTCCCCAGTAAGAAAGCTGCCCAAAAACATGGTTCCAAGGCCCTGCCCCTCCATCAAGAGCAAGGGTGAAACCCCCACCCCCTCCCAAGCCAAAGCCCAAGGGCCTCCCTCCCAAACCTAAACCCCCACCCCCAGACCCTTGAGGTGCCTGCCTGCCCCATTGATGCCCTACCTTGTGGAGGCCATTAGGCTGTCAGGAGTCAAGTTGGGGCCTTTCAAACGCACATTTGTGCCCACTGGACTTTGTACTGGCCTATGGGCCTTCGAGACAGATGTATGAAAGCTTTTTGCATTTGCAAATGGTGCGAATGCCTGTTCACGAATGCAGAAAACCATTTCAGAATGTATGAAAGGCATTCTGGAAGCAATTTTAAGGAATCGCTAAAATAGCGATTCCTTAAAATTGCAACCCTGTTTAGAGAGTCGCAAATTGTGACTCTCTAAATAAGGAATCCTTATTTGTGAGTTCTAAAGCACATGTAAGAAGCAATTCCTAAATGCGAAAAGCATTTTTAAAATGTACATGTAAAGCACACATGCCCTGGGTTTTTTTTATTTCCAAATTTCCAGTTAAGAAATCGCAATTTTGGAAATGCAAAAAATTTGCAAATATGGGCCTACAGGCCCATAGGTGCGAATGGGGCCGGTATCGCAATTTGCGATTTGGTAATAGCATTTGCGATTTTTAAGAAATGGCTATCACCGATTCGCAAATGTGATACATTGCATTTTGCGAATCAGAAATAGCGAGCTCTTAAAAATCGCTATTTCCGACTCGGAAAAGGCCTTCTTGATACATCTGGCCCTTAATGCTTTATGCCCTCGTTCACCTGCATTTTCCATCTACTTGTGTATATTTCCAATACAGGTTTCCTGTTGTTTTACTTCAGATAGAGTTATCAAGTATTTTTGTTCTCTGATGGGGTTCCATCTCTCTATCATGTGCTGTTAAATGTGCATTTCTAGGCATTATTTTTCATTCAGATTCACTGTTCTTTAATGTATGTAGGCATTGTATAAAGTGTTGTGCCTTTGTATTGATTTGTGTGTCTCAGCTTGTTAGTGCTATTGGTGTGGTTGTGTAGTAATGATCCGGGGTGTGAGAATGTGACATGTGTGTTTGGCTATACTGTGTTCTGTGTGTGTGTGTCTCGGTACGGGTGTTGTGTTGCATATGTGCACATGTGTGTGCGCTGGAGTTCGTTCATGGTGTGTATGTTGTGTGTGAGTGTGTCACTCTTCCCTTCCCCCCCTTGTGTGCTCTGCAGGTGAGCTCACTGATGGCATCATCGGTCATAGAGGAGAAAGGCGAGGAAGAGCTCTTAGAAGATTTCAAGGTGGCATTCCATGGCTTCTGCGGAGTTGTCTGCATCCCTGGAGGTGAGAGGGTCCTTTTGCACTTGCTGTTTCTGCCAGGCTTTGGGTGGCGGGCATCCCACCCAGGAAATCATGGCGGTTTACAGTATCATATTAGGATGGGTGGTGCAGTGGCTACCGCCAGCCTAGGAATGGCAACCACCGTCAGCGGCAGTCTAGCTGCACTGGCGGTACTATAGGCAAACTGGCTTAGCTTCAATGGGTTGACCGCCATGGTCGTAATATGGTGGTTTGCACTGCTGGCTTAAAGGCACTACGTCCGCAATGCCGGCGTGGTGGATCCGTTACAGCCAATGTCATAATGAGGGCCTATATCTTTGTAAGGATCTCTTGTTCTCTGGATGTGTGATGAGTGCACCCAGTTCAGGATCCCAGCACATTTGACTGCAGTATTTGTGATCAGAATCACCTGATAAGGGCCTTTCTAGCATGGCTCTAGACAGGACTTCCTCTCATGTTTTAATCAGGACCCAATCACCAGCACTGAGGTCATTGCACTGCTCCTGTTTGAGATTTACAGTAGCAAGTTCAACCTGTCAACAGACAGAACGTACCACATCAGCTAAACCTACACAGTAAGTAAGTATCATGTTGTCTGTAAAATTTACAAGTGCATTTGCTGGAACTGCAGGTAGCCTCAGCACTATCCCCATTGGGATTTCATGGGGCGACAACCAGTCCTTCTGTCAAGTGTACTTCACAGGCTCATCAATATTAAAGGGAAAGCATCAGGCCATTGCAGAGAAGCGGACGCACAAAGGCATGCCAATCTTGATTTAATTGTACCATTCAACTGCTGCACTATTCCCAAAGTTTCTGGATGACAGCTATAATTGAGCTTCTCTTCAACTTGTAATACTGCACATACAATTTGTAATATTTCGCTATTGAAGTGAGTACCTTGATTAGATTCTAGAGAGACAGGCATGCCATATCTTGGATTTAGCTCCTTCAACAGTAACTTTGCTGCAGTAAGTCCTGGAAGCCAACAACATCCTGGACCCCTCACAGTCAGTATTCAGGAGCAACTACAGCACCAAGACTGCCATCCTCGCTGCCACAGACGACATCCACACCCTCCTCGACCAAGGCAAGACCAGAGCCATTATCCTCCTTGACCTCTCTGCCACCTTTGTCACAGTCTCCCATGACACCCTATGCTCCCAACTCCACAACACAAGCATCTAAGACTCAGCACTACAATGGTTTTCCTCATTCCTCACCGGTAGAACACAGAAGGTCTGACTCTCCCCTTTCTCTCGGAAGTCACCAAGATCAGCTGCGGCATCCCCCAAGGATCCTCACTGAGCTCCACCCTCTTCAACCTCTACATGGGCCCACTGGCGGCCATCGTCAGAAGCCCCACACTCAACATCATCTCCTACGCAGAGGACACCCAACTGATCATCTCTCTCACAAACACCCCTACCACCGCCCAGAACAACTTCCACGAAGGAATGAAGGAAGTCACAATCTGGATGAAAGACAGCTGCCTCAGGCTGAACTCAGACAAGATAGAAGTCCTGACCCTCGGCTCCACACCTTCAGTAACGCCCCAGCCCCCACCAGCCACGCCCACAACCTTGGAGTCATGCTAGACTCATCACTCTCAATGGAACAACAGGAGAACGCCATCTCATCAGAACGCTGCCACACCCTGTGCTTGCTTCAGAAGATCTACAAATGGATCCCAACCGAAACCAAAAGGACAGTCACCCAAGCACTCGTCAGTAGCCTCCTTGACTATAGCAACATGCTCTATGTCGGAACAACCACCAAGATCCATAAAAAGACTACTACGCATCCAGAACACCTCTGTCCATCTCATCTTGAATGCCCCCCGACCCAGCCACACCTCCATCCTCCTGAGAGACCTACACTAGCTGCCCATAAACAAGAAAATCACCTTCAAGCTCCTGACTCACTCCTACAAGGCCCTACATGACGCCGGACCAGCCTACATCAACCACAGACTCTCCTTCTACACTCCCGCCACACAGCTCTACTCCACTGACCAGGCTCTCGCCAATATTCCCTGCATTCGGAAGACCACAGTTCGAGGAAGATCCTTCTCGCACATCCTCGCCAAGACCTTCAACACCCACCCGACCCACCTCAGTAAATTCCCCACCCTGTCACAGTTCAGGAAGGACCTCAAGAACTGGCTCTTCGACTAACCCACAGTCCTCCTCCCTCCCCCAGCACCTTGAGATCTTTACAGGTGAGTAGCCACGCTCTACAAATCCTTGATTGATTGATTGATTTAAGGCTACCATTTCTTCGGGTTGTATAAATCTCCAGCCACCTAGAGAAAATACAAACAATCACCAAAACATATTTTAACTCCTTTATAATAGGTATTTCAATGAAATTCATTTGCATTTGGGTAAAAGGTTCTCCTGCTCTTTCTACATGACTCAGTGTTTGCCTACATTCATTTGTTGACATGTCACACATCAATCACACATTTGTTCTGCTCTGAACCTGGGATTAAACCAGAAACTTTTGAATGTTTGCATCATTGCATCCCTATCTATATGGGTCTAGCCTTAAAAGTGTCTGGCAATACTGGTCTTCCATCCACTGAAAGCCAAACCTCATTGTCATCCGATCCGTATCCTGCTCTGATCCAACCCTGCTTTCCTGCTTCTGGAGCATTCTCTTTCATTCATCTCAGGTCATCCCAACTGTAAGTCATTCTCAGCATCATGGAAATATTTGTTATTTGTGAATGAGTTATTTAATGTGCAGGCAACAATTGCATAATGCCCTTTTATGAGCATATCTTTTGCCAACTGTGATATAACTACTTTCACTCTGGTGATGCACACTTAAACACAGCAATTTCAGTTGAAAATTACAATGCTTCCAAAAGATTCTTAAATTGCTGGCAATTTCTGATTGATGATCTAGAAGAGGTAATGACACCTCTCTGGGACCATAATTGACCCAAATTTGGACAACAACAAATCCATCCTGTAAATATAATCACTCTAATTTATGCTGTCAAGCTGCAAGCTCTGGTAAGGGCAATTAATTCTGCAACTAGTGCTGAAGAAAATCCATGAAGGCATGAAGCTTCTATCACTTCTTGAATTGTACAGACTGCATAAGCTACTCTCATGGAACCTTTGTTTACTCTTATGCATGAGCCATCCAAAATAGGATGTAATCAGGACCATCTTTTATGTCTCATCTGGGTTTGGTGCATACGTCTGTGACATTCAAGCAATATTTGACATATATGCAGCACAATATTGCGTCCCTCTAGTATTTGCAGTTCATGATGAGTCAGTCTAGATTTTCTAAATGCTGGGTTTTAGTTCTAGTAATAAATACCTTGACAGAGTGAGAGACCATCGCAGTTAAAGGATATCCCATCACAATATTTTCACATTTCGCAAGACTCACAGTCACTGCAGCTACCTCTCTAAGACAGCCAGATAAAGCATCAGATACAGGATCAAGAGTAACCTAGAAATACACCACTAGCTTTTTGGTGCCTCCATGAACTCGAGTTAGTACTAAGAGAGTGCAACCCTCCCTCTTGCTGCAGAACAGTGTGAAGTTTCTGATATAATCTTTCTCTCAGCTCTAGGAACAATTTCAAGCATTAATTATCCCATGGACTCGGATCTGGTACATCTTTGTGTATCAGTTTCAACAAAGGTTTTGCCACCAGGGAAAAGTTGCGTATCCACTGTCTACATTAGCCAACCATTCCCAAAAAAATCCAGACTTCACTATGTTTTTTAGGCAAACACATTTTTAAGAAAGATTACTTCAACTCGCTCTCTTGATACTTTTCTAGTTCCCTTTTCAATCTTATATCCTAAATATTACTTTTTGACAAAATTGCAGTTTATTCTGTGACACTTTATGTCAATTCCTTGCCAAATGATTCAGTAATGGAGTGGTGTCAAATTTGTAAGGTTCTTTTGTCCTTGATGCAATCACCAGGTCATAAATGTATTGATCCACATCTGAACTTTGAGGTAATGATTTCAGTTTCTTTTTCAAAATGTAATTGAAAATGGAAGCACTCTCAGTGTACCCATATGGGACACAACACCATGCCAATACTTTCTTTTGGATCATGAAAGATAACAGATACTGACCATCTTTGTGCAATGGATTAGACAGGAAATATTGGCAGAGATCAATCCCTGAAAACCATTCAGCTGTATATAGAATCTGACAACATGGGATTACAATGTCATTCACCGTCCTCAGATCTTGTACTATCCTAAATTTTCCATTGTGTTTTTTGTAATCCTTTAATTAGTGAGTTTCATGCACTACCAATTATTTCCCTCAAGATTCCTTTCTCTAACATATCATTGATAAGGATGTAATTCACTCTATCACTCCTGGTGTCAGGTGGTAAGGCTGCATTCTGGGAAAAACTGCATTTGGTCTCACATTCATTTTTATAGGCACAACCCTTTTTATTAATCCAATATCTATTACAGTGAAATCCCATACTTCTGGGTTCACTTTCTCTATGAAACTGCAGGTAAATCTTTTGCTGTCAACAATGAGCAGATACCTACTGTCTCTTGCTGAACGATATTAAATTCTGCATATTCATCATCAGTTTGAACCTCGAGTCCATGCCGTGTACAAAAGATGGCACAATTTAAGTTGTACAATAAATCCCATCCTAAATTATTGACAGGACATGAATCATGCACCACAAACTGATGATTCTCCTCAGAAGATCCTATTTTAATTGTCATCTGTTTATTTGTGACTCTCACAACAAAAGGGGTAGGTCAGGGACTTCCACTGATGTCACAGTAGAATGGGTAGCTCCTGTGTTGAAATGACACTTGGTGGCCATTTACATTACCTTCTACAAATGGTCCATTCTGGTCTACCTCTAACATAGAGCCAAGCTCGCAATCTGCCTCTTCTCCTAGGCACCGTCATTGTGATGTGCCTGAATTTAACATTTCAAGATCATCAAACATAGGGAACTGCTGGACTGCAACCAACCTGATTTTGAACCTGCATTATATTTGATTCATTTTAGGCAACTGATTCTGATTTAATCTTGCATTGTTTACATTTACTTGTACCATGGGTGCTTGTGGCACAGGTAACATTTGAGCTTGATCTTGCAATGGCATGTATTCTTGTCTCATTGCTGCATTTGGCATTTGCATTTGATTCACTCCCCACTTTTGATTATTGACAATTCTATCTTGATTTAGCCTAAATTTGTGCTTCAAATTTACCACCTTATTGTACATGTGACAAGGTGTCATCTTCTTAACATTGCAACATCAAAATGTATACAGGGATCGATCAGAGCGTCTCTTCCTCTATCTTGGGTCACCATCAATCCTCCCTGTACACCCTGCATCCCTGCTTGAAAATCACCCACCTGCTTGCATACCATTTATCCTTTGGACTAAACCACCATTTCCAACAAATGAGTGATTTGAAAAACCATGTGCTAGCTTAATCTTCTTCTTTAACTTATGCTGTTTCATCTCTTGCACATCACTTTAGTACTGTGCATATTTCAAAATGTATTCTAAAGACTTTATCTGCCAGCAAATCACATTCTGATGTATGTTCTGACAAATCACAGGTCTCAAGCCAAGTGCAAAATGTGTAATGAAAAATCAATGCTGCTGAAATGTCATCATCAACCTTTCATAAAAATCATGCACTGTTGTAGGAGGCTGGCCTGGTTTGTAGTGGGTACCAAAGGAACTTACACCTTACACCAGGTCCACTTATCCCTTATTAATGAAATGTAGTCAGTGTCTAGAAGCCAGGCTGTCTAGAGGTAGCTGTAGTCAGAGCAGCCAAGGCTGATCTAGGAATCATGCAAAGCTCTTGCAATACCACTGTAGTCACACAGTACTCACACACTTGAAAAACAATACTCAGTGTTACACAAATAAAGGTACTATATTTTAGTCATGCAATGCCAAAAATACTTTGGAGACTATACTCCCTTAGGTGGTAAGTATTATACACAAAATATACACTAGTAACCAAAAACAGGTAAGTACATAATCAGAAAATAGTCCAAACAGTGAAAATCATGAAAGGTTACAATGTGTCTAGAGGGAACACAAACCATATACTAAAATAGTGGAATGCGAATGTCAGTTTCCCACCTAGGCAAGTGTAGTATGTAGAGGGATGCTGGAAGTGTAGGAAAACACCAAAGGTAAGTAAAATACCCCACCCCAGACTGTGGAAAGCAGGAGTAAAACACAGCAAGTTCCCTAAAAAACACTAGAAGTCATGGTAGAGGATAATGCAAGAACCAGAAGAGACTGCAAGACACCAATGATGGCTTCCTGGACCTGAAGACCTGTGGAAGAAGAGGACCAAGTCCAAGGAGCACTGAAGAGTCCAGGGAGAACAGGATTCCCTACAAACCCAGATGTAGGTGCAAAAGAGGAACCACTGGTGAGAAGACAAAGTCAGTTTTGGACTTAAGAAGGCAGATACAGGTTCCTGGTTGGAGCAGAAGATGTCCCACGTGGGATGGATGAATGCAGTCTGATTTGCATTGTGGGATTATGCCAACAAGCCTTGGCTCATGCAAAATACACAGGTGGTGAAAAATGGCTCAGACAGAGGGGGCTCTCAGCAACTCAGAGAGCCCTCAGAAGAACAGGCAGCACCCACAGGAGTCCCACAGCATGGGGACAAAGGAGTTGCAAATGGTGGTTGTCGCAGCACTACACAAAGGGATCCCACGCCACCTAAGAACAACTCAGGGAGCTGAGCATCACAAGATAGAGTGCTGGGGACCTGGGCTAGGCTGTGCACAAAGGAATTTTTGGAAGGTTGCACAGAAGCCCTCGGAGCTGCAAAACATGTGTTGCACTGGGGTACTGTCTGGCACGGGGAGGCAAGCTCTTACCTCCACCAAATTTAGACAGCTGGACCTTTGGACAGTCAGGGTCCCTTTAGTCCACACCTGTGTTCCAGGATCCACGCTCGTTGTGAGGAGAGGGGACCCCGAGTCCGGTCGCTGCAGTGGGGTGCCTACTGAAGCAGGGAAGTGACTCTCTCACTCCACAGGAGATTCCTTCAATTCTTCTGGTGCAGGCTGAAGACAGGCAGTGCTCTGTGGATGCACAACCTGGAAACTATTGCAGTTGCTGGCAGGAGATGGAGTTACAGAGTTGCCGAAGTCATCTTGGTATCTTTATTGCAAGTTGTAAAGTTCCTGAAGCAGTTCTGAGGTTAATCTGATGGTAGAAGGTGAAGTAAAGGATGGAGAGGAGTCCATCTGGAGTCTTGCAATCCAAATATGAGGAAACACCCACAGGTGGAACCCTAAATACCCCTTAGAGGGGGATTGGTCACCTAACCAGGTATGGTCCTAACAGGAGGGGTCTCTGACGTCACCTGCTGGCACTGGCATCTCAGATGCTCCCAGAGTGCCTCACCACCTTAGAATCCCAGATTGCAAAACCCAGGGACACTCTAGAGGAGCTCTGGGCACCAACCCTGGGGTGGTGTTGGTCAGGGGAGTGGTCACCCCCCTTTCCTTTGTCCTGTTTCACGCCAGAGCAGGTACTGGGGGTCCCTGAACTGGTGTAGACTGGATTATGCAAGGAGGGCACCATCTGTGCCATTCAAAGCACTTTCAGAGGCTCTGGGAGGATACCCCTTCCATGCCTGTAACACCTATTTCCAAAAAGAGAGGGGGGTGACACCCCGTCACAAAGGAAATGCATTTTTCTGCCTGGGACTCAGCTGCTCAAGCTCCAGGAGGGCAGAAGCCTGTCTGTGAGGTGGCAGCAGCTGGGGCTGCAGTGAAAACCTCAGAAGGCTGGTATGGCAGTACTGGGGGTCCACTGTGGAGCTCCAGACTGCATGGAATTGTGCAAGCAATACTGGAATCAGTATTGGGTTACTATTCCCAGTTGCTAGACACCTTACATGGCCATATTCAGAGTTACCATTGTGAAACTATACATAGGTATTGACATTTATATAGTGCACACTTATACTCGGGTCTTCGCACTAACAAAGTCTGGGAAAATGGACATGGATGACCTGGGGGCACGTCTGCTAGTGCAGGGGTTCCCTCACACACAGGTACTATGCACCTAGCCTTCAGGGTCTGAAGTTTAGACATATAGGTGTCTTCTAAGTGACCTGGTGCAGTGAAAATTGCTGTGAAATAGTGCTTACACTATTTCACTCAGGCTGCAATGGCAGTCCTGAAGAAGTGTCTGTATGAGCTCCTTATGAGTGGCAAAAGAAATTCTGCAGCCCTTAAGGAACCCCTAGAACCCCAATGCCCTGCGTACCAATGTGGCATATACAAGGCACCTATAAGGGGGGTCCAGTATACCAATTTGGAGTGAAATACTGGGTTACTAGTATGTAAGTACAAATTTGGAACCAGAGAGAGCATATTCAATGGAGGTCTGGTTAGCAGGACTCAAGTGACACAGTCAAGCATACTGATGAAAACAGTGAAACAGACTGACATGTAGGGCACAAACCATAAGCACTGGGGTTCTGACTAGCAGGATCCAGTGACACACTTAAAACACACTGACAAACAGGCCAAAAATGGGGGTAACCATGCTAGAAAGAGGCTACTTTCACACAACTGTCTCCTTCACTTCCTGCTGCATTCAATTCAATTTCAAATAATTCAAATTGTTAGGTGAGATTCTACCTTTCGGAAATGTAATTGCCTCGTTATATTTAGCCACTACCACAGGCGACGGTGCATTTGTAACAGGATCTCTCACTGGCTCTATATCTGGCCACTGAACAGCAATCTTACATTCTGCATTGTGCTTTCTCTTAATTTTGGAAAATTATACATTAAAGAAGCAAGATCTCCTCTAATCCAAGAGCCATGTATATATCCTCCACCTTGTGTTTCCCTTAAAGGGTAGACTCCTGTTGCCTCTTTCTTTTCTGAATGAGCTGCTTCTTCCCTTTTCTTTTCTGACTCTTTATCCTGTTTTATTTTCTTTTGTATTTTTGTGTCCATTTGATCCCAAATCTGTATAATTCCCTCCACTTGCACACACCTTTGACCAATGATGTGGGTGAATTCACATTTCTGAAGGACACGTGTTCAATTGCCACAATGTAAGGAAATGCCTCCTTGGCATGGTTACCCCTGACTTTTTGCCTTTGCTGATGCTACGTTTTGATTGAAAGTGTGCCGGGACCCTGCTAACTAGGCCCCAGCACCAGTGTTCTTTCCCTAAAACTATACCTTTACTTCCACTATTGGCACAGTCCTGGCACTCAGATAAGTCCCTTGTAACTGGTACCCCTGGTACCAAGGGACCTGATGCCAGGGAAGGTATCTAATGGCTGTACCATGTCTTATGCCACCCTGGGGACCCCTCACTCAGCACATGCACACTGCCTCACAGCTTGTGTGTGCTGGTGAGGAGAAAAAGACTAAGTCGACATGGCACTCCCCTCAGACTGCCATGCCAGCCTCACAATGCCTGTGGCATAGGTGAGTCACCCCTCTAGCAGGCCTTACAGCCCTAAGGCAGGGTGCACTATACCACAGGTGAGGGCATGTGTGCATGAGCACTATGCCCCTACAGTGTCTAAGCAAAACCTTAGACATTCTAAGTGTGGGGTAGCCATAAGAGTATGTGGTCTAGGAGTTTGTCAAACACGAACTCCATAGTTCCATAATGGCTACACTGAAATCTGGGAAGTTTGATATCAAACTTCTCAGCACAATAAGGGCCAGATGTAGGTAGCTGTTTGCATGTCGCAAACTGCGAAAAACGCAGTTTGCGCCATGCAAACAGCCTAACGCGATGCTCATCCCCAAATTGCGAGTCGGTACCGACTCGCAATTTGGGGATGCGACTCACAAATAGGAAGGGGTGTTCCCTTCCTATTTGCGACTGCATCGCCATGCTGAGTTGCTTTGTGACCGCGAATGCGGTCGCAAACCAACACGCAGTTACCACCCACTTGAAGTGGGTGATCACTCATTCGCAAAAGAGAAGGGGTCCCCATGGGACCCCTTCCCCTTTGTGAATGCCGAAAAAAATGTTTTTTCAGAGCAGGCAGTGGTCCAAATGGTTTCGGAAGTTTTTCTTTTTGCAACTCGTTTTCCTTTAAGGAAAACGGGCTGCAAAAAGAAAAAAAAAATGCTTTATTAAAAAATCAGTCACAGACATGGAGGTCTGCTGTCTCCAGCAGGCCACCATCCCTGTGAGTACATGGACTCATTAATATTCATGAGGTAGGTCTTTGCGACCCCGTAGCGAGTCGCAGAAGGTGTCTGAGACACCTTTCTGCATAAAATTTTGCGAGTTGCAAATTGCGAGTCGGTTTGACTCGCAATTTGCAACTCGCTAAATTTTAGTTTGCTACATCTGGCCCTAAATGCACACTGATGCCAGTGTGCAATTTATTGTAACATGCACCCAGAGGGCATCTTAGAGATACCCTCTGAATACCAACCCGACTTCTAGTGTGGGGATGACCAGTTTCTGCCAGCCTGCCACAACCAGTCGAGTTGCTGGCCACATGGGGAGAGTACCTTTGTCACTCTGTAGCCAGGAACAAAGCCTGCACTGGGTGGAGGTGCTTCACACCTCCCCCTGCAGGAACTGTAACACCTGGCGGTGAGCCTCAAAGGCTCACCTCCTTTGTTACAGCGCCCCAGGGCATTCCAGCTAGTGGAGATGCCCGCCCCTCCGGCCACTACCCCCACTTTTGGCGGCAAGGCTGGAGATAATTTGAAAAATAAGGAGGAGTCACCCACCAGTCAGGACAGCCCGTAAGGTGCCCCAAGCTGAGGTGACCCCTTCCTTTAGAAATCGTCCATCTTAGTTTTGGAGGATTCCCCCACTGGGAATAGGGATGTGCCCCTGCCCCACAGGGAGGAGGCACAAAGAGGGTGTAGCCACCCTCCAGGACAGTAGCCATTGGCTATTGCCCTCCCAGACCTAAGCACACCTCAAAATTTAGTATTTAGGGGCACCCAAGATCCCAGGAAATCAGATTCCTGCAACCAGAACTACAAAGAAGGACTGCTGACCTACAAACCTGCAGAGACGACAGACAATGACAACTGCTATGGCCCCAGCCCTACCGGCCTGTCTCCTTAGTCGAAAACTCAACCAAGTGACGCATCCAACAGGGACCAGTGACCTCTGAAGCCTTAGAGGACTGCCCTGACCCCCTCGGACCAAGAAACTCCTGTGAGCAGAGGCTCTGTTCAACAACCTGCAACAAACTTGCAAATTTTCTTCAACTTTAAAGACCTCACTCTTCTCGCCGGAAGTGTGAGACTTCACACTCTGCACCCGTTGCCCCCAGCTCGAGATCCAGAGAACCAACACCACAGGGTGGACTTCCTGGTGACTGCAACCTGTGAGTAGGCTGAAATGACCCCCTTGAACCCCCACAGAGACGCCTGCAGAGAGAATCCAGAGGCTCCCCCGGCCTTGACTGCCTGTAATAAGGGACACGACGCCTGGACCAAGCACTGCACCCGCAGCCCCCAGGACCTGACGGAACTGAACCTCAGTGCATGAGTGACCCTCTGCCTAGCCAAGGTGGAGGCTGGCCTGAGAAGCCCCCCCTGTACCTGCCTGCATCGCTAGAGTGACCCCCGGGTCCCTCCATTGTTTCCTATACAAAGCCCGATGCCTGCTTTGCACACTGCTCCCGGCCGCCCCTGTGCCACTGAGGGTGTGTTTTGTGTGCCTACTTGTGCCCCCCCAGTGCTCTACAAACCCCCCCTGGCCTGCCCCCGAGGACAAGGGTACTTACCTGCTGGCAGACTGGAACTGGAGCACCCCAGTTCTCCATAGGTGCCATTGTGTTTTGGGCACCTCTTTGACCTCTGCCCCTGACCGGCCTTGAGCTGCTGGTGTGGTAACTTTGGGGTTGCCTTGAACCCCCAACATTGGGCTGCCCATGCCCAGGAACTGAGACTTGTAAGTGTATTACTTACCTCACAACCCAACCATTACTTACCTCCCCCACGAACTGTTGATTTTTGCACTGTGTCCAATTTTAAAATAGCTTCTTGCCATTTTAACAAAAACTGTATATGTCATTGCTCTAATTCAAATTTCCTAACTTACCTGTGTGAAGCACCTTGCATTTTATTTATTTACCTCAAATCCTGAACTTGTGGTTCTTAAAATAAATTAAGAAAATATATTTTTCCATATAAAACCTATTGGCCTGGATTTAGGGCCAGATGTATGATTCTGGCCCATTGCGATTCGGTAATTGCGATTTTTAAGAAATCGCTATTACCGAATCGCAAAGGGCCATGTATCACATTTGCGAATCGGTAACAGTGATTTCTTAAAAATGGCAAATGCAATTACCGAATCGCAAATTGTGATACTGGCCCCATTCGCAGCTATGGGCCTGTTGGCCCATAGCTGCAAATTTTTTGCATTTCCAAAATTGCGATTTCTGGTTGGAAATGCAAAAGGGCAGGGTGCTGGGGGCCTAAGGCCCCCTCTCCTGCACCCCATTTTTTTTTTTTTTAACATGTAAAGTACACACATGCCAAAAGGGCATGTGTGCTTTACATGTTACATTTAAAAATGCAGTTTTACTGCCTTTTTAAATTTTGCACCAGGTTACCACCTGGTTGCAGACCATGGTATTTTGCATGTGCAAAATACCATTCTGCGAAAAATCGCAATTTGCGATTTTTTGCAGAATTGCCTTGCGACCTGGATTTTGCGAATCGCAAATTGCAATTCGCAAAATCCAGGTCGCAACGCAAAAAATCGAAATTTTTGCGATTTCTATTTTGTGGTCTGCGAATGCCTTTGATGCATTGCAGACCACTATTTTGCACTCGCAAACGGACGATTTTGCCGTTTGCGAGTGCAAATTTTTTTGATACATCTGGCCCTTAGTCTTTGAGTGTGTTCCTCATTTATTGCCTATGTGTGTACAACAAATGCTTAACTCTATCCTCTGATAAGCCTACTGCTCGACCACACTACCACAAAATAGAGCATTAGAATTATCTAATTTTGCCACTATCTTACCTCTAAGGGGAACCCTTGGACTCTGTGCACACTTTTTCTTACTTTGAAATAGTATATACAGAGCCAACTTCCTACACACATCATTTAATTACACTCAAAAACTTCTTTGTAGTGGTATGCTTTTTGAAATGTCAACCTCATATTTATTTGCCAATTCAGTACATCCGTCATCATTTGTTGCAGCTTTCCATGTAATTTCTTACGTAAATTGACCAATTCTTTTTCTTGATACTGTCCTATAGGATCAAGACCTGAACAACCTCTAATTAATTTTACCAATTTGACTTTCAATTGGGGCACACTGAAAGATTTACATGAGCTGGATTAACTTCTGGACTTGAGCTGGTACTTGGAATTTCTGCATCTTCAACTTTAATAAAATTTCTGCCAACCTCTTCAAACCAAGGAGGAAATAAACAACCTTTGAAATTACTTTCATCTGGTACTGTTTGGGGTTGCAAAAACAAATCACCTTCCCTCTCCCAATGCTTGAAGAATTTGGGGTAGTTTGCATACCATGACTTGTGAATTCTTTGATGTCAGGATAAATCCATTTACTAGAGCACTCCTGGTTGGTTACCGAACCACTGTAGTTGGAATGATCTGTCCGGGCACTGTTTGCAGAGTAACCAATCCAGTAACCTGTGCTGTTGTAACCACAGTAACTGAAGCATTTCCCTGATGTAGGGTTTGAGCTGTATTCGTTTGTGAGGGAGCACTGAAAACTGCTTGCTGTGATACAGGTTGTATAATATCAGACTATGCAATGATTGGTTGAGATATTACTAGCTGTGGTACAATTGGTTGAGTCAATATGGGCTGTACATTTACTGGTTGTATTGCGTACATCTGGCTAGTAATTTGTGAAGCGCATGGATCAGTTGGAGTTGTCGCTGTAGTCTGAATATTTGTTAATTGAGGTCTATTTTTTGTTTGGGACCCACATATGCTGGCAGACAAGCAGACAATAATCTTTTTAATAATTCATCACATGAATCAGATTCTGAAGTATATTTAGCTTCAGCTTTTGTCTCAATATCTGTTTTATGTATATTCCTTACAGGCTTTTCTGAATCTTTAGGGGCATATTTATACTCCGTTTGCGCCGAATTTGCGTCGTTTTTTTTTACGCAAATTCGACGCAAAACTAACTCCATATTTATACTTTGGCGTAGACGCGTCTAGCACCAAAGTTCATGGAGTTAGCGTCATTTTTTTGCGTGAACACCTTCCTTGCGTTAATGATATGCAAGGTAGGCATTCCCGTCTTAAAAAATGACTCCGATGCTATTGCGTCGGATTTATACTCCCGGGCAAAAATGACGCCCGGGAGTGGGCGGGACTAAAAAACCTGCATTTGTGCCGGATTTTAGCGCCTGGGTCAGGGCAGGCGTTAAGGGACCTGTGGGCTCAGAATGAGCCCAGAGGTGCCCTCCCCTGCCCCCAGGGACACCCCCTGCCACCCTTGCCCACCCCAGGAGGACACCCAAGGATGGAGGGACCCACCCCAGGGACATTAAGGTAAGTCCAGGTAAGTAATTTTTTTTTTTTTTTTGTGGCATAGGGGGGCCTGATTTGTGCCCCCCTACATGCCACTATGCCCAATGACCATGCCCAGGGGACAGAAGTCCCCTGGGCATTGCCATTGGGCAATGGGGCATGACTTCTGTCTTTGCTAAGACAGGAGTCATTTCAATGGGGGATGGGCGTCGTAAAAAAATGGCGCAAATCGGGTTGTGGCGATTTTTTTGCCTCAGCCTGACTTGCACCATTTCTGGACGCCCATACGCCATTTTCCCCCTACGCCGGCGCTGCCTGGTGTACATCGTTTTTTTTAACGCACACCAGACAGCGCCGGCGGCTAACGCCGGCTAACGTCATTCAATAAATACGGCGCCCGCATGGCGCTTCAGAATGGCGTTAGCCGGCGCTAATTTTTTTGACGCAAAACTGCGTTGCCGCAGTTTTGCGTCAAAAAGTATAAATATGGGCCTTAGTTTTTTAATTTTGTTCTCTTGTAAGTATGCAATCTAATCCAGTTCCTTCTACTATACTTTTCCTCCACAATTGTGCTCTTTCATCCCATTCTGTTGCGAGCCACTCACCTGAACTCCAGATGGTTCTGATGGGGCAACAATAATCCCCGAATACAAATAAGAACTTGCAGGGCAGCAATGAAAGATGCACTTCAACCCTAGGAGTTTCTAAGGGGAAGAGGGTGTGGGATGAGAGAGAACAAGAGAAATACCTGCACTCATGCATATTCGGATTTCTCTAAGCCAGGCACTGCTGGGCTCAAATATATATCTGGATTCTAGTTCCTGATTCAAGAGACTGGCAATCAGGATTATTCAGATAGAAAAGTCTGGGTTTGGATTTCCCTGTAATAAAACCATTCTTTAAAACAGGAAAAACTAAACAGGTCTTTGGCATTAACTAATGTCAAATCAATATACCAATAATTCACACTAGAAAGTTTCCCCAGTGTGATTCAAGAATTATCCAGGAACTATGAAACGGATTTATCATGTACAAGGATTTCCACTTACTGGGATAATCACAGCAAAACTACTTCAAATTCTTCAGTAGTTCAAGAATCTCAAGAGTTCAAGGTTCATATACAAATATGCAATGGCAATCAGATTATGGTCCGCAATTACTCCAAAAGTCTTTAGAACACCAACATCAGATTCTGAGGGAGAAAACATGGATTAAAAAACAACTGTGAGCACTAGGTCCAGGAAGGCGCTGCTATTATAAGAAATATGAATTTTCTCTAATGTCTTTTCACTCATGAGATTGATCCGAATATTATAGCTGGCTATAGACAAGTTTGATTAATCATCGCTGATCAAGATACCAAAATAAACAGAAAAACGTGTATTACTTTTCTGGGGATCACTCGTGTCTTTTTGCCAGTGCAAAAAAGCGTGATGCAAGAGGTGAATTGCAAGCTGCCTGCCTTTTACAGGTACTGTTGTAACTGTGGAGAAGATGGAAAATACTAGGTCGGAATGCAGAAAGGACGTCACTGTTGCTATGAAGGTATGGATGCCGCTGTGATGAGAGGACTGCCACTGCGAAGGCAAGGCTGACAAAGACTGGAGACAGGTAAACATTGAAAGAAAGTTAAACAAGGCTAAGCAGGATTTAGTCTGAAATGCCAGCTTTTATAGCCAGCTCGAACCAGGTGCAAGGAAACTTAGGGGAAAACAGAGGAACTTTTTAGTCATTATTGTAATTGCACGTTTCTAAACTGTCTTTTTTTCCATTAGGAGGATCAATTAAGAAACCAGCAGTTGTCGACAGTTGATATGTGCTTCCTGTATTACTTGGATGAGGCCCAGCTGGTGGCTGTAGACAGTTGACATGTGCTTCCTGGATTATCTGAGTGAGGCACAGATGTTCAGAAGTTATCTTGACAACAAGCATTTGTCTAGATCAGCTTCAAACATTCCAATTATGCTGATGACTGTGTTGCCAAATTACACCAGGTTTCAAAGGCATAACATGATTCAAACTAGCACTGTGATTAAAAGAAAATGACATCTCTGATATCACTCATAAGGGGGGAATAAGACATGACTAAGTCATAACTAGCCCTGCTCACAGCTGGGTCGATGACAGCTGCCCCTCCCAAAGGCTGTGGTTTTGGTGGTAGATCTAACTTTGTATAGATAGTGGAGCTATATACTTGATCTTATAGCACAGCAATGAGTTGTAATGGGTAACGATTTTTAGTCATGGCCTTGTTAACTGCACAAAAGTTGATGCAGGCCTGTAATTCCCTAAACTGTTTTGGGATAAAAAGAGGGCAGAGGAAACGGGTGAGGTAGAATGTCTTATGAATCCTAGTTCTAGCAATTCGTCCAAATATTTATGCTATTGTTGGGTTTCTGGCTCTGTAAGAGCCTAAATTCTACTGCATGGGAGTACTGCCCCAGAAATGAGATTGATTCTACAATCATACACTGTTAGAAATGGGGTCTTTGGTTGGCAGTCCGGTTACCCCGTGTTCAAGCAAGCACCCTCACTCTGGTCAGTGTAAGTCACACACAATCCAAATGATCCTGTGCCCACCCTCTGGTAGCTTCGCACTGAGCAGTCAGGCTTAACTTAGAAGGCAATGTGTAAAGTATTTGTACAATAAATCATGCAATAACACCATACAGCACCACAGAAATACACCACACAGTGTTTAGAAAAATATAATATTTATCTGGATAAATGCAGGTCAAAACAATCAAAATGCAATGAGTATATGTTGAGATATCACTGAAAAGTGATATACAGTGTCTTATGTCTTTTAAAAGCAAACAAAGTCTCTTTCAAGCACAAAGTACCTTGTTTGCATGACAAATCTCCATAAAGAAACGCAGAGGAGGAGAAGCGTGGAAACAAAGGGATGTGCGTCGATTTCTCAGGCCGCACACGGCGATGCGTCATTTAGTTTTCACGCTGGGATGGCTGTGGGTCGATTTCCGGTGCTCGGTCGTGGATCCTCTTCGGGTTGTGGGGTTTTCAGACACCCCGGGGACAATGCGTGGATTTCCTGCGCTGGCAGGACGAAGTCACAGGAGCTGCTTCGATCTGGTGGGCGTTGCATCAAATTTTCTACCGCACAGCAGGTGCTGTGTCAATTCCTCTTTGAAAGTCAGGCTGCATCCTTCGGGCTCAGCTGTGCATAAATCCAGTGGGCTGTGCATCACATTTCCATTGCTACACATGCGCTACATTGATCTTGTTGCGAAGTCGGGCTGCGTCTTTCCGGTTCGGAGTGTGGTGAAATTTTTACAGCGATGCAGGTTGTGCGTCGTTTCTGACAGACTGTGCATCGAATTTCGCCACACAAGGAGTCCTTCTTGTAGAGATGAAGTCTTTTTGGTCCTGAGACTTCAGAGAACAGGATGCAAGCTCTATCCTAGTCCTTGGAGAGCACTTCTTCACATAAGCCAGAGAGCAGCAAGGCAGCAGGGCAGCAGGGCAACAGCAAGGCAGCAGTCCTTCACAGAAAGCAGACAGGTGAGTCTTTTGGGCAGCCAGGCAGTTCTTCTTGGCATGATGCAGGTTCTGGTTCAAGTTTCTTCTCTATGATGTGTCTGAGTTAGTAGGGGCAGAGGCCCTGTTTATATACCCAAATGTGCCTTTGAAGTGGGGGGGACTTCAAAGAGTGGCTTAGAGGTGCACCAGGCCCCCTTTCAGTTCAATCCCGTCTGGCAGGGTCCCAGTAGGGGGTGTGGCAGTCCTTTGTGTGAAGGCAGGCCCTCCACCCTCCCAGCCCAGGAAGACCCATTCAAAATTCAGATGTATGCAAGTGAGGCTGAGAATCCTCTGTTTGAGGTGTGTCTGAGTGAATGCACAAGGAGCTGTCAACTAAACCCAGCCAGACGTGGATTGTAAGGCACAGAAAGATTTACGTGCAGAGAAATGCTCACTTTCTAATAAAAGTGGTATTTCTAAAATAGTAATATTAAATCCAACTTCACCAGTCAGCAGGATTTTATATCACCATTCTGGCCATACTAAATATGGCCTTCCTACTCCTTTCAGATCAACAGCTATCACTCAAACAATGTATGAGGGCAGCCCCAATGTTAGCCTATGAAGGAAGCAGGCCTCACAGCAGTGTAAAAATGAATTTAGGAGTTTTACACTGCCAGGACATGTAAACTACATAAGTACATGTCCTGCCTTTTGCCTACACACCACCCTGCCCTATAGGTTACCTAGGGCATACCTTAGGGATGTCTTATATGTAGAAAAAGTTGAGTTTTAGGCTTCGCAAGTACTTTTGAATGCCAAGTCAAATTGGCAGTGAAACTGCACACACAGGCCTTGAAATGACAATAACGAGCTACTGAAGTGGGTAGCACAACCAGTGCTGCAGGCCCACTAGTAGCATTTAATCTATGGGCACTGGGCACATATAGTGCACTCTACTAGGGAGTTACAAGTACATTAAATAGTCCAATTGGGTATGATCCAATGTTACAATGTTTAAAGAGTGAGAGCATATGCACTTTAGCACTGGTTAGCTGTGGTAAAGTGTGCAGAGTCTTAAAACCAGCACAAACAGAATCTAAAAAGTGGAGGGAGGCAGGCAAAAAGTTAGGAGTGACCACCCTAAGGTTGCCAGGTCTAACATACACCCTGTGAAGTGGTAACTGGGTAGCTTTGATAGGATCAAAGATGTCTGAAAAGACATGATATTCTTGTGGTACTATGTGAGAGTGAGAATGATGTGCAACCACACAATGAATTGGTGTGAAAGACCTTAACAAATCAACTTTCTCACAGGTTCTGGTTCTGATTTAGTCACACAGGAGCTTCCCAATTTTTCAGCCAGAGATAGATCAAGGAAATTTCCAATGGCCCTGGAGTCAATAAGTACAGAAAGATTATGTTTTTTTGTGAAGATTGAACGAAAGTCATTAATATTTATGTGTCTTGAGACTTGATTATCAACATTAGTCATATATTGTGAGATCTGAGGAAGCATAACTCTCTAAGAGGCGATCTTGTCATTCTTCAAGTGTGTTCTCTGGCATCTGCATCGCAGTACAATCTAGGGCAAAATGACCAGGCTTGGCACAATAAAGACAAAGATTAGCCTTACACCATCTGTCCTTCTCTACTGATGATAAGGGCACCTTCATACCTCCAATTTCCATGGGTTCTGATACAGATGCCTTATCATCCTTTCCTTTTCTTTCTGTTTCCCGGATTGATGCTCTTGTATCATGTTGTGTCTGCTCACTTCTAGGTTCTCCAAGTCTATGATCCAGTTCAACAACCAGATCAATGTATTCTGTGAAGTTCTCAGGTAATTCCACAATGTTTGCCAGTGAGGCTTTTAAATCATCCGTAAGTCAGCTATCAATCAAGAGTGTACATTTTTCCTCAGGCCATTGTTTTTCGGAATTAAGGCAGTTAATTTTTGTAATCTAGGTTAACAGATCTTTAGAGCCCTGACGCAAATTTACTAGCTCACTGAACTGAATGAAAACATGTCACCCAAAGATGCTATTCATTGTTGCCGTAAAGGCTATGAAATTGTGTAGGATAAGGTCATTAGATTCTATCAATGGAATGGCCAAATTAGCGGCCACACCACCAAGATAAGAAATATTGAGGTGACTTTGGCTGCATCTGAGTTAAAAATGAGGAGCCTGCAAATGAAATGTAATTGGCACTGACTCATGAGTAGTGCAAATCATGTGCTATTGCCATTAAATCTTTCTGGGTTAGCCAGAGGAACCAGACTAAGGCCCATATTTATACTTTTTAGTGCTGCATGTGCGCTGCTTTTTGATGCAAAAACAGCACAAACTTACAAAATACAATTGTATTTTGCAAGTTTGCGCCTCTTTTGCGTCACAAAATGACGCAAATGCGGTGCTAAAAAAGTTTAAATATGGGCTTAAGTGTCATGACTGGAACATGTACGTTTTGGTCTGAGTGAGATGAGGGAGGGGGTGCCACGTGCAGTTTTTAAGTATTATTATACATACGAGGGCTTAACACTGGGTGATACCCTTTCTGTTAAGTATGCCTCCAATGTGTGAATTCAGTTTTGCTTCAGGTAAGCTCCTCTCCTAAACTCGCACTCTCTTCTTTTAGATGCGCTTCTATCTGAAATGTGCGCAATATATCAGTTATCTAGGTAGTCTCAGAAAGGGTTTGTGCTAAGCCTTGAAGTGAGTTGTCCATGGTGACATCGTCGCCCAAAGGGAACACTACTTTTTGCGACTTAACCTTCTATTGCAAGCCACTCACCTGAAATCCAGGTGGTTCTGATGGGGCAACGATATTTCTGTCAGAGAGACCAGATCCTCGGGCCTGCAATTGTTCCCAACATGTCCACCACTAGACACCTCCAAAACTCTGATAGAAATATCACAGAGCCTGAGAGCATCCAAGCGGGGGAAAAGGGGATTAGGAATAGAACAGCTGGGTAGGAGACCTGTAGGAAGCAAAAGGTTAAACAACACAATATCAAGATATTATCACATTGATTTTCACTAGCGTTGTCATACTGGAACCATGGATAACTTAAGAAAGGACTATAACTAGACCTCAAGAAGTCTGGGTACCTGGAAAGGAATCTAGAATGGTTAATAGAATGTTTCATATGAACTTTTCATGAAATGTCATATACTGTCTAGGAATATAAGAACCTTCTAAAATAATGTTTCAGAACAAACATTGCATCTTTACATGAGGACAAAAGGTAATCTGAAACATTCCCTGGAAAACAATATGAATTATACAAAGGACTTAATATGCACAAAGAATGTAACATCTTGAATTTTGCACCTTTGCAGGAAATTCAAAGGCCCTGGATAATTGTGTGTACATTAGGAAACACTACACATCAAAGTTTTATTTGCCATGAAATGATCGCGCACACTGTAAGTGATCTGAACACCTAGGTTTAAATGCGGGAAATGAATCACGCTCACTGCCAATTCCAACAAGTATATGCAAATGCCATGAAATGATCGTGCACTCTGTAAGCGATCTGGACATCAAAGTTTAAATGCGGGAATGCATCGCGCACACTTCTGATTCCAACAAGAATATGCAAATGCCATGAAATGATTGCGAACTCTGTAAGCGATCTGAACATCAAAGTTTAAATGCAGGAATGAATCGTGCACACTTACGATTCCAACAAGAATATTCAAATGCCAGGAAATGATTGCACACTCTGTAAGCGATCTGAACATCAAGGTTTAAATGTGGGAATGAATCGCGCACACTGCTGATCCCAACAAGAATATGCAAATGCCATGAAATGATCGCGCACTCTGTAAGCGATCTGAACATCAAGGTTTAAATGCGGGAATGAATCGCGGACACTGCCGATCCCAACAAGAATATGCAAATGCCATGAAATGATCGCGCTAGCATTTGCCGATCCGAACACCAAGATTTACAAGCGGTAAATGTATCGCGCACACTGCTGATCCCAACAAGAATATGCAAATGCCATGAAATGATTGCGCACTCTGTAAGCGATCTGAACATCAAGGTTTAAATGCGGGAATGAATCGCGGACACTGCCGATCCCAACAAGAATGTGCAAATGTCATGAAATGAACGCGCACTCTGTAAGCGATCGGAACATCAAGGTTTAAATGCGGGAATTAATTGCGCACACTGCCGATCCCAACAAGAATATGCAAATGCATTGAAATGATCGCGCAAGCCTTTGCCGGTCTGAACACCAAGATTTACATGCGGTAAATGAATCGTGCACACTGCTGATTCAAAAAAGAATATGCAAATGCCATGAAATGATCGCACAAGCCTTTGCCGATCTGAACACCAAGATCTGCATCAGAGCAATGCTTCGCATACTCTGAAAGTTTCATGAGTAGGCCCCAAAACTCAAGAGTCTCTTAGAACAGGGTCGAGGGCCCAGCCCGACCTAGGTCTTACCACCCTGCTCAAGGATCACCAAAAGAATGCGGGGCAGGCCTGGAAGGTCAAGGTAGGCCTGTGTACAGGAGCTCAGGAGAATGCTGCTGCTCTGCACCGGGACCTCTGAATGGTGAGCATGTGGAGCTGGGCTGGCTCCCTTATATAGAGTCTGGCCCAGCCCACAACCACACCCAGTCATGCTGCAGAGAAAGCATTTGGAAGGGCCTAGAAAGGTACCACACCCTAACACACTCAGTAAGTCTGCAGCAATACCTTGCAAAAGAACAGTTATTGCAAACATCATTAATAGTGTTTTTCAAGGTTAAAGTCTGCAATGCAAAAGGTTAACATACTGCATATAAGCACAATTCATAAATTATGCTCTTGCATAAAGGCTGGGTTTTTGCATTTTAGTCACCTGTAGAGCGCGCACTGCCCTGATGTTGACAAATTCCTAAATCCTCATGAGAACTGACAGGGCAGCAATGAAGAACACATTGCAACCCTAGGAGTTTTTATGGGGAAAAGGGGTTGGGATGAGAGAGAAAGAGAGAAATACCTGGACTTCTGTGTACTCGGATTTCTCTTTTCCAGGCAATACTGGGCTCAAGAATATCTGGATTCTGGTTCTGGATTCAGGATACTGACACTCAGGATTTTTTCAGATACAAGGGTCTGAACTAGATAGAGATATGGAGTTTGGGGCTCTGAACTCCCAATTTTTAAATACATCTTTATTGAAGTTGGTTTTTAAATTGTAAGTTTGAAAATGCCACTTTTAGAAAGTGGACTTTCTTGCTAAAACTTTCTGTACCTCTGCCTGTCTGTGGAATACACATCTGGGTCATGATGACAATTGGACTGTTTGTGAATTTATTCTAGACAGTCACACAAAGGGAGCTGAGGTGTGCCCTGCATTTCTGAATGGGTCTTCCTGAGCTAGAATGGTGGGAGAAGCTGACAGTTGCACCTGAATAGGCTTGTGCCTGGCCTTACACAAAGCAGTCTCCAACCCCCTGGAGTGTGCCTGGGACCAGGGCATGAAAAGTAGGGGCTTGTGCACTACAACGTCTTATCCTTAAAGTTTGCCTACTTCAAAGGCAGAAATAGTTATAAGTACTGGACCTCTGACCCTACAAAGTTTGAGCACGTGTGGACTGAGTACATACTACCAGGAAGAAAAGCTGGATGCTTTAGGAGGGACTTCCACTCTGCCTGCTGCTATGGAGTGCTGGCCTGCTGCTTGCTGCTTCTGCCCTGGGAGTGAAATGAGAGGAATATGCTTTCCACTTCCTGCTTTCTGAGGTTCTCCAGAGGCTCAAACTGAGCTTGTCTCTAGTTAAGACGTCTTAGGGACATCAACGAATCCATCTGCCATTGCCTGGGATCTTCTGCTGAGAGTCCTGATTTGCTAAGTGGTGCCATCTCCAGTCCCTGGGCCCTTGGAAGTGTAAGCAGGTAACCTGAAGAATAAAATCCACGCACTGACTTGCTGCAGCAGAAAAATCAATGCAGCGACAGCCCTGCAGCTTTAGAATCAATGCAACACCTGACTCGTGGCTGCAGAATCAATGCAGCACCTGTTTCCCCGTGGTTCCCTCAACCTGACGTATCTGAATTTTCCATGCATTGTCCCCAGGGATTCTGTTTCTCATTGACTCTACACCACAGTAAGTAACCAAGGCTGCGTATCTGGAAATCAAAGAATCACCTTTCCTGTGAGGTAAGAATTGAAGCATCACCTCCCCTGCCAATAAGGAACTGACACATTGCTACTCTTGCGAGGAAAGAATTGATACATTATTGCCACTGCGCAGTAAGGAACTGAAACAACGCTTTGCTTTACCGCACCTTACCTACCCTGTGGCCCCCATCATCTTCGCTTTTGATGCGTCCCAGATACTTTGTGGTAAAAAGATACAGTCATTGATTGCTATGGATTTAGACTCATTTCCACTTTTAAAAAGTGATATCCTTACTTGTGTTTGTTGAACTTTTATCATTTTGATTTTGTTTTATTTGAATAAATATTGGCTATTTTCCTAAACTGGTGTGGAGTATTTTTGTGGTGTGTTCACCGTGTTACTGTGTGTGTATGTGTACAAATACTTTATACATTGCTTCTGAGATAAACCTGACTGCTCATGCCAAGCTACCAAGGGAGTGAGCAGGGGTTATTTTAGCTGTGTGGCTCCCTTATGCTGGAGAGAGTGAAAGTCCCTACTTGGACAGGGTGCAAACCACTGCCAACTAGAGAACCCATTAATAGAAGCAAACATCAGCTTATGACTAACCCGCTTTCCAGTAGGGCCATGGAAATGAATTGTCTTCAACTTGAGATAGCAGCCAAACAAAGGCTTTATATTAAAGTTTCACAATTTGTTTTTTAAACGACTTCTTTGGCAAAATCTGTCCAATTTCTCATATGCTTTCACTCACTGGAAAACAAGACACTTGTATGAATTTCTAATGCATTCCATATTCATCACTCTCCTTCCCATGCATCTGCACACTATAAGTTTATTCATTAAGAAGCACATTTTGTTCAGCAAACCTTGGCTTTCCAAAGTGAGTTAGTTTTGATAGAAAAAAGTAAATAATATAGTTTTCATTATATCAGCAGGAAATACAAGTCATGCAAAGGCCATGCTAAGTGTATGATAAAACATTTCAATTTAGTTAAAGCATGCTGGATGTTAACAATTGAAGCAATGCTGGATGTTAACAATTCAAGCAAGATAGGCCATGCATGGGACATGGAAAGTTTAAAAAGAGAAATGCACTTTTAAAATGTGGCTTCTTGTTGGGCCTAGTTTTCACTCATACAAGTTATTAATTTATTAATTAACTTAATCTGATTTTAGTAAATTACCACATCAAGGTACAGGAAGTTCTTTTTCATCCAGTTCACACCCTGGTCATTCAGTTTGATGAGTTGTTCTTGGTGGTGTTGCCCGTCAAGGAAAGGATGAACTACATGTCACTGGTGTAGGAGATGACATAGATCCTGTGAGCTTTGATGATATTTGTGAGCAGTATGATGTGTTTGTTGAAGAGGGTTGGACTGAGTGTCAATTCTTTTTGGACTACAAAGATGAGTTTCTTGGGGACCGAGGTGTGTGTTTGTAGCTTACATTCTTGCATTTCCATGTGACGTAGTCTTGAGGCGAGAGCGTGATGAGAAACCTTTTTGTGAAGCTCAGAGAGGGTGAGCAGGATGAGTGCTGAGATGTCTCCTATGTCTAGGATGGCCCAGATGACTTCAGTGGTCTTGATGAGGGCTGTTTTGGTGCTTTGGTTGCTCCAAAAGCCCATAGCATGCTGTCCAGTAGTTAGTGGAATTCTAAGTGGGTGGACATCTGCATGCTCCCAACTGTATGGAAAGGTTGAGGTTCCGATAATGGTGTTGATGATGGATGTGACCACAGAGCTGATAATATTCCTTCCAGGTTGTAGATGTATATGAGTGAACTGGGGTGTAATAACAGGGGACTAATGGCGCTCAGGAAACTAATTGGCCACAATACATATTAGGGGTTGCCTGCACAAGGGAAAACACCCATCCCTTCAGGGTTCAAAATGAACCCATCATTAATTAACATAACATGCGGCCCCCCTTACCCAAAGTAATCCTATCACAAATCAAGTAAGTCAAAAACTCAAGTGAGTAAAGTTCAAAAGAAACGCAATCTGTAATTCCACGCCAATCTTATATAAAGTCCAATCCAGTCCAGAAGTTTATTGGATCATATCTTCACATTTACAGCATTCTTCATGGAAATACACTCCGAGCCAACATGTGTTTCGTCATGGGAAAGTTCTCAAGTCCCAACGAGTTCTTCAGGGCTCAAGTCAAAAGTCCACTGCAATGTCAGTAAAAAATATTTTTAGTAGACATTTTAAATTAATTCCAACGGTATGTCCTATTTTCCATATGGCTTGTCAATGCACCAACATATATCAAACTCCTTGATTTCCATGTGCTCTGTATTAACGAGCTGTGTATTTCAAATCTGCATATCTCATAAACGAACCAAGAAACAACGTTTCCAAGCTTACCGTTGGAATTAATTTAAAATGTCTACTAAAAAATGTTTTTACTGACATTGCAGTGGACTTTTGACTTGAGCCCTGAAGAACTCGTTGGGACTTGAGAACTTTCCCATGACGAAACACGTGTTGGCTCGGAGTGTATTTCCATGAAGAATGCTGTAAATGTGAAGATATGATCCAATAAACTTCTGGACTGGATTGGACTTTATATAAGATTGGCGTGGAATTACAGATTGCGTTTCTTTTGAACTTTACTCATTTGAGTTTTTGACTTACTTGATTTGTGATAGGATTACTTTGGGTAAGGGGGGCCGCATGTTATGTTAAAACAGGTTGTAGATGTAGTAGAGACATGGATTCCTTCGGGTACACTGAGTTGATTTTGGTATGAATCAAAACCCCTGTCTCAGCACTGAAACTTAAAGCACCTTTTCTGATGATCACATAAGATCTAACAACAGCTACACTGTCCAAACAGACCAAAAGATAAATCTGATAAGGTGCCGATCATGATATGGGACAATGTGTAACTTCCTTGACATTGTTCTGTGCCAACCTTCTCACTTTGACCTGTGCCCCTATTGACATTTTTCATAGGTGCCATCGTATAATGTCCAGTGCATCCATATGCAAATAAGGCTTTCCCATCTTAACACACCCAACCCTAAATTATAAACTCTAAATCCCCCACTGAGAACACTAGTCCTCTGAGGTCAATCACCTCAGGTTTGTTGCTCTGTGCTTCCTTACAATGCATTATTAGTGCTCCCTTCTTGCATGCCACCACAGGATCACCTGGTAGCCTCATTGAGTGCTCTTTTACTATAGTTTCCCCTTTGCCCGTCTGATGCACCTAACCTTGTGTTCCCACCACAGATAATCCTATGTTCTGTCAATGACTATCACCTGTGTCTTCTCATGCATACGGTTATTCATGATTTGTGGTCTTTTTGCACTGATGTGTATATGTCTTTTGGACTTGGGAGTCTCACTTGGTTAACTAATCAGGTGGGGTAGTATCCCCCATAAAAATGCTGCTCAACACCACTAGTAAACAGCCCTTAAAAATGCTAATAGTGCTCCTCCATCCTTTTCCCCATTTCAGTAATAACTAATTAGGAAACAATTGAACATCTCTAAATACACTTCAATAAGTATGCTATTTTTTATCAACGAAGAGTAGCTGTAATGCACACTCATGATATCTGCAAAATAGAAAAGAGATAGCTGAAATATTTTCAAATAGTTATTTGATGCACTGATTAAATAATAGACATGGCCACTTGTAAAGACGGTCTGTATAATTTATGAGGTATGGGCAAATTCATAAATGTTACACGCGATTTAGACAGATTTACATGTTTATCTCTGAAAGGGAGAGATGTGTTTTTAAGCTTAAGGGACTGATTTAGAATGTATCAGACACGTACTTCATCACAAACGTGAGAGATACCTCATTTACTTAATAGCAAGTCTGTTTTATTGTAATGCACTTCAAATAAGGCGGACAGGATGTCTATCACTTTTGTGATAGAGTACTTGTCGACCAAACTCAAAATCAGTCCTTAGTCATTAATAATTTCTTTATTTGAACATTAACTTTAATAATAATAGTTACCCCACGTTCCTTAAGCGCCCCATGAACCGAATTTTCTTATGGCTGCTGTTACTTTTGCCTCACTCAAAAGTTTCCCTTGTCAAGTGAGAGGCTAAGTGGTGCCATTGGAAATTAACTATAAACATTAATTCCCTGTATGTTGCACAGATATCTCTGAATAGCAGGATGCATTAATCTAAAGATTTGTCTCACTAACTCTAAACCCTTGTTAGATTTGGAGTGCATGTATGTCTCGTTAAAATAAACATAAAGGGTAAACATTGTTTGCTCCTGCTCCCTGTCAGGCGTTTGTAAACATAGAACATTGTAATGCATTTAATTTTCAAAACAAGTGTAGCAATTTACGCTCTTATGAGGAAAGCTTGAGGAGAACTAAAACCAGCTGCACGCCAATGCGCTGTCAAATTTAACTACCAACAGCATCTGCTGTATCTATTTTATGAATCATGAGCTACATACCACACACCAGCTGCATTCTCGCAATATTGTGATTTTGTTCTTGAGTAAGATAGCTAGGTTGCTTTCACACTTCCTGTGCCGTATTAAAATGATGATTTGTGTAATCACATTTTACAAGTCCCAGTGCTCTGTTTCTCTTCAAATTAGGTGGGTTAATACATGCTACCTCTGGCTCAGTGTGAGTTTTGAAAAAGAATTATGTTAAATCAAATACACTGGGTCATACTCATGAGGACGTTTTACAAAAAACAGGCGGGGATTTACATATCTGCCTGAACGTACTTCTATGTGTGTTTTTCTATTCATAAACATTCACAGGAGTATTCCTGGAAAGTCCGGCGCATGTTTTCAGGCGAACTACTTGGAATGTCATGTACCATGTCCTACGGAGTACTGTTTCTCCTGTGAGGACTTCTATATATAATAGAGTTTCACGTGAACAGAAAGGTTCTCCCTTTGCAAATACACTGCATATGTTTTCACTCTTTGAGGAAACATTTAGCCATATGGAGATACTGTTTCTCACCAGTAAATCCTGGAGTGATCTGTTTCCTTTCCATCCTGGAAAGAGAGTTTCTTCAGCCCTTGAATGATGTAAACCTCCAACCAATTCCAATGTAGGAAGATAAAGAATCGGAATTTGGGAACACTAACAAATATACACGTTTGTGGCCTTTCAAAACCTCCAAAGAAAACAAGACCATGTGATTCTTCTTCCACATTTGAGTGGGATTTACTTCTCATGGCAGCCAAATCCACGTTATTAAATACACTTATGCCTGCGAAGAACTTCTTGGAATTGCTGGCGGGCTTAAATGAGACATTTCCTGTCTTAAAGGTAAATGTACAGCTTCAAATACTTTTGTGAATAGGATATATTGTGTAGTTCTCTCTAGAATGAAAGTGAAATTAATTATTTGAGCTTAGTTAAAGTGCCTCTATTTCCTTCTTTGCCTTCCTTCCTCCTTTTGATCTCTTCCCTTCCTTTGCCTTACCTCACCTTACTTCCCTAGCAGTATATGCTTTATACGATAAGTGTTGCAGGTTGGGACAGCCATCAGCTGTCTCATTCTCACCATCCAGACACGGGTGAATCCTAAGGGGCAGCTGGCAGCCACATTCTCATCACATCAGTTTTGAAAGGGGATAAATGTACATAGAAAATACTGTACCGGTAGATTATTGTAGATTATTACTTTAAAGATCATATGCATATATTTGTGTTGTATCCAATAATGGCAAAATCTTGCAGGAGACTGTAGCCTTCTTGAAAACCAGAATTAGATATCAGTTGATGAACTTGTTGACAATTGACTTGAGAATGAAGATCACTTGAAAATGAAAAGATGCTGGGTCTCCATCTTTTAGACATTGGATGAATTAAAATGGGTGGCATTGATGGAATGGATAGAATTGTCTCCTAACATAAGGGCTAAGGAAACTGTTTTACATTTAATCACACAAATTATATTTTTTCACGATATTCTCTGTCTTTCTGCGCTTCTTAAATAATGTTTTTTTTATAAAGTTAAGTCTGAGGGTCTAAAAATAATTAGGTACTACAGCAATATTCCTTGGAACATAGTAAATACTAAAAGTAGGAAGTACTGATGCACAACCACCATACACACTTGAAGATGCACTAATTTAATTGTGGTGTGCCTTAAATGTAAAGGTGTAATGGCATCTAAACTGTGAAACAATGGTCCTCATTTACAAGGCCTGTGGCACAGGGTAGCACAGCAACTGCCTTGCTGCGCCACCCAGCAACACTGGCAAAGGGGAGAAATGCACTATATTTACAAGATACAGGACATTTTTGTCCTCTTCCCCTGTGCTGATGCACAAACTGCTGCCTTGCGCCAACAAAGGCCCCCTTGAACCATGGTGCAAGAGTGCCTGCGTAGTGGAGATGATTGTTTTGGGCAGGAAGGGACACCTTCCTGCACAGAAACAATTACAATAGCTGTTTTCCTCTTTCTATATGTGCTGCAGAATGCAGCACTCATAAAGAGGAAACAATGGGGAGAAATAAATAAATTTCTTCCTGTTGTGTTATTCTTACTCCAACCTTGAGGTGTCATAGGAATCTGATGCATTACCAGATTTGTAAATCTGCGAATGCGTCAGATTCCTTTGGATTCCATGGGTGTTGCGTGGGAACACACCAAGCAAGACCCATGGAACACCCCTTTCACGCAGTGTGATGCGTGAAAGGGGTTTATATTTAAAAGGCTATGAAAAGTCACCCAAGATGCGCTGCCTGGCCTTGTAAATATGGCCTGGCACACTGCACCATCGGAGGGTAAAACAATGATGCTCAGGTAGCGCAGTCCTAAATGAAGATCACTGTTTTTTTAAACTCTCTGGATAGTAAAGTCAATTAACAATATGTACAAAATTATTATTCAGTCATGTCTGCTCCACCTGATTTTCCCTTTTACCATTCTTAGTTTAATAATGCTTTATTGAATAAGTTAGCATACACTGGTACAGTAGAATAAATACATTTGCAACCAGAAGAGAAAAAAAAAAAAAAAAGGATTAATCATAATCATAAAGATAATTATATCTATAAGAAACAATTTGTATACACAACCAGACTGTAATATTGTACCGTAGAATAATAGCTTTTTTTGTTATGTTTTAGTAAAGAAAGAAAGAGAAGAGAGAAAGGAAAGAAAGAGAAATTAAAACAATACAAGTTAAAAATCACATAGTTACAATAAAGCAACCATTAAGTATTAACAGTAGTATGTAAAGTCTTGTGTTGCGAAAGGAAAGAGGTGAGGGGAAACCAAAGCATGTCCCTTTTAATTAACATTTAAGTAGTATTAGCATTTGCTCGATCCATTCTGTGATTATAACAGATCAGATTCAACCAAGTTACAACAGATATTTTCGTAGTATCTTTCCAATTAGAAGTTATAATTTGCAGTGCACCAGCAATGAGCAAATCAGCCAATTTATCAAGCAGTGGTTGGGAATACCAAATAGATGAAGTACTTCCCAAAAAACATGTAATACATTGAAAGGTACATTGATGATCTGATTAACTTTATCCCAAACTTGTTCCCAAAAGGTATGAACTGCAGGGCACTCAAAAAATATGTGCATATAATGACTGTTTTCTTTAGAACACGACCAACACTTGCTATCTGTAGAAAGTTTAATTTTATAAATGTCTACAGGAGTATAGTACAACCTTTTGTAAAAATAAAATAACGTTTGGGTTGTAGATGCTGAACAGGATGTTGTATGGAGTTTTGACCATATTTTTTTCCATGTAGATATGGGAATGCTTTGATTGAAATCCTGCTCCCATGCTAATTCTATTTTAGATTTTGGTCTCACAAGAGTGGTATGTGTAAGGGTTCTGTATATAAAAGACGCCGGGACTTGTGAGGAAAAATTATAAGGTTGGGGATTAGGCTGTGTAGAAGAGGGAGCCTTCAAAGATTGAGACAATAAGTTATAGAGGATAGCATAGAGAGTTTGTTATTTCACAGCATAATAAGTGGAGATATGAAATGTCCATTGAATATCTTGAAATTCAAGTACAGCAATATCTAGAATTAACTGATCTAAAGTTATAATGCCTTTGTGCATCCACTCTTTCCATACCAAAGTTCTATTATGAAATGTAATATCATTATTGTACCATATAGGAGTTTGCCTAAGGTTCTCATATGAGGAGTGAGAGGCAAGAAGTAATGGCCTGGCAATAGAAATAGACTGAGTTATTATCGGAGAGAAAAGAGATTTAGGGGGGTTTGAAAGCCGAACTGCATCTCTAAATGTAAATGGTGTAATTTGTGAGTGTTCCAATTGACTCCATAGAGAGGTTCCTTTATGAAAAGTGGGAGAGAGGGACAACCATATTTGTTTTAAAACAAATGCAGAGTGATATCTTCTAAGGCATGGAAAATGTACACCTCCATTGTCTCTAGGTTCCTGCAATTTGACTAGAGATATACGAGATTTACGTTTGTTCCCTAAAAATTTCATAAATAATGCATTTATAATTTTTAAAAAACTAGAAGGAAGTTTCATGGGAAGCATAGATAAATAAATATTTAAAATGGGCAACAACATTATTTTAATCGTGGCCAGTCATCCCCACCAAGTTAAATAAAGAGGATACCATCTATCAAGTAATTTCACAATCCTTGACTCTACCTCTTTGAGATTAGTTTGAATAGTGTCTTTAAGAGAGTTGAAATAGGATATGCCCAGGCATTTGATATGCTTAGAGTTCCACTTAAACCCAGTATCTTTAAACATGTCTGGTAGACAGTAAGCATTTAATGGCAAAACCTCTGATTTATCTGATTTATCTACATTAAGCTTATAACCTGAGACACTTGAGTATTCTTGTAATAATTTAAAAAAATCCGGAATAGTCTTGTGAGTATTAGAGATAAAAAGTAAAATATCATCAGCATAAGCTGTGAATTTAATCTCAGTATCTTTGTGCTTAAAACCATAAAAATCAGATGACCTACGTATTTTCTCTAGAAGGGGCTCAAGGGCTAATATAAATAACAGAGGTGATAGAAGACAACCTTGTCTAGTACCTCTGTGTAGAGGAAAGTAATGAGATTGTTTACCATTGACTAAAATTGATGTAGAGGGTGAAGAGTATAAAAGTCTAATAATTTTAATAATATGAGGACTAAAACCATGCCATTTTAATGCTCCAAACATAAAATCCCAACAAACTTGATCAAAGGCTTTTTTAGCATCTAGAGTTATGGCAGCAATAGGATTCCTGGACTTAGAGGCAAGATGGATAATATTGAGAAAAGTTCTAGAATTATCTGATATGTATCGCCCCTTAACAAAACCTGACTGATGAATGTCTATTAGGTCTGGGATAAAATGATTAATCCGTAAGGCTAGGACTTTTGCAAAGTTTTTACAATCGACATTAATAGGGATATAGGTCTGTAATTACCACATTTGGATAAATCCTTATCTTTTTTAGGAATCAAACACAACATAGCTTCAGAAAAAGTGCCCTTTGCTTGATCTTTTGATATGAAATATTGTATAAGTGTTAATAGCTTAGGAACTAAAATAGATGCAAAGGTTGAGTAAAATTCTGTTGAAAAGGCATCTGGGCCAGGAGCCTTATCTCTAGGGAGCTTGGTAATGGCATTTTTAATTTCTGTTTCAGATAGGTCAGAGTCTAATGGTGACAAATCTACTTTTTGTTTTGAAGGAATAGAGTGGAAGAAGGCATCCACTTCAGTCATATTAGGATTATTTTCGGGAGTATATAATGATTTTTGGGAGTATATAATGTGGTATAGTAGTCAGTAAAGCATTCCAGGATTTCTGAATCTTTAGTGTGTCTATTTCCAAATGTGTCTATGATAACAGTAATTTTAGACTTTTGTTTTTTGATCTTTAAATAATTTGCCAATAGTTTACCCGCTTTATTTTTCCCCCGTAAAATTTGGAATTTATTAAGGAATGCTTATTGTATTGTAGTTTAGCATCAATCAACCTGGATAAGGTGTCTGGTTTGTTAGATGAGAAATATTCATGCTCAAGGCATTTTATTTGTGTGAGCAGTTGAGAGGAAGCTTTAGATTTTTATTTCTTTTTAATGGCAACATAATCTATAATAAAACCTCGAGCAGTAGCTTTAAATGCATCCCATATAAAATTCATCTGAGTTTCTGAAGGTAAATTGTGCATCAAAAATTATTTAGAAAACATTGTAAATTGTTCAATAAATAAATGATCTTGCAAAAAGGTGTTATTAAACCTCCAGTGATTAGAAATACCAACCCAGGCAGGCCCAACATCTCCAAGTGAGACCTGTGTTCCACCTCCTTCCAAGGGAAATCCTCCAGGTCGTTACCTAGCAAACAATCAACAGGCGTGGTTGGACTCACAGCTACTTTCCAGGAACCTGAGACCCCTCCCCATTCAAAGGGAACCTGCGCCACTCTGCAGAGGCGCTCAGAGTTGTCTACCGCAACTACTTGGTGAAGTATCCGGGGATCAATCTGCTCTTTTGACACCAGGTGACTCCTCACTGTAGTCACACTGGCTCCTGTGTCTCTCAGAGCCTCTACACTCTGTCCATTGATGGTCACCCATTGCCTGTACTTCTTAGTGTTATCAGGCACTAGGTTTCTCTGGACCATCTCACTGTCCCCTAGTGAGACAAGGGTCATTTCTGCTGGTTCCCACCCACCTGAAACCAACTCCTCCCCAAGCGCTACACTGGCCAAACCCTGGGACGGTGCACCAGTGGGTGCCGGTGTACTTTTGGGGCATTTGGGGTCCCCCCTCACATGACCCACCTGGTCACATTCATAGCACTTACGTGGGGGACCACCTGCCACTGGCTTCCCTTTGGACAACCATGGCTTCTTTTCACTGGGGGGTTGGGAATCCTTACCCTGGGAATCAGTTTGGGGCCCTTTAGAGAACTCCCCTTGTTTGACCTTACCCCCCCATTTCTTCTGAGAGGGACCCTGCCCACCCTTGGCGTGGTCTCCCCCATACCTCTTTTGGACCCTGGTGCTCTCCCAGCGGTCCGCTTCCTGTGCAAGCTTCCTGGGGTCAGTCAGCTTGCTGTCAATAAGGTGCTGGCGCAGCTCTAGAAAACATAAACTGTACAAGTGCTCCCAAGCAATTAAATTGTAAAGCCCCTCATACATGTTTACCTTACTGCCCTTCACCCAACCATCCAGTGACCTGCAAAAAGAATCAACACATTCCAACCATGTTTGGGATTCCTTTCTCTTGTAGGATCTAAACTTCTCCTTGTACTGCTCAGGGGTGACACCATACCTGGTGAGTAAGGCCTCCTTCATGACAGGGTAGGTGAGACTCTGAGCATCCCCTAAGGCCGTCAGTGTGTCCCTCCCCTCTGCCTCGAAATGCTTCCACAGGGCTGCCCCCCAATGAGCTTCAGGGACCAGGTTCATGAGAGCTGACTCATAAGCCTTGAACCACAAGTAGATATCATCCTCCCTCTTATAATCCCTCACAAGGTCTTTTGGGATGTGTACCCTTCTCTCCGGCTGCACTGTAGGATTGCTGCCACCATCCCTACTGGACTGGCTCCTCTGATCTAACTCCTTTAAGTTAAGCTCATGAGCCAGCTGCATCTTTCTTTCCTCAAGGACTGCTCTTCTCTCATCTCTTTCTTTCTCCAGATTGAGCTTCTGCAGCTCCAATTGGTATGCCCTCTCTGCCTGTCTGTCCTGCAACTCCTCAGGTGTCAGACCCTTGGATGAGACACTGCTACCTTCCCTGGAGACCTTCTCCCTGGACATATCAGACCCACCTACAATACCATTGTGTACTGAACACTCTTCCTCATCCTCCTAATCTCCCTCGTCCTCTGTGTGCCCTTCAGTGCTCTTGACTGTCACCCAGGCCCTCAGCGCCTTTTGCAGCTCCTCCTTCCTGGATGAGCTCTTAATGGGACAGTCAAAACGTTTACAGAACTGCTTCAACTGAGCTTTGGTATGACTCTCCAATTTCTCAAGGTCAAAGTCAGCTCCAACTGATGCATCTCCAAGTATAGACATGATGAAAGGTAAAAAGAGTGCAAATTTCCAAATGCAGAAACAAGTTCCCAAATGAAGTTCAAAGTCAATCAAGGATCAGCGGAAAAATAAATAAAGTGGACGTAGGGAAAAATCCACAAAAAGAGAAAAAGCAAAAATCTCAAGACAAGCAGTATGTGGTCACGTAGTGGTCTGAACTCAAACAGCAGTGTACACTTAATTAGTGTATGTCAAGTACAAATACAAGTCCAAATCCCAACCGCTGATCACCAATGTTAGAAATGGGGTCTTTGGTTGACAGTCAGGTTACCCCCTGTTCAAGCAAGGACCCTCACTCTAGTCAGGGTAAAAGAGAATCACCCTCAGCTAACCCCTGCTTACCTCCTTGGTAGCTTGGCAGAGCAGTAGGCTTAACTTCAGAGCGCTAGGTGTAAAGTATTTGTACCAACACACACAGTAACCTCATGAAAACACTACAAAATGACAGAACATATGTTTAGAAAAATAGTAAATATTTATCTAAACAAAACAAGACCAAAACGACAAAACTCTGACATACACAAGTCAAGTTATGAATTTTTAAAGATTAAACTCAAAAATAGCGCTTAGAAACAAAAATGCTTCGATGAGATGTTAACACGGCGTCGTGACGGAGTCGTTCCCAACAAGCCGACACCAGCGGCGCCGGACACGGAGTCGTGTAGACCCCCAAGTACAGTACCTTTGGTGAAGAGTGAAAACAAGCCGATGCGTGAAGTCGGGAATCGCGGCGTCTGTGCGAAACGTTGAATCCGTGCACTTCGAGCGGCGTCGGTCACAACGTGGTGCGGCGACTTCCACGGAATCGCGGACTTCAGCGGGGCTGCTGCGGCGTCGAGCCTGTGAAGAGCGTCGCGTTCCAGCGAGGGTCACGGCATCAGGTGCAGGCGGCGTTACCGGATTCAGCAGCGGCATCGGTCCGAAGTCGTCCGAAGTCGATTTCCTTGGATTGCACCAGCTTTCCTTTCAAGGGCCCAGGGACTGGATAGGGCACCACTTGTTGGGGCAGGAGTCTCTTCAGAGACTCCAGATGCTGGCAGAGAGAAGTCTTTGCCGTTCCTCAGACTTCAAACAACAGGAGGCAAGCTCTAACTCAAGCCCTTGGAGATTTCTTCACAAGATGGAAGGCACACAAAGTCCAGTCTTTGCCCTCTTACTCTGGCAGAAGCAGCACTGCAGGAAAGCTCCACAAAGCACAGTCACAGGCAGGGCAGCACTTCTTCCTCAGCTATCAGCTCTTCTCCAGGCAGAGGTTCCTCTTGGTTCCAGAAGTGTTTCTAAAGTCTGTAGATTTGGGTGCCCTTCTTATACCCATTTTAGTCTTTGAAGTCACATTTCTTCAAAGGGGACTCACACCTACTTGTGAAATACTGTCTTGCCCAGGCAAGGCCTCAGACACACAGCAGGGGGTTGGAGCCGGCATTGTCAGAGGCAGGCACAGTCCTTTCAGATGTGAGTGACCACTCCACCCCTCCCTCCTAGCAGAGATGGCTGATCAGGAAATGCAGGTTACACCCCAGCTCCCTTTGTGTCACTGTCTGGTGTGAGGTGAAAAACAACCCAACTGTCAAACTGACCCAGACAGGGAATCCACAAACACGGCAGAGTCACAGAATGGTTTAAGCAAGAAAATGCTCACTTTCTAAAAGTGGCATTTTCAAACGCACAATCTTAAAATCAACTTTACTAAAAGATGTATTTTTTAATTGTGAATTCAGGGACCCCAAACTCCACATGTCCATCTACTCTCTAGGGGAATCTACACTTTAATCATATTTAAAGGTAGCCCCCATATTATCCTATGAGAGAGACAGGCCTTGCAACAGTGAAAAACGAAATTGGCAGTATTTCACTGTCAGGACATATAAACCACATTACTATATCTCCTACCTTATCCATACACTGCACCCTGCCATTGGGGCTACCTAGGGCCTACCTTAGGGGTGCCTTACATGTAAGAAAAGGGAAGGTTTAGGCCTGGCAAGTGGGTACACTTGCCAAGTCGAATTTACAGTGTAAAAATACACTTACAGACACTACAGTGGCAGGTCTGAGACATGATTACAGGGTTACTTGTGTGGGTGGCACAACCAGTGCTGCAGGCCCACTAGTAACATTTGATTTACCTGCCCTGGGCACCTCTAGTGCACTTCACTAGGGACTTAACAGTAAAACAAATTTGCCAATCATGGAGAACCAATTACGTACACATTTTAACAGGAGCACTTGCACTTTAGCACTGGTTAGCAGTGGTAAAGTGCCCAGAGTAACAAAAACAGTACAATCAGAGTCCAGCACACATCAACAACCTGGGGAACAGAGGCAAAAAGTTAAGGGAGACCACACCAAGGATGAAAAGTACAATTACAATATGAACAACTGACGACATGACTTACCAACAAGGGAAAGAACACTATGATGTCGAGATATACGGGAATATAGACACAATCAGAAAGGGTACTTTCTCAACCTGAGATTTCAATGTCTGTAAAGAAGAAATAAATAATTTAAGAATTTCACATTAATCTATCAAGTCTGGCTGAGTTCCATTGCCTCCCATTTTGTGAGTATGTATAAACTGTTTCAGATCATAAGGATTTTCAAAAGTAGTTGTTCTATCCTTGAAGGTGACCCTAAAAAAGCAAGGGTGAATTAGGCCAAATCTAGCATTCATAGATCTTAAGGTTGGTCGGAGATCCAAAAATTCCTTCCTTCGCTTGGCGATCACTGTGGCCACATCCTGGCTAAAGAAAATCTTTTGGCCCAACCACAACAGTTGTTTACGTTGTTTGGCGGCAGTCAAAATAGTCATTAAATCTGAGTACTTCAGGAAGTAGGCGATAATTTCTCTCGGTTTTGATGGAGAAGAGGGACCAACACGATGGGCTCTCTGGATGTTGAGAGCAGTAGTATTCTGAAGACCAACAATCTTTGGAATATGAGTTTGCAAGAATGTTAACAAATCTTGCCCTTCTGAACCTTCCGGAATGCCATAAATGCGAAGATTATTCCGCTGATTGCGATTTTCCAAATCTTCTGTCTGTTTTTTAAGTAGTGCGACTTCCTTAGTCAAAGTATCAACTTTAGTAGTAGTATCTTGTATGTCACTAATCCTCTGTTCCACCTCAGAAAGTCTAGAATCCAGACGTGAACATTTTTCTTCAATTCACTGTAGCGCAATATTCGTCTCCATAACAAAAGGCTTTATTAGCTTGAGCTCATCCATAATGTCATCTAATGTAAGGGGCAATGGAGACTTAGTTGGAGAGGATGGGTCTTTTTTAACTCTTTTGTGGCCCCCGGAGTCTTTACGACCATTAGAGTTAGAGACAGAGGATACAGATAATTTGGAAGTATGAGGGGCTTCCATTTCAGCCACACAGTATATATTTAGTACGATAATTTAGTTAATGTTCCTGTAATGCCAATTAAGTCACCTCAGAGGACAAATGTTAAAAAAAATTGAAGAAAATCCCGAATAAAATGACTATAACAGCTTCAATAGTGGCATCCAAGAGTGTCCAAAAAATATTAAGAATATTAATTCAAGTAGCCAAAAGACAAAAAAAAGAAAATATTTTTTAGGGAAAAAAAAAAGAAAAAAAAATCCTCTCAAAATGGTGCCCGCATTCCTGTCAGAAAGGGAGCAGTAGGTTAAAAAGATTAAACTCTGTAAAAAAACAGAGTTTTGAAAGAGAAAAAACTCACCATACTGCTCGCTGCTTGTTCCAACATCCAATTCTGGGGAAAAAAAGCAGCCAGCTGTCGGAAACATCTCCCTCCAAAATAAAAACATCCTCCACAGCTCGGGAGCATTGCTATCGAGCGGCCATCTTAGCTGCTCCACAACTCTCCACTCCCCTTTTACCATTCTTAATTGGTAAATCCATTTTGTCATCACCATCCTACTTGACATCATATTACCAATGTATCTGCAAGCAGATGTAGCTTGTGTCCAGTAGCAACTTTGTGTAGCATATAGCACATAGTGATAATCAACATATTTTCGTAGGCGTCTACATGAATCACAGCCAGAAACAAGGGGCTATGGAAAAAAACATAGCAATTCAAATGTTTACTCAATCTCATTCCTCATTCTGATAAGGCTCTGTTGTAATTACAAACACTGGTGTTGTGAACAACCACAGCTTTGAAGGGTAAAGGCCATGCCCCGCAAGAGAAGTAGAAATCTTACATCAAAAAGAAATGCATTTCTCATACCTTTAAATACACTATGAGCCTTTAGGATACAGTAATGCATTTGCCTAATAATACACTTCACTCACAACATATAATGTTGCACATAATGAAGGAATCACGGGATGAGCTTGAATAATAATAAAGCATTCATTTGTTAAGCCTGGATAATTATTTTAACAATCTGTAATCAGCAGACCTTCAATACAAATCATTTGAACATTCAGAGAGCCGGTAATTTTACAGTTTACAAAACATTTGTTTCAAACACACCAAAGGTGATAGAAGGAATGCTTGCAATAAGTCTAATCACCGATGAAGGCTCAAGTAGTTTTACAACCCATCATTTTTTTGCTCCCCATGCCACTCCATTTTAGACTCATCCATAGGCAAATCATTCTTGACCTTGCTCCAATGGAACAGTCCAGTTGAACTGCTAGGTCAGGTCTCCCTGAACCAGAACACAAGCAACCTAAGACTGGTTTGTACCAGATTGGTGTTCATCAGTCAGTGGTGACCTAGTTCCAATAGCACAGTGAACACGATGTACATGTTTGGGCATAATCTTGCCACAGGGTGGCACATCAAACACAGAAAAGTTGATAGAAGGAATGTTTGCAATAATGCAAGTGAGTGGTGTCACCAAGGAGGACCTGGCTGGCAGTTCGGGCTGGATTGCTCCTTTTGGAGAAGTGTGAGGACTAATTTGCATATGGCTGGGTCCAAACTGATGTGGCATCATGGGCCAAAGAACAATAGGTTGGAATGTTACCCCGTGGACTTAACAATGATTAGTCTTGCTGCTAGTATTTCTGCTTTATTTTTTATATGTTTGATAAAGATTTTGCTTCCAGGACTTTGAAGGAAATACACACAAATGGGTACAATCCATGCCACCAACGATTTGAGGTAATGATGACAGTGTGGACAAACTCAACATCACTGCATTTGGCATAGCTGTATTTTTATACCTGAGAAGGTGAGTGAAAATTGTCAGTGAATTTTGCCACAGTGATTTGAAATGGGCCATTGCACACGAAAGGAGCATAGTAACAACTTCATCAGTGGGGACACCCAACATTGATGTTTATGCATGGTACAAGCTTGCCCTTTATTTCGTCCAAGATACTGAGGCCCATATTTATACTTTTTGATGCACAACTGCGCCAACGCAGTTGTGCGTCAAAACTTTTAACGCCGGCTAACGCCATTCCAAAGCGCCATGCGGGCGCCTTATTTATTGAATGACGTTAGCCGGCGCAGCTGACTGGTGTGCGTAAAAAAAAATGACCCACACCAGGCAGCGCCGGCGTAGGGGAAAATGGAGCTTGGGCGTCAAAAAATGGGGCAAGTCAGGTCTGAGGCAAAATTTTGGCCTCAACCCGATTTGCGCCATTTTTTTTGATGCCCAACCCCCATTGAAATGACTCCTGTCTTAGCAAAGACAGGAGTCATGCCCCCTTGCCCAATGGCCATGCCCGGGGGACTTATGTCCCCTGGGCATGGTCATTGGGCATAGTGGCATGTAGGGGGGCACAAACAGGCCCCCCTATGCCACAAAAAAAATACGAAACAAAATACTTACCAGAACTTACCTTAACTTCCCTGGGATGGGTCCCTCCATCCTTGTGTGTCCTCCTGGGGTGGGCAAGGGTGGCAGGGGGTGTCCTTGGGGGCATGGAAGGGCACCTCTGGGCTCCTTCTGAGCCCACAGGTCCCTTAACGCCTGCCCTGACCCAGGCGTTAAAAAACGGAGCCCATCAGGCTGGGCGCCGTTTTTTAAGGCCTGCCCCCTCCTGTGCGTCAAAATGACGTCACAGTATAAATATGGGGCACAGGCCTTAAAGTCATTTTTTAGAAGGGAACGCCTACCTTGCATATAATTAAAGCAAGGCTGGTTCCCCCTTCTAAAAAATGACGCACATAGTGGAACTTTGACGCCCGCGGGGTCGGACGTCAAAGTATAAATATAGGGCATTGTTTGCGCCGAATGTGCGTCAAAAATTTTGACGCACATTTGGCGCAAACAGAGTATAAATATGCCCCTGAGTATGCACCTCTGTTCCAAAGGATGCATCTTCAAAAAGCTCTTTTTGTTCATTTTGGATTATTGCCTCTAGAAGGGTTCCTGGTTACCAAGATTTACTAGCTGGCATGATGAAGCAACTCCGGTCACTTTAGAAAGCACTTGTGACGCTCCTGGTAATACTTTGCCAACATGACCATGTCACTGACATAATATTAGATTTTCGTTGGCTTCCTGTTGCACAACACAACTCTCCATTGTTCCATGTGCCTTTTACAGATCCGTCTGACCATGCTTTCACAATAGTTATTATACTTACGCATTAAGTTAGGCATTATACTCATGTCAGATATCCTCACTAAGTGGGATGCCAGCTCTAATGGGACCGATAGAACAATGCGCCTAGAACAGGAAGAAGGACATTTTCTGTTGTAGACCCTCACCTTTGGAATTGTTGACCCCTAACTCTATGTGAACAAGAGTGCCAGTCTGCATTTTCAAGGGCCCTATGACACAGTTTCTTTGCACAATTGTAGTCTTTTAAGTTTGCAGTTTTTTTTAACAGTTATAGAGGAAGAATTCATGGTGACAGGGTTGCAGCATGTCGAGGGGCACTGGGGACCAGAGACACAAGGTGCCCACTGAACCCTGATTTTGTCTGTATTTCACAGTTCAAACAGCTTCCAAGGGGCCCATTTAATCCCTTACACTAGGACCCATGACGCACTGGTGACTCAACTGGTGACAGCCCACGGTATACATGAATTTGCTCACTCACCCGACTCTGGAATGGTAAATATGCTCTCTCCTCATTTTTCTGGTTCGGGAGGCGCCACTCTCATGGAGAGAGGCAGCGACTGGTTTCAGAGACCTACAACTCCTTCGAAAGAAAAATGGTGAACATACAGGCATTTTTATATAAAGAGCTCTCTGTTTTTCTGACCTCTATTATTGTCTTTATCGCTGTAACGATACAAAAACGCTGATCCAAAGCACTGCTTTATTTTGTATATGGGAATTTGATACTAATTGTACTTAAATATATCACGCAATGCCATTATAACTAAATGATCAAGACAGTTGCTAGTCTATAAACACTTCAAGTTGCCCGAATACCGGAAACATGTTTTAAAACAGCTCCAAACGAGTTTAACCAAAAAAGTATTTTTCAATTGTCAATAAAAACACAGCAACAAAACTTCACTTGTATGCAGTGGAACGAACGCCTGCAAAACACACATATTGCATAAAAGTGTTGTTTATTCAGGCTATGTTGAAACTCAAATTGCGCCCTCCTCGCTGTAATAGGAACTGTGCAAGCCGAAGATAGTTCTAGATCGAATATATCAGACTGTCAGGCAGTGTGCCCTGTGGGACAGTTCCTGTGCCAATACATAATGAAGTGGTGGCTAGCTAAGCTGGTCAAGGCAAATGTCTGTATGATCATTGTATCTTGAGATATGGCTTTTCTGTCTAACCCAAAAAGCCTGTTGATTCTGTTCTTGAGGGAGATGGCTATTACGTGAGACCTCACTCTATATGATTTGCCCATGATGAAATATGCCTCTGTTGCCTCAAAGGCAATACCTTGATAATCGATGTATTTTGGTGGATAGCGATAAGCCCTCAAGACTGGTCAGATCACTTCTTGTTAAAGAAGCCACAAGGAGACCATAAGCATTTTTCCAACTAGCGCAATGTAACACATTTGACAGTAAACATTTGGCAGACAAATAAAAAATTTGTTGTTGATCACCTTACAGTACACATTGAACTAGCACACTGTTGGTCAATTGCCACTCCAGCTTTCGCAAAAGTTGGAGCACTGAATTTCCAGATTTAAAGTCTTGATTGACTTGCGCAGCATATTAGCTTTGTCCTTCTTGATTAGTTGGCAACATTAAATACTATTGACCATCAGATGCTCAGCTCACTCTTGAATCTTCCATATGGTTCAAGGTTAAGATCTTAGTATGACTCTCCTCGTTCTTAATGAACTGTAAGCAGTTAAAGTGAACAACGGCACTTCAGTCCCTACCATAGTGACATGCAGGGTAACTCACGGATCCATCCTTGCACCTAAGCTGTTCAACATGTATAGGAAGCCATCAGGAATCATGATCGAGGCAGCTATGTTGTCAGTTCACTGGTATGCTGAGGCTGCTAAAAATGCATCATGATTTCATCGCCACAGCACATCTGCACTTTTAAAAAACAGTTTACATAGTCTTCATAATCCAATGTCAATGGGCCTTTTTATTTTGTTTATTTATGTAGCACTGCTCTATTGCACAATAGCACCCGAGTGCAGGGAGATGCTTTACGATTAACAAATAAAAGTAGTTTAAAGAGTAATAGATAAAAGGTCTAACAATCAACATCAGTGAACAAGATGAGGCAATGAAAGCTTGATTGAAAATTGATGTGAGATATCAGCAGATAGAGAGAGAGAGAGCAAGGTAGCAACATGTGATGGATCCAGGAATATGACAATGATTGTATTTTTAACAGCATAATTTAGAAAAGGATATATGGTTTCATATCATGTTGATTTGTAGTGAGTTCCGCACTCGAGTTACCAATCCAAATAAGAGGTGATTTTAAATTAATGTTTTTTGTTGTTTGTTTGTTTTTTAAACCTCAATCCATATGACATTCTGGCTATGCAAATTTTCTTGGGCCCCCGAGATTGACGGTGCTGATGAGCTAACGGTGATCACAATCTTAATTTTGTAGGCTAAACAGCTTAAGATGAAAATGTTCCTAGTTTTCTGAGGTAGTCTTTGATGGTCTGGAAGAATGGGAGCAATCAAAGTTATATTTTTTATCAGAGGTGATCAGTGTGGTTGCAGAGTGGACAATGTCTCTCAAAAGGAATTGGTGTGATTGTGATATTCCCACACAAATAGCGTTGATGATTCCAAGCCTAGAGGTCACTGTGCCATGGACTGCAGTTTTTAAGTGTTCTTATTTTAGGTTATAAGAACACATTTTGTTTCCCTCCACTTGAAAAATAGATGTGGATTTAGAAATTAATAGTCTGAAGAAATTTCTCAGTTTTTAATGCAGACATTGTTGAGGAAATCTTTCTGTTTTCAGAGCTTCTGCTAAACTTTATTTTCACATGCAGTGAATCAAAACATCATGCGTCCATTTGACTTTTTTGCTTTTGAGGGACTATCTCTCCTACAGTAGGAAGAATAGTCAATTTCTAATAATTGAAAGACTGGCTGATGTCCCTAGTGTGCTAAACAATATGTAGTTTGCTGGGAAAGTATTTTTGGAGAGATTAAGGGCAAAGGTTTGACATTGGGTGAACACAGTTCCTAATTTGTCCGGGATTTAACAGATTTGTAGAAAAGAAGTGCACATATTGGGAATGATCGGACTGTTGCCAATCAAATATTTTTGTAGATGTGAGAAGCATTGACCAACATTCAAATCAGAAACGTAAGGCAGATTTATGTACGGTATGTGTTGCCTTTGCACCACGCAACGGGATGAAAGCCCAGCACAAACCTCAAGTGTGATTCATCAAGCCACGCAAGGCCAAATTGCATGGTCCTGAGTGACTTGATAAATCCACAGTAATGCAATGCAGTGCAAAGTACTGCATTCTGTTACTCTGCCCGAGGGAGGTTTTCCAAGGGTGATGAGTAGATGTTCTCACGTAACACAGATGGATTTTGATGCATTCTAAGATTTTCCATAAGTGGTTGACCTGGGAATCTGACAAAACTGCTACGCGTCCCCAGGTGAGATATAACAAAGAAAAATATGTTGCTTTCTCTTCGTTTTTACCTCTTTCTGTGTGTGCTTCATTTTGCAGCACACACAGAAAGAGGAAAATGCCTCAGGGGGTTATACTTACACAGTAAGGTGCCCCTTCCTGCCCCAAAAAAATCCTGCTTGCGCCAAAGGCACTCTTGCACCATGGTGCAAGAGAGTCTGCTGTGGGGATAGGCAGCCTATTGTGTGCCAATGCTGTGGGAAGGCAGGAATACACTGAATTATTTTAAATACGGCACATTCCTCCCCTTTCCCTGTCACGCTGTGCAGCACAGCGTAGCAAGATGACTTGCTGCGTGACTGTTTGATAAATGTTCCCTCATAATTTCTAAGACTTTGCCTTTGGGGCATAAAATGCTGATATAGGTTCTGGGGGTTAGTTAGGTTTTCAAAGATAACCAAGCATTTGTACTTAAATGACCTTACCCAATGTGTCAGTCACCCAGGCAAATGTGTTTTGAGACTATTGTCTCTGGTGTTTCCATCTCCTTGTTTGTGTCTGTGAAAACACTCTTCATTTAGCAGCCAAGCTGATGTACAAACGAGAAAATATCACCACATCTCACATGTATTGAAAAAAGGTGATTCTTAACCGTTTGATGTTCGTGGACCCCACTTAACCATTGGTGAAATCCCCAGTGAATCATTACTCAAATTTGGGGACCCACACTGAGTCATTACTAGAAGCCAGAGACACCCTCCTAAGCAGTTCCACTAATGTAAACGATAATAGAGTACAGAAAATACAAAAACAAGCATTCATCAAACAAATCCATAAATTATAAAATGTTTTATTGATTAACAAATTGTGAAAAACAACATTTTAATTTTAATGGGAAGCTTGAAACTTTTCTATATTCAGTTGAGGCGACCTATTGCCCATACTATAGTCTGTTTGATTTACTTGCGGTTCTCCCACAGACCAAATTGAGGATACAAACTTAGCACCATAGTTATCAAAAACGTACGCAACTCAATGCAGTGAGGCACCTTGCTGCAGTGTGTTACATGAATAGACAGAAATGCACTGAATTTTTTATTATACAGTGCATACCTGTCCTTTCCTAGCAGTGGTGCACTTTTGGCTGCCTAGCGACAATGCAGGCACCCTTGTGTCATGTTGCAAGGGAGGTTGTGTTACAGGCAGGATTGTTTGTGTGCAGAAAGGGACATTTTCCTGCACAAAAGCAATCCACAGAGGCATTTGTGGAAACAACAAGGAGCAATAAAGATATTTCTCCTTGTTGCAAATCTGATGAAGAGGTGCTCAATTCTGATGATTTCGGAGGTCTGCCAATTTTGCCAAATCTGGGTATGTACCAGAATCCATGGCCTTAGCTTTTTTTTCTGATTTCATTCCACCTTTATTCAACTGTATAATATGTCTGCATTCTCCTTTCACCACTTAAATATGTGGTTGTTACCTGGACTGTTCCCATGAGGAGCAGAGCCGAGACTGATTTGCATGTGGCCGAGTCCAAACTGGGATGGCATGCTGGGAAAAAAAAACATGAATTGGGGTGCAGCCCGAGCTTTTGCTAGTGGCTGAGAATAATTCAAGAATTTCATCCATCACCTTGCTGTTTTTGCATTCAGTGCCTTAAGCACCCCAGCTATGCCCAGAAATGGGTCCCAGGCTCACTGTGCTGCAGGAACAAAGCTATATCTGGCTGAAAGGCCCTAACTAGAGTGAAACTGGTCCTAGGTTGCTTGTGTTCTTTTTCAGAGATAATCTGGCCTGGCAGTTCAGGCTGGAGTGTTCCCTTTGAGGAGCAGGGTCAAGACTGATTTGAATATGTCTGGTTCCAAACTGAGATGACATGGTGGAGAAAAAACAATGGATTGTGATGTGGCCCAAGCTAGTGGCTGAGATTAATTCAAGCATTCCATCCATCACCTTGTTGTTTTTGCACTTGCTGCCCTAAGAGTGCAGGGTATGCCCAGATGTGGGTCCCTAGCTCACTGTGCCACTGGAACCAATATATACCTAGTTGAAAAGCTCTAACTAGGGGGAAACCGGTCCTAGGTTGCTTGTGTTCTGGTTCAGGGAGAAGCTGGCCTGGTAGTTTGGGCTGGACTGTTCCCATAAGGAGCAAGGTTAAGACTGATTTGCATATGATTGAGTCCAAACTGAAGTGTCATGGTGGGCAAAAAAATTATGCTTTGGGATGCGGGCAAAAGCAATTGTCAGTGGCTGAGAGTACTACAAGAATTCCATCCATCACCTTGATGTTTTTGCATTTGCTGCCCGAGTATGCCAGGTATGCTCAGACATGGGTATTGAGCTCACTGTGCCACTGGAACCAAGCTATACCTGGCTGAAGAACCCTAACCAGGGTGAAATCAGTTCTAGGTTGCTTGTGTTCTGGTTTAGGGAGGACCTGGCCTGCAGTTTGGGCTGGACTGGTCTAACGAGGAGCTGGGACAGGACTAATTTGCATATGACTGGGTCCAAACTGAGGAGGCATGATGGGCAAAAAAATCTGTATTGGAATGTGTCCCAAGCAATTTCCAGTGACTGAGAATTATGCAAGCATTCCAACCATCAGCTTGTTGTTTTAGCATGTTACCTGTCCCCAAAATAGAGATCATATGCGTCTTTCACTATAGTTTCTTCTAAACCCCACCTGTTGGAATGGAGTCATCACTTAACATATTGATCCCTAAAGGCATTTCAATGTTGAATCTTTACCTGGTTTTATTTGACAATTTATTTATCATATGTACATGTTAGCTCTTCATAAGAGGCTTTCTTGCACCTCCATGGTATTTTGAAGTACGGAACACAGATATTCATCCATTTTAGTTGCACTTTGTAAAATTGTAAAATAGAACTAAAAGTAGGTGGTTCTGTAAGTTTAATCCCTGTCTGATATTTGAAAGATAAAGAAGCACTGTGCTTGGACCCCTGAACCTGTATAAGTTTAGCCACCTGAATGATAATACTGCTATGCATTACCTCAACCTGTGAGTTCTGACCCCACAAATGTAGGAAAGTACCATCTTGCCTGGCATGTTACCCCCATTTTTCACTGTATATATGTTGTTTTAGTTGTATGTGTCACTGGGACCCTGTCAGCCAGGGCCCCAGTGCTCATAAGTGTGCCTGAATGTGTTACCTGTGTAGTGACTAACTGTCTCACTGAGGCTCTGCTAATCAGAACCTCAGTGGTTATGCTCTCTCATTTCTTTCAAATTGTCACTAACAGGCTAGTGACCAATTTTACCAATTTACATTGGCTTACTGGAACACCCTTATAATTCCCTAGTATATGGTACTGAGGTACCCAGGGTATTGGGGTTCCAGGAGATCCCTATGGGCTGCAGCATTTCTTTTGCCACCCATAGGGAGCTCTGACAATTCTTACACAGGCCTGCCACTGCAGCCTGAGTGAAATAACGTCCACGTTATTTCACAGCCATTTTACACTGCACTTAAGTAACTTATAAGTCACCTATATGTCTAACCTTTACCTGGTAAAGGTTAAGTGCAAAGTTACTTAGTGTGAGGGCACCCTGGCACTAGCCAAGGTGCAGTGCCCCCACATTGTTCAGGACCAATTCCCCGGACTTTGTGAGTGCGGGGACACCATTACACGCATGCACTACATATAGGTCACTACCTATATGTAGCTTCACAATGGTAACTCCGAATATGGCCATGTAACATGTCTATGATCATGGAATTGCCCCCTCTATGCCATCCTGGCATAGTTGGCACAATCCCATGATCCCAGTGGTCTGTAGCACAGACCCTGGTACTGCCAAACTGCCTTTCCTGGGGTTTCACTGCAGCTGCTGCTGCTGCCAACCCCTCAGACAGGCTTCTGCCCTCCTGGGGTCCAGCCAGGCCTGGCCCAGGATGGCAGAACAAAGGACTTCCTCTGAGAGAGGGTGTTACACTCTCTCCCTTTGGAAAATGGTGTGAAGGCAGGGGAGGAGTAGCCTCCCCCAGCCTCTGGAAATGCTTTCATGGGCACACATGGTGCCCATTTCTGCATAAGCCAGTCTACACCGGTTCAGGGACCCCTTAGCCCTGCTCTGGCACGAAACTGGACAAAGGGAAGGGGAGTGACCACTCTGCATCTCTCTCTTCACCTTCTGCCAAGGAATCAACTGCTGACCGCGCTGGAAGCCTGCAAAACTGCAACATAGTAGCGAAGACGACTACTGCAACTCTGTAATGCTGATCCTGCCGCCTTCGCGACTGTTTTCCTGGTGGTGCATGCTGTGGGGGTAGTCTGCCTCCTCTCTGCACTAGAAGCTCCGAAGAAATCTCCCGTGGGTCGACGGAATCGTCCCCCTGCAACTGCAGGCACCAAAGTACTGCATCACCGGTCCCCTGGGTCTCCTCTCAGCACAACGAGCGAGGTCCCTTGAATCCAGCAACTCTGTCCAAGTGACTCCCACAGTCCAGTGACTCTTCAGTCCAAGTTTGGTGGAGGTAAGTCCTTGCCTCCCTACGCCAGACTGCATTGCTGGGAACGACGACTTTTGCAGCTACTCCGGCCTCCGTGCACATCCGGTGGAAATCCTTTGTGCACAGTCCAGCCTGGGTCCACGGCACTCTAGCCTGCATTGCACAACCTCCTAAGTTGTCCTCCGGCGACGTGGGAATCCTTTGTGCAACTTCGGGTGAGCATCGTTTCACGCATCCCTGTAGTGCCTGTTTCTGGCACTTCTACGGGTGCTGCCTGCTGCTGAGAGGGCTCCTTGTCTTGCTCGACGCCCCCTCTGTCCTTTGATGCAATTGGCGACATCCTGGTCCCTCCTGGGCCACAGCAGCATCCAAAAACCCTTACCGCACAATTTGCAGCTAGCAAAGCTTGTTGGCTGTCTTTCGGCGGAAAACACTTCTGTACAACTCTCCACGGCATGAGAGATCCGTCCTCCAAAGGGGAAGTCTCTAGCCCTTGTCGTTCCTGCAGAAACCTAAGCTTCTACTGTCCAGTAGCAGCTTCTTTGCACCCACAGCTGGCATTTCCTGGGCATCTGCCCATCTCCGACTTGCTTGTGACTTTTGGACTTGGTCCCCTTGTTCCACAGGTACCCTCGAGTGGAAATCCATCATTGTTGCATTGCTGGTTTGTGTCTTTCCTGCAGAATTCCCCTATCACGACTTCTATGTCCTTTGGGGAACTTTAGTGCACTTTGCACTCACTTTTCAGGGTCTTGGGGTGGGCTATTTTTCTAACCCTTACTATTTTCTAATAGTCCCAGCGACCCTCTACAAGGTCACATAGGTTTGGGGTCCATTCGTGGTTCGCATTCCACTTTTGGAGTATATGGTTTGTGTTGCCCCTATCCCTATGTGTCCCCATTGCATCCTATTGTAACTATACATTGTTTGCACTGTTTTCTAATACTATTACTGCATATTTTGGTATTGTGTACATATATCTTGTGTATAGTTGCTATCCTCATACTGAGGGTACACTCTGAGATACTTTGGCATATTGTCATAAAAATAAAGTACCTTTATTTTTAGTATATCTGTGTATTGTGTTTTCTTATGATATTGTGCATATGACACTAGTGGTACTGTAGGAGCTTCACTCGTCTCCTAGTTCAGCCTAAGCTGCTCTGCTAAGCTACCATTATCTATCAGCCTATGCTGCTAGACACCCTATACACTAATAAGGGATAACTGGGCCTGGTGCAAGGTGCAAGTACCCCTTGGTACTCACTACAAGCCAGTCCAGCCTCCTACAACAAATGATAGTGCTGCTGTGTAAATCCAAATATTGTTGGTCTAAGGTGTACTCTGTCTAGTTTTTACAGCATGTCACACAGCTGTGCCTTTGTAAAAAAAATTAGTAAGCCAAAAATGTTATGGGGAAGATATTGCAGGATATAGTAGACCTATAAATTATATAGAAAATACTTTATACAAACCCTTCTCGAGAATAAAATGAACTCAAGGTGCAGTTAAACCAGCTTGCTTTTTAGAAAGTTGGATCTGGAAAGCTAAAAATAGTGAGTATATAAGCCTGCTGAACTGGGTCAGATTAATTGCAGCAGCCCTTTCTTCAAACTTCTTAATGTCGGGTATGACAGGTCAGCATTTTCCCATTCGCTATTTTGGGATTCATGCCATGGAATACTTATGTAAGTACATACAAGAAAATAAAGGCAGACAAATGCAACCAGAAGAGAAATGTAGACAGTGAGAAAAGCTCCTTGCATTACTCAGAAGAGCACGTGCCACTGTCTCAAGTTCAGTGGACCAAACTGTAGATTTTTCACACCCACCTCAGCACACACAAAAAGCATATGTGTGCACAGGAGGAATATTTGTGATACGGACCGAAATCTTGAGTGGGTCTCTGATCTAAAAGGACACAACATCTGCTCTCTACTTACCAACTGTTAATGCTGTCAGCTTGATTAACTGTAGAGGACTTACAGTGGTTTCAGTGGTACCATTTATAGCAAGCCAGCCCCTTTTACCCGTCCATGCCAAGTCAATGTTTGGTTGATTGTTTTTATCATTTCATTTCTCATGATTGTTTCATACTATTTTTTCATTACTGTTTACTTTCTTTTCCCTGTTTCATCTATCCCCAGATTTATCATTTTAGCCTTTCCCCTGCATCCTTTCTTTTCTTCTTTTGTTGACTTTTCCACACCTCACCCGATTTCCCTCCCACTTTCCCGCCTGCTTCCTGCTTTTCCGATCCTCCCACTTCCCGCCGCCCAATGCCCCTACCTCCTCCCAGAACCTATTTAATGGAGGTCACACTGCGACCCCATTGAGCATGTCCTTGTGTCAGCTTCCACGGTGACAGGTCTCCTGAAATTGCTGTTCATTTGCCCACATTGCCACTCTCTTCTGATCTGGTAAATTGTCTCATTGTTTGGTAGGTTGTTCCTATTGTTTTATTTCCCATTATTTCTTTATACTATTGTTTTATTACTGTTTACCTTCTTTTCTCTATTTCATCCATCACCATCCTTACCTCTCTATCCTTTCCTCTCCATCCTTTCTTTTGCTTCTTTTGTTTGTTGCCTTTTCCAAACCTTGCCGACTTTCCTGTCCTTTTCATCTTGTTTCGATCCTCTTGCTTTACACCACCCGTTGCCCTGCCCTCCCCTCATGAGATACTTAATAGAGGCTGCAGCACGACCCCATTGAGTAGGTCCTTGTGCCAGCTCCTGCTGTTCCAGGTCTCCCTACACTGACATTCTGTTGACCTCATTGCCCGCATTGTTGTTCTGTTCTGTTAGGTTGTTTCACTGTGTGGTCAATTGTTCTTATCATTTCATTTGTCATTATTGTTTCATACTTTTGTTTTATTGCTTTTTACTTTCTTTCCTTTTTTCATCCATCACCAACTTTACCCCTGTATCCTTTCCTTTGCATCATTTCTTTTGCTTCTTTTGTTTATTACCTTTTCCTCGCCTCGCCCGCTACCCTGCCCACTTCCTGTTGTTTCTATCCTCCCACTTCCTCCCACCCAGTGCCCATCCCTCCCCCCAGGACCTACTAGCTGGAGGCCACAGTGAGACCCCATTGAGCAGGTCCTTGTGCCAGCTCCTGCTGTTCCAGGTCTCCCTACACTGACATTCTGTTGACCTCATTGCCCGCATTGTGGTTCTGTTCTGGTAGATTGTTTCACTGTTTGGTAAATTGTTCTTATCATTTCATTTGTCATCATTGTTTCATACTTTTGTTTTATTGCTGTTTACTTTCTTTCCTTTTTTCATCCATCACCAACTTTACCCCTTTATCCTTTCCTTTGCATAATTTCTTTTGCTTCTTTTGTTTATTGCCTTTTCCTCGCTTCACCCACTACCCTTCCCACTTACTGTTGTTCCAATCCTCCCACTTCCTCCCACCCACTGCCCCTCCCTCCCCCCAGGACCTACTTGATGGAGGCCACAGTGAGACCCTGTTGAGCAGGTCCTTGTGCCAGATTCCTCTGCAATATGAATCCCGACACCGCCTCTCAGTTGGCTGCAGTTCTTGCATGGCTGCTCTGTTCTAGTATATTGTCTCATTGTTTGGTAGATTGCTCTTACCATTTGATTTCTCTTTATTGTTTTTTACCAATGTGTCATTACTGTTTACTTTCTTTTCCCTGTTTCGTTTATCATCAGCTTTACCACTGTAGCCTTTCCTCTGCATTCTTTCTATTGATTATTTCGCTGTTTCTCTTTTCCTCACCTCACCTGTTTCCCCCAGCTTCCCTCCAGCTTCCCACTTGCTTCCCACTTGCTTCCTGCCCACTTCCTGCCATTACAGTCCTCCTGATTTCCACCACCCAGCACACCCCAGGACCTACGTAACAGAGGCCACAGCACAGATACGCAGTAGATGTGTGCAGCTGGCACAACACTGGCACACCAAAGATACATCAATGGCAAGCTCATCTGCACCTCTCAGTGCCTGGAACACGCACACTGCCAGGAACCCTGGCCCTCCTCCTACCCACTAATAAACAGCTGAAGAGCTCCTAGCCCTAGACCCCAGATAATGCAATAGCATCTGCTACACCACTTCCCCTCGAGCAACTGAAGGATCGCTTACATGCCTACAGTGCCAGCCACAGACAGAGAATCACTTTCCACACCCTCCCTAAGACCATGAATGCCTCTGAACTGCTTCACTACATTATGCTCAATGACTAATCCCTCTGCAAATATGTCACGGAAATCTGGGACACCATCACCACCCTCTCCCCTGAAGTAGCCTTCATCACAGAAACCTGGCTCAACCCCTCCTTAAACCCCTACATCGCCACTGCAATTCCTGACGGCTATAAGATGATATACCTAGACCGCACCAACAAACAAAGGCAAGGCATCTCTATCATCCTCAAGGACACCATCTGATGCATTGCCACTGATAACGACCACACACCAATCATGGCACATCTCATTTTCCAACTTCTGACACACGCCAAGACATCCATGAAAGGCACCTTGGCCTGCCTTTTGCGACACCATCTCCTAGCTCATCGCCCCATTAGCTATTGACTCAAATCACTACATCCTACACGGGGACCTCAATTTCCACATCAATGACCCCAACGGCACAAACTCCACTATTCTCTGGGATAATATGAACAATGTTGGCCTCACCCAACTGGTCACACATCTCACACACAAAGCTGGACACACGCTGAACCCTATCTTCACCTCCAGCAAAAGAGTCAAATGAAGCCACTTCACAGAACTCATCTGGTCTGACCACACCATTGTTAACTTCACCATCTCCAGCGCATCTGACACATGCCAAGACATCCATGAGAGGCACCTCAATCTGCCTTTTGCAACACCATCTCCTACTTCATCGCCCCATTAGCTATTTACTCAAATCAATGCATCCTACTCTGTGATCTTGATTTCCACATTGACAACCCCAAAGACACCAACTCCTCCACTCTCCTGGATAACATGAAAAATATTGGCCTTACCCTACTCGTCACTGACCCCACGCACAAAGGTGGACACACACTTGACCCTGTCATCACCTCCAGTGATAGGGTGAAATACAGCCACATCACAGAACTCACCTGGTCTGACAATACTATTTCACCAACCCTGGCACACAGCACACCACCACCAAACATCACAGTTCCTCTCACCGCAGTTGGAGCAAGGTGACAGAGACACAGTGGACTTAGGAACTCAGCATCACCCAGCCTGAATTCTTGTCACACCTAGAGCATACCATCCAGAACTTCTCTGCCTGGATAGCCGCATTTGTTGACATAGTCACCCCTATAAAATCAGCCAAATCCAACAAAACCTCAAGACAAGACTGCTGGTGCACACCAGTGCTCAGAACCAGCAAGCACAACTGCTATGAACTAGAGAAATGATTCTGCTCCAACAAGAACCCCTCCAGCAGTACCAACCTCAAAGCAGCCCTCAGCAATTACCAACAGTGCATCAAGGAAACTAATTGAAGCAGCAGACAACCACACAAAAGAACTATTCAACATAGTCAAGAAATACTCTCACCTAGCAGCCACAGAGAACACAATCCACCCTTCCCAAGGACTCTGTGACACCCTCACAGACTATTTCAACAGGGAGAATGCCACCATCTACAACAAATTCAACCCCCAACCCACAGATCTGAACCCCAACGGCCTTGGCCAACCCACACACACCAACATAGTGATTGCTCTGCTCACCACACAGACCATCATAGCCATCATGTCTTCCAACCACTCTGAAGCACCCACTGCCCCCTGCCCCCACACTTTTTTCAACCTCAGAACCAAGGAAATCTGCATGGAACTCACCCACATCCTCAACACCTCCATCATCATAGCAGCCTTTCCTGACAAATGGAAACACGCAGAGGTCAGACCCCCCCTAAAGAAACCCTCCGCGGACCACAGCAAATTCAAAAACTATCAACCAATCTCTATTCTCCCATAACCTGCCAAAGTACTTGAGAAGGCCACTAACCAACAGCCTTCTGAATACCTGGTGAAAAGAAACTTGCTCAACATCTTCCAATCAGGATTCTGCACCAACCACAGCATGGAGGTTGCAATGAATGCAGCCACCAATGACCTCAAAACCCTCCTCAACAGTTGGTAGACAACAGCCTTAATCCTCTTTGCCTTTTCAGCAGGGTTAAACACCATATACCACCATAACCTTATCAACAGACTCAACAGCATCAGCATCCAGGGCAACACCCTCAAGTGGATTGCCTCCTTCTTTACAGGATGTATGCAGAGAATCTGCCTACCTACCTTCATCTCCGAACCACAGAGCATCATCTGTGACAAACCCCAAGGATCATCCCTCAGCCCCACCCTGTTCAACACTTACGTGAAACCCCTCGCTGATATCAACAGATCCCATGGACTCTAAATAATATCCTATGCAGACCACACACAACTCATCCTCTTGCTCACCGAAGACTCCTCTACCACCAGAACAAACTTCGGCTACGCCATGACCAGTGTCTCCAGCTGGACGAAAACCAAACTGCCTTAAACTCAGTTCAGACAAGACAGAAGTACTGATCTTTGGGAGAAACACAACAGCTGATGGCCATTCAATCTCGGACCCACACCTGTCAAATGGACCATGCATGCAACCTCAACATTATTCTCAATAGCAAACCTCGCATGAAGCAACAAATCAATGCAGTCACCTCCTCATGCTTCCCCACCCTCTGCATGCTCTGCAGAATCTTCAGATGGATCCCAGTCAACACCAGAAAGACCGTCACACAGCTCCTCGTTACCAGTTACCTGGACTACTGCAAAGCACTCTAATGCAGCATCTCCACCCAACTCCTCAAGAGACTCCAGACCATACAGAACGCTGCAACGAGACTCATTCGAGACCTCCCCAATTGAACCCACATCCCCCCCACCTCAGAAACCTCCACGGGCTCCCCGTCCAGATGAGATGCCAGTTCAAGAACCACAGACATGCATACAAAGCCTTAAATGATCAATGACCAGCATACATCAACAACTGCATGAACGTCCTTCAACCTGTCAGACACCTGCACTACACCTCCCTGGCCCTCACACACACACACACCCTGCATTGGTCGCAGCAGCAGTAGTGGCTGTTCCATTTCCTACATTGCCACCAAGACCTGGAACAACCTGTCCCTTCACCTACAAACAGCTCCCTCCTGTGTGAATTTTCAGAAGGAAACACAAGATCTTGCTCTTTGACTGAGACTTCGCAGCCCCAGCATATACTGTTAGAAATGGGGTCTTTGGTTGACAGTCAGGTTACCCCCTGTTCAAGCAAGGGCCCTCACTCTAGTCCTGGTAAAACAGAATCACCCTCAGCTAACCCCTCCTTACCCCCTTGGTAGCTTGGCAGAGCAGTAGGCTTAACTTCAGAGTGCTAGGTGTAAAGTATATGTACCAACACACAAAATAACTTAATTAAAACACTACAACACAGGTTTAGTAAAATAGGAAATATTTATCTAAACAAAACAAGACCAAAATGACAAAAATCCCCAATACACAAGTCAAGTTATTCCTAAAAATGCAAAAAGAGTCTTTAAGTAGTTTTAAACACACACTAACACTGTTAGCGTGAAAAAGTACCTTGGGTGCGTCAAAAATAACCCCGCACGGCGAGTGTGCATCATAAAGGGCTTGCGAAGCATCGATTCCACTCACAAGCTGGACCTTGCGTTGTTTCCCCTTTCACCGGGCCGGGCGTGTTGTTTCTTCTCTCCGCAGGAGAGCGATTTGTAGATCCAGTAAGTACTCTTGGGTTAGGGCAGGCCTTGTGTTGTTTTTACACGCCCAGTGGTACATGAGTCAGAAATCCATCCGCACGATGATCCAAAAATCATGCAGTGCGGGTTGCGATCTCCCAGGCTCAGTCAGCAATGCTGCGTGTCGTTTCTCCTGCTCCAGCGGCACAGCATTTCTTCAGCCTCAGATTGGAGTCACATTGATCTTTTCCCCGCATGCCGCTCTGTGCATGGATTTCCTTTTCTTTAGGCTGCCAGCTTCTCCTTTCAGGGTCCCAGGAACTGGATGGGCACCACAAGTTAGAGTAGGAGTCTCTCCAGAGACTCCAGGTGCTGGCAGAGAGAAGTCTTTGCTGTCCCTGAGACTTTAAACAACAAGAGGCAAGCTCTAAATCAAGCCCTTGGAGATTTCTTCTCAAGATGGAAGGCACGCAAAGTCCAGTCTTTGCCCTCCTACTCTGGCAGAAGCAGCAATTGCAGGATAGCTCCACAAAACACAGTCACAGGCAGGGCAGCTCTTCTTCCTCAGCTCTTCAGCTCTTCTCCAGGCAGAGGTTCCTCATGTTTCCAGAAGGGTTTCCCAAGTCTGTGGTTTTGGGTGCCCTTCTTATACCCAATTTTTCCTTTGAAGGTAGGCCTACTTCAAAGTAAAGTATCTTTTGAATGTGAAATCCTGCCTTGCCCAGGCCAGGCCCCAGACACTCACCAGGGGGTTGGAGACTGCATTGTGTGAGGGCAGGCACAGCCCTTTCAGGTGTGAGTGACCACTCCTCCCCTCCCTCCTAGCACAGATGGCTCATCAGGATATGCAGACTACACCCCAGCTCCCATTGTGTCACAGTCTAGTGTGAGGTGCAACCAGCCCAACTGTCAAACTGACCCAGACAGGGATTCCACAAACAGGTAGAGTCACAGAAATGGTATAAGCAAGAAAATGCTAACTTTCTAAAAGTGGCATTTTCAAACACACAATCTTAAAATCAACTTTACTAAAATATGTATTTTTAAATTGTGAGCTCAGACACCCCAAACTCCGCATGTCCATTCACTCCCAAAGGAAATCTACGCTTTAATCAGATTTAAAGGTAGCCCCCATGTTAACCTATGAGAGGGACGGGCCTTGCAACAGTGAAACACGAATTTGGTAATATTTTACTGTCAGGACATATAAAACACATTACTATATGTCCTACCTTAACCATACACTGCACCCTGCCCTTGGGGCTACCTAAGGCCTACCTTAGGGGTGTCTGACATGTAAGAAAAGGGACGGTTTGGGCCTGGCAAGTGGGTACACTTGACAATTCGAATTTACAGTTAAAACTGCACACACAGATACTGCAGTGGCAGGTCTGAGACATGATTACAGAGCTACTTATGTGGGTGGCATAACCAGTGCTGCAGGCCCACTAGTAGCATTTGATTTACAGGACATGGCACCTTTAGTGCATTTTACTAGGGACTTACTAGTAAACCAAATACGCCAATCATGGATAAGCCAATTACATACACTTTTTGTAAAGGAGCCCTTGCACTTTAGTACTGGTTAGCAGTGGTAAAGTGCCCAGAGTAACAAAAACAGCAAAATCAGAGTCCAGCACACATAAACATCCTGGGGAACAGAGGCAACAAGTTAAGGGAGACCATGCCAAGAATGAAAAGACCTACACACCCTCAGAGGTGATGGTGCTGCGCTACACAAATAGTGATTGATTGATTGATTGACTAACCTCACCCATCTTTTACACATTGTTCTCCCAGCTCTCTGCAACCTTAATGTGAGGCATTGATATTGCAGGGGGCTTATTAACTGTGGTGTGTAGAGGATGTTTGTGCAACATACATGGCTTTCCATTGTGATCTGACAGGATTACTGTGATGTCCAAATAGGGCTCTGGCTTGTATTGCTCAGTAGGAGAAGATGTCTTGGTTTCTCACATGCTACCATGCCTTTTTGTTTTTAAGTTGACTACAACATAGACAATGCCTGCACAGGTTGTTTGTACACCAGCTATAGCGTTACAGGAAGCAACTGAAAGTATTCCAGTAAATAAGTTTATTCCAACATTGCAAAATTTATAGAAAGTGGTGTGGACACCACCACAAACCATTCAATCATTACGAGAAGAAAGGCAATTTGGCTCTAAAACACAAATCATTCCAGGTGAAAGCAATTTGTTAAAAGGTGGCATATTTCTTCCTTAGTTTGAAGAGGCTACCAAAAATTGTATGAAAGTTGAAGATGAAAAAAGACTGATTACCAGGTCATGTTCAAATACTAGTCAACTTTCAGAAAAGGAGAGAACGTGAAATGTGCCTAAATTAAAAATCGAATTAGAATAAATCATTAAAGAATGTTTGGACCGTGAATGGATAAATACATTTCAAGAAAAAGAATTGAGTCACCTATGTAAAGGAATTATGAGAAAAGCTTCAATTGCTCATGATAAATTAACTGAATTGGCAAACAAAATGGAGGTTGATGTTTCTAAAAGCGTAACTTTATAGAGAAGTTTTAGGGTGCAATTGGATGATTAATTATTTGAAAATATGTGTTCTTCAGGAATGCACATTCAACTCACTGAATTAATAAAATGTGTGCTCAAATGGAGTGAATTTGATAATTTTAAAAGTAAATTGTCACAAAAATATGGAAAGAAAAAGAAACAGGCAGAAGAGAGTGAGGAAAAAAGAAGACAAGCAGCACATTCAATAATTATTTAAGAGAGATACCAGGTGGAGGGTATGTACATGTCCTCTGGAGTAGGGGAGACTTTGCATCATTTATGAACAATTTTCCAAAGATGAGACAAAAGTCCTATGCAATGGTACTCACAAGTTGAGAGATTTGTCAACATTTCAAAGGTGTTGTGGATTGATTTGAATACATTTTTGGATTTTGTGGTTCAGATTGATTTGTGGACAGAATGTATGATTGCTGTTTAATGACTAGATGCAGAACCAGTAAGAGATCGTCATATGAATGCACCTTCGCCTCTATTAATGACTAAGTATAATGATACAACAACATTTTTGAAGATCAGAGTTCCTCCTAAGGATTTGGATTAGTTGAAATTGAATTGAAATCAGCAGGAGTTTAAGAAGTCTTTCCACAAATACTATGAGAAATTGATAAGGCACTTTAACAGCATTCAGGACAGTCACAGCTTGATTCAGCAGATATGTGATTTTTTATTACACAGTTTGTGCTTGGGCTAAGACCTAAGATTTACCAACATATATGGGAGAATGTGATTTGTTTGCAGACACAGTATTTGGATAAGATTTTGAAATATGCACAGTATTGCAGTGATGAGCAGGAGATGAAACAGCAGACACTTAAACAGAAGTTTATGTTGGCTCAGACAAAATTTGCACAAAGATGGTTTCAAAATCAGTTGTTTGGTGGGAATGGTGATGCAGTTCAGATCATGAATGGTTTGAATGGAATGTAAACAGGTGTTTTTTGATACAGAAATGCAAGGTGTTCAAGGAGGGATGTTGTGTCTCAATTTGAGGAAGAGGTGCTGCAATTGACCCGAGTACCAGTGTTGATGTTGTTGATGCTGAAGAAGAAGACACCTTGTCATGTTTGTAACAGTGTGGGGTAATGGAAGCACACATGTAGGCTTAATCAAGACAGCATTAACAGTAATCAGTTAACGTGAGGAAATCAAATGCAGATGCAGCATGCTCCTCTGCAACAGGTACAAATACCAATTCAAAATCAGTCTCAAATAGTACCCGTTACACAAATACCTGTGGTTAGACAAAATGTGAATGATACAAAATTAAATTAAAATCAGTTGCCAAAAATGAAACAAAATGTGATGCAGATGCAAAATCAGAATGCGATTCAGCAACTTCCTATGTTTAATGATGAGGATGAATGACTGAGAGTCTTGAGTAATGTGAAAAATTTGTGATAGGACATCCATTAACAGTTATGGTTTGTCACTTTGTTGAAGTTTTGCTTACAAGAACCAGGACTCAGAACCTAACAAACTATCAACTAACTAAATATGAACAGCAGAATTTGGCAGGAAGTAATGTGCTGAGAAGATGTCAGGTAGTAAATCCCAGCACATTGTTACTCTTTCTTCAAGGATATGAATATGAATATTGTGAAAATGATTGCCTTGATGTCATGGACATATGCAACAAATCTAGACAAGACTTAGAAGATGAGGCATTAATAAGTCAAGATTATGGCCCTCATTACAACATTGGCGGTAAGTGCCGCTTACCACCATGTTGACTGCTGCCAACATACCAAGACCGTGGCGCTATACCGCTATGGGTACTATGACCCACATAAATAAATCTGCCCCATACAGACACCCACACAAGTCCGCCAGCCAAAAAGTCAGTGATAAACTGGTGGTACCAAAACCCACACCGTTATGCGCTCAAAATACACACACACTAACAAAACTACACCACATTGGACTATTCAAACTACACACACCTGACACACATACACACACCACAACCACACATCCGCAACACTATAAAACACCCACCCACAATACCCACAACCCTTTACGACCCAAACATTTTGGCAAATGAGAGAGAGACAAGCCAGGAGCACCCACTGATTCTGAGCCACAAAACACCATCACCTATACACCATCCACGCACCATACAGCACACACCCCAACACTTCACCCTTACACATACCACTTACACTACACCCATGGCACCACAAAGACACCCAAGGTTCTCAGAGGAGGAGCTAAGGGTCATGGTGGAGGAAATCATCTGCTATTTGAATCACAGGTGAGGCAGACATCAATTGCAAGGAAGATGGAGCTATGGCGGAGAATCGTGGAGAGGGTTAACACCATGGGAAAGCACCCAAGAACAAGGGATGACATCAGGAAGATCTGGAACGAGCTACGGAGGAAGGTGCGTTCCGTGGTAGCAAGACACCAGATAGCTGTAGAGAAGACTGGCGGTGGACCCCCTTCTCCTCCCCCACAACTAACAAAATGGGAGGAGCAAGTCTTGGCGATTATGCATCCTGAGGGCCTCACAGGAGTAGCAGTAGGACTGGACTATGGTACGTCAAATCTTTATTACTTTATCCCCCACCCTACCTGCATGCCATCACTAACAATAACCCCTACCCTAAGCCCCATCCCCCCACCACCTCACATATACCCCACCATCACAACCCACCCTTCCCAATACCAAACCCTGCATGCAACACCAATGCATGGACCCCCATTACATACCTGTATGGACACCCATCACCACAGCATGTACACTGGTGACAATAACTTAGCCAAACCATACACAACTCACACAAGCAAAAGCTGCCTCGCTAATAACAAATATGGAAGGAAACATATCCATGCACAAGATGGCACACGCAGATACAATAACACTGAATTTACATCCCCACAGGACCCCCACTCAACGTCACTGGAGAGGAGGTGCCAGCCACATCCAGTCCCCCCCCCCCTGCAGAGGCCCACAGTGATGACAGCAGCTCTGCACGCCTGGATCACAATGACCAACCTGGCCCATCAGGGACCTCTGGACAGTCGGTGACCCAGCCACAGTCCCAACCCACCACAGAGACTCTCCCCACAGGAAACACCAGCACACCACAGTACCCACCCAGCGTGCCCATCCCTCTGTCCCCAGGACACATCAATCAGCATTGTGTCCACCACTGCAGGGACCCAAGGGAACCCCACAAACACAGGACGATCAGGGACCTGGGGTCAGTGGCAGTGGGCACACGGATCAGGGGACAGAGGCACAGGACAACAGGGAAGCTGGGAAGACTGCTTTGCGACAGGGGGAGGACAGGCCCAGGGAACTGCCTCTCCATGAGGCGCTCACCAACATCCTGGGAGTATACCACCATTCCCAGGAGACCATGGGCCAGATGCTGGCCAAGCAGAACGAGACCCAGCGGCTGAAGGAGGGACAGTAAATGGGGATCAGGGAGGACCTGAGGGACATCCACACCACCCTGATCACCATTGCAGGGGTGCTGGCAGACATGGCCAACACCATGAAGGAGGCAGTGGCATACCAACAGGTGCCTGACACTAGCCAAACCAAAGAACAGCCCTCCACCTCCGCCGGCGCAGTGGACAGGAGTCCCCGCCACAGCACCAACAGGCCACAAGCACCCCTCCCCCTGCAGAAGGAGAACCACCCCACAAATGGTCCCTGTGATCCAGGCAGAAGCCAGAGAACATTGCCAAGACCCCGCCAGGAAATAAGACTCTCCTGATTGTCACCCTTCTGTCCCACTCTGTCACCCTGTCCTCCTTGAACTGCCAATGCTCCACTTCCTATGCCCCCTTGGACAATGCACCTGTGATACAAATAGACTGGACTCTACCCTGGACTTTCCTCCATCAGCAACCCATCCCATTGCAATACCCCTACACTTATTAGCACCTAAATAAACGCCCTTGGAACTAATTCAAGTATGGAGTCTGTGAATTCTATGACAAATGTATTTGTTTCACAAACTGTAAACACTGCAATTCAAATGTAGTGTAATATCTACATAGGTATGACCTGTAGTTAGCAGCAGTAAACACACTACGAGCCAGAGTGGGGCACAGAGACCTGAAAATAGAGATGCCAAAGGGTACAGTAAGTGGCCATAGAAATAGGGAAATAAGGCTGCCTTGTTCAATGTCCAACACAAAACTGCAATGGAAGGTGAAGTGACAGTGTCTTACCTGTGTGTCACTGGAAGTACTGTTGAATAAGTGTACTTCTGTTGTCCACATCTTCTTCATCTGCTTCCTCTTCGTCACTGTCCACAGACTCCACCGCTGCCACACGCCCATCCCCAGGCTCATCCTCCTGCAGAAAAGGCACCTGGTGTCTCAATGCAAGGTTGTGCAACATGCAACGATGATCTGGCACACCTTCGTGGGTGAGTAGTACAGGGATCCACCTGTCAGATGGAGGCACCAGAATCTGGCCTTCAGGAGGCCAAGGGTTCTCTCAATGATCCTCCTTGTACGCCCATGTGCCTCATTGTAAAGTTCCTCTGCCCTTGTCCTGGCATTCATCACTGGGTCAGTAGCCATGAGAGGTTGGGGTAACCAGAGTCACCTGCAAATATATCGAGGGATACCTCTTAGCCACACACTCACCCTTAGGGCAAAACCCACACCCATATACCTACATCAACTGGGTGGGGACCATGGGCTCACCTATTATCCACACTGGTGCCTCTGGAGTTGAGCCATCACATATGGAATGCTGCTATTCCTCAAGATAAAGGCATCATGCACAGAGCCATGATACTTGGCATTGACATGGGAGATGTACTGTTCCGCCAAACACACCATCTACACATTCAGTTATGCCATGGCCACTGTCCCTTGGAAGGAATCACTTGCCAGGAAATGGAGCATTGACAGGACCTGCACTAGAGGGGGGGATACCTGTGGGGTGGCAGATAGCTGAAATCAGGTCTGGTTCCAATTGGGCACACAGTTCTTGGATTATGGTCCTATCAAGTCTATGGGTCAGGATAATGTGCCTGTCCTCCATTGTCGCCAGATCCACCAGGGGTCTCTACACTGGGGGGATGTCTCCATCTCCTATTCATCCTCAGCGGTTGAACTCTGAGGGGAAAAAAGGTGAGCAGAAGGTCATATTCACACATATGTCAATATTAATATGCATTTCTTCCTTTACAGAAGCAGTATGTGAACTCGTGAGTCAGCCATAGTCTGCTGTGACGTAGTTAGGTGCCGTGGCCTGTGCCCCCCTGAAATGGCAGCTGCCTGACCTGTGAGGAGAGACAAGTGGAAATGAGATAATTCCGCTGGCGTTGTGTGCTGTTGCAATCGGCGGTTGATGACCGCCACACAACATCGCATTGGTTCCAGGAGCCAATGGCGATGTACACTGGCGGTGATGGTACGCTCGCACCCTGACCTTCAACAGGAGAGGACCTACACTGCAAGTGCTGCTGAGACCTGTGTCTGGAAGCAACAATGGCTCAAGTGTCTTGGGAAAGGGCCCCTGCCTTCACTTCCGAGGAGTTGGAGAAACTAGTGGATGGGGTCCTACCCCAGTACACTTTACTCTATGGTCCTCCAGACAAACAGGTGAGTAAACTGTGAGCATGATGCATGGGGCATGAATGTATGGATTGCTGTGTGTATAAGCCGCATGTAGGGGGGTCTGAGGGGTCCTGGGCAGAGTGCTGCATGTATGGTGGTCAATGTATGTGCATAAGGGGATGGGAGGGATATGGTGGGCCATGAGTATGACAGTCCGGACGGTATGACTAATCCCTTTTCTGCTGTATTTTTTCTGCAGGTCAGCACCCATCAGAAAAAGGGTATTTGGCGTGCCATCGCCAAGGAGGTGCTGATGCTGGTGGTCTTTGACAGGCGGAGCACCCACTGCCGCAAACGGTGGGATGACCTGTGCTGGGCAAGGAAGACAGTGGAGGCCCAGCTGGAGCTGCCCTCCCAATGAGGAAGGGGGTGCCCATCATACCCTGACCCACCCAGATGTTCTGCATCCTGGAGGTGGCCTATCCAGAGATGGATGGGCACTTGAGGGCATCACAGCAGCCATAAGGGGGTGAGTACAGATTCTGAATCATGACTGTGCATGTGTTAAGGTTTTACCTGGGTGGGGGATGTGGGCTGTGGGTGCCCCTATGCCAGGGCGAACATGGCAGGGTATGTTCAATGATGGGTGAGATCAGATGCACTCCAATAGTGTTAGTGGGCATCTACTACTGGGCAGGGTCCTGTGGGTTTCAGGTGTGCAGCTGATGGCGTTAGGCATTGTACCCCATGGGCTGATGACTAGCATTGTAACTGGAAGTGCATGGCCTAGTGCAGAGGGCTGTTCTCTGTGTGTTGTGTACGCCAACTGTAGTGTTGTTGCTGGCATTGACCAAGAGTATCCTCCGTCTCTCCCTCCCCTTTTTTTGTCACCCTGTCCATGTGTGCATTATCATCATCTGGCGGAGGAGCAGAGGCACAGGCGACTGAGGGAGCTGTTTCCCACATGGGCCTGGAGGCCGAATCCACTGATGGTGAGGGCACCAGTGGGACAGAGGGTGAGGGGAGCACAACAACGGAGACAGGAGGGGACACTCTCTGGTGTGGCGACCCAACAGAGAGCATTCCAGGCTCTGGCCTCTGCACTGATGACAGCCATTGTCCCTGTCTCCAGCCTCCCTCTCCAACTTCCTCTTCCCATTCCCGATTCCCTCAACCCCAGCCTATCCAAAGCACATCTTCAGACAACCAATCACCCAAATCAACATACAGAAGAGGTTCAGGCAAACACAAGCACCACACTTCATCTCACAAGCACTCACCAAGCACCATCCCCATGCAGACACACCAACATCCACTGCCTCCACTGTGTCCCCCTCCTCCTCCTCGTCCACCTCCCTCCCAGTAGCGTCTCCACTCACACCTACATGCATTACATCCTCATTCACTACCTCCATCACAGCACGCCTATCACTACACGCCCCTCACTGGCAGTCACCACGACCACATCCATGCACACATCCCCTGTATCCTCTCCCACTGTGTCTGTGACCCCTCCTCCTAAAGTACACAAACGCAAGCACACACACACACAACAGCCATCCACCTCACAACAGCATCCAGCTTATGCACCTGCACCTAAACACAGCAGACTGACACCTCCTACAACCACTCCCTTTTCCTCCACTCCCAAACATCCCGCCCCTGTGTCCCTAAGAAGCTTTTCCTTGCCAATATTGATCTATTCCCTACCCCTCCACCCTGTCCTTCACCTTGGGCCAGGGTGGCCAGAACCCAGCCCAGTGCCTCAGCCACCCAGTCTATGGCCACTGTGGTTTCTGCAGCTGTGAGAGGCTCCAAGGGGGCACCCGTCAGCCCAGCCAGTGTGCCAGCACCACCTGCGAAAGGCCAAGAAGGGTCCGCCACCTAGCAAAGGCAAGCAGGGGACACCAGCCAGCAAGGGGAAGGAGGCACAACCAGCCAGCAAGACAAAGACTCCAGCTGGCAGAAGCAAGGAGGCACCACCATCTGCCAAGGGCAGAAAGGGGCACAGAACACCACCCATGGCACTCCAGTCGTCCGAGGCTGCAGGTGAAGGCCTGGATGTTACCACCACCACTGCCATCACCACCACCTGCAACGCGGGCAGCACTGCTACCTGTACCATGGCCAGCACCTCCACCTGCCCCGTTGCCAGCAGCACCACTGGGCAGCTGTCTGAGGCTGTGGGTGAAGGCCTGGAGGCTACCACCACCACTGCCTCCACCACCGCCTGCAGCGCAACTGGCATCCACTGAGCAGCCGTCACCGCCGGAGAGCAGTGTGTAGTGGTGACTACACGGGCTGCAGTGCGTCTTGGCCCCTGCAACACCTGTTGGTGTGACACTCAGGTGAGAGACTGTGACCTTGCCCCATCCAGGATGAAGCATACTGGGCACAAGGTCGCCTCCAGAACCAGTGGAAGAAGCCATCCACTCAGCCCCTCCTTGCCAGGATAAAGCACACTGGGCACAAGGCCCCCTCCAGAACCAGTGGAAAACTGGCACCCACTTGAGAGACTGTGGCCTTGCACTCCCCAGGACCAAGCAGTGGGCAAACCACCCACTTGAGAGACTGTAGTTTTGCAATCCCCAGTAGCAAGCAGTGGGCAAATCACCCACTTGAGAGACTGTGGCCTTGCACTCCCCAGGACCAAGCAGTGGGCAAACCACCCACTTGCGAGACTGTGGCCTTGTACTCCCTAGGACCAACCAGTGGGCATGGAGCCCCCTCCAGTCCAGTGGCATTATACTATATTCCGGTGACCCCCATTCTCCGTTCCCCCTGAGGTGCCTGTGTGTTTTTCGACCTGATGCCCCTGCAGTGTTCTCTCCGTATTGAGGCAGGAGTCAAGTGTGGCCATGGCCTATATGTTTTGGCCCAGTGGGCCATGGACATTTTGAAGTCGGCATTGTCCCTCCTTTTTTTATATATTGTATATATTGTACATACTGTTTATTTCTTTAAGAACATGTTTCTCAAACGTACTAATATTACTCTCATTTTACTCCATTCCTTTTGTCCTTGCGTGATTCCTGAGGATTACGGGGTGTATGTGTAATGTTGTTGCATGTGTTTGTGTGTATGGTGTTGGGGTGGGGGTGTTGCATGTTGCATGTGTGGGTCACTCTCTTTTTCCTCCCCCCTCCCCTGTGTGCTACGTGCAGTACTCACTGTGGTCTTCTTCACTGACGTTGATGTTCCTGGTGTATGAGAAGGTACACCAGCATGGGGAACACCTGCAGTTCGGTCTCCATGGCGTCCTGGTTCTTCCTTGAGTGTCGAGAGGTGAGTCGTTTCCCTTCTGTGTTCTGTTTCCGCCGTGCTTTTGATGGCGTTGGTACTGCCCAGAAAAGCTGGTGGATAGGTGTGTTGTAATGCAGTGGGCAGTACATTGTCTTCCGCTTGGCTGTTGGCGGTTACCACCACGGTTTTTGTTGCTACCACCGTGGTGGTCGGAGTGTTAAAGTGGCTGTTTGTGTTGGCGGTTTCTGCCGTGGTCATGATTCCAATTTTTTTACCACCGGCCTGTTGGCGGTATTACTGCTGCTTTTTCACCGACCGCCAGGCTTGTAATGAGGCCCTATGTCTTATTTGTGGATGGCTAATTTTGAAAAACAAATGGGGTTCTTTGAGAGCTGCTTATGCAGTCTGCAAAAGCCAAGAGATAATAGAAGCATTATGGCTTCAAGGATTTTTTTCAGAACAAGTTGCAGAATGTATTGCTCTTACTAGACCTTGCAGCTTGACAGTCCAAATGAGAGTGACCATATTTACAATAGTCAGTATAGATCTGGTAATGTCCATGATTTTGGGCAGTTGTGGTCACAGCAAGGCTTTATAACTTCATGTGGTTCACCCATTCATAATGGGGAATATGTAAAGAATCTACTGGAAGCTCTACAACTTCTAACTGAAAGAGCTGTAGTAAAAAATGCAGCACACAGGTGCAAACTGGCTATGTCACAGCTGGCAACAGGTATTCTGGTGAATTGGCACTCTATTGTGCAATGGTGACCTGTACATTCAATGATTCATTCACCAATGAATCTCAGGAAGAAAATGCACTAGACACAGAAAAAAGGTGATGTATCAGAGCAGGATGTGGAATAGATGAGTATACTGTTTGGGTTTTCGATGGATGGAAGACCAGTACTGCCAGACAGTTTGCAATATCCAATGACAAGACATTTCCATGGACCGACTCATTTAGGAAGGGATGTTATGATATGAACCTTTAAACAATATTAGTTAAGTCCCAGATTCAATGCCCAAGCAAAAGGATTGTGCCATCGATGTGTAACATGTCAACAGATGAATGTAGGTAAGTGAACACAAGTCACATTGAGTCATATAGGGAGATCAGGAGTCCCTTTCAACAGAATACAGATGAAATGCCTATTTGTAGTGGGCTGAGATATGTCCTGGTGATTGTCTGCATTTTCTCCAGGTGGGTGGAATCGTACCTAACAAGGAGAAATTATAGCCTTCTTTAGCAAAGGTACTGTTGAGGGAGTTAGTTCCAAGGTACGATATGCCAGTTCCTCTAGAGTAAGACAGAGTTACTCACTTTATTACTGAGATGATAATGATGTTGTGTGCAGCATTACAAGTTGAACAGAAGTTCATTTGTAGCCAACCAGAAGCTTCCTGCATAGTGTAGCAACTTAACAGAATTATTAAATCAAGCTTGTCAAAAGTCTCTGCTTACACTTCACTGAAATGGTCTGATGCATTGCCTGTAGTGTTGATGAGTCTACAAAGGACAGCTCACAGAAAAATTGGATTATCGCTGCATAAAATGTTGATGGGCAGGCAATGAGATTGCCTGCAGTTCGAGGAAATGTACTTATGAGCATTGCAGATTTCATAGTACTCAATGACTGTAAGAGATTGGCTAATGTGGTACGTTCTGTGTCTTGACAAGTTGAAGCTGTCACTGCAAATTGAAACCAGGAGCAGTGCTATGACCTTTTCTCTGGAAACTGGGTCTTAGGGCCAGATGTAGGTAGGAATAAATTAGCGAGTCGGAAATTGCGAGTCGTTGCGACTCGCAATTTCCGACTCGCTAAATGGTATCCAAGAAGAAAAAGCAACTTCGTTTTGCGACTCACAAATGAAGTCGCACCGCAGATTGCGAGTCCGCTGTTTGCGAGGTCGCTTTTTGCGACCGTGCTAAAAACGAACACACAAATTGCGAGTGGGTGTCGCAAATTGCGACTGTGCCGCAAATCGAACGCAGGTGCAGCAGAACACTCTGGAAAACACTATCTGGCTCTTGATGATGACATCACAGCCAGGAAGTTTACTAATACACCTGGGAGGAGGGAGGACCACACCCATTTTAAACTGCTGAACAGCCAACAGAAGGAACAGCAGCTTCAATGGCAGAAACTCCTAGGAAGAGAAAACTGAAATTTGCTGAAAAAGAACTGGAGGTGCTGACGGAGGAATGCTGCCAGCACCACAAACAACTTTTTGGTAGAGCAGCCCTCAGTGTGCCAGAGGTGGAAAAAAGACGGATTTGGAGTGACATACAGGACAAAGTCAAATCAATGGGTTTGAGCCACTGGAGTATTGAGGAACTAAAGAAACAGTGGTATGACCTGCGCTCCCGGACCAAGGAGAGGGTGGCAGAGTGGCTCCAGGAGATGAGGGGGACTGGAGGGGGACCATCCACCATACCACCACCCACACCCTTGGAGGAAAGAGTGGAGGAGACCCTGGAGCCAGAGGCAGTGTCCGGGATAGGAGAGCTGGACACGTCAGTGCCAGGACCATCAACCGGTGAGTACCATGAGACATGCATCTACACCCATATCTGCCATACCCCCACCCACCTAGTACACAGCAGCATGCACAACCAAAATAGCTCCATTTCAGAGTAGCAACCACCTGCATGGTGCATTATGGGCAATGTAGTCAAGTAGGCAGTTGATAGGCAACAGTTTATTAGGAAGCAGATAACAGATGGTAGATACTGACAGTGTGTTCCCTATGTCCCACAGGTCTCCCACACGACACCACCTCCAGCCACAGTGTCCAGGGGCCACAGGTCAGCCACCAGCCAGCACAGGACCCAGGACCAGCCACCACAGGGACCTGCACCACCCAAACACAGTCCCCTTCTGATGCACCAGTGGCCATACTGGAGAGTGAGCCAGCATCCGGTCCCAGCCACAGTGCCAGTGTACAGGACACAGAACCTCCACCGCGTCGCAGGCGACGTCTCAATGTCTCTCCGGTGCCACAGGGTGAATCAGGGGATGCCTCCATGTCCGCCACCAATGCTGCACTCCTACATGGTCAGCGCCTGCAGACAAGAGAGATAAGAATTATTGCAGGGGCCATGCAGCACATGGAACGCAACCAGACCACAGGGCTGCAACTGGTCCACACTGAGCTGCAACAGCTAAACACCCATTTTGGTGACCTTGCGCTCTCAATGGGACAACTGGTGTCAGAACTTGTCACCGGGAGAGAGGGTGCAAGGCGCTGTGACTGGCAGCTCATTCACCGGCTGGACCGCATGTCTGCCTCCATCGTCCGGCTGGCTGTTAACACCACTGGGCTCACGGCACACGGTCAGCCTCCAGGTGAACATGGGCCACTTTGTCAGCGATGTGGCACGTGGGCTGGGACGTATTAGCCATGCAGTTGATCTTATGGAGGCACGACAGGTGGCTAGGGGCGCGGCAGACACGCCGCAGGACAGTGAGGAAGGCTCTACCGTTAGCAGTGTCTCAGCCACAGACACCAGGGTGTTGCGCAGTGGTAGCGCACGGCAGGGCACTGCAGATGCTCCAGGAATCAGTCATGCTGGGCGAGCACGGCGTAGGGTGTGAGCTACGCACTGTCATTGACTGGAGGCACATGAGGTTAATGTGTCCTCATGGCAGGTGGACTTTTACAGCCCCTGAACTGTAGTTTGTGTACATGTTTTTTTGGTGCACATTATTAAAGTCCTTGTTTGTTCCACTTCACACCTGGACTCTTTGTGTGTGACATTAGTGCGTGTGGTGACAGTTAGCACGTACCTTCCAAAGTATTGGTTTGCAATGTGGTCCCATCTCTGTCTTCCTTGATTTGCAATGCTTCTATCCCCATGATGGCGATGTGGTAGCTCTTGCTCGTCATCCTCCGAATCTGGGTCTTCTGGGGTGAGAGGTAGCCCACGTCTGGTGGCGATGTTGTGCAGTATAGCGCATGCGCCAACGATCTTGAAAGCTGTTATTGGGACACACTGGAGGGCACCTCCACTTCTGTGGTGGCATCTGAATCTTGCTTTCAGCAGTCCAAAGGTCCTTTCTATAATATTTCGGGTCCTCCTATGTGCACTGTTGTATCGCCTCTCTGTCTCATTGCTGGGTGTTAAGTACGGGGTAAGTATCCATGGTCGTAGTGCATATGCACTGTCACCTGTTTGGCACAAAATGTACAATGTTAGCTGGGCATAGATGGGTTCCACATTGACCTGTGTGTATGTCTTCAAGGTGTATTCAGCTATACCTAGGAGGTATCCGTCTCCAAACTCCTCACGTTCTAGGCGTTGGTGTATCCCACTGTGCCTGAAAATGTAGGAGTCATGTGTACTCCCTGGAAATTTGGCAACCATGTCAGTGATAACATAATGGGTATCACATACCACCTGGATGTTCAGTGAGTGGGTACACTTCCGGTTGCGGAACAGATATTCCAGATTTGCAGGAGGGCATATTTGTATATGTGTCCCATCTACACACCCTATTACATGGGGGAAGTTGGCAATCCTGTAGAATTCCAACTTGGTGCTGTTGATTTCTGCCTCATTCCTGGGTAGGTATATGTATCTGGACATGTGTGTGAGTATGGCATCTAGGAATGCTCTGAAGAACCGTGAGAGTGCACTTTGGGATACCCCACCTGCCACAGCAATGACCCCCTGATAGCTACCGGAGGCCAAGAGATGCAGTGAGCATAGCACTTGCACATGTGTGGGGATGGCGCTGCCGCGCACAGTCTGACGTTGAAGCTGCGGATTGAGTAGATCTATTAAATCTAGGATTGCTGCAGTGCTAAGTCTGTATTTATTATATATCTCCTCCTCAGTTTGTTGGAAAAGTGTCTGTCTGGTTCTGTATATCTTCTCCTGTCTCTGGCTCCTCCTCCTCATCTGCTGTGCGGCGTGGGCTCTCCTCCTCCTTGCTATCACATATATCTCCGCCATCTTGAGTAACCCAGGTGCCTTCTGGGTCTCCATTTATACTTTGGTTCTGGTCACCACCTGCTCTGAGTTAGTGGTAAATTGGAAGTGCAAAATGGGCTTTTTGCGACTAGTCACAATTTGCGAGTGGCTATTGCATATGTTTTGCGACTCGCAAATAGCGACTTCCTATTTGCGGGTCGCAAAATGGGGTCGGTATTTTGGCGAGTCGGTAATGGCTCGCGTCGCATTTTGCGATTCGGAAATGGGATTTTTGCATCCCGTTTCCGATTTTGCGGGGTCACAAATTGCGATTCGGGCCATTTGCGACTCGCAAAAGTTTGCTACATCTGGCCCTTAGTTAAGAAATACATGAGAAAGTCATATCTAGAGCCATGTTGGAAAGGCCCTTATCAAGTAATTGTGTGTCACGATTCTTACACTTCGATTGTAGGCAAGCTAACAGCCATGATTTGATTCCGGTGCACTCCAGTGGGAGTGTACATTGCAGGACAGTGGCAGTGAATGATAGCTGTGTTACAGGCTCATTTTGACATGTTCATTAACTGATGTTCATTACATTGTTGATTGTGTCCTTTCCCAGTTTGACTGCAGCAATCAGGTGCATTTGCCAAGGCCTTTTGAACTTTGCAGTAACCCTCGTGTCATTTCTCAGTTTCCATAGTAGCTTCTACGTCATTCTTTGAGGCTATATAAGCAGCCCTACCCCACAAACACGTGCGGGTAGTTCGAGGCGGAGGCAGAGGTCTGGTGCTGTCTCTGATCATGCTTGTTTTCCTGGAAACGCTCTTCTTTTCAAGTCCATAGAGTGTCACTGTGTCATCGCGTGTTGAAAAAGCAGAATTCCCCAAATGTTTTCAGTCATTGTCAGGTAGGGGATCATTGGTTATTTATAGGATTGAAGAACGGCAATCCAGCAGCAAGTTCAAGTGTTTAAGGTTTGGCTTTTGAGTTTCAATTACAGGGTGAACTGCCTTGTGAACTGTTGTCAAGTGTTAAACCAGTGAAATCAACATTGTAACTAACAGTTTTGCTATACCGATAATTGTCGTAATTTCATGATGTTCTCATAAAGCAAGAGACAAAATCGTCTGGTGTTAAACCAAAGAAATCAATGTTGTAAAGAACAATATTTATTTACCGATGATTGTCATACTTTTAATGATGTTGACCTAAAACAGGAAACAAAACTGAAAGAGAACTTTTGTCAAGAATTAAAACATTAAGGCAACGTCATAATGAACAATAATTGTATACCAATGATCGTTATAATGTTAATGATAGTCACATAAAGCCAGAAGTGAAACCGAAAGTAAATGGAAAAGGAGAAATAATCATAAATACGAGAAGGAAGTAAATTTAATGAATTATGATAATTTGATAATGGTTTGAGAATATTTAACAAAGAATTCAAGGAAAAATAAACTTTAAGAGTTTACCAGTGTTATAAAGTGTATTCTAATCAACCCTAGGACAAAAGAAGGTCACAACATTTGAGGTATAAGTGACTACGTTTTTGAACCTTGTTATTATATTTACTGACAGAGAAATGACAGGATTCTAATTATTATATTCAGCTTTCAGATCTCCCTCCCTGCAGTCCCCTTCCTAAATCAATTCCCCTCGTCTGGCCATTCTAATACTCTGTATATATTTTTTATATATATATATAAACTGAATTGAAGCTACCGGAAGGTGGGACTCTTGAGGGTACTGCTCCTGAGAGCCAGTCAAACGAACCTTGACAGAATAACCCCCCCACCCCACAAATTAAGTTTCTCCTGAGCAGTGCCCACAAGATGTCTTCCTTGGATGATTTGGGTAAAGTGCTAGGAAATATGCAAAGGGAATTAATGGCAACCAGTCAAGAAACAACAGCATTAGCTACCAAAGTAACCCTCCTTCAATCACACCTAAATGCTAAGCCACCCACTCCAAACACATATGTGAGAATTAACCCAGAATCTACTGTCTCAGTTGTGTTTCCCCTCACGATTCCTTTAGCTCCTCCGGAGTGCTTTTCTGGTGATCCAGTCAAGTTCCAAACATTTCTAACTCAAGTACAACTACATTTTATGGTAAGACCCTCTTAATTTCCAGACACACAATCTAGAATAGCATTTCTCATTTCGTATCTCAGTGGAGATGCCGCAATATGGGCAGTTCCTCTTGTAAAATCAGAGGATCCATTACTATATAATTAGAATAGATTCAAGGTTGAATTTGAAAGAGTATTTATCGCAGAACTATTACTGGTTCTGCTGACCGCAAACTTTTGGAACTTAAACAAGGAAACAAAGACTTGATATATTACCTAACCCAATTCAAACATTTGGTCGCAGAAACAAATTGGCCAGAAGATAAAAAGGTGATCCTATATTACCAATCGTTAAAAGACTAAATAAAAGATTGCATAGCACCTATTGACCCCCAACCTAAAAGTTGTGAAGATCTCATAGCATTGACTTTAATGTTAGATCATCGTTTAGCAGAGCGAAAAGGGGACAAACATAAACCAGAGTACTGATCCTACGTATGGTTAAAAGAAAAAACTATCCACAATTCCTCTGATCTTGGAGAACACATGGATGTTGGTGGCTGACGAGAACCACTCACTCAAGATGAAAAAGAATCTCGTCGTTAAAATAGATTGTGTCTGTATTGCGGTAAGAAGGGACACTTCATTAGAGAATGTCCAACACGCCTTCAAGGATCCCTCTTTAAAGAAGAGGCAAAAAAACTAATTGGCTCAAGGAATAGATAGGAGACTTCCTTGAGCAAAACTATCATAACTCCTGATCAGTCTGTTGCTAACCATTACAAGTATCTGCACATCATTTGATTCTTAATATGCACCTCACGTTACCAGAACTACTGGAAAGGACGATAGTGGTTATGATAGATTCACGAGTCACTGGAAACTTTATTGATACAAAAGTTTGCACCAAATTAAAGATGCCTACAAGAGATAAAGAGAAACCTGAAATGGTGTGAGCTGTTGATGGGACATTACTTACTTCTGGTCTAATTACTCATTCTACAGTAAATATAAACATGGAATATCACTCTCAAGGAATCGTTCATAATGAGACAATCTCATTCGATTGATTTAATTGATGCCCCGAAGTTTGGGATTATCCTGGGTATGCCTTGGTTAACACAACACAATTCTATGATTAATTGGACTGAAAGAACTGTTGTTTTTGATTCGCAGTGGTGTAAACAAGAGTGTCTCTCATCTAGTACAAACACCATCTACACATGCCAACATCCCTCTGAGATGATTGCTAAAAGTCATTACATATCCACAGCTGAAGAACAAGAGGTAGAATTACCAGAGATTTATGAAACCTTCATAGATGTCTTCAGTGAAAATAGTGCTGAAGCCTTACCCCCACATCTCACGTACGATAGTGAAATAGATTTGATTCCCGGAGCAAAAATACCCTGCAGCCATATTTATGCACTAACAGAACAAGAGAATGAATATTTACATGAATACTTAGACAAATATTTGAAAAATGGTTTCATACAACTCTCTAAATCTCCAGCAGCATTGGTGCTCTTCTTTGTACCGAAAGCAAACGGAGAGTTGCGCCAATGTATTGATTATAGAGCATTGAACGCCATCACAATAAAAAATAGATATCCATTGCCACTATTTACAACAAACTAGATGTAGGGGGCGCTTATCACTTGGTTTGTGTTAGAGCTGGAGACGAGTGGAAGACAGTGCTTCAAACTCGATATGGTTTATTTGAATATTATTTAATGCTATTCGGTTTATGTAATGCACCAGCAGCATTTAAATTCCTTGTAAATGATGTCCTCAAGGAGTATCTAGGTTACTTTTTTATTGTTTATATCGACAATATAGTGATTTTTTCAGATTCAGACAAAGAACATAATGAACGTGTTAAAACCATTTTAGCTACGCTGCGGGAACATGGGCTTTTTTGTAAATTATCAAAATGTGAATTTCATGTAAATCAAGTGGAATTCCTAGGATTTATATTTTCCACTCAAGGGCTACTAATGGCAGAGTGGAAAGTGAAAACTATCATTGATTGGCCTGAACCAAGATCAGTGGAAGACATTCAACGATTTTTACGGTTTGCTAATTTTTACCGATGTTTTATCAGCCGTTTCTCAACCAAAGAAACCCCTTAAACACAATTACCAAAGAATGGGTTGAAATTTTCATGGACACAAGAAGCCAATTCTGCCTTCTCAGAATTAAAAAATCAGTCATTACCTCTCCAGTTCTTAGACATCCTGATGTTACTCAACCTTTCATAGTAGAGGCCGACACCACTGACACAGCCATGGGAGCCATATTATCTCATAAAAATTCCAACTCTGGCCTCTTACATGATGTGGCTTACTTATCAAAAAAATTCTGACCTGCTGAACAAAACTATTCAGTGGCAGAAAAGGAGTTGTTAGCCATTCATCTAGCATTTAAAGAGTGGTGTCACTACTTATTAGGAGCAAAATTCTCCATCATAGTGTATATCGACCACCATAATTTACAATTTGTATGATATGCCTGAGTATTAACACCGAGACAAGTGAGATGGACTCTCTTTTTTGCCGAATTTGACTTTGTTATAACTTTTCGACCTGGTAGTGCAAATTACAAGGCTGACTTTTTATCAAGATATGAGGAATCAATAAAAGAAAAAAAGCAGATAAAACCACCACCAATGATTTCCAAAGAACAAATTGTTGGAGCCATGGTATCTGATCAATCTCTACATGAGACCGGAAAACACATGCTCTTAAGAAAAATCATAGCTTGGAAACAAAGAGATGTTAAACATTCCATGTTAGCCGAACTTCCTTTCCAAGGAGATCTATTATATGTTCCAAGCAAACAATTACAGAGTGTTGTTATAACCGCCCAATGGCGGGCCATCCCGGAAAGACGAAAACCTTGATACTAGCACAAATACATTTCTGGGGGCCTAGTTGGAAAAAAGATGTAGCTATATATATGCAAGATTGTGAAATATGAGCGTGGGCTAAGTCAGATCATTACAAAAAGAAAGGTCTCTTATACCCCTAGTTTACACCAACACACCTTTGGGAAGATATTTCAATGGATTTTGTCACTACCTTGCCAAAGATTCAAGGAAATAACACTATCCTAGTAATAGTAGACTGTCTATCCAAAATGACTCATTTTGTAGCCTGTAAAGAAATCCTTACCAGAGCAGCATTGGTGACTCTCTAATTCCAAAATGTAGTGAAATTACATGGTCTACCTCAAACCATTACATCTGATAGGGATTCCCAATTCACCTCAAGATTATAGAGAGCATGGTGTGATTTTTTTGCAATTTAAGAATAATCTTTCTACTAGTTTCCACCCAGAAACTGACGGCCAGACTGAGAGAGTAAACCAAACACTAAAACAATATCCATGATGTTATCTATCCATGACCCAAGGTTCATGGGTAGATCTTTCATGGGAAGCTGAATTCGCTTTCAACAATCTACATCATGCATCAATAAATATGTCTCAATTCTATGCTAATTATGGATTTCATCCACGATTCATGCCACTATTAACTCCAAACAGAACAGATTAAATTCTAGACCTAAAAGAGAAACTACAACAGATGAATACTTCAGTACAACAATTAAGAAAAATGTACTAAAGGCTAAGACAACGTACAAAAAATTTGCAGACAAAAAAAGACAACCATTGCCTAAATATCAACCAGGAGATAGATTGTGGTTGTCCAGAAAACATATAAAATGTAAAACATGTTACAAATTTTACCCACGATTCATTGGTCCATTTACGATCATTCAAAGCATTAACCCAGTTACTTTTAAATTAAAACTTCCAAATACAGTGAAAATTCATCCAGGTTTTCATACTTCCCTACTAAAACCAGCAAAAGGTAAGGTCCACTCAAGACCTCCCCCATTCTTGATTGACAATCATTTAGAATAGAATGGAGTCAACTGTATCAAAAACAGCAAACGAAAACAAGGCAAATTATGGTATCTAATTTCATGGAAAGGCTATGGACCAGAGTAAGATTCCTGGGAGCCTTGTGATGCTATTCATGCCCCTAAAAAGGTGTAACAATGTCATGCACTTCCTCCTAATGCCCCTCGTTAAAAAAGGTATAACTATTTTCAGAGGGGAAGACTGTCACAATTCTTCCACTTTGATTGTAGGCAAGCTAACAGCCATGATTTCATTCTGATACACTCCAGTGGAAGTGTACATTGCAGGACACTGGCGTGTTACAGGCTAATTTTGACATGGTCGTGTTCATTGGCAAATGTTCATTACAATGTTGATCGTGTCCTTTCCCAGTTCGACTGCAGCAATATGTTGCATTTGCCATAACTTTTTGAACTTTGCAGTAATCCTCATGTCCTTTCTCATTTTCCATAGTAGCTTCCATGGCAGTCTCTGAGGCTATATAAGCAGCCCCGTCCCACACACACTTGCGGGTTCTTCGAGAGGGAGATGGAGGTCTGGTGTTGTCTCTGATTGTGCTTGTTTTCCTGGAGACGCTCCTCTATTCCAGTCCCCAGACCGCCAGCGTGTCATTGTGTGTTGAAAAAGCAGAATTCCCCAAATGTTTTCAGTCATTGTCGGATAGGGGATCAACTGTTATTCATAGGTTCGAAAGAACGGCAATCCAGCAGCATGTTCAAGCATTTAAGGTTTGGTTTTTCAGTTTGATGGCAGGTTGAACTGCCCCATGAACTTTTGTCAAGTGTTAAACCAGTGAAATCCACGTTGTACCGATGAATATTGATATACCAATGCCTGTTAATTTCACGATCTTCTTTTATGTCAAGAAACAAAATCGAAAGTGAACTTTTGTCAAGTGTTAATCCAGTGAAATCAATGGCGTAACAAATAATATTGATATATCTGTGATTGTCGTAATTTCATGATGTTCTCATAAAGCGAGAAACAAAATCGAAAGTGAACCTTTGTTAAGTTTTAAACCAATGAAATCAGTGTCATAACAAACAATATTTATTTACCAATGATTGTCATACTTTTAATGATGTTCACCTAAAACAGGAAGCAAAACTGAAATTGAACTTTTGTCAAGAGTTAAAACATTAAGGCAACATCATAATGAACAATAAATATATACCAATGATCGTTATAATGTTAATGATACTCTTAAAGCCAGAAGTGAAACCGAAAGTAAATGGAAAAGGAGAAATTACCATAAATATGAGGAGGAAGTAAATTTGATGAATTCTAATAATTTGATAATGGTTTGAGAGTATTTAACAAAGAATTCAAGGTAAAACATACTTTAAGAGTTTACAAGTATTAAAAGGTGTATTCTATTCAACTCTGAGGCAAAAGAAGGTCACAGCATTCACAGGTATAAGTGACTACGTTATTGAACCTTGATATTATATTTACTGAGAAAGAAAAGACAGGATTCTAATTATTAGATTTTGCTTCCAGGTCTCCTTCCCTGCAGTACCTTCCCTGAATCCCTTCCCCTTGTTTGGCCATTCTGATACTCAGTATAGAGCCCTGGACTGGGTCACCTCCTTTCTCACCGGCAGAACCCAGAGAGTCTGCCTCCCCCCATTCTGCTCAGAGACCACCAAAATCATCTGCGGCGTGCCCCAGGGTTTGTCCCTCAGCCCGACCCTCTTCAATGTCTACATGGCCTGGCTCGCTAACATCGCCCGATCCCACAATCTCAACATCATCTCATATGCTGATGAAACCCAGCTGATCCTTTCCCTCACCAAGTACTCCGCCAAGACCTACCTCCACGAAGGAATGAAGGTCATCGCCGAATGGATGAAAAGCAGCTGCCTCAAACTCAATTCTGACAAGACGGAAGTCCTCATCTTCGGCTCCACTCCCTCCCCATGTTATGACTCCTGGTGGCCTGCCACTCTTGGAACCGCTCCAACTCCCACCGACCACGCACGCAGCCTAGGATTCATCTTGGACCACTCACTATCCATGACCCAGCAAGTCAACGCCATCTCCTCCGCCTGCTTTAACACCCTCCACATGCTCCGAAAGATCTACAAATTGATATCTACTGAAACTAGAAGAACAGTCACCCAAGCCCTCGTAAGCAGCAAACTGGACTATGACAATACCCTCTAAGCAGGAACCATGGCCAAACTCCAGAAGAGGTTGCAACGCATCCCGAACACCTCCACACGCCTCATCCTGGACATCCCCCACCACTGCCACACGACAGACCACCTGAAAAACCTGTACTGGCTCCCAGTCAACAAGAGAATCACCTTCAAACTCCTCACCCACGCTCAGAAAGCACTGCACAACACCGGACAAGAATACCTCAAGAGACGACTCTCCTTCTATACCCCGACCCACGATTTCCGCTCCGCTGACCTCACCCTCGCAACCCATCCGCAGAACTACAACCGGCGGTAGATCATTCTCACACCTTGCCGCCAAAATGTGGAACACTCTTCCCACCCACCTGCACCAGACCAAAGACCTCCTTACCTTCAGGAAACTTCTTAAGACCTGGCTGTTTGACCAGTAGCAACACCCCCTCACCTACTCCCCCCTCCCCTCCTCAGTGCCTTGAGACCCTCACGGGTGAGAAGTGCACTTTACAAATCCTTGATTGATTGATTGACATATATCCATATATATATATATATATGTATATATATATATATATATTATAATAATAATCAGAATCGGAGCGGTAATGGTTTACAGAACCAATAAAATGAACCATGACATTCTGATCACCAACACAGCTGTTAAGTGTGCTGGAATTCCAAACTGGGTTCATGCTTCACACACCCAGAGAACAAGAATCCATATGAATAAATAGTGTTCTATGAGCCAGAGCCATGAACATTGGTGACTGTACCACTGCAACTTGTACAAAAATAATTCAAGGAAGAAAAGACTGTGATCAGAGACAACAAGAAGGAGTAAGGAGTGGAGAATCTCTGACAGGTGAAGAAGTCCAAGTGCTGGACATTTCACGAAAGTGGTATTAGAGCTCTTGGCACTGGTGGAGAACTAAGAAACCAAGCCGAAGAAGTAACTTCTAGATCAGTACTAGAACAACCAGAACATCTTGAAGATTCAGGAAAAGGAAAGAGTTCTGAAATAGAGACAAGAAGTGATCTACATATTGTCAAGTTGCCAAAAGCTTACAGTCAAAAGAAACTAGGATTGAGTGTGTCAGTTGAATCCATACCACCAACAATAAAGGAAGAAGCAGAATCAAGTGGTACAAGTGACACAGATTAAGAACAAAGCACACTCAGGAGAATGTAAAGATCTAGAGTACCTTGTCGAAGATATTCATCACCTGAATGGATTTATTATGTAAGTCAAAATTTGACCATTCCAATTTCTGATTTGTTGGTTAGGAAAAAAGAACTGCCTGAACATCCCTTGAAAAGTGAAAAAGGAAATACTTGATTGCAAAGAACTATTTACATACTATTGGGGAAATGAAAAATAAAGATTGTTAGAATTTACAGGCTGTTTTCTGAAATAAATAGACTAAATAAAATAATCAAAAGAAGATAAAAGGAGTATCCACGCTCGAGGGAGAAGCTGAGGAGTAGGAATAACCTTTTAGAAGTAGACGGAGTCGGGTTATGGATTGGCTATATAAAGATTTTATTTGCAAAACCTAATGAAAAAGAAAGAATAACTCGAGAGAAAAACTAACCTGAAGAAGAAGATAGTAATATTGTTCATCTTTTTTTTAGAAATGACATAACTTGCTGTTACAAATATTTATTAGTAGTAGAAATGATTAAAGAGAAACATGTATACCATTAATACAACTAGATGCAAAATAATTTGAGGGACTTTACTGACACCCATAGTTTAAAAGGAAAGGTATTATTTTTTATTATACATTTCATACCTGACACAGACAAATCTATAAATGCAAATTCTAAACCAAGTATAAAAGAAGATGAGGTAAAAAGGTAATTTATAAATTACATGAAAGAAGATTACTCAAAGAATGTTTATTCTAGTCTAATGCAAGAGTTTACTAAACTCATTGATCATAAGGACTGTTATGTTTGTGCACACATGCCAATGAACAGGTTACATATCACAGTATTCCACTTTCCTATGCTATTTCACATTGCATATTTCTTAGCTTAGTACATAGGCAAAGACATTTTGAAAACTATTACTCAAACTTTGACATGGTCCCTTCAAATGTTCCACTAATGAAGAACATAGATTTACATGCATAAGCTACAAAGATAGAGCCTGCATGGCATTACTTCAGACCATTTCCTCTTGTTAACACCATTAAGACACATGAGAGAAACCTAACATGCTTAATGAACTCACACGAAAAAGCTTTTTGTTTTGGTGTTAGAAGAGAAAAATTAAGAGTTTCCAAAGAGTCCATATAAGAAGGAACATCTTCTAAAGAATATATGTAGAAAGGAAGAAGATGAGTTTTAGAAGAAAGAAGTCTGTCCCGAAGCTTAAATTAGATAAAAGGCATAAGGGAAAATGTATGTGTTAAATAGAAGAATTAGTGGGAAAAAGTACCAGTGGAAAACAGTAATTGTGATCACATGTGAGTATTGTCTGAAGGATCATGCAAGTATTACAAAGAAAATGATCCTACAATACCTGGAGTGTATTTCATATGTGGGGAGAATGCTTATTTTAGATTGCCACCTAATTGGAAGGGTATTTGCTATTTAGGATTGCTTTTTCCAAAAATGTACCATATGCAGAGCTTAGATGTATTAACACAGACACCTACACACAGATACATGTGCAGTGTGTTTGCGGGGAACACGATAAGTTGAAGATATATTTGGAGCAATTATACCTGCTGTAGGAGTGGTGTTGAATGAGGAGAAGAATTGAAATCTTGTAACAGTAGTTGACGGATTAGCAACTAGTACAGCTGGAGCTTTATTAGGAGAAAACACTGATGGCCCAATTCACAAAGGTGCATTTAGATGAGTAAAATTAGACCAAAAGTCTAAATTTACTCTGACTTGACTTTTGGTCCAAGTTTACCTTTGTGAATCGGACCCAGTGATTGTAGCAGTTAGATCTATGGTTTTACAGAATCAATACGCCTTAGATATTCTACTTGCAGAGATTGGCAGCATGTGCAAGATGCTAAAGATTGAAATTTGTTATACCTACATTCCTGACGACAGTATGTCAATAGTGGATTATTCAAAGAATAATTCTGATCCAAAACTTGATCTTGAACCTTAAGAAACTAGATTCATAGCTCAAAGGTTTGCAAAAGGGGTTACCTCAATTGCTTGTTAGTTTCAGGTAATAGGAAGAGGGATTCCTAAAACTATATTAGTTCCTGTATTAATAGTAATAGATACTTCCTTTTCACCATTAGCAATATATAAGGCACTAATACTTCTATTAATAAAGTAGAAAACAAGAGACTTAAACAAATGAATGAAGAAATCTATAGAGCCCGATTCACAAAGTTGAACTTAGACCAAAAGTCTAAGTTTAGACCTGAAGTGCAACGTTACTCGTAGTGAAGTTAGACCTTTGGTCTAAGTTTAGACTTTCAGTCTAAACTTAGACCAAAAGTTCAAACCTAAACCAAAAGTCTAACTTTACTACAAGTAAAGTTAGACTTTTGGTTTAAGTTTGAACTTTTGGTCTAAGTTTAGATCAAAAGTCTAAATGTTTGCACTTTTGGACAGTAAGATGGAGTAGTGAGATGATTCCAGGGTCTCCACACATGTAGGAACCGAGAAAGTCTCTCTTCTCAATGGTTGGGGTCCCTCTATTCTCTAGGGTTGGGATGTTCACAATATATTTCCTTGCCTGACTTGGGATCAGGAACCTGGTATATTTGATTAAGACCACCAAGGGTGGTGACCGGGGACCTTATTCTGGGGCACAGTTGATCAGCTGTTCATGAAGGACATTGGTTTTGCCCTTGCACAGGAAAGAAGCTGGTCAAAAGGAGAGAGGTCAGAAAGGAGCTAAGGCGTGATATGCCAAAGTTGTTCACTTCAACATCAGTGAAGGACCAGCAACCCCACTGCAAATGTAAGGCAAGTAAGCCCCCAAAATATCTCTGGGATGTAAGAAGAATTTGTTCCCCCTTGGATGAAGGCTTTTGAGAAGTTCAAGTCTGTCTAAATGTTCAAAGCAAGAATTGTAAGTCACTAGGAGAAACCATACTACAGTCCATGGTCTCCACGAAAGGTAAACAGAAATGGCAGGGAAGAACTGCAGAGAAGAACTGCATTTGTGGAGAGGCTAGCATCAGGATGTTAATGCTCACCAACAGATGGAAAGAAAAACCTACATTGAAGAGTAAAGAAAACTTTAAATAGAAGGACATGAGCACCAGACCACAGGATTCAGACTGGTAATTAAACTGCAACTCTATCACTCCCTGATTCTAATACTGCTTTTCATTTAGAATGTCTAGCTGCTTCTTGCTTTGATCATTCGAAGACCAGTTTTTCCGGTATTGGGTCGTAGATAATGGGGAATAATTTAATCACTTAGAATGCTAGAATGTCATCAATGTTTCTTCCCAGAAGTAAGTACGTATTAAGGCCCGTATTTATACTTTTTGACGCTAAACTGCGCTAACGCAGTTTAGCGTCAAAAAGTTTAGCGCCAGCTAACGCCATTCTGAAGCGCCATGCGGGCGCCGTATTTATTGAATGGCGTTAGCCGGCGCTAGCAGACCGGCGCTGCCTGGTGTGCGTGGAAAAAAACCACGTACACCAGGCAGCGCCGGCGTTGGGGAAAATGGCGTTAGGGCGTCTTAAAATGGTGCAAGACAGGTTGACGCAAAAAAATCGCCTCCACCCGATTTGCGCCATTTTTAACGACGCCCAGACGCCATTTACATGACTCCTGTCTTAGTAAAGACAGGAGTCATGCCCCCTTGCCCAATGGCCATGCCCAGGGGACTTATGTCCCCTGGGCATGGTCATTGGGCATTGAGGCATGTAGGGGGGCACAAATCAGGTATAAATTAAAAATTATACTTACCTGAACTTACCTGAATGTCCCTGGGATGGGTCCCTCCATCCTTGGGTGTCCTCCTGGGGTGGGCAAGGGTGGCAGGGGGGGTCCCTGGGGGCATGGGAGGGCAGCTGTGGGCTCATTTTGAGCCCACAGGTCCCTTAACGCCTGCCCTGACCCAGGCGTTAAAAAGAGGCGCAAATGCGGGTTTTTTTGCCCCGCCCACTCCCGGGCGTGATTTTTGCCCGGGAGTATAAATACGACGCATTTGTGTCGCAGTCATTTTTTTGGACGGGAACGCCTACCTTGCATCTCATTAACGCAAGGAAGGCGTTCACGCAAAAAAATGACGCTCTTTCCTCATACTTTGGCGCTAGACGCGTCTAACGCCAAAGTATAAATATGGCGTTAGTTTTGCGCCGAATTTGCGTCGAAAAAAACAACGCAAATTTGGCGCAAACGGAGTATAAATATGCCCCTAAATATAGTAATGCATAGTTAATTAAAACCATTACATGTTGTGCATACATAAAAGAAACAATTGAAATATTACCATGCTTACACAATGTAACCACTGTGACATATTAAAAAAAGTTTGATATGTTTTAAAATTGTTCTCCTTAACAAGAAAAGCAGATCTAGGCTTAATCACCATGAACCAGTGTATTAATGGCCTAGACCTAGACCTTTGGGAAACCCAACCCATGCATATTCTGGCCAAGGCATAGAAGCATACTATTGGGACTACTAAGTTAAAAGCATCAGTTAAAACAAGAAAATTAGGTGACAGGGTCTAACCGGTCAATAAAGTGCAGAGGAAAGCTAAAACAAGATAATCAGGTGACCGGAACTAGCCGAAGCTAGCAGGTCACTAAAGTGCCAAAGGGAGCTAGAACAAGATAGTCAGGTTACCGGAACGTGCCAGTCACTAAAGTACCAAGGGAAACAAAAATCAGATATGGTTATTCGGGACAAACTAAAAAAACGTTCAATCCATGTGTGAAAACACCAGTACTGGCCCATTGGTGAAGCACAACACGGGGAAGACCCACCTAGGTCTCAACCAAACAGGTGAGCAGCTTTTTAACATGATGTAGAAATTTGGTGCTCTAGCCACTAACTGGATATTATGCCCATTTAGAAGTGCCACCAAAGCTGTAGGACAAGACCTAATTTGTAGTGCTTTTAATGGGGGATAACAATGTCTTTCTCATTGGCATAATTGCCAGAGAAGTACACAAGAAATGTAGAATGCTTTCAGTTGAAAAACCACAAAGGTGACAAGAAGAATCTGACCTGGTTTGCTTCAACGATGGGACCAGATTCTTTGACGGAAAAACACCTATGTGGATTTGGAAAATAAAACTGTTGGATGGTGCCTACAAAGTGAGTCATGAGATAAGGCTGGGGATGCCATGCAGTATATGTTGCTAAGATGAACCAGATGTGGGGTTGTCTCACCATCTCTGCTTTATCAGATGTCCAAGAATAAAATTTAAAAGCCTTGTTGGTAATTTTTTTAAGCAAAGGGAGAGCAAAATTAGTGTCCTATGCTGCTTGCAAATTTAAATTGGTCACAGCCTGCTTCAGTACTGATAACCAGCACGATCTATCATCAGGTTGCAGCCCCGTTTCTATCCAACATAGGGTGGCCAGCGTATCTGCAGGGGCAGCTCTTAATTTCCACCACATTTTTATTATCACCCTCCAACGAACTAGAGTTTGGTGGAACCATCCAAATTCCAGCCTCACTTGAGCTTGAGATAAATGGTTCGGTAGATGGAAATGGAGTTAAACAGAACTGACTGAAGCTGGCTAAGCAGAGGGGCATCACACCCTTTAAGTAACTCCAAACCATAAGTTAGTGATGGAAGGAATTCTGCTTCGATAACCTGCAAAAGGTAACTCTGCAATGAATTGCCAAATGTTTTTTGTAGCTGTAAGAATTTGATTTCTTTATAAGTGAAACTTGCATCCAGCATTACTCGAAAATATTTATAGTACTTAACCTGCGCTATCAATTTACCAGCAGACACCCATTTAAACCTAATACAACTGGCGTTTTGTTTGCCCAAGAAACAGATCACTTTAGTTTTATTGTATTTTAATCTCGAGACCCCATAAGGTTGTGTATCCCACCAATTTGTAAATTAAGCGCTGGAGTCCCAACTGTGTCTGGCTGAAAAGCACAATGTCATCTGCGTTCACACCCGCTCATTTACTAATTTTTGGGGGATCACATGCCACTTCCGCTAGGCTAGACTCAAGGTCTGTGTTATAAATGTTAAATAGAGTCGGGGAGAGCATATACCCCTGTTTAGTCAATTATACGTAGGGATCTTCCGGGTGATTCTGTCGCAGTTTCCAATTTTAACCTGGAGATTTCTAATCACATCTAACAATTTCAGTGGAATACCCCAGCTGGCCATTTTTACCCATCATTTCTGGTGCAGTACCTTGTCAAGGCAGCTTTAAACTGGCATGAGTTTTCTCTTAGGTTTTTCAGCAAGGAGTGAGACTGCTGGAAGTTTGATCGAGGTTTTCATTCCTGCCCCAAAAACCTGTCTGTATTTTAGGAATGAGGTTAGTTGCAGAGATCCACGCTTCCAAGTCTGATAATAGATTAGAGGCAAAAATCTTTGCTTCCATGTCTATCAAGGAAATGAAACGATAATTTGTTGGGTCAGTTCCTGAACCAGCTTTATATATGGGATGCAAAATGCTGCCTCTTACAAATGGGATCTCTGGTTGACAGTCAGTTTTCACTCTGTCTAAGCAGGGACCCTCATACTAGTCAGGGTAAGGGAGTTACACTCCTCGGACAACCTCTGCTCACCCCCTTGGTGGCTTGGCAATGTGTAAAGTATTTGTACCATCACACACAGTAATACAATGAAAACACTACAAAATGGACACCGCAACACTGTAGAAGAATAAGTAATATCTATCTAAGTCAAACAAGATCAAAATCACAAAAATCCAACATACACTAGTCAAGAAATGAATTTTCCAAGTAAAAATACTTTTACTCCATAGAAAACAAAGGAAACGTTGATTTTAGACAAAGTACCTGGTTTGCACCAAAAATAAAAAGCACATGGGAGCGTGCTTCAGAAAAGTCAGTAAAGCGTTGATTGCTTACTTGCAAGTGAGGCCCTGCATAATTTTTTCTCTGGTCGGGTTGACGATGTGTCTTTTTTCTCTCCCATAAGAGAGCGATCTGTCGATTTCCGGAGGGGGACCTCGGATCTGCGCAGGTTTGCGTTGATATTTGACACCCAGCAGTGATGCGGCCACACGGTGTTGGAACACTGCGCTGTGTGGAGTTTGGTTCATTATTAGCAGCTGCAAACGGGTATTGTGTCATTTCTCCAGCCACGATGCGTCAATCTCCGAGCCGCAATGAAGCGGCAGCATCGATTTTATCCATGAAGCGGGTCGAGCATTGTTTTTCATCTGCGTTGCAGGTGAAGCTTAAAAAATTTTCCCCGCACAGCATTCTGTGGGTGGATTTCAGTCCTTGTTCTGCCAACTTCCCCTCTCAAGGGCCCAGGGACTGGATAGGGCACCACTTGGCAGGAGTGGCAGCAGAGAGTCAAGATGCTGTCAGAGGAAGTCTTTGATGGCCCTGAGACTTCAAAACAGGAGGCAAGCTCAATTCAAGCCCTTGGAGATTCTTCATAAGCAGGACTATACTGCAAAGTCCAGTCTTTGTCCTCTTTCAGGCAGAAGCAGCAACTGCAGGCCAACCCAGCAAAGCACAGTCACAAGAAAAGGGGCACTACTGCTTCTCCAGCTCTTCAGCTCTTCTCCTTGGCAGAGGTTCCCTTGGTACCAGATGTAATCTAAAAATCTGGGGTTTTGGGTCTACTACTTAGAAGTAGGAAAACTTCAATGGAAAGTCTCTGTTGTTCACATAATCCTGCTTTGCCCAGACCTGGCTCTAGACTCACTCTAGGGGGTTGTAGACAGCATTGTGTGAGGGCAGGCACAGCCCATTCAGGTACAAGTGACCATTCCTCCTCCACTCTAGCTCAGATAGCCCATCAGGATATGCAGGCTTCACCCCAGCTCCCTTTGTGTCACTGTTTAGAGGGGATTCACAAACAGCCCAACTGTCAGTCTGACCTAGACAGGGAATACAAAAGCAGGCACAGTCCCAGAATGGTTTTTTAAGCAGGAAAATGCCCACTTTCTAAAAGTGGCATTTTGAAACTGACAATCTAAAAAACTACTTTACCAAAAGGTGTATTTTTAAATTCTGAATTCAGAGACACCAAAATCCAAATTTCTATCTGCTCCCAAAGGGAAACTACACTTAAAAGTTATTTAAAGGCAGCCCACGTGTTAACCTATGAGAGAGATAGGCCTTGCAACACTGAAATCCGGATTTGGCAGTATTTCATTGTTAGGACAAGTAAAACACAACAGTACATGTCCTACCTTAAACTTATACTGCAACCTGCCCATGGGGCTACCTAGGGCCTACCGTAGGGGCAGGTAGGTACACTTGCCAGGTTGAACTGGCAGTTTAAAACTGCACACACAGACACTACAGTGGCTGGTCTGAGCTGTGTTTGCAGAGCTACTCATGTGGGTGGCACAACTAGTGCTACAGGCTCAATAGTAGCATTTGATGTACAGGGCCTGGGCACCTCTAGTTCACTGTACTAGGGACTTACTAGTAAGTCAAATGTTCCAATCATGGAAAAGCCAATTAGACATACATTTTAAGGGGAAGGATGCCAGGTCTAACACTGTCTCTCCATGACAATGGTCCAACATTAGTAGTAAAGGCCTGATTAAACAATGGAGTAAGAATTCATGCACAGTACTGTTAGGCTTGCTTAAAAAATAATTGGGGAGACCGTTCAGGCTGGGAGCCCCATCAGATCTCAACTTTTTAAGCGTTAAATGCAATTGTGTGTTGGACAACCATTGGGTTGCCGAAGGGGTTGTGTTTGGAGAGCTGAAGAAGAACATTCCACTCTGGGCAGAGCAAGCAGCATATTCCCTACTTTCTGATCCCCTGAAAACACTGTGATTATAAAGGTTGACAATTCTGCTTCTGAAATTCCTGCCTAATGGTGGCTGGTTCTCTCATTTGCAAGGGAGTTTATTTCAGCCTAAAAGCAATGCCTAAAAGCAATGACTATTTTTCATGTTGCTTGCATGTACAAGGTTCAACTAAACCTGGGTCTGATAAGACTGCTTCACAGACCAAATGTTGTTCTTATGTTGTTGTCTTAAGACTACGATTTGCTGCCTTGTGTCATGGCCGGCTACTGGGTCCTGTTTCCATAGCTTTCTAACAGCCCTGTTTAATTTTCTTTTTTCCAACCGAAGTGCACTGGTGAACCATGTCACCCCTTCCTTGTAGATTACGATTGTTTGTGCCAATTGCTGCGAAACAACCCAGAAGCATAGTGGTCAGGGACTCCCAGAAGTACATCAGATGTATTATACATTATACAGGGTTATACTGTTGTACAAGGTTAAGTATAAAAAGGATAATGGGCTTGGTTTCCACTCCCTTCCATATTAAACCCCTAACAATGTAAGCACTTGATGTAACCAACGGATCATATGCATAAGGCACTCTGGGAGGGTTTAGCAGCAATTCGACGTGCTGGCTAAAATGGTCACCATCAAGTCTGTCAAAAATACTGTAATGCGTGACTATTGGGAGTAGCTCGAAGTCAACAAATGTATAATCCAGGATGGAGGAGGACTTGTTCTTGGCTCTGGTAAGACCTGCTGGTTGATCTTGAGGTAAGCAGCAGTTTAATGATTAGTGACCCCTTCATTCCAAGGCCATGATACATTATTTCCCCAACTGGTCATTTTTGTGGTAGGAAGTTATTATGGGTGAATTTTTTATCCGCAGTCATCAAAGGAGGTTGTTTATGGTTAATAATACTTCCTAATAGGTGCAAATTTAAATCCCCTGATAAGACCAACCATGCATATGAAAATGTGTATTGAAAGGTCTTAACTCGTTCATATAAGATTTCAAGATTCTCTGCTTCGCCTTTTTTGTTTGGGTGGATATAAACATTGCACACTAAGAGGCAGGACTCCCAAACTGAATGTGAGGTAGTTGGAACTGAAAATTTAATGCATTGAGCCCATGAGAGGGCCAAGTCAATCGGAATATGTTGCCACAGCAGATGTGATCCAACATATGTTGACATTCCCCCCTGCTGCTCTGTCTGCCTTTGTTGATTTCGAGGCTGCTAGATGATACTCCTGAAAGACTGTGATTGAAATCAGCTTCTCTGACCATGTTTCCTGCAACAGCAAAATATCGTATATTGACAGAAGGTTAATGAAATCTTCCTCTACTGCTATGCTGCTAAGACCATTTACATTCCAAGAGCACAAGGATAATGTGTAGGAGCTATGACTACTTGAGATTCATGCTGCCATCTTATCCCCTCGTGTGGCATCTGATTCAATGGCAAGGGATACTTGTCTCTTGTAACTGGGTGCACCAGGAGCCGCTATTTGTTGAATCCTGAAGTTCAAAGGAGTAGAAGATGGCAGTTCAAGCGTGCTGATTGCTACCCTTAACTTCCCAGTGCTCTGGGTGTTAGTCCTTGTTAATTGGCTCTGTTTTGGATGGAGGGGCTGGGATAGGGCTCTAATGCAGTCCTTGCCAGTTCTACACCCCATCTTGAGAAGCTGTCCCTGTTTTGCCATGCTACTGTGGACGTCCTGCTATAAGACTTGATAATAACTGTTGTTTCACTTCCTGGTGAAACTGAATTAGCCTTAAATTGAATGCGGTTAATGTGATCTGATTGAAGGTGTTTTAAGGTTATCCATGGCCGAGACCAGCTTGAAGATGGCTGTCCTATTTAAAGTGTCATGCCTTCCTCTAGACCTGTAGTGAGGAATCATCTAGATCCCTACTGATTCAGCTTCCAAACGACCTCCATACAGTTGAGAATCCTCTTGATAATCATATGCAAAGTTCCATGGGGGCTTGTGTGAGCGTTGAAAAAGATGTTCTGTGACGTTGTTCACTGGCATGTCTCAATTGTATTCTGAAATGGCAGCCTGGGTTGAAAGGCCTACCAAGACTGCATGGCTGGAGGGGGCGGTTTGACTCATGCTGAACAAGGCTGATAATTAGCCAAAATGGAGGACTGATCTATTGCTTGAACCTGAGTGAAGGAAGCCTGCTTTGGACTAAAGTCAATTTGTTGATTGCCCTAAGTGCCCTTTGAGATGTTGTGGGGAGACATGTCACTCTGGATCTCTGAATTTGAATTGTAGGATGCCAGTGGAACTCTGTCTGCTAGTCAGACCATGCTGTGAGGAGCTACTTAAACAGGGACTCTCCTTTCTGGTTGAATGTGCTCTGATGGTGTGGGCTCTTTAGATTGCAAAAGGTTGTGTGGTTCTTTTTGTTGGAAAAGCAGATAGAGTGGCCATAATCTCTGCTGGTCGTTGTCCTCCTTTGAAAGTTGTAAGCACCCTGTGGGAAGTGATGTTAGGTCTATTTCTTTATTCTGCTTGGTATTCCTGGCCTTCCAGAGATGTTTACATTTTCTCTTAGTCATACGTGGCTTTGATTTTTGGAGTGCTTCATCCTGAGACCTCATGGGAGAGCTCTGTAAAGGACTATGGACCACCAGGGGCTTCAGTGGAGCCCCAATATTTCTTTGCTTAGGGGTCAATTTTTTAAAACTTTTTCTGTGTCCGGCATGGCACCATGGCTGGGCTCAAGTGTTGGTTTCAGATCAGGGCTTTGAATCAGGGTTGTCCTTCACCCTCCCAAACTGGCTTGCTTCATGGTTTACCTGCTAAAAGTTCTCATTGTCAAAAATTGTGCAAAGGCCAAGTGCCCGGGAAGATTTTGAAAGCTTGACGGCAGCTAAGATTACTGCCAGGAGGTTTGGCACTGTTTTTAAGTGATCCGAAAAAGAGGAGCATTGGGACAAGTGATAAACTGCATCATGATCTCTCTGCACTCGCTTGATCAGATTGTTAAGGTCTTGTAAATGTTTTGTAATTTTTGTCAATGCCAACAACTTGAATTGCTGGGGTGTTTAGAATGTCAACTTGTAGGTCAAGTTTTTCTGACTGAAAACCACTTTCCAACCTTTAGATTTAATAATAATTTGGATATGTGGGATCTAGATCATCCATGCAAATCGCTGTTCTGCTACCAGAGTCAATGGACTAAGCATGGAATTATATGGTACCTGCAGGAGAGACAGAGGGATGATAGGTTGGCACTGCTCTCATCCTCACTCCACAAGGCTATCCAAACTCTATTCATATAATAGGTTCCACACTGTGGTACCCAGAAATGATCCCACCCTCCGCCATGATTACCGTTGCACTACATTGTACCTCAGTTAATCTAAGGCCAAATATTAACAATTACATTTCGATGCAGGGGGCTTCAATTAAAAACAGAACAATAGATGATTTGAAGAGTAAGTGAATTTAGTTGAACCTTGATAGTTCCCACCTGCTTTGCCCAGAGGCCTGTTGAATTTAGAATTTATCATTAGCATGCTAGTGGTACAAGCTGCCATCTGAAAATCGCAGGTTGGGAGCCTCAGAAAAATATGTAATGGACAATGAACCACAACCTGCTCATGGCGCGATAATGACACTGTAGTAAAGGCTTCATTCAACCCTGAGACTGAATTGTGGGCTGTCCACTGGTTACGGTGCAATATTCTTGCACCTTTCAGGAGACGTCAGAGTGGCTGATAACGCCCTGCTTTCTATCTTTTACCACTAATTCTTCTGCCTGCAGGCAGCACACATGTTCATTCTACAGAAATGTGAGTAATCCAAGCCACACAGATGTTTCTGGACTGCCCACATCACAAAGGAGACCAGACTTTTGTACTCCCACAAATACCACATAGAACCAGATAGATAGCTCTAGTGCCTGTTGTCAAAGTATTTATGTTCTTTGTCATCAGAGGAAATGCTTTTCTAAGATATATCACTGGATATTCTCAATTGCCTGAGGTCAAATCCTTTACAATTGGACTGTCATTTTTAGACTAGTTGTGCCGTTTGAAATGAGAGCCTGTAATGTTTGTGAAACCTGGATTATAGCTTTGTTCTTTAAATGTTCAGGTCAGTCCGATTTCGCTGTGCGTGGCATGACCCTGACATCTCTTCATCTCCTATATTACAGCTTAGATGTGTAATGACTGGCATTGTACATTATATTCCTCTAAAGAAATTGTTCTGTTGTCTACAGCTAACAAATGTGAACATCTGTTTTGCTGTGGGAGGCCTAAACCTGCAAGGTATGAGTTGCCATATTGCACTTTCTAACACCTATTTGATTTGCTTGAGCAATTATAGAGCTCTGGGAGATCACACCCCTTCTAAATTATATGCTCTGAATAAAAGCACTTCTTCTATTCCAGAAAAATGCTTTTAAAAATACTGGCCCTTATTACAACATTGGCGGTAAAAGGTGCTTACGGCCGCGGAATTCCACCACAGCTATTATGACACACATCTCGGAATCCGTCGAAATTCAGACACCCACACAACTCCGCCACACCAAAGGTCAGTGATAAACTGGCGAAAACAAATCCTCCACCGTCACGCCAACAGAAACACGCCCATGCTATCACGACCCACGAATCCACGCAGCGGTCTTTCATCCGCGGTAGTCCATTGGCGGTACACACCGCCGCGCTAAAAAAACACACACTTCTACAAAACACCGCCACATTGGACAATTAAAAAATACACACACATGAGACACATACAAACACCACTCCCATACACCCAACACAATATAAAACACACACCAACATCACCCACAAACCCCTACGACCACAATTCACAGAAGAAGGCCAGATAGACATAGAGCACAGCAACGGAGAACCCCACCACACAGAGGCACACAACACCATCACCCATACAAAATTACACGCACAAAACACCACACACCACTACACATCAACACACACATCAACACTTACAGCACCCCACACATCACCTACACCACCCCATGTCACGCCAAAGACATCCCCGGTTTTCCGAGGAGGAGCTCAGGGTCATGGTGGAGGAAATCCTACGGATAGAGCCACAGCTATTTGGCTCACAGGTGCAGCACATATCCATAGCCAGGAAGATGGAGCTATGGCAAAGAATCGTGGACAGGGTCAACGCTGTGGGACAGCATCCAAGAAAACGGGAGGTCATCAGGAAGAGGTGGAACGACCTACCGGGGAAGGTGCGTTCAGTGGTCTCCAGGCACAACATCGCAGTACAGCGGACTGGCGGCGGACCCCCACCTCCTCCCCCACAACTAACAACATGGGAGGAGCAAGTCTTGACCATCATGCATCCAGAGGGCCTCAGAGGAGTCGGTGGAGGAATGGACACTGGTAAGTCAAATCTCAACTTTCATATCCCCCACCCTACCTGCATGCTATCACACACCCCCACCCTCACACCCTCCCCTAACACTCACACTCCTCACTAATGTCCTAATAACACAAACCACTCATCCCAACACCAAGCCCTGCATGACACAACTAAGCATGGTCACCCCTCACCAAAGCATGCTCACTGCACATACCCAGAACAACCCCCTAACCATCATCACACAAACCCGCACACAGGAATGCTTGCACTGGGGTACACAAACACCCACCCATTGCACACCATTACACACACACATGCAATCATCATGCTCTTATATCCCTGCAGGACCACTAAGGAACGTCACCACACCGGAGGGTCCAGACAACTCCACTCCACCCACAGAAGAGGCCTACAGTGACGACAGCAGCTCTGCCTCTGGACAGTCAGTTCCCCTTGCACAGGCACAGCCCAACACAGACTTTCCATCCTCTGGTAACACCAGCACAGCACCCACCCAGCGGGCCCATACCTCCGTACCCAGGAAACGTCAATCAGTGGTGTGTCCACCACTACAGGGAACCCAGGATAACCCACCACCCCAACAACAACAGGGACCTGGGGGCAGTGGTAGTGGGCACACAGTCCAGGGGACGGAGGCACAGGAACACAGGGGAACTGGGAGGGCTGCTGTGCGACAGGGGGTGGACAGGCCAAGGGAACCCACTCTCCACGAGGCCCTATCCTCCATCATGGGAGCATACCACCACTCCCAGGAGACGATGGCCAAGGCCCTGGCCAAGTTTCAGGAGACCCAGCACCTGCAGGAGGAGCAGTATTTGGGGTTCAGGGAAGAGCTCAGAACCATCAGCTCCGCCCTGGCACCATCGTAGGGGTGCTGAAGGACATACAAAAGACCATGAGGGACACCGTGGCACTCCAAGGGGCCCCTGACACTAGCCAGGACGATGAACTGCCCACCACCTCCGCTGACGCTAGTGGACAGGACGCCCCTCCACAGGACCACCACACCAGCACCCCACCCCCTGCAGACGGACAACCACCACGCAAGCGGTCCCTGAGATCCAGAAACAGGACAGAGCAAGATGGCAAGACCCCCACCAGGAAATGAGACCACCCTGATTGTCCTCCCACTCTCCCACTTTGTTACCCTGTCCATACTGAAACTGCCCCAGCTCCACTTCCTATGCCCATATGGGCAGTGCAACTGTGTGACCAATGGACTGGACTCTGCCATAGACATTCCTCAACTGTCCCCCATCACCATATTACTACCCCCCTCCATTTTTGGGCACTTAAATAAACACCCTTGAACCACAAAACAATCTGGAGTCAGTCTGTGATTTGGTAAATATGTATTATCAATGACAGTGTCAAAATGCGTTTCCAATTGTAAAGCCAACATACCTAGGTCACACATCACAAGTCCTTGAAGGATGCAAGCAGATGACACATGTTGCTAACCACACCTGTGAAACCGTAATGGAAAGGTACAACTCAGTAACCAAATACTGCTATGAAATGACAGACAGGATAGAGGTAGAGAAGTGTGAAAGTGAATGTAATGGTAAAAAGAAAACTGCTCTCACCTGTGTGTCACTGGAAATATCTTCTTCCTCAGCTTCCTCCTCATCACTGTCCACAGGCTCCAAAGGCTCCACAGCTGCCACAACACCGCCATTTGGACCATCCTCCTGCAGAAAAGGCACCTGGTGTTGCAAAGCAAGATTGTGAAGCATCGAGCAGGCGATGATGATCTGGCACACCTTCTTCGGTGAGTAGAATAGAGAACCACCTGTCATATGGAGGCACCTGAACCTGGCCTTCAGGAGGCCGAAGGTACGTTCGATCACCCTCCTAGTCTGCCCGTGGGCCTCATTGTAGCATTCCTCTGCCCTGGTCCTGGGATTCCTCACTGGGGTCAATAGCCGGGACAGGTTGGGGTAACCAGAGTCCCCTAATAGCCATACACAGTGCCTCTGGAGTTGACCCATCATATAAGGGATGCTGCTATTGCGCAGGATGTAGGCGTCATGCACTGAGCCAGAGAACATAGCATTTACCTTTGAGATGTACTGGTCTGCCAAACATACCATCTGTACATTCATGGAATGATAACTCTTCCTGTTCCTGTACACCTGTTCACTCCTGTGGGCGGGGACCAGAGCTACATGGGTCCCATCAATAGCACTTATGATGTTGGGGATATGTCCAAGGGTATAGAAGTCACCTTTCACTGTAGCCAAATCCTCCACCTGTGGGAAAACGATGTAGCTCCTTACGTGTTTCAGCAGGGCAGACAACACTCTGGACAACACGTTGGAAAACATAGGCTGGGACATCCCTGATGCCATGGCCACTGTTGTCTGAAAAGACCCACTTGCAAGGAAATGGAGCACTGACAGCACCTGCACCTCAGGGGGGATTCCTGTGGGATGGTGGATTGGTGACATCAGGTCTGGCTCCAAATGGGTACATAGTTCCTGGATAGTGGCACGGTCAAACCTGTAGGTGATGATTAAATGTCGCTCCTCCATTGTCAACAGGTCCACCAGCGGTCGGTACACCAGAGGATTCCGCCATCTTCTCAAATGTCCCAGCTGACGGTGCCTAGGAAGGACAACAGCGACCACAGAGTCAACAAAATCCCAGGTATGTACCCACAGATACACAGAACACGACACCAAAGAAAAAAATCTTCCTGTATGTGTGTTGAGTGTAGGCCTAGGTATGTGTGATGCAATAGTAAATGAAGCCATGTGGGTCCCTGAAATGGCGGCTGCCTGACCTCTAAACTGGGACAATGGGATGTGAGGTATCTACGCTGGCGTTGTACACCGTCGCGGTAGGCGGTCGTAGACCGTGGCGTAATGCTGCATTGGTTAACATTGGACCCTATGTGTCCCAGGAGCCAATGATGAAGTGCGCAGGTGGTGATGATATGCACCGCGCGGACGTCACATGCCGCGGACATGACCGTCATTTTCTATTTGTTCAATCACTCGATAGCTGATCTTCGACAGGAGAGGACCTACACTGCAAGTGCTGCTGTGACCTCGGTCTGGAAGAGACAATGGCTGCTACGTCTGGCGAAAGGGCCCCTGCCTTCACTGCTCAGGAGTTGGAGAAGCTAGTAGACAGGGTCCTCCCCCAGTACACGCTACTCTACGGTCCTCCAGACCAACAGGTAAGTGCACAGGGAGCACGTTGTATGGGCTATGCCTGGGTGGAGAGGGCTGGTTGTAAGAGTGAAGGGGGCAGAGTTCAGGGAACATGAATGAGTGTGAATGCATGTGCCATATGGCAAGGGCAGGGATGTGGGCCACTCACTTCGACGGTGCAGTTGGTAATGACTTCTCTTCTTCCCCTGTACATGTCATGTAGGTCAGTGTCCACCAGAAGAAGGACATTTGGCGTGCCATCGTCAAGGACGTCCGGACCCTGGGGGTCCACCAGAGACGGGGCACCCACTGCCGGAAAAGATGGGAGGACATTCGCCGCTGGAGCAAGAAGACGGCGGAGGCTCAGCTGGGGATGGCCTCCCAATGTGGGAGGGGTGCCCGTCACCCCATGACCCCCCTGATGTTCCGGATCCTGGCGGTGGCCTACCCTGAATTGGGTGGGCGCTTGAGGGCATCACAGCAGACACAAGGGGGTGAGTACACCCTCATTCTGGGGACTTTGCGCGCAGTTGAGGGGTCTGGGTGTGGGAGGAGGGCTGTGGATTTCCCTAGGCCAGGGTGACTTCCGTAGGCTAGGCCCCTCCGTAATGCAGGCCATGTGCCACTCCACCCCACCTTAGTAGAGTGCCAAGTACAGGTATACATGCTCCTTTGGCATCCATGTGTGCAGATGTCCACTATAGCAATGTAGGCCATATCCCAGGAATTGCATATGTAGAGACCAAGAGCACAGCGTAGTGCAGGGGGATGCTGTGTCTGTATTGTCCGCCAACGGTAGCTGTAAGCCATACACTCAACCTCTCTTTCTTCTGTCGTCCCCCCCCCCCTTTTTCTGCTCTCCCTGTTCTTTTGTGCATCAGCATCATCAGGCGGAGGTACAGTGGCACCGGAGCACGAGGGAGCTGCATCCCACATGTCCATGGAGGACCATACCACGACTCAGAATGCACCAGTGGGACAGAGGGCGAGGGGAGCTACACGTCGGTCACCGGATCACCAACCAGCGACACGGACTCGTCCGCCGATGGGAGCTCCCTTGTGGTGGCGGCACCATCTGTGCCCCCCACTTCTACAGGTATAGCCGCCACCTCCCCTACCAGCACCGCCCTCCCAGCAGCCCATCAGCGTTCGCCCCGTGCCCGCTCACCCAGGAGGGTGGGCATCACCTTCGCCCCAGGCACCTCAGGCCCTGCCCCTGTCACCCCTGCTGCCCTCAGTGAGGAGGCCATTGACCTCCTCAGGTCACTCACTGTTGGGCAGTCTACCATTGTGAATGCCATCCAGGGTGTAGAAAGGCAGTTGCAACACACTAATGCATTCCTGGAGGGCATTCATTCTGGTCAGGCTGCCCATCATCGAACCCTGCAATCTCTGGCCTCAGCACTGATGGCAGCCATTGTCCCTGTGTCTAGCCTCCCCCCTCCAACTTCCTCCACCCAGACCCAATCCCCTGTACCCCAGCCTATCCCAAGCACACCATCAGACAAGCATGCATACACCTCAACACACAAAAGTAGCTCAGGCAAACATAGGCACCACACATCCCACAGGCACTCACACAAGCATCACACATACAGACACACCAACATCCACTGCCTCCACTGTGTCCCCCTCCTCGTCATCTCCCTCCTCCCTCCCAGTCTCGTCTATACTCTCACCTGCATGCAGTAAAGTGACACCTCCTACAACCAACTCCTCTTCCTCCACTCCCAGACCCCCTCCAGCTATCCATCCCAGTGTTCGTCAGAAACTCTCCCTCAGCAACGTTGACCTCTTTGCCCCCACCCCCACCCCTCCAATTCATAAGTCCCCTAGTAGCGCCTCAGCCAAAAAGACTCCAGTACCAGTGGTGCGTGCTACAGGTGTGTGGAGTGCACCGGCCACCAGGGCAGGCAGTGTGACCCGGAGCCAAAGCACTGCCAGTCCACCCCCTGTAAAGCATCTCAAGTTGGAAAGTGGCTGACGGGACAGGGTGAAGGCTCCTGGCGGCAAAACTGCTCACAAGGGTCCCAGGGGGAATGCAGAGTCAGCTGTGACTCCTCCAAAGGTGGTGAAGTGCCAGAAGAAGTCTGCACAGTCTGGTAAGAGCAGCACGGTGGAGAAGGGCGGCATCCCCCCCTGCGGTAGGGACGCCACCGCTAGAACCGTCGTCACTGGTCAGAAGACCACCGCCGGAGTCATTGCCCATGAGGGCAGCAGTATCGTCACTGGTCAGGAGACCACCGTCCGCCGGGGTCAGTGCCCAGGAGGGCAGGAGTATCGTCACTGGTCAGGAGACCACCGCCGGAGTCATTGCCCAGGAGTGCAGGAGTATCGTCACTAGTCAGGAGACCACCGCCGGAGTCATTGCCCAGGAGGGCCCCGGCTGCCACAGCCCCGCTGGGCAATGAGGGACCGTCATGCCACACACCAATGCACAGGTCAGAGACCGCCATGGCAAAGCACCGCTGAACAAGGAACTCACCGCCATGGTGAAGACCGCTGAACAGGGCAAAGCACGCTGAACAGGGCACAGAACTGCTAAACAGGTCAGACACCGCCATGGCAAAGCACCGCTGAACATGGAACTCACCGCCATGGTGAAGACCGCTGAACAGGGCAAAGCACCGCTGAACAGGGCAGAGAACCGCTGAACAGGTCAGAGACCGCCATGGCAAAGCACCACTGAACAAGGAGCTCACCGCCATGGTGAAGACCGCTGAACAGGGCAGAGGACCGCTGAAGAAGGAAAACACCACCACATCAAGCATCGTTATCCCATGTACAGCTGGGACAGTGACGGAACAGGAACCGTCACGGGGAGCCTAATGCAGTGTGGGCACCATTCCCCCTCCAGAACCAGTGGAGACATGCATCCACTCCATCTGTCCTTAACAGGATGAAGCACTCTGGGCACCAGTCCCCCTCCAGAACCAGTGGAGACTGTTATCCACTTGAGAGACTGTGGCTTTGCACTCCCCAGAATTGAACAGTGGGCAAACCACCCACTGTAGAGACTTGAGAGACTGTGGCTTTGCACTCCCCAGGATATGGCAGTGGGCAACCCACCCACTGTAGAGACTTGAGAGATTGGGGCTTTGCACTCCCCAGGATGGAACAGTGGGCAACCCACCCACTGTAGAGACTTGAGAGACTGTGGCTTTGCACTCCCCAGGATTGAACAGTGGGCAAACCACCCACTGAAGAGACTTGAGAGACTGTGGCTTTGCACTCCCCAGGATGGAACAGTGGGCATGGAACCCTGTTGTGGATCTGGCGTGGTGCTGTCATCCGGCTGAGGTGCCCCCCCATCCCTTCCCCCTGAGGTGCCTCTTTTACTTCTATCTGATGCCCCAGCAGTGTTCTCTCCGTTTGTGGACGGGTATCTAATGTGGGCCTCGCCCATGCATTTTTGGCCCACTGGGGCACGGACATTGATATGTGCATACCTGCACTACTTCTCGTAATGTATAAAATCTGGAATGTGTATATATATATCTGTATATATTTGGTAACTGTATTTTGATACATTACAATTTTTGAACTGATTTCCTTTGGTCTTTGCATTCTTCCGGGGGGGTTGTGGGTTGTTCCTGTGATGTTTGGAAATGCATTGGTGTGTGTGTTGTAATGTGCGAGGGTTGGGGTGTGGTTGTTGCATGTGTGTCCCCCTGACTTTTGCCCCCCCTATGTCGTAGGTGCAGTACTCACTGTTGTCTTCACCGCCGCCATTGCTGGTGTTCGTAAATGAGCAGGAAGACAAGGGCAGGTAGGATTTTTAATTCCGGCTCCATGGTGTCCTCCTTCCTCGTGGGATGTGTAGAAGGTGAGCGTTTTCCCATTGCAAAAGCTGTTTCCGCCGTGTTTTTATCCATGGTGAATCCGCCCCGGAAACGGTGGCGGATTGGCGGGTTGTGATACTGTGGGCAGTACATTGTCTCCCGCCTGTCTGTTGGCGGTGACCGCCGCTCTGCTTGTCTGTACCGCCGTGGCGGTCGGAGTGTTAATGTGGCTGTCTATGTTGGCGGTTTCTGCCACGGTCATGATTCCCTTTTTTTGTCCGCCGGCCTGTTTGCGGTATTACCGCACCTTTAACACCGTCCGCCAGGGTTGTAATGACCCCCACTGTGTTTGTTTCTGCTTTCATCCTTCTGAGGTTGATAAATTGTGTAGCTTTAGATTAGTTTGTCATTGCAGCCGCCATTAACACCAGTTCGAAAAGTGTCAAAAAGTATGAAAAACATATTTGCATTATATGCATATTTTAAAAATGTCCATTAGAAAAATGTTTTAGGTGCATAAGTATTATTGACAAATCTTAATCTTTTACACAAACAAGCACTGGCAAAGTCAATAAGTCTCTCCTTTTAGTGACTTTACCCCACATTATGATTTTGCCATAGCTTTTCTATAAAGTGCGTTTTTGAACTGGCATCCTTGCTTTGGTTTCCACAGACATTTTTGCCTTCTGAACCCCTCTGTTGCTGGCTTCATTTTTGCTGACTTTAGGATCTTGTGCCCTACACCACTGCTTACCAGTGTTAATGAGCAGGTGCTATGTACTCTAGTTTAGTTTAAAGGATTTATAAAGCGCGTAGTTACCCTAAGGCATCCCAGCGCTAACATAACATGACCAGTGCCAGCAACAGGAGAATTCAGAGAGTTACCTACAGAAAAGAATAGTCTTAAGTTTTTTTCTAAAAAGCTGCTCTGAGGGTTCATAGCGAAGCTCAGAGGGAAGATCGTTCCAGAGGCGAGCGGCCTTGGTGGAAAAGGAATTGGCTCCCCAAGCTCTCTTAGACCGCAAAATGATGACATGTCGGGAGGAGGAGGACCTCAGACTTCGAGAAGGGGCATAGAGATATAGCCGCTTTCTAAAGAACATCGGACCCTTATCTTGAAGAGCTCTGTGGACAATGCACAGGGCTTTAAAGTGGGTGCGCTGCTTAATGGGGAGCCAGTGAAGTGTTGAAAGAGCAGGCTTTGCGGATAAATGTCTAGGAAGATTAATAAGAAGCCTGGCTGCTGCATTCTGGACTGTCTGTAGTTTTTTTATGACATAGTCCGGGGAGCTGAGAAACAGCGAGTTCCCATAGTCCAGGCGGGAAAGGATCAAAGTTTGAACGAGAATTCTTCTGGCCATAGTGGGAAGAAGATTAAAAAATTTCCTGAGTACTCTTAAAATGCCAAAACATGTAGAGGAGACTCTTTTTGCTTGATAATCCATAGTCAGGCGAGAATCCAACAAAAAACCAAGGCTTTTTACCTGGGACTTGGGAGGAGGAAGGTTGTTGAAAGCCTCCGAGTTCAGTTAGAGGGTAGAGGCTGGGGAGCCATTGCCTAATACAATGACTTCTGACTTTCCATCATTAAATTTAAGCTTAGACTGGATCATCCAATCTCCAATGTCTTTCATACAACATGAAAGATTGGCTGCAGACGAGTCCCCAGAACTAGATAATGATACCACAAGCTGAGTGTCGTCGGCATAGGTGACCAAGGATAGATTATAGGGAGCGATCACTTTAGCCAGCGGGGATAGATAAACATTAAAAAGTGTTGGACTCAGGGAGGAGCCTTGAGGGACTCCACAAGTCAGTGGAAAGATATCAGAAAAGAAGGCTCGATCCAAGACTTGAAAAGATCTTCCTTTGACAAAAGCGGACAGCCAGGACAATGCTAAACCTCCTATCCCTAATTCAGAGAGCCTACAACAGAGAAGGTTGTGGTCCGCCGTATCAAAAGCTGCGCTAAGATCAAGTAAAATCACGGCTACATGAGCCCCTTGGTCCAAGAGTTGCCGGGCTGACTCCGTCACTGTAAGGAGGGCTGACTCCGTGCTATGGTGGGCTCTAAAGCCCATTTGAGTAGGGTGGAGAAGTTCATGGCTCTCTAGGTAGCTGGTTAATTGGTAGTTAACATGTTTCTCCAGGATTTTTGTTGAGATGGGAAGGAGAGCAATGGGTCTATAATTCTCCAGCAAAGAGGGGTCCGATTTAGGCTTTTTTAAAAGAGGCTTAATGATGGCATGCTTAAACAATGGAGGGAGAGAACCTGAGGATAGAGAATGATTCAATATTTTTGTAAGGGGAGGGACAACAATATCTGAAACCCGCGAGAGGATGGCAGGAGGGGCGGGGTCAAGGGGGGAGCCCGATTTAATTTGAAGAAGCAGGTTGGTAGTTGCAGCATCCGTGAGAGGTGCAAAGACAGTTAATATGCTTCCGGAGAGGACAGGATCCATTGTTTGATACTCTAATGCCTCTAGGGAAGGAGAAGAAGAGAACTCAGAATATATCTTAATGACTTTGTTATTGTTATTGTTATTGCAGGCATAGGGGTTATGGTTAATTCTTTAAAAATCTGAAAAATTTCCTTTTGTGAGCAGGAGGAGTTTTCTATTTTTGTGCCATAATAAGAGGACTGGGCGGCTTTAATATTTTGGTGGTAGAGTCTGATAGATTGCCTATATATTTCTCTATCGGTGGGGCTGTAGTTCTTTCTCCAGGATCTTTCTAACTTTTTGCACTTCTTTCTTAATTCTAACAAAAGAGGAGAGAACCAAGGTTTAGCCTTGTGGGGGGGGCTTGTTGGCTCTTGATTTGATGGGCAGAACACCATCCAAAGAGGAGAAGATCCACTCATTAAATAAGTCTGCGGAGGTAGGGGAGCTGCTGACCCCGAGGGAGGCCTGGAGAGCAGCACGCCACTCCCTAAGAACCAACTTCGACCAAATACGCCCAGAGGTTAAAGGGGTAGAATGCAAGTCTAGAGTGACCTTATAAGGAAAAGAGAAAGATAGAAGGAAATGATCTGTCCAAGGTAAAGGCAGGGACGGCAGGGTGGTAAGAGCAGAGAGATTGCTGAATAAAAGGTCCAAAGTATGGCCTTTGGTATGAGTAGATCCTATTACATGTTGAGTTAAATCAAGCGCAGAGAGAGACGCAAGTAAAGATCTGGCGTGCGGACAATTTTCATTATCAAGGTGGATGTTGAAATCCCCAAGGATAGTAAAATTAGGGGATTTACAAATAAGACTCGCTACGGCTTCCGGTAAGAAATCCAAAAAGCGAGTGCCAGGTCCCGGGGGTCGATAAAGAAGCATTCCGGAAAAGGTAAAAGTGGGAGAAAGATAGAGAGAGAAAATTAAGCTTTCACAGTCCGAGATATCAGAGGGGGATGTGGTGCACCGAAAGCTCCGCCGCCCGCCAGAGTTAGAATGACCCCCATAGTCTTTGTTGCTGCAGTGGAGACAAATGTCCTGTGTATTTTTAGTGCTATGAGGTCACAGCCTGTGACAGAAAGCACTGTGAATATGTAATTCATAATTTTAAACTTGCAGTGCACACAGTATAAGATAAACTGCTGCAAAATGTGCAAAATGTTTAAGATAAAATGGTGCTTCCAAAATACAGATTTTAGTAATACCCAGATTGAACATAATGCAATTGTTTTACATTACTGTCCCTTGAACGCCTCCAGGGGCAGTAAGTGTGACATAATAATGCAATTACAATTAAAAGCATGCACTTAATAGCTCATTTGTTTACTTTTTGCACTACCACTCAAAACCAATAAATGTTTGTCATCAGGAAGCTTTGAGTGATTAGGTCAATTAAAGCCACTCTTGGCTCCCAAGAATCCTTTTCATTTGCAGATTAACTGGTAGCTCACATTTGCACATCTTTCAGGCAAGTAAGCACCCTGCATCCCTGCCTTTCACCACACAGGAGACTCACTGAATGACACTCCAGCTGAGGCATGTAAATTATCAGAATTGACCATCCCAGGATGGTTGTCTTTTGACCAAAAGTAGGGAAATGGTGTAACATAAATCATAAAAGTATGGGCACGTGTTGCCCCTCCAATCCTGCCCACTTTGACCACTGCTCACACCTCAAAGAGAGCAAGAACAAAGGGCCATTAGCGGTCTCCTAAAATTGACTACTTTTGGTAGTTGCACCCAAGTAACCTTCCTTAAATTCTTTTACAGAATTCGCAGAATTACACTTCAATATTTTATCACTTGTTGCAGATTTACGAGCTTACTGTGTTCTCCTGTGTGTTCTAGAGCATAGACTGTTTGCATTTATTTCTGTCAGAGTGATTAGGTACAGGTTATGTGAAGAGTGTGTGCACCTGCTTGGATATATTGTCAAAGGCTTTTAAGATGTCAACACCTTCTGCCTCAACCGCTAAACATATAGGGCCTGATTCACAAAAGGTCTTATGTGCATTAAAGATATAAGGAGGGACCCTCTGCACTTGTGGCAGACACATCTGCACCACACTTCTCAGTGTGGATACTCCATCATGATTGCAGAGACTGCACTCGCAAATTTATTACACGTAAGGACCTTTGGGTATCAGGCCCACAGAGAGTTTGGGATCACACCCGTAAAACACTTTAGCTATGAAATGCAAAGAAATTATTTTGACCCCTTTAATTTATTTAGGCCTATTTAATTTTCTGTCCCTGTCATTGGGCAGCTTCACCCCAGGGATAATCCTCTGGGGTTGTGTTCACTAATGCTGGTGTTTAAAATATTTAATTCAGAAACAGCCTGAACATAGATGACAAATATAAAAACAATTGTTGAGGCACACACACATCCCATGAAGGTATGAAGTAAAAAATAGGCCCCTTGACCAGACAGAGATTTCATGGAAAAGACCAAATCAAACTGACGAATTTAGAATGTTCAAGGCTTCACCTCAACTTGTATATTCCATACGCAAACTGATATTCAATGGACATCTGCTCGATGTATCCACCTAAGTGGATGTTAAAATCTCACAGTAACAAAAAAGAAATCAGGCCCACAAACCTTTCAACACATGAATCTACAAAGGTGATTAATATTTTCGAATTAACCATTAGTGAATTAGTGTTGTTAAAAATATTCACTATAGTTTTGTCAATTTTGTGTAAATTAATCTGCACTGCCTGAAAGTTAGTTGAGATAGAATGAAGCTCCAGAGATTCAACCACAGACAAAAGGGCAACCAGGGTAAATAATCCTACTTTAGCCCTTTCCTTGCGAGATGGAGTAGGAAGAGAGTAAAAAGAGTCAAAGCCATTTAGCCAGAATGAAAAGGAAGTGTCCCATGTCTCCTGAAAACAGACTTTATGGAAATGATTTAAAAGGTCTAGCGAAGTAGGATCGGTTTTCTGGTTAGCAAGTCCTGCTTTTCTCCAACTTAGTAATTCAAAGTGGTTGATATCATTGCACCTCCTCAAAAAAAACTTTGAGGGAGGCAGTCCAATCTTGTTGTATATAAACTGCCAATTGCAATTAGTCATATAATTTAAGGGCTCAAATCTAGGGCGTGATGGGGGGTCAGTTATATCCACTCCGCCCCATTATAGCCTTGATTGAGGGAGATGTGTGAGTCAAATTGATAATCAAGCACTCTACAGGGTTGAAAGATGTAGCTAAGAGGCAACACGTTAGTAACACAACCAGAGTTAATGTCATACTCTGCCTGGGCTAATACGAGAGTTGTTTCTCCTTGCGTGTTAAAATCGACCAACACGCAGTCCACCTCAACTGATTTCATGCCAAGCCCAATCTAGCCCATCCTCCTAGCCATTATAATGTGTTGGACCATCAGCACTCCAATTTCTTGATATCTGCTCATCCAATGTATTTTTTAGCCGGGTGCAATGTTCCTGCACCGCATCCAGTAGGTGAGGAACCTTATACAGCACTACTAATTGTGGAGTGGCGTCAGGTGGAAGATTGATGATTACCTTAGCATGAGCTTTTGTGTGATAACTACCCTTAAGGTTTGCTTATGTCCTTGAGTGTCAACTGGGATTAGCTGTTTATCAGCAGAGTTGAAAGGAAGGTTGCCGGTGGGCAAAGGGCCCTCCAATGGGTTAGAAGGTTCTGCAGTCTTGTGTGAGCTAGTGTTGACACCTGCCCCCACCCCAGCAATAGAGCTTGCTGATAACTTGTCATCAGGTAAAGACAATACCTCACACCCTCCAACGATAGCCACAGCTGCGCCAGAGTGTGTTCTCTGACTATCTATACATTTGTGATGACAAAAAGCACCAAAACACTTTTCCAGGTAAGAATTTACCTCCCACAACACCCAGTTGAAAGCCCCTATTCTAATGAAACACTTGTTAAATGATTTCTCAATCAAGTGGTCACATCTAATATACAATATATCTAACAAGAGGTTAGGAGTGTCCATTGTTGGCCTCTTCTGTCTCCCCTTTAACGATTTCAAATTACTAGGTAACACGTTGTCTCACAAACTCAGAGCAGGTGCAAGATCCTTCTTTTTTTCTTTCTTGCTGGAGGTAGAGAATCCAATGAATGTTCCTAAGGGTCTGAGATGTCCTTGAGTGTCAACTGGGATTAGCTGTTTATCAGCAGAGTTGAAAGGAAGGTTGCCGGTGGGCAAAGGGCCCTCCAATGGGTTAGAAGGTTCTGCAGTCTTGTGTGAGCTAGTGTTGACACCTGCCCCCACCCCAGCAATAGAGCTTGCTGATAACTTGTCATCAGGTAAAGACAATACCTCACACCCTCCAACGATAGCCACAGCTGCGCCAGAGTGTGTTCTCTGACTATCTATACATTTGTGATGACAAAAAGCACCAAAACACTTTTCCAGGTAAGAATTTACCTCCCACAACACCCAGTTGAAAGCCCCTATTCTAATGAAACACTTGTTAAATGATTTCTCAATCAAGTGGTCACATCTAATATACAATATATCTAACAAGAGGTTAGGAGTGTCCATTGTTGGCCTCTTCTGTCTCCCCTTTAACGATTTCAAATTACTAGGTAACACGTTGTCTCACAAACTCAGAGCAGGTGCAAGATCCTTCTTTTTTTCTTTCTTGCTGGAGGTAGAGAATCCAATGAATGTTCCTAAGGGTCTGAGATAGGTTCTACAGCCATGTGATGAACTTCAATGGGAATGAGGTATGAGACACTTACACTAAAATTTGGCCCCAGCCTTGGAGAATAAAGGGGGGAATTAGAGACACTGGGGTGCCCACTGAACTGTACCCCAAGCCTCAGGACATGCTGTCTGAGTTTCTCTTCTACAGTGGTTAGTTTCCTTGCTTTAAGCTCCCACTGCTGGACATAATTTATGATTTAGGGTGGTTGCTAGATTTAAAGTGGGCAGGGGCATCTGTCTTACATTGGGTAGCTTCCGCTTCCACATCACAGCAGAGGCAATGCAGGCAGGTGTAAAGGGGGCCCAGTCAGGCCTTGATTTGCGATGTACGAGCTTAGATGGGCCTGTCCTGAACTGGTCTTGACTGACTGTATCCTCAGCATGTCCCACTCCACTGCCATATCAGGTGGTGCTCTTTAAGCACTACAGCCCCTCCACCTCCTCCAAACTGTCTTGAGCCACCGAACTTCTGAATGCAGCACACACAGAAAGGGGAAAAAATTATGAGAAATGAAAACATTTCTCCTTGTTACGCCTGATCGGGGGAGGCATACGGTTTGGCGCTGCCCGAGGTTTAGGTGTTTTTGTAAATCTCGGGCAGCATCAAAAGCCATGGGTATTGCGTGGGAACACCTCCTTGATGCAGAATAAGGCAAGCTTTGCCTTACTCCTTATATATGAGGCTATACAAAGCCATGCAAGGTGGCTTTACGTCGCCTCATAGATATGCCTGAGACACCAGAGCTTCTCAAAACGTGATGCTCTGGCATTTCAGAATTCTTGTAAATGAGGCCCAATATCTTTAATACTATTGAATGTGAAAAAAGTATCAACAGTGAGTAAATTGTTGGTATTCTCGGATAGGACTCCTTTCCAAGCTTATCCTACCCACCTCTGGTCATCCCATCTGGTATCCAGCTCTTATCTCCTTGAATTGAATTTACTTCTATGACATGAATATTCTTTGAAATTGAAAATAATTATACACATTTTGAGTATTTGGGTGGATATTTTAAAAAAAGCCTGCACATCCTAAATGCACATGTTAATGTGCTAAAAAAAACGCATACAAGCCTACTTCTTCGTTAGGAAAATACAGATAGGACCGACTTTATCCAGGTTGGGACCCGATACAGCGGATACTGCTCTTGAAATTGAGACCATCGATTCTTAAACTAGGGGCGCAGATCCCTGGAGGTCCATGATTCACACTCAGGAGATCTCAAACTGTTTATTAACTTCTATAATATTCCGTCAGGAATATGTATAAGTGCAAGAGGGAGAAATAAAACAGCAGGACGGAGAGGTTAGCAACATGGAAAGAACCTGGGGAGTGTGGGAAGGGGAATTTGGCGGGAAAGCAGCATTCGAAGGATAAAGTAAGAAACCATGTGAACTCACATGGAGTACAGAAAGAAAAAAATCCCTTAATAGGTACTTTGTGATGCTACATTATGCGGTCAGAAGAATGGTAAATATCCTATAAAAAGAGAAAGGAAATCCGTCGAGCAAGAATCAAGTTAATGAGACTGACTGAGCAACAGTCTGCCCAAAAGCCCACTTTAAGTTTGGTGTGCTCCGCAATACATCTTAGACAACATACAGATACGTGCTCTCTGTAGGCCAGACCTAAAAATACCTTTGTGTAATGTGTATGTCCAGTTGTTTGAGCTGTCGTGCTCAGTTCAACTCATTTTAAACCGGTGTTTTAGGAACAAGAGGCCTCTTCCATCTCTTTGTTAAAAACGCAATTCCGTTTTCTAAACCTGACTAATTTAGCTATTTTGAAAGCCTCCCTTGTCTCTTTGTATTCACGTTTTAGAAAGGTAGAATGTCAGCCTAATGGCAAAAGCAAGGAAGTAAAATAAGGTTAGAACATCACAATGTAAAAACATGTCTTAATCTTCCATGAAATTAGACGGCCAGGCAATGAATCATACATTTCATCATTACCATTACAGCATTGACTGACTCTCCCTGCTCTTTTGTTATCATTACCCCACTGCCAGTGCCTCTTCAGCTCTATAAATATCCTACTAAATTGTTTATCCATTTTCTTTGTATTCCTGTCATTTTCCGGCTCGTAAGGCCCCACGGCATTTTCCAGTGGGCGATGGATGTGCAATTTCGCCTTTTCAGACTAGACTCATAAACACGCGTCGAAATGTCCGACTGCATTAAAGAGTCCAGACGCAAATGCGAACATGAATTCATCATCATCAACTCCAGACATCGCTTGCCTTCAAAATATGCAGATTTCATGGGATGCTGGCATCTGTATTCATAGACAAAGTACAGACCATCTTAACAGTATGTATTATGATCACTCAATCCAGTCATGAACTGTACAAACGAGTATTTGAAGAGCCCGACACAATGTAAGAGGGTTTCAGGGCAGCCACTTCACAGCTCTGAGAAAGTAACAGTATTCTAAGCACAATTGTATTTGATTTATTTTTATTTGTGTAGTATTATACACAATGTTCTGCCACTCAAGGGCAATTCAACCGATAGAGCATTCGAAGAACCGTGTAAAATGTACTAGGGCGTCAGGCACGCCATAGTACAGCTCCTAGAAGTCTAAAGATAATCCAGGAACATTTACCATTCTTTTGTATGCAGTCTAAAGTTCTATGTTTTATCCACTCTTAAAAAAGTTCAAATAATGAAGCATTTGAAGAACCCGGTATACATGTATGATGACATTATGGCAGCCACATTACGGCGCCTAGAGGGGTAACGTTAATCCAGACACACATTTATTTAATTTGTTTTTGATTTATGCAATATTATATATCACATTCTAACCACTCATGAACAGTTCAAATAATGCAGCATTCGAAGACCCGTGTAAAAATGTTATGAAACATCAGGGCAGCAACAATACAGCTCCTAGAAGCCTAGCAGTATTTCAGACACATTTCTATTCTATTAATTTTTTTTATAGAGTGTTACAGACAACCTTCTATCCACTCCTGAACAGTTCAAATGATTTAGCATTCAAAGAAATGTGTACAAATGTATGAGGGCACCAGGGCAGCCACAGTGCAGCTCCTAGAAGTCTAACGGTAATCTAGACACAGATGTATACATCATGTACTATACCTGTGGGCTACAGAGCACATTATGCAGGTAATCTAGATCACAGATAACAAAAGAAGAAGACTATAACGTTAGTTGTTAGTTTTTACGTAAGAGTCGCTGTAGAGAACCTATAACGAGGACAAGCAATACAATGGTGATAAGAGCAGGTCATAGTTCATGTTTTAATGTTCAGTCTGGGTTTATGTATATTGAGTTGTGGGGCTCACGAGTTCTATATTGGGGTGTTAAATAAAAGCAAGGGACATTAGTCTTTGATTCTTGAACACCGGATATTCCAAGAGCATGGATTTAGCACTTTGCAGGGATAGGTTACCGCCTGAGGGGGTGATATTTTGTGCCACCTATTCCAGGGAAACACTGTTCCTAACTTTGTGGTACACGGATAATACTGAACATGCGTTTGACTTACATAGCAGACCACCTGGGAGTTCTAAGGGCTGGTGGGATGTACAAATATTTCACTCCAGTGAGGAATCTTGCTGCTTTGTGTACAGTCGCCTGCAGAGGAGCTAGGTGTAGTGCAGGAATACTTGTTTGTAAAGATTTTCGTATTCGGGCCTTGATAAGCCCGCTTTCACCACCATATTGAATTCTGTTTTTCAGACAAATAGTTTGACATCTCTTGAAACGTTCTCATATTGAACGGTCTATACCATTACATTTATGTGTGTCAATAGATGGCATACGTTTTTATAATTTAGAGTTTGCAATCCATCATGTTAGGTTGAGACAAGTCCTAGCCCCAAATGTTTACTGAAAACTATTCATGCCATTTAATTGTTTTCCCATTCATGAATAACTGTGGTCTCTGAGGAAATGAAACTCATCTCTTGCGTTCGTTTGTACATTTAAGAACGATCATTTCTCAGAGCTCTGACCTCCCGCTCGTCACTCAAACAAATGTTTCTGAATCACTGCCTCCCCAATGATGAGATGTATCCATTTATTTAATTTCATTTAGGCCCATATTTATACTTTTTAGCGCCGCATTTGCGCCGCTTTTTAACGCAAAAGCAGCGCAAACTTACAAAATACAATTGTATTTTGCAAGTTTGCGCCGCTTTTACGTAAAAAAATGATGCAAATGCGGCGCTAAAAAAGTATAAATATGGGCCTTATTGTTTTAGTATAGGGCTGCGTTTACATCACGGGTTGTCACTGTGCTTTACACTTAACAAAGAACAAGACCACCCTGTCAGAAATGAAAACAAGAGGGTATGACAAAAAGAGAGAAAGATAATTTTGAGATATGCTGATTTAGGGTGAGATCAGCTTTTGCCTATTTGCTTAGCATCTTTCTACATATTTAGAATGGCAAAATAGTAGACAGTGGGGCATAATTTATCAGTGTGATGTGTTGCCCTTGTGACTCACAATGTGACGCAAGGTGAGGCAAAATATAGATTAATAGGGCCCGATTTACAAGGCCCTAGCGCCTCCTTGCTCCACACTAGTGTCATTTTTATTACGTTAATGTGGCTCAAGGAGGCAATTTTCACCACAACATATTTACAAAGTGGCACAATGCATGCACTGTGCCACTTTGCAACCCTTTGTGCCACATTACGCCTACATCAGGCACAATGTATGCAAGGGGGGCGTTCCGGCATTAGGAGGCCCACAAGAATGGTTTAGTGAAATCTGCAAGATTTCGCTGTGCCATTTTTGGCACCATTTTTAATGCCTGGTCAGAGCAGGTGTTCAAATGACTCACCCTTTTTATCCTATGAGCCTCCTTGCACTTTGCTCCACTAGCGTCAACATTTTTGACACTAGTGGAGCAAAGTGCCACAATTCTGACACTATTGGTCTAATGACCACCATTGTGCACCGTATTATAAATATGGCACACACATCGTGTCAATGGGTGGAGCCGGGGTGACGCAAGCAAACTGTTGCATCAGTACTGATGCACAAGTTTCTTGTAAATCTAGCCCATAATTACTAAACCATGCAAGGCCACCCTGCGTGACTCTGCTTGGCTAGGTAAATCTGGTGTAGTGCAAGGCAGCACAAGTTGCTGCCTTGCATTAGACTGCATGGTGGGGAATTACATGGGTGGAGCGTGGGTGTTCTCATGCATCCACACATGTAGTCTGGTGCATTCCCAAATTTACCAACACCGGTAGACCTAGGAATGAATGAGAAAGGTATGCCTTCCCACCAGAGGTGCAGCGAGGAAAAAGGTCTTTATTTCTCCTTGTTGTTTCCTATTTCTAAGCGTGCTGCATTCTGAAGCACACTATGAAAGAGGGAAATGCCTCAGGATTGTTTTTATAAAAAGTTGCCCTTTCCGGTACAAAATAGTTCTGCCTACAACAGAGACAACCTTTGGCCCACTGTGTAAGGGTACCTACATTGGTGTAAGGCAGCGCATTGTGCACCAGCACAAGGAGAGGACAGGAATGCACCATATCTTGGTACATATGGTGCATCCCTTCCCTTTTATGCAATGTAGTAAGGTGTTTTACTTCTTTGGGTGGTATGAAAAAATGACAAATCTGCCGCCCGACTTTTTTAATGATGTGGCAAAGCAGTTTTGCATGGCTTTGTTGTGGATGAAATAAATCAATGCCATCAACTATATGCTCCCCAATTACAATGAAACTATCAAAACTGGAGGGGTTTTGTTTGGTATCTAAGTACACACTTACGCAAATGTATCAAGTGGTATGACCATAATCTTAAAATTTTCCAAATAACGGTTGACCCAAATGATGTTTTTCAATGCAAGGTTACCATCAAACATTTAGTGATCTTTTCAAGTAATTAATTTGTGTAGATAGGTGACATTATGCCTATATCGTCTTGATATGATGTTGGAAGCCTCCTCGAAAATCTTTCCTAAGTTTGTCATGAGAAGATGCTCTGTTGAGTATATTTAAATGAGGATAAAATAATGTTCAACATCTTTATAAATTATTTTCTATTTATGCTTTATCTGCAGTAATCAAACCTTTGATAACATGAGGAATTAAATGTTAGGTTTCTGTAAAGTTAAACAATGGGATGAATGAGCAGATTTAAACCACAAGCAGAGATGTATCTGAACATGGATTGAAGTTAGTTACAACATGGAAGCAAAGGGAGGATCAACTGTCTCTGGACTCATAACATAACAATAATCGCCTAATAGAGAACACTTAATTATCCAATAGAAATAAAGTGAAACATCATTACATTACAATACATACCCTCCAATCGTAACATAAGAATACAGGTACATGATACCACACATTTTACCCTATCATGAACAACAGTAATCCTAAATCTGTTGTGATCGTCTCAGTCCCATAATATTTGATCCTAAAAATGCTGAAACCATTTCAGTCCAAAACTGTGTGAAATACCCTCTTGAACCGTAAACATCAGTGAAAAAAAGAATCTAAACTCACTGGCCCATTGCCTGAGACGTTCTGAATGTTGCTGTAAAGAGATGACTCTTGAAGTTCAGTTTTATGCATAGTCCCATGATGCAGTGTCCTTGACACACCATGATCATTTTCATTCAGGCTTTTCCCTCACTTGACTACATGAGATACAATACACCACTGATCATCAGTAACAAACACAGCATTGCTCTTAACATCTTCAACTTGTACCGGTCCCTGAACTTGGATGATCCTTTTCTCAACACTAAAGGCACTTTAATATATGCCAAGTTAAACATAACAGGGTCATCCCACCCAACCCAGAACACGGGGATGTAAAATCTCTAGAAGAAACAAGGGTTCTAGGTAGGAAACACCAATTACAAAATCATTAATTAAAAAGTACATAGAGGTCAAATGATGCAACAAAAAAAAAAGTGCCCACACAATAATTCAAGAACCCTTTCTAATTTATTATTCAAAAGAGAAGCAAGACAAAGACAAACCACAACAAATAAATACATTAATACTTAGGGGGTCATTTTGAGTTTGAAGGATGGAAATGGCTGCCCACCAAACTCCTGCAGTTAGATTGCCATCAGTGCGGCTGCTTTCCAGAGGGCCCCATTAGGAGTTTCCTGTTGGGTCCGTGGGTAGATACATGTGTTTTTGCCCGCTGGCTCAGCAGGAAACAGTCCACAACATTGACACCAGCTCATAATTGAGCCGGCGTAAATGCTGTGATGCATTGGGTGCACCAGCACCCGTCGCAGTGTTCACGTTGTGCAAAGCAGACAGCGAACAGTGCAACGGGGCTGGCCATGTGAGCCCCTGCACTGCCCATGCCAAGTGCATGGGCAGGGCAGGGGCCCCGTGGGGCCACCTGCATCCAGTCTCTGCCAGCTTTTACATGGCAGTGCTACCACTGTGTATAAGCAGGCAGAGAGGTGGGTTGTAATCCCCAAGGTGGCCCTGCTTGCAGCGCTGCCCTGAAGGTTTCCGACCGCCAGCACCCCCAGACCCTCCTGTGGAGGGAAACTGGTGGTGCTGGCGGTCCGACCGTGGCGCAACCACCGCGGTCATATTGTGGCGGTCAGTCCGCCGCCACAGCAGTCAGACCACTGCTTTGGCGGTGGTCAGACTGCCACCGCGACCCGGGGCTGTAATGACCTCCTTTGGTGTTCAATTCACTGCACAACAGAAACCAATAAGATGATTCATAGGCCCTCATTACAACCCTGGCAGTAAATCCCGCTGACCGCCGTGCCGACGGCTGCCAACATACCGTGTCCGTGGCGGAAATCTGCAACGGGTATTGTGACCCACACTGAGAATTCCACCACTATACAGACACCCACACAAGTCCGCCAGACCAAAGGTCAGTGTTAAACTGGCGATAGCAAAACCCACACCGTTACGCCAACAGGAATACGCCCACAGTATCACGACCCACGAATCAATGCGGCGGTCATTCAACCGCAGTAAATCATTGGTGGTACACACCACCACGCTCAAAATACACACACACTTACAAAACTACACCACATTGGACAATTCAAACTACACACACCTGACACACATACACACACCACACCCACACACCACACCCACACACCCAATCCAATATAAAACACACACCCACATTACCCACAACCCCTTACACTGAAACATTTTGAAGAAGCAGAGAGACAGAAAAGCAAAGACCACACCAGCATCCAGAGGCACACAACACCATCACTCATACACCATCCACGCACAACACAACACACACCCCAACACATCACCCCACACATCACATCAACCATCACCTCACACATCACTCACACCACATCATGGCACCTCAAAGACACCCCAAGTTTTCTGAGGAGGAGCTCAGGGTCATGGTGGAGGAAATCATCCGGGTAGAGCACAGCCATTCGGATCACAGGTGCAACAGACATCCATTGCAAGGAAGATGGAGCTATGTCGGAAAATTGTCGACAGGGTCAACGCAGTGGCACAGCATCCAAGAACAAGGGATGACATCAGGAAGAGGTGGAATGACCTATGGGGGAAGGTGCGTTCCATGGTATCCAGACACCAGGTAGCCGTACATAGGACTGGCGGTGGACTCCCACCTCCTCCCCCACAACTAACAACATGGGAGGAGCAAGTCTTGGCGATCATGCATCCTGAGGGCCTCACAGGAGTAACTGGAGGACTGGACTCTGTTATGTCATATCTTTACTATTATATCCCCCCCACACTACGTGCATGCCATCACATACTCCCACCCTCACCCTCACTCCCATGACTCCACCATCTCCCACACACCCCACCATCACGCCCCCCACAACCAAGCCCTGCATGCAACAACAATGCATGGACACCCATCACAGACATGCATGGACACCCATCACCAAAGCATGTCCAATAGAGAGACTCACCCAGGGCACACAAACACCACTTACACAAGGGCCAAGGTGATACTGCAAGCACAGTAATAGAGGGAAACACACCCATTGCACAAGATGGTACACACAGATAAAATAACAATGCATTTACACCCCAACAGGACCCCTACTCAACGTCACCGGACAGGAGGTGCCAGCCATATCCAGTCCCCCCACAGAAGAGGCCCACAGTGACGACAGCATCTCTGCACACCTGGATAGAAGATGACCAGCCTGGCCAATCAGGGACCTCTGGACAGTCGGTTCCCCTGCCACAGTCCCAAGCCACCACAGGACCTCCCCCCTCGGGAAACACCAGCACAGCACCCACCCAGCATGCCCATGCCACTGTCCCCAGGACACATCAATCAGCAGTGTGTCCACCACTACAGGGACCCCAGGCAAACCCACTAACCCAGGACAATCTGGGACCTGGGGTCAGTGGCAGTGGGCACACGGTTCAGGGGATGGAGGCACAGGACAACAGGGAGCTGGAAGGACTGCTGTGTGACAGGGGGAGGACAGGCCCAGGGAAGCGACCCTCAACGAGGCACTATCAAACATCATGGGAGCATACCACCATTCCCAGGAGACCATGGGCACGGTACTGGCAAAATTTCAGGAGACCCAGCAGCTGCAGGATGGACAATACATGGGGATCAGGGAGGACCTCACCAACATCTACACCATCCTGGTCACCATAGCAGGGGTGCTAACTGACATAGGCAAGACCATGAGGGAGGCAGTGGCACAACAAAGGGCCCCTGACACTAGCCAAATCGAGGAACAGCCCTCCACCCCCCTGCCGGAGCTATTGGACAGGAGGCCCCACCACAGGAACAAGAGCCCACCAGCACCCCACCCCCTGCATAAGGAGAACCACCCTGAAAACGGTCCCTGTGATCCAGGCAGAAGACAGAGAACATTGCCAAGACCCCCGCCAGGAAATAGGACCCTCCTGATTGTCACCCTTCTGTCCTACTATGTCACCCTATCCACCTTGGACTGCCATTACTCCCCTTCCTATATCCCATTGGACAATGCACCTGTGATACCAAGAGACTGGACTCTACTATGGACCTTCCTCCACCATCACCCCAGCCCCTTCTACACCCCCCTATACACATTAGCCCCTAAATAAACACCCTTGAATCACAAACCAATCTGGAGTCAGTCTGTTCTTTCACAAATGTATTATTTCAACATCACCAACAAATATCAATGTAAATGTTTATTTGCTCATACCAATGTATGACAGTTGTTGGGCAGCAGTACATTTAGCAGAAGGCAGAATGAGTTACCCAGATCTGAAAAATTGAAAGTCAAAGTGAACTGTCAGTGTCCATAGACAGAGGTGAAGAGGCTGACTTATACAATGTCCTACAGGTATTCAGAAATGTGAGGAGCAGTGACAGTCTCTTACCTGTGTGTCACTGGAAGTACTGCATGATGATGTTTGTTCGTTGTCAATATATTCTTCTTCTGCCTCCTCTTCCTCACTGTCCACAGGCTCCGCCGCTGCCACAAGACCATCATCAGGCCTATCCTTCTGCAGAAAAGGCACCTGGTGTCACAATGCCCGGTTGTGCAAAATGCAGCATGCAACGATTATCTGGCACACCTTCTTCGGTGAGTAGTATAGGGAGCCACCTATGAGATGGAGGCACCGGAATCTGGCCTTCAGGAGGCCGAACGTACTCTCAATAATACGCCTAGTTCGCCCATGTGCCTCATTGTAGCGTTCATCTGCCCTTGTCCTGGCATTCCTCACTGGGGTCAGTAGCCATGAGAGGTTGGGGTAACCAGAGTCACCTGCAAATGTCGATGGATAACCGTGAGAAACACACTAACCCTTAGGGACTACCCCATACCCAGACACCTACTCATACTGTGTGGGGACCTTGGGCTCACCTATTTGCCACACACTGTGTCTCTGGAGTTGGCCCATCACATAAGGGATACTGCTATTCCCCAAAATGTAGGCGTCATGCACAGAGCAAGGATACTTGGCATTCACATGAGAGATGTACTGGTCCGCCAAACACACCACCTGCACATTCATCGAATGGTAGCTTTTTCAATTTCTGTACACTTGTTCAATTCTGCAGGGGGGGGAGACAAATGCCACACGTGTACCATCAATAGCACCAATGATGTTGGGGATATGTCCCAGGGCATAAAAGTCAGCTTCCACTGTGGGCAAATCCTCCACCTGGGGAAACACAATGTAGCTGAGCATGTGTTTCAGCAGGGCAGACAACACTCTGGTCAACACGTTAGAAAACATTGGCTGAGACATCCCAGATGCCATAGCCACTATAGTTTGAAAGGAGCCACTTGCCATGAAATAGAGCACTGACTTGGATTGTGGCATGATCAAGTCTGTAGGTGATAATGATGTATGTGTCTTCCATTGTCATTACATACAACAATGCCCTAACGGGAGAAAACAAATTGTTTACATATCATAAAACAACATAGGTGAAAACAAACAAACTATTTATTCATACAAATATAATATTCATGTATTTACTTGTACATACATATCAATTTAATATATTCATCCTATATGGACAGCCCATCTGATAAAACAACACACCAAAGGACAGGTAGTGTGAGAAAAAAGTGCTTGTGATAGATAGTCCATTGTCGACAGGTCCACCAGGGGTCTGTACACTGGAGGATGACGCCATCTCATCTTCTTCCCCAGCGGATGTGCCCTATAGAGGAGAATGGTGAGCAGAGGGTCATGTACCACATAGGTTGCACAATTGTGTTTGCAGTAAAGTGAGTAAATCCGTGTGTGGCGAAGTTTGTCTGTATATCTGCCAAATTGTGCTGTGACGCAGTTAGGTGCCATTCCATGTGCCCCCCTGAAATGGCGGCTGCCTGACCTGTGAGGAGGGACAAGGGGAAATGATGTAACTGGGCTGGCGTTGTGCAGCGTCGCAGTAGGCGTTCAAAGACCGCAACGCAATTCAGCATTGGTTATCATTGGGCCCTATGGGTACCAGGAGCCAATGACGATGTACACTGGCGGTGACGGTACGCACCGCCGCGGACGTGACAGCCATTATCTATCTGTTCACTTACTTGATACCTGACCTTCAACAGGAGAGGACCTACACTGCAAGTGCTGCTGTGACCTCAGTCTGGAAGCGACAATGGCTTGACTGTCTGGGTAAAGGGCCCCTGCCTTCACCACAGAGGAGTTGGACAAACTGGTGGATGGGGTCCTCCCCCAGTACACGCTACTCTACGGTCCTCCAGACAAACAGGTGAGTACACTGGAACATGATGCGTGGGCAATGCCTGTTTGGAGTGGTGTGGATGAAAGATACATGTGGGGGGGCTGAGGCCTGCATGTGAGGATGGTGAGAGTATGTGCGTAAGGGCATGGGTGGGAACTGGTGGGCAATGAGTATGACAGTCTGGACGGGTGAGTAATTTCCTTTTCTCCGGTACCTTTTCTCTAGGTCAGCGCCCACCAGAAGAAGGGTATTTTGCGTGCCATCGCCAAGGAAATGCAGACCCTGGGTGTCTATCATAGACGGAGCACCCACTGCCGCAAGAGATGGGAGGACCTGCGCCACTGGAGCAAGAAGACGGCAGAGGCCCAGCTGGGGATGGCGTCCCAGTGTGGACGGGGTGCCCATCGCACCATGACCCCCCTGATGTTCCGGATCCTACTAGTGGCATATCCCGAGTTGGATGGGCGCTTGCGGCCATCACAGCAGCCACAAGGGGGTGAGTAAAGTTTCATTAAGCTGACTCTGCACGCTTTATGAAGTGTCTGGGTGGGGAATGTGGGCTATGGGTTCCCCTAGGCCAGGGCGAACATGATAGGGTAGGTCCCTTGTTGGCCAATATTTTTAGTGGGCATCTACAACTGGGCAGCCTCCTGTGGGTTCCAGGTGTGCAGCCAATGGTGTTAGGCATAGTACCCCATGGCCTGGTGAATTTCCTACTAACTGCTAGTGCATGGCCTAGTGCATAGGCCTGCTCCCTGTGTGTTGTGTCCGCCAACAGTAGTGGTGTTGCTGGCATTGACCATGTGTGTTTTCTGTCTTTCCCCCCTTCTTATTTTGTCACCCTGTCCTTGTGTGCATTAGCATCATCTGGCGGAGGAGCAGAGGCACCAGCGACAGAGGGAGCTGCATCCCACATGGCCCTGGAGGGTGAATCTATGGAGGGTGAAGGCACCAGTGGGACGGAGGGTGAGGGGAGCTCCACGATGGGGACAGGAGGGGATTCCAGCAATAGCGACTCCTCCTCTGATGGAAGCTCCCTGGCGGTGGCGGACACCTCAGCATGTTTCCCGTGCCTGCTCACCCAGGAGGGTGGGCATCTCCTTTGCCTCAGGCACCTCAGGCCCTGCCCCAGTCAGCCCTGCTGCCCTCAGTGAGGAGGCTATTGACCTCCTGAGATCCCTCCCTGTTGGGCGGTCAACCATTCTGAATGCCATCCACGGTGTCGAGAGGCATTTGCAGCAAACAAATGCATACATGGAGGGCATTCATTCTGGCGAGGCGGCCCAACAGAGAGCATTTCAGGCTCCGGCCTCAACACTGATGACAGCCATTGTCCCTGTGTCCGGCTTCCCCTGTCCAACTTCCACTACCCAGACCCAATCCCCTTTACCTCATCCTATCTCAAGCACGCCATCAGACCAGCATGCACACACATCAACAGACAAAAGTGGCTCAGGCAAACATAAGCACCACACATCCCACAGGCACTCACACAAGCACTACAATGCACACATACCAGCAACCACTTCCTCCACTGTGTCCCCCTCCTCCACGTCCTCCACCTCCCTCCCATTCTCGTCTCCACTCACACCTGCATGCACTACATCCTCAGCCACTGCCTCCATCACCAGCAAGCCCATCACAGCACACCACCCACGTGCAATCACCACCCCCACTACCATTCACCTGTCCCATCTGTCCTCTCCCAGTGTGTCTGTAAGCCCTCCTCCCAAAGTTCACAACCCAGGCACACATCCACTCAACAGCCATCCACCTCACAACAGCCTCCACCCCATGCACCTTCACCAAAACTCAGCAGACGTACACCTCCTACAACCACTACCTCTTCCTCCATTCCCACACCTCCTCCATCTTCCTCTCCCAGTGTGTCAAAAAAACATTTCCTAGCAAACATTAATCTCTTCCCTACACCTCCCCCCATCCTTCCCCTAGGGCCAGGATGTCTAGATCCCAGCCCAGCACCTCAGCCACCAAATCTCTATCCGCTGTGGTCCCTGCTACTCCATTACGGTCCAAGGGGGAACCCATCAGAGCTGCCAGTGTGCCACTGACTGAAAAGAAGGACCACCCTATTCCACCACCTGCAAAGGTCAAAAAGGGGCTGGCGTCCAGCAGGGAACAGTCACACCACCCACCCAGCAGGCCTCGCCCAAACACCAAGTGGACAGTGCCAAGGTCCCTGCAGCGACTGTTAAGATGGGGAAGGGCCGCAAGCCAAAGGACACATCACCTCTGGGCACAATGTGTCCTGGTGAGGGGCTGGTGACCACCATATCATCAGGGATGGCAGCCACATGCACCACAATCACCACCACCGCTCTGACCACCAACTGCACCGCCACCTGCCCCGCCACCTGCTCTGCCACCTGCACCGCCACCTGCACTGCCACAACGTCAGTCTGCAGCATCCTCCCCAAGGATCAGCCATCCGAGGCTGCCGGAGACGGCATGGTGTCTCCATCGACCACAACAGTCACTTGCACCATGGCCAGCACTGGCAGCATCTCCGCTGCAGACACCGCCACCTGCACCACCATCAGCACTGGCACATGCACATCCGATGCCACTCTGTCGGACGTCAGCCCCATCCCTAGTGTGCAGCCATCAGAGTCTGCAGGTGACGTCCTGGACCCTGGAGGCACCACCTCCAGCACTGACACGAACCAGCAATTGGCAGCCTAAGTCGCTACAGGATGGCATGTGGCTCTGCCTCTATGGAGTATCATGCTACCTGTTCCAAGTATATCACGTGGCTGAGACCCCCAGGTGAGACTAAGTCAACTGCCACACCCCAGGTGCAGCATCACTGGGCACAAAGCCCCCTCCAGAACCAGTGGAGAGATACATCCACTCACCCTCTCCTTGGCAGGATGAAGCACGCTGGGCACAAAGCCCCCTCCAGAACCAGTGGAGAGATACATCCACTCACCCAATCCTTGGCAGGATGAAGCACTCTGGGCACAAAGCCCCCTCCAGAACCAGTGGAGAAAGCTATCCATTTGGGAGACTGTGGCTTTGCACTCACCAGGACCAAGCAGTGGGCAAACCACCCACTTGAGAGACTGTGGCTTTGCAGTCCCCAGGACCAAGCAGTGGGCAAACCACCCACTTGAGAGACTTGAGAGACTGTGGCTTTGCACTCCCCAGGACCAAGCAGTGGGAAAACCACCCACTTGAGAGACTGTTGCTTTGCACTCCCCAGGACCAAGCAGTGGGCATAGAGCCCCCTCGAGGAGCAGTGGCATCGTACCATCATCCAGCTGAGGTGCCCCCCCCTTCCCCCTGAGGTGCCTGTTTTTTTTCTGACCTGATGCTCCAGCAGTGTTCTCTCCATTTTGAGGCAGATGTCACGTGTGTGCTCCGCCCATGCTTTTTGGGACCACTGATCCACGGACATTTCATGGGACAGTGTAAGGACTTGTGTACTTGCTGTAAATATTTGTGTATACTGAATATTTTCTGTTCCCTTGATCTATCTGATTGTACGAATATTACACTAGTTAAACACATTTTGTTTTGTCCTTGCGTTCTTCCAGGGGTTGACGGGGTGCATCTGTGATGTTTTTGGATATGTGTGTGTATGTTGATGTGGGTGGGGGGTGAGGGTGTTGCGTGTCGAATGTGTGTCACTCTCTTTTCCCTCCTCCCCTCCCCTGTGTGCTAGGTGCAGTACTCACCGTCGTCGTCGCCGCTGCCTCCTTCTTTCCACTTTGTGGTGTATTAATAGATACAGAAGCATGGGTAGCATCTTCAATTCGGGCTCCATGGCGTCCTAGTTCTTCCTTGGGTGTCGAGAGGTGAGTGGTTTCCCTTCTGTGTACTGTTTCTGCTGTGCTTTTTATGGCGTTGGTACTGCCCCGGAAAAGCTGCCGGATTGGTGCCTTGTGATAGTGTGGGCGGTACAATGTCTTCTGTCTGTCTGTTGGCGGTTACCGCCGCAGTGTTTGTTGCTGTCTGTGTTGGTGGTTTCCGCCATGGTCGTGATCCCATTTTTTTTACTGCCGGCCTGTTGGCGGTATTACCGCCACTTTAACACCAACTGCCAGGGTTGTAATGAGGGCCATAGTGTGTTAAAACAAACAAACAATGGCATTGGAACAAAGAACTTTCAAGATAGTCCATAGATCAAAATCCAAATAGAAATTTGAGGGTTTAAATCCATTTCCAAATGGTAGAATCGTCAACAGCATTTCAACCCCACCAAATCGAAGGGTCAATATCAGGACAAAAACATCTATTGAGCAAACCATAAAATCTGGAAAAAAACATGTATGGGGTACCTTAATTAATACAAAGGAGAGAAAAGAAAAGGACTGAAGCCAAATGTAAGTATATTCCTACATGGGTAGTCTTACCTGACAATGCCTGTAACCAATCAGGCTGACAAAAGGTCAAAGGAGAGAACATGTTCACCTATAAGAAATAGGACAAATCATCAAAGTCAAAGAGCAGCAAGTTACTAGGATTTGTAACCACACAGCCATTGAACTGACACTAAGCTGAAAATTCTAATGTGATGAATCACCCAGTTAAACAAGGGGCAAACACTTATGTGATCCACAAAATCACCCCAAAATGCTAGTAAAGGCTAACCACCAGGGGCCAGATGTACGAAGCAGTTTTCAAGTTGCAAACGGCAAATCAGTCCATTTGTGGCTTGAAAAATGCTATTTGGGATGTACAAAGCCCAAACTGTGATTCAGTAACTTGTTACTGAATCGCAGTTTGGGTTTTGCGATTCGGTATTAGGAAGGGGCATGACAAGGGCATCCCTTCCTAATACCGAATCCAGATGGTATGTATGATTCTTTTGTGACCGCGAATGCGGTCGCAAAACAATCGCAGTTAGCACCAGTTTCAAACTGGTGCTAACCCATTCGCAAACGGGAAGGGGTCCCAATGGGAAAACTTTTTATTTTGAAATGCATTTTGTTTTCTTTTAAGGAAAATGGGCTGCATTTAAAAAAAAAAATCTGCTTTATTTAAAAGCAGTCACAGACATGGTGGTCTGCTGTCTCCAGCAGCCCACCATCCCTGTGAGGGCGGCCATTCCCAATGGGGGTTGAAAATTGCGACCTACCACTTGAATATTCATGAGGTAGGTCATTTGCGACCCCATTGGGAATGCAAACAGTGTCATTGACACCGTTGTACATCAGGTTTTGCGACTCGCAAATTGCGAGTCGCAAAACCTGATTTTTGTACATGTGGCCCCAGGTGAATAAATAATTATTAAGTAACCTACCACAAAGTACCTAAAAAGCATCCACTTACTTAAATTTCCTGGAGAAACCAATTAATTGTCACTTTTCCTAAATAATGGGAAGAAGGATAAGGCAGGTCATGGCTCATGTGCCGTAATATCACTGATCATGCTTTAGCTAAAAAGAAGTCCCAAGAAGCCTAGCGTTATGTGGTATCTTCAAAGGTACACCATTTTAGAGTAGCTGCATCAAACCAGGGAACTCGCCAAAGGCACAGATAATGGACATCGTGCGCCTCAAATAAAAGACGTCATAGGCGGTGCCATCAATAGACACAGAAAAAATAGTGCGACTTGAAAAATCTTAAGACATCAACAATAAGACTGAACAATAATCCAAACCATCAGAAAAACTATTTGGAAAAAAACATCAGTTACAAAAAAACTAAAACACACACAGAGCATCATGATCAAAATGGTTGTCCGTAAAATTAACCTGTTATAGCACAACTTACCAAAGCAAGATACCAAAATATCATGTTCAGACATAATGACTGAAAGAACATAAACAAGTGAAGTGTGAAAAAGTAAAAATTATGAAAAATATCAAAACATTGAAAACATCATGAAAACTTTATGAAAACAATTAAAATATATATATATATATATTATTTCTCAGTCAGTCACCCTTAAGATCGACCCATAAGTGCATGAATTACACATTTACATGGCATAAATTATTTAAATGAGCATTTTTTTATAACAACAAATGTATATGTTTGAATAAAAACTGAAACAATCCAGTATATATATCACACTCAGATTAAGGACACCAGATACTGATACAAACATATGACTTGATGTAAATACTATGGGCCTGATTTACTTTTTGCACAGTGGCAAAAAGTATAGCACCAGCTTGCGCGAATCCACAGTGCCAGCCGGGCGCCATATTAAAGGAATGGTGCTAGCTGGCGCTAAACTTGGGCTAGCGTCTTAAAAGAAGACAAAAAGGCAAAAAAACAATTCCTCTGACCAGACTAGCGCACAACCACCAAAACATGACTCCTGTCTTAGGGAAGACAGGATTCATGCCCACCACTCCAATGTCCAGCACAGGGGACAAGTGTCCCCTGGCCATGGCCATTGCACAATGTGCATGCAGGGGGTCCCAAGGTTAGGGGGTGGAGGTGTTCCTGGGGTTTGAGGAGGGCATCTGTGGACCCATTCCATGGTATTTTACCATGGAAATGGGTCCACAGGTCCCCAACGCCTGGTCTGACCCAGGCATTAAATAATGGTGCAAAGCAAACTTTGCACCATTATTTGGCCCTTCCTCCCACCCGTGTGTCATTTTAGCACAGGGGATAAATATGGGGCTTTGGGGATAGCACCATTATTTAGATAGGAATGCCTACCTTGCATCTCATTGACTCAAGGTAGGTGCACGCATCCAAAATATGGTGCAAACTAAAAAAGGTACACAAATTCGGCATAAGCAGAGTATAAATCTAGCCCTAAATATTTTATTCACAGACTGAATAAACCATAGACTGAATGCAGATGTGAAAGTATGGTCAAATGTGGACCATAGCACTGTCTTGGAATTATGTTCAACCATTGTATTAAGTCCATGTGAGTTCAAGTTTTGTGGGTCCAGTCCTTCTCACCCAGGCAAGGAGGGCAGCAGACAGCAGGTCAGCACAGCAAGAAAGCAGTTGTTCTAGAGCAGCAGACCAGCAGAAAAGCAGTCACTGTACCACCACAGCAGTCCTTCTTCCTGGCAGAATATCCAGAATTGTTCTTAGTTGGTAGGGTCAGAAGTCCAGTTCTTATACCCAGTGGTGCCTTTGAAGTGGGGGAGACTTCAAGAAAGGGCTTTGAATTACACAGAGGCCTTCCATTCCTACCCTACCTCAGACTCACTACAGGGGAGTATGCAGTTGTTTGTGTGGGTTCAGAACACTGCCTATTCAGGTGTGTGAGGCTGTGGCCAGTTCCTCCCTCCCACCCTACCCAGGTGATTGTCCATCAATCACATCTAAGTTCCGTTTGTGTGTGGTGCTGTCTTGAGGGAATGAACAAGGCCCGGTTGTCACTTCACACCAGATGTGTATTGGAGAAAAGCTGCAGGCACACAGGGCTAAGAGCAAGAAAAAAATAGCTTTCTAGAATTGGCATTTACAAAATTGCAACAATAAATCCACCTTTACCATTAAGGAGGATTTATCATTACAATTACAGAGGTACTAAACATGACAGCTCTAGCCCTTCCCAATCAGGAATTACAGCATATTTAATGTAATAAAGAACCACCAATATTATCCTATAAGAGGGGTAGGCCTCATAGTAGTGAAAAAAAATATGAGAGTGTTTCACTACTAAGACATGTACAACTTAAAAGTATATGTCCTGCCTTTTAATTACATAATACCCTGTCATAGGTGCTACCTAGGGCCTACCATAGATGTGAAATATACATAATAAAAGAGGGGTTTAAGGCTTGGCATGGAATTTTAAATGCCAAGCCAACATGGCAGTGTTACAGTGCATTCAGGCTTTAATGGAAACCTGGGGCACATTTAAAGTGCTCCTTAAGTGGGTGGCACAAGAAGAATTTCAGGCCCACTAGCAGCATTAAATTACAGGCCCTGGCTACATGGAGCCCCAGATAGCTCATATATATTTTGGTTGGAACATTACATTTCTAAGCAGTACATTTGCAGATATTCTTTAAGAATTCATATCTCATCTTCTACTTATTGGGCTTTTGTTGTTTTGGTCTTGTTGTATTCATCAAAATATATTCTATTTTTCTTACTTGCTGTAGAGTATTTTCTGTGGTGTTTGTACTGTTTTACTGTTTGAAGTGTTACACAAATATTTTACAAACTGCCTCTTAAGTTAAGCCTGCCAGCTCTGTGCCAAGCTCCTAGAGGGTGAACGCAGGTTAATTTATGGTGTGCAGTTGACTTACTCTGACTAGGACTGTGATCCATACTTGGAGAGGCTGCATACCTCTGCCAGCTAGAGAACCAATTTGAAACAAGTGGGTATTAATATCAAGTCACATGACATCTGTTACTACAGCTCTTTGCTTTGTAACTCAACAACATCATACCCTACTTGTGTCTGCACTCCTTAACTTTCCAAAATAGACACAAAGCAGAGGGAACTTACCTTGCTATCATCAGCTAAAATGGAAATTCATCCATCAAAGAATGTTGTGTTGTTCTATAAGCCCAGTGCAACTCTTTTACTGCAGATACACAATCCACTTTGTACTTAACAGCACTCTGTACCTATGCTACCAATACTTTGTTCAAGAACTCTTTCAGAGATGCCATACTCAATTTTACACCATTGTTAGTTAAAATCTAATTCATAAAACTTTTTTGGAGAACAGTTCTTAAAAGAAAACAATCACATTATGTAGTTGGCTCTCTGACACATTTGTCTTCTATCCATCTAGAATGATGATCTACAAAGAATACTATAATACCTCATCTGTCTTGGAAGCACACGAATAGGATTACAAATATTAACACCTACTCCTGGCTAAACACTGTTGGAGCGAAAGATCATGAACTTTGTTAACAAGTTGTTTATCAGTAAGATTACATTGAACACTATTGCTAATTAAATGTTTAACCTCTCTGTGCGTAGCTGGCCACCACAAACCATCTCTAGCCCTTTGTATGGTGGCATACAGATCTAAACAACTAGCATTCAATGTTTCTACAATTCTTGGTCAGAAACACATATGTCCCACTGACAAGCCTCTTTCAAGAGACAGCCCAATAGCCAGGTCAAGGTCCTCCTTTAATTTATTCCTCCACTCATGTCAGGACAGACTACAAGATCCTCCACATTCACAATAACAAACTCCTAAGTATCATCATCCATCACCACATCTAGATCATTGCTTGCAGGTAACCTAGCTAAAAGGAATCTGTGTTGACATTCATTGTACCTGCTGTATGATCTGCCCAGAAATTGAACTTGAGTGCTTTGTTGAGGGTCTTGTCAGAATAGTCTTACTTCTCTTTATCCTCTCCCTGACAAAATATCCACAATGGTCAATGATCAGTACATAAGCCAGTACCTCTATCCCATAAGTAAGGTTTACTTTTCTTGAGACCCCAGTCACATGCCAACATCCCCTTTTTAAGTACAGAATACATAGTTATCACTTTGGCAGTCCTCTCAGGACACATCTAATTGATTTCACACCTCATAATGGGGCTATTCAGCTTCCAGGTAAGTGTTGGAGCTCATGCAAAGTGGGCCTCCTGAGGCTTTAGGCAAGGAAACATTAACTTTCTGAAAATAACTTTTCCCAAATATTTATTACAAATCTAACTTCACCAATGATGTGGGCTTCTAATAAATATTTCACAATGTCTACAAATGATATTTGTAGGTATTTCCTAGCCTGAAATGACACCATTAAATTATTGTTGTAACCCAATCGTAACCCTTCTACAGTGGAAATATCTTTTAGGGATTTGTCAATGTAAGAACATGTTTAACATCAATGTTTTATATATTCTAATTTTAAATACCATACAACTTGCCTAATGGGTAGTGAGGCATACTTAAGGGTGACTTCTTATAGTAAAAATCAAGGTTTACGCATGTTAAAGGGCATTTTGACAGGTTTAAATTGCAATTTTATAACTGCACATCCAGGATACAAATAACAGGCCTGCAGTCATGTCTTCCCCATAATTGCAGTAGGTGGCACAAGGGTTACTTTACCACTGGCTAGAACAGGTAAACTGCACAGTGATCTACAGTCAGCAAAGTAGTCAAGCAAAAATCTGGAGGCACACCACGCAAAAAATGTTTATTTCCAACATTTGTGGTTTTTTTTTTTCCATCAGCCACTCTATTGTTATAAATATAGTATCTGTGCTATTTGTCCTAGTTATTACATTATATTCACATTTCCAGTCAGACGTACAGCTATTATATGGCTGGTGAGAGATGTCAATTGGCACCTGCTTCCACTTCACGTGGAGGCCATGAAGGGCCAACATAACCATAGTAACTGGTAAATACCTATATGTAGCATCACAATGATAACTCCGAACATGGCCATGTAACATGTCTAAGATCATGGAATTGTCCCCCCAAGCCAACTGTAGTTTTTGGGTGCCAATCCCATGCGTCCCCGGGGCTCCAGCATGGACCCCGGGTACTGCCAAACTAGCTCTCTGGGGTTTTCCCTGAAGCTACATCTGCTGCCAACCCTCAGACAGGTTTCTGCCCTCCTGGGGTCTTGGCAGCCCAGTCCCAGGAAGGCAGAACAAAGGATTTCCTATGAGAAAGGGTGTTACACCCTCTCCCTTTAGAAATAGGTATTAAGGGCTGGGGAGGAGTAGCCTCCCCCAGCCTCTGGAAATGCTTTGAAGGGCACAGATGGTTCCCTCCTTGCATAAGCCAGTCTACACCGGTTCAGGGAGCCCCCAGCCCCTGCTCTGGCACCAAACTGGACAAAGGAAAGGGGAGTGACCACTCCCCTGTCCATCACCACCCCAGGGGTGGTGCCCAGAGCTCCTCCAGTGTGTCCCAGACCTCTGCCATCTTGAAAGCAGAGGTAGAGGGCACAATGGAGACCTCTGAGTGGCCAGTGCCAGCAGGTGACATCATAGACCCCTCCTGATAGGCTCTTACCTGGTTTGGTAGCCAATCCTCCTCTGAGGGCTATTTAGGGTCTCTCCTGTGGGTTTCTCTGCAGATAATGAATGCAGGAGCTCACCAGAGTTCCTCTGCACTTCCCTCTTTGATTTCTGCCAAGGATGGACCACTGACTGCTCCAGGATGCCTGCAAAAACGCAACAAAGTAGCAGGAAGACTACTAGCAACATTGTAGCACCTAATCCTGCTGTCTTTCTCAACTGTTTCCTGGTGGTGCATGCTCTGAGGGCTGTCTGCCTTCACCCTGCACTGGAAGCCAAGAAGAAATCTCCCGTGGTATTCTGCTTTCCCTCTTATCTCATAACCGAGCTTACAGAACCTCTCTGGAATGCACTTCTGAGTTTAAAGAAGACATTTATTGTTATTAATTCCCCACCCACGAGTTCCTGAGAGACAAAATTAGTAGATTAGTAGTTGAAGCACACGTTCAAAAGTAGTCGCAGAAATGAAAGTAAAATATATCAAAGTACTTCTCAGTTGCAATGTACACAGCAAATATAGGTGAAGACATTTATAGCATAACTTCAAAGCAAAGCATAAAAGTCCAAATTCATCACTGTATGGGCAAGTAGGGCCTATATTCAGCTTCATCTTTCTGGGGTCTGCAAGTTGATGACTCCGGTCAACTGCGAGAAAGAGATTCTCTACCCAAACGGGAGGCAGGCAACTGACGTCTAGTTCCTGTCTGAAGTCAAGCAGATTTAAATCTAACTCACCGTAGCCCAGAGTCATCCTTAAAAGCAAACTCAGTGTGAGAGCCAAAGAACCTTGGAGAGGGGCCAGTTCTCCTGAGCTCACTCGCTCTCAGACTGGATTGCGAGTTAAACACAAAATCTACGTGCTCTTATCAGCTAAGGTCTGGTGTGAAGAAAACAGCTTGGTCTATCTTGTGGAAAAACACAGCTTAGAAAAACACAGCTTATCTGCAATGTCTCAACTGCAATGTCTAACCCCACGTTAAAGCCAATAGGCAGCTAACCTAAATATCAAATGTAATGTCTAATGTCATGTCAAAGCCAATAGGCAGCTAAACTGAATATCAAATGTAATGTCTAATATCATGTCAAAGCCAATAGGCAGCTGAACTGAATACAAAATGTAATGGCTAATGCCATGTCAAAGCCAATAGGCGGCTAAACTGAATACAAAATGTAATGGCTAATGCCATGTCAAAGCCAATAGGCAGCTGACCTGAATACAGAATGTAATGGCTAATGCCATGTCAAAGCCAATAGGCAGCTAAACTGAATACAACATATAGGGGGTCATTCTAATTTCGGCGGGCGGCGGAGGCCGCCCGCCAAAGTTCCCCCGCCAGAACACCGCCAAAAGGCCGCCCGCCCGCCCAGCGGGAAAGCACCAGCAACGAGGAAGCCGGCTCCGAATGGAGATGGCGGAGTTGCTGGTGTGCGACGGGTGCAGTTGCACCCGTCGCGATTTTCAGTGTCTGCCACGCAGACACTGAAAATCAATGTGGGGCCCTGTTAGGGGGCCCCTGCAGTGCCCATGCCAGTGGCATGGGCACTGCAGGGGCCCCCAGGGGCCCCACGACACCCGTTCCCGCCAGCCAGGTTCTGGTGGTGAAAACCGCCAGAACCAGGCTGGCGGGAAGGGGGTCGTAATCGCCATGGCGGCGCTGCTTGCAGCGCCGCCGTGGAGGATTCCCTGGGGCAGCGCCGGCTTCCCTTTTCTGACCGTGGCTTTACCGCCGTGGTCAGAATGCCCCCGGAAGCACCGCCAGCCTGTTGGCGGTGCTTCCTCCGTCACCTACCCTGGCGGTCTATGACCGCCAGGGTAGGAATGACCCCAATAATGTGCTACTGGTGAACATTGATCAACTAATATGCGCAGTGGTGAAACCCAAAGTCATTGGTCAAACACAATTAATAGCATCACACGTGGGTCGATGGAATCTTCCCCCTGCTCCCACAGGCACCAAACTTCTGAATCACCGGTCCTCTGGGTCCCCTCTCATTTTGATGAGCGTTATTCCTGGAACACAGGAGCTGGAGCCAAGTGACCCCAACAGTCCAGTGGTCCTTCGGTCCAAATTTGGTGGAGATAAGTCCTTGCCTCCCCACACCAGACACTAATCCTGTGTACTGCGTGATCTGCAGCTGCTAGGGCTTCAGTGCACTCTTGCAATACTTCCTTCGTGCACAGCACAGCCCAGGTCCCCAGCACTCCATCCTGCATTGCCCAACTTGCTGAGTTAACCTCTGACTTCGTGGGACCCTCTTTTGTTGTGCTGAGATGACTGCCTTGCTCAGATTTCTTGAACGTCTGCTTAGTTATTTCTGCGGGTCTTCAACCGTGACTCTTGCAGCTAGCAAGGCTTGTTTGCAGTCTTTCTGCATAGAAATAACTCTGCATCCTCCAGCACGCCGCGCAACATCCCCTGACCAAAGGAAAGTTCTTGGCACCTTCCGTTGTTGCAGAATATTTGGCTTCTTCCACCCAGAGGCAGCCCTTTTGCACCTTTATCCGGGATTTAGTGGGCTCCTGCCCCCCGGACACTTGGGTGACTCTTGTACTTGGTCCCTTTCCTTTGCAGGTCCTCAGGTCCAGGAATCCATCTTCAGTGCTTTGCATTCAATTGTCTTTGCAGAATCCCCTATCTCGACTTTACTGTCTTTCTGTGGCAGTGGGGTAACTTTACTCCTACTTTTCAGGGTCTTGGGTGGGGTATCTTGGACACCCTTAGTGTTTTCTTACACTCCCAGCGACCCTCTACACACTACACTAGGCCTGGGGTCCATTTGTGGTTTGCATTCCACTTTTGGGGTATATGGTTTGGTTTTGCCCCAGGCCTATTTTCTCCTATTGCATTCTATTGTGTTCTACAGTGTTTGCACTACTTTTCTAAGTGTTTTACTTACCTGATTTTGGTTGTGTGTGTATATTTTGTGTATTTTACTTACCTCCTAAGGGAGTTTATCCTCTAAGATACTTTTGGCATCTTGTCACTAAAATAAAGTACCTTTATTTTTAGTACTCTGAGTATTGTGTTTCTTATGATATAGTGCTATATGATATAAGTGGTATAGTAGGAGCTTTGCATGTCTCCTAGTTCAGCCTAAGCTGCTCTGCTATAGCTGCCTCTATCAGCCTAAGCTGCTTGAACACTACTAATCTACTAATAAAGGATAACTGGACCTGGCACAAGGTGTAAGTACCATCAGGTACACACTATAAGCCAGGCCAGCCTCCTACTTTGGTGGTGCAGCGGTGGGATAAGTACTTGTAACTGCTTTACCACTTTGTCATTGGTGCTTTTCATAAGAAAAACATATACCAAATACTTCAGAATATACACAGTAACCTAAACAGTGTAACGTTCCTTCTCTAAAACTTTCAAAAAAGTTTCTGAAAAGTTTCTGAAAACTTTAAAAAGTTTTCAAAAGTTTGAAAAAGTTTTTTCTCTGTTCTTTAAAATGTTCCAAAAACTTTTTTCTCTTTCTGTCCTAAACCTTCTCTATCATGTCTGCAGTAGTGCTTACTCCCACAGTTGTCCAGGCAACATATGGGAATCTAAACTTTAAACGTTTGAGGGGTCTCTGCATTGAAAGAGGTTTAGCAATTGGTAAGAATTCTACAAAAGATAATCTCCTTAGCCTTCTCCTAGAAAGTGACCAGAACCAGTCTGGCCCATCCCAGGATCAGGAGGTAGAGGAGGGTGGTACCCAGCCAGACTCAGAGGAGTCCCCTGAGGATGCTGGGGAGGGGTCTTCCAAGGACCTGCCAGTTAACAGGCCACCTAGTGATTCTGGTAGTGGGAGGGGGTTACACACTTGTAGGGAACCTTTCACTCCTAAAGGGCAGGTTACTAGGGTCCAGCCAGTTAGGGACAGGTCCAACTCTGCCAATTCCCACATTTCTTCTGTGTCTCCCAATTCCCAATTCCCAAGCCTCCCACCCTGAGGATAACTTAATTGAAAAGGAACGCAGAAAGCTGAGGTTGGAAGAGGCCAGGCTGAAGCTTAAACAGTAACAGCAATCCTGTTAGAGAGCAAGATTCCAGAAACCTGCATAAGATAGTCCCCCCTTACAAGGAGGGGGGTGACATTAACAAGTGGTTTTCTGCACTTGAGAGGGCCTGTATTGTACAGTTGGTCCCTCAGAGGCAGTGGGCAACTACCTTGTGGCTATCTTTCACTGGTAAGGGTATGGATAGGCTCCTTACTGTCAGAGAAAGTGATGCTAATAACTACAAAGTTTTAAAGGATGCACTCCTGGAGGGATTTGGCTTAACCACTGAACAATACAGGATTAAGTTCAGAGACACCAGAAAAGAGTCCTCTCAAGACTGGACAGACTTTGTAGACTGTTCAGTGAAGGCCTTGGAGGGGTGGTTACATGGCAGTAAAGTGAATGACTATGAAAGCCTGTATAATCTAATCCTGAGAGATCATATTTTGAACAATGTTGTGTCTGATTTGTTGCATCAGTACTTGGTAGACTCAGATCTGACCTCTCCCCAAGAATTGAGAAATAAGGCAGACAAATGGGTCAGAGCAAGAGTGAACTGAAATGTTCATACAAGGGGTGACAAGGATGGCAAGAAGAAGGATGGTAAGTCTTCTGACAAGGGTGGGGACAAAGATAAAAAACATTCTGAGTCTTTATCAGGTCCACAAAAATCCTCTGGGGGTGGTGGGTCCAAATCCTCTTCTCGCAATCAGAAAAAGGCAGGGTGTTATTTATGTAAAGTAAAAGGCCTTTGGACAAGTGATGCCACTTGTCCATAGCAAAACACCAAGGCTCCCACTACCACAACCCAAACTGCAACCTCTAGTGCCCCTAGTAATAGCAGTGGTGGTGGGAAGTCTACTACAAATAGCCAATCCAAGGGTGTAGCTGGGCTCACTATTAGCAGTGTAGTTGGGGTGGGTCTTGCCAGGGAGACCACAGAGGCTGTTTTACTCTCTGATGGTGGCATTGACTTTGCCACCTTGGTTGCTTGTCCCCTTAATATGGGTAAGTACAAGCAACTACCTCTAATTAATGGTGTTGAGGTTGAGGCCCACAGGGACACAGGAGCCAGTGTAACTATGGTCATAGAGAAACTGGTTCACCCTGATCAACACCTACTTGGTCAGCAGTACCAAGTGACTGATACTCACAATAACACACTTAGCCACCCCATGACTGTTGTGAATCCCAACTGGGGGGTTACTGGTCCAAAGAAAGTTGTGGTAACCACTGAATTACCTGTAGATTGCTTACTAGGCAATAATTTGGAGACATCAGTTTGGGCTGAAGTGGAGTTGGAGGCTCATGCAGCAATGCTGGCCATTCCTGGGCATATTTTTGCTTTGACAAGGGTTCAGGCCAAAAAGCAGAAAGGACAGGGAAACTTGGATCCTGGAACAATGGACCAAGTGCTCCCAAAATCTAGGGGTAGTAAGGGTAAATCCTTGACCACTATCCCTCCATCACCAGAAGATTCCCCTTTTGAGGAAGAGGAATCCTCTCCCCGTGCAGAACCTACACCAGATGAGCTGGCAGCAGACACTGCTGAGCTTTTGGGTGCAGGGGGACCCGCTAGGGAAGAGATGAGTGTGGCACAGCAGACCTGTCCCACACTAGAGGGTTTAAGACAGCAAGCTGTCAAACAGCAGAATGGGGATGTCAGTGATAGCCATAAGGTGTATTGGGAAGACAAACTCCTGTATACTGTATCAAGGGACCCTAAACCTGGAGCTGCCAGGTGATTGGTCATCTCTTTGCAGTACAGGGAGTTTCTTCTTACCTTGGCACATGACATTCCTTTGGCTGGGCATTTGGGCCAAAGTAAAACTTGGGACAGGCTTGTCCCCTTGTTTCACTGGCCTCATATGTCAGAGGACACCAAAGAGTTTTGTCGCTCTTGTGTGACCTGCCAAGTCAGTGGCGAGACTGGTGGCACTCCAAAGGCTCCCTTAATTCCACTTCCTGTGGTTGGGGTGCCCTTTGAAAGGATAGGGGTTGACATATTTTGCCCCCTTGACCCTCCAACAGCTTCAGGCAATAGGTTTATCCTTGTGGTAGTGGACCATGCCACTAAGTATCCTGAAGTAATTCCCTTAAGGACCACTACAGCACCTGCAGTGGCAAAGGCCCTCCTGGGAATCTTTTCCAGAGTGGGCTTCCCTAAGGAAGTGGTGTCAGACAGAGGTAGTAACTTTATGTCTGCATACCTCAAAGCAATGTGGAAGGAGTGTGGTGTAACATGCAAGTTCACTACTCCTTATCATCCACAAACAAATGGTCTGGTTGAGAGGTTTAATACAACTCTCAAAGGTATGATAATGGGACTCCCTGAAAAACTCAGAAGGAGATGGGATGTCCTGTTACCTTGCCTCCTTTTTGCTTACAGGGAGGTACCCCAAAAAGGAGTGGGCTTTAGTCCCTTTGAAATCCTCTTTGGACACCCTGTTTGAGGTTCCTTTGCACTTGTTAGGGAGGGTTGGGAACAACCTTTAAAAGCTCCTAAACAAGACATTGTGGATTATGTGCTTGGCCTAAGATCAAGAATGGCTGAGTACATGAAAAATGCCAGTAAAATCCTTCAGGCCAGCCAGGAGCTGCAAAAGCAATGGCATGACCAGAAGGCTGTCCTGACCCAGTACCACCCAGGGCAGAAGGTGTAGGTATTGGGGCCTGTGGCCCCAAGAGCATTCCAAGACAAATGGAGTGGACCCCATCGAATTGTTGAGAAAAAGGGTGAGGTTACCTACTTAGTAGACCTGGGCACTGCCAGGAGTCCCTTTAGGGTGCTCCATGTCAACCGCCTAAAACCCTACTATGACAGGGCTGATCTCACCCTGCTCATGGCAACTGATGAGGGACAGGAAGAAGAGAGTGACCCTCTCCCTGATCTCTTCTCAACCACTGAAGCTGATGGCTTAGTGGAGGGAGTAGCACTTCCTGATTGTCTTACTGCTGAACAGAAAGACAACTCACTGATATCAGGTACCACTACTTGGTGTGAGCACACAATCAATACTGGAGACAGTTTACCTGTCAAAAGTAAGATTTATAGGCAGCCTGACCATGTCAGAGACTGCATAAAACAAGAGGTTCAGAAAATGTTAGACTTAGGAGTGATTGAGCCTTCAGAAAGCCCATGGGCTAACCCAGTGGTGCTTGTCCCAAAACCTCACAGTAAGGATGGTAAAGGAGAGATGAGGTTTTGTGTTGACTATAGAGGACTCAACTAAGTAACCAAGACTGATGCTCACCCTATACCCAGGGCAGATGAGCTGATAGATACACTGGCTTCTGCCAAGTATCTAAGCACTTTTGATTTAACTGCAGGGTATTGGCAGATTAAATTATCAGAAGATGCTAAACCCAAGACTGCATTTTCAACCATTGGAGGGCACTATCAATTCACGGTAATGCCATTTGGTCTGAAGAATGCACCTGCCACTTTTCAAAGGTTGGTGAACACAGTCCTACAAGGGTTGGAAGCTTGTAGTGCAACATATCTGGATCATATAGCTGTCTTTAGCTCCACCTGGGATGATCACCTGGTCCACCTATGGAAAGTTTTTGAGGCCCTGCAAAAGGCAGGCATCACTATCAAGGCCTCAAAGTGCCAGATAGGGCAGGGGAAAGTGGTTTTTCTGGGCTACCTGGTAGGTGGGGAACAGATTGCACCACTGCAGGGGAAGATCCAGACCATTATGGAACTGGCTCCCCCTACAACTCAAACCCAGGTGAGAGCCTTTCTATGCCTCACAGGGTACTATAGGAGGTTTAATAAGAATTATGGCTCCATTGCAGTTCCTCTTAATGACCTCACTAGTAAAAAGATGCCTAAAAAGGTATTGTGGACAGCTAGCTGTCAAAAATCTGTTGATGAGCTCAAACAGGCCATGTGCTCTCTACCTGTCCTAAAAAGCCCTTGCTACTCCAAAAAGTTCATAGTCCAGACTGATGCTTCTGAATTGGGGGTTGGGGCAGTGCTATCACAACTTAATACTAAGGACCAGGATCAACTTGTTGCTTTTATTGACCCCTAGAGAAAAGTGTTGATCTGCCATAGAGAGGGAGGCCTTTGCTGTGGTCTGGGCACTGAAAAAGTTGACACCATACCTGTTTGGTACTCACTTTATTGTTCAGACAAACCACAAACCTCTACTTTGGCTAAAACAAATGAAAGGTGAAAACCCTAAATTGTTGAGGTGGTCCATCTCCCTACAGGGAATGGACCTTACAATGGAACATAGACTTGGGAGTACCCACTCCAATGCAGATGGATTCTCCAGATATTTCCACTTAGACAATGAAGACTCATCTGGGCAAGGTTAGCCTTATTGTCCCTCGTTTGTGGTGGGGGGTGGGGGGGTTGTGTAGGAAAGTACCACCTTGCCTGGCATGTTACCCCCATTTTTACTTGTATGTATGTTTGTTTTTGGCTGTGTCACTGGGATCCTGCCAGCCAGGACCCCAGTGCTTATACGTTGTGCCCTGTATGTGTTACCTGTGTGGTGCCTAACTGTATCACTGAGGCTCTGCTAACCAGAACCTCAGTGTTTATGCTCTATCTGCTTTTAAAACTGTCACTGCAGGCTAGTGACTAATTTTACCAATTCTGATTGGCACACTGGAACACCCTTATAATTCCCTAGTATATGGTACCTGGGTACCCAGGGTATTGGGGTTCCAGGAGATCCCTATGGGCTGCAACATTTATTTTGCCACCCATAGGGAGCTCAGACAATTCTTACACAGGACTGCCACTGCAGCCTGAGTGAAATAACGTCCACGTTATTTAACTGCCATTTTATAATGCACTTAAGTAACTTATAAGTCACCTATATGTCTAACCCTCACTTAGTGAAGGTTAGGTGCAAAGTTACTAAGTCTGAGGGCACCCTAGCACTAGCCAAGGTGCCCCCACATTGTTCAGGGCAATTTCCCCGGACTTTGTGAGTGCGGGGACACCATTACATGTGTGAACTACATATAGGTCAATACCTATGTGTAGCTTCACAATGGTAACTCCGAACATGGCCATGTAACATGTCTAAGATCATGGAATTGTCCCCCCAAGCCAAATCTGGTATTGAGGTGCCAATCCCATGCATCCCCGGGGCTCCACCATGGACCGCGGGTACTGCCAAACTAACTCTCTGGGGTTTTCTCTGCAGCTACCACTGCTGCCAACCCTCAGACAGGTTTCTGCCCCCCTGGGGCCTGGGCAGCCCAGTCCCAGGAAGGCAGAACAAAGGATTTCCTCTGAGAGAGAGTGTTACACCCTCTCCCTTTGGAAATAGTAGTCTCCCCCAGCCTCTGGAAATGCTCTGAAGGGCACAGATGGTGTCCTCCTTGCATACGCCAGTCTACACCAGTTCAAGGAGCCCCCAGCACCTGCTCTGGCACAAAACTGGACAAAGGAAAGGGGAGTGACCACTCCCCTGTCCATCACCACCCCAAGGGTGGTGCCCAGAGCTCCTCCAGTGTGTCCCAGACCTCTGCCATCTTAAATGCAGAGGTGTGAGGACACAATGGAGACCTCTGAGTGGCCAGTGCCAGCAGGTGATGTCAGAGACCCCTCCTTATAGGCTCTTGCCTGTTTAGGTAGCCAATCCTCCTCTGAGGGCTATTTAGGGTCTCTCCTGTGGGTTTCTCTGCAGATAACGAATGCAAGAGCTCACCAGAGTTCCTCTGCACTTCCATCTTCGACTTCTGCCAAGGATCGACCGCTGACTGCTCCAGGACGCCTGCAAACCCACAACAAAGTAGCAAGAAGACTACCAGCAACATTGTAGCGCCTAATCCTGCCAGCTTTCTCAACTGTTTCCTGGTGGTGCATGCTCTGAGGGCTGTCTGCCTTCACTGTGCACTGGAAGCCAAGCCGAAATCTCCCGTGGGTTGATGGAATCTTCCCCCTGCTCCCGCAGCCACCAAACTTCTGCATCCCCGGTCCTCTGGTCCCCTCTCATCTTGACGAGCATGGTCCCTGGAACACAGGAGCTGGATCCAAGTGACCGTGACAGTCCATTGGTCCTTCTGTCCAGATTTGGTGGAGGTAAGTCCTTGCCTCCCTACGCCAGACAGTAATCCTGTGTACGGCATGATCTGCAGCTGCTAGGGCTTCTGTGAACTTTTGCAAGACTTCCTTCATGCACAGTACAGTCCAGGTCCCCAGCACTACGCCCTGCATTGCCCAACTCACTGAGTTGACCTCCGACTTCGTGGGATCCTCTTTTGTTGTGCTGAGATGACCGCTGTGCTCAGATTTCTTGAACACCTGTTCAAGTATTTCTGCGGGTGCTGCCTGCTTCTGCGTGGGCTCCCTTTGTTGCTGATTGCAGCCTCTGTCTCCTCCTCTAAGGGGCGACCTCCTGGTCCTTCCTGGGCCCTGGCAGCACCCAAAAGCTTCAACGGCGACTCTTGCAGCTAGCAAGGCTTGTTTGCGGTCTTTCTGCATGGAAACAATTCTGCAACCTCCAGCATGCTGTGTGACATCTTCTGACCAAAGAAGAAGTTACTGGCACCATCCATTGTTGCAGAATCTTTGGCTTCTTCCACCTGGATGCAGCCCTTTTTCACCTTCATCCGGGGTTTAGTGGGCTCTTGCCCCCTCTGGACACTTGCGTGAGTCTTGTACTTGGTCCCCTTCCTTTGCAGGTCCTCAGGTCCAGGAAACCGTCTTCAGTGCTTTGCATTCAGTTGTTGGCTTTGCAGAATCCCCTATCTCGAGTTTACTGTCTTTCTGGGGTAGTAGGGTAACTTTATTCCTACTTTTCAGGGTTTGGGGTGGGGTATCTTGGACACCGGTAGTGCTTTCTTACACTCCCAGTGACCCTCTACACACTTCACTAGGCCTGGGGTCCATTTGTGGTTCGCATTCCACTTTTGGAGTATATGGTTTGTGTTGGCCCTAGGCTTATTTTCTCCTATTGCATTCTATTGTGTTCTACAGTGTTTGCACTACTTTTCTAAGTGTTTTACTTACCTGATTTTTGGTTTCTGTGTATATTTTGTGTATTTTACTTACCTCCTAAGGGAGTATATCCTCTGAGATGCGTTTGGCATATTGTCACTAAAATAAAGTACCTTTATTTTTAGTAACTCTGAGTATTGTGTTTCTTATGATATAAGTGGTATAGTAGGAGCTTTGTATGTCTCCTAGTTCAGCCTAAGCTGCTCTGCTATAGCTACCTCTATCAGCCTAAGCTACTAGAACACTTCTAATCTATTAATAAGGGATAACTGGACCTGGCACAAGGTGTAGGTTCCATCGGGTACCCACTATAAGCCAGGCCAGCCTCCTACATGGGATGCCATTTTACGCGTGCACTAGACATAGGTCAATACCTATGTCCAACTTCACAATGCTAACTCAGAATATGGCCATGTAAGTTGTCTAACACCTGGGAATTGTACCCCAATACTGATTCTTATATTGGTTTTATGCTTCCATGCACTCTGAGTGCTCCACACTGGACCGCCAGTATAGCCTTCTGAGGTTTTCCAGGTAGCCCCAGCTGCTGCCACTTCACAGACAGGTTTCTGCCCTCCTGTTGCTTGAGCAGCTCAAGCCCAGGAAAGCAGAACAAAGTATTTCCTTTGGGAAAGGGGTGTTACACCCTCTCCCTTTGGAAATAGGTGTTACAAGCATGGGAGGGGTAGTCTCCCAGAGCCTTTGGAAATGCTTTGAACGGCACAGATGGTGCACCCTCCTTGCATAATCCAGTCTACACCGGTTCAGGGACCTCCAGTCCCTGCTCTGGCACAAAACTGGACAATGGACAGGGGAGTGGCCACTCCCCTGTTTATCACCACCCAAGGGGTGGTGCCCAGAGCTCCTCCAGAGTGTCCCTGGGTTTTGCCATCTTTTGATTCCAAGATGATGGGGCACACTGGGAGCATCTGAGTGGTCAGTGCCAGCAGGTGATGTCAGAGCCCTCCCCTGATAGGTGCTTACCTGTGTAGCTGACCAATTCCCCTTTCATGGCTAGTTAGGGTCTCTGCCCCACATGTTTCCTCAGATTCGGATTGCAAGACCCCAGCAGGAATCCTCTACACCCTTGACTTCACCTTCTACCAACAAAACTGCACCTGGACCCTCAAGGAACTCTACAAACAGCAACAAAGAAGCAAAGATGACTTCTGAAACATTGTATCTTTAGCTCCTGCCAGCAACTGCAACTGTTTCCAGGTTGTGCACCCTCCAAGGATTGCCTGTCTTCAGCCTGTATCAGAAGAACCAAGGAATCTCCCTTGAAGTGAAGGAATCACTTCCCTGCTTCAGCAGGCACTCCTCTACAGCAACAACCGGTGGGGTGGGTCCCCTCCCCTGACGAAGTGCGTGGATCCAGCAACACGGGTGGTGGACTGAAGTTGTCCCGACTGTCCTAAGGTCCAGCTGTCCAACTTTGGTGGAGGTAAAAGCTTGCCTCTCCATGCAAGACAGTACCCCCAGGCACCGTGTGTTTTGCAGTTGCCAAGGCTTGTGTGCGACCTTCCATTAAGTTCTTTGTGCAAAGTACAGCTCTGGCCCCCAGCACTCCTTTCTGCGATGCACAGCTTCCTGAGTGGTTCTCCGACAGCATGGGATCCCTTTGTGTTGTGCTGCATGGGCCTCTATTTGCATTTTCTTTGTCCCCATGCTCTGGGACTCCTGTGTGCACTGCCTGGTCTACTGAGGGCCTTTTGAGTTGCTGACAGCCCCCTTTGTCTCCCTCTCCTGTGTAGAGGCCACTCAGTCCCTCCTGGTCCTGGGCAGCAACATTTTCTGCTATCCGCAAGCTTTTTGTGTGCTAAGGCTTTTTGACAGAAGCCAGCAACACAAACCAGACTACAATCTTCCATCCAGTGTGGGACATCATCTGCACCAACCCGGGAACCTGCATCCATCTTTTTGGGTGCAATACTGACTGTTCTTCTTCACCGGTCGTTCTTCTTTTGTACCTTCATCCGGATTAGCAGGGGCTCCTGTTCTCTACAGTGCTTCTTGGACTTGGTCCCCTTATTCAACAGGGCTTCAGGTCCAGAAATTAATTGTTGGTGTCTTTCAGTCCCTTCTGGTTCTTGCATAATCCTCTATCTTGTTTTCTTGTGTGTTATAGGAAACTTACTGTGATTTACTCCTGCTTTCACGGTCTGCACGTCCCTTACCACTGTAAGCTGCAGTACCTGGTGGGACGTCTGGTTTCTTACTGGTTCTGGAATGGCCAGGATAAAGGCGACTCCTTCTAGTAGCCACAGTGCTGCTGACTAGAAAAACGCCGAGGCAGACCGTACACTCCAGAAGGAGTCCCAGAGGAAAAACCCAAGTAAAATGGGAAAAAAAACTCTATTACAGGAACTCCGGAAAAAGAGGAAAAACTATGAAATAGGTAAAAATAGAAATCAAATCTGCAGGGAAAAAAGCAGAAGCAAGTGGAAACTAGAAACAGGATGGAAGGAGGGAACTGCAGTGCTTTTATACCATGAAACAGGAAGTGACAAAACAGGAAGAATGTACAACACCATCTTGGATTGGGAAAAGCCACATGGAAATGAATGAGAAAGAAAACCAAGTAGAAAAGGAAAAGGAACAAGGCATGTTGGGAACACAACCACCACAGAAGAAGACAATATGGACGACCAAAAAGAAAGACGACCCGAAGAAAGAAGAAAAAAGAAGAAAAGAAAAAGGACCAAAGTAAGGTAAGTGGGAAGGGAAAGTCCCGGAGGCTGCCAGGGGACATTGAGAGACCCAGAGCACAAAATGTGCCTCCTGGGCCACACAGCGGCACAAAACACCAAACAATCACCAAAAAACGAGCTGCGGTGGTTTCAGCATCCCAAAACGCAGACTGATGGGCTTATCACGGCCCGAAAAAGGGACACTGTGGTAGTCCACGGTGTCAGATTGCAGGGCTCTGGAGTGGGTTCTATTACTTTCCTTTGGTGTTTTCTAACACTCACAGCACCCATTTACACACTACACTTGCCTAGGTGGGAAACTGACTTTTGCATTCCACTATTTTAGTATATGGTTTGTGTTCCCCCTAGGCTCATTGCTATCTATTGTGATTTTCACTATTTGCACAGTTTTGCTCACTGTTTTTACAGCTATTAGGGCATTCTAGAGTATGTACTGTGTATATTACTTACCTCCTGAGTGAGTATAGTCTCTATGCTATTTTTGGCATTAGTGTCACCAAAATAAACTACTTTATTTTTGTAACACTGGGTATTTTCTTTTGCATGTGTAAGTACTGTGTGACTACAGTGGTACTGCATGAGCTTTGCATGTCTCCGAGATAAGGCTTGGCCTCTCAGCTACAACTACTCCTGGACAGCCTGGCACCTGGACACTAACTACATTTCACTAATAAGGGATAACTGGACCTGGTTATCAGCGTCCAAACCAGCCAGGCTATACCAACACTCAGGCACAACTTCCCAGCACACTTGAGCACAGCCATTTCTCCAAGTCAGAGGGAGTTATCAGTGGTTAAACAGGCACAGCGGTACCAGGATAACAAGGTGAGGGCCAACTGCAACCTAACTGTACTTGTATTATACTACCCACTGAAGGCTTGGGGACCATTCTCTTGGCTCTGTTACAACCTAAGACATACTTGCTAGGTCAATGAACTCTGGTGTTGTAATTTAGTAGCGATTAGATTAAGCATTAGCAGAAGACATCTTGTATTTAGCAACTATTGTGAACATTTCGCGTAATCCATTTTGTATTCATGGCAGCCATTATCTCTGCCACATGCTGCCATGTGCTCGCCATGTGCTCTGTCCTACCTTCCTGTTAACTACTCTTGAAAATCTGTCTAGTGACAAGTTATATTTAGCATCTCCCACTTTGCACATGCCCACTAAGGTCTGCAGATGTTAGTAATTACTGTAGTAACAGACAGTAATGTGTCTACTAGTCCTTGAAAACTGTTAGCCCCTCCTACCTGTCTACTGTGCATTTCCATATGACCCTATATGTATATAAGTCTTGCTTCTATAATTGTACCACCTTCTTTTAGCCCCTGCGTGGGTATAAAAGGACCATGCTCTCTTATTTCAGTGTGCTACTTCAAACATTACCGAAGGGTGCTGTTTGAACTGTAGTACCACCTCATGAGGTTTAATAAACTTTGTCTTTTATTTCAGTTTCTGTGCCAACTTCTTCCTATGTGGTCTGAGGACTTTGTGCAGAGAAGGGCGAACCCATTGCACTAGAAGGCCTTGCGAGGCTTACTTCGACAAATTGGCACCCGAACAGGGACTCATCGTCGACTCGGACGCCCGACGGATTGGTCGCAACAAGGGATTGGGATCTCGCTGCGGACGATCAATGCCTGAGGAGACCTGAGTCTTGGCAACCACAGCGTTTTTCCCTTCTTTCTGATTTGAACATCCAGGTGGCGCCGGTCCTCGACTGAGATCCTTTTTGTTCATTCGTCGTGCAGTGACCATTTGGTCGATTTTAGAACTTGGCAGTTGGAACCTGGATGCCCTGTGATTGGTAAGAGCCGTTTTACAGCATTTGCTGTGGGTTTTGATGCCTTTGTTTCACCACTTACTGTGGCTCTCGTGTTTTGGGTGACTAGTCAATTTGTGTCCTTTGAATTGATATATAAATTGCAATTTATATAGGCAGGTAATGAGGAGAAGTTTCTCCAATTTAATTTTGATTTGAACGGCACCTTAAGTGCTACTTTGATTATAATATTGCTTATTTTGCACTATTTTTGGCATGCCTGTTTTTAGCGCACTTCATAGGATGTGTTGCTTTTGTAATGGTACCAATTTGAGACTGGAAGAATCGCAACCGGCACCACCAGAGGGGACGCCCAATAGAGATATGTAGGTTAAACATGGTCTTTCTTCTATAATGTACAGCACATTATGGAATAAATACACTTGTGCGGATCCTGAGTTACGTTGGCCTATGCATGGGTCATTTGATTTGCGAAAGATTGAGTATGTGGAACAATGTATGAGTAAGCGAAGGTCTAGGCAAGATATGTTTGACTGTGTACGAATGTGGGAGAAAGAAGTGCGTGGACGAGTGAAGCGTGAGCAAGCCTTGATTGAGAAAGAGCAGCGGAAGAATGTATATGTGAAAGCATTGGAAATGAGAAAGAAAGAAATAAACGATTTAAAGGAAATAGAAGAGAAAGAACGTAAATTACAAATAACTGGCCAATACACTGTTCTGCAACCTCTCTATCCTATCCTTAATAAACCACACAATGACTTTTTGTTACTAGATCGCCCTCCACCTCCGTATGTCGTTCCTTCTGCCCCTCATGAGTTAGCTGAGGTCTCCAGTACGGAGCAACAGAAGATACGAGACAGTCGCTCTATGTTGCCTGCTGACCGTGCGTCTGAGCTTAGATCTACGGCTCATAAAACAATTTGTAGCGTTGTCTCTGCTTTTGAACTTTTAGACAACATGAAAGGGTGGACGGAAAAGGAATAGCTATATTTTACTGAGGCATTTCGCACAGAAGTTATTGAACTATTTTGGAAATATTCTGATGAGTTAGAGCCCGATGATGTAGCAGCTGATCATAAGCAAATGCGTGATGGTCTTTTTGTTTTCTCCAAGGTGGCTGATGCAATCAGGCGTTTGGTGAAATTATGTGTTGCGGCAGTCCGTCTGAAAGAGGAGAAAAGGGCAGTGGACGTAGTTGCACAGATATCTCAGACCGGCGGGGTGAAAGCTTCCATCTTCGGAACAGATAAGACTATGATAGTTCACGCAAAACCAATGCGGGAGGCCGCACCTTTGTATGTTCCTCCTAAAGGATCGGGTACAAGTGATGATAAAACTTCTGTTGATGCTAAGGGTTATTTTATTGATAATTGGGTGTATACTCCTTGGAATAGGGCAGATGTAATGGCACTTAAAACAGCATTACCTGACCCATGGAAAAATCCAGCTGCCTTTCATGAGGAAGTTGAGGAAGCAATTAGTTCTTGTACTATGACTTTGGCTGACATCGATTTATTTTTTGCATTGATATTACCACCAGATATGTGGAGAACTGTTCGTAAAGTTGATGATCGTGTAGTTTTTGGGGCGTCATGGAAAGAATTAGAACAGATGGACGGGGATAGGGAATCTGCCAAAAAGCCATATCAGTTGATTCTAGATCTTCCCAAAGCCATATTAGTTAAGTTAAAAACGATTATTCCCCCTAAAAAGATAGATTGGACTGTTTTAGCGTCTTGTAAGCAAAAGGCAGATGAATCGGTCTCTGATTTCTTTACACGCTTTGAAGAAGCATTTCATGGTTTTGGCGGCCAGTTATTGTCAGATGATACGGGCAGACATTTGTTTGTCGATAAATATGTCGCAAATCTGTTACCAGGAATAGCTAGCCGTCTAAAAGCTAGTGAAAGTTCATGGACTACCTCTACTCTGGTTTCTCTTTTGACTATGGCTCAGTATTATGAACGTCAGGAATTAAAAGCAAGAGGTAGCGAGGATAAAAAGATTAAAGAATTAAAGACGAAGGTTATGTTGGCTCAAGCTTATGGTCCGCATTTTAGAGGTAGTGATAGAGGTGGACGTGGATCTTATGACTCTTCTTACACTCGTTCGAATTTGTAGGTTGATCAGTGTGCGTATTGCAAGAAATTTGGGCATTGGGCTGCCGATTGTCCAGCACTACGTGTTCAGCAGTGTTTACGTGGTCGGGGACAAATGAGAAATCGCTCAGGATATTCAGGGCCTAGAGGAAGCACGAATGATCATGCTAGGTTTGATGCTAATGTACGAAGGCAGGATGGGTTTAACACTTTTGATAGACGGAACCAATACCAGATATCTAACTCTGTGCAGCCTGATTTCCAAGATTCTGCTTATACATAGGAATGCCTAGGATGGGGTAAGGAATCAGTTGAAGTTCCAGTAGATCAGAGGGGTCCCTATGTTACAGCACATGTGTTGGGTTCTACTGATCAGTTTCTGGTTGATACAGGAGCTTCTTGTGGCGCCTTGTCTAAACAATTGGTTCCAAGGGCTCCCCTATTTGGCTTAACCATTACATCAATAGGTTTCGATGGAACACCTTCCCCTAGTCCATTGTCACAACCACTTGCATTCCATGTTGATACATTTACTGCTCCATGTCCGTTTTTGCTTTCTCCAAATACACCAGACAATATTGTGGGTCTTGATATGCTCAAGTATTTCAGGGCTACAATACGATGCTCTCCTGAAGGTGTGCGTGTTATTTTGAATGATAATCATCCTGTGATGAAAGAGTTTGTCTTGTTAACGAGGATATTGCATTAGCTTCACTCCCTAGTACTTTGTAGGCTACTTCAGATACTGATGTGGGACAAATGATTATTCCACCGGTACATATTAGTGTCAAGGAGGGAGCTGTATTGCCACGTTTGCCTCAATACAAAATTTCACAGGAGGGCGAAGAAGCACTCACACGAATTATGCATGATCTTATTGCGGTTGGAGTTGTTGAGGAAGTTCTGTATAATGTTTGTAACAGTCCGATTCTTCCTATTCTGAAAAAGGATACTGATACTAGGATTTACCGATTCATTATTGATTTACGAGAAGTGAATAAGATTGTGGTACCACAATATCCTGTGGTATCTGACATCACAACACTTCTTACATTGGTTCCCCCGACAGCAACTATGTTCTCTGTGATAGACTTGAAGAATGCTTTCTTTTCGATCCCTATTCATCCTGACAGCCGATATTTGTTTGGTTTAACTTTGAATAAACGATCATTTAGATTTTGCAGAGTTCTTCAAGACTATACTGAGAGTCCTAGTATTTATAGTCAAGCGTTAAAACGACAACTTGATTCTTTTGTTTTGCCTGAAGGTGTGGCTCTCATACAATATGTCGATCATATTTTGTTGGCAGCTGATACCCCTGAGCAATGTGAAAAGTGCACTTTGTCCTTACTTTCTTTTCTTGCTTCACATCATCATAAAGTGTCACGAAAGAAATTGCAATATTGTAGACCAAAGGTGACCTATTTAGGTCACTTTTTGTCTAAGGATGGCCGTGCACTTACATCAGTTCGTATTCAAGCAATTTTAGACACACCAGTACCCTCAACTCAGAAAGATGTTCATGCATTCCTTGGTCTTACTTCTTTTTGTAGGCAATGGATATTAGGGGTTTCACACATAGTCAAACCTTTGCTAGCACTTTTGACTAAAGATACTCCAATGCCCCTCCCATGGACAGATGAATGTGAGACTGCTTTCCGGCAGCTACGACAAGCCCTTTGCTCAGCACCAGTGTTAGGTACTCCAGATTACACGAAGCCTTTTGCACTTTACGTACATGAGAAAGATGGATGTGCATTGTCAGTTTTAGTACAGACACATGGCGATAAGCAGCGTCCCTGTGCACATTTTTCAGCAGTACTTGATCCTGTCGCTCGAGCATTGCCTGGGTGTTTTGGTTCAGTTGCGGCAACAGCTGTGTCAATACGTCAGAGTGAAGAGATAGTTTTGTCACATAAGCTGTTGGTGTTAGTACCCCATGCGGTTGATGCTCTTTTAAATCAAACAAAGACGCAACATTTAACTAGCGCTCGCCTGACAGGATATGAATTGACATTGCTGGCTCCTCACATTACACTGAAGAGATGTGCAACACTAAATCCAGCCACTTTGTTGCCATATCCGGTGACTCAGCCTCAGTCACAAGAAACACATGATTATATATTCCTTACCGAAGAACAGACAAAGGGTTGTATTGATTTGCAAGATACGCCCCTTCCAGATGTAGATGGGGAATTGTGAGTTGATGGGTCTTGTTTGAAGTTGCCAGACGGTACGACCTCAGCTGCATATGCAATCACCACAACACACATGGTAGTGGAGACAGCTCGCATACCACAGAAGTCAGCTCAAGCAGCTGAACTAATAGCTTTGACACGAGCATGTGAGCTTAGTACTGACTTATGTGTGAATATTTATACAGACAGCCGCTATGCTTTTGGAGTGGCTCATGATTTTGGTTTGCTTTGGAAGGAGAGAGGCTTTCTCACATCCCACGGGATGCAGATAATGCACGGAGAATTAGTGCATAACCTCTTGACTGCATTGACATATCCAAAGAAAATAGCTATTGTGAAATGTAGTGCACACAAGAGAGTGACCAATAAGATAGGGCAAGGTAATGCCCTTGCGGACCACATTGCACGTGAGACTGCGATGCAGCGAAGTACTACTTCTATGTATGTAGTGAAGTCACAAGCTGAACGTTGGCATAATGCTAGACAGGACGTATTAGATATACAGAAATCTGCCTCTGTGAAAGAACGTGAGCAATGGTCTGAAGAAGGAGAATTGGATGATGAGGGCTGTTGGCGGAATAAGCAGATGGATAAATGGAAATTGCCTATAGCTTTTGTACAACCTATGATTCATATGGCACATGGGCTGGCACATGTTGGAGCTTCAACAATAACGAAGTTGCTTACGCATGTTTGGGAGCATCCAGAAATTTCCAGTCCAGCTAAGAGAGTAGTGCAGTCTTGTTTGATCTGTTTACAATACAATCCTGGAAAAGGGACACGAACTCCTGCGGGAGGGTTTGCTACACCAACTGCACCTTTTGAAGTTCTACAAATGGATTATATTCAGCTTGAACGCTGCAACAATTAAAAGTATGTCTTGGTGGTGGTATGTGCCTTTAGTAAATGGATAGAGGCGTACCCCACAAAGGATAATACTGCTATTACCACAGCGAAGGTGCTCTTGAGAAATTTTTTTCCTAGGTTTGGTGTTTGCAGGCTTTTATGGAATGATAACGGACCTCATTTTGTTGGGGAAGTTATTAAGTATGTCCTGAAAGGATTAGGCACAGAAGTTCCATGCGGTTTTCCACCCACAATCAGCAGGGTTGGTGGAAAGGTATAATGCTACTTTAAAGCTGAAGTTAGCGAAGATACAGGCTTCCACATCTTTAACTTGGCCGGATGCATTACCGCTGGCATTATTGTCTGTTAGGTCAGTGCCACACTCTCAAACAGGCCTTACCCCCTATGAAATAGTATTTGGAAGGCCAATGAACATTTGGGGAGTTCCTAAGCCAAATTCTGTATATGATATACCTTGTGTCCTGATGAATGATTATTTGGCACAGTTAACCAACAATTTGGTTTCTATTCATCAACAGGTTCGAGAAGCACTTCCTGACAGATCTACAGGTGAAGGCCATGAACTCCGACCTGGTGACCAGGTGATGATTAAGTCCTTTGAAAGATCAAGCAGCTTGGAACCAAGGTGGCGAGGCCCAGAGCAGGTGCTCCTTGCGACAAGGACAGTAGTTTGAGTGACGATCCGAAAGAATTGGGTCCATAGTACTCTCTGCAAGAGAGTGCTACCTACCTTGGTGGAACCTGCTGTGCTGACCGATCAATGAGAGATCTTGACTACGGAGAAAGTCCATGCTATATCACCTGCCGAATCCGCTGAGTTCTTCCCGGACCATACGATTTCTGGAGGGTCACGATATAATTTGAGACCGAGGAAAGAATCTCTAGTGCTGGAAAAAACTGGTTGAGCTACCGCCCTGGGTTAGTGAAACGGAGAGCCAATGTGGCAATTGGGGGGGGATCAGCCGTGCATTAGAGTAGTGACACCCGTCTTGACCCGTGGTGAAGAAATCAGCGGCTGCCCAGGGATAAGAGCTCCAACGATTGTTGCTAAAAGGAATAACAAAGTGATCATTAGTACTATGGGGTTTGTTGTTGTTTTGGTGGTTATAGCAATAATCACCTGGTTTGTTGAAAAAATGGCTCCTGCTCGTGAGCTTTTTGTTGCCACTACTCCAGTACCAGAGGATCACTATTACTTTACGCTTCCCTATCAGGAGCAGAATCACCGTCAATGGTACTTCAATAATACTTTCATTCAGATGTTACATCATACTCATAATGCTACAAATACTACTAACTGTTGGGTATGTGGAATGATACCTGTGCATCAAAAGAAAGGAGGAATACCTTTCATTCCTCTTCCTTTTTCACACAAAGGTTCTTGTCAAGCTTGGTATACGCTTTTGTTTGCATCTGGAAAACGTACAGAGGGCGGACTTCTTTTTCGCCTTAATAAAGTATGCTACCAAGACAAAGATGGGTATCCCCAAGCCAAAGGAACTAAATGGGAATGGGAAGAGTATCAACCGGACAATTTTCAATACCATATGTCTTCACAAATATAAGAGATTCTGACAAGAAAGAACAATTTGTGATTTCTGTTACAAAAACTAAATCAGATTTATGTATACGTAGCATTGGGCAAATTCCAGTGGGGACAAGCGATTGTACCTTGATTTTAACTATTGAGGGTGTAAATAATAGTAGTTTTACAGCTTCACATAATACATATTTTGTTTGTGGTAACCATGGATATTACCAACTACCTGTTGGGTGGTCAGGTGTGTGTTATGCATCTTTTCGATTACCCCCTGTATTTTTGGCACCTGCTTCATATCACCGAGATTTTACACTGTTCAATGACATCATTAAAAATAGATATAAAAGGACAATAAGTACAAATGAGGTAGACCAATCAGACACTGGCCTGCAACAATATGTTGATTTTAATTTAGGTTTGTTCTCCTTTGTGGGTGCTGCGTTAAACAGTAGGAAAGTGAGACGATTCACTAGGGTTGTGGAAGCTGTTACCAATCAGGCAGCTCTGGCACTTGGGAATATTACCGAGGAGCTCCAAATTGCGAGGATTGTAGCGCTCCAAAATCGTATGGTACTAGATTTGATATTAGCTGATCGAGGTGCTGCATGTCGCATCATCGGTAGTAGTTGCTGCGTTTTCATTCCAGATCACTCACCTTGAGTATATGATGCAATATCTAAATTGCATAAAATTGCTGAAGAAATTCACACAGAGACTGGTACTTGGACTTTTTCTGGATGGTTTCGGGCTCTTGTTTCCTCTTGGGGCTGGAAACTACTGACTATCCTGTGTGTAATGATTGCAATATTTTTCACATGCTGTATCTGTATTCAGTGTGGTCCAGTGTTCTGCTCCATGTGTATTACTGCTTGCATGCCTACCAAAAGAAATATTACATATCACACACACCTTTATTCGGCTATAGGCCATAAAAGGATAAAACATCAAAATAGTCATCATCATAAGATATTAAATAATTATACAAATACTATAAAAAAGAAAAAAAAAATATTTACATGAGTAATAAATAGTACTTCTAAAAAACCTTAAAATACATCAATTAACAACAATCCTAGCACTAAGAAGCCAAATGTTTCTATAGTTCGTATCCTGCCCAAGCATTATCAATATCCCATGGGCTATCCGTAGAGACTAGATAACCATTTTATAACAGTTAGCGACTGTAAAAAAAGGGATTGAAAAACTCCGTGAGTGGAAAAAAAAAAAAGGTAATTGAAGCTCTCACTTTGTGTAAATTAGCTGGAGATATATCCTAAGCATAGTGTATATCCGGAGTCCATTAACTTGCAAGAGAGAGCTCCCATTTGCCATTTCAGGCACCATAAATGTAACTGTAGGGGTTTATCTGGATTAGAACACCTAGCGCCTCAGGCCCACCTTGTCTCTGATAAATGAAATTGCTAAAAGAAACCGGCTTATACCAAAAACAACAAATGGAATAGTACTAGATCTCAAGAATCTAGCCGCTTCGTTATAGTTTCTGATTCCTACGTTCCTGCAAATAGGTCGAATCCATTGTCTCCTTAGTTTGTCATAAGCTTTGCAGGTTAAGAGAACATGATCCGCCGTTTCAGAGGTCTCCATATTACACAACCCACATGTCGCCTCGTGTCTTCTCCCACTCTGGGGGCCCCATTTAGAAGTAAAAGCCCTGACCTGGAGAATCCAATATCGAAACTTCATAAATAGTACTTTTGCTCGTCTGGGTTGGATAGTATCTATCCATTCTTCAGCTCTCAGTATTGGTTTAATATCCAGGAAACTTGAGGTTAGTCTACCAAGGTCCTTGCTGTGGAGGGGGCTGAATAGAGAGAAGTCCCAATATACTTGCTTTAATCGAATCTTAGATTGTGTTGTGAGTGTATGCGGTTCTTCCCAATAGGATTTCAGCCCTAAATTGTAGAACCAATACCTTATGTAGTGGAGCCACGGAAGGGAGATGGTCTTGTCCAGGTCCATGATCTCGATTAGTACTTGCCTATATTGGATCAGTTCAGGAGTTGTCCAAAGTCTACACCAGTAAAGCAATGGCCTCAGGGCTGCCAATTTACCTATTTGTTTCATATTAATATCATTGGTTAGAGGAATCAATGGAGTAGATGGAGGCAATCCCAATACCCCCCTCATGAAATTGTTTTCCTGGGTTACCAGCGGGGTTAAGTTTGTGGTTCCCCAGAGCTCGGCACCATATAAGGCAGCAGCCTGTGCTTTGTACCTATAGATCTCAAATACTGGTGAAACTATCCTGGATCTTGAGCTTTTATCATTTTTGCTAATCGCCATGGAACGGTGGACTAAGGAGATTGCAGCTTTATTGACGTACGGCGCCCATGACAGCTTGGCGTCCAACAGTATCCCTAGATAATTAAAGTTTTTTACATGTTCCAATTCCTGTCCTCTAATCAGAATGTTTCTCTTGAGTGCTTTATGGGGGTTGACAGTCAGATATTTAGTCTTATTTGTGTTTATTTCTAGTCCCTTCGAGGTACAGTACTCACTAAATTTCCCTAGTAGGGTTTGCAAGCCCATGGGAGTTTGAGATATTAAGATGATATCGTCTGCAAAAAGGAGGGCAGGAACTGGATCTCCATTCAGTCTTGGTGAGTCATGGTTACTCTGTTTAGGTACTCAACCAGATCATTAATATATAATGAAAAGAGAGTTGGGGCAAGCACACAACCCTGCCTCACCCCCCTCTTGATGGGTATTGGGTCTGTCAACTCTCCCCTTGGACCCCACCGAACCTTTGCAAATGTTTTTTCGTGCAACCTCTCTAACTGGCACAGGAGACTCCCCGGCATGCCCTGTTTCCCTAACGCAGCCCATAAAGAGTCTCTTGGCACCAAATCAAAGGCCGCACGCAAATCCACGAAAGCAATATAGAGGTGGCCCTTCATTAATTTAGTGTATTTCCACATTATTGCCAGTAGCCTAAAGGCCTAATCGTTTGTACTTGTCTGCTGTCTAAATCCTGCTTGATATATAGTCAATATGCTGTTTTCTTCTATCCAGCAGCTAATTCTATTCAGCAACTGCCTAGCATAGATTTTTTGCATAACATCAATGAGGCTGATTGGCGTATAATTCCCAGGATCTTCCCTAGATCCTTTTTTATAGACTGGGATTATTTCTGCCCCTTTCCATGTCTCTGGCACTGGACCTCCTCTTGCTATAGCGTTGCTTAGTAGATTTATATAGGGTGCCCAAGTTTCTATACTATGTTTGAACATATCCCCAGGGATCTTATCCAAACCGGGGGCTTTTCCTGGCTTGATCGCTTTATTGGCACCGTCTCCTCCAGGCTGAATTGTATATCAGGAAAAATGCCCCAAGCAGCTAGAATTTTGTGTTTGGAGGAATAAAAGTCAAGGTTGGGGGTATCAGAGTAAAGGTATGTAAAATGGTTAACCCACGCTTTGGAGTCTATATGATGTATTGAATATCCCCACTTTACTGCTGTGAGTAACTATTTTCTAGAAGGTCATTGCCTCATTACATTTGGCTGCTTCCAGCAGATCTTGCCATTTTTTGTCCTCCCAATTACTTTGGGCTGTAGCCAGTATTTTCTTATAGCTAGCCCTTGCCTGTTGTACAGCTAGTGGATTTTTTTGTTTTAGGGCCTCTATCAACATTGTTTTCCCCTCCCTGCATTTGGTGGTATACCATGGACTGGATGGGGTGGTTTGAACCTTCTCCTTTTTATGCTGTTGCTGTAACTGTTTGGTTAGATAAGGTCTTAGTGCAGTGCTCATTGACTGATGGATGGCCATAATGGGGATATCAATACAATTTTTATAAGCATGAGGCTCCAAAAGATCAGCATATATATTATAAATATTTGTCATAACGCCCAAGTTGCCTAATATTGCTGGCCATTTTACAACCCTTCTATTATTGCTAAGAGTGGGTTGTAACTCGACCTTATCATGTTCTATATGTTCTAACTCCAGGAGGTGGCCCCTGAGTTCGATTATTAGCGGAAAATGATCACTTTCCCTCCTTTTGTCTATTTTAAAAGTCACTAGTCTTTCCCATGTACTTATGATATGCATAATATAGTCTATTTTCGAGGTTGAATTGCCTCTCTGGAAAGTAACCATATTAAGGCCTCCTTCACCCACTCTGCCATTACACGCCCTCAGTCCATGTTTTAGTGTGAGGCCCATAAGTTGCAGGGCGGCCACAGTACCAGGGACAGTTTTTTCTATTGATATTGTTATTGTTATTGTTTTCTATTGTTAGATGGGGGATTGCTCTTGTTCGATCTTCGTCTTCTGCTAAATGTTCAAGTCCAATTATAGGTTCATAGTTACAATTAAAATCGCCCCCTATCATAATTGTCTCTCCTACTGGAATCTTTTTGAGCAAGCCATCTAATAATTCTACTTCAGGTGACTCCAGATTTCTCCTTCTAGGCCTTATATACACATTGAACAAGTGGGATATCACCTTAATTTTATTTCCCAATACCAACCACAAAATATCCTCTGACTCTGTGACTTGTGTACGTATCTCGATATTTAGTGAAATTTTCACCCATGCAACCAACCCCTCAGACGGCCTCCCTCTGGCTGCTGAAGTTGCACTAATAAAAAAGGTTTTATATCCAAATTTGTGCGGTGGGTCCTTAAGCCAGGTCTCTTGGAAGAGACAGACATGATAATGATCGATGTAGTCCTGCCATTCAGGATCTATGAGCTTACTTTTTAGACCCGCTACATTCCAGGAGATCATAGTGACTATTCCCCTTTCATTTAAGGATGTGGTCAGTTCCTTCCTACTGGGCAAATACTCCCCTATACTCCCTACACCTCTAGAATGAAATGTATTTCCTTCATGGGGCTCAGCTACTGTTGAGTCTCCAATTGGTCCCACATGTGCCTGATCTAACTGGGTTAGTCAATCTACTGTTTCAAGATTGGAATCTCAATTTGTCATTTGCATTCCCCCATTATTATACTTGACCCTCTGGACTATGGGTTTGGTAATGAATGGGTCCGGGCTAAATCTCATAGCATTAATTTTGGGGGCAGTGGTTCTCTGTTCCATATCAATCAGACCTTCAGTTAATCTTCCATCCTTGAATGTCAGTGCAACAACGTCCTGCTTCCTCGTCTCTCCTGGCATTCTTTCTGCCCTCGTAATATCTGAGCGGATTATTGATAGGCAGTGTCTTTTGGACCTGATCCAGTGTATAAGCTTATTCTTTAAGGAATTCTCATCTTCTATGCTATTCTGGGCCAATTTCGGAACATTTAACAGATAAACAACATTGGTCCTAGTAGGACTCTTTTCCCCCTCAAAGTAACGGCTCCATGTGGTGGGAGGAATACGATCATTGTATGCTAGGGAATAGGGCTTCGAGGTAGGTACCACCTTTTCTTTTTGTAGCCCTGTTTCCAGGTGGGGTTCTCTTCGAAAGTTCCCTGTTTCTTGGCGTAGAACTCCAGCCTTGCTTATAGGATAATTACGTAATCCAGTATTTCCCTCATTTACCCCTCTCATACATCCCTGTGATCGATGTAAAATCTTGGCTATAGCTGGGATAGGGTTGGGGTGGGCATTCAAACTTTGAGGACGTGTAGATCTACCTTGTGCATGTAGTGGTGCTAAGGGGTTCTCCTTTTCACTCTGAGCTCTGCGGGTTCCACTGTCCCCCCCTTTTCCACAATATCTGATAAGGTTCTTACTTCGTGTTTTAACTCCCTAACTTCCTGGATTAAGCCAGAAAGTAGATCATAAAGATCTACTAGGGTTCTTGTTTTGTGTTTTAAATAATTCTCTAGTTCTTGATTGGGTAATGATATCTTCTCTCTAGCTGACTGTGCTATTGGGATGATTTTATCTAGCTCATCCGCAAAATTCCCCTCCTGTGCATTCTGTACTTTGTTAGTAACGAGTTCTGCCAAGACTGCATACTTTTTGGAGCTCACAACATCACTCTTCTGCATGTGGCCCTTCTTCCTGGTACTGTCTATGGTGCTTGGGTGTATGGCTCGAGTTATGGCATCTTTGGGGCTACCTGTCCTAATATCGGGCGATACCTTCCCCTCTTGCTGACTAACACTCTCAGTCAGTTTATCTTTCTCTATTTCAGCTTTCTTTGTGTAGTAGGAGGTAATCTTTTTATCAGGACCTTCCCGGGGTGTAGCCCTATTGCTTAATAATGACTCTACCTCCTCAATGAGATCATCAATTTCAGCTATAGTACAGTTCTCGCCTGCATTCCTAAGTTTTTTTGTGGATTTCTCCTTCCCCCTTGGGGGTTCTGATGCTTTGCGTTTTCCCATGTCTTTAGTCACCTATTTAATGCTTCGGCTCTACTGGAACCAGTTCCAGGCCTCCGGATTCTTGCCCTGTTGGTGTTGGTTGAAATGGCCTAAAGTGCCAGGCACGGATTACTTAATCCCTGAGGAGACTAGGAGGTAAAGTCCTTTTGAGTACAGGTAGGTACTTTTATTATTTTTTGATTTAAGGGCCCGCCTCGAGAATGTCTGGTCCTGCTTGTCAATCTCCGCTGTGGGGTGGGAGTATCCCACACGCTGGCTATAGACTTGTTGAGTGAAGCCCTCTAAGTTATATCCAATTAACATTTATGATAAAAGAATTTGGAGGAAGGTCTAGTGAAGGTAGGGCTGAATAACGAGTATTGGCTTCTCAGATTAAACGTGACAAATGTTAAGATTTAAGCTTTACTCTCTTAAATACAAGCAGATCTCTTACTGGAAATGAGAAGGGGGAGGCCCAGCCCAGCCTCCTCCGGACTCTGGCGGGCAATATCGAGCACACTGCACTATTAAAAGGAGGACTATGCCCCCACCCCGTCAGTATGGCTGCAATCCTCAGTAAAATCCTTTTTTAGAAATAAGCGCCAACACAGTACCTTCAGACAGCCATGGACTTATGAGCTGCCTAATCCAGACGTCTTTGGATGGATGTCAGGGGGGTGGCCCTGACCTGCCTCTTCCTGGCAATGACGGGCAAGGACGGGCACGCCCTTGGCCCGTGCTTTGCCCGGGCACCACCCGCGTGCGTCCAGCGACAGCGGGAGCATGATTTGATTTAAAGGGCTCCTGCCCAAGAATGCAGCTCCCCCGGCACCTTCAACGCGCTTCCCGCGATGGTGGGAGCGCGTTTGATTTAAAGGGCTCCTGCCCAAGAATGCAGCTCCCCCGGCACCTTCAACGCACTTCCCGTGACGGCGGGAGCGCGATTTGATTTAAAGGGCTCCTGCCCAAGAATGCAGCTCCCCCGGCACCTTCAACGCGCTTCCCCAATATTACAGAAATGAAAGAACAACACATGTTAGATAAGGAAATAGCTGAAATGATGAGCATAAATATACAAGATGAATATTTAGATTATCCCAGAAAGACGAATGTCTTCAGCTAATGCTGAAAGGGTCGTCTGTTGTAATTTAGTAGCGATTAGATTAAGCATTAGCAGAAGACATCTTGTATTTAGCAACTATTGTGAACATTTCGCAGAATCCATTTTGTAGTCATGGCAGCCATTATCTATGCCACATGCTGCCACGTGCTCGCCTTGTGCTCTGTCCTACCTTCCTGTTAACTACTCTTGAAAATCTGTCTAGTGACAAGTTATATTTAGCATCTCCCACTTTGCACATGTCCAGTAAGGTCTCCAGCTGTTAGTAATTAGTAACCGACAGTAATGTGTCTACTAGTCCTTGAAAACTGTTAGCCCCTCCTACCTGTTGATTGTGCATTTCCATATGACCTTATATGTATATAAATCTTGCTTCTATAATTGTACCACCTTCTTTTAGCCCCTGCGTGGGTATAAGAGGACCATGCTCTCTTAGTTCAGTGTGCTACTTCAAACATTACCGAAGGGTGCTGTTTGAACTGTAGTACCACCTCATGAGGTTTAATAAACTTTGTTTTTTATTTCAGTTTCTGTGCCAACTTCTTCCTATGTGGTCTGAGGACTTTGTGCAGAGAAGGGCGAACCCCTTGCACTAGTAGGCCTTGCTGAGGCTTACTTTGACACTGGGGTAATAATGTCTTTGACTGGACAAGAACATAATTGAATGATAACTGAGTTAAAAGTGTACTATACTGCATCAATCATAAATATGTGGTAATTTTGGGAAACCAGAAAAGTTATTAACAAAATTTGAAATTATAAAAATGCTTACAGCTTGAGTTAGAAAAAGAGTTAATTTGCGTTTTCATTGCAAAGATCAGTTTTCAGCCTACAGTCACAAGTTTGAAGTCTATTACAGTTGGCTCAGTCGATCCTCCTTGTGAGGTTGAAAAATTAATTATTATTAGGCTGAGAAAAAATATCTCCTCTGTTATTACAATGCTTAGAAGCTGAAGGTGCCTTACATGAAGCTTTGTAGAAAATTATTATGAATACATAGAACTCTAGTGTAAGACCTGGCAGCTTTTTGGCGTCTCTCCCCTGTCTTTTTGCCTTCTGACCTCCGGTTTACTGGAGTCTGTTTTTGCTGGTTTATTGTCTCGGTGCACTTTACCACTGCTCTTCAGTGCTAAAGTGCAAGTGCTCCCTATGTAAATTGTACTGTTGATTGGTTTATCCATCATTGGCATATTTGATTTACTGGTAAGTCCCAAATAAAGTGCACTAGAAGTGCCTGGGGCCTGTAAATGAAATGCTACAAGTGGTCCTGCAGCACTGATTGTGCCACCCACATAAGTAGCCCTATAAACATGGCTCAGACCTGCCACTGCGGTGTCTTTGTGCAGTTTTAAACTGCTAATTCGACCTGGCAAGTGTACCCAATTGCCAGGCCCAAACCTTTCCTTTTGATACATGTAAGGCACCCCTAAGTTAGGCCCTACGTAGCCCCATGTTCAGAGTGAAATGTATTTAAAAGGTAGGACATGTACTGGTGTGTTTAACATGTCCTAACATTGAAATACTGCCAAATTCGTGTTTCGCTGTTGCAAGGCCTATCTCTCTCATAGGTTAACATGGGGGCTGCCTTTAAATAACTTTAAAGTGCAACTTAATTTGAGAGCAGATAGAAATGTGGAGTTTAGGGTCTCTGAACTCACAATTTAAAAATACATCTTTTAGTAAAGTTGGTTTTTGGATTGTGAGTTTGAAAATGCCACTTTTAGAAAGTAGGCATTTTTTTGCTTAAACCATTCTGTGATTCTGCCTGTTTGTGGATTCTCCATCTGGGTTAGTTTGACAGTTGGGCTGTTTATTCCTCTCCTCTAGACAGTGACACAAAGAGAGCTGGGGTGTAGCCTGCATATCCTGATGAGCTATCTGAGCTAGAGTGGAGGGAGTAGTGGTTGCTTGCACCTTAAAGGACTGTGCCTGCCCTCATAAAGTGCAGTCTCCAACCCCCTGGTGTGTGTCTGGGGCCTGGCCTGGACAAGGAAAGATCTTGCAAACAGTTGAGACTTTGCTTTGAAGTTTTCCAACTTCAAAGGCAGAAAGGGATATAAGTATTGGACCAAAAACCACAGACTTTTAGAATCTTTCTGGAATCAATATGAACCTCTGCCAAGGAGAAGAGCGAAGAGCTTGAGGAGGAGTACTGTCCCTTTGCTGTGTTGCTTTGCTAGATTGGCCGCCAGTTGCTGCTTCTACCTTAAAAGAGTGCAAAGGGTGATCTTTGCTGTGTATCCTGCTTGGGAAAGTTCTCCAAGGGCTTGGAGTAAATCTTGCCTCCTGTTGAAAGCCTCAGGGACACCAAAGACTTCAGTTGCCTTGACCTGCAGCACTGTGTCTTGTACTGTTCAAGAGGAGAAACCACTGCAATGCCGCCAGCGGCACCGCAACCCTAGTCTCACCGATGCCTTCATCTGACTACGTCATTGAGCTTCTGCTCAGACCATGACCTGTGGGCCCTGCACTCTGGCATTGCCTGCTCACACCTCAGCCTGGGCAACCCCAATGCCGCCACTCTTGCTGACACCGGTGCCACTTCCGACACCGTGGCCTGTGGACAATGCTTGTGAGGATCTCAAAGCACCATCCCGCACCACAGCCCCAGCCCACCGACGCCAGCACCATCGACTCCAGAGTCATCACCAGGCATCCCTGTCCGCACCGTGGCCTGTGGACACCGCTCGGAGGGTCACGAATCACCATCTCATCCTGCACCACCGTCTTGGACCTACCAACGGCGGTGCTTCAGCAATGATGATGACGCTGCCTGCACTGTGACCTGGTGACATTGCACATCGCAGTGCACGGCTTCACACCACAGACCTGGTCTCACCGACACTGCAGGATGCTGTCACTGAGCAGCTGCCTGCACCGTGACCTGTGGGCACCACACGTCGCATCGTCCCACTTCACACCACAGCCCTGATGCCATTGACGCCAGTACTCCTGACTTCATCATCCCGGAGTTCGATCCGCAATGCTTGTGACTTCAAGGGCCCGATGACTCCCTCACAGACTCCGGAACTGACACTGCGACAACAGTGACAATGCACTCAGGAGCTCCCCCCTAGGATTAGGACACCCTGCAATTTCAAGGGTACTGTTTGTGGGTCTTTCCGACACCATAGCTGTCCCTCGATGCCGCACCCAGCCTGAACTGTTGGTTTTGTTGATCACAAAGCTGTGATAGCCCCAGGTGGTGCTATCGACTTCAAAGAGCTGTATATTTGAGTAAATCTTGCAGAATTCATATTTTTATTACTGTATGTTGGATCGTTATTGTATTTGGTCTAGTTTTATTAAGATAAATAATGGCTATTTTTCTAAAACTGGTGTGGTGTCCTTTTGTAGTGCTTTCACTTATCACTGTGTGTTATGTGCAAATGCTTTACACATTGCTTCTGAAATAAGCCTGACTGCTCATGCCAAGCTACCAAGGGGGTGAGCAAGGATTATCTGAGCAGGTATCGCCCTTATCCTGCCTAGACTGACGGTCCCTAGTTGGACAGGGTGCAAACCGACTGCCAACTAGAGACCCCATTTCTATCAGCTAGATATATGAGACAAAAAAGTGTAATTGGAAAATTCTGCACAACTGCTGTTGAACTGTTTATCACTGCAAAGTGGGTGTGCCTAATGTGGCATTGTGTAACGTTGGACAATTGCTTATTGAGGCTTTAATGGGTTGCAGTCTAAATTTTGCATTCTTTTTAGAGTAACTTCTGTATTATTTACTCATCTAAAATCTTTTGGAGGTAACCATTAACACGCTCTTTTGGTGACCCTGTTATATGACTAGGTCCAAAGTGTTTTACACAGATTGTTATGAAGTATAGTCCACGTAAAAATGCACAATTTATGTATGTGTCTCGAAAACAGTTAATTGAGCAGATGTGGAGACAAAATACCTTTCAAATTATCTTTAAATCCTAACAGTTTTTGATAAATTTTAATGTCCTAATGAGCCTAAAATACATTTGACAATTCATTTGTCAATGGTTCATTGAGGGAAACCGCAAAATAATTAACGCTTACTTGCATTTAGAAATAAGTGATGTCGCACTAAATTATCTCACACTTCCTAAGGTGAGAATCACACACTTCCCTGTGAAGTAATCTAAGTTCTATCAGATTTAGTAAAATTGTGATGACCTATTTGTAATTAAATATGCATATGTGCTTCTAAATACTACATACATATATTGGATAACTCCTCTTAAAAAGTCTATAAAGTTCTTTTTAACTTGTACCATGTCTAGACAAATGATACTGGTCCAATGTGCTTAGGAATTACATAAATTATTGCCACAAAGTCCCAAACTCCCTGAGTTGTCGTTAGATCTTACTACATTTTTGGGCATGATATAAAAACTGCACCATCTACTTCTAATTATGCGAGAATTCCTTGGGAACGAAGCCACAAATCCTCCTGCAACCTGGTGTACAGTATAGTGCTACAATCTGTTGACTTGGGTTAATGGTGTGAAGTACTAAAAACTCAACATTTCTCATTAAATGGCCTAACACTTCACTGAGGGAAAATCCTGCACATTAGGTATTGTGAGGATCTGGGTATATTATATGATAGGGCTAGGTAGCCTTGTTATGGAGTACACTCACAGAGTCCTTTTTGGGAAAGAACAGGGTCTTTTAATTGACATCTAGCTCAACACCAGGTCGATGTGGCTCCGAGCAGTAACTCTCAGTAAAGGAACTTCAGCTCTGATTTACAATTCCTTTGAGGCAGAGCTGCATCATCTTTTTTGACACCCTGGTGGCGCTAGCAGTGCACTACACTGCTCCTTATTTACAAACTGATGTATTGGGCCCAGTGCATCAGTTTGTAAATCCCTGAGTCACATTATACCTGAATCAGGTATAATGTATGCAGGCTAGGTATTCACACAGGGAAAACCATGCAGAACTGTCATTCTGTGTCTCCACTGTGTCAACAATTTGCCACCTGTTCAGAGCAGGTGTAAAATTGAAGTAAGGCTTTTTCCAGTGGGAGACTCCTCATATTGATGGAGGTGCGTCACTTTAACGTTGCTACTCCAGCAATGCGTGAGTTTAGTGCCAACAGATGTGTCAGAATTACTGATGCATCTGTGAAAATGAGCCAGAGCTGCATCATCTTTTTTGACACCCTGGCGGCGCTAGCAGTGCACTACACTGCTCCTTATTTACAAACTGATGTATTGGGCCCAGTGCATCAGTTTGTAAATCCCTGAGTCACATTATACCTGAATCAGGTATAATGTATGCAGGCTAGGTATTCACAGTGGGAAAACCATGCAGAACTGTCATTCTGTGTCTCCACTGTGTCAACATTTTGCCACCTGTTCAGAGCAGGTGTAAAATTGAAGCAAGGCTTTTTCCAATGGGAGACTCCTCATATTGATAGAGGTGCGTCACTTTAACGTTGCTACTCCAGCAATGCGTGAGTTTAGTGCCAACAGGTGTGTCAGAATTACTGATGCATCTGTGAAAATGTGCACCCATGTGGTCTGTACTGTAAATACAGCTCATCCAGGACATCATTAGGGGATGTGCGGGAAGCACAAGAAATTTGACCCATTAATGGTGATGTGTCAGATTCTTGTAAATGAGGCCCTTAGTGTAAAACATCTATCAGCACCATATAGCGAAATAAGAAAATCACACACCAATATAAGGACACAACAACAGCTTATGAAAATAGAGCATATATTTTAATGAATTTTTTAGATCCCTGGAACATTAAAATTGGCAGGAGCGTTCCGGAGTTACAGATTTTAGAACTTATAAATACTTTTAAATGCAACCGCAAACAAGGACTGGCAAATGTAACGTTTGAACATTTTTAGAACGTTTGCAAAAGTTAGTTTGAGTATTATGGTCCAGCTTAGGTGACCACATCTGACAGGAACAAGGACTAGGGTGCCAGAAAGGATACTTTGCACAGTTGCCTGGCCACCAGAGCGATTTTGAAGCAAGTTCCCAACTTTAAAACAAGACCGCCGTAGGAAACAACGGAGTGGTCTTGATGCTGAGAGATACAGGCAAAGGCACTTACAACGATGATCCAGTAGTGATGCAGTCGATGGGGGGTCTCTGTGGTGGGTCTTTGGTCCACAGGTGATGTGGGGCAAACCTGGTCACGTAAGTCAATGGTGGTCATTACAACCCTGGCGGTCGGTGTTAAAGCGGCAGTAAAACCGCCAACAGGCCGGCGGAATTTTTTTTTAATTATGACCGTGGTGGAAACGGCCAACAAAGACAGCCACTTTAACACTCCGACCGCCACGGCGGTACAGACAAACAGCGCGGCGGTCACCACCAACAGACAGGCGGAGGACAATGTACCGCCCACAGTATCACAACCTACCTATCCGCCACCTTTTCCGGGACGGATTCACCGCGGATAAAAACACGGCGGAAACAGCCATTTCAAAGGGAAAACGCTCACCTCTACACACCCCACGAGGAATCCGGACGCCATGGAGCCGGAACTCCATATTCTCCCTGCGATAGTCTTCGTGCTCCTATACGAGGATCAACAACGCCGTCGGTGAAGACCACGGTGAGTACTGCACCTACGACATAGGGGAGAGGGAGGGAAAAACACAGGGACACACACAACCAACATCACAACCCATACCCCCACCCTCACCCACTACAACATACACACCAATGCATAACCAAAAATTACAGTAACAACCCCCAACCCCCCCGGAAGAATGCAAAGACAAAAGGAAATGAGTTGAACCATTGTAATATATCAAAATACAGTAACCAAATATATACATATATATATACACATTAAACAAAATATACACCACTTTTAGTAGTGCAGGTAATGCACCATTCATTGTCCGTGGACCACTGGGCCCAAAATGCATGGGCGAGGCCCACACTAGATACCTGATCAAAACGGAGAGAACACTGCAGGGGCATCAGATAGAAATACAACAGGCACCTCAGGGGGAAGGGAAGGGGGGGCACCTCAGCCGGATGAGTGCACAACGCCAGATCCACGAGGGGGCTCCATGCCCATTGATGTATCCTGGGGAGTGCAAAGCCACAGTCTCTCAAGTCTCTACAGTGGGTGGGTTGCCCACTGTACCATCCTGAGGAGTGCAAAGCCACAGTCTCTCAAGTCTCTACAGTGGGTGGCTTGCACACTGTACCATCCTGGGGAGTGCAAAGCCACAGTCTCTCAAGTCTCTACAGTGGGTGGCTTGCCCACTGTACCATCCTGGGGAGTGCAAAGCCACAGTCTCTCAAGTCTCTACAGTGGGTGGTTGCCCACTGCCATATCCTGGGGAGTGCAAAGCCACAGTCTCTCAAGTCTCTACAGTGGGTGGCTTGCCCACTGTGCCATCCTGGGGAGTGCAAAGCCATGGTCTCTCAAGTGGATTACAGGCTCCACTGGTTCTGGAGGGGGACTGGTGCCCAGAGTGCTTCATCCTATGCAGGACAGACGGAGTAGATGCATGTCTCCACTTGTTCTGGAGGGGGACTGGTGCCCAGAGTGCTTCATCCTGTGCAGGACAGACGGAGTGGATGCATGTCTCCACTGGTTCTGGAGGGGGACTGGTGCCCAGAGTGCAGCACTCACCCCGTGACGGTCCCTGTTGCGTCACTGCCCCTGCCGCTAATGGGCTAGCGGTGTTTTCCATGGCGGTCTTTGCCCTGTTCAGCAGTGCTTGAGTTGGCAGTTTCTGACCTGTTCAGCGGTGCTTGCCCTGTTCAGCGGTGCTTTCCATGGCGGTCTTTGCCTTGTTCAGCGGTGCTTGAGTTGGCAGTTTCTGACCTGTTCAGCGGTGCTTGCCCTGTTCAGCGGTGCATTCCATGGTGGTCTTTGCCCTGTTCAGCGGTGCTTGAGTTGGCAGTTTCTGACCTGTTCAGCGGTGCTTGCCCTGTTCAGCGGTGCTTGAGTTGGCAGTTTCTGACCTGTTCAGCGGTGCTTTCCATGGCGGTCTTTGCCTTGTTCAGCGGTGCTTGAGTTGCCAGTTTCTGACCTGTTCAGCGGTGCATTCCATGGCGGTCTTTGCCCTGTTCAGCGGTGCTTGAGTTGGCAGTTTCTGACCTGTTCAGCGGTGCTTGCCCTGTTCAGCGGTGCTTTCCATGGCGGTCTTTGCCCTGTTCAGCAGTGCTTGAGTTGGCAGTTTCCGACCTGTTCAGCGGTGCTTGCCCTGTTCAGCGGTGCATTCCATGGCAGTCTTTGCCTTGTTCAGCGGTCCCTGGCCTGTTCAGCGGTGCTTGCCAAGGCGGTCCTTCATTGCCCAGCAGGCCTGTGGCTGGCGGTCCTTCATGGGTCAGCCGGGCTGTGGCTTGCGGGGCCCTCCTGGCCAGTAATGATTGGGCTGCCCTCCTGGGCAGTGACTCTGGCGGTGGCCTCCTGGTCAGTGACTCCGGCGGTGGCCTCCTGGCCAGTGACGATTGGGCTTGCCTCCTGGGCAGTGACTCCGGCGGTGGCCTCCTGCCAGTGACGATTGGGCTGGCCTCCTGGGCAGTGACTCTGGCGGTGGCCTCCTGGGCAGTGACGATTGGGCTGGCCTCCTGGGCAGTGACTCCGGCGGTGGCCTCCTGGGCAGTAACTCTGGCGGTGGCCTCCTGGGCAGTGACTCCGGCAGTGCCCTCCTGGCCAGTGACGATTGGGCTGGCCTCCTGGGCAGTGACTCTGGCGGTGGCCTCCTGGGCAGTGACTCTGGCGGTGGCCTCCTGGGCAGTGACTCTGGCGGTGACCTCCTGGCCAGTGACGATTGGGCTGGCCTCCTTGGCAGTGACTCCGGCGGTGGCCTCCTGGCCAGTGACGATTGGGCTGGCCTCCTGGGCAGTGACTCTGGCGGTGGTCTCCTGGGCAGTGACTCCGGCGGTGGCCTCCTGGCCAGTGACGATTGGGCTGGCCTCCTGGGCAGACTTTGGAGATTTCTTCTGCCCCTTCCCCACCTTGGGAGGAGTCACAGCTGAGTCGACACTACCCCCCGGGACCCTTGTGAGTGGCTTTGCTGGCTGGAGTCTTCTCCCTCTCCTGCCGGGCACTGTCCAACTTCTGGTGCTTCACAGGGGGGGGACTGGCTGTGCTGTGGCTCCGTGCCACACTGGCTAGCCTGGTGGCCGGTGCACTCCACATACCTGTAACAGGCACCACCGGTCCCAGAGATTTTTTGGCTGAGTTGCTAGTACGGGACCTATGAGTTGGAGGGGTGGGTGGGAAAGAGGTCAAAGTGTGCCAGGAAAAGTTTCTTAGGAACACTGGGACGGGTAGCTGGAGGGGGTTTGGGAGTGGAGGAAGAGGTAGTGGTCGTAGGAGGTGTACGTTTGGTGAATTTGGGTGAAGGTGCATGCGCTGGAGGCTGTTGTGAGGAGGATGGCTGTTGGGTGGGTGTGTGTCTGCGTTTGTGTATCTTCGGAGGGGGCGTCACACACACACTGGGAGAGGACACAGGGGACGTGTAAATGGGAGTGGGGGTGGTGAGTGCACCTGAGCGGGGTGTGGTGGTGGGTGTGCTGGTGCGGGACATAATGGCTGTAGAGGTAGTGCATGCAGGTGAGAGTGTAGACGAGACTGGGAGGAGAATGGAGATGACGAGGAGGGGGACACCGTGGAGGTAGTGGATGTTGGTGTGTCTGTATGTGTGTGATGCTTGCGTGAGTGCCTGTGGGATGTGTGGTGCTTATGTTTGCCTGAGCTTCCCTTGTGTGGTGAGGTGTGTGCAGGCTGGTCTGATGGTGTGCTTCGGATAGGCTGGGGTACAGGGGATTGGGTCTGGGTGGAGGAAGTTGGAGGGGGGAGGCTAGACACAGGGACAATGGCTGCCATCAGTGCTGAGGCCAGAGTTTGCAGGGTTCGATGAAGGGTAGCCTGACCACATTGAATGCCCTCCAGGAATTCATTTGTGTGTTGCAATTCCCTTTCTACACCCTGGGTGGCATTCAAAATGGTAGACTGCCCAACAGTGAGGGACCTGAGGAGGTCAATGGCCTCCTCACTGAGGGCAGCAGAGGTGACAGGGGCAGGGGCTGAGGTGCCTGGGGCGAAGGTGATGCCCACCCTCCTGGGTGAGCGAGCACGGGGCGAAGGCTGAGGGGCTGCTGGGAGGGCGGTGCTGGTAGGGGGGGTGGCGGCTGTACCTGTAGAAGTGGGGGGCACAGATTTTGCCGCCACCACAAGGGAGCTCCCATCGGAGGACGAGTCCATGTCGCTGGTTGCTGATCCTGTCCCCTCCGTGAAGCTCCACTCGCCCTCCGTCCCACTGGTGTATTCCGAGTCCGTGGTGTGGCCCTCCATGGCCATGTGGGATGCAGCTCCCTCGTGCTCCGGTGCCACTGTACCTCCGCCTGATGATTATGATGCACACAAGAACAGGGAGACCACAAAAAGGGGGGGGACGACAGAAGAAAGACAGGTTGAGTGCATGGCTTACCGCTACCATTGGCGGACAAGACAGACACAGCAGCCCCCTGCACTACGTCGCGCTGTTGGCCTCTACAGATGCAATTCCTGGGATATGTCCTACAATGGCTATGGTTGACATCTGCACACATTGATGACACAGGGGCATGTATACCTGTACTTGGCACTCTACAGAGGTGGGGTGGGGTGCCACATGGCCTGCATTACGGAGGTGCCTTGCCTACGGAACTCGCCCTGGCCTAGGGAAACCCACAGCCCTCTTCCCCCACCCAGACACCTTCACTGCGCGCAAAGTCCGCTGAATGATGTTGTACTCACCCCCTTGTGTCTGCAGTGATGCCCTCAAGCGCCCATCCAACTCAGGGTAGGCCACCACCAGGATCCGGAACATCAGGGGGGTCATGGTTCGACGGGCAGCCCTCCCACGTTGGGAGGCCATCCCCAGCTGAGCCTCCGCCGTCTTCTTGCTCCAGCGGCGAATGTCCTCCCATCTTTTCCGGCAGTGGGTGCTCCGTCTGTGGTGGACCCCCAGGGTCCGGACGTCCTTGGCGATGGCACGCCAAATATCCTTCTTCTGGTGGGCGCTGACCTACATGACATGTACAGGGAAAGAAGAGAAGTCATTACCAACTGCACCGTCGAAGTGAGTGGCCCACATCCCTACCCTTGCCATGTGGCACATGCATTCACAGCCCTTCATGCACGCAGAACTGTGCCCCATTCATTCTTACAACCAGCCCTCTCCACACAGGCATAGCCCATACAACGTGCTCCCTGTGTACTTACCTGTTGGTCTGGAGGACCGTAGAGTAGCGTGTACTGGGGGAGGACCCCGTCCATGAGCTTCTCCAACTCCTCTGCAGTGAAGGCAGGGGCCCTTTCCCCAGACGCACGAGCCATTGTCTCTTCCAGACCGAGGTCACAGCAGCACTTGCAGGGTAGGTCCTCTCCTGTCGAAGATCAGGTATCGAGTGATTCAACAAATAGAAAATGGCGGTCACGTTTGCGGCAGTCACGTCCGCGGCGGTGCGTACCATCACCGCCGGCGTACATCGTCATTGGCTCCTGAGACCCATAGGGTCTAATGTTAACCAATGCAGCATTGCGTCGCGGTCTTCGACCGCCTACCGCGACGGTGTACAACGCCAGCGCAGTTACCTATCATCCCATTGTCCCACTTTAGAGGTCAGGCAGCCGCCATTTCAGGGGCCCACATGGCCTCATTACCAATTGTGTCACACAGACCTAGGCCTTGTCGCGCAACACAAATACAGGCCAGATTTTGTGTATGAATAGTGTTCTGTGTAGACTCTGTGGTCGCTGTTGTCATTCCTAGGCACCATCCGCTGGGACATGTGAGGAGATGGCGGAATCCTCCGGTGTACCGACTGCTGGTGGACCTGACAACAATGGAGGAAAGACATTTGATCATCAACTACAGGTTTGACCGTGCCACAATCTAGGAACTGTGTGCCCAATTGGAGCCAGACCTGATATCAGCAATCCGCCATCCCACAGGGATCCCCCCTCAAGTGCAGGTGCTATCAGTGCTCCATTTCCTTGCAAGTGGGTCATTTCAAACAACAGTGGCCATAGCATCAGGGATGTCCCAGCCTATGTTTTCCAACGTGTTGTCCAGAGTGTTGTCTGCCCTGCTGAAACACATTCAGAGCTACATCGTTTTCCCTCAGGTGGAGGATTTGCCTACAGTTAAAGGTGACTTCTATGCCCTTGAACATATCCCCAACATCATAGGTGCCATTGATGGGACCCATGTAGCTCTGGTCCCCCCCCACAGGAGTGAACAGGTGTACAGGAACCGGAAGAGTTATCATTCGATGAATGTACAGATGGTATGTTTGGCAGACCAGTACATCTCCCAGGTAAATGCCATGTTCCCTGGCTCTGTGCATGACGCCTACATCCTGCGGAATTGCAGCATCCCTTATGTGATGGGTCAACTCCAGAGGCACCGGGTGTGGCTATTAGGGGACTCTGGTTACCCCAACCTGTCATGGCTACTGACCCCAGTGAGGAATCCCAGGACCAGGGTAGAGGAACGCTACAATGAGGCTCATGGGCAGACTAGGAGGGTGATCGAACGCACCTTCGGCCTCCTGAAGGCCAGGTTCAGGTGCCTCCATATGACATGTGGTTCCCTATTCTACTCACCAAGGAAGGTGTGCCAGATCATCGTGGCCTGCTGTATGCTTCACAACTTGGCTTTGCAACGACAGGTGCCTTTTCTGCAGGAGGATGGTCCAGATGACGGTGTTGTAGCAGCTGTGGAGCCTGTGGACAGTGATGAGGAGGAAGCAGAGGAAGAAGACATTGACAACAGGGACTCAGTTATCCTACAATATTTCCAGTGACACACAGGTGAGAACACATTCCTGCCTACTACAAGTACTTTCACACCTCTACCTCTAGCCTGTCTGTCGATTTCACCCAGTATATGGTAACTGAGTTGTACATTTCCCTTACGGTTTCACAGGTGTGGTTTACAACGTGTGTCATCTGCTTAGATTCCTCATAGACTTGAGATGTGTGACATAGGTATGTTGACATTACATTTGAAAACGCATTTTGTCACTGTCATTGCTAATACACATTTTCGAAATCACAGACTGACTCCAGATTGTTTTGTGCTTCAAAGGTGTTTATTGAAGTGCTCAATATTGGAGGGGGTTTGTAAAAGGGTGAGGGGTGATGGTGGAGGAATGTCCATGGCAGAGTCCAGTCTATTAGTCTCACAGGTGCATTGCCCAGATGGGCATAGGAAGTGGAGCTGTGGCAGTTCCAAGATGGACAGGGTTACAAAGTGCGACAGTAGGATGACAATCAGGGTGGTCTCATTTCTTGGCGGGGGTCTTGGCATCGTGCTCTGTCTTGTTCCAGGATCTCAGGGACCGTTTGCGGGGTGGTTCTCCGTCTGCAGGGGGTGGGGTGCTGGTGTGGTGGTCCTGTGGCGGGGTGTCCTGTCCACTAGCGCCGGCAGAGGTGGTGGGAAGTTCATCGTCCATGCTAATGTCAGGGGCCCCTTGCAGTGCCACAGTGTCCCTCCTGGTGTTAAGTATCTCCTTCAGCACCCCTACGATGGTGCCCAGGGCGGAGCTGATGGTTCTGAGTTCCTCCCTGAAGCCCAAATACTGTTCCTCCTGCCGCCGCTTGGTCTCCTGAAACTTGGCCAGTACCGTTGCCATCGTCTCCTGGGAGTGGTGGTAGGCTCCCATGATGGAGGAGAGGGCCTCATGGAGAGTGGGTTCCCTAGGCCTGTCCGCCCCATGTCGCACAGCTGCCCTCCCAGTTCCCCTGTGTTCCTGTGCCTCCGTCCCCTGAACCGTGTGCCCACTACCACTGCCCCCAGGTCCCTGTTGTTGTTGGGGTGGTGGGTTATCCTGGTTCCCTGTAGTGGTGGACACACAGCTGATTGACCTGTCCTGGGAACAGAGGTATGGGCCCGCTGGGTGGGTGCTGTGCTTGTGTTACCAGAGGGTGGAAGGTCTGTGGTGGCCTGTGACTGGGTGTGGGGAACCGACTGTCCCGAGGCCCACGATGGTCCGGGCTGGTCATCTGGATCCAGCTGGACAGAGCTGCTGTCATCACTGTGGGCCTCTTCTGTGGGTGGGGTGGAGATGCCTGGACCCTCCTGTCTGGTGACGTTGGGTAGTGATCCTGCAGGGGTATAAAAGAATGATTATTGCATCTGTGTGTGTCATGGAGGGCAATGGGTGGGTGAGCGTGTACCCCAGTGCTAGCATTCCTGTGTGTGGGCTTGTGTGATGATGGTTGAGGGGGGTGTTATGGGTATGTGCAGTGGGCATGCTTTAGTGATGGGTGTCCATGCTTTGTTGTGTCATGCAGGGCTTGGTGTTGGGATGTGTGGTTTGTGTTATTAGTACATTTGTGAGGAGTTGGAGTAATAGGGGAGGGGGCGAGGGTGGGGGTCTGTGATAGCATGCAGGTAGGGTGGGGGATATGATAGGTAAGATTTGACTTACCACAGTCCATTCCTCCACCGTCTCCTGCGAGGCCCTCAGGATGCAGAATAGTCAAGACCTGCTCCTCCCATGTTGTTAGTTGTGGGGGAGGAAGTGGGGGTCCGCCGCCAGTCCGCTGAACCGCCTGGTGGTGTCTTGAGACCACGGAACGCACCTTCCCCCGTAGGTCGTACCACCTCTTCCTGATGTCGTCCCGATTTCTTGGGTGCTGTCCCACTGCGTTGACCCTGTCGACTATTCTTCGCCATAGCTCCATCTTCCTAGCTATGGAGGTGTGCTGCACCTGTGCTCCAAATAGCTGTGGCTCTACCCGTACGATTTCCTCCACCATGACCCTGAGATCCTCCTCAGAGAACCTGGGGTGTCTTTGCCATGCCATGGGGTGGTGTAGGTGATGTGTGGGGTGGTGTATGTGGTGATAAGTGTGGTGATATGTAGTGGTGTGTGGTGTTTTGTGCGTGGAAGTAGTGTGGGTGATGGTGTTGTGTGCCTGTGGATGCTAGTGTTCTTGCTGGTGCTGTCTCTCTCTGGCTTTCGTTCGTGATTTTTTGTCGTAAGGGTTTGTGGGTGATGTGGGTGTGTGTTTTATATTGTATTGGGAGTGTGGGAGTGGTGTGTGTATGTGTATCAGGTGTGTGTATTTTGAATTGTCCAATGTGGCGGTGTTTTGTAGAAGTGTGTGTATTTTGAGCGTGGCGGTGTGTACCGCAAATGGAATACCGCGGTTGAAAGACCACCGCGTGGATTCGTGGGTCGTGATAGCATGGGCGTATTTCTGTTGGCATGACGGTGGAGGTTTTATTTTCGCCAGTTCATCACTGACCTTTGGTGTGGCGGACTTGTGTGGGTGTCTGAATTTTGTCAGATTTCGAGATGTGGGTCGTAATAGCTGTGGCGGAATTCCGCGGCAGTGTGTTGGCGGTGTTCTGCACAGCAGTAAACGGCTTTTACCGCCAATGTTGTAATGACCCCCAATGTCTCTTGAAGTTCTCTTTGTTGCAGTAGTTGCACTGCTGTGGCTGTACTACTGGAGACAATATACCTTAGTTGGAGACAAAACCTTTGTTGGGGGATTGTGCCCCAGTAGTTCAATTCATTTGGTCGCTGACAGATCTCCTAGATCTGGCACACTGCGGTAAAGACTTTGGCTATCATAGAATCCTTTGTTTGGTGTGCCCAGCGACTGGTAGCTGAGAAACATCCGGGGGGGGGGTTACCAATTTGCCGAGTTGGGCTCTTTCTGCTCTTGTGTCCCTGGAACAGGCTCGAGTGATCCTTGGAGTCACTGGATTTGGGAAATTCAGTTTTCCTTAAGTCAGGAGCCACAGGCAGGGTCCCAGCTCTCAAGCCCAAAATTGCAGCAAGTTCAGTCCTCTTGGTGGTGCAGCCTCTCGTTATGCAATCAAAAGCCAGCAAGACAAGCTTTTTTTCGGTCCTCTATTCTTCTTCAACCATGAACTAAAGATAAGGGTGTCAGGGGTGGTTATTTTTAACTCAGAAACATGCCCCGAGGGTACCAAGCAGTTACTAGCCAATGGGGTACTGAGTTCCCTCCTCTCTAGTGATGCAGTTCCTGTGATGTGTGGCACCTGACTTTCCCTGAGTGCCCCATTATTGCCCTTTCAAAAATGGCACAACCCTTCCTTGGTTGTGAGGAGCAGAGTAGACCACCCTCTGGTGTGGCTATTAGTGGGCAACACGCCCATGGGAAAACCAGTTTTTAACACTGGTTTCCCCCTCTTGGCCCTATCTCCCGGATGGCTGCAGGAACAAAAGGCATCCTCTCCTGGAGTGCTACCAGCGGCCCTTTAAAGGCTGCTTCACCTTTGAAGCTTGCCCTTTGGGCTAACACCCTTTGCAGTCTTCCTGAGGGAGGAGGACAAAACTCACTTTACAGCTAATATCTCTTTTCCCAGGCCTGGGAGTCATTCACATGTCTCCCTAGGTGGTCAGAAACCCATCTATGTGTGAATGGGCTTTGTGAGTCCACTGTACTAGCTGGACTGCAGGGTAGCAACTTTCTAAAAGTTGCATAAAATTAATAGTGACCTTAAATCTAATCTGACTGTCGAAGTAAGCCTCAGCAAGGCCTACTAGTGCAAGGGGTTCCCCCTTCTCTGCACAAAGTCCTGAGACCATATAGGAAAAAGTTGGCACAGAAACTGAAATAAAAGACAAAGTTTATTAAACCTCATGAGGTGGTACTACAGTTCAAACAGCACCCTTCGGTAATGTTTGAAGTAGCACATTGAACTAAGAGAGCATGGTCCTTTTATACCCACGCAGGGGCAAAAAGAAGGTGGTACAATTATAGAAGCAAGACTTACATACATATAAGGTCATATGGAAATGCACAGTCGACAGGTAGGAGGGGCTAACAGTTTTCAAGGACCAGTTGACACATTACTGTCTGTTACTGATTACTAACAGCTGCAGATCTTACTGGGCATGTTCAAAAGTGGGAGATGCTAAATATAACTTGTCACTAGACAGATTTTCAAGAGTAGTTAACAGAAAGGTAGGACAGAGCACATGGCAGAGAAAATGGCTGCCATGAATACAAAATGGATTCCGCGAAATGTTCACAATAGTTGCTAAATACAAGATGTCTTCTGCTAATGCTTAATCTAATCGCTATTAAATTACAACATGACCATCTCACCTGGTTTAGGTTTCCCATGAATTTGATTCCTTATTTGACCTGGTTACTTGGTCCTATTCAGAAGTAAGAGGCGTTCAGGGTAAACCGTTTAACCCTGTGTTAGCCAATGGGGCACGTAACCTTCCCCAGCAAAACGAGAATTTGGAAGTGTGGCTGGAAAGACATATAAGCATATGTCTATCTTAAGACTATATAGCTCCCTGAGATAGGATTTGGCAGGCCGGCCTTAGATGAGCCTGATATATGTACTTTAAGGAAGTGATCCCTTTGCCATTTTGTTTAATGGAAAAGCTGAGTTAGCAGTATTGAACACTGCCTTTTAGTTGCAGTGGCAGGCTGAAGTATCTTTCACGTTTTGTACACATAGAGAGGAACAAAGAGTGCTGCAGTCCTGTCCACACACTTACATGCCTTGGGTACCTGGGAAGCACATACAAGAGACTTATAGGTAAGGCAGTGCTTGCCAATCGGGGATAGCCAATTAAATGTGCTTTTGTACAAGGTTAAACACAGGCACTCTGGTCTGGTTAGCAGGCCTTATTAAACTCTCAAAGTCAAAAAACAGCAGCATCAGTCCCAAAATGTGGTGGTGAACGTGACAAAAGATGCATTTCCTTACAGGCATCTTACTCGTTGACTATTAACTTGTTTGATATTGAGGCTGTTGCTCAGTGCCGAAAAGAGGTTGTGGACTCCTGCTATGAAGCATATATTACTCAGCTACAACATGACAGTGAAACGTAGATAAAGGAATGGGATTCTATTGACCATTATTTGCTTTATATTTGCATGGGAGTGGAGGCTCAGGTTACGGTCACAGAATATGGCCAATCACCCTTTAGCTTTATTATGATGCCAGGCAGTGATTAGCCATTTTTTGTTCCTTGCACTCTTCCCTTTTTGTGCCCAGTGCTGTTAACGGCATTACACACGAAGCAGTGGAAAGAGGTATTCTTATCTGACTTCCCTCCCGATGTAGCCCTCCTACAGTGGATACCTGGCTGGCTGTTGTCCCGTCGCCTCAAATGCACTGTCTGCACTCATCGTGTTGAATAATAATATTAAGAGGTAAAATAAAATCACAGGTTCAGAATTTTTGAGTTATCAAAGAATCTGTCCTTCATCAATGAATAATGTCAGCTCCTAATATAGGCTGGCAGCACCACCTCCACTTTGCTTGATATTTAGCATGCCCCTCACCTCAAAGCGCCAGAAAAGGCGACAAGTTTTCATGAAATAGAACATCTAAATAAGTAAAGTAAATGGAAGTAAAAAATCTGTAGTCGTTTTTTTCTTCCTCTAAACCTTCACTCAAAATCCAGGGACATTGCGGTTTTCTCTTTGTACATAATATGCTTATGGTACTGAGAACCCTATTCGAACCCATGATAAAAAGAGGTGACATGGCTCTGTAGTGTATTTGGTATTATGGAAAGCTAGCTACTGGTGGTGTGTTGTTGCCGAACCTTGTGTACATGATGTGAAAGCCGTGCCTGTGTTCTACGATCAACAGCATCTATCTCGCACACTGAACCTCATGCCCCGAGGGTCTGCATCTCTTACCTCAAGTTCCTGCATTTCATATTTTTATGCTGCAGATACCATAATGAAAGCAGTAGTTGCTTTTGAGCTCAAAGACAGAAATATGCTGTGCTTCCTACACAATGGTACTGTTTGTGATTGTGCACGGGACAGTTTTTTTGACCGGTCAAATTTCTGCATCACTGGTTCTGCAGTTTAGGCAAATGCTATTCCATGAAAAGGAGTGCAATGCACCTTCGTGCACATTTAAGACATCAAAAAGTTGCATATTTGAATGTGAAGGATAAGACCAGGAAATGACGCTCGTTTGCAATTTTGTTTTCTTTGAAAACAGACTCCTTGACTTCCGCAGAATGGATAGCTAATTAGCCCCAACATCTGGACACCATCAAAGAAACTTAAGCCTGTACATTACCAGGCGCGGCTCCTCTGTGAGAGTGGATGAGCGTTGTCCCGCTAATAAACTGCCCGAAAGCAGCTGAAAAATAAAATGGTAATAAAGTTTATTTATTACCATTTTATATTTCAGCAATCCTCCCTGAACGGAGTATCATGACATGGCAGGGCAATTGCTGCTGAGAGGAAGCAGTGAGATGTGCGCTATTTTTAAAGTGTGCATGTCCTTTTAGCTGGCCTTCTTGCAACTGGAAGCCAGACATACGCACTTTAAACTTCTCTAAATCAGATGTCTTAAGACAACTAGGTTAGATAAAGCACAAGCCTCCAGTGCTCTTAAAAGCACTGAGAGAGGCCGCTCCCTCCAATCCTGAGGCTTCTCTTATGCTGTTTAAGGGCATGAGAGCAGCGCCAGGATTGGGTAGTGCAATTTCCTGTGTCTGGAGCTTGAAAGAAAGAAGACAATGGAGCGAGGGGGATGTACTGGCAACTAAAGAGGGTAAGTGCCTTTTTTTATTGTTATCATAATGCTGTCCCACCACTCCATATACATGGCTGCCGCCACTGTACAATACTTCCGGGGACACAGTGGCCCATAAATAACCAACATTTCTGAGCTGTGATTGTGAAAGAGCTGCCCTGCTTTTCTTAATATGTTCAAAACCTGTCCTACTTTTATCTTTCATTATTAACTTAACCCTTTCTCTTAGTTGTTACTTTCCTATTTCTGTTCTGTTTTTTTTTATTGTTCATTCTTTTATTTGGATATTTCACTTGAATATTTTGTCTTCCGAAATTGAATTTCTTTTTTAGTCATGTCATTTGCCCATGACAGACTGGCATACAAATGCCACCTACCCATTTAACTCAGTGAATCATCTTTTCAGTGTCTGAGCTCCCTAACAATTTCCTGCAGTAATGTAAACCATTTGAGATAATGTGCTGATAAATAGCAACCTCATGTCTCCTTTTTTTATGGCTGTATTCATACGTTTTGCTCTCTTCAAAAGAACAAGGACATTTTAATTTTACAACTGTAAACTTGCAAGCCAGGTCTGCGTCATGTGAGGACAGGTACTTCAACTGGGGGCAGGATCTGTAAATGAAAACACTTTCCTAATTCAGCTAGCTTCCACAGAGTCTGTAGACTTGTCACAGTGGGTAGAAGAGATTGCGTTTGTCACAGTGGTCCTTGTGTAGATCGTTTCTCCAGTAGTACCTTTTCACTGTGCTGCAAAATACAGTCAGTGGGGAATTCCAACTGTGTAATATAAATTCCCAAGAGTTCATGTCCTACTTGCCCATGTTTAATAAGAGAAATTAGATGGTGGTATTGGAAGAAGTGTAACAAGGAGGAAACAATGTCCTCCCCCAAACCATTATGTTCAAATGTCTTGCAAGGAGAGGAATTACTATCTACTGTATGCCACCAAGTTCCTTAAATGCTAAGATGCTTTGGGGCAGACTGATTTATTTGCCACCCATTGTGAGACTGGGACTGGACATAGAACATACTTGGGGCTAGATTTACAAGGCCCTAGCATCTCATGGCACAGCACCAGAGTCATTATTGTTTATGCTAATGTGGCAATAGGGAGGAGATTCTCCTTTGCCATATGTATTCCACCACTATGTAACCCCTTGTGCCACATTATGCCTGCTCCAGGCATAATGTATATAAGGCGGGTGCTCCCCTGCAGGGAGGCCCGTAAAAATGGAGCAGTAAAATGTACAACATTGCACTGTGGCATTTTAGTAGTATTTTTAATGTCTGCTCAGAGCAGGTGTTAAAATAATGCACCCATCACTTTCAATGGGCCTCCCTTTACTTTGCACGATTAGCACCACAATTTACGGTGCTAATCCTGCAAAGTACCATGATAGCATAATAAATTCTTACGCTATTGTCCTAAATGTGCTCCACAGTGCACCGTATTGTAAATACTGCACACACTTGGTGCTCTAAGGGGGCGCAAGAAAAGTGGCACATCACAGCTGACGCACCATCTTCTTGTAAATGCTGCCCTTTATGCTGGAAGATATGGGGCAGTTTTAATGTGTAAATATTATAAGACTGCATGTTCACAATTGCTTGGTGAACCTTTTTTGCTTTCTCAAATTTCATTTAAAATGCACTAATTGCAACTGTTTTTCAAAGATTGTTTTTTGAGGAAACCCTCCCAAACAACACCTCTTTTTTGTCGATTGGGCTCCCTCACTTCAGTTGCTTAGGACATGACTAATCCCCAACTTTTACGCCCCACCACTTTCAAAGCCCACCTGCTGACACTGTCATTTATTATTTAATATCGTAGCTGGGGTTGTTCTTTTTTAAATGTATTTAAAATAAGCTACAGATGCACCCACAGTGACATAGACACTGGCCAGGAGGTGTCACTGTTATGAATAAATCCCACAAATGTATCATTGTTTAATTGTCTTATCAATTAAGTAGACTATGTTGGTCTTGAGTTGAATTCATTGAATTTTGGCTCTACTTGTCAACGACAACCCTCGAACGATGGGCTCCTCGGGAATGATGTTATATTAGATTTTTACCAGGGCTCAGGCGATATAGGAAAGGCTGGCACACACGTTCCACTGGAGAGTATTGACGACTGCCGAGTTCTATGAACTAAAAAGTCCCAGGTTTTAAAGACGTCAGTAATTCAAAAGGGCACTCAAGGTTCTCATAGGACTGTTTCTATTGTGACCCACTGAAAAAAGAGCTCATGTGTCAGATGAAAACATAGGCATTCGGCACACCTGGAAACCATATCTGGGTGGTGTTGGACTCCAGTGCAGCTCCTAATCACTGAGTCTCTCTCTCACAAACACAGCAGTAATGTATACTGTACAGCAGCTAAACCTAGCACTGTCATGTTATTTATGCATTTGTGTTTTTTTACTTGCCATTCTTGAACATTTTCACAGCTACTTGTAAGCCACCGAACAGAAATATCTGCACACCTCCCCTACACCACCTGCCTTGGGCATAGAAAACCATAACGGAGAAAGTAAGGAATCATTGGCCTTGCTACAAGTGTCACCCCTGATTGTGCTTTCCCAAGCTGCTGCTGGAAGTTGGAGGAACACATTAGTAGCTATTGTGTGCATGTCATGTTCTCATACTTATTGTTGGGTGGGCTCCAATAAAGACAACAAGCGCTACTCGAAATTGAAGGTAGCTGTTGTTTCCCTCCCATACACATTCCAGGACATTTATCTTTTGCCATCTTTTGCTATTTTTGCTCTTATATGACCAGGAGTACATGTCTACAGTAACATCTTTTAATCTCCGAGTTGGTTTCAGAGAAGCAAATCAGAAATAGCTAAAATTATATTTCCTGTCTCGGGCCTCGATTGGCTGCTAAAGTTCAATTAAGTGAAAAAGCAAATAAAACAGAGAAACTCCGTCTTGTGATGTAATTTTGTGCAGTCACACTGGTAAAGCTATAGCAGTAGAATAGATCTGCTGATCTACATTAGACCTGCCTAGGGAATATTCAAAGTAAAAAAAACTTCACCCTATAGGTGAGACTACTTTTGTTACAGTACATACACCACCTAGAAGTGGCAGATGTGCAGATTTTCCTCTACGTAAAATGTAATTTTTCTTCCAGTTTTTTGAGGAACTACATCTTTGGTGTGCATCATTGTTGTCTATTTCTTACTTATTCTTGGGCTTTTACGATAATAGAAAGCACAATTCTCTCTTACTTTGTATCCCGGTTAGAGGTGTCAGTTCTGTTGCTATGACAGCAGTTGAACTTGTTGGAGAGGCAGATGGCGTCTCCCTGCACCTCCATCATCTCATGTAGAGGTACTTAAATGGTGCAAACTTTGTCAACCGTTCATTAATAGGCTAACAAACGTGGAGCAGGGATTGCAGGGAAACACAAGTGCACTCAAGCTTCTTTGCCAACCCTTAGAGGCCAGAGCATATTTCATCGCTAGTCTGAAAGCAAAGGTCAGCAGGTTTGTGTGGCAGTTGTGATGTGGTGGTGATTACGTGATGTGTTCTCTATACATACATAAGAAATGTTAGGAGCGTTAGGCATGAAAATAGACACTATATAACATATTTACAGTTTACAGTTGCTAAAGTGTCGTCCACCACAATGTACATGCAAATACCATTCGCTGTCTCTCTCATTTGACTGAATAGGTTCTCCCAAATACAAAAGTCCCATGCAAAACAGTGTTCGGCAACTGTTTCGTCTCAGATGAGGTTCATACACAATGGAGACTTATTTTCATGTGAGCAGTTAGGATTGTACGGGTGAATGAGAGGGATCGAATTGTCCTTCAGGATACAACAATACCACTTGATAGATTCTCATGTTCAAGGGAGGACATATCACTTTATCTATGTTATCTAGAATTCTCTACGTCATGGGATCTGCTTTCATTGATTTGCTGTCGGATTTGGAAGTGAAATTACTTAAATCTTTAAAGTGTTTAAGGTGACACTAAAACTGAATGTAATTCTTCCCTTGGTATGTGTTTTTCAAAATCTCTTGAAATGTTGAAAAAGAGACGTGAACCTCGTGAATGCTGCAATCGCTATTAACTGGCTGACAAAATGTCATCACCTTTTAAATCAAATGAGTTGTCTAATCTGAAAAACTTGCGGTTCAGCGGGACAAATTGGCCTGCCAATAGAAAGCAATTAACACGCAAGAACTCATAGGGCACATCAAATTGCCTCCCAACCACTGCTTATAAAAATTCCCGAAAGCGTGCAGTTTTTAGAGAACTTTACTGGCTGGCTTCATCTGACCTTTCACGTGTGTTCCAAGTGAGCTTAGCGCACCACAACTGAACTGGTCTTGAAGGAAAGTACCCAGGCACAAAACTGAATGAAGCTCACTTTTGCTCAAATTATAAGAAGAATGCTGGACTGGATTACTTTCACTATCTGCTCTGCTCCTGTTTTTATTGATTAATAACAAAAAAGCACGCTTAGGGTAAGAAAATGCCTTCGTTTGCATGATCAACCCCATTTCTGATGCTGCTGTTTTTTACCTTTGTGCACTGAGACGATGTTAACCAGTCAATGTCCTTTGACCTCTAAAACATGTTGAAATTGACTATGCTTCTAACAGGCACATTTAACTTACCCATAAGTCCCTAAAAGTCACTGGTGGACAACAGCAACACATTGTGCCACCACTACAGTGACTGTGCAAAGAATTACTGCAAATTCAAAATAAACCCTTTTGAGACACCTAAAACTTCCTCTTTAAATATTAATAAGTCACTGTAAGAAGGGCTTGGATACCCATAAGGCAGAGTGCATGATGTTTAAAAGTAGGACATTTAAATGTTTGTTGGTATAGGTCATTACAGTACCAATGCCCTAAAACCTAATTTCACTGTAGCAAAGCTAACTGTTCCATAGAAAAGTGAATAATGTTATCTTCTTTTAGGAAAGAGATACAAATTCCGTTCTTGGATTAAAAAAAATAATATTTAGTGCACATTCAATTCGTTGGTAAAGATGAATTTGTGCTACATATTCTACAAAAGGTATCTTTACAAAAGTCCCCTTTAAGCTGTCTAAAGGTTCTAGAAGCCAACTTGCCAGAACTTCCAACTGTCACCTAGGAGCTAAACAGCTGTTTGATGAAGAGTGAATTGTCTCTCAGGACTGGGGCAAAGTCCTTGGGTGTAGGGAGAAGTTGACCTTCCCTTGACAGGGTGGTCTGGTGGCTGTGCCCAGCCCTTTGGATAACTTCAAAGCATGCCTACGCTGTCACTGGCAGATGTAGCTCACACCTGGGTCTGCCTTCCCTGTGCTTACTAGCAACTCAGGCTCTAATATCAGTAGAAAAGGAGCTGTCCACAGAAATTAGTTAGAATGACCACAGAGGAGGGCTTGCTCATTTTCCTTGGCACAGGAGCACTGCACAGAGGAAGAAAGGCTCTTCTTTAGTGCATTAAGCGAGAAATGGGGAACTCTGGGATTGTTTGCAGTAGGGCACATAGGAAATGCAGTAGAAGTGTGTAGGCTTAGCCCTGGGAATGTATTTCCCTATTGGTCAAGGAGGGTACAGGAGTCATCCTTTCCTACAAGCTACTGCCAGGCATAAATGAGGTACCATGGGTCAGTTGACTGTTCAGTTAACCTACAGGGACACAAAAGCTACAAGAAGCATGCTTTCCTGAAGGAGACCAGATAACCAATATAAACCGGATGTGCCTTGAGCCCTTTTGGTGTCTTCTTTCTGAGTGGGTATTTTCCCCTGGACCATTGACTGGTATTAAAGTGTACTGCCTCTATCCCCAGACTGCAAGAAGTGGGACTTAGAAACTTTTACCAGATTTCTGACTGGAGAGCCGACAGAGACTGGGGTCACCATCAGAGCTGCAGACTTTGAATCGTGGATCAGCCTTTGTTGGACGTTTATACGTATGCAGGGTCATCCCCAATCTTTTTGCCTCCTGCCCCCTATTTTTTCTGACCTGTTGCTGTTGGCTTTTGAACTCTGAGCACTTTACCACTGCTAACCAGTGCTAAAGTGCATACGCTCTCTTTAAGATTGTATATAATTGGTTTATTCATGATTGGCATATTTTATTTACTAGTAAGTCCCTAGTAAAGTGCACTAGAGGTGCCAGGGCCTGGAAATCAAATGCTACTAGTGGGTCTGCAGCACTGGTTGTGCAACCCACATAAGCAGCTCTGTAATCATGTCTCAGACATGCCACTGCAGTGTCTGTGTGTGCAGTTTTAACTGTAGATTCGACTTGGCAAGTGTACCCACTTGCCAGGTCTATACCTTCCCTTTTCCTACATGTCAGACACCCCTAAGGTAGGCCCTAGGTAGCCCCAAGGGCAGGGTGCAGTGTTTGATTAAGGTAGGACATATAATAATGTGTTTTATATGTCCTGACAGTGAAATATTGCTAAATTAATTTTTCACTGTTGCAAGGCTTGTTCTTCTCATAGTTTAACATCGGGGCTACCTTTAAATCTGATTAAAGTGTAGATTCCCTTTGGGAGCGGATGGACATGTGGAGTTTGGGGTCTCTGAGCTCACAATTTAAAAATGCATCTTTTAGTAAAGTTGATTTTAAGATTGTGTGTTTGAAAATGCCACTTTTAGGAAGTGAACATTTTCTTGCTTATACCATTTCTGTGACTCAGCCTGTTTGTGGATTCCCTGTCTGGGTCAGTTTGCCAGTTGGGTTGGTTGCACCTCACACTAGACAGTGACACAAAGGGAGCTGGGGAGAAGTCTGCATTTCCTGATGAGTCATCTGTGCTAGGAGGGTGGGGAGGAGTGGTCACTTACACCTGAAAGGGCTGTGCCTGTCCCCACACAATGCAGTCTCCGACCCGCTGGTGAGTGTCTGGGGCCTGGCATGGGCAAGGCAGGATTTCACATTCAATAGAGACATTACTTTGAAGTAGGCCTACTTCAAAGGAGAAATTGGGTATCAGAAGGGCACCCAAAACCACAGACTTTAGATCACTTCTGGACATCAAAAGGAACCTCTGCCTGGAGAAGAGCTGAAGAGCTGAGGAGAAGTGCTGCCCTGCCTGATACTGTGCTTTGTGGAGCTATCCTGCAGGTGCTGCTTCTGCCTGTGCAAGGGGACAATGACTGGACTTTGTGGTATATTCCTTCTTGAGAAGGACTCTCCAAGGGCTTGGACTGAGCTTGCCCCCTGTTCTGAGGTCTCAGGGCCATCAAAGACTTACCTTACCAGCTCCTGGACTCTCTGCTGAGACTCATTCCCTGACAAGTGGTGCCCTATCCAGTTCCTGGTCCCTTGAAAGGAAAAGCTGGTGAAAATTCAAGGAAATCTACTTTAGATGACTACGGACCAATGCCATTGCTGAAGCCGGTGACACCGCCGGCAACCGACTACGTGATCTTCACTGGAACGCAACGACCTTCGCAGGCCCGACACCTCTGCAGCCCCGTCAAAGTCCACTTCTCCATGGAAGTCGCTGCACAACATCATGACCGAACGCCACTCAAAGTGTGCGGATTCAACGTTTCGCACAGACGCCGTGATCCCCGACTTCGTGCATCAGCTTGTTTTCATTCTTCAACAAGGTACTGTACCTGAGGGTCTGCGTGACTCCGTGGTCGACGCCATTGGTGTCAGATTGTTGGAAACAACTCCGTCACAACTCCGTGTTAACACCTCATCAAAGCATTTTGTGTTTCTAAGCGCTATTTATGAATTTAATCTTTAAAAATTCATAACTTGACTTGTGTATTGTGGATTTTTGACATTTTCATCTTGTTTTGTTTAGATAAAAATGTCCTATTTTTCTAAACCTGTGTTGTGTCATTTTGTAGAGTTTTCATTAAGTTACTGTGTGTATTGGTACAAATACTTTACACCTAGCACTCTTAAGTTAAGCCTACTGCTCTGCCAAGCTACCAAGGGGGTAAGCAGGGGTCAGCTAAGGGTGATTCTCGTTTACCCTGACTAGAGTTAGGTTCCTTTCTTGAACAGGGGGCAACCTGACTGTCAACCAAAGACCCCATTTCTAACACCCTTAGGGGCATATTTATACTCCGTTTGCGCCGGAATTGCGTCGTTTTTTTTGACGCAATTCCGACGCAAAACTAACTCCATATTTATACTTTGGCGTTAGACGCGTCTAGCGCCAAAGTCCATGGAGTTAGCGTCATTTTTTAGTGTGGACACCTACTTTGCGTTAATTATATGCAAGGTAGGCGTTCCCGTCTAAAAAATTGACTCCGAGGCATGTGCGTCGGATTTATACTCCCGGGCAAAATTCACGCCCGGGAGTGGGCGGGTCAAAAAAAATGACGTACGGCCGCTTTTGCGCCGTTTATTAGCGCCTCCAAAAGGCAGGCGTTAAGGGACCTGTGGGCTCTGAAGGAGCCCAGAGGTGCCCTCCCATGCCCCCAGGGACCCCCCCTGTCACCCTTGCCCACCCCAGGAGGTCACCCAAGGCTGGAGGGACCCATCCCAGGGACATTAAGGTAAGTTCAGGTAAGTGTTTTTTTTTTTTTTTGTGGTGGCATGGGGGGCCTGATTTGTGCCCCCCTACATGCCACTATGCCCAATGACCATGCCCAGGGGACAGAAGTCCCCTGGGCATGGCCATTGGGCAAGGGGGCATGACTCCTGTCTTTGCTAAGACAGGAGTCATTTCTATGGGGGTTGGGAGTGAAAAAAAATGGCGCAAATCGGGTTGAGGCGAAAAAATTGCCTAAACCTGACTTGCTCCATTTCTTGACGCCCAAGCCCCATATCCCCCTACGCGGCGCTGCCTGGTGTACGTCGTTTTTTTTAACGCACACCAGACGGTGCCGGCGGCTAACGCCGGCTAACGTCATTCAATAAATACGGCGCCCGCATGGTGCTTCAGAATGGCGTTAGCCGGCGCAAATTTTTTAGACGCAAAACTGCGTTAGCGCAGTTTTGCGTCAAAAAGTATAAATATGGGCCTTAATATGTCAACTTGCCTCACTGAAGGAAATACAACTTCCATAAAAGTTTCTAAACAGAAACGTATAAAGCTTTGTCGTATTTAATGCTGAGCAGCACCCAGTTGATTTCAAGGCCTTTCTAGGCACAGACTTTGGCTTTCACCTGCTCAGATCTTTTCTGCCTTCATCCGTGACTGCCCCGTTATCCCTTTCTTCATTAACCCAGCATCGTCCATCTCTGCTTCGGATCCAGCTTGCAGTTTGCCTGGTTCATGACTACTCATTGACCATTTTTTCTCCATAAATGTTTCTAAGTCAGAAGGTAAGCATTCTACTGAGATGAACATGGTCCCTATTTCTTACAGGTGAAACACGGAAGTGAGCCTTACCATTTGACTTTGACCCAATTTAACTCCTTAGGTGCTGGGCCTTCTCTCCCCAGTGCTGAGCCCTTTTTTGGCTATTTAGGGTAACTCTTTTCCACATAAGGTATCCACACCAAATTTGTGTCCTTTTTTCCCAACATCCTAGGGATTATACGGGACCCAGGGTTTCTGGATTCCTCTACAAGGGACTGTGAAAATAAGCAAAATATAGCAAAATGTTAAGTTTTTTTAGTAAAATAGGGGACAAGTGCTCCAGATAAAAGTGTCTGTTTTTTTCCCCCAAAAATGACATCCACAAATGATTTGCTGTTCTAAAGTCACCATCCTCCCAACTTTCAGGATCATGCAGAGCTGAATCAAAAACCATAGTTCTGGCATTTTTCTAAGAGGTGGCCTATTCTCCCCAATTTTTGTGCTCTCTGCCTACTTCCAGTTTGTGGTGGAAACCAGTGTGAAACAAATGGGTAACCCAAAAAAAGCTACAGAGTTCTAAGATGTAGACAAAATTGCAAATTCAGCAAGGTGTCATATGTGTAAGTTGCACAAGGTTTTTTCAAGGAAAATAACTGTAGAAATAAAACAAATATTGAAAGTGAGTAGGAGAAAACAGGCAATGGTGAGAACATTTGTATCTGTAACTTTTTCTCACAACTGCTGATTGACAAAACCAATATACCATTACGTCCACCAGACCGTTCTAGTTTCAGCGCTATATAGGGTTTGCAGATACAATATGAACTAAACGTATCTATAGCCAACATCTGAGCTGAACCATACAATGGTTTTTTATTGAGTACTTAGGGCCTGATTCTAACTTTGGAGGACGGTGTTAAACCGTCCCAAAAGTGGCGGATATTCCACCTACCGTATTACGAGTTCCATAGGATATAATGGACTCGTAATACGGTAGGTGGTATATCCGCCACTTTTGGGACGGTTTAACACCGTCCTCCAAAGTTAGAATCAGGCCCTTAGTCTGGACCAATTCATATGTCAATGGCATAGTGAAAAATAGGTATCAAGGAAACTTATGTATTTCTGAAATGGGCAGAAAGTTAAGTAAAGTTAAAGTTAAGAAGCAGTGGGTATTTCTGCATCTTTGAATTTGTGGGCACCCGTACTAGCGTATGACTTGGAGAGTATTTTTCAAAATGTCATCTTTCTTATACACTGTCTTACATTGGAAAGGCACAGAAGCAGCAAAATCCAACTGGTAATAGCAAATGTTCTACTATTCAGTGCTCCCACAAGTCTCCTGATAAAAATGATAACTCACTTGTGTGGTTAGGCCTAGTTCCTGCGACAGGATATGGCCCAAAACACAACATGGACGCATCACATTTTTCCAACGAAAACGGACACTTTTCCCCAATGTAGGTTGCTCTAGGTTTGGGACCCTACCTCAGCTGGCACCTAGGGATACCTAACCAGCCTATACATTTTTAAAAACTAGACACCTTGGGGACCCCAGGATGGCATGACTTGTGTGGATCCCATTAAGGTTTCCTCCCGACAAGTCCCTGCAAACCTCCAACTTTGCCTGAAATCATGCATTTTCCTTATTTTTCTGTGATGCAAATTTCCAGAATCCACAGAAATCCACAATATCTATTCATAGAAGGCACACCACCCTGGAATACCCCAGTGTCTACTTTTCTATAATGTCTGTGGTTGGTAGGTTTACATGGGTGTCATCCGCGCATTGCCCCAAATCCCACAGCTGCCCCCACTGTTGATCTCTCCATGTAGCACTTTAGGGCCTTTTGTGTCAAGGTCTCTTGGTCCACCAGAAAAGTGAGGTACCATTTTTATTGGAAGACTGGGGGAAGGACATTTGTGGTTTCCCACAGAGTCCAGAAGATCTTCTCTCAGAAAAGTGAGGAAAATTTACTTTTTAGTGTGTTTTTAGACATTGTTTTAGGGTTGCAGGGCATTGTGGGTTAGAAAATGGTGTTGGGTGCATATAAAGCACGCCACAATGGACTCCCTCACATGTCTAGTTTCCAGAAGTGTCTGGGTCTGGTAGATATTTTCAGGTAGCAGCCTACCCAAGCCCAAAAAGTGCAACTGTTCATCATGGCAAGTGGGGCTATATTGGGAGTTAGACAGTCTCTCCCGCTCATATGTAAAATCAACATCAAAAAGAGCCTAAAGTCCTCTTTCATTCCATTGGGATGTGATGCTTTATTCTTCAGGGAAAGCAAAAAGACTAATGACCCCTTCAGTTGGGGCGAGGGCATAACCATGTCCATGGTGGTGGGCAGCCCCCACCCCTCGATTTTTAAAAACTACCTGATGTCTAGTTGGATGTCTGCCCCCAGGGGGGCAGAAAGACTGTGTGCCCATTTCTTAGGGGTGGGGCTTGGCCATAATTATTGTGGGCACCCCCACACCTCTTTTTAAAAAAAAATATTCCCTGGTGTTTAGTGGACTTTCTGCCTCCCCCCAGGGAGCAGATCAAGGGTAATTATTCCATCTCCCCCATAGGGGGACAAAAAGACGGTGCAAATTGTTTGGTGGGGGGGGGCACAACGATGACTATTCTGAACAGCCCTGACCCATACATCTAACTAAAATAATAATCCCTGCTGCCTAGTAGGCGTTCAGCCCCAATGGGGGTGGGGAGCTCAGATTGGGGGTTATTGCCTCATCCGCCTTTTGTCTCATTTGTTTGGGATGGGGGCATGGCCATGCTCATTGTGGGCAGCCCTGCCCACTTTAAAATGAAAAACAATAATTTGATAATTCCGTAGTGTCTAGTGGTCTTTCTGCCCCTCTGTGGGGCAGATTGGGGGTAAAAACCACCATCTGGTCCTGAGGGGGGGGGGGTGGTAAAAATACTATTTCAAATTTTTTGGTGCGGTGATGGCATTGCCGTGCCCATACTGGGAAGACTCAGCCCTACACTAGGAAAAACATAGTACCTGGTGCCTGGTGGGCTTTCTGCCCCCATCTGCCCCCAGGGGTTGGAAAGACTGTGTCTATTTTTGAGGGGGTGGAGGCATTGACATGCCCATTCTGCTCATCCCCTAACCATACATTAGGAAAACAAATAGTCCCTTGTGCCCAGGGGTAGATCAGGGGCTATAGACCCCATCATGCCCGCAGGGGCAGAAGGACTAAAATGAAGGTAATCGCATCTGGGGGAGCAAAATCGGTAGCCAAATCAGCCATTCCCCCACTCCTGGTGGCTAGTGGGTGAATGCCTGCTTGGGTATAGCCTTCCTGCAGTTCTCCCCAAGCATGGATCCACTGGGAAGAAAGACCTTTGGAATGGGAAGTTTCTCCCCTTCCTAGTGTTACCTTTACTGTTAGAATCAGATAGTCGCCTGAGCATTTATTCAGTGAAAGTAGAATGAGCCAATTGGCTCGTTCTACTTTCACTTTTACTACAATGATATCAGCATGCCCTGCATGCGATTGTCAGTGTAGCAAATTAAAAAAAAGTACTTCAGACTACTGTGCCTGAACAAGAAAACATAAAGGACTCCCTCTGGTGCTGAGCACCAGAGGGGCCTTTAAATACATACCTGGTGATGGCAGTCACATGCACTAGGGAGGGTGTGCATATGATGGCCGTTAGCTGTCACATGCACTAAACAGGTAAATGTGACCAGGGACCCATGGATGGATCTTCATGATTTTTGGCACTATATTTATTTCAAACTTTAAAAATCCATGTAGTCTGCTTTCCTAAATAGATTTTTTTTGTTTTGCTGTAATTTTGTTCATTAAAATTTTCTCTATTTTTCTTAATTTGGAGTGGACTTTTGTTGTGCTATGTCTTTGACTTGCCTATTTTGTTAATCCTAAATGCTTTACACATTTTCTTTAGTTAAGCTAGTCTGTCTGTGCCATAACTACCAGTGTTGAGCTCAGGTTTAAATTACTGAAACCTTTACTGGCCCAACAAGAATAGTGACATCATTACTTGTGTTGGACTACCTTCCAACCTAATGAATAATCCACTTTCTTACACGTAGGGCCATATTTATGACCCAGTTTGCATTGCTCTTGCACCACCCAACATAGTGCAAGTGCAACGCAAATCTTAAGTGAGAATTATGAAGCCACCCAAGGCCACCTTGTGGAGCCCCACGTGGATTCATAAATCTCAACATTTATGAAGCCATGCAAGGCCACCTTGAATGGTCTGCATACATTCATATCTCTTGAGTAATGCAATGCAGCACAAATTGCTGCTTTACATATCTGTGCATCGGAGAGGCGTTTCCATGTGTGTTGTGTGGGTGTTTCCATGCAACATACATGAATTTTGATGCATTTCTAGATTTACAAGAACTTGCAATCCTGGGAATGTGCCAAAAAGATACACATCTCCAGGAGCGGTATAATGAGGAGAAATATGTTTATTTCTCATAGTATATTTCATCTTTCATTTTGCAGCACACATAAGAAGAGGAAAAAGCATCTCAGGATTGTTTGTGTGCAGGAAGTTGCCCCTTGCTGCACAAAAACGATCCTGCATGCAGCACACACACTTTTGCACCATGGCGCAAGGGTGCCTGACTGGGCGTCAGACTATCTAAAAGACACCAGCGCAGGTGATAGGACTGTGTGTGCAGTATTCTTTAAAATACCCGACATTCCTGCCCTTTCCCAGTGAATAGAAATTCAGCAGCTATAGTTATGATTAGCTAAAGTAACTAAAACTCGTGCCGTAAGGTAACAATAACTTGCACCCTTGACATTCACTTCTAATTACCCAACATATTACATCATTCATTACATCTTTGATAACCTCATTGCTAATCTCAATCTAACATTTGCCGTAAAATTATTGAGAAGAAAACTGTTCATGGCGCAGGCATGAGTTACAGTTGTCTTAGGGCATACGTTATAGTTATAGATACTATGGGCCTGGGATACTCCATCACAAACGTGATGGATATCCCTTCTGCCATATTCCAAGTTCCATTATATCTTATGGAACTTGGGAAATGGTGGGCAGGATATCCATCACATTTGTGACTGAGTATCCTGTCCACCAAGGTCGTAATCAGGCCCTACTCATATATACACAACAGAAACACACACACACACACATCACACATATATATATATGTATATATATATATATATATATATAAGCAAAAAGAAAATATATAATACTCGCACACTCGGGTTTCAGGAACAAAAGAAGATCACGTGACCAAGGCTGCTGTGTCAGTCGAAACGCGTTGTGTGTGGATTAAACTGATCTTCTTTTTTTCCTGAAACCCGAGTGTGCGAGTATTATATATTTTCTTTTTGCTTAAATTATTACCGGCTTGCTCGTACCGGTTCTCGCACCACCCCTTTGGGCTGAACTGAGATCTTATCTCGAGCATTCTGAAGTTATATATATATATATATATCAAACAGCACATATACTGAGGCACCAGTTCAGAGAACATCCAAGCATTTATTCATAGTGTATAAAGCAGCTCCCACAGAATCCTCCTGACGCGTTTCGGCTGGAATGCCTTAATCATACGTAAGTAGTTGCAGGTGTCCATAAAACCAGTGCTTTTAATTTGTGACCCATGTGACTTGATAATCACCAACTACATGTCCCATAGTGCACCATGTTGATATATCCTTTACACTGCAGTACTTAATCTTAATTTATGCTGGCATGGCATAAAAGATACCACAGATACAGTCAAAATTTGTAATAGTGTACTATTATAGAGCTATTGTCTTTTTTTGTAATCATGTACAACTGCCAAAAAGATTTTAGAATTGCTAAAAGAGAGGTAAAATATATCCCCTCTGTCCCTTGCTCACCTCCATTCAATGTCTTGGTTAAATGCCATGTAGTAAAGAAGCAAGCGGGTCATGCCCCCACAAATAAATTCACAAACACAAGCTGGCTTTGAAGGGGGACACCGACCCTGCAGGGCAGCCTTAGCTCTTACGAGAAGCATCCAGTTTAACATCAAACAGCACAAGTGCTTAGACACCAGTTCAGAGAACATCCAAGCATTTATTCACAGTGTAAAAAGCAGCTCCCACAGAATCCGCCTGACACCTTTCAGCTGGAATGCCTTAATGATAGGTAAGTAGTTGCAGGTGTCCATAAAGCCAGTGCTTTTAACTTGTGACCCATGTGACTTGATAATCGCCAACTACATTTCCCATAGTGCACCATGTTGTTTAAGCCTTTACACTGCAGTACTTAATCTTAATTCATGCTGGCATGGCGTAAAAGATACCACAGGTACAGTCAAAATTCATAATAGTGCACTATTGTAGAGCTGTTGTCCTTCCCTGTAATCACTTACAACTGCCAAGAAGTTTTTAGAACTGCTAGAAGAGAGGTAAAGTACATCCCCTCCAGCCCTTCCTCACTTCCATTCAATGTCTTGGTTAAATGTCATGCAGTAGGGAAGCATGCGGGTCATGCCCCCACAAATAAATTTACAAACATAAGCTGGCTTCGTAGGGGGCCACCGACCCTGCAGTGCAGCCTCAGCTATTAGGGAAAGCATCCGGTTTAACATCAATATATATACATATATATATGTGTGTGTGTGTGTTGTTCACAGACCTGGTGGTCGAAACGCATTGGTGGTGATGTAAGTGATCTACTAAGTTTGATATTAAAAGCATACAAACTTTCCTGGAGTGCAGCGTAATCTTTGTTTGTAAAATATACATAGATATCATTCATGAATCTTTCCAAAAAAAAGTACAGCCACCTCGGCTCCCTCCTGGATCCTGGAAAATTTCAGGGTGATCTGTCAAATGGTGGCTGAGAAAAAATAAAGGCCCCAAAATGTAAAATTCCCATGCATTTTCCAAAGACTTCTTTAGACATCGCTATAGCAAAAACTGCAGAACAAAATTACACTAAATTCGGCAGGAAGCTAGATAGTGGTGCACAGATTGTGCGTGTTTTTTGTGATTTGATATAATTCCGTTCAATAGTTTTTGAAAAAATAAGGGCAGAAGAAAATCATATAATTGGGGGTTGGGCTCGCAAGAGTCCCATAGCGGTCCCACAGAAGTGTAAATTTAACAAAATTTAAATGTAACCCTGTGGTTGGTTGCCAGGTCTATTTTTCCTGGGAGCTTTTATGCTCTTGTGGGAGTGAGAGGTTCCTGTGAGTTTTGTGAGTGGCTGGCTGTTAGAAAATGAAATGCCGGCCATTTCTGTTAACTGTGAAAAATTTGAGGTGTTGTGGAAATGAAATAAAAAAGCTATATAAGGAGGTAGCAGAAAGGCGTGATCTCCCCTTAGATTTAGAGCAGAGGTGTCTAAGGATAATTACTGTGAAGAATATCAATGTACATTGTTTTCAACTTTTTTATGATCTTGCTGGACTCTCTTGGGATCACGAATAGTAAAAAGGGGTAGATAAGTTCGGAATACACTCCATTAGTAGGAATGCATATTGTGACCATTGTTTTTAGGGGAATTGTGTATCAGATACGTACTGTGATGAGCAGATGGTTAGTTCCCATTTTCTAAACAAAAGGTACAATCTTGCAAGGCTCTTGGAGGATCATGTAAAAAATGGGGTAGCGAAAATCCGGTGCATATAAATTACAACTATAACAACAGGATATGTTCAGTGAAAATGTAAATTCCATTATAAACATCAATTCTATAAAGAGACTCACAAGCATCAATACTCTTGTGAGTATCTCACAGGAGTCATCAAGAAGAAAAAAAGGGGTGCATAGTACAAACAACATACACAATGAAAGCATAGGTCAGCTCTGAAAATTAAAGCTGTTTCATGTAACTTTTGATGAAAGCATAGGTCAGCTCTGAAAAAAAAAAGCTATTTCATGTAACTTTTTCAACAGCTTTATGTCTTGTGTTTTTTTACCATTTCTACCTTTTTCAAAATAAAGAGGAGAAAAATGTTTTAAAAAGCTAATGCCTAGGTGGGCACTTATGATACGTGCAACTCTCCCTTGCGAATTCATTGGGGAAGATCCACAGCACTAGATATACAAATTTGGATTTCCTGTAGTTTCTCTTTAACTTCTGAATGGATTTACACCAAATAATAAAAGCGTAACCTGCATACTGAAAGCTACCTTTCTGCCAAATTTAGTATAATTCCATCCAACGGTTCAGGCAGTAGTCATGTGGAAAACTCCTATGGAAATTAGCATAGGAAACGCATGTTTTTGACCTCCCACTTTTCTCGGCCCCTATTTGACGGATCACCCGAAACTTCCCATGCACAACAAGAATCCTTATATACTTTTCTTGGAACATATTGTGAAGATTCATCAAATGGTGGCAATGATATAGGCAAGTCAAAAACTCTTTCTTAATGGAAACATGGTCCTAGCTATAAATACCTACTGGCGACTGCCAGTAGATTAACTTTATATATATATATATATATATATATATATGCACACACCATTCCTTCTACAAAAAGGAAAATGCCTCGGTCACAGCTGCCTTTAAACCAAATTTATTTTGCTTTACATGGCAAATGAGAAGAAAAGAAAATCCACCCAACGCGTTTCGAGAACCGTTGTTCCCTTGTTCACGGGCCCATTTTAGTGAGGATTACATTTCACTCATACAAAATCAGTGAAATTCAGCAGTTATACTTACCTGAGCTGAACCCACAATGCACTGCTAATGACTTCACATATTACATCACTCATGACATGGTCAGTGACATCACTCAAGAAAGCACAGATTTTTTTTAATATATATATTATATATTAATATAAGGGAATTTTAATAAGAAATGCACTTTTTTGATTCTTTCTATGTACAGCACTATTCTCGGGAACTCCTTTATTGGAACATTTTGTGAAGATTCATCAAACAGTGCCAAAGATATAGGCAAGTCAAAATTCTTTTTCTATGGAAACATGGGTCTAACTATAACTACCTACTGGTGACCACCAGTAGGTTATATATATATATTTATATATATATATATATATATATATATATATATATATATATATATATATATATATATAGGTATATATATATATATATATATATATATATATATATATATATATATATATATATATATATATATATATCAACTATAACTCAAGCCGTTGCCTTGCACAGTTTTCTTATCAATAATTTTATTGCAAATGTTTTAGTGAGAAAATCTAAGATGCATACAAGATCTCATCAATGATATAATATGTGGAGTAATAGCTGTGCACAGTGAAAGCGTGAGTTATAGGTACTTTAGAGGGTGAGTTATAGTTACTTGAAAGAACTCTAACTATAACTGATGAATTTCTATGATTTTGTACAAGTAAATTCAGAACCTAACTATAAAGTCCCTGTAACCTTTGTTTTTTCAGGTAATTTGCATGTTTTTTTTTACGTAAAGTAAAGTAATTTTAATTACTATATGTTATTCCAACCACAGCCTCAAGCTGTGCACAGCAGGGGTTGGTTGTAACCCCCCTATATCCACCCAATCCTGCACCATGCACGGCCTGTGGCTTTCGCAGGGCCTGTTTCTGTCAGTGGATCCGTGAGAGGGTGCCTGAGTGGGTCTGAAAGTAGGTGTTTGAGTCTATAAGTGAATCTGAGTGGGTGCATGAGTGTCTCAGTGGGCATGCAAGTGGTAAATGCCTCGGTCACAGCAGATTAACTTTATATATATATATATATATATATATATATATATATATATGCACACACCATTCCTTCTACAAAAAGGAAAATGCCTCGGTCACAGCTGCCTTTAAACCAAATTTATTTTGCTTTACATGGCAAACGAGAAGAAAAGAAAATCCACCCAAAGCGTTTTGAGAACCGTTGTTCCCTTGTTCACGGGCCCATTTTAGTTAGGATTACATTTCCCTCATACAAAATCAGTGAAATTCAGCAGTTATACTTACCTGAGCTGACCCCGCAATACACTGCTTATGACTTCACATATTACATTACTCATGACATGGTCAGTGACATCACTGAGGACAGCACTGTGAGTGTGTGCCTGAGGATCTGAGTGGATTTGTGAGTGGGTGCGTGAGGGACTGAATGGGTCCTTGAGTAGGTGCATGAGGGTCTGAGTGGGTCAGTAGGTGAGTGTCTGAGGGTCTGAGTGGGTCTGTAAGTGAATGCAAAAGGGTCTGAATCAGCTTGTGAGTGGGTGCATCAGTGTCTGTGTGGGTCTGTGAGTGGGTGCATGAGTGTCTGAGTGGATGTGTGAGCAGATGCATGAGGGTCTGAGTGGGTCAGTGTATGAGGGTCTGAGTGGTTCTGTAATTGGGTGTCTGAGGGTCTCAGTGAGTCTGTGAGTGGGTGCAGGAGGGGCCTAGTGGGTCTGTGGGTGGGTGCATGAGTGTCTGAGTGGGTGTGTCAGTGTCTGAGTGGGTCTGTGAGAGACTGTGTGATTTTCTGAATGGGTCTCTGGGTGTCTGAGTGCCTGAGGTGGTCTGTGGGTCTGTGAGTGGGTGCATCAGTAATTGATTTGGTCTGTGAGTAGATGCATGAGAGTCTGAGTGGGTCTGCGAGTGGGTGTGTCAGATGCTGAGTGGGTTTGTGAGTGGGTCCCTCAGAGTCTCAGTGGGTCTGTGAGTGAGTGTGTCGTTGTCTGAGTGGATGACCATTTTTTTTATTGTTGCCGCTGTTCGTGAATGTGTTGCGATATTACACAGGAGGTTGCAATGAGCAACATGATTTATTAGCGATTATTGTAACACTCTACACAAATATTATTTTAAATTCATAATTAGACCACCATAGTTTCCTATATACCAGCCCTGCGGTCAGGGTAACTCCACTCTAACCCCTTATGACACTTTCCATCTCAAATATCAGCCTCAGGGACATATTTAGCACCAAAATATAAATATGGAGTTAAGTTTGCGCTGGATTAGCGTAAATAAATTATGCTAATTCAACGCAAACAGGATATAAATATGCCCCTAAGTTTCTACTTTGTCCATATGAGGTACTACATTAGGTGATCACCCAAAGAAAACCAATTCTGGGCTTACATCAATCTGCAAGTAATATATTGCATTGAACACTTCGTCGACCTCTCCCCAAGATTCTTGAATATAGGGGCAAAATACAGACATGTGGAGATCATCCGCCTTCATTAAGCCGCATTTTCTGCAGCACGTATTCCTTGCATCTCTTAGTTGTGCCAATTTCTTTTGGGCCAAATAAATCCTATGGAGGGCAAATAGGTGGTTTCTTCTTAGCTGCGCAGGTTTTGATACAAGAGGCACCACAATACCTGTCATAAATGGGTAGTATCTTCGTTAGGGGAGAGATCTCCCCACAAAGTAGTTTGGAGGTCCTGATCTTGATCTCTAGTTTCTAAGAGTAGACAATACCAGACCACCACTTCATCTTTCGGAATGGACCTTTAATCAGCAGCTCCTCCAACCTGTTTGTGTCCTTTCCCTGTTTCTCGCAGGGATCGAACCAAGCTTTGCAGTTGATAGTATTTGAATTTTGATAGTTTGCCCTGTGTTTTTCTCGAGAAATCCTTCCATGAGTAGAGTTTCCTATTCTGTAACATCTGGCTCCACACTAAAATGCCTGCTTCTTGCAGGGATAGTGATAAGCTGTCTTTAAGGCACTCCGGTGTACCTGGAGAGTCCCACACAGGGAGATAGTAGCTGTAGTATGTTAGATTTGTTTCTTTCCTTATCTGAGCCCATAGTTAAGCAGCTGCATGTAGGACTTTTAGTTTCACCCTTTTGAAAAACTTGGGATGACCGAATTTATACGTAAATTTTGAACCTTCCCCTTCCACCCCCTTCAGCATGGTTTGCCGTTACTGATTTCTCCCCGATCCATTCCTATCGGATAACAGGTCTCTTCTATTTTTTAAATGAAAGGCCCAGGCATATAGTTGGATGTTGGGGAGTGCTATTCCTCCTTTATCATATTTGCTTCTCAGCTTCCTTTTTGCTATTCTAACTCCTTTAGATGCTCAAATAAAGGAGTCTATTTTCTGTTGTAATGTTTATGGCCAATCCTTCTTGAAGTTCAGAGGGATCATGTTAAATTTAAAGGTAAATTTCAGCACAATGGCCAGTTTTATCAGATTGGCTCTTTCCTACAGGGATAGAGGAAGATTGGCTCAGCTTAGGAGCAGCCTGTTGACCTCTCTCATGGCGCTACTAAAATTTACCTCCACAGTTTCATCCTGGATGGTACGGATCCTAATGCCCAAATACTTTAGTTCTTTTTTTATCAAACTATGTTCTTCCTCTATGTTCCAAGCCATGATTTCCATTTTAGGCATCTTAACTGAATACCCCGACACCTGCCCGAAATCCGTCATCGTGAGCTCTAAGCTTTCCAGGGTGGAACGTAAGTTGCTTGTCTAAACCATGATGTCATCCGCATATAATTATATTTTCTTTTTCCAGCCTGTATGGACAAAGGGTTTAATCACCTGGTCTTTCATGATCTTTTCTGCCAGAGGCTCAATATATAGATTAAACCATGGAGAAGAGATTGGGCAGCCCTGTCTGGCCTCCCTAGTGAGCCTAAAATCTGCAGTAAAGTTCCCAATTAGCAGTATTCTGGCCATGGGGGGTTGTAGGTCTCCTTAAGAACCCTGTGAAAGTTGTTGCCTAAGTTGTAATGTACCAGAAGGGTATTCAAGTACTCCCAGTTCTCCCTGTTGAAGGCCTTGGTGGCGTCCAAAGTAATTATTGCAAGAGGGATTTTGTTTGCTACTGCCAAATCTCTAGATCCGATTAATTCATTAGCCAGGTCACACATATCACCCCTTTAGGAAAACCCTTGTGATCTTCAGCTATCAGCTTCCCCGCCACATTACCCAACCTGTTGGCCAGAATATTGGAGAATAGCTTGCAATCCTTGTTTAACAATGAAATTGGCCTGTATGACTCGCACATCAGAGGGTCTTTTCCCGGTTTTAGTATCAGTGTAATCACTGCCTTGTCCCAGGACTTCGGAAGGGGAATAGCTCCTGTAAGAATTCCATCAAACAGCTGGGTCAAGACTTTATTTATGACTTCTTTTAAGCACTGATAGAGTTCATTTGGCAACCCATCTGGCCCTGCTGCCTTCCCCTTCTTGCCCTTAAATATACCCTGCAACACCTCCTCTGATGTAATTGTCTCCTATAACTCTTCCTTCTCCTCCTTTGTGAGTTTTGTTGTCTACAACTCTTCTAACCATAATAATCCTATGGGCATTGTTGTTAGATCTTCTGTGTATAGTGACCCAAACGTTCTACAAAGGCCTGTTGGTCCTCCATTATCTCCTTCAGCTTTTTACTAGTGATGTTACATCTTATCTCTCTCATCTCATTTGTTATTAAATCCATCTTGATTTTCCATGCCAAAGCTTTTCCGAACTTTCAGTATACTTGAAATGCTCTAATTTGCTTGCCTCCCATCAGGCCTTAACCCTCTCTTCTATGACGGCAGCTAAATTAGCCTTTTGTTCCATAATCTCTTTCAGCAAATCTTCTTTCCCCTCTTCCTGTGCCTGTAATTTTAAAAACCTTTTTTCCAAAAAGGTGATCACATGTTCCATCTCCTGCACTGACTTCCTGTATTCTCTATTCTTCTGTGCTGAGAGGCTAATAAATATGCCCCTTATGAAGGCCTTAAAGGAATCCCAAACCACACGTAGCGATGTGGAATTAATATTAACCTAAAAAAACTCACTGATCTTAGCTTTTAGGGTTTTTGTCGCTTCCTGATATTTCAGGAGTGAACTATCTAAGGTCCACTTCCTCGCTTGGTTGCCAAGGTTTCACTTCATCTTCACTATCACTACAGCATGATCAGATAAGTAGGCCGTGATATGCGGAATATCTGCCTTACGTGACTTATCTATAAAAAAATTATCTATTCTTGATTGATGTTTATACTTTTGGTTGTGAAATGTATAACCGCGCTCTAGGTTATGGTTCTTCCGCCAAATATCAGACAACGCAAATTGTTTCCTTATGGATCTAATATACGTCTTTGATTTTTGACAGCCTTGAGATCTGTTCTTGTTTGATTTATCCAAGAGGTTATGTACAACCACATTGAAATCGCCTGACATTATTATTGGGTGTGGGGTGTCTAGTAATTCACGACATAGTTCTTGTAGGGCCTCTGTGTCATCTGTATTTGGGCCATAGAATCCCACTAACGTATAAGTCCTCTCAAAGACCTTAACATTGGCTATAACCCACCTCTCCTTTCTATCAGATTTATAATCCAATATAGCAGTGGATCCCAAACTGTGCGCCGCGGCACCCGGGTGTGCCGTCAAAGCTAGCCAGGGGCGCCATGAACAGGTGCACTTTATGAAACAATTATGTGCTGATGGTGATAGTAAATCTTATGACTTAATAGGATATCAGGTTTCTAAACTGTAAATTGACATAATAATCGGTCTTTTTGTTCATTCCTCTATTATTGGAATGTAATACATTACACAACAGTCACATTATGAAAACATACAAAGAGTTACCAAAGCCCTAATTTGGGGGTTTTATCGAGGATTAAGCTAGTCACCAGACAGTATTTCACAGGCTCTGACGCCACCTACTGGAAAGGAATTGAATACCTTTCAAGTAAAAGGACTCCATTTATTCCTGTATGATATTTCTAACATGGTTGCTTAATGCCAGTTTGTCTTTTTTCTGCACATTGGTATGGAAAACAATCTGCTTTTCTCATCTCAGAAAATTCCTCTGTCATGTTAACCACCAATTCCTAGGCCCAGTTTGAGTCTATTTTTTTCTGATTTTCCCTAACATTTTTCCTTCAGATTGGTTAATTTATGCCACAGCACACTGGCTTCAAGCAGTGCATGTAATGCTACCGCCTGCTTACAGCTGCTTAGTCTCCTAATCTTGGATACTTGTGTATGGAGAGTAAATATTCTGTGTCACCAACATTTTGAAGACTTTCTGGAGCAGCCTGGCTTGCCTATACAGCTGCACCGATCTGGAAAAAGGATTAGATTGCTTCACTATTGGTGTGCATAAGGTTTACTATGCAAATGTAATATCACTTTGATCCGCATAAATCAGCTATCTGTTATCTGTAGTATGCATGGTTTCCCATTGTTTTCATGCCTATAACGGTTACGTAATGTTTTCTTGCAAAACTTGTTTTGAAGCAGAAATTTCGTGCAAGAATATGTCTCAAGTTTTTTTTTTTTTCCTCACTGCAAGTCTATGTAGGTGCCTCCTAAAGGATTTGTATGTGAATACAAACCACAAATGCCTTTTTCATGAGACACATTGAATATTGGAGACCTCATATAGGACCCATAGTCTTCAAAAGTGTAACGAGCAGCCCAGGTCAGAAGTAGTGGAGCCTTCCTACTGATTCAGCTTTTGCTTCTGTATGGAGATCCCATGATAACACCGGGCCCAACTACCTGGCTCGCACCTAGAATTAAATAGACACAAAGAGGCGCTCCAGTGGAGATTAATGGAGAGTGTTACTGTGCTACCTGTCTATCAAGCTGTACTTTGGTGAAACAAAAATAGGTTGCGGATCCTGTTGAGGCTCTTGTTTTAGCTTGTAAGCAGTCCTGCTTGGATTAAGCGCAAGTCCTGATCAGCCCTGCCTGCTAAAGACCAACTTGAAAAGACTGTCTTCAAGCTTGCTGCCACCACATGCTCACTGGTAACCGTGTAAAACTAGCGTAGCTATCAGTAGCCTGTAGCACCATTTTGGGATTGCCGGCTTACTTGGTTATATTTTTATTAGTTGTTTGTATGATTTGTTTGACTGTCATCAACTTGTACAAAGATTGTGACTTTCGCATTGTACAGATGCCTCAGTACTTCCACTTGTCATTTTCCAGTAATCTCCACCGCCATTCTTGAGACTTGGAAGACGGTCAAAGTGTATGCATTTTCATTGCAGTCAAAACGTATTAATCAGTTGTATTTCTCCATGGCCTCTAAGCTCTGACAGCAGCCTTATGTATTCCCTGTGTACATTTGCAATCTTGTTTAAGATCTGCTGCTTATCTAACCTGTGTGGCTGCAACCTTAGTTCTATCGCTCTTATATAACAAAAGTGGCTCCTTAACAACTAAAATGGCCTGCTCTGTATGCAATCGCACGAAAGGTGCCAATGAAAATTATTTCTTTTGTTCTCCCACCCATCTCACCCTTCACTTGGTTCTCAGGAGTAAGCCCCTAGCCTAGAGGCAATAAAAAAAAATAGTTAAAAAAAATTCCTATACACATCCATTATGACTTTTCCAATTAAAGTTTTTTTTTCTTAAACAATTGTTACATTTTTTATTTTGTTACATCTATCATTATGATACCTTCATTGGCTTTATCCCAACTATTTTCAGGGAGGAAAATGGAAGTACTCCTGAGGACAGGCTTTCATCAACCCACCCGCCAAAACAAACAGCATAATGGGGAGCCACGGCCAACGGGCAATAGGTCAAGGGAGCCGCAGGTCAAAAAAGTTTGGGAACCAATGCAATATAGTGTCACTTGGCTGATTCTTAGTTAGGATAAGCACTCCCTTTGAGTGGCTAGCGTGATCTGTACAGACCATCTGCTTCACCCATCTCTGGGATTTAAAAATGTTGAGACATTTCTTTCTTGTGAGGTGTGACTCCTGTAGGACTACTGTTTGGGCGGTGGCATCCCTTAGATACTGTAAGATAGTTTCTCTCCTAGGCCTTACACGAAGAGCATTCACATTCCAATATAGAACCTGGATTTCTTTCCTATTGTCCATTATTTTTTATTTTCCCCCTTTATTTTTATTTTTTTTACACTATGTCCAAGTTTGACAAAAAGCATCCTCCTGAAGACCCCAGTATGTTACGAGTCACACCTTTTCTCCCACTTTTCTCCTAATGTTACCCACCCTGTGCACCCAGTGCTCCCTGACCTTCCCCTTCCCCAAGCCACCCCCCCGGAGAACCCTTCCCTGCTCCTGTTTGGCTGTAATAGCCACTTGGGAGCTATCAGGGCTATCTAAACACCTGAGTGGGCATAGAGATGGAAATGATAAGACACAAGTTGTTATTAATAAATCGCCCAGAGATAGAAAGAAAAAACAACCACACTTTTTATTGCCTAGGACTAATTCTAAGCATCTCAAGTAAGTTATCTGCCTCTTCCCAGCCCTTCAAGTTGTATATTTTGTTGTTAATCATAGCTTTTAAAGTTACCGGGAATTTCAGCTGCGCTGAGCCACCCAATTTCCTAAACTCATCCAGCCTCTTTCCCAATTCCCACTGTTTATTTGAGGTGGTGTGGGAGATATCTGATCTGATTTCATAGACGCTGTCCTTCCCACTCAACGTTACCAATTTAAGCACCTTATTCAGGATCTTCTCTTTGATGGAGTATGTGAGAAATTTCACTAAGATACTTCTGGGCTTACTGTTGTTTTCCGGCCTCTAAAATGGATCCAGATGCACTCTCTTAATATCTTTCACCAGCATCTCCTCTGAGCCCTTCCAGACCCCAATATGCATGAGTAGCTCAACTACTAGCGCCTTTAAGTCCTCTCCTTCTTTTCCTTCCAGGACAGTCATGAGTCTGATATTATTCCTCCTCTCATTATTCTTCAGAGATTCAACCTTGTAGAGGCTTTCCTTGTATTTTACCTTTAATTTATCTACCTCTTGCCTGTCCCTGGATGTGGCTTCCTTTAATTCTTCTACCGAGACCTCCAATGCTCAAGTTCTTTGAGACAATGCATCCAACTTTTTAGCTAGCCCTTCGCACACTCCCTGTATCTCTTTCTGGCTTGCCAGGAATACGGCAAAGCAGTTCTGGACCTCCTTTGCTAGAGACTGCTGTGGTTGCTCCATGGAGTTGGCCTGCGACCCCTGTGAGCTGCCACCTTCTACGAGAGTGTCCTGTGGAGATTCCTGATTTCCCTTTCCATTTCCCTCTTCATCTAGAGTCTCCTGATTGCTACCTGCCTCGCAGGTTAGCAGGTTCTGAGCCTCTGCGCTATGTGTCATGGTCAGATTTTCACAAATTTCACCAATTTCTGTCCCTTCTATCCCTGCTACACTGATATGGATTTGGGGCCAGCAGTATGTCATCCTTCTCCAAACTGCAGTTAATCCGTTCACCTCCTTTATTCCCATTCATATTCCTGGCTAATCCCTTCTCAAAGTGTGAAAAAGATGGCGATATTACGCAGTTATTTTGTGGTCCCCTCTGAGCTTTAAAGAAGGACCTTAGAGAGGAGGTAATTTCCTTTTTTGTTTCCTGTTGGATGTTGAGGCTACCTTTTTGTCCTCTCACATTGGTGGCTGATCCTGTAATCTTTTTTGGTTAGGAGTGACTTTTACTTTCCTAGAAGTTCCCCCTAGAGGGTCCTCCTTGAAAGATTGCTCCCAGGCATTATCAAGGGACTCCCATGCCCTAACCAATGCCCTCATCGAGTACCTGTCCAGTCTCTCACCTTTTGCCTTCTGGGGTCCAGCCACATCCCTACCTCCAGGGTCAGAGAGCTGCGTCTTTGCCACCACTGCTGCCAATGTCTCACCCAGGGTCCTGTCCTTACGCTCCTGAGGGACAGGGGCACATTGCTTCCGTTCTGAGGTTGCCGTCGCTGTCATTGCGGCAGCTGCTGCGCAGCTGGCAAATGCTGATGTCACCTCGCTGTTGCTGCCTCTGCCGACACCACTACTCCTGCTTGTTCCCCTCAGCGTAACCCTGGAAGTGACTCGACCCATCTTCCTCACTTCCTGGGCTGCCCTGCTTCAGTGTACTCCATCATCGTGCTCTCCCACTCCTGGCTTCACCGCTATTGTCTGGCGTTTTTCCACCACGCCGCTCGCCCAAGTCCCACTGTCACTCATCAGAAGGGGGAGATTTGCCAGTGAGTCCAAATGTTCTCTCTCTACTCTATCCGTTTGCGTTACTTCATACCAGCAACAGTTTGCAGGCTGTATCCGTCTCCCACTATTGCTGAGTTGCCGCCATGAGTTTGAGACACACCGCAATCAGGTACTAACTGACCGCCATGTTCTCTCCCAAATGTGCAAAGGTGTCAGCATTGCAGGGATGATTGTTTTGTTAAGGAAGGGACACCTTCCTGCACAAACACAATCACAAGAGGTGTTTCCTCTTTATGTGTGTGCTGTAGCGCAGCACACATACAAAGAGGAAAAAATAGGAGAAATAAAGTTATTTCTCCACGTTGCACCTCCCATATGCCTCCCCTGGGGATATGTAGGCTTTTGACTCATTCCCAGGTTTACAAAATCTCATAAATCTGAGAATGTGTCAAATGCCATGGGTGTACCATGGGAACACCCATCGTAATGCCCATGGCACACCTCCCTCTTGCAGGTGAGCCAATGCAGTGACTTGCTTTGCATTGCCTCAGTCTGTACCTACAAGTCCATAAAACGCCACACAGGGTGGCTTTATGTGGCCTTGTAGATATGGCCCTGCAGTGTGGGCCTCCGGACCATCACTAAAAGTGTTGCTCTGGTGGCACATAGGGGCTTGTAAATATGCCCCTAAGTTGATATCCTCAGATTGATTTGTGACAGCAGTGAAAGTGCATCAAACAGCATATATTATTTAAATTAAATATTTCATTGTTTTTGTTTGAAGGAATGTGTGTCTCTGTATGTTTGTGTATTGTTTTACAATTATTGCCCAGACCAAGATTTTGGGGGGGCCTTGAGCACATATACAGCCAAGCACACAAGCGAGTACCAGAGCTCAGAACAGTAAGTTTGCTCTAAAAAGATCAGAAGGGACTCCACCCTGGTCTGTCTTCATACTTGGGCTCCTTCTCACGGCTGAGATAACATCCTTTTCAGTAATTACGCGCGGCTCAAAATTGTCCCTGCTTCCCACACCACTCAGAATACTATACTCCCCACAGATTGAGTCAGCAAAACCATAGAGGCCAGTAAAATAGCTGACTCATGTATATTCAAGGACATTCACGTTAGTGGGGGGAGGAGAATGCTTGGGGAAAACAGGTGCATTAAATACTCCCCAAAACTGTGCGGTGTAATGTATTTCGCTTGCAGCAGCAAGTTCCTCCCAGGCCTCTGTTCTGAACTCATCTTTCCACCTCCTAATAGTGCTTCCTATACACAATAATTACAGCCAGGTCCCTGGACCGTATTTTGATTGCATTTTCAATTTAAGACCATGCGCAATTGCTGATGAACGCGTTCGTGAAGGTGAGGGCGTTGGTACACATTTGTGCAACATCTTGCACTTTTCTTATACTTCACTGTGTGGATAAACTGAATATGCCGTTCAACAAACACGATTCGATCCTTAGTGTGGATCTTATAGCTAAGCATATTCTAACGGAACCAGCATTTACAAGTAGGGACAAAAGGTCCATGCTCAATTACATACTGCTGCCTAGGGTGTGGGTAACAAAGGAGTGCAAATTTGATATTTTAGATACTGTTTTAGTGATCATGACCCTTTGTTCTTAAGTCTCAGCTTAGGACTTACTAGAGAGGCATAAGTAGTGGCTACACAGATTGAATTTGCTAAAAATCGATGAGTACGCCGAAAGTGGCAGGACATCGAACCCAATGGTTTTCGCAAATTGCTGCTGGAAAGTCAGAAGGATTATTTTGTGATATGGCAGAGTCTAGAGTCTGAGCCCATTATGGTGTTGGGCGCCTTTGCTAATATTTGTAAAAAGATCTCTGAATGGGGAACGGACCCAGTACGTCGAAATAACACAAAACTGCATAGTTCATTTGACAAAACATGCCCACAAGCACACAGCAATCTTAAAACAACCTTCTAGAAATGTATCATTGGAAATGAATAGGCATTAAGAGACATACTTAACTTGTGGCTTGAATCTTATAATACATGTCAAGGAATACTGCACCTTCATTGTAATTCTGGTCATGCTGAACATGCTCTGGTGTTTTAGGAATACCCATGCCTTGTTTTTGAAAGACGTTGTTTGTTTCCTATTGGAGTTACCTCGTCCAACTAATTTGCTATCTGAGCACATGTGAATTTTAACCCATCCCATTAGAAATTGTGGATATATTTGTTTTGAACTGATATTTATGCAGAGCTTCATAACACTGACAATGCATAAAAGTGGATTCCCTCACAGGTAGCATGCTACCTGGACAGTGTTTGGTTGAAGAATTTTTTGAATAGCAGTAGGGAATTTGTAAGGTTTTGCAGTTGAGATGATGACAACAGTGGCATTCATGTCATCAAAGTAGTTGCTAGGTTTTTATCTTGTTTTAGTCGGAGGGCGTCAGTTATGTGCATACCATATGTGCAGGTCCACTGTAATTGTGCATTTTGGGAGGGTCAAATTACGTGACATGGTTGACTAAATAATGGTGCAAGAAATAACAATTTTGCGACAGTAAATACAGTAATCAGTTACGGAAATGTGACCAGTTGTCCTTTGCAAAATGCCTACAATGCGCATTGGATTCGTTTGAGCATGAAACATTTTCGTTTCTAAAATATGCAAATATTACAGCAGATGATAGATTATATGGTAAATGCGGTAAATCGAGAGTTACTTGGAAAAAGCCACTGTAGCAGAATTGCCCAATCCCAGAGCCTCTACTTCCATAGGAAAGTGCTTGGTGTCATGCATGGTGGGTAGTGTAGTGCCCTTCTTGTGATGTGTCATGTAGGGGCACCTATGCGAGAAAAATGTGCCTATGGGCATAGCTACCACAGACATAAGGTCTGTGTTTGACCAGGAATAAGTCACGATTGATGGATAACAATGGTACTGAATCCTCAAGAGTTCCTATGTTTCCTTGCGTGGGGATACACTGTGCCACTTGTTCTGATTCTGGTTCATTCGTTTACATTTAATAACTCTCACTATAAGTCCGGTGAATGTCTTTAAACCAAATGGACCAAGTCGATTGGAAGTTAATTACACTCTCATTGAATTCATTGACACGATTAATACATTTCTTGTTGTTCATAGGAGAACATAGACTGTGCAACTCGCCGGTTTAAAGCAAAGGTTTGCAAAGTGCTTTTACGGAAGACTAACCAAGCAAGACGAAACTTCGGCAAACAGATTAAAATAGCAAATAAACCAAAAAGGTGTGCGTATGCAATGTCCCGCTGAAATACACTCATCAGTCATTTAAAAGCATATATTTACGTTTGGGATAGAATTTATACGTAGCCAATTACAAACTTCAACAAATGCGTTTAAGTAAGGAGCCGCTAGAACACGCTGTGTGTGTCCTCGCTGGCTTGTCAGGTATCTGGTTTATCCACCAAGTTGGATCATACGTCTCTCAGCAGGGGAATGAATTGTCAAACTTTCCTCATCAGAGCTTGGAAGTTTCAAATCCTGAAACTGCCACTTTTCTGCCTTACAACTAAAGGCGCCACGTCCAAGCACATTCTGTATAGTAACTCACAGAGCCGCTGTGAGAATATGTGTTTATTTTCTCGCTGCTTTCTCTAAGCATATCCATTAAAATATGTGGATGTTTGAACAATTGGTAACCGGGTTCAGCCACAGAAAGAGTAGAACCATTTCATCCTTCGGTGTATGCTATAAAACGTGCCCCGAAGCACCTCTGTGCTTAACTTTTCGAATTGCAGGTGCATTTATTACAGAAAAGTAGAACTTCTTCTAGCTGAACATAAGGTTACAGATCAGAGGCGAGCGACCCCTTTGAAGAACACAGTGCCTTAATGGAAACTATAATGATTCCTTTTTGCATTACTATTTTGTAAAACTCCATTATGTTTGGCGCACACCTTTTTAAACGCATCTTTTTCACAATCAAGCCTGGTTCTCTCCCGCAGAGCGTTACTCAATAGCCCAGTCACATTATAACCCCCTGTGGTCTAGCTTTTGTAGGACCCGAAATCATTTCTTTTAACGATGTAATAAAAGCAAATACAAATGCCATCACTCCAAGGTTCGAACGGTGCAACCCATCGCTCATTGTGTGCCCTGATATACTTATGTCTTCTCAGGGCACACTGTTCTACGTTTTCTGAGCCTCTAGTGGTACTGATCTTCGGTTTTAGTATCCTAATAATACTGCAACATATTTGATGAAAAACCACTGGGGGTTAAAACAAATACACCAGTGCATTTCTGAATTGCAAAGATTACACTGAAGCCGGGACTTTTTTTCACCATAATTTGCCAGAACATTTGATGAATTACCTAGTCTGGCCAGGTAAGGCAAATTTGTCCCCTGGTGCTTTTCTGCATCAGTTTCACTTTATAAAACCCTTAAATTACATCACAAATGTAGCTGACCTTACCGTTGTTTTTATTTTGCATGTACCGATTTATATTCTGTGAACACAACATTTATTAAAGGGAGCATTTGAAAGGGCATGGGCAGTGCAGTGCCTCCCCTAAAGCCCCCTGCACCTGTTCTCCACCAGCTTTTTCATAGCAGTGAAACCGCCATGAAAGGTCTGGCGGAGAACCAGGTTGTAATCAGCAGGGCGGCCCTGAATTCAGCACCTCCTTCGCTGATTCCAAACTGCACCCCCGTCAGCCCATTAGGATCACCGATCCCAGTGGAGATGACGGTAGGTTGGCAGGGCTGCTCACCAACCTCATAATGTGGCAATTGAACCACCACATACGCAGAGGTCCGACAGATACCACGAGTGTGGTGGTCCGAGGACTGCCACACTCATAATTAGGCCCTCAGTGTTTTTCTTCTTACTGAATTTAATACTTCTCAGCATTTTCCTATTTCTGTTTGCAGAATTCTTCAAAATGGATGGAAATTATATCTTCTCATGCTAATAAGTGCAAATAAACACTATTTCCATTGCATATTAAATAAAACATTGTTGGCTCTTTACCTTCCTTTGCAACAATAATGCTTGTGAGATTAAACATATTCATAATGATATGGCTGGTCTATCCATGAAAGTCTCTGATAACTTTAAAATAAGAGACAATACATTTATGATTGACCAATTAGTTCCTGCTCCAGCAAAAATTCTCCCTGTGAATAAACGTCTAGTGGGTTTGGAAAATCACAAAAGGCAATACAAAATGAGGATTTCTAATGTACCTGGAAACATTGAAGGTACTGACTGCAGAATATAAATTAAAATCTTATTGCCTAACCTATTGCTACTAAAATTGGCTGAGTCAGTTGAAATTGATAAACCACATTTTATCCCATCCCACCATAAACCAGGTCAAACCACACTCAAGTAAGTCATATTTAAGGTGCTATGACACAACCATCTCATTGTGATTAGACAAGTAGCTCAAGAAATTCCTTCTCCGTTAGTAAAGTGTCAATTCTTTTTTTTTTCATAAAATCTTTTCAAAAGAAACAGTTGCCATACATACAGAATTTACTGCCCCACATCCCAGGATGAAACATTCTGGTTTAAAATATGACATTTTGAGCCATTTACCAAGTGTATCTGAAAAGATGACATGTCTAAATCTTTTTACCACCCTGAGGACCTTTGAGCATTCGTTGATCATCATTCTCCTCTCTCCATGGATACACAGCATCTTGTCAATTGAAATCCAATGGCAGCTCCATGATTACTTAAGTGTCCTCTTAAATTGCACTCACTGATTATGAGTTTGTTCTTGCTGGCTCCTCTTGTATACGTGTATGTGTGACTCACATATGGGGCCATATTTATAAAGGTTTTGCGTAACCCTTGTGACAGGCAAGGAGACACAGAATCAGCGTAAAACCTATGTGAGATTTATCAAGCCTAACAAGGCCACCTTGCATGGACCTGAATGGATTGATAAATCTAGAGTAATGCACAACAGCATAAATTGCTCCATAGTGTTACTCTGCCCTAGGGAGTCATTACATGGGTGGAGCATGGATGTTCCTTCATATTCACCCATGGGGTTTTGTGAATTCTCAAATTTACCATAAGTGTTGGACCTGGGAATATGTCGAAATGTTATGACTCCCCAGGTGAGGAGTAAAGGGGAGAAATATATTTTTTTCCTCTTTTTTCGTGTGCTGCATCTTGCAGCACACATAGAAAGAGCAAAATGCCTCTGAGGATTGTTTTTGTGCAGGAAAGTGTCCCTCCCTGCAGAAAAAACAATCCTGCATACAACACAGTCACCCTTGCACCATGATCCAAGGGTGCCTGTGTTGGTGCTAGGCAGCCAAAAGTGTGCAAGCGCTAAGAAAGGACAGGAATGTGTTGTATAGTGTTAAATTCAGTGCATTTCTGCACTTTTACACAGCATAGTGCAGCAGGGCAGCTGGCTGCATTGTACTGCATGAAAAAATGGGCTCTGGTGTTTATGTTTTTTGTTGTAGTGTCCATGTTGTCTTTTATTTCTTGTGTTCTATCTATATATGTTAAATTCCAAAGCAACTTCTGTGTCTTTAGCTAAGTACATCTTTTATTGATCTTAAGTTTCCAACTCCTTTTCTTCTTCTTTGTTACTATGTTATCACATGGGTACTTCAAAACAAATTCAATGTGTCTGTTTTATTTTTAAGGGTTTAAGACGTCCAGTTATGTATGTTAAAATATTAGATTATTTACCTAAAGCACAAAGCTAATATTTTTTCTTTCCTCAAGAAACTCATGTTGATGATCAAATATTATCATATATGAACAAAACATTGGTAGGAGATATGAGGGTCATTATGACCCTTGCGGCCAGGCCACTGACAGCATGGCGGTGCAGGACCGCCAAGTTCTGACATCACAAGTGAACTGGCTGTACCGCCAGGGGGGTGGGACCATCTGGCCGAAGGTTGACCACCTTCGACCCAGCAGTCCACCTAATACTGCCAACAGTATTTTGAGTATCCTTACCGCCAGGGATTCCGTGGCGGCAGACCCCCCACAACATCCCTGACGGTAAGGATACTGGTGACAGGAATACTCATTCCTGATGCCAATACATGACTCCCCAACCCCCCTCCATGTAGAAGCCCCCCCACTCCCAACCGAAGTCCCACACCCCCAAGCAGCAACACCCCCCTCCCCCAATCCCCATTCTGTACCCCTCCCCCGATCCCTGTTCTGTACCGCCGCCCCCCATCCACCCATGCATACACCACACTTGCATATATGGACGCACACATCCATACTCACTCATTTACGCACATGTGCACACACGGCCACAACACCCCCGTCCCCCGCATACACACATACTCCCTCACCCCCACTACATGTGTTTACACAAGCACAAAGACACTTGCACACACACACACACAACACACCCCACCCCCTTCATTCACTCTCACACACCCCTGTTCACGCACACACAACACTCAATACCCCCCTCCCCTGTCGGTCGATCACCTTACCTGGAGGTTACAGTGGTCGTGCGGAAAGGAAGGGGGTCCATGGCGCTTGCTCCGGTGCCAGCGCTCCGCCAACACAACACAGCCACGCCATCTACAATGTAGTAATACAGAGGGCGGTGTTGTGGTGATGTGTCGGTGGCAACAGAGCAAGCTCCACTAGACCGCCGACCGCCAGTATGGCTTATGGAGGCTTGCCCACCAAATAGTGGCGGAGAGCAGACAGCAGCCATATTATGGCAGTCTGAAGACCACCAACACTAGCAGTCATGTGGAGGGCGTGACTACGGCGGTCTAAGAAATAGCTCATGAAATCATAATGAGGGCCATAATTTCCTCTCTATCAAATGGTAAAAAAAAGAGTACTCTTTTTTTTAGCGCAGTTTTGCGTGTAAGAGTACAGCGCCGGCTAGCGCAATTCCAGGATGTCGGCCGGGGGCCATATTTATGGAATGGCGCTAGCCGGCATTAATGCCCTGTTAGCGTCCTTGTAAAGGAATGCTAAACAGGTGGGGGAGGCGTCAAATTATGGCCCTACACTGTTTAGAGGCAAAAAAATGCCTCTAAAGAGAGTAACGCCATTTCCTGGTGCACAAACCCAATGGACATGGTTCCTGTCTGAGTAAAGACAGGAGCCATGCCCACCACCTCAATGGCCATGCCCAGGGGATGAATGTCAAGGCCCCCGAGCGGGGAAAAAAATACCTACTGGGACTTACCTTGGATGGGTCCCCCATCCTGTGGTGTTCGTCTGGTGTGGGTGGTGGTGTCCCAGGGACCAGGGAAGGGCATCTGTGGGCTCTTTCTATGGTCTCTGACCATGCAAAAAGGCCCACAGGTCCCATAACGCCTGCCCAAACCCAGGGGTAAAATAATGGTGCTAAGCAAGCTTAGCACCATTATTTAAGGCCCCCATCCCCCTGTGCAAGAATTTAGCATAGGGTATAAATATGGCGTTAAGGCCATATTGTCATTTTCTGGACGGGAACGCCTACCTTCCATCTCATTGACGCAAGGTAGGTTTTCATGTCCAGAAAATGATGTTAACTCCATTACTTTGGTGTTAGACAGGTCTAGCGCCAAAGTATAAATATGGAGTTAGGTTTGCGCTGAATTAGGTTAAAAAAATGATGATAATTCAGCGCAAACAGGGTATAAATATGCCCCTAGGTGCTTGTGAGTCTAGCTGCCTTAGGCAAGTGAGTGGTATTGTTTTTGAGAATATAGATCTTTGTGATAAAGCAACGCTTTGTTTATTACTTGTTTTGCACAGTGTTGGTTGTTGTTATGGTATTTGTCAGGTTACTTTTATTAGTGAGGTACATGGCTAGCTGCAAGATGACCACTCACCAGGTTGTTGGTATGCTTTTTGAATCTTCCTCTGACCATGATTATGAGACTGACTCTGCATCTGAGGCAGAGGAGGAAGTGCAAGAAACTGGCAGTAAATTATCTGTCTGAGAGAAATCATCTGATGATAAAGCCACTCTTTGTGGAGGAAATGTCTCTTTTAGAGGAGGACACTGATGTGCGAATAGTACAGCCAGAGGCATCTGTATTGCATCCCGAGGCTGAAACACTTTCAATTGGAAGAGCTGAAGCCTGGGTTGGCCCAAATATTATGCAACTGGCGTTGCCTGCTGTTAGACCTTACAGCCTTAGGGTGGTGATCCCCAACTTTTTGCCTACGTCCTTCTACTTTTTGACACTGTTTTTGCTGGTTTTAGGACACACTGCTAACCAATGTTAAAGTGCATATGCTCTCTCCATCAAAACATGGTTACTTTGGCTCATACCCAATTGGCATTTTTTATTTATTTGTAAGTCCCCAGTAAACTGCACTGCATGTGCCCAGTGCCTGTAAATTAAATGCTACTAGTGGCCCTTCAGCACTGATGTGCCACCCACATAAGTAGCCCCTTAACCATGACTCAGGCCTGCCATTGCAAGGCTGGTGTGTGCAGTTTCACTGCCACTTCGACGTGGCATTTAAAAGTATTATCCAAGCCTTAAACTCCCCTTTTTCTACATATAAGTAACCCCTAAGTTAGGCCCTAGGTAACCCAGAGGGCAGGGTGTGGTGTGGGCAAAAGGCAGGACATATATCTTTGTGTTTTATATGTCCTGGTAGTGGAAAACTCCTAAATTAGTTTTCCACTGCTGTGAGGCCTGCATCCTTCATAGGCTAACATCAATGCTACCGTCATAAACTGTTTAAGTGATAGATTCTGATTAGAAAGGGATAAACAGGTCATATTTAGTATGGCCAGAATAATAATACAAAATCCTGCTGACTGGTGAGGTGGATTTTATATTACTATTTTAGAAGTGCTATTTTTAGAAAGTGAAATCCTTCTGCATTTCAGCCAGAAAACCACAAACACAGGATGCTCAGCCACACCTGCACATATCTGCATACTGAATGGGTTTTCCTAGGCTGGAAGGGCGGAGGGTCTGACACTGACATTTCAAAGGACAGTGGCCTGCCCTCACACAAGGGACTTCCAACCCCCCTACCGGGACCCTGGCAGACAGGGTTGTCTAATTCAAAACCACTCTTTGAAGTCTCCCCCATATCAAAGGCACTTTTGGGTATATAAACTGGGTCCATGACCCTACCAAGACAGACACTTTTTGGGACAGACACTCTGCACCAGAACCTGCCACCTGCCAAGGGAAGCTGCCTGGCTGCCAAAGGACTCACCTGGACTGATTTGCTGTGAAGGACTGCTGCCTTGCTGTTGCCCTGCTGCCTCGCTGGCCTCTGGCTCTGCTGAGAAGTGCTCTCCAAGGGCTAGGATTGAACTTGCCTCCTTTTTCCTGAAGTCTCAGGGTCATAAAGATGTAATCTCTGCAAAGAAACTCCTTGTGCGGCAAAAATCACATACAGCCTGCTAGAATTGATCCACAGCCCGTCCAGTGATGAGAAAATCAGTGCATCACCGAACCGGAATGACGCAGCCCGGCTCCCTAAGTGGAGATCGATACAGCCCCAACGTTCTGACCGGAACTTCGACGCACAGCCCACAGGATTGACTCATTGCGAGATGGAACAACGAGGCCCGACTTCCTGCGAGAAGAATCAATGCAGCACCAGCCATGTGATAGAAATTCCACTGCATCACCCACCGGATCGATGCAAAAGCTGTGACTGCACGCCCAGAATTTCCATGCATCGTCCCTGGGCATCAAAAGGCCCCACATTTCAAAGAGGATTTAAGCCTGCATGCTGGAATTTGATGCATGGAAAAGAATCAACACATTGTCTGTGTGCGTCTGGAAATCTGACGCACACCTATCTTTTTCCATGCATCTTTGAACTTACAAGAGACAAATTTTGCCTTTAAGAACTTGAGACTCTTCTCATCATTACAAAAGTGATGTTTCAACTTTTGATTATCAAATCTTGATCTTTTTTACCTTAATTTAATCAGATAAATATCGTATATTTTTCTAAACCTGTGTGGTGTCTTTTTGTGGTGTTATCACTGTGTTATTGCATGATTTGTTGCACAAATACTTTACACATTGCCTTCTAAGTTAAGGCTGACTGCTCAGTGCCAATCAGCCAGAGAGTGGGCACAGGATAATTTGGATTGTGTGTGACTTACCCTGACTAGGATTGTTAGCCTTATTTGGACAAAGGTGTAAACCTCTGCAAACTAGAGACCCCTTTTCTAACATTGGTGATCAGGGATAAGGATAGGACTTGTATTTGTGCAGTAACATACTATAGCTACGTTTACACGTCTTACCCAAAGTTAAAGGTCAACTTGACTTTTTCTCTTTTTCTGCACTTTTGTTTTTCTGCTTGACAGTTTAACCAAATACTTAATCAGTATGTCTCTGGCTGGGTCTCAAGTAGGAGCTGGAGAGTTTGACCTAGTTAAGCTGGAGACATACACTGTTAACCAGCTTCAAGGGTTCTGCAAGGGGATGGGAGTACCTACCAGGGGTGCCTCCAGGAAGGAGGAGTACTAAAAGGCACTGAGGGCCTGGGCAGAAGCCCGTTCACAAGACGATGTTGAGGTGGAGGAGCCAGAGGATGGCCCCTCAGAGGATTTGACACCAGCAGTGGGGGATGTTACTCTTGGAATTGTGCCCCCTTTTAAACCAGGGAGCAGTGTCTCTAGCCATGGCCTGACTGCAGAGGAAAGGAGGGAGGATAGAGAGTTGCAACGGCAAATGGCAAGGTTAAACATGGAGGCAGAAGAGAAGAAGACTGAGAGAGAAGCTAAAAGAACCTTGGCTGCGAAAAAAACGTCTGTTTGCATATGAATTGAATCTCAAAGAGCTGGACATCAAGGCTAGGCAGTCTGAGCCCAGCAGTGATGGTGGCAGCATCCATGCAGGACCTGCTGGGGACAAGACCTTTTTTATACCCAAAAATGTGGTGCCAAGTTATGTGGAGGGAGATGACATTGGGCTGCTTATGAAGTTGCTCTAAGGGCTCATGGGGGTTCCTGAAGAGCAATGGGGAGCAAGCTTGTGGGGATATGTGCCAGTTGTGGGGAGGGACGTACTCCTCACATTAGACCTAAAGGATCAGAACACATACTCAATCATAAAAACCGCTTTACTAGCCAAGTTTGGGCTGCCACCTGAGAGGTACCGTCAGAGGTTCAGGGACAGCACCAAGTTCTCCACACAAACTTGGGTAGACTTTTTTGTTTTGTCTAGTAAGGCACTGAATGGATGGGTGCTGAGCAGTAAAGTTGATGACAATGTGGTGTTGTATAATTGGATCCTTAGAGCGCATATGGTCAGTGTTTGCTTTACAGAGCTGCACCAGCACCTAGTTGACAGTAAGCTGACTGACCGTAGGAAGCTTGCTGAGGAGGCAGACCTCTGGGTTAGCACCAAAGTGTCCAAAAAGGTGTCTGGGGGGCCCACAAAGGTGGTCAGGGTTCCCACCAGAAGAATGAGGGGGGAGAAAAACTTAAAAATAAGGAGTTCTCAAAAGGCCCCCAAAACAATTCCCAAGGTGTTGGTGGTACCCAGTCCCAGCCTGAGTCTGAAAAGAGGTCAGGGTTCTTTAATAAAAAGAAAGGGAAGTTTGTACCCAAATGCTTAGAGTGCAACAAGCATGGTCACTTCAAGGGCGACTCCAGGTGTCCCATGCGGGCACAGCCCCCCACTGGAGGAAGGCACCTGGGTTGGCTAGCATAGCCAGACAATTTTGGGGAACAGATAGAGGTAACCCTAGTGTCCCAGGAAGAAGAAGAAATGGTGCCAAAAGCCCACATGCCTGCCAATACTTCCAAGTATAGGCACTGGGTCACCATTAATGGGGAAAGGGTGGAGGCTCTACATGACACAGGAACCAGCATGAGCACTGTCAGCGGTCAGCTGGTATCAGCAGAGCAGGTCCTCCCCAATACATTACACAAGGTCATAGTTGCTGACAATTGTGAGAGTCACCTACCGGCGGCTCTCATTCTGTTTGTGTGGTTGGGGGTCTCTGGTACTCTAAATTTAGCTGTGAGACCTTCCATGCCTGTAGATTGTCTGCTATGCAACGACCTTGAGCACACTACCTGGAAGGAGGTGGAGCTCAGGTCTCACCTGGAGATGTTAGGTTTGCCTGAATGGGTCTGCATGATCACACGGTCCATGGCTGCCTGGAAAGGGAGTCAAGGGCGTATGGAGCCTCGAACAATTGCCCAGACAGCTGCAAACAGGAAACGCAAGGGGCGCAGGGAAACCGGTCCCAAACGTTCCCGCAGTGGTTGATGGGGTCCCAGAGGAGAAGGCCCCTGAGCCAATTGGGGAAGACATCACCGCCCTGGGTAAACTGCCTGAGCTTGCTTGCTGACAAGTTGAGGGTGGGCCAACCAGTGAGGAGTTCTGCAAAGCACATAAAGAGTGCCCCACTCTGGAGGGTTTGAGGTGGCAGGCAGCAGGTAAAACCTCTGGTGATCACCATATCTCTTGGGAGAATGATGTCCTTTACAGTGAGCCAAACGTACCAGAAGCTAGGGAAGCACATGTGCTGGTGGTCCCCCAGTGCTACCAGGCCTTCCTGTTGGGGTTGGCTCACGACATCCCCCCCTAGTGGGACATTTGGGGCAAGGCAAGACCTTTGCCAGGCTTGTCACCCACTTTTATTGGTCCCAAATGTGGGTATCCTCAGTTACTTTCTGTAGGTCCTGCCCAACCTGCCAGGCTAGTGGGAAGACAGGGAAAGGGCTAGAAACCCCCCTGATCCTACAACCCGTCATTGGTACTGTGGACCCCAAATCTGCCCTAGGCAACAGGTTTATCCTGGTTTTGGTGGACCATGCCAACCGATATCCAGAGATGATCCCTCTAAGGATAGTGACTGCACCGGTGGTGACCAGAGCTCTAATGGGGATATTTACCCATTTGGGATTCCCAAAGGAGTATGTGTCTGACAGAGGCACAAACTTCATGTCTCGGTACATGAAGTCCATGTGGGATGCATGTGGGTTGTCCTACTGGTTCACCACCCCTTACCATCCTCAATCCAATGGGCTTGTGGAGAGGTTCAACAAGACCCTAAAAGGTATGATCACAGGCCTACCTGAGACCATGACGCATAAGTGGGACGTGCTTTTGCCATGCCTTCTCTTGCTTATAGAGAGGTGGCCCAGAAAGGGGTGGGGTTCAGCCCCTATGAACGTCTCTATGAGTACCCTGTCAAGGAACCCCAAAGCATAGTGAAATAGGGGTGGGAGAAAGCTCCAAGGAAACCACACCAGGATGTGGTCAGTTACATGCTGGCCCTCCCCAGCCAGATGCAATGCCTCTGGAAACAGACCAAGAGCAACCTCGATGTCAGTCAAGAGGTGAAGCAAAGGTGTGACTACATCGCCACCCTGGTCGAATTCTCACCCGGAAATAAGATATGGGTAATGGAGCCAGTAGAGCATACAACTCTCCAGGACCGCTGGATTGACCCACTCGAGATCAAGGAGCGGAAGTGGGCCTCATGTCCCCTAGAAACCCCCTACATGTGCTCCATCAAAACAGCCTGAAGCCTCATTTTGAGAGGTCTAAAGTCAGCATGTTTATGGTGACAGATGAGGACATGGAAGAGGAGAGTGAGCCTCTCCCCAACCTCCTCTCTGCCAAGGAAGGTGATGGGTCAGTGGAGGGTGTCATTCTCTCTGACTCACTGACCCTAGATCAGAGAGGAGACTGCTATGAGTTATTGGAGCAGTTCTCTTCCCTGCTTTCCCTCACCCCTGGACTCACACACTTGTGTGTCCATGATATTGACACAGGTGACAATCCCCCTGTGAAGAATAAAGTTTACAGAGTGTCAGATAAGGTGAGGTCCAGCATCAAAGAGGAAGTTTCCAAGATGCTGACTCTTGGGGTGATAGAGAAGTCCAGCAGTCCCTGGTCCAGTCCAGTGTGTTGGTTCCCCAGGCTGCTGCTCCTGGTGCCAAGCCAGAGCTTAGGTTCTGCGTGGACTACCATGGTCTCAACTCTGTCACAAAGACAGATACCCACACCATCCCCTGAGCTGATGATCTTGTAGACAGGCTAGGCGGTGCCAAATACCTTAGAACCTTTGACCTCATGCCAGGGTACTGCCGGATTGCCTTGACTGAAGGGGCAAAAGAGAGATCAGCATTTTCTACTGCTAAGGGCCATTACCAGTTCCTGGTCTTGCCCTTTGGATTGAAAAATGCCCCTGATACCTTCCAACGGTTGGTTAACGGGGTCCTAACTGGCAAGGATGCCTTCTTTGCAGCCTATCTAGATGAAATCGCTGCCTATAGTTCCTGCTGGGAGGAACACCTGCTCCATCTCAAGGAGGTGCCTCAGGCCCTGCAATAGGCAGGCCTGACCATCAAGGCCTGAAAATGCCAGATTGGGCAGGGTTCCATGATATAAATGGGACACCTAGTAGGTGGTGGCAAGGTACTGCCCCTCCAGGCTAAGATTGAAACAATCAAGGCCTGGCAACCACCTGGAACGCAAACATAGGCGAGAGCCTTCCTAGGTCTTACTAGATACTACGGAAGAATTGTTAAGAATTATGACACCATAGTGGCACCCTTAACAGAACTCTCATCCAAAAAGCAACCTAGGTTGCTGAATTGGACAGAGTCTTGTCAAAAAGCCTTTGACTTCCTAAAAGAAGCCATGTGCATGGCACCCGTGCTCAAAGCCCCTGACTACTCCAGAGAATTCATTGCACAGACAGACACTTCAGAGCATGGCATAGGGGTGGTCCTAGCACAGCAGAATGAGGAGGGCCTAGACCAACCAACAGTCTTTATTAGCAGAAGACTAATACCACGGGAACAGAGGTAGAGTGCTATTGAAAGAGAAGCATTGCTGTAGTTTGGGCAAGGAAGAAGCTGAGACCATAATTGTTTGGGACTCACTTCCGGGTTCAGAACGACCACAGGCACTTCAGATTGCTCATGCAGATGAGCGGTGAAAATCCTAAACTCTTGAGGTGGTCCATTTCCCTACAGGGGATGGACTTTACTGTGGAGCATCGCCCGGGGACTGACCACGCCAATGCTGATGGTCTCTACAGATACTTCTGTCTTAGCAATGAGAGCTCCCAAAGGGTTGGGTAGCTCTCCCCATTTTCAGCTGGGGCAGCCCGCTCCTTTCATAGGCTAACATTAAGACTACCCTCATAAACTGTTTAAGTGGTAAATTCTGATTAAAAAGGGGTGAATGGGTCATTTTTAGTTTGGCCAAAATGGTAATACAAAGTCCTGCTGACTAGTGAAGTTGGATTTCATATTACTATTTTAGAAATGCTACTTTTATAAAGTGAGCATTTCTCTGCACTTAAAACCTTCTGTGCCTTACAGCCTGTCTTCAATCCACGTCTGGGCTGGTTTACAGCTCTCTTGTAGATTTTACCCAGACAACCACAAACACAAGAGGGTCAGCACAACTGCAGACATCTGCATACTGAATGGGTCTTCCTGGGCTGGAAGGGTGGAGGGCCTGACACTTACATTTCAAAGGACAGTAGCCTGTCTTCACACAAAGGACTGCCAAACCCCTTACTGGGACCCTGGTTGTACTGAAAGGAGGTCTTGTGTGCTTCTAAACCTCTCTTTGAAGTCTCTCCCATTTCAAAGGCACTTTTATGGTATGTAAACTGGGTCTCTGACCGTACGAAGACAGACACTTCTTGGGACAGACCCTCAGCACCAGAATCTGCAACCTACCAAGAGAAGCTGCCTGGCTGCCCAAACAACTTACTTGGACTGCTTTGCTGTAAAGGACTGCTGCCTTGCTGTTGCCCTGCTGCCTCGCTGGCCCCTGGTTCTGCTGAGAAGTGCTCTCCAAGGGCTCGGATTGAGTTTGCCTACTGTTCTCTGAAATCTCAGGGCCAAAAAGACTTCATCTCTACAAAGAAACTCCTTTTGCGGCAAAAATTGATGCACAGCCTGCCACAATCGATGCACAGCCTGTCTAGTGATGAGACAATCATTGCAGCCCCAAAGTTGTGACCATAATTTCGATGCACAGCCCACTGAATTGATGCATCGCCGAGCCGGAATGATGCAGCCTTACTTCTTGCGAGACGAACTGACGCAGCACCATCCATTGAGAAGAAATTCCACCACTTCAGCCACTGGATTGATGCAAGAGCCGTGTCTTCGCCCCGCACGCCCAGGATTATCTCACACCCTCCCTGGGCATCAAAACACCCTGCATCGCAAAGAAGACTCAAGCCTGCACACTGGATTTCTTCACAAAGTCCTTGCCGCGTGGAAAAGAATAAACGCACCATCTGTGTGTGCCTGGAAATCTGATGCACACCTACCTTTTTCCATGCATCTCCTCCTCTGTGGTCTTTGTGCATGTAATTGTGATGCAAACCAGGTACTTTGTACTTGCAAGAGACAATTGTTGCCTTTAAGAACTTAAGACTCTTTTTTATCATTGCAAAAGAGATATTTCAACTTGTGGTTATCTAATCTTGATTTCTTTGACTGTAATTTAATCACATTAATATCCTATATTTTTCTAAACCTGTTTGGTGTCTTTTTGTGGTGTTCTCACTGTGTTATTGCATGATTTATTGCACACATACTTTACACATTGCCTTCTACATTAACCCTGATTGCTTAGTGCCAAGCTACCAGACAGTGGGCACAGGATAATTTGTATTGTGTGTGACTTACCCTGACTAGGATTGTGATCGCTATTTGGACAAAGGTGTATATCTCTGCCATCTAGAGACCCCATTTCTAACACCTGGCTTCACTCGTGTCACAGGCTGTTGAGTGAATACGGAAAACGTTTTGTATATACATTTCGTTCAGTTGTTTATGGACAATGTATTTTTAGATGAGATTGGTAAGCAGACTAATTTGTATGATGAAAGTATTTGAGGGACAAAGGTGCCAGACTTAAGCCCCACTCTAGAGCTACCCTGTGGACTCCCACAAATTTGGATGAGTTGAAGTTCTTGGGATTAACCTTTTTGATGGGCTTGATAAGGAAGCCCTCACTGTCTTTATATTGGTCTACTACTCCCTTGATGGCAACAGCTATATTTCCTGCAATCATGAGTCATGATCAGTGTTTGCTTCTGCTTTGGATGCTGCAGTTTGTTGATAATGCTTTAGCATTCCTTGCAAGAGGGCATATTATGCAATTAAGGTATATATGCTGCCTGAGAGTAGGACTGGATATATCTATAATTTCTGGGTGTACACTGGTAGGGATTCCAGTATTGAGCCCCCTGGTTGTCCATCCACCTTTAGAGTTAGTGATAAGATTGTGTGGGAACTTGGTAGAGGACTTTTTAACAAAGGTCGCCATTTGTATGTAGATAACTTCTACACTGGTGTGCAATTGTTCCGAGAATTGGTCAAAGTGGACACTGTTGTATATGGCACAATCTGCTGTAAAGATAAAGGTTACCTAAGAGAGCTTGTTTGTGAAAAACTTGAAAGGGGACATTGCAATGCTTTGCATAGTGCTGAACTTCTAGCTGTGAAATTTGCAGACAGATGAGATGTCTACATGCTGACTACCATCCACGATGATAGTACTTCACCTGTGACTGTTTGGGGTTAGGTTGCTGCAGTGTGCAAACCTGTGTGCATTTTAGACTGTAATAGGCAGATGGATGGTGTTGATATACTTGATCAGAGGTTGGAACCTTACACTGCTCTTCGTAAAGCTTACATTTGTTGTAAGAATTTGGCTAGCCATCTTTTCCACTTAGCAACCTTTAATGCTTTTGTTGTATTTAGGATTTCTCTCCAGAGATGACATTTGCTAATTTCCAGGAGTCTGTGATAGGCAGCCCTGTTGTAGTGGAACAGGCAAGTGTTCCTAGAGTTGGAGTGGTAGGGAATGTGGCTAGATTGAAAGATCACCACTTTCCTGATCACATTCCTCCCACACCCAAAAAATCTTTCCCAGTAGAAGATGTAGAGTTTGTATGCAAAGAGGTGTGTGGAAGGAGAGTCGTATGTACTAACCTGACTGTCCTTCTAAACTTGGCTGTGTGTGCATGTGCGTTTCAGAATGTGTCACACCCAAAATAATTTTTGGGAGCTACTGTGAGCATAAAGTGAACTGCCTGTTCTATATTGTTTTATATTTTTTGTTCAGTTTTATGGTTGGCATTAGTGTCATATATTTAGCGGGAGGTTTTGTGTTTGTAGTTTTGTATTTACTTACAATTGGTTTATTTAAAAAAATGTTTAGGGCAGTTTGTGTGGACAGGTACTTGGCTGGTGGTGTGCATGGAATGGTGCTTGACTGACAATGTGCGTGGAGTAGTGCTTGACTGGCAGTGTGCGTGGACTGGTGCTTGGCTGGTGGTGTGTGTGCACTGACACTTGGCTGGTGGTGTGTGTGAGCTGGCGCTTGGCTGGCAGTGTGTGAGTAATGACTTGCTGCTGGTCACTACGCACATTACTAGCCAAACCCAGCACATACACTCCACCTGCCAGTTTGATTGCTGTGTCAAGCATGTGGGCGTGTGAAAGTGATGGGCCCTTGAATGGCGCTGTTATGATATGAGTGTTGTAATGTGCTGGGTCCATGGCTGGCGGCGTGAATGGTCTTGTATATATCACATAGGAAAGGAGTGTGAATAGCCTGTAAAGCAGTTGGTGCCTTTTTATGGCTTTACAGCTCACGAGCTGTGTGCCATTGGTTCAATTTTTTCGTCTTACAGTGGATTTCATTTTTGTGAAATTTCTTGTTGATAAAATGTTATATATTGAACCATCACTCATCCTTGAGCCAAATCCATCCAGTATGTATGTGTAAAAACAATGGTGAGTAGCCACAAGAGTTTTTATTGCACTTCTCCTCTCAGTTGGGAGTTCAACTCATGAAAAAACCCACTCCACAGGCATCCAAGCACACCCCAGACACACTAGGTGTCTCTTTTGGGATCCCAATGATGAAGCATGTCACCAACTAGGATGGTGGGTGAAGGGTCTTTTTAATAAAACCTAAGGGTGTTTTTTTTCACAATTTGAGTGAAATCAGACTTGGTAGTGTGCTTGCCTCTTGTCTAGGGAAAATCTACAAGCTCTAGATATGTTTGAATACTAGACACCCAGGGGAGTACAGGATGGTGTGCCTCTTGTGGATCCTAACAAGTTTCCTTACCCACAATGACCAGCAAACCTCAAAATGTGACTAAAATCACACATTTTCATTGAATGTCTGTGCCATATTCTTCCAGAAACAGAAATAAACCACTCATTTCCTACCACCCAACAAACCTCTCAGTCTCCCCATATAAATTATACTTCACATATGTGGGAGCCCAAAGCAGAGTCAGCCTAAAATGCATAAAGAAAACCCTGCACTTATGAACACACTCAATTTCTACATGTTGTTTGGCCCATTTTTGGCCCTTCCCTGTCGCAGACACTTGTTCCACCTACACAAGTGAGTTATCATTTTTATCAGGAGATCGAGGGGAATGCTAGGGGGTAGGAAATTAGTGGCTACCCTTAGATTCCAGATCTTTCCGTCACAGAAATGTGGGGATATGTGTTTTATTGGACACATTTTGAGGATTGCATCATGAATTTCCCTAGTTGTTTATTTTCAAAAATATCAAAAATAGGAGAATATTTCAGGTGGCAACCGCTGGGTAGGTTCATGTACATGAATTCGATAAGCTGCAAGTTGGCACCAGTCCAACAATTAACTTGTCCCAAAGGGACCCAGTCCTTATTCAGGAAGGGTCCACCTTAAATTAGGGTATCTATGCTCATAAGTAGGTTTCTCTTTGTTTCAATTTTTTTTGTACAGCTTAGACACACTTAGGGTCTCTTCAGTGAGGACTAGGTTTAGCTTATAGTCCTGAAGAAGTGCCACTTGATCTGTGTGAGCTATCAAAGGCATGAAACATATTGACCTTAATACAGGGATAGAAGAAATTCTTCTTTGCAAATCAACCCCGCCCTTGTTTTCACTTAACTTTGTTTATAGTGTGTGTAGGAACATTATTTCCATCAACACTCCCATTTTTGTTTTTAACCTTGACATTGACCCTCTGGTGATTGAATAAACATATAAGTTTGAGGTCTTTTAGTCAATTTTAATATGAACTTCTCAGTACTTCACTTCTTTTCATCTATAGGGTCGATATATCCCTTTGCTTTACCAGATGGCATTCTTTATAAAGATCTCTGGCAGAATGCCCCTTGTCGGGCCCGTCGGACATAGCAGCACCGGTCCAATGAGGAGCAGGCCCAAGTATGAAGCTTGACAACAAAGTGGGAATGTGAGGGCCCTTGCTTCTATTTATAGAAGAGCCTGGAGTGACCTGCATCTAACCAAGGGGTTTCGTTAGGATCTCACAACTCCCGGAACTGTGTACCTCTGTATCCTATCAATATTCACTGGGGGACAGTACACTGGACTGACAAAATACCCCTTAGGCCTTTTTGCTTAAGGTATTTTTAAAACATTTACAGATTTGCAAGGTTTCACCGGGTGCCAGCTAAGCTAAAGCCCAAAATCCACAGCTAGGCACATTGAAAAAAAACAAAAAGTCAATTTACGGTGAAAGAAATTGATTTGTCCACATTGTGTTTTGGGGGGTTTCCTGTAGCAGGCACTAGGCCTACCAGCACAACTGAGGTCCCATTTTTATTGGGAGACTTGGGGGAATGCTAGGTGGAAGGAAATTTGTGGCTCCCCTAAAAATTACAGAACTTTGCATCACAGACATTTGGGAACAATGGCCCTCATTCTGACCTTGGCGGTCTTTTCGCAAGACCGCCGAGTTACCGCCGCGGTAAAGACCGCCGACCGTGGCGGTATGCCGCTGCGCGTATTCCGACCGCTGGGAGCGTTCTGCCGGAAAACCGCCAGCAGCCACACTGGCGGTCGGCGGGAAAGTGGAGACTGGTCAACCTCCACCGCCACGCCAGCAGAACACCGCCCCCAGAATTACGACCCACATTTCTGTGTGGCGGTCTTCTGTTGGCGGTCTTCTGTTGGCGGTCACGTCCCTATGGCTCCCGTCGCCTCCCGGAGGACCAACGCACAAGGTAAGTTGATCGTCTGTGAGGGGAGGGGGTGGGGGGGTGTTGTGTGATGTGTGCGTGCATGGGGGTGTGTAGAGGGGGTGTGTGAGTGCGTGCATGCGGGCGGGGGGTGCTGCTGTGCCTATGGGCAATGTGTGTAGTTCGGCGGGTGCGCATGTTGGCATGTATGTGTGCGGGTATGTGCCCCCGTTGTGTATGTGTGTGTGTAGGGGGTGTACATATGTGCATGTTGGGGGTGCGTGCATGTCGGGGTGCGTGTATGTGCATGTCGGGGTGGGGGGGGCAGGGGGTTCGTACCACCTCTGGGGGGGTGGAGGGTGTGGGGGGAGGACTCGTGGGGGGTAGTGGGGGGTGGGGGAGACCCCTATCAGTGCCAGGGAAGGAATTCCCTGGCCCCGATAGTGCCTACCGCCATGGTTCGCATGGCGGTTCCCGACCGCCAAAAACCGCGGCGGTAAGCAGGGTCATGATACGGTTGGCGGTCTTGGGTCGACCGCCGGGCCGGAGTGCGCAAACTCCAGCCCGTCGGTCATGACCGCCGTGGCGGTCGGAGTGGGAAAGTGGCGGTCGATCGCGGCGGTGACCGCCGCGGTCAGAATGACATTTTTTGGACCGCCGGTCTGTTCGCGGTCCGACCGCCGCCTCTCCGCCGACCGCCAAGGTCAGAATGAGGGCCAATGTGTTTTTTAGACAAATTGTGAGGTTTGCAAGGGATTCTGGGTAGAAAAATGTGTTAATAGCCACACAAGTCACCCCATCCTGCATTCCCCTAAATGTCTAGTTTTCATGAATGTACATTTTCGATTAGGTCCTGGCTGACCTAGGGCCCAAAATCCACAGCTAGGCACATTGCAAAAAAACTGTTTGTTTTCAGTGGAAAAATGTGATGTGCCCACATTGTGTTTTGGGGCATCACCTGTCACGTGCACTAGGCCTACCCACACAAGTTAGGCACCATTGTTATCGGGAGACATGGGGGAATGCTGGGTGGAAGGAAGTTTGTGTCTCCCCTCAGACTGCAGATCGTTGCATCACAGAAATTTGAGGAAAATATGTTTATTTAGACACATATTGAGATTTGCAAAGGATTCTGAGTAGAAAAATGTGGTAAGTCACCCTATCCTGAATTCCCCTAGGTGTCTAGTTTTAACAAATGTACAACTTTTCTTGGTTTTCGCAGGTGCCGGCTGAGCTAGGGCCCAAAATCGACAGCTAGACACATTGCAAAAAAGCAATCAGTTTTCAGTGGAAAGATGTCATGTGTCCAAATGTCCACATTGTGTTTCGGTGCGTTTTCTGTCACTGGCATTAGTCCTAACCACACAAATGAGGTACCATTTTTATCAGAAGACTTGGGGGAACACAAAATAGCAGGACAAGTGTTATTAACGATTGTACTTCTCTGCACTTGTGCATTCCAAATGTAAGAGAGTGTGTAAGAAATGGGATATTCTAACTAGTATCACCTCATTTAAACTGTTTTGGAAACTTGTTGATAATTCAATTTCAGTGCAAAGACATGTGTAACTATATTTTCATATTAGATACAGATTAATCTTAGATGTTTTATAGCTTGATATAAGAGAAGTAGCTATTGTTTGTTGTTGAATTTTGTTGTCTTCCCATACTTACCATATGAATATTTATTATTTACTTTTAGAGGTACAGATATATGACCATATCGTATTTACAAATATTATTATTTCCAAATATTATTGTTTTCATGTACCTTTTCGATAATGGTTTCCTGAATTATATTTATTACTTTAAAAGATGAATTAAATATTTTGAACAGAAAAAGGGAGCATTTGCCCTACAATTTTGTGCCATACAGATCGCCTTTACTCAATATTGCAAAAGTGCTATAAGTGCCTGCAGCAACTGATAGGAATCAGTTTGTCATTTACCTCATGCCCAGTTTAAGAGGTGGGCTAGCTAGAACAGCAAACCCCTCCTCCAAATAAACCTTGGGCCATAAACAACCTATCAGAAATTGTGAAAAGTCTCCATGTTTAGACTAATCAAAAGACTTATTGCCTTCAGTTCATTAAAATATATTTATGTAGTGGGCCTTGGATCAGCCCCTTGCTCCTAAATGGATGGATGTTGTCCCTGTCTTATTTCCCTGCTTCCTAATTGATGGTATTCATCCCTGTTCCTCTTGTCCCACCTCTGGAGCATTTCCAATGTAGCACATTTGATTAGATTGGATGACATGTGCCCTGCCACTGCTCACATTTAGAAAACTAAATTTTTCTCTTTTTTTTCTTTCAGCAGTACATGGAAGTGAACTTATTTTCTTGCTCTTTCTGCTGTGTGCTGCATCGTCTTCACATCCTTGCTTCCATGTTTCCTCTATGTTGCTCTTCTTGTCCAGCTCTTGTTGCTTCCCCAACTCCTTCCTATTCTGCTCTTTACTTTTATTTTTAATAAACCATCACACTGTTGTTCCCTTGCTCCTTTTTCTGTGGCTGGCAATGCTTTCCATGCTTTCCTGTCCATTACTCCCTGTAATGCACCATCTTTGTTTTTTAATAAAATTATTTTAAAACATTTGGAGGCAGACCACACTGTTGCTGGGCAATTTCTTCTAAAAACATACATTTGTGCACCTTTTATTCATTTATTTTTTAATGCAATGTTTGTAAGACAATCATTATTTTAATGGTATATTAAAAAACAAAGGGGCATATTTATGAGCCCCTAGCACCATCTTCCGCCACATTAGTATAATTATTTGTGACGTTAATGTGGCCCAACGAGGCCAAAATCCCTGCACCATATTTACAGAGTGGCACAATGCATGCATTGCACCACTCTGTAACACCTTGTGCTACATTATACCTGTGCCATGCATAATGTATGTAAAGGGGGCGTACCCCCGTTAGGGTAGACGAAAAATGGCGCAAGGAAATCTATGAAATTTCCTTGCATCATTTTTTACTGCACTTTTAACACGAGCAGGCAGTAAGAGGGATTTAGAATGGGACCCTATACGCTCTGTGATGAAGCCATGGACTACACGCTGGCCACAGCGTCAAACTCTTAGAATGGGACCCTATGCACTACATTTTGGCGCTACTCCTGCAGAGTATATCAATATCGTCATGAAAAATGGCACTATCACCCCCTACCCTGCACCATGGTGTACCGTATTTTTCATACGGCGCACACATGGTGGCTGTAGGGGGGTGCAAAGGGGCACAGGGAAAGTGGGTGCTACACTCGGTGCAGTGCCACTTTCCATAAATCTGCCCCAAAGTGACCACTGCTTAATGACGTATGTGTGTGCATGCTTTTTGGTCCATAAATGCTGTAAGATTACTGTGCATGAAGGTGCATGTGTTGATCTTTTTTTCCAAAGCTGAAATGGATCTCTAAAAACTGTTGGCAACTGGCAGAGCAAAATGTGAGACGGACTGCCTTTTTCAATGCATGTATTTATTCTTATATGAGCCTATAAGTCCAGTTCTCTGCCTAATCTCTTCAAATGCACAATAACCACCAATGAGTTTCCAACAACAATATACTTTTAAAGTTACAAAATATATACTTGAACCAAATAATAAATGTTTGGACACATGAATCTACATTTATAAAAATAAATCTGCATTCATACAGTGTCCCAACAACATTACTTTTATGGGACAAGTTAACTGGTTGTAAAATAAGCCCTATTTGTTCAGGGAACCAATAGTGCATATACATATCATGAACTAAATAAACATGCAAAGAATACATATTCAGACTAGAAAACTCCATACTGTGTGCTACATATATTTACTTTGTCAATGAGATTCACTTAGCCTAAACGTCCCAAAACACAAAGATAAACTCAGTCGTAAAAATAGTTTTATGCCTGAATGTACCTTTATTGTGCCTTTCAGGAACCCGCAAAGGGAATATTCACCGGCATAAAGGCATTTACAAATGTGAGTTTCTCTACCACCAGTGTGGAGAAATATTCACTCTAACATCCCACTCAATGAGTAGGAATGGGTATATATGTAAGTAAGTAATAAGTATGAGGAAAACTTTACAGAGCAAACCTACCCAAAAAAAAGACTTCTGAACCTAGTCAAAGAAAAAACATAAAGTCAATGAGTATTATGGGAGTAACTGGGTTGGATGGTGGATAGGTAATGCTTTGTGGGGTAGTGTTTGCTAAAGAGGTAACTTTCCTAAGTTGGCGAAATGAAGAGGTCCTGATGGTTATCAAAATGCTGTTGGAGCAGATCCTTGGTGCACTAATGGACAAGGCCTGCTGCCTTTTCTTCTTTTTTTAACTGCTCCAGAGAGAGTGAGCTTGTCTGCAACATAAGTGCAGGTGCCGGTCCTGATAGCTTTGAAATGATGCAGCTAGTTTGATGATGTTGTGGGCCAGCAAGGGGAGACAATGGAGTTCCACCGGAGTTATATGATCATATTTTTTCAGGCCCTGTTGAGGTCTGATGCCCTTATGGGGTGCCAGTGTGGAATCTGGAAAGCCATGGAAAGGGCATTATCACCATCAAGATCAGGGAGTTACAATGGCTTAAAAACTAGTTCCAAAGTCACTTTTTGGAAGAAATAGCCTGACTTGAGAAACTGAGGCTGGTATTAGGCAGTCATTGCATTTTCGCAGTGTGTTCCAAGGGGGTTGAATTTAATTTCCAGGGTGAGTCCAAGTGACTTGCCATTCAGTGAATGTTTGGATTAGTCGCTGGCAAGGTTCATGCCATAAAGACAGGTTTGTAATATATTGTGTTTGTTGTTCTTGGCAAGTAACATAAATTCTGTCTTGGTTGGGTTGAGCTTAAGATAGGCATTAGCCATTCAGGTCAGGATGATGTGCAAGCAGTGTTTGAGAGGTTGGCTGTCTGAATCAGAGAAGACTTTCAAGTAGAGTTGTGTATCACAAGCACCTTGGTGTAACTTGATGCTGTTATCTCTAAATAGTGCAGCAAGTAGCTCCATGTAAGTTTGAGGATGACAGGACACAGCATGTAACCCTGAGAGGTTCCACATTTAATGGGATCTGTTTTGACCTGGAGGTACCCATGTGAAAAAAAAAAAAAACTAGTGTTGGTTGGAAAGATATAAAGAGAACTGTGTGAAAGTCATCTTTTTTTTTCCTGGTCACCCCCATCTTTTGAGTGGTGCTGGTGGTTACTGACTCTGAAAGTGAACTGGACTCTGCTAACCAGGCTCAGGGTCAGTGCTCTGTCCTCTAAATGTCTATGGTAATTGGAATAATTCTAATTTGCCAAGACAGCCTACCAGTTATTCCCTAGTATATCCTCGGGCATGTAGATTTAGAGACCCCTGTGGACTTAATTCATTTAAGTGTGCACTGCCATGTTGCCTGGTGTCACTGTAAAGTCAGGTCTGCCATGCAGGCTGGTTTTAAAATACAACTATGTCCAAATTCTATTTTGGAGAACTTCTACATTTCAAAACTACCTTTTTATGATGCATCTGCCCTAGGTGCCCCAGGAGTAAGGTGCATTGTTATAAAAAGCAGGGACAAAACAAACGATGTTTTATGAGTCCTGGTATGGAAAAGCAGTCAAAGTCATTTTCCCTATTGTAGTGCTGTTAGCCCCATAATCTAACATGGGAAGGCTTTGTTAAACTGAATCAAGTTTAACTTTTGATTAGAGTTTACTATGCATACCATTCAAGGCATCACCAGAATGGTTACAAGAAATCCAAGAGCTTGCCAAGGTTGGGTTCATTATAACTATTACAGGACAAGCTGCTCTCTGCCTAAGTGTGAAGAGGCTTGGGGCTGAAACAATTTAGATGTTTGGTAGGAGGAGACGTGCTTCATGAGGAAGCCAGGGAGAGGAAGGGGGCTAGGTAGATAATCTTGAATTCAATGGGAAAATAACTTGTGTCATAGGATTCATGCCAGTCCCCACTTCCTTGATCCCCAGCCAGATGGGAGCCGCCTTATTGGATTGGAAGGGCTGGGAGGGGAGTGTGGTCAGCTGCAAGCCACACTTCTGGATTTGGGTATACATGCACACACCAACGAGAGAAGTTCTCCATTGAGGCTTTTGGGATAACAGTACATTCTGGGTCAAAAATATGCTACACTTCGCAAGAAGTGGTCACAGAAGAGGGTAGTAGCTTTGACCCTATTGGTCGGGGGGTTTCACTCCTGCCAGCCAGCAATGAAGGATACATATTGAAGAGCTTCAGGAGCTCCTCAGATCACCGCCTGGAACATCAGAAGAAGAAGGACTGCCCTGCTAGACCCTAGGAGAGCACCACTGACGACTTGCACTCACATGGACTGTAGCTACTGCACTTATGATGTTTCACAAAGAAAGGACTGTGCCTGACTCAAAGGAAAAGGAGTAGATTCCCTGTTCGGGCAACAGGTACAACAGAGCTTGAAGAAGTCACATGCAACCCAAAGAGAGGATCACCCCAACTGACCATTGCAACTGGATATTTCATGGAATGTGCAGTTGCATTATGGGAAATTGAGTCCTAGCCCCCAGAGGCAAACCTTAGTCTCTGAACCCTTGACTCTTGTTACTGGAACCTTGTTTTCTCAAAAGGAACTAAGAAACTACAAGATTTCATTGTTTTGAAACTTTCTGCAAAGTTTTGCAGAAAAGCTCCAGGTGAAAATCAGTGCAACATTGACAGTCAAGCCGCTGATATCGACTCGCTGATTGGATCAATCTTGCTAGTTTGTCTTGCTGAAAAGCTCCAGGGGTGGCCCAACTTAACATTGAGAAGGAAGCCATCAACAACCTCTTTGAGAACCTCTTTGCCAATGACACTGAATATTCAACACCCATCTTTTGGTTGCCATTGTTCACTCAAACTTCAGATCTGAGAAACCCGAGGACCAGACATTGAGCCTGTTGTCAAAATATAAGCTCCAAGAAAATGATTAAGTCAGAAGGTATACTTTTGACTGGGACCTACCCCTGTGCTTATCCGATCTGCATTCCATTTTGGTCAGCCTAAAATGTTGACTTAAGTGCTGGTCCATCGTGACCAAATAACCATGAGGGGCACTTTAAGCTTTTTGCTATGACCTGGTGGAATGTATTAGGGACTATCTGCTCTGCTGACACCAGCTGACTCTTGACAGTAGTCATATTTGGTCCTGTGTCATGCAGAGCCTTAACCCTTTGCCCATCATTGGTGACCCACTGCCCATACTTGGAAGTATTGGCAGGTATGTTGGCTTTTGGCACCATCTCCTTATCTCTCAGGGATACTAGGGACACCTCGATCTGTCGCCCCACAGCTAACTGGAACTGTTTCCCCCCGAGTGCTACACTAGCCAACCCAAGTGTCTGCCCTCCAGTGGTGGGCTGTGCTCTCTTGGAACACCGGAAGTCGCCCTTAGAGTGTCCATGCTGGTAGCACTCTAAGCATTTGGGGATGAACTTCCCTATCTTCTTATCATGTACCCTGGCTTCTTCCCAAATCTAGATGAGAAATGGTTACCACCCCAACTTGGGAATTGTTTTGGTAGGCTTTTGAGAGTTCCTTATCTTTAAGGTTTTTTCCCCCCTCTTCCTTCTGTTGGGAAGCCTGACCACCTTTGTGGGTGTCCCCCCCAGATACCATTTTGGACACTCTGGTGGTAACCCAGAGGTTCCCCTCCTCAGCAAGCTTCCTGGGATCAGTCAGCTTACTGTCTACTAAGTGCTGGCACAACTCTGTAAAACAAATACTGAGCACATGCTCTCTCAGAATCAAATCATATAATCCTTTGTAATCATTTACTTTGCTGCCCATCCATTCAGTGCCTTCTTGGAGAAATCAAAACAGTCTACCCAAGTCTGTGTGGAAAGTTTGGTGCTGTCCCTAAACCTCTGATGGTATTTTTCAGGAGTCAGCCCAAACTTGGCCAGTAAAGCAGCTTTCATAGGTGAATAGACATTCTGATCATGTTGATCTAGTGTAAAGAGTGTGTCCCTCCCCAGTACTGGTACATAAAACCACAAGGCCGACCCCCATTGCTCCTCAGAGGTCCCAAGAGCCCTCAGTGTAACTTCATAGGCAGCCAACCACTTATCAATGTCATCTCCCACCACAAAACCAGGCACCACATTTTTGGGTATACAAACCTTTCTCTCCCCAACAGGTCCTGCATGTATGCTGGCACCATCACTGTTGGACTCAGACTGTCTTGCCTAGATATCCAGCTCCTTGAGACTCAGTTAATGAGCCAACAATAGTTTCTTTTCAGCCAAGGCTCTCTCAGATGCAGCCTCAGCTCTCCTCTCCTCTGCTGCTCTTTGAGCTTTCCTTTCCCCTGCTTCCATGTTTATCTTTGCCAATTGCAACTGAAATTCTTTTTCCTTCCTCCTTTTCTCTGCGGTCTGGCCACGGTCAGAGACACTGCTCCCTGGTTTGGCAGGGGGCACAATTACAGTGGTAACATCCTCTACTGATGGAAAAAAATCCTCTGAGGGGCCATCCTCTGGACCCTCTTCCTCAATCTCCACCTCTGATTGGGCTTCTGCCCAGGCCCTCAATGCTATTTGAAATTCCTCCTTTCTGGAGGCACCTTGGGTGGGTACTCCCATTCCTTGCAGAACCCTTTCAGCTGCTTAACAGTGTAGGTATCCAGCATGGTCAGATCGAAATCTTCATCTCCTGCTTGAGACCCAGCCAGAGACATGTTGAGTGAGGATTTTAGTTAAACAATGTCATGTATAAAAACAAAATTTCAGAAAAAAAGATAAAAAATCAAGTTGACCTTCAACTGTGGGTAGGTAGTAAACACTTAGCTGTTGTATGTCACTGCACAAATACAAGTCCTATCCTCACCACTGATCACCACTGTTAGAAATGGGGTCTTTGGTTGACAGTCAGGTAAACCCCTGTCCAGGCAAGGACCCTCACTCTAGTCAGGGTAAGTCACACACAATCCAAATTATCCTGTGCCCACCCTCTGGTAGCTTGGCACTGAGCAGTCAGGCTTAACTTAGAAGGCAATGTGTAAAGTATTTGTGCAATAAATCATGCGATAACACAGTATAACACCACAAAGATACACCACACCGTCTTTAGTAAAATATATAATATTTATCTGATAAAATGCAGGTCAAAAGGATTAGGTTCCAATAGGTATATGTTGAAAATATCACTGTAAAAAATGATATAAAGTGTCTTTAGTCTTTTAAAAGCACTAAATGTTTCTTTCAAGAACAAAGTACCTGGTTTGCGTTCAAAATCTACACAAAGAACTGCAGAGGAGGAGTTGCGTGGAAAACAAGAAGGTGTACGTTGATTTCCCGGGCAGCACGCGGCAATGCGTCATTTAGTTTTCACGCGGGGACAGCTTTGTGTCGATATCCGGCGCTCGGTTGTGGATCCTCTTAGGGTTGCGGGGTGACCACCAGAGACCAGGAAAGATTTTATGTTTTAATAAAAAGAGGGTGGGGGTATGACCATACCCCCACCCCAAATAAATGGGGCCAAATTTGTTCTGCCCACCGGTGGGCAGATGGGGAAATTACCCCTGATTCACTCCCTGGCAGGGTCTGAAAACCTACTAGATGCCAGGGAATAAAAAAAAAAAAATAGTGGGGTGGTGGCTACCAACCAGTATGGACATGGTGATGCTCCCACCCCAACTGGAGGGGGTAACAGTCTTTTAGCCCTCCCCTGCACACTAAAACATCTTATCCCACGGCAAGCAGGAGGACATTCAATTATTTTGTGTTTTGGTTTTACATTTGGGCCATGAGAGCTTGTCTAACTCTCAAAATCATCCCACTTGGAATGGTGAGGGCTGCACTTTTTGGACTTTGGGTCGCTGCCATGTAGAAAAATCCACAAGACCTAGACACATCTGAAAACTAAACATCTGGGTGATTCCAGGGTGGTGTGCTTCACATGCACCCCGCACCATTTTCTTACCCACAATGCCCTGCAAACCTTCAACTTTGCTGGAAATCCCACATTTTTCCCAAATTTTTGTGATGGAACCTCCCGGAATCTGCAGGAATCCACAAGATTCTACCACCCAGCATTGTCTCATCTATACTGACAAAAATTCTGCCCCACTTTCAGCCTGAAAATGCCTGACCGGTTTTGGTTCCCCCTCAATTTCAACATGTTTTTGGCTCTTTTCTGTCAAAGGCACTTGGCCCACCTACACAAGTGAGGTATAATTTTTACCGGGAGACTGAGGGGAACGTTGGGTGGTAGGAAATTTGTCCCGTTGTGGTGACCCCACACAGAAATGTGGGAAATCTTTCTATTTTAGCTAAATTTGAGGTTTGCTGAGGATTCTGGGTAAGAAAACAATCGGGGATCCACGCAAGTCACAACTCCCTGGACTCACTTGGGTGTCTAGTGTTCAGAAATGTTTGGGTTTGGTAGGTTTCCCTATATGGCTGCTGAGCCCAGGACCAAAAACGCAGGTGCCCCCGCCAATACAGGTAGTTTTGTATATGATAATTTTAATGTGTCCACATAGTATTTTGGGGCATTTCCTTTTGCGGGCACTAGGCCTACCCACACAAGTGGGGTACCATTTTTATCGGGAGACTTGGGGGAACGCTGGGTGGAAGGACATTTGTGGCTCCTCTCAGAATCCAGAACTTTCTGTCACAAAAATGTGAGGAAAAAGGTTTTTTTTTTTTAGGTTTGCAAAGGATTCTGGGTATCGGAACCTGGTGAGAGCCCCACAAGTCACCCCATCTTGAATTCCCCTAGGTGTCTAGTTTTAAAAAATGCACAGGTTTGGTAGGTTTCTCTAGGATCCGGCTGAGCTAGAGATCAAAATCCCCAGCTAGGCACTTAAAAAAAAAAACACATCAGTTTTCTTTGGGAAAATGTGATGTGTCCACGTTGTGTTTTGGGGCATTTCCTATTGTGGGAACTAGGCCTATCCACACTAGTGAGGTTCCATTGTTATCGGGAGACTTGGGGGAATGCTGGGTTGAAGGAAATTTGTGTCTCCTCTCAGATTCCAGAACTTTCTGTCACCGAAATATGAGGAAAAAGTGTTTTTTTGGCCATATTTTGAGGTTTGCAAAGGATTCTGTGCAACAGAACTTGGTGAGAGTCCACAAGTCACCCGATCGTGGATTCCCCTAGGTGTCTAGTTTTCAAAAATGTACAGGTTTGCTAGGTTTCCCTTGGGTCCGGCTGAGCTAGAGATCAAAATCCACAGCTAGGCACTTTCCAAAAAACATGTCAGTTTTCAAAGTAAAAATGTGATGTGTCCATGTTGCATTTCCTGTCGCAGGCATTAGGCCTACCCACACAAGTGAGGTACCATTTTTATTGGTAGACTTGGGGGAACGCAGAATAGCAGAACAAGTGTTCTTGCCCCTTGTCTTTCTCTACAGTTTTTCAAGACAGTGTGTAAAAAAGATGTCTATTTGAGAAATGCCCTGTAATTCACATGCTAGTATGGGGACCCTAGAATTCAGAGATGTGCACATAACCACTGCTTCTCTACACCTTCTCTTGTGCCCATTTTGGAAATACAAAGGTTTTCTTGATACCTATTTTTCACTCTTTATATTTCACCAAATGAATTGCCATATACCCTTTATAGAATGAATCCCAAGGATGTTTGAAAAAAGGACGCAAATTTGGCATGGGTATCTTGTGCAGACAAACAGGTATGAGTGTCTAGGCACGAACTGCTCCAAATAGCCAAAAAAAGGCCTGGCACATGAGAGGGAAAGGCCTGGCAGCAAAGGGGTTAAGTTTCTTTTCTGACAGTGTAAAAGCAGGTGATATCTTCAGTGCTCTTGATTTGAGGTTGGCCTGGCCCCATTCATCAGTTCCAAAGCAGTTTGATGTGTATTTAGTGAGAATGTGTGAAAAACATTTCATAATAACATCCAATTTTTTTGTGTATTAAGGTTAGTTTTTGGCAGGAGTTTAAAACTTGCACTGATGTGGCTTCTATAGATGTAATTAATTTGTCTGACCATTTAATTTTCTTGAAGTTTACTGTATACCGAAAGCTTGGGGTCTCATTCACTGGACAATGTTGTAATGGGTTAGCTGCTAGCTCAAGTGTTTGAGGGAAGTGGTATATGTTGAGCTTTTCTACTATGTTAAAAGTAGTGACATGGAGAAATAGCACCAGGCTGACTAGTGTGCAGTTAAAGGTAGCTCATGAAGTGATGGTCTTATGAGTGAACGCAAGTATGCTGTTGAGCTTAGATCTGCCTTTCAGGACTTGATGGTCAAGCTGTTCTAGTACTGGGACTAAGTACTACATTTTCTTGGCACAGCTTTTTGTTTCCCTGCTCGGCTAAATAGGGATTCACAATTGCTGATTCTAAAGAATAATCATGTCATCAGTCTCAGGAGTAAATATTAAGTTCATGGTAAAGTTCTCTCGAATTAGGAGTTCAGGGGTTTTATCCCCTAACCTTGTCTTCAAGATGATAGAAGTTACATTTCCAATTATTTCTTGTTTCTTTTTTACGTTTGTGAGAGCATATATATTGATCAGTGCAAGTGGCATTTGTGTGTTTAGGAGGAAGCCTTTGAATGCAGCACAAAATATATTAGGGCTGCCCTGTGTCACTATTGCACTGTGGCAAGTCAAAGCTGAAATGTAAATAGCAAGGCCCCCCTTTGGACATCGGTACTTCATAAAATTGATGGAAGGACTTAAAGTTTCTTGGAAGCCTGGCAGCAGGATTGAAGACACAGGCCATGATTCTTGTAAAATCCCCAAGTGGACATTTTTCAAGTAGGCTATTAAATTGGCACTCTGTGATTTTGAAAATAGACCACAGATATTCCAACAGCAGATACTGAAGTTGGTCTGATTACTGACAGTGGGTTGAAGGTACAGAGTTCAAGTCATTTCTTAGCCTTGCTGTGCAGTACCGATGATAGCTGTCCACATTTATCAATTTGTAATGTGACCCTCTTTTTGAGTGACCTTTAGTAGCTGGCCTTGCCCTGGTTCCACTGGTCAGATCTTTACCCAGAGCAATCTTTAGCAGAGCAAACTTCCTTTTTACCATGTGGGGCACTGCTAGACCGAAACACATCTTCCAGAATTAACACATTCTCATAGACAAGGACGGTGTATACGGAGTTTTTACAGCAGCAAACTCAGGACTTCATGTGAGGTCCAGCTATTGAGAGGTGTCTCATTGAGGTGGTTTCCCTGTGGCAGTAGGAATTTGACCAATTAGATGTCAGAAGGGGTTATTTCCACCAACGTAGGATGGGTATGAAGCAACCTGAAAATGTTGCCTCTGTATAATGTGTTGAAGTGACCTTTCAAATGACATTTTGGTTGCAATGGGGTTTTCAAGTTTTCAATGATTGATAGTCATACTGCAGCAGACCAGTTGGTGATGTTGATGGGCTTGAATTGCTGTTATTACAATTCATGTGGGCACAGTGATCCTGCTGGGCTGGCTGTTTTTTTTTTCATTATCCAGTTGATTGAGACTACTGTGGACAGTGTGGAGGGTTTTGGCTTATAGGTGAGTGTCTCATTGTAATTTTGGTACATTTTATAAATCATTTGATGCCAAAAAAACATAAATCCAAGCAGTAGAACTAGAGATATTAATTTTTAAAGATTTAGGTAAAGGTAGCACCAAAAGGCACAAAGTGCCATCTGACGGTATCTGGTCATGTTGGCTTGAGACAAAATCACAACTTCAGGCCAACCACGGGGAGCACATGCTGGTCACAGGAGACCAAGATTGGCCCCTTGAGGATGGTACCTTATATCCTTGGTGTGCGGTCTGTGCAGCATTGCTTTGTGAGTATTTGCACTGCACAGCGTCAGTACTGGTGAAGCTGCAAGTCTTTGCAGGGCTTTGCATCACTCTGAACCCCTTTTGATGAGTTGTGTGGTGAGGCTTAGTGTCGCTCTGCATCTGTTTTGATGAAGATGTGGTGAGGCTTTGAAATGCTTGCTTTACTTCATATCAGACTTTGACCAAGAGGAACCTTTCTTGTTGCCAGCAAAGGGCCCAGGACCTAGGGAGGAAACACTTGGGGATCAGGAATTCACTCAAGAAGAGGCGAGAAAGGCTGAAACAGGTCCAGATGCAGGTCTAGGCATGTCCAGGCATGTCCAGTGTAACAATTGCAGGGAGGCCTCTGCATCCTGTTGTGTAGCTTACAAAGGGGGTCACTCAACCTGGAATGAAGAGTGCAGGTTCAGTCTTCCTTCTCAGCAATCAGGGAAGGCCTCAAGCAGCAGATAAGTAGGGTGTCCTTCTGTAGTATCCACAGGTCCAGGATTGTACTGAAGAGTTGGGACTGAGGGTCCACTATTTATACCTGGCACCCCCTTTGAAGTGGGAGAAGCTTCTATATCCTACTGGTAGTGAGGTGTCTGGACAATTCTGCCCCCATTCCCTGGCTCCAGCTTGACTGGTAGCACACAAGGCAAGTGTGAAACCCTATGTGAGTGCACTAATGCAGAGTCTTTGTGATGTGCAAGTGCGGAAGGTGACAGCTCCACCCCACTACCAAGTCACAGATGGCTCATACTGCCAAAAAGTATTCCTCCTTTGTCTTACTGTTTCGGGATAATACACAAAGACTAACTGCCAGCTACACCTAGTCAGGCGACCCTGAATACCGGCTGCAGGCACCTAATGGTTAGGAATGCTAAATTTCTAAAAGTGGCATTTTCAGAATTGTAATTTAAAATCCAACTTTACCTTTAAAGAGGATTTTAAATTACAATTCTTTGGAGACCAACTTGATGTTCCTTCTTGCTTCCAATTGAAAGGTATTACTTCTTAAATGTAATAAGGTACCTCAATATTATCCTATGGAAGAGATAGGCCTTGCAGTATTTAAAAAAGGATTTAAGAGTTTTTCACTGCCAGAACATCTAAAACTTAAAAGTACATGTCAAACTTTTGAAGTTCCATACACCCTGCCCTCTTGACTGTATAGGGCCTATCCTTGGGGTGACTTACATGCATTAAACAGGAGGGTTTAGCAAAAGATTTATTCTACCGGGATAAAATTAAAAGTGCACACACAAGATGCAATGGCAGACCGAGACATGTTTAAAAAGGTTTGTTAAGTGGGTGTCACAATTAGTGCTGCGGAACCACTAGTAGCATTTAATTTACATACACTGGGTACATGCAGTATCACTTTACTAGGGACTTACAAGTAAATAAAGGTGCCAATTGGGTGTAAGCAAATTCCACCATATTTAAAGGAGAGTGCACAAGCGTGTTAGCACTGGTTAGCAGTGGTAAAGTGTGCAGAGCCGAAAGGCCAACAAAACGGGTCTAGAAAACAGGACGGTTGAGGCACAAAGTTTGGGGATGACCCTGCAGAGAAGTCCAAGCAGCAATATATTACGGATCACAATGGCATGTTATTTGCTTGCTATATGTTGTGGCACTTCAGTGCTTTTTTGCGATGACAAAATCACGTTTGTGTTTTGTCTGTGTATATCACATTCATACATTGATTTTGCCATCGCAAAACAAAACTATCACCTGTAAAAATAAATGAATCAAATTAGTACACCTTTACAATGAGTAACATTCTACTAAAAATACCCTTCGCTGGAACTCGGAATCACATTTACATTTTCAGCATAGCCCACAGCCTCATTGTTCATATGTCTGTCTTAAAACGTTGATTTTTTTATGGTTCAGGGACCGTATTATGTAGGGCTGAGCTGAATTTACAAGCACTTGTTTAATGTGACTGTGGTATGTAAAGTGGTTTGATTTAAAACAATATTTCTCTGGGATAGGGCATAGTTTTAGACAGCATTGCTAAGAAAATTAAGAGAAAAACCCTCATCACTGTTTCTAACCTGCGCTGTCTAGAAATCATGCCCTTACAAGACAAATATCGCGTTAAACAAATTCACTTTACACACTGCAGGTGCACAACAATAGGCACTCTTCTATGTGTAGAGGTCACCATGAAACGATCCATGGTATCTAGGACATAGAGGGGCAGATTTAAGAGCCTCTTGCGCCACTTTAGCACTAACTTAGTGTCATTTTTTTACACTAAAGCAGTGCTATGATGACCCTTTCCCCATGAAATATTTACAAAGTGGCGCAATTCATGCATTGCGCCACTTTGTAACCCCTTGCACCACATTATGCCTGCACCAGGCATAATGCATGCAAGGGGGGTGTTCCCCCATTAGGTGGTCCGGAAAACTGGTGCAGTGAAATTTAAAAGATTTTACTGCACCATTTTTTCTGTCATTTTTAAGGCCTGCAAATGACGCACCCTTTTAAATCAATGGGCTTCCTTACACTTTGCTACACCAGTGTCAAAACATTTGACGCTAGTGTAACAAAGTGCCACAATAGTGTAAACAGTTTTTATGCTATTGTTCTTACTAACTCCATGGTGCACGGTATAGTAAATACGGCGCACACACTGTGGCGTTAGGATGGTGCAGGAAGGCGCAAGAAAAGTGCTGCTACTTTGGATGCAGCGCCACTTTTCTTAAAGTTCGTCCATAGATCCTTATAGGTGGTTGTGCTCTGAGCTACTCTATAATCACGAGCAGCCTATGATTCGTCAGTCGCTCGCACCTACATAGTTGAGTTTTTCATGCATACAGGTATCTCTAGAGCTACAGTAATTGAAGTGAACACTGCATTCTGAAAGTGTTTTATCTTCATGAAAGAGGAGCAATGCTGATAAGACTCTATTGAGATATTGTTCATGTGGAAACACCTCACACTGACGAGCTGTTATGCTCCATGTTCATTAATGGACTCCACATGGTGTTATTATTTGATGAGGAGCTGGTCCACGCTGTACTACATTGAAAACCTGTCATGTCTACAAAGGTGTCTTTGATTAAATAATACGGATTACCTGGGGGGAAAAGTAAGCACTCCAACTGTTGAGATGTATTGATTTTGGTGGAACTTCGAAATTTCAAGCAGCTAATGTTCACTCACAGCAAACTTTCTGATTATAGCAACGTTCATAACTGTTATAAACTGCGCCCTTAAAAAGAGTATGTCGTTTTTTTACAAAATGCTGCCAATAATATGTTCAGTATACCCCTATATGTCACTTAAACTGTCTTTAAGAATAAATGAACGGTAAACAATGTTGTCTTTTAAGTGAAAATGGATATACATGTGTGTAGACAAATGTGAAAATGTATGAAAAAAACAGGAGCAGATAATCAAAGCCCTAAAGTGACTGTCTTATTAAATAACTACATTTTAAAATAAAAAAGAGAAATCTGTGGTTTTAAAAGTATTGCTGCAAACATTGAGAAACTGAGAGAACAAATATTTTACTTTTTTCAAAACATGTATTTTTGTTACCAGTTAAGATTTTGGAGTGTGTTTCTTTAATAGGACAGGAAAGTCGAGTCATACTTGAATACCCCTTTCCTTTGTCAAACCTGTTACCAGCTTTGGACAAAGAGACTTCTTCTGTGTTGTCACAAAGCTAAATTAGGAGTTTACATTACATAAACTTTCTATAAAGGTATGCTTCTTTGTGCATGTTCATTCTCACATTTTTGGACTGTTGGTTTTTTGACTCCGAGAGTGCACTGAGTCCTGCTAACTACACCTCAGCGCCAGTGTTTTAACCACAAGCAAATTACAGGTCAGTTTGGACACACCCAATTGGCAAGGCCTGACTTACTTATAGGTCCATAGTAAATGGTACCCAGGGCATGTAAGACCACTCATATTGTGCCACCCTTCATGCGACAAAGTGCAAAGCGTCTCCTTGTCTTTGCACTGCAGACTGGAAGGATAGCGTTTTCACTGCCAGTTTGACTTTGCCATTTAAATCAATGGCATATTATACATGTCTCCCCTAAGGAAGGCCTATGGAGCCCTATGGCAGGGAGCTGTATTTTGTTAAGCAACACATATGTTTTTTGATATGTCTTAACAGCAACACTTCCAAATTGTTGTTTTGCTGTGGGTACAGATATTAGCCCCATTGGCTAACACAGAGGTAGTTGGTGGCATCCCACCCCAGATAACTTTTGAATAGGATCAGCCACCACGGTCATGTAAGGTATCAAATTAGTCATGGGATTAAATGTGACATGATGGTCAAGTCAAAAATTAAAGTAACTTTTTCACTTAAACAACTTTTAGAAAGTTGCCACTCTCTTCCCCTGCTAGTACACGGGCTTCAAAAAGACATACACACAGACAGCTTTCTGCCCACCTGGGGAGATGTGTGAATGATTCCTAGGCTCAGGAACAAAGGCAGTTGCTGCAGAGTGAGGTGTTACCTCCTCTGCCAGTATGGCAACTAAGGGAATTAGCCCAGAAGGCTAGTTTTGAAGCAGAAGCCTTTGATGGGCTACCAGCCATCACACCCCAAAGGCAGGATGCCTTTTGTTCATGTAGAAGAAAGAATGGAGACAGGGTCAGAGACAGGGCCAGAAATGGGAAACTAGCCCAAAAACATGTCCTAGCATGGGCATGTGCCCACAGGTAGCCACAACTCTAGGGTGGAGTGCAAAGCTCCTGACAACAAAGGAAGGGTCTTGCCATCTCGAAAGTTACACTTTGGCATAGACAGATACCACACATCACAGGAACTTTGTCACTAGGTAGGATGAGACCCAGTAGTCCATTGGCTAGTGACTGAGTTGTCCCTTCAGGGCACTTTCCTGGGCTAGATATAGCACCCCTCATGCCCTGACCTTCAGATCATGCTAGAACTGGAGTGAGGACTGAATAAGGACTGCCCAGCTGCCCTTGGGCCCGCATAAAGAGAGGCTGCGTCCTTGGAAGAAGTGCACCTGCTGCCCTTTGCCCTAGCAAAAATTTGGACTGTGTCTACTGTTCCTACATTGGGGAAAAGTTTTTTCCTGATATCCAACAGCAGCAGTGACTACAAGGATCAGTCAGCTGATCTCCTGAAACCAGCTCCAGGGACACAAGAGCTCAAAGAGCCCAAACAACAAGTTGATAGACACAGCAGATATTTTGTCACTACCAGTACCCAAGAGGACAAATCCAAGATTTATAAAACCTGCAACCATGTCTCCTGGACTTGGGATTGCTATCAAACTCCAGATTTATTGAACCAAGGGGACACTAGCTCCCACATAAGAATTTCACCCAAGCAGCGGTGCAGACTGACCAGTAGCCCAGCATCAGCTAGCCTTCTAGGCACTTTCACTCACTAGCAGTACCCCAAGCAACCTAGAAAATAAAGATGATTTGTGGCAGCCTCATGTATGACACTCTGACTCCTCAGGGAAGTTGTGGTGGAACAGATCTTAACCCTTTTTCCCATTTGTACAAGTCTCACTAATACAAAGACAGACAAGGAATGCAGAATACATTTTAACTGAATTTAATGATAAAAGGCATGAGCTGCAATTATTAGGAAAATAAAAAATGATATCGTTACTATTGCGACTGTTAGAGTGAAACCGATAAGCTGTCCCAGCATTCTGGAAAAACCACAGTTCTAAATTTCCTACCTACACTTCTAGCATCCAGTGTGAGAGCATAGCAGTGATAGCTGTTTCTGCCCATAATAGTCCATAGAAGGATCATCCCACCCCCATACCTGAGGACAGGGTTCTTGCCTGTTGGTCTGCTGGCAGTCTCCTCGGTTGACTGGATACAGGGCCAAGGCTAACAAAGCTCCAATGAAGTAGCACACAGGATAAGATGGTTGGCTGGAATGTACCCTCTAACCTTTTTTGGCATGCTGTGGTGTTTTTATAGCAACATGTTGTTGTCTGAGAAGAGGACTGACTTGATAATATGTCTAGGTTTCGAGGTTGGCTCCATCCTCTTGTGCCAGCAATACTAAGTAAACTATCTTAAACAGCCTTGAGCATAGGCATAGAATGAAATAACATTCAAAGGAAATAACACTAATACATTTGCAAAAAAGCAGCTGATTATAAAATAAAACATACCTGCTAAAAGCAAGCCATGCTAAAATATAATAAAATTAATACATGAAGTGAAATATGCATCTAGGTAAAATAGCACAGGCCGCAGGCCAGGAGCTAAAATAAATGTACCAAACCTAGGCACTAAAATGAACCCACAACATGAAAAAGAGCAATTTCTACATCTTGGCATAGAAAGTGTGTTCTCTGAATTTGGTCAGATCCAGATACTGATGATGAAGCTTTTGCTCCAGAGTATTATACTACATTAAGATGTCATGTATGTAGACCATTGCAAGGCCATTGAAGTAGTCCTAAAGAACTGAGGGGCATATTTACAAACCCCGTGGCCTAGAGAAGTGGAGACAGTGATTTTGCGGCACTGCCCTCTGCCTCAGGGAAAGAGCAGAAATGCACTGTATTTACAGGATACAGTGGATTTCTGCCCTTTTCCCCTGCACTGGTGCACAAATTGTTGCCTAGCGGCAATGAAGGCACCCTTGAAACATGTGGCAAAGGTGTCTGTGTTCTCATCAGGATTCTTTTGTGCATGAAAGGACACCTTCCTGCACAAAAACAACCCAGAGAAGCATTTTCTCTTTCTATGCAGCACACATGGAAAGAGGAAACAAGGAGAAACAAGGCATTTCTTCTCATTGCCCCTGTAGCGCAGCACACATAGAAAGAGGAAACAATGAGGAGAAATAAGGATATTTCTCCTTGTTTCCCCTGCCCTGGAGAGTTTTGACCCTGTCCCCAGGTTTACAGATTCTTGTAAATCTGGGAATGTGTAAATCCCATGGGTGATGTGTGGGAAAACCCACTGTAATGCTCATGCAACACCTCCCTGGCACAGAGTAATTCAACGCAGTGACTTGCGCTAACTTGCACTATTCCATACCTATGAGGCAATGGATAGCCACGCAAAGTGCCTTTGCATTGCCTCATAGATATTGTTTTGCAGTCTGCACTGCTCATAAATATGCCCCTGAATGCAAAGCAGGAAACATTGAAAGAAGAATTTCTGTTGACAATTGTTCAATTCTTAACGCTCTTTATGTTGCTCTGCTTTCCAGGCCTCAAGAGGAAAATATTTTTCTTAATGCAGTACTTTTGTACAAACCATGCCAAAATTCTTCAAAGGAAAATGCCTGAAAAAGTAAAGGGGCATATTTATACTCTGTTGGCGCCGGAATTGCGTCGTTCTTTTTTACGCAAATCCGACGCAAAGCTAGCTCCATATTTATACTTTGGCGTTAGACCTGTCTAGCACCAAAGATCTTGGAGTTTGCGTCATTTTTTAGCGTGGACACCTACCTTGCGTTAATGATATGCAAGGTAGGCGTTCCCGTCTAAAAAATGACTCCAAGGCATGTGCGCCTTATTTAAACTCCCGTGCAAAAATGCCGCACGGGAGTGGGCGGGTCAAAAAAAATGACGTCCAGCCGCTTTTGCGTCATTTCTTAACGCCTGGTCAGGGCAGGCGTTAAGGGACCTGTGGGCTCGGAAGGAGCCCAGAGGTGCCCTCCCATGCCCCCAGGGACACCCCCTGCCACCCTTGCCCACCCCAGGAGGACGCCCAAGTATGGAGGGAACCATCCCAGGGAACTTAAGGTAAGTTCAGGTAAGTATTTTTTTTTTTTATTTCTTGTGGCATAGGGGGGCCTGATTTGTGCCCCCCTACATGCCACTATGCCCAATGACCATGCCCAGGGGACAGAGGTCCCCTGGGCATGGCCATTGGGCAAGGGGGCATGACTCCTGTCTTTGCTAAAACAGGAGTCATGTCAATGGAGGGTGGGAGTAAAAAAAAATGGCGCAACTCGGGTTGAGGCAGATTTTTTGCCTCAGACCGACTTGCCCCATTTTTTGACGCCCAAGCTCCATTTTCCCCTACGCCAGCGCTGCCTGGTGTGGGTCATTTTTTTTTACGCACACCAGTCAGCTCCGCCGGCTAACGTCATTCTATAAATAAGGCGCCCGCATGGCGCTTTGGAATGGCGTTAGCCGGCGTTAAAATTTTTGACGCACAACTGCGTTGGCGCAGTTGTGCGTCAAAAAGTATAAATATGGCCCAAAGTATCATATCACATACTTAGGGCCTTGTTTATAGTTTGAAGCAGGGCTGGCTTTAGAGCAGTGTGACCAGTGCAGCCACACCTGGCAGTGACCTGAAAGGAGCTGTGTTTAGAGAAAAAATATGGTTTTCCAAAAAACTGCTGCTGAGTTCATCGTAGTCAAGCATTTATCAGGCAGCAATACAAATGTCAATATAGCACTGGTGATTAATGCTGCTTCTGTAGAGAGATTTGTCCAGTGGCAATTTTGACTCACCATAAAGTAGCACAGATGTTTAATATGCCTTGCAGATCACAGAACTGCGTTTTATGTGAAGAGCTCAGTACACTACTGCTTTGGTTACAGAGCCCTTTTTGTTACTTGCAGTTCATAAGTCACAAAACTTAATCTAGAACAGTAACTTATGAACTATCATCAAAGAGCTGCATGCAAATTGCATGGTGTAGGTTAGGGCATTATCCTCTTCTCCCAGTCTTTCATTTTCTATCCTTAGTGTTGCTAAAATGGGTTATTTATGCTAGATATAGATTCTTATTAGTAAAGCCAACTACAAGCAGCACTTTAAAACACATGGAATGTATGTGAGAGAGGTGCTATGGAGATATGAGGGGAACTGTTGGAGAGTGGTTGTGAGGGAATCCAGTGAGGAGGTAATGGGGGGTGGTGACAAAAAACTTTGTCCAACTGGGTTCCTCCAGCGCTAAATATGGCTCTGGTTTGGAGGACTGGGTACTTTTTCATGAACATAGTGAATGTCCTGTCCTCTGTGTTACAAGTGACAATTGACATAATACACTTGTTATGCATGTCTTCCACTGGACACCTTATTCGTTTACACCAGGTTGTTAGTCAGAAAACTCAGGGTTGTGATGTAACAGTTAATTATAAAACGTATTATCCACTATTGCTACGTCATGAGGGTCTTCCATGCCAGACTGACATGGATCTCTGAGAGCCTGTCAATGCAGCATTGCTTCTCTGCTTTGACTGAAGGCAGAAAGCAAAGCTGCAGGAGGAGAAAGGATAGCAAGAAAGTTGGTGAAATTGGATAAGAATACGAGGTAAAGTATTTTTTCACATTTGGTTCAGGTAAGAGAGGCCATGTTATGTATGGCTCCCTACATTACTCCTCTGCCCCCATGTAGCAATTGAAAGCAGGGGCAGATGATTTTGTGTGCATTTTGATGCCACTCTGAACCCCTCAGTGAAAAATATCCCCATAATTCACTGTTACACATATACAATTCTATAAAGAATACAGCAGATTGGGCACCCATACATTTGTCTGCTAAATTATTAATAAGGAGTTTAATTCACTGGCAATGTAATAGCCTATATTACTAGTGAACTTGCCAGCTTACCATGCATTTGTTTAAATTAGTGTTCAAAATTAAAAAGTTGCCAGTAGTATTGTAAGAATTAACAATGCCTCCATAAATTATGACTATGAGTATTATTACTACTACTACTACTAGTGCTGCTGCTAATACTATCAATGCTATAATAATAATAATAATAATAATAATAATAGTGATCACATTTGTTTTTTGTACAGTAACAATTATAATAGAGGGAATGCACTCAAGTTTTCACGACCAGTCAACTAGCTTTCCTCATATTCTATTTTGGTGGTTTAATCTCACACTGAAGGTGTGAGCTACTTTGTTAAATATATGACACAGTGGCTCATATCCAAGTGTTGGGTTTGTTTCCCATGAACTGAAAGATGCAGACTAGCTGAGAGGAAACCAATTGCTGAAAGATCCATAGTAGGTAGACACAGCTTCTATTCCTCTTATGTTTTTTGTTAGAAATGGGGTCTCTAGTTAACAGTCAGTTTACACCTTGTCCAAGTAGGGATAGTCACTCTAGTCAGGGTAAGGGAGATACACAGCTCAGATAAGCCCTGCTCACTCCCTTGGTAGCTTGGCACAAGCAGTCAGGCTTATCTCAGGGGCAATGTGTAAAGTATTTTTATACCAACACACACAGTAACACAGTGAAACCACCAACCACCACAAAATCATTCAACAACAGTTTAGGAAAATAGACAACATTAATCTGAGTAAAACAAGACCAAAATGACGAACGTCCAACATACACAAACAGAGCTATGAATTTCCAAAGATTAAACTTCATTATAGTGCTTTGAAACACAAATGCTTCAATTTGGTGTTATCACAACATCGTGATGGAGTCATTCCCAACAATCCGGCGCCAATGGCGCTGGTCATGGAGTCACACAGACCACCAGGTACAAAATCTTTTGAAAGTGAGAAAACAAGCCAGTGCATGGAGTTGGGGAGGTGAGGCATTACTGGGTCCAGTGCAGTGTCTGTTCCTTACTGTGGAGCAGGGGAAGTGAGGCGCCATTGGTGCAAAGCATCAGTTCCTCAAACTCTGGCAGGGTCAATGTGTGGCGAGTCAAGACGTGGTGAGGCGACCTCACGGGGTCGCAGGCATGCCATGGGGCTGTGGGTGCCATGGCGCAGTCGGGTGTCATGTGCATCGGTGACACAGAACTTGGGGTTCAGAAAGTCATGGGACATCAGTGGGCCTGCCGCGACCTCAGGCCTGTTTTGTCCAGTGGGGTTTGTCACACTCCAGCAGGGACCACAGTTTTGGTTGCAGGCAGCATCGCAGGGTCAGGCTGCCGCATCAGTCCTGGCATCATCCGGAGTTGGATTAACTGTTTTTTTCTTGTTTTTCAACAATCTTTCACTCCCGGGGTACTAGAGACTGGAGTAGGCACCACCTGGCGAGTTCAGATCCACATCAAGTGAACCCAGAGGCTGATAGGTGAAATCTTTGCTGTCCAGGAGCATTCTTAACAGGAGGCAAGCTCAGTCCAAGCTCTTGGAGGCACTTTTCAAGCAAAAGTGCAGAAAGCAAGTCCAGTCCTTTCTCTCTTTGGCAGAAGCAGCAGCAGCAGGCCAGCACAGTAAAGCTACTGGCAGAGTAGCAGGTCCTCCTCAAGCATCAAGCTCTTCTCCTTGGCAGAGATTCCTCTTGATCCAGAAATAATCTAAAGTTGTGGGGTCAGAAGGCCAGTAGGTAAACTTCAAAGGGAGGTCTTTGTAGTGCACAAGCCCCTGCCTCTTCCTTGCCCTGCCCCAGACATACACCAGGGAGTTGGAGACTTTATTTGTGAGAGGACAGAGAGAGCCCTTTCAAGTGCAAGTGTAAGCTCATCCCTCCCCCTTTAGCCTAGGAAGACTCATCAAGATATGCAAGACATACCTCAGCTCACTTTTTGTCACTGTCTAGAGTGAATTCACAAACAGCCCAACTGTCAGTCTGATTCAGACGTTTATTCAGCAGTCAAGTAGAGTCATAGAATCGTTAACCAGGAAAATGCTCAATTTCTAAAAGTGCTATTTTCAAACAGACAATCTAAAAACCAACTTTACCACAAGACGTATTTTTAAATTGTGAGTTCGGAGACCCCAAACTCCACATCCCCATATGCTACTAATGGGAAACTGCACTCAAAAGATATTTAAAGGCATTCCCATGTTAACCGATCAGGGTAAAGGCCTTGCAAGAGTGAAAACTGAATTTGGCAGTATTTCACTATCAGGACATGTAAGACACAACAGTACATGTCCTACCTTTTAAATAAACTGCACCCTGCCCATGGGGCTACATAGGGCCTACCTTTTGAGTGACTTAGATATAGCAAAAGGGAAGGTTTAGCTTGGCAACTGAGTGCACTTGCCAGGTTGAAATGGCAGTGCAAAACTACACACACAGACGCTTCAATGGCCGGTCTGAGACATGTTTACAGGGATACACATGTAGGTGGCACAATCAGTGCTGCAGGCCCACTAGTAGTATTAGATTTACAGGCCCTGAGCACCTCTGGTGCACATTACTAGGGACTTACTGGTAAATCAAATATCCCAATCAGTGATAAACCAAACACCAATACACGTTAGACAGAGAGCATATGCACTTTAGCACTGGTTAGCAGTGGTAAAGTGGCCAGATTCCTAAAGCCAATGAAAACAAGTCAGAAAAAATAGGAAGAAAGAGACAAAAGGTTTGGGGATGACCCTGCAGAAAGGGCCAGGTCCAACAGTTTTGTGTAGGGTTTTTGGGGTGAATGTTTACTAATATACATCTGAAGGACCTGTAACAGTCCAAACATACAAGTGAACTTGACCTGTATCTCACAAACATGTATTGAAGGTACATTGGTACATGCATTGGTACATGCCAATTGTTCTATGTTTATCTTATGAATATTCATAATGAATACACTGATATTATGACCAGTGACAGTCCTTGGAAAGCTGAGCTGGACCGTTCTCTTCTGGTGGTAAGTAAAGGGGGCTTGGTGTTAACCCCTATTACCACCATATTATGAAAGCAATCTTCTGGAGGTGGTAAAGTGTGACAAAATGTTTATGCAAGTTTATTGTGCAGCGATAATGTGTTCTTTGGGTTTTTGTTTGGCTGTGTTTTGGTGCTGTAATTTTCAAATCTGATGATTTTGTATTGTGTGGTTGTTGAATTACATTATGTTTTGACTGTTTTGCTGAGATGCGCTCTAATGTTTGAATTTTGCTACTAAGCCAACAAATGCTGTTACATTCCCCATGAACAGCAGCAACTCTACCTTTTACTTTCCCATGACAACTTACCACTTACCAGCTGTCTATGGTGGTAACATAGTTCTGCTCAAAATTTTAAACTACTTCAGCTACCTCAGAAAAACATTTTTACCTTGTGTTATTTTTGTGTGTTTGTGGTAATTTTGGGAAGTGCTTGCTCAAGCATTATTTCACTGTATTAAGAAGAAAGGGGTCTGAAGGTGATGATATATGACAGGAAAGTTTGTGGACATTTGTTGTGTGAAATTGTGCTTTGATTTGTTTTCTTTGTGCTGTAATTGTTCTTGATTTGCATTCTAGAAATGTGATTTTGTTGTCTTCTACTATGTTAATTGTGTGACAGTCTGTTTTGACAAGTTTGTTGTGTTGTGTCCTGTTATGTTTTATTAATGTTATGTTGCTTTGTGCATGTTACTGGGTTACATTCTGTGGCTTACCTTGGTTATGTCTACAAATGCTGTTACATTTCCAGCTAAAATATATGCATGCCTTTAAGGTTCTGGTGACAAGTACCCATTTCCCACTGTTAAAGTTGGTAAAATAGCTTCTTCCCTACCTCTTCAGCTATTTTATCAATCAGCAGCCCAAAACTGGGGCATAGACTGTTTTCTAAATTACCACTTCAAGTGCTCACTTTATGTGATATGGTCCCGAGTACGCCAAGTCATTCCTATGGCATTTTATATGGCTAATGTATCATTATGTAATTGTAAGGAGTTTACATATAGCATTAAACAATAGAACAAAACTTCTATTACCTACTTATAAAGTGCTACTAAATGGGTAGAGTATGAAAGCACTAGTTATAAAAAACATTAACAAAATGTTACATTTCATGAAGATTGACAATTGAGACCCTCACCAAACTTTACTGGCTTAATACAGCTAAGCCATATCTAATTTTTAAAAGACACAAAGTAAATAGGCATAGGTAAAGCTGAATGTCCTGGGTATAATGTGAGAATACATAAAAAGGCAGGCATGCTTATTAAAGCCAGAACTATTGACTTTGCATAAACAGTTGATATATAGGATGCTAAGAATCATTTATATGTAGTCTTCTGCCATGCATGCTTCTTGTCTCTACGACCTATGAAATCTGACTGTTTTCCTGTCATCTCTGCAAAGTGTGGTCACTAAAACACACTTCAGTTGGCCACTAAAATCATTTGCATCTGCTACTCTTTAATGGTAAATTGCATTAATTTAGCGAGTTGCAATGTCTCTCTGCAGCTATCTGGTGGTTAGTTGCCAGAGTTCCTAGTCTCATTGGAATTAATCAGGCTTCAACTCGAGTTCTGAGAAAAGGATTAAAAAACAAATTATAATAAAAAAGGATTGCCTTAAGTACACAATGCGAGTATAAGAACTGAAAGTGAAAAAAACGTGATTCTTAGTGTTCTTATTAGATGTAAAATAGCCCCTCGTGCATTCTAATAGAGCCAATGGTAGAGGGCACCTGGGCCAAGGAAGTGAACGACTGAAAGATAAGTCACTGCCCACTGCATGTGTTTGATACATTTATAATACATTTTTATATTATAATACACATTTTGTTTAAAAGTTAAAAGCCCTATCCCTATTTAATATTGTGCATATGTGCTAATATTTGGAGCTGGTATATTTGGATCTCTATTATGAATTGTCTTTATTTGGTAATTGAACTGTTATCAACTACACATTGAATAATGTCGCCTTCTAACTATTTTCCACGTGGACTTGTGAATAAATATATTTTGCTGTGTGGTATAGATTAACCGTAGAGCTGAATCGTTTTTCTGTGAAACACACTTACACTTTTTGCACGCTGTCATGTCTAGGTAGGCCACAGTCAGCAAGCTGGCACATTTATGATTTTGCATGCTTTTTCCATAAATCTAACAGGACTTATATGCGACCCAACTGACTTATTGTAACGAATTTGTTCAAACTGACTTACATTAAATTAAACAGTTAAACATAATGTCCCATGTTTATTTTTGGTTGAGATTTTGTTTGTCATTGCTCGGAAAGTCTGACTTTTTAAAATAAAATTGACAAGCTTAATAAAATTGACAAGCTTAATACATTCCTTATTATTTTGAATATGTTTATTGAAAATCTAATTTTCCCTTACAACAAACCTTGAGCTTGGCACATTCTAATACGAGATTGTTTGCCGAAGTCTTCAGGCCCATATTTATACTTTTTGACGCACAACTGCGCCAACGCAGTTGTGCGTCAAAAATGTTACCGCCGGCTAACGCCATTCCAACGCGCCGTGCGGGCGCCTTATTAATGGAATGACGTTAGCCGGCGCTGCGGACTGGTGTTCGTAAAAAAAAAATGACTCACACCAGGCAGCACCGGCGTATGGGAAAATGGGGGTTGTGTGTCAAAAAATGGCGCACGTCAGGTCTGAGGCAAAATTCAGGCCTCAAACCGGATTTGCGCCATTTTATTTTTACGCCCAACCTCCATTGACATGACTCCTGTCTTAGCAAAGACAGGAGTTGTGCCCCCTTGCCAAATGGCCATGTCCAGGGGACTTATGTCCCCTGGGCATGGTCATTGGGCATAGTGGCATGTGGGGGCCCAAATCAGGCCCCCCTATGCCATAAAAAAAATCGTAAAAAAATACTTACCCGAACTTACCTTTATTTCCCTGGGATGGGTCCCTCCATCCTTGGGTGTCCTCCTGGGGTGGGCAAGGGTGGCAGGGGGTGTCCCTGGGGGCAGGGGATGGCACCTCTGGGCTCCTTCCAAGCCCACAGGTCCCTTAACCCCTGCCCTGACCCAGGCATTAAAAAACTGCGCACATCAGGCTGTGCGCCGTTTTTTAAGGCCCACCCACTCCTGTGCGTCAAAATGACGTCAGAGTATAAATAAGGGGCACAGGCCTTAAAGTCATTTTTTGGAAGGGAGCGCCTACCTTGCATATAATTAACGCAAGGCTGATTCCCCCTTCCAAAAAATGACGCACATGGTGGAATTTTGACGCCCGCGGGGTCGGACGTCAAAGTATAAATATGGGGCAGGGTTTGTGCCGATTGTGCGCCAAAAAGTTTGACGCACATTCGGCGCAAACAGAGTATAAATATGCCCCTCAGTGTTTTGTTGTACAGTAGCTTAACCAGATTTAAATGTGCCTAGCCACTCTCTCACCTTAGACTACCGAGACATCAGAAAGGAGTTGTGAATTCATAAAAGGTTCAGAGACGAGTGCTGTCATTTATTCACCTTGTTGAAAGCTCAATATGTTAAATGTAAATTTGTTTATGAGCCGGTATATTAAATGTTTTATTTATTTAGGAAACATTTGCTTATAATATAATATGACCTACAATAACAAATAATATTACATACAAAATAGAGGCCCTCCTAACATCCAAGGGCACAAAGCCTAACATTGAAGTGTTTGTTACACCCCAGAACCGTATGGGTGAGAGTGTTCACTTTAGTTGGTCCTGGCCTAAGGTGCTGCTCTTTGGTGCAATATCAAGCCGTGTAATTTGTCTGTTTTCGCTTTTGTTTTCCAAATATGATGAATTTAATTGTTTTTGTCTGGTTGCCCCTGCCCTTCCTGTGATGCCCCAGGGTCTCAGCACTTCAAGGGCTGAGGCAATCCTAATCCTCCTTGACCTGATCAGCTCCACACTGCACAATGCAGCTTTTATTAAATGGCACAGGGACCAGATTTCTCCTCTCACCCTACTTGGTACAGGGAGAGTGAGATAATGAAAGAAACGTCCTTCCTGCTTCTGACAGACAGGAAAACAGGTAGCAGGGGAGGCACACCACGGTGCTACCAAATCCCTGGACCTCCCTTGGAGCCTTCCTGAAGGAAGGGCAGCAGTGCTCTAGTGTACCTAGTGGCAGTGGCCTTCCAAGGACTGATAAAAGGGTTAGTGGCAAGAAGTGGTAGGCTATTAGGTGTACCTCCTAACCCTAAGGGTCCCAGTCCTCCCTGGGGGTTTGGGGATGGACCTGATGAGAAGCATCACATGCCCCACTTGCCTAGCTGTTCCCCTAGAGTACAATGTTTTCCTTGGGCTAATCAATGAACTGTGAAGTGCTGCATCTAGTTGGCAAGCAGTCTCAGGGATAGAAAGAGTCAAAAGAAATTCTGTGAAACCGCAGTGTCTGATTTTGATGGGTTGTGGTTGTCATGTCTATGGCCTCTACATATTTATAATTTTCAGCAAATGAGTTTACAACTGATTTCTGGACCATGATGGAGGGCTCAGACCTCTTTGGGACTTTCAGGGTACCTGCATGTCAAGCAAGAGTTAAGAGGGCACCTTTAGTGATCACTACCCACCAGACCAGTCTACGTATGCACCAGTGGGACCCTTTCCTCCTTTGTCCTGTGAAACTACAGCCCTCTGCTCTCAGGGTTGTATGATGAAATAGTGGAGAAAAAAAAAGAAATACAAGATGCATAGGGAAAGGTGGATACAAGTGGGAACCCAGGCACCCTTAGTGATGTGAAGATTTGTATCTGCTAAAGCACCAAGAAAAAAGTGGTGGTCTGACTTCCATGTCTGAGTTGGCAGATTGGGGGAGGGGTGAACACTCACCTTTTTTCCACTTCCCCCATCTTCAATTGGACATGGATGACAACACCAGCCATTACTGCTGCTACTGACCCAGAGAAAAAACATAACCCCCTTGTCAATGGACACAAATGTAGGGACGCCCCATTGCCAGGGTATGTTGTGTGGGCACTGCACAGGAGGTCAGGACCACAACAGGCATATACATGTCACAGTAATTGTTTTAATTACCGTGTAATGCATATGTGGGTTACATAATGGTGTCACACATGGCTGGGGACACACTCTGCACAACATGCATACCGCACACATACCCAACAATCATTGTGGTTTCATCATTTATCGCAAAATGAATGATGACGCCACAATGACGGTACACTCACACTGGACAATGGTGTCCAAATGTGTGTATTGCAAGGGGGCATGTACAGGAAGGATTCTGCCATCTGCTGTGCATGTTAGTCACTACTACTATGTGTGTCTGTGTGTGGGGGTTGGCTGTTTGAGGTGGAGGGAGCTGGAGTGGGTGATGTGTTTGTGTCTGTAGGTGTGTAACTCGCATGTGGGATTGGTGTTGTTGTATAAGTTGTGTTGCTGTGTGACACACTCAGGTGAGTGTGGTTGTGTGGCAGACATTGTCATGATGTGTGTAGTTGTACATGTGTGTACTTGTGCATATGGGTGAGTGTGTTCATGTAGCTGTGTGTGTAATTGTGTTATGGATGTATGTCAATGTGTCAGCATTTACGGGTTGTGTTGTGTCAGCATGGCAATGGTTATTGTGTGAATGTGTTTTGTTGAGTAGTGCATAGTGCAGGGGTACGCATATGGCTAAGGTTGAGTGTGTGTTTTACTTACCTCTCTTCTATAGCTCTGCCATTGTATGAAGTCCCCAGGGTCCTGCAGCTGTCTCCCTCTGTCAGCAATCCATCGTCATGTAATCCGTTTGCAGAACTGTAACATCTAAACACGGTGGCAGACAACCCCCCTGTTACTTTAAAACAGTGCCCCCAGGATTTGGCACACCTGGCAGCTTTGAATAAATAAAACATAGAAGCCTATGTTTCATTTAAAAAAAATGTTTGAGCAGATCCACAGATCCACCATGACTTCCACTGATAATTTAAAAAAAATGCTTTTCAGCTCTGGGGCGGGGTCCCTCTGGGACCCCATCACCAGAGCTAAGTGGTCGGGATGTCTATACCCTGGCCCTTTTTCTAATTAATTTTTTACATTGTTTTCTGGGACTCGCCTCAAGTCAAGTACGAACATAGCTGCCAACACGTCCTTTTAAAGTCTTGACAGTTAATCAGATCTCAGCAGGAGAACAGGAGAGGTCACAAATCCTTTCCACCCCTGTATATACAAATTTGGATTTCCTTTAATTTCTCAAAAACTACTAAACAAATTTACACCAAATAACATTTAATCTCGGCCCCTGCTTGACAGATCACCCTGAAACTTTCCAGACAGCAGCTCACACGACTTTCAAAAGTATTTGGTACTTTGTGAAGATTCTTCAAATGGAGGCAAAAAAAAAAAAAACACACATATATATATAGTCACCACTAGGTAGTTATAGTTAGGACTTAGTTTCTATAGGAAAAGCCTATATTGATTATGGTGTAAGTATGTAGTGTGTACTTACTATATATATGACCTACTGGAGGTTGTCAATAGGTAGCTATAGTTGGGACCTAGTTTTCATAAAAAAGTGATTTTGACTACCTATATCTTTGCTGCTGGTTGCTAAATCTTCATGAAATTTTCCCAAAAAATTAGACACTCACTTCAGCTGCTGTCTGGAAGGTCTCAGGGTGATCTGTCAAGAAGGGGCTAGCATAAAGAATGGGTCCCAAAATGCATTTTCCCCTTCTTAATTTCCATAGGGATGTTCAAAACACGACTACAGCCTGAACCGCTGGCCGGATTTACACCAAATTTGGCAGAATGCTAACTCTTGGCCCAGAAAGTGACCTTTTTGTGATTTGATGTAAATCCGTTCAGTAGTTTTCTAGTTAATAAATAAAAAAAGAAAATATATATAGGGACATGGATGCTTTGTGATGCCTATGCAGAGCTTCCCAAACCCTTGCGCCAAGAGAAGTGCCGTGATTGGCAGGCCACAACCTATGAAGAAAGTTGGGGCCTCCATTTTCCTAAGCCGGTGACCATGTCCTGGGGATGAAAATAAAGATTGGAAACTATAAAAGGGGTCAGGTTAAGGGTACCCTGACCCAATAAGGGCATTATAGAGGTCTCCGAGTGACCCCCTTATGAGAATCAAAAAGCGCAAAAACATTTTATTCATGTGTGTGGAGTTCCAACTCCGTCACAACTCTGTTGTGACCTTCAGCACGGCCCCATGTAAAAAACTGACTTATTTCATTTAATTAAATTAAAGCACTTTGAAAAAATATACATTCACACACTAACTCAAACACTAATGCACGTACTCACAGACACACTCAGACATTTACACACCTACTCACAGACTGACCCTGACACTCTCACACCCACTCATAGACCAATGCACACAAACACAAATTCACTCAGACACTCATGCACCCATTTTCCAGTCCAACAAAGACACTCACACACCCACTCACAGACCCACTCTGTGACTCATATACCCATTCACCGACCCACTCAGACTCTCATGCACCCACTCACAGACCCACTCAGCCTCTCACACACCCACTCACAGACCCAGTCAGTCACACACACCCACTCACATACCCACACAGAAACTCAGACACACACTCACATAGACACTCTCACACCCAGAGACATCCTTTCACACCTACTCTCACACCTAGTCTCACAATCACTCTCATACCCACATAGATCCTCTCACACCCACTCTCACACCCAGACAGACTCCCCTTCACACACGTTCTCACACCCAAAGTTCCCTCTCACACCTCTCTCAACCCAGAGAGACAGGCCCTGTGGCCAACCCCTGCCTGAGCCCTCGCCATGCACCGCTAATTAGCCCAGATATCCGAGCATTCAATACAACTTTTATAACATCTATAAAAATATTAATGAATTATTAGCAGTAAAATTATTGAAGGAAAAAATGTGTATGACGGCAGAGTGATATAGTTACCATAGGGCACGAGTTATAGATACTTGAAATAACTCTAACTATAACCGCAGAACCTCTATGGTTTTGTGAGAGTAAATTCAGAACCTAACTATAAAGTCATGTAACCTTTGGATTTTTAAGTGAATTTCGATGTTTTTTTAAAAATCCTTTCTTCTAACTGTAATACTTTACTTTTTTGGTGAAAAAAACATATATATATATATATATATATATATATATATATATATAATATTATATAGATACATATATATATTAAACAAACACGCTCTCTGAATCCAAAGAGAACCAGGACACCTCCGTACAGAAATTCACTGGTTTAATTTACAGCAAAACAAACAACACCAACGCATTTCAGCAATACGCCTTGTTCACGGATAGAGTGCTATTTCCCCTACTCATTTAAATATATTAGTGCACTAACATAAAAAGAGGACTGATTCCATAAAGATCACATCAATGGAGTTGTTTGTTTTGCTGTAAATTAAACCAGTGAATTTCTGTACAGAGGTGTCCTGGTTCTCTTTTGATTCAGAAAGCGTGTTTGGTTAATAATTTTGGGCGTCTCGGAGCCCGACCAGGACAGCTGTGATGTAGCGGCCGCACTCCGAGGTTAATTTCGTAATTTCGTGGAGTGATATATATATATATATATATAAGTATATATATGTGTGTGTGTATATATATATATATACAAATCCCTCTCTCTCTCTCTCTGTATATATATATATATATATATATATATATATATATATATATATATATATATATAAACATTTATCTAAATATGGAAACATTGCACATTCTTAACATTAAACTATTATTCACAAACATAAGTGATTAAAACACAAGAAGAGAATAAAAACAATTATAACTATATTAAAAAAAATATAAAGTACCTAAGTAACTAATATTCTTACCTTCTATGTTCTGTCACACAATATTTCTGTATAGAGGGCAATATCACTGGCCCTGAAAGCAAAGGCTCATAGAGTCCAAATCACTATAAAAGCAGAGTATACCATAACTCAAGACAGTGCTTCATCCACAAAAGTCCCTTCCCCCATTGTCTTCTGCAGAATCCAGGGCTTCTCTCAGTCTCTACTTTGTGCAGGATTTGGATACCTCTACCCAATCCAAAGGTGTCACATCATCGTTCCACCTAATCCCATCTCTGTACAGATATGTAGGGCTTTTCAGTATGCTAACTTTAAGTGGTTAATGGTTAAAGCTTCCTCACAGTGTTAACCCCACCTTTAACTGCCACTGCCAAACCCGTTCCTTTCCACAAATACTTCAATAGGCCTTATGGAGAGAGAGGAGTCCCTCATTTGGCTGCTGTGTGACTGTTACTCTGGAAAAGGCATGCCCAGGCTTGCCAGGCAGGTTGGGTGTAATTAACACATGTAGGGGGTCATTCTGACTTTCCCGCTGGGCCGGCGGGCGACCGCCAGAAGGCCGCCCGCCGGCCCAGTGGGAAAGCCCCTTCAGCAATGAAGCCGGCTCCGAATGGAGCCGGCAGAGTTGAAGGGGTGCGACGGGTGCAGTGGCACCCGTCGCGATTTTCAGTGTATGGGCCCTATTAGGGGGCCCCTGCACTGCCCATGCCAGTGGCATGGGCAGTGCAGGGGCCCCCAGGGGCCCCACGACACCCGTTCCCGCCATCCTGTTCCTGGCGGTAAGAACCGCCAGGAACAGGATGGCGGGAAGGGGGTCGGAATCCCAAGCAGCGCCGCCATGGAGGATTCCTATGGCCAGGGGAAAACCGTCGGGAAACCGCTGGTTTACCTTTTCTGACCGCGGCTTTACCGCTGCGGTCAGAATTGGCCAGGAAGCACCGCCAGCCTGTTGGCGGTGCTTCCGCGGTCGTTGGCCCTGGCGGTCGATGACCGCCAGGGTCAGAATGACCCCGTAGTGTCTACCTCCACCCTCTTCCTTGCCCAGGAACAGACTTCAATCCATCCAGATGAGCCTACTGTGAGGGAGAGGCTTTGAGTTACCTACTGGCCAGGAGAGTAATATGCATGGCCCACAAGAATTGTTAGAAGCCCAAATCTGATTAATTGCTGACTCACAGAAATATACCAAAACCCAAAGATTGCTAATGTGGGCAAATTAATATAAATTTTGAACTCTGAATCTTTGTGATGTAGAGAACCACATGTTCAACTTTTTTCTAGGTTAATACAAAGTTGCTTTTTGGTGCAGCTTCCATCTACAGTATGAGAACAATAAAGAACTACAAATTTAATTGTAGATACTACATGACTACACCATAACCAAAAGACATGGAAATGTTTCACTTTAAATGCCCAATTAAGTTATAGTACCATAACCAATTTATTTAGGTTTCAACTGCAACAGGCTATCTGGGTTCAGACACCAGGCTGAGGTAAACAGTCGTCCCTCTGGCCAGCCCACACACAAGTCATATATGAATGCCCACCTGCTCAAGTGTAACCAGCCTAGAGACTCTTATCTTAGCTGTGCAGCAGTGACCCTAATTTTCAAAGGTGGGCACTGGCAGTTAGCACTCAAAATAATTTTACCAGTCCTTCCTGTGAGTAAGACTCATTTAGCAAGACTCACTATCTGCAGAGTTCCAAAAATAAGGATGTTGAAAAGCAAACAGCCTAATGGAGGAGCTAAATAATGCTGACCCGATGGTAATGTGTGTGATAATTGGCATTTTAAACATCACAATTTATATTTTATCGCAATAAATGATTTATTTTCTGATTTCACAGTGTGTCTGCAGTGCATTTGTCTTATGCTATGGCCCTTCATAGGTGTAATAGAAAATAATGGACAATCTCATCAGCCTAGAGGAAAATTGCTATGGTCTGAGTTCCAATTTTAGAAAAGAAATGGAAAGCTGTCTAATTAGCTTACAGAAGGTCAGATCTGAATAAGCAAGACATGACTGGAGCCAGATAAGCCTGTGTGAGCAATTCCATATTTGAATTATTTGAATAAATATTTCCCATGTATACTTCCTGTCGGACCTAATTTCATAAGTGAAGTGCATGCAGAGGTGAAAGGGTATCAGAGGATAAATTCTAATATATCAGTTTTTGATATAGTAATTCATGATATACTAAATGTATGTACTAAATTGATATAGTAAATTAAAAGCAATCTACAAATTTGGATACCACAGCATAGGCAGCATATTCCATTGATCTTGCTACAATCTCTCATAGGTCAAAGCTATAGTAAATAAGTCTGAGTCATCTGTGTAGGCTAGCTTGCTCTAAAGGAACTCCATTCTGATTCTCAACGTGCAAATCCAGCTAGGCAAATAAATTTTTTGCCAAATAGGTTGCCACACTTATTGATGTTACTTTCACCCCTTCAAAGAAATATTTTATAATGGCACCCTGATATTTTAATGGACAAGTCCCACAATGCTGAAGTACTGACCTGGAAGTGGGAGCGGCGAGCTGCAGCGAAAGTGGTAGTACAGAGCTGGCGTGGAGAGGGTGCAAAGAGGGCTCACCACAAAATCATCGAACCAGCCTTCCTCCCTCCCCTGTTGCCCGCTGCCCGTTGTGGCACTACATAGCTATATCACCCTCGTCCCCCCCGGAGGTCAGCGTGGGGTGTCACGACCCATAGCCCGTAGAGAGGTGGTAGTGGTGGTGGCCGTTAACTCAGCTGTGAGCTTGCGTCGAGGCGCGGAGGTCTAATGAGTGCCTGTAGGCATAGAGGCAGATCTGGCATTGCATAGCACGGCATAGCACAGTGCAAGAAAAGCGCAGACAGCGCAGACAGCACTTGGGAAACAGTCAGCTGTCAGACCAGCCAGCCATCTGTCTCCAGCCATCGGCTGCTAGCACCAGCACCAGTCGTCAGTTACCGGCACCAGAACTAGCATCTAAACCGGCACCAGGCACCAGGTATTCAGACTGACAAAAGTGCTGCCAGATAACGTGAGCACGACAGCCATAGTCATCTATCACTAAGTGCATGCCGCAGCTCTCCAGTGGAACCAGTCCGGCTAGGTTCAGTTGCGGCTTGCGGAGCAGCTAGTGAGCCCCACTCGTATCCCTTTTCTCTCCTTTTAATGACACAAGGTCAATGACATGACAAAATATAATTCTGAGTATAATCTTGAGTAAAACATAAGCACAAGTACAACTATAAGTTCACTGCAGAAGACCTTATATTGGATTGTATTGCCCACCCTGCATTGTCGCCTGCATTGCCTACCCTGCTCCTAAAGCATGGGAAAATATGCAAAAATGCACATAAAAATAAGACTGATATTGAGACTGCATTCAGATTTACGATTTATGATTGGGTTTGGAGTGAAGCCTGAAATCCTGAAAGTAACTGGGATCTTTGTCTCACTGAGTATTTAACCAAGGAGAAGGAGAATATGGTCCGGCAAAGCAAGAGGCAACATCCCCAACTAAACTAAGAGAAAAAGGAAAAGAGAGCCAGCCCCTGATGAAGTGGTGATAAAAAGAACGGCGAGTAATGCTTTACAGACCCCTAGCCCTTAAAGGGTTTTGAGTACGATCAATACAACTAGTAGGTGCCTAGCAGTGCAAAACAACAGCATGGAAAAGGTGAATGTAAGAGAGAAGGGTCAGTCGGCAAACACCACTCTCCAAGAGGAGGAGGCAAAATGTGTAGCCCAATTCAATTACCATAATATAACTGACTATTTTGTTTTAAGTAATGGTGGAAATAAGAGGGTCTTACTGGGTTCTAATCTACAAGCTCCTGGGTCGGCCCACTATCTGTTGACGTCCTCAAACCCAAAAGGCCCAGAAAGGAGAATGGCACCAGAGAAGAGGTGCTGCCACCAATTCTTCTATCGCCAACAATGGTGATCGTGGATAAATAGCCCCCGAATGGAAGCCTTTTGGATGTTGCCCTGTGGAACTAAGCCCTATATCAGAAGGCTATGAAACCCCCAAACAAGCAAAGATGGTGAAACATACATTTCTAAATCAGTATAACCTGAATATCTCATCTAGTTCCGTCAACCTATCCATCCCTGGCTCAGAGATGGTAGCAACTGCTGAAATTATGGAACTATAAAATTCACAAGATCCCCCAAAAAGTCCCAGCTCTAAGTTCTACTCTTTTCTTATTTATAGATCTGAAAACACAGATCAGGACCCATATAAGATAAGAACAGCTGATTCAAGTAGGAGGACGTAGGCAGGGAATGCACTACAGATAGAAAGATCCAACTCGAAAGCCATAGTGGGAGACCAAAGAGCTGATCACAGGGGCAATCTACAGCCACCAGCAGTAACCAGTGCAAATGAAATGTGGGCTGCAATTCTGAATTCAATGCAGGCGACAGTAATGGCACTCCAATTTCACTCCAACAAAATGGATATCTAGATAATCCTCTTACATACATTGGCGGTGTTCGTCTCTGGAATAATTGGCAAACTAGAAGAACTAAGGCCCTCATTCCAACCCTGGCGGTCTATGACCGCCAGGGCCGGGGACCACGGAAGCACCGTTAACAGGCTGGCGGTGCTTCCAGGGCCATTCTGACCGCGGCGGTATGTGTGTCTATAAAATGGAAAAAATGTAAGTAACTACCACAGTTTTCAAAGATGAAAACACTAACTTTCACTAGTAGATCAATGTAATTCTGTGATAATCTTGCATCAAAGAATTATTTACAGGTCCCATAAAAATGAGAGCCACATTTTCTTTATATTTCACAAAAGATTCTTTATCTCTGTCAGCTTGAAAAAACCTTAAATATATTTTGTAATACAGGGCACTCCAAGCCCAACCATTTATATGCATTCACCAGATGTGGAGTTGCGTGTGATTCTCTGTTAGTGTGATATTTCAAGCTCAAAGAGAATTGATCACTTTTAATATGTGCTTTAATTTTACCTGTTTCAGTCATAGTGATGTTCACTAGATCTAAACCCATAATAAACTTGATGAATATTTTATCTTATATGAAGTTCTGACTTCTCCGTTATGTGGTAATATGTTATGTTATCTTAAGTTGTATTGATTTGTGCACTAATCACCTGAGAGGGTATCCAGGCGCTTGTGCAGGTGTTTTGTGAGCAGGGAGATGGGAGATGGGTCGGAAGTTGCTCGGTTGATATGGATTGACTTTGGGCTTCTTGAGGAGGGCATTGATTTCTCTAAGTTTCCACACATCTGGGAAAGTTGCTGATGTAATGAAGGTGTTGATGATGTGGGTCAGGATGGTGCTGATTGCTTATGTTCCCAGGTTGTAGATGCAGTGAGGTCTTGGGTCCACAGGGTCACCTGAGTGGATGGTCAGCATGTGTGCTACTGTGTCGGTCCTGGTGAGGGTTGTCCTTTCAATCAGGTGGCCATCTTGGTTGGTGGTGGTTAGGGTAGCAACACGTTTTTTGCAGTTAGGTTGGTGTGTGAAGTTGTTGTAGATGTTTGTGATTTTGCTGTGGAAGAAGTTGGGTAGGTTGTTGCATAGTTGTTGGGAGGCAGTGATTTTGTTGACAGTAAATGCTTAAGGGTTGCGATGATGTCCTTGCAGCTGTTGGAACTTCCATTGATGTGACCCACAACTGCTTTTTTCTTGGTGTCTCAAATTCAAATGTATTTGTCAATTAGAATTATTTAAATTAATCCACAACACACAACAATAAGTTTTAAAAAACATGACAGAGACACTAAAACATAAAAATGTCAACACTTTTCTATAAAACATCCACATTAGATTTTATTACAAAGGTTCCATGAATTTGTGTTACAAGATAGCACCAAAAAGTGATGAACAATCTGTTGGAGGCTGGGCCTCCATGCAATGTGCAGAACCAAGCACACTATGCAGATGGTTCAGGCAACCACACGTTAGTTTCTACTGGTAAAAATCAGTCCATCTAATGCTGCAGTTTTTAGAGTACCTGGTCGAGCAGTTAGGCTCATCCAAGAGATGTGCTAAGTATTTGCTGTACTCACAAATCCAATCGTGCACTACACACACTCAATGAATAACTCAAGACCAGAATGTATAACAATACTTCAGACTTTTATATACATTGTAAGACCAAGATCTTTAGAATGCGTTAAGTACTTTTCTTATTATGACTTTTAAAGTTTTGGCAAAGTTAGTCTTTCTGTGCTTGATTACGCACCATTGGAATCAATAGGCAGTCACATTTAAAAATGCATTAGAGATCACACAGATGAGTTACCAGTCTCTTCTTTTGCAGGATGGTCGCAGTGGTCGGTGGGCACACTGTTCCAGCTGAAGAGTCTTGGGCGGCTCCTGGTTCTGGCGGGAGCAGCGTCCTGACACAAGAACAGGGCCACCTGGCGGGACCACTTGGAAAAGGAGCTGGTTTGCAGATTTAATTTGGTGCCTCAGGCCCCCTTGGGCTGTTGAGGTTGCAAGGGGTTGGGGACCTGGGGCACACAGCAGATCTCTTGATGCAAGGCCCAGGGAGTCCAGGGTGTTTTGGAGGTCTTGGATGCTGTGCGCAAAAGAGTCCACTGGAGCTGGAGGTGAGTCTCTTTGAGGGGGGCTTACAGGACAACGGGGGCACTCTGGTTGGAGGTCCGGGGTGTTCCTGAAGTCCCTCAACCGAGACTTCCTCCTGATCCCTTTACAGCTCAGGAGGAGCTGGCTTTCTGATGGTCCTATGTCAGCTGACCAGTACCCAGGGAATTCCTGTATCTCAGCCACTGGAGAGCGCAGTGCCACCAAACTTGGCACAGATGCGGGTCACATCTAAGTGGTCATTGCTATGATGTTGGGTCCAGCTGTGACTTCCGGTTGTGAATAAATTGGTGATTCAGTGAAGTGACATTCACTGGTTTGTTGATCCTTTGAAGGTTTCTAGCTTTTCTTGAGTGGGGCCTTCACTCAGAAGGGAGATTTAGGCAATTTGCGAAGCCTGGAGGTCCTCTGGGGCTTTGAGGTTGGTCCAGTGGTCAGCTCCTCTGCAGCGGCGATTGTTGGGACTCTGGTGCAGCAAGAAGGGGTCCTGGAGCCTCTTCTGGTGCAGCAGGTCCTCGGTTCTCGTCCTGGCAGTTGCTTTGGTGCTGTCTTCTTTCTTCCTGTTCAATCTAAATTCCTGGTCTAGGGGAGCCCACTAAATACTGAATTTAGAGGGCGGTTTAGAGGGAACCTGGTAGTGTCCAATGGGACACTTACCCTTGGTGGCTACTCCCACTACAGTGACCACTTCCTGTGGGAAGGGTCACTTCCCTAAACCTGGTTGGCTATTTTCCCCCATTCCAAGATGGAGAAAAATGAGGTAGAGGGTCCACTTCGCATGCAAGCCCTTAGGGGTGGTGCATGCTTAGTGAGGCTACTCCTCCTACCCTTTTTCTGGTTTCCTGCCTTTGCTCCCACCCAAAGTGGGTGTTTTCAAGGGGGGAAGCCCTCTGCTGCTAGCACTAGGCCTACAGCTCGAGTTTTAAGGGATGTAGATCTTTGAAGCTCACCACCAGGGAGTTGCATATTCCTGAAAATAGACCCAACATCTTAATAAATATCTGGAGACCTTTCTGTGTTTTGGATATCAATAAGATGCCGTCTGCAAGGATTAGCGTTGGGACCTCTAGGCCTGCCAGTGTGGGTGAATCATTTTCACAGTTAAACAAGAATTCAAGGTAGCCATTGATGATGACACATCCATTGAGAACCTCCCTATTGATTTCCATTTTCCTCATAAGTGCACCTTTGGGGCCACTGTGGATCTGAGCATGACTTTCTGAATATAGGCATCTGGTGATGAGCAGTATGTCAAATGGAATGCCCAGAACTAGAAGGGCTTACCAAAATATGTCCCTAGGGAGCATATTGAAAGCTGCCTACAGAGGCAACATACAGGCTGCCCCTTTCCATACTCACTATCTTCCACCTAATCATTTGGAAAAGAAAGGCCTGGTCTATTGTGTTTATTTTAGGTCTAAAACAAGCTTAAAGTTGGCTTAATGCGCAAGTTCCCAACATCCATGCAGTGGGCATACCTGCAAAAGCACTGGTGATATGCTGGTGATAGCATCTGCATGCAGCCTTGTAAGTAATTCTGTTGGTGGTGTTGTAGCTGGCTCTCCATTTCCTTTCTAGCAGTTTACAGTGCCATTTGGTATCTTAAAGGTCTTCTGTGTACCAGCTGGCCAGCTTGCTTGAACTACTATGCTTGTTGAATTTGATGAGTGTTAGAGAGCCAGTGCAGTTCTTCATCTAGTTGGTGAAGTTGTTGATACCCTAGAGATTGCCTGTGGGGCTAGATTGATCTATGCTGAGGGCACTGATCCAGTCTGCTTCTGTGAGTTTGCCCCAGTTGCACCTTGGAATGTTGGACCTGGTAGGGGTGTTGACCTAGGGTGTGTTGATTTGGAAATGGATGATGTTGTCGCTCCATGTAAGCAGTGTGATGGAGTTGTATTTGATGCTGTTGTTTGTGGTGTCAATGGGGTCCATTGTTTGTCTTGTGGTGTGTGTTGGTTTTAGGATGAGCTGGGTGAATCCAATGTTGCTTAAGCTTTCGATGAATTCTGAAGAGCAGGGGTTGTTTTAGTTTTTTAGGTAAAAGGAGATGCCATGAAGGAGAACGTGGGCTCTGGAGTATATGGTGAGTGGAGCGCCAAATTTGGGAGATAAGGCTGGTAAAGGTGGCTTGTGGTCATAGTGGTTAAAAGGCAAGGGTTCACTTCAGGGTGAACATAGACATTTTGAAGGTAAAATAAATGACTTAGGGAGATGCCACATCTCCAACAGCAGCTAAGCTACATTTTTGGAAACATCAAGCCCTATTCTTAGATTAAAATCTCTGCAAGTAGTATAATTGCTGATGAGCACTTTAACCTGAAGAGCTGGAGATCATGATGAATTTTTCAACCATCAAGAATGTTTTGTAACTTGGCCACAAATGAACAGTTAATTAGGAAATTACCATATCACTTACATCTCCCAAAGTTTTAAATCAACCAATTTAAGCTGTATATCTGATCAAAAAACATTTGGCAGAAACCAAGGGTAATATCAGCCAAGATATACAAGCACTCTTTTACAGCTAATGTTTCAAGCAGTATAAAAAGGAAAGTGAATGGCCCCCAAGGGACAGAAAAGAAGGCTAGCATAACTCTCAAGGAGACACTGGGAAAAGGTTTTATCTAATGTCTGATTGAGGCCTTGAATTTCACATATCATTTAAATATTCCAAATGTCCCACTTCAGAAAGTTAGCAATAATCACGTTAGCCTGTCTTTTCAGGTAGGTCTGATGCACAAAAATGGAAGTTAACTTTATCTTGCAATGTGTTTCAACGTACTGAAAGACTAAGATAACATCTCTTCTCCTAAATTATTATCAACAACATCTCTTATTCCAATTCTGAGCTCAAAATGACTGGCATCTCTCAATTTCCATCAAAACAGGTGTTCTACCAGCATGAGTTATAAATTGAATTTGTTGAGATGTAGACTAGCATGGTGTTTCAAAGTTACAGTTGTTCTTTTTCAATGTTCTTTATTTTAGATTCTAATTCCCTTGGCTTGCTTGATTCTGACTTGCAATATAGATTGTTGCCTTTCCAAACAAAGAATACACATATTATTTGTGATTTTGCAACAATCGCTACCCTTCAAAAATCCTATCAAGTTTGGCTCCTATCCACAAAGGTAATTTTTAGCATGTAATGTAGTGCTCCTAAAAAGAAACCTTTACATAATATTTTATGCCTTCTTTAATTGACCGCACAGTACCTAACATGAGTATAAAATGTGACTGTCCAAGGTATGTTCCTAATCAATTAGTACAAATAGAAAATACTTTCCTTCCTTGCACTTATACTAATGGAAGTTGGAAGGCTGAGAGTTTAAGGCTAATTCACAAAGGTACGCAAGTGTACATAAAAGTGTACTATGGTGGTACTATTTCCCATACTCATAATTACTTTTCAAATTGACTCCTATATGTTTTTGGTTATACTGAACTTGAAAGTTAGATTTCCCTTTAGCACCTTCAGCCAGAGACCACAGGTACTATTAACTGCTTTGTGGCAACTTTTACGTCGACAAACATAACCTCCTTCATCTGTGCTCCTTCAAATGCTGCCTCTAAGCTGTAGTGAATTGGATGAAGGCAAGTTGTTTAAAGTGTACTTCAAATGAGATAGACATTTTATTTTTGGCCTCCAGTTCACCCTCGAACCCAGTCTTTGGTGGCCATTGGAAATGGGTGCCCCACCATTCCATCACCTTGGGCAAGAAATCTTGGGGTGAAATTCGACTCCTGCCTTACATTCGACCCTCAAATCAAAGCTTTATCCGCTACTTGTGTTGTAAGCAGGACATATAGGAAATATGTGTACAACCAAAAGCGTTATCCTTGAACTTTGTATATATTACTGTATATTCATAACCATTATCCTCGAACTATATATGTATTGTAGTATACTCTTACTCACTCTCATTAAGAAATACTCAAATGTAAAGTACCAATCTGTAAATAATTGACAATGGTATGCTCCTGGCCCACCTTAGAATGTGAGGACAAGTGGACTAGCTGGGAGCTTACCTTAGAATGTTTAGGAGTCAGTGAGATGTTGGTCGTTGATTGAGGAGTTCATTGAATAAAGTTCCCACTATAAGTTGTTGTCACTCGTTTACTTACAACAACTTGCTTCATTACCATTACATCCTTGAGAAGGATGCTACACCTTATCCTCGAGTATCATCATACAGTTGTCCACACCATGATCACCTCCAAGTTGGATTATGCCAACAGCTTATATCTGGGGATCCCGGCCTTTCTGATTCAGCATCCTAAGAATCATCAGAACGCTGCGGCCAGCTAATTTGTAAGATACCCCTCCCCCCGGGTGGCAGTGTCAGGTTTCTTACGTTGTCTTCAATGGCTTCCAGTGAATAAAAGAATCCAGTTCAAGGCTCTTATCCTTGCCTTCAGAGCTTCCAATCACAGGAGTCCTCTTTACCTCAGTCGCTGTTTCAAGCCTTATGTTCAGGAGAGATCTAATAAACTAAAACTTCTTCAACTCCCGCATACCCACAAGGTCAGAAGAAGAGGCAGGTCATTTTCCTGGCAGCTAAGTTGCAGAGTGCGCTGCCGCTTGACATGAGAAGCAGTCCACCTGAAGCGATATTTAGAAAGAGGTTAACAAATATTTTATTTTTGGCTCTTGCATAAATATCACCTAGCATTGTTATTTCAGGCTTCTTGCGGCTGATATTTCCGCTAGCGTCGGGACACCTCTTTTGAGGTAGCTGTGAGTTTTACAAAATGTATTGTTGTTGTATAATGAATTTAAGGATAAAAACTATTTGCATTGATTTAATTACCATTTAAAACTAGTGTGATCACCCAAGAAAATGTGTCTACCCTGACCATCTCTATCGTCTCTCTTCTGCTGCTGTCCAAAGACTGGACCAATAAAAATCCTAAATTCTGCTTTATTTCATACACATACTCTTTTTGAGCAAGGGACACATAGCAGGGGTCAACAACCTGCAGGACACCAATTAGAACTATCTATTATCTCCTTACTAGGCCTATCACTCATCTCTTCTTTTGTCTAAAGAGTTGTACTAAGAAATTCTAATCACATCTACTTGTCCACAGTCGCTGTGGCTCATTTCAAATTTGAAAACTCTTCTTGATCTCAGTTTTATTATGTCTCTGTTTTTGTTATTCTCTGTCAGCCTCGGACGTTGTTAACTTCTTTACCTCCAGAAGTAATTGCTTACTTTATAACATTATTCCTAAAAGTCTGTTTGTTCCCATGTATCCTGTAACAAATAGTTTGTTCTCTTCTTTCTCTTTGAATTTTGACTCATTCTGCCACTTATTTGCCTTTTGTGGGCCAAGGTGTCTCCAGCCCTGTCTGACCTTTTCCCAACCACTTAGCCTTTCTTATTTTTGAGCTTTTCCCTTTTCTTTGTTTTCTTCTGCACCTTTCAACTCATGAGCCTCCTCTCTTTTAAATGTGCCATAATTCGACAATGCCTCAAAACACCTTACCCATCATTGCATTCTAATGTCCTTCATATAGACTTTAGAAAGGATGAAAAGTAAGGCAACCCAAACCTTGATTCTAGAGGTGGCCTGGCACCTGAATCATCTTCTAGGAGGGGAAGTGATGTGCTATTTGTTACACTCATTGCCGCTCACAGAAACACTGAACAACCAACTGAAATAAATGTGTTAGGCATCTTTGTTCCGCCACCAATGCAGAGTCTTTTCTGGGTATCAACATTAGGTCATTGTTTATGATTACTTTTTTCAACTTAGAAATGTATACATAGTAGAGAAAAATGCAGACGCTGGCTCCTTTGCATCCATTCATGTATGATTTTGATACAAATTCATATCTACAAAGATGTGTAGACATGCATTTATGCCAAAACATCTACCTGATGCTAACTTTATTTCACCTAATGTTTTCCTCTTTGTATGTGTTCTACATTCTGAGCACATGTACATTGAGGGAATTGCCTTTTTGTGCATGGAGAAACCACTTTCAGCACAAAAACTATGCTGACAACAACACAGACACCTTTGCACTATGGTGCATTGGCTCATTGAAGCATACAATGCAACAATGCTAGTTAGAGAGCAGAATAACATCACATCTGCCAGGATATGATGATGTTCTGCTCATTCTTCTTCAAGCAACTCAGTGCAGCAACTTCACTTGCTGCACTGTGTTGTGCTATTTTTGTAAATCTGGGCCTGCGTCTGCATGTGATCTTGCTGGATCTTTATTGATCAACAGTTGTGCACAAAGTATACAATCTTCTATATGACAAGTTCTCTGAATTGGGGTTGGCACCCACAGAAGGCTTGAATTACCTGCTTCCAGTGTTATTAATTCAGCAACCTTTATATTGATCCTAATATTTACAATTTGTAGCTACCTTGAGTTTTACTGCACCTCATAAATCTCTCGTTATCTTTAATGTACCATGCATTATTGCATCTTGCTTCTTTTTCTCTCCTGTTTCTCACCCTTCAAATTTGGCATGTTTGTTTTTTCCCCAACATTCTCCTGCATCACTGTTTGTCTTATCATCTGTCCAACTTTCAGTTTATTTTCTGTACACTACACTATCATCTCTGAATCCAGTTCGATATCTCTCTTTCCGCTAAGCAGCTCTCTTGTAGTTTCACCTGGGGGAAGGAACCTCGGGTGTGTGGAAGCGTAGCTCTTATAATGAAAATTAACTTGAAATGTTTATGAACTAATGCCTAATAATGCTGCATAGAAAATGTATTAATGTATTTTTACTAAACGTGTTTTTGAAATGTGCCCACGGGAGTGGCCACCAATGCATACAATGATTAATGAAATTGACTAATAATGAAGAATTAATGTATTGATGTATGATTTTGAACTAGTATTAGGGATTGTGTGTTAAGGTTTTGCTGAGAAATCACTAGACCTTAGTTAGCATGAGTCGAGGCCTAGCTGCCCGGTTTCATATTAAATGTGTTTTTCTAATGTGCAGTGTGCTGACTTGCTGAAGGACATTTACTCGTACTTTTCCAAAAGCTAGAGGATGGATGTAACCGTAGTGGATCTGTTCTCATGAAACTCGACTTGCTCAAGGAGACATTTTTGCTGAATGCAATAGTGTAAACTTGCAACAGGTACAAGGTCGCCTAAACCGGTATAGACAATGGGACTACTGACTGGGAATGTGAGAGGACCACAAGAACATGAAATCGTACCGGACATTCTGCCCATTGGAGACGTCAATCACAGGAACCAATAAACTACGTGAGAACTGTTATGAGGTGAGGATTTTGATGGTACGACTGGTAAACCATTGGATGGAGATAGTGGTACGTCAAACTTGCCCAATTGGAAATTAGGGGACTGTACAACAATTTTGGTATAGCTATACGACAAAAGGAAGATTCATTCATTCTGGAGCGTTATGAAGTCATTTTTGCCGTTATCTAGACACTTTGTCACTTTGCTTAAAGACTTTGCTGTTTGATTCTTTGAATCATTCTTATTCTACTTTGCCTAGCCCGTTCTATACTTTACCTCCTTATGAGGGAAGTCCCCCTTTTACCCTGTCTTGCTGAACTTTGCTGTGTTTCCTGGCTGATGGCGAATCAACTGATGTTCTGAGGACGAAGACTGACTCTGTATGCTAACCCATTACGGAGGGTAACTATATAATGATGCAAGTGTAATTGTCTGTTTGCCTTTTCTTCTAGGTACCAACTGCTTCTTTTGACAGAGACCTTAGTTAGACGTTTTCCAAATTGATGTTGCTAAATTGTTTTGCATGAAGCCCAACATGCTGATGCTAATTCGTGGTTAGTTAAGGAGTTCACTGAATGACGCAAATAGACAAATGACTGAATCTGTGCTTTGTTGAATAATGCGCTAATGATATTCTGCTGAAGTTAATCCATGTTGACGTTGTGCTATGTGCTAATGTTCATGATCTTTGCTTTGATGAAGTCTTATTTGAGTTGTCATATTATGACATTGCTGATGAGTTTTCTGGCATTGAGACTAATAAACTTGCTGATAGAATAGTAATCAATAGGGAATCAATATCATAAATCTTACTAAATTCTGTGTGGATATTCGTGACTGAAAGTTCATGGTGTGTCTCAAGATTATTGACGTCATTCGTTTAACCTGATTGATTTGCTATTGTGATAATAAGACGAGGTTATTAATCTATTGATTGACATGCTGAGTAGCTTTCTCGTTCTAAGGAGACTTCAATCAGGGTCAAAAGATTCATCGGCCTAAAACGAGTCCAAGAGTGAGTAAATTATCAATATTGGGACGCGTTAGCAGTCCTGGTAGCAGAGGACGGTTTCGGCCCTTTGGAGCCCTAGAACAAAAGACCATTGTTTAGAATTGTTTTTCGAAATAATGCAAATTGGAGATATGATGTGCCCTTAAATTCCCCATGACTTTCCCGGAATCTCGGAGCTTGCCTTAGTGAGTTGGGTATGTTCTCGGGGTTCTAGTGATAGTATGTGTGACGTAGAATTTGCTCTTGCTCAGTTTATGCATATCGCAGGTGAATTGTGAGATTTGTGAGAGTTAGGCGAGGTAATGTTTTAGTAGGTGTGTGCGTACTCCGCAGTATGAGAGTAGGGAAGTTGTCGAACTTCATGTGAATGTGGCGCTTTGTGCTCAAAAATTGTCAACATGGTTGTTGTTGATGTACGGACCCGGCGTGGTCTGAGACTCCGGAGTATATTGATAAGCGTATGAGACACTTGGTTTATGTTGTAATTTGTGCGGTTTAATAGGTCAATTGGGCATGGTTGACGAGTCGAGTTTGAGTCAAATGTGTGAATGCAACCTTCAATGGAGATTTGGCAAGTTCTAAAGTGCACTAGAACGAACCATTGACAAGTTGAGAGTAGGATTTGCGGGTTGAATTCGGCTTGCGAGTGCGGGATCTGAGAAGGAGAGAGTAGTGGCCGAGGCTTCAAGTGAAATCTCTGTAAAGTTCTGAAGCAATTGTGTTACCCTTTCTGTAGTAAACCGGCAAATTTGGGGTTTTGTTGTTAAAGCTGCTCGCAATATATTGCATTCGTTTTGTGTGGGTTCAGAGTAAGGAAGACAAGCCGCAAGACTTTGTCAGCTGCAGTGTGTGTGAGTGTAACATCATTGGAGCCGCGCTGGGATAGGTCAGTTGCCGAGAGGGGTCGTGCACGGATTGGCAGCCGTCCGTGAGAGGCAATTGGTTGAGAAGGTAGGCGAAGAGTATTCTGGGAAATAAAGTCACTTCCTGATTAGATTTGAAAACAAAATAAGAGATGCAAAAATGAAGTTTTTCAAGTCTTTAAAGAGGGCTTTGAGGGGAGATACATATATTACCGCGAGTGTGGGGGAGCCTACACCGCCAGAGGATACTCCGGCTTATACCGTAATGGAGGAGAAGGGAGTCGCGCCATAGCTTTGGCTAAAGCAGTGGTGCAAAATGACAGAAAAGGAGGGTTGTTTGGCGTTTCCAGAGTACGGAACGTTCAATATAAGGATTTTGGAAAATTTGCGGAGGGTGTTAAGTGAGCAAAAACCACCTCCGAGACCAGCTCAATTTGAGGCATTAGCCATTTGGGATTTAATGGCCATACGACAGAGACAGCAGAAATTTGTGAGGAGAATGAGGAAAGCAGAAAGGACTCTAGCGGAGGCTAGATGGGATGATGACACCAAAATGTGGAGAAGAGGAATAGTAGACTGAATTAGGATGTTTCCGGCTATAACTCAAGAAGCCGAGATACAGGGAAATAAGGCCACTTGTAAAACAGACAAGGGCTCTGGTAAGCCAAAGGAGACTCAGAAGTCTTGGGCAGATGAAGATGATTCAGATGATGATGAGTTTCTAAATCAGTTGCTACATGATCGACCGCCGCCATATGCCATGAATAATAACAGACCGAGTACTAGTGTGGGTCCTGAATGTCCGACACAAAATCAGGGAAACATGAATACAGTACAGACAAGCAATAAAGTTCCGATATAGAATGGTGTCAGTGTATCTACTGCACCAGGCACGCAGATACAGTTGCAGCCACCACCAATTCAGAGGCTCTACCCTGATGTCCCAGTACTAGAGACAATTACGAACTTAATGGTGCTGCCTGATCCAGTATATACTAGATCAAATTTAGTACAGATTGAGCCAACTCCGCAACTGCTGCCCCAGCCGCAGCAACAGGTGGTTCCGAATTATAAATCGGCGCAGGACCGCAATCAGCAGCTACATCCCCCATGATGAATCAAGATATGGGAGTTAATGCTCCACAGGGTTTGGGAACTGGACAGGCACCAGCTGCTATATCATTGCCAATTACTGTTGGTCCGTCAGTACTGCTGTATGCGCAAGCAAAGCCTAGTATATACGACCAAGGAGTAATGACTCAAGAGGCGATAAGATCAGGGTTCACCGGAAGCCCCCAAGGGATGACGCAGGGAGAACAGGCAGCCGCAAGGTCTAGATCCTTGTTGGACTTCAGTCCGATTGGGGTTCCTTTAGAAACAATGAGGCAAGCCGGGTTAGGTACATTAACCCCACAGGTAATGAGTACAAATACGACACAAACACCAATGATGCAGACTGGAAATGTCTTATTGCAAGGTTTAACCGTGCAACAATTAAATGAGTGGTTAGACAAACTCAACACTCCACAGAATACTTCAGTGACTGCAGAGCGATCAGAAAGAGAGGAATACCTGAATTTCGTGAGACTGGGGGGTGGAAGCTACAGAGTTCGTGGAAGGAACTATGGGAGTGAACAGATTAGAGTCATACACTGAAGCGGAAATGAGGTTTCTGTGCCCCAAAATAACCAAAGAAGTGAGCATGGTGGGCTACTGTAGCCAGTGGATTCCCAACTTCTCAATCATCTCTAAACCTTTGCTGAGGTTGACTGTCAAGGAGATTCAGGATGGCCTAGGTGCCTAACCATGTCTGAGAAAGAGATGATGGCATTCATTGAACTGAGGGAGAGTATGTGCAGGGCACCAGCTTTAGGTATGCCTGATTAAACAAAGCCTTTTGTACTGTTTTGTCATGAACGTGATGCTTGTTCTTTGTCTGTCCTGACACAGGTCCATGGATGTGCAAACCGTCCAGTAGCGTATTTTTCAGCTACCATGGACCCAGTTGCAGCAGCCTTACCGGGTTGTTTGCGTGCAGTTGCAGCAGTTGGTCAAAGCCTCACTCAGTGTGAAGGTATAGTGATGGGCCAGCCCTTAACAGTAATGGTCCCACATTCAGTTGAAATACTACTTACGCTAACAAAGACTCAGCATATGACAAATGCTTGTCTGACTAAGTATGAGACAATTATACTAGGGTCACCAAATGTATCTCTTAAGAGATGTACTGTGTTAAACCGGGCAACTTTGCTTCCTAATGAAAATGCAGATATTGATGATGTTGTGGAGGTAGAACATGATTGTCTTGAGGTAACAGATCTGTGCACCAAACCGAGGCCTGACATTAAAGATACCCAATTGAAAGAGAATGATTATATTATTTTTGTTGACGGTTCATGCCTGAGAGACTCAGTAGGAGTATTGAGAGCTGGATATGCCATGTGTATAATCTCTGGTATCCTAGAAGCATCCTGGCTCGAAAGAGTATACTCGGCTCAAGTGGCTGAATTGATTGCTCTTACTAGGGCATGCCATGCCACCGAACATTTGAAAGTTACTATCTGTACTGACAGCAGATACGGTTTTGGAATTGTCCATGGTTTTGGCCAGTTGTGGTCACAGAGGGGTTTCCTGACCTCTTCTGTTTCTACAGTGAAGAATGGCGAGAGAATCAAGGAGTTGTTGCACGAGATTCAGTTACCTCTTGAAATTGCCGTGGTGAGATGCAATGCTCATGTGAAGTCACAAGACTTTGTGTCAATGGGGAACGGATATGCAGATCAAGTTGCAAGGTTTTGAGCATTGAAATGTATATCATTCCAAGATCAGTGGGAATTGTTAACTGAAACTGAAAATGAAACATGCTCAGGTTATGCATAAAGGGTGGTTGACACACTGGATGAGTTAAAATCGTTGCAGGGAGGTGCCAGCAGGGAGGAGAAACGCTCTTGTCTCAAAATGCAATGTGTACGAAGACCTGATGATTTATGGGTTTCAGATAAGGGAAAAATGGTTTTGCCAAACAGCCTTTTGTCACAATTTGCGAGGTTTTACCATGGTCAAGCACATGCTGGGAGAGACGCAATGATCAGGTTGTTCAAAATTGATTGGTTCAATCCAAAATTCAGACAAGCTGCAGAAGTTATCTGTCACAGGTGCATCATCTGTCAACAGGTGAATGCGGGGAAAGGGACCTTGGCGAATTTGAGCCACATTGGGAGAGCAGGAGGTCCATTTAGCAGAATGCAGATGGATTTTATTGAGATGTCTGTGTGTGGAGGTCTGAGGTATGTGTTGGTGATTGTGTGCATTTTCAGTCACTGGATTGAAGCTTACCCTACACATAGAAATGACAGTCTCACAGTAGCGAAGTTGCTGCTTAGGGAATTGATACCACGTTTCGGGTTTCCGATCTCTTTAGAATCAGATAGGAGAAGTCACTTCAACAATGAGGTGACTAAGCTCTTGTGTGCTGCATTGAAGATTGAACTGAAGTTGCACTGTAGCTATCGCCCTGAAGCATCAGGACTAGTGGAGCAGATGAATGGTACCTTGAAGTCGAGAATGGCAAAAATGTGCGCAGCTACGAATTTGAAATGGCCAGATGCATTGCCCTTAGTGCTGATGTCAATGAGAAACAAACCCGACAAGAAAAAAGGACTGTCTCCTCATGAACTTCTTATGGGCCGAGCGATGAGATTGCCCGCGGTCCCTGCAAATGCTCTTGTGAATATCACAGATGATATGGTGTTGGACTACTGCAAGGGTCTGGCTGACGTGGTCTGCTCTTTCTCTCCCCAGGTGGAAGCAACCACACTGCCACCGATAAGTGATCCAGGTCACAATCTGAAAGCTGGTGACTGGGTTGTTGTCAAGAAACCTGTGAGGAAGTCGTGTTTGGAGCCACATTGGAAGGGGCCGTATCAAGTAATACTGACGACTACTACTTCTGTGAAATGTGCAGGACTTCCAAATTGGATCCATGCCAGTCACACAAAGAAGGTGACGTGTCCAACTGATGAGGAGTTTGAGTTGGCGAAAATAACAGCTGTAGGAAAGGAAGTCTCAGGGCCGGAGAGTAATCAAAGGGGAACTGAGACTGAAGGAGAGCCCGTTGAGGACGGCTTGGTCACTCAACCAGCAAACGAAAAACAGCAGGGTGACAGTGAGCCTATCTCAACTGAGGCACCTGGAGAACCGACCCGAAGAGAGGTTCTCCCAGAAGCAGACGGATACGGGTTTGAAGTTGAGCCCTTGACAGACCCTGAAGGTGAAGAAAGTGAGGCAGAAGGAGGTCAACGTGTTCCGACTCCTCCTGAGCTGCTTGCAGATCCATCAAGAGAAAACACCATTGCACAAGAGGAGGGCATTGACCAGCAACCTGAAAAGTCGAACAGTAAAAGGACACTGAAAGGGGATTAATGGTCAGAGCCACAAGCTACAAAAGAGAAAGTGGTAATAGACGAAACAATAGAGGAAGAAGTCGATACAACAAGGAAGGAAGATCTTAGTGAAGGAGAGTTGCAGGGTGATCGCAGACAAAAAATGAAAAGAATTGCAAATAGAAGATACGCAGGTCCTGAATGGGAGTATGCAACATCAACTGAGTGGCAACAAGAATTCTTGGCATTTTGTTTTGATTGTGAAATCCCAGGTCAATATTATGGTACATGAAGTTGCCCACAAGTAAGAAACTGCGTTAGGTTGAAATTGAATAAAGAGAGAAAAATTTAAAAAAGAGACTGATAAATTACCGGATGTAACACTGTTAACCTGAATTGACTTTGAAAAACTGATTATGACAAGCTGCTAACCTGATTTGACAAAGGGTCCTGGGAGTGAGTAAAAAGCTGTAAATACTTGTTAAAGAAAGACTTTTCTCGAGAAAAATAAAAATAAAAAAGAGCTTTAGATCTTCCTCAGTTGATTGTTTGCTTTATATTATTCTGCTCTCTGATTCTTTACAGATCATGAGTAACATTAGAGATAATAAGAAATAGGGGTAGGATTCGTGGATGGTTGAGTGTTGTTTTAGGTGTTGTGTGTGTAATAGTGATAATAGCTGTGATTGTGGGAATGCCATTGGTGGATAAGAGTGTGATTAACAATGCTTCAATTCCTGAGACTGCTACACTAACACCATGGGAGAGATTTGAGCAGGATGCAAAATATTTGCATGAGGGAACTAATACGAAAGGGGAACTATCTACTAATGTCTTCTATCGCTTGTTGAATGAGTATGTTGAGACAATGGATGCGAAGAATTGTTATGTGTGCACAAAAATTCCTTTGTCAGTACAAGAAGGGGTTACTTATCATAGTTTGCCACTAACGTACGGGATAAGTTTTAGTTTGTCATTAAAAAGATTGTATGATCAAGAATATATTCAGTACTTCTATTCTAATCTAGATGTAGTGTTTTCTTTTGTGCCTATAATTTAATTTTTTAGTAAAATAGCTAAGGAACATAACATAAAATTAGTTAGGGGCTTATTTGAGCCAACACTGACATTTGGGACAGCTTATGCGCACCAAAATAATCTAACCTGCTTACTAACGCCTGTAGAGATGAGCTTCTTAGATCACACTGATGATAGAAGAAAAGCATTAAAAGAGAAACTAGAAAAGGGACTAGTAAAACAAACGTTTACAAATGATTATGCTTATAGTGCAATAAAGACACAAGGCAAATTAGTTATAGATGCACTGCACGTAGGAAAGCTTTGTATATATAGGCCGAAATCTGATCATGACACTATTTGTGGGAATGAGTGAATGCAGACATGTGTTTTTGTTTCAGAGTAAGTGGACGTTCATGTTCAATGGACAGGATCCAGCGATCCCAGCGATCTATTACATATGTGGACTTAATGCTTATTACCGTCTTCCTAAGGGATGGTATGGGACATGTAATTTGGGAATAGTTTTTCCAAAGATCTATCAATTTGATGACTTAAAGACATTTCCTGAAGTGTCTGAATTACATCATACTAGACAGAAGAGAGGGACAGTGGCTGCTGTCGTTGGTGATATATTTGGAGCCATAATTCCTTCAGTGGGAGTTATCTTAAACTCCATAAAGATTCGAAAGTTGTCTACTATTGTGGATAACATGCTGACAAACTTCACAGGGGCTATACTCCTGATGGATACTGAACTTTCTGCGGAGAGGGCTATGACTCTTCAAAACCGGCTTGCTTTAGACATTCTTTTAGCGAAAAGTGGCGGAGTCTGTAGAATGCTTAATGACCGCCACTGTTGTGCCTTTATACCGGACAATAGTCATAAAATTAGGAGTATGCTTACGAACCTAACGAAAGATAGTACAGATTTGAAGGAGCTGAAAGAACCTGGACTTTGGGAAAGGGTTGGAAAGGGACTTGCTAAAGTGGGAAGTTGGTTTAGTAATATTTGGCATGGGATATTTGCAAAAATAATACAGGGAATATTGATTGTCCTATCTTGCTTATTCGGACTATGGTTATTATATAAAATTAGTAAAATAATTAGTGGAAAATTGGTAAAACGTAATAGAAAGAAACAAGAGAAGAAAAAGCAGAAAATATTCAAAGAAATTTATTAAAAATCAAAAAGGGGGGAAGAAATTGAAATGCACAAATTAAGAAAGTGAAAGGTTGTGAAGGGAAAGGCTTAGTGTGATGACAAGTGTCATCAGAGGATGGATTGTGGGAGCGTAGCTCTTATAATGAAAATGAACATGAAATGTTTATGAACTAATGCCTAATAATGCCGCATAGAAAATGTATTAATGTATTTTTACTAAACGTGTGTTTGAAATGTGCCCACGGGGAGTGGGCACCAATGTATACGATGATTAATGAAATTGACTTATAATGAAGAATGAATGTATTGATGTATGATTTTGAACTAGTATTAGGGATTGTGTATTAAGGTTTTGCTGATAAATCACTAGACCTTAGTTAGCATGAGTCGAGGCCTAGCTGCCCGGTTTCATATTAAATGTGTTTTTCTAACGTGCAGTGTGCTGACTTGCTGAAGGACATTTACTCATACTTTTCCAAAAGCTAGAGGATGTACGTAACCGTAGTGGATCCGTTCTCATGAAACTCGATTTGCTCAAGGAGACATTTTTGCCGAATCCAACAGTGTAAACTTGCAACAGGTACAAGGTCGCCTAAACCGGTATAGACAATGGGACTACTGACTGGGGATGTGAGAGGACCACAAGAACATGAAATCGTACCGGACATTCTGCCCGTTGGAGACGTCAATCACAGGAACCAATAAACGATGTGAGAACTGTTATGAGGTACCGATTTTGATGGTACGACTGATAAACCATTGGATGGAGATAGTGGTACGCCCAACTTGCCCAATTGGAAATTAGGGGACTGTACAACAATTTTGGTATAACTATACGACCAAAGGAAGATTCATTCATTCTGCAGCGTTATGAAGCCATTTTTGCTGTTATCTAGACACTTTGGGGGTCATTCTGACCCCGGCGGTCTCAGACCGCCGGGGCCAGGGTCGGCGGGAGCACCGCCGACAGACCGGCGGTGCCCCGCAGGGCATTCTGACCGTGGCGGTTTGGCCGCGGTCAGACAAGGAAAACCGGCGGTCTCCCGCCGGTTTTTCGCTGCCCTTGGAATCCCCCATGGCGGCGCAGCTTGCTGCGCCGCCATGGGGGATTCTGACACCCCCTACCGCCATCCTGTTCCTGGCGGTTCGCCCGCCAGGAACAGGATGGCGGTAGGGGGTGCCACGGGGCCCCTGGGGGCCCCTGCAGTGCCCATGCCAATGGCATGGGCACTGCAGGGGCCCCCGTAAGAGGGCCCCACTGTGTATTTCAGTGTCTGCAATGCAGACACTGAAATACGCGACGGGTGCAAACTGCACCCGTGGCACATACCCACTCCGCCGGCTCCATTCGGAGCCGGCTTCCTCGTGGGGAGGGGTTTCCCGCTGGGCTGGTGGGCGGCCTCCTGGCGGTCGCCCGCCAGCCCAGCGGGAAAGCCTGAATGGCCTCCGCGGTCTTTCGACCGCGGAGCGGCCATATGGCGGTTCCCGCAAGGCGGCGGCTACCGCCGCCTGCCTCTATCGGAATCACCCCCTTTGTCACTTTGCTTAAAGACTTTGCCGTTTGATTCTTCAAATCATTCTTATTCTACTTTGCCTAGCCCGTTCTATACTTTACCTCTTTATGAGGGAAGTCCCCCTTTTACCCTGTCTTGCTGAACTTTGCTGTGTTTCCTGGCTGATGGTGAATCAACAGATATCCTGAGGACGAAGACTGACTCTTTATGCTGACCCTTTATGGAGGGTAACTATATAATGATGCAAATGTAATTGTCTGTTTGCCTTTTCTTCTAGGTACGAACTGCTTCTTTTGACAGAGACCTTAGTTAGACATTTTCCAAATTGCTAAATTATTTTGCATGAAGCCCAACATGCTGATGCTAATTTGAGGTTAGTTAAGGAGTTCACTGAATGACGCAAATAGACAAATGACTGAATCTGTGCTTTGTTGAATTATGCGCTAATGATATTGTGCTAAAGTTAATCCATGTTGACTTCGTGCTATGTGCTAATGTTCATGATCTTTGCTTTGATGAAGTCTTATTCGAGTTGCCATATTATTACATTGCTGATGAGGTTTCTGGTATTGAGACTAATAAACTTGCTGATAGAATTGTAATCAATAGGGAATAAATATCATAAATCTTACTAAATTCTGTGTGGATATTCCTGAATGAAAGGTCATGGTGTCTCTCAAGATTATTGACGTCATTTGTTTAAACTGATTGATTTGCAATTGTCATTATAAGACGAGGTTATTGATCTATTGATTGACATGTTGAGTAGCTATCTCGTTCTAAGGAGACTTCAATGAGGGTCAAAAGAATCATCGGCCTAAAACGAGTCCCAGAGTGAGTAAATTTTCAAGATTGGGACGCGTTAGCAGGTGAAAACCATACTACAACAGTAGGGACCTTTAAATACAGCAGGCAATCATTCTCACCTCTGACCCACACTGCTATCTACCATATTTAAGTGATCAGAAGATATCAAAAACAAGAACTAAGTAATATTGTATTGCCTGTGGATTTCGGTTTATTTTCGCCAGAAAATGGACCATGAGTTCGAAGGGATTACTTCTGTCTCGGTTGGTTTAATAGTCATTCTTTAAATGGAATATCAGATATAAAATAATGTCAAAGAAAAGTGACTCAGGTGATGCTGTGTGGTTCGTTACGGGTTCAACAGTTTTGTTCTTGATGACCCAGGACAATGAAGTGAAATAGAGATTCTATGACCAGCTCGTAGAATAAGGTTTGGGAACAAGAAAAAAATCATGGTTTATAATTATACATACTCTTAGACTGTGGCATATCCAGTCAATTTTGGGATTGCTCCTGCCTGGACATGTTATTCGATTATTCTATGAATATTTCTGCCTGCTGCTGTACCTAATCGCGAGAAAATCCGCAAAGGGTTCGTTAAAGTTTAGATCTACTCACTGAGGGGCATATTTATACTCCGTTTGCGCCGAATGTGCGTCAAAAATTTTGACGCACTTTCAGCGCAAACGTTGCCGCATATTTAAACCCTGACGCCCGATCCGGCGCACCAGGAAATGGCGCTATGTGCGCCAGTTTTTGGAAGCGGCACCCCGCCCTGCGTTAATGACATGCAGGGTAGGCGTTCCCGTCCAAAAACAGACGCACATAGCGGTGCGTGGTATTTATGCTTCAGGGCAAAAATCACTCCCGCGCGGCAGGCGGCGCAAAAAAATGGCGCAAAGCACGAATATCGTGAAATTTTAACGCCTGGGTCAGGGCAGGCGTTTAAATGGGGCAAACACACCTGTACTTAATCAGAACACACAGAACAAACAACAGAGCAGCAGAGCAGCAGAGCAGCAACAGGGAGACATGGAGGTGATTTTTCTTCAACGTGCACGTAGACGCAGAGCCCTGCAGCAACAACAGCAGCCACAACAACAACAGCAGTGACCCCAAAGACAGCGCAGAAGGCAGGAAAGGATATTCCGCCCAAGAACAACCCTGCATGGCCTCAGGGAACGAGACATCATCCAGAGGTACCGGTTGAACTGGCAGGCCATTCAGCAGCTGCTGACAAATATTGAACAGCAATTGGCCCCCACTTTAGTGACTCCACGCACTATCCCAACAGAAACAAAGCTGCTTGCCGTACTTCACATGCTGGCAAGTGGCTCCTTTCAGACAACTGGTGCCCTGGTTGGTGGAATCTCACAACCATCTTTCTCCGCATTCCTGCCTAAAGTACTGGATGCCATCATTGGACTGACACCCCGCCACATCAGCTTCCCTAACACAGTGCAGAAGCAGCAGGAAACTAAACAGGGGTTCTACGCCATCAGTGGCTTTCCGCACGTCCTTGGTGCAATCGACTGCACACACGTAAGCCTTGTGCCACCTGCTGCGAGTGAACACCTCTACCGCAACAGGAAGCACACACATTCCATCAACGTGCAGGCCATAGTCGATCACCAAGGACTGATCAGCAACATTGTGGCTAAATATCCTGGGAGTGTACATGACGCATTCATCTTCCGTCACTGCACCATCAACCAACACTTCCAGGATGGACGGTATGGCAATGGACTACTTGTTGGTAAGGACAAAAATCTACTTATATACTCACTGCACAGAAACCCTCTAGGATAAACAACCCATACACCACAATAGCAACACCTAGACAGGAACACACTGAGGTACTCACATCACTAGCCATGTTTCACAAGTCACCATTGAACCTCTCACACATTGGAATTTACTCCACAGCTTAGTGTGAAGACATTCATGACTGTGGTTGCCTAAATGTCACCTTGCAAATTGGAAGTCTCACAATAACCTGTACACTAATACAATGCATAACTTTTAAGGGATGGGATGGCCTGGGTATGTTCAATTGAAGGTTTCTAATACCCTTTCATGTTTCAACTCTGCATGGAACTATCATCACACCCCCAATGAGGACACACGGACACCTGTGTCACAAGTCACAATGCAAGGGAGGGCACACTGTACTTGAGAAACCGATACATCCTGCTGACAAACAGTTAGCCAACAAACACTTGCTCAGCCAAGGAAAAAAAACAATGCCAAAGTTTCCACCAACAACCATAGGTTGTCACATTAGTACACAAAATAGTCACAGACAACACAACACAACTACTTCCATCAAAGATACGTACAACACTGCCTCCTACATCTAATTGATACCATTCTGTGTTTCTCTTTCAGCTGATCAGGGGTATGGCATCCAGCCTTGGCTAATGACACCATATGGGAACCCAAATACTGCTGCTGAGCGGGCATACAATGATGCCCACAAGAGGACACGCAGCATTGTGGAGCAGACCTTTGGGATCCTAAAGTCAAGGTTCCGCTGCCTTGACATCACTGGCGGAAGCCTACTATACTCCCCAGAGATGGTCTGCAAGATCATACTCACTTGTGCCATATTACACAATATTTGTGTAAAAAGGAACATTCCCCTCCTTGAACCGGACCCAGACATGCCTGAGGATGATGATGAGGAGGATGCTGGCCTGCAACAGGAGGGGGAACAGCCTAACACGGCAGCAGGAGTGCGTAGGCGCCAACAGCTTGTGAACAATTGAGTTATTATAATCACTTGTATTCCACACTTGTAAATAAACACAGATAACAAACACCACATCATGCTTTGGCCTATTCATTTCTGACCACCTTTAGTTTGAAACAGCTGAAGATGAATGTCGTCTCATTGATCAAGAATGCCATTAAAATTCATCACACCAAAAATAAACATCACAACTGTATGCACAGAGGGTAGGATGTGACATGATACATTACCATACACAGAGCCCAACAAGAGTACAAATGTGACAATTACACATGCCGGATCCAAACAACTGAAACAGTCTCTCATCCAGCCCAAAATTGGAGATCATTTGAAAGTCACATTACACGTGTTCAGAGACTGGGTGGGACCATCCATGTGTACGTGACCATGTCATCAATGGCTACTCTCAAGTGTGTGATATGAGCAATACACAATAGCTACAACATCAGCTGCCACTAACTCAGGAGGAGACCTTGAAGTTACAGTGACAACATACACCCAGACAGGTGATAGTGGATCCACATTCCAACACACATGTACACATATGTCATACAATCAATCTAATATTTGAAAGTAGACCATCACAGTTGTGTCCCAGTCTGAACCTAGCAGGAAGATTGTAACATGACACTAAACCAGTTTATGCAGAAAGGGACACAGACAACCAAAATATTCTTCTCATTATCACATCGGGAACGCTGAGAGTCTTGCAAACATAGTCATAGTAAAATGGTATGCAAGTTTGCTCCAATTCATCATTACTGCAAACGTCAAATGGGCTAATGAGATGAATGAATGGTCAACAGTCATTCATACCATATGGCCTTACATTAGCCCGCTGCTGCAGGTTTGCCATGATATAATAAATATACTCCATGGATACAGTAGCTATTCTGGATGGTCAAATCCTAGGGTGCTGGTGGCCTAAGTCCACCTCTACCGCCCCCAAAACATACAAGAATCATGTACTTGTGAACCACACACATGCATAAGGCACATGTGTGGCCTCCATGTCACAAGTCCAACACAAATCTGGGACATGCTCAGCCCCATAAAAACTGAAAGTGACTCTCCCACTCCCTGTTAGGACTACAGATAAAAGCATCACCATCATAAATGTGGACACATTTTGGAGACGGAATACATAATGGTATCCCATCCATCATTTCAAAATAGCCATCAGCAATTACACCAAATATGTCGTCAAATATGGTCAATACATTAGTTAACGTATCCCAAACATTACAGTGTGAATGCCTTCTATACATAAAACAACGGACATGTGTCATATACAAACACATATGTGTATCACATCGCACCGTTTGACCATGACAAATCCCCTTTCCAAAGCTAAAAACATGAAGACATAAGGAAAAATTTGCTCCATATTCGACGCATACAGCATGGCCGTCATAATTTGTTCACGTACATGTGTGCACACAATGCAGAGTCAAATACAAATGTATCCAAAAGTGTCTTAATATTTTGCCTTCAAGGTATAATTTACATCCACAATATTTTTGACTCTGCATCATGTGCACTACTGAACGTGTAAAAAAAATGACGCCCATGCTGTATGCGTGGTAAAATTGACGCTACATGGACAATATGTTGGTCATCTCATGTACATTATGAAATATTAATATTCATATCATATTTTTTCACTCCGCATCATGTGCACTGTAATGCGTAAAAAAAAAATGACGCACAACAGTGTATGGGTGAAAATATGACGCAAAACGGGAAAATAAAAACGGCGGCCATTTTCTGCAGGAAGTGATGTAATAGGATATCCTGTTTACAAAATCTGTACTGGGAGTTAACTTTCACTTTCACTTTGCAGTCTCAGATTTATCTAGACTGTGTGGTTGTGTGAAAGGTGTTGTCCTGTGTTTTACTGCTTTTGTGTCCTGTGTGCCTTGTATTTTGTCTTAGTGTCAATCTATTATTGTTGTATAACATTGTCTCAGTCTGTTTCGTGTTATTTTGTCTATACCTGTGATAGTTTGTATTGTCAGTGGGAGTCTGTTGTGGGTAGCATAGTTTGGGGGGTTATTTGGGTTATTTTTCTCCTTCTTCTTTTTCTTTCACACCTCTACCTTTCCCCATTTCCCACTTTTACTTTCATATTTATTTTGTCCAGCATTAGTCCTCTCAATATGTCAGGTAGGCCTCGCCTGTCCAGGATGGGTGAAGACGAATTGGGGGGGTTCCTATGGCTAGTAAGCCATTTCCTTCCACTAATGCTGGAAGCTGGGGGCCGTGTGATACAGGGGTATCACACGGAGGCGAGGAAAATCCGGTGGGAGAAGGTGCGCCACCACCTGGTCCGGGTCTACGGGAGTCTGAGAAATGTACACCAACTCAAGCACCGCTGGGCAGATCTGGTCACCAGGGAACAGGACCTGCTGGACCACCTGGGACTCCGGATTGGTGGCCATGTTGGTGAGTAAAAATCTATTAAATGGGAATGATAGAAATCTGTGTGTGAACATGTGATGATTGTTAGCCAATCTGCAAAATAAGTAGCTGACTGTGTGTAATGCTAGGGAAACCTAGGCCCATGGTTATACACATAAATCCCCATATTTTTCAACACATGTACACGCAATAACAGCATTAAAATCCAACATCTATTTGTATTTTGCTAAGTCGCCCCCTCTCTGCGTCACAAAATGTTGCAAATGCTGCGCTACCAAGGTATACATATGTGTCCTAATGTGTATTTGTTGCAGAATGTGTATGAAGACCTATGCTACCAGTCCGATGGCTCATTTTTGCAACACATACCAGATGCCTGTAGCTGCATGTAATGTAGTGTTGCATTTGGGTCAGAAAAGCAACACGTGAACTGCTCTATTTGTACTCCACTGGTCATAATGGCCAGTGAGTACATCATGTAGAAACAACATACCTACATATGCAGACGCCATAGCTAGACAGAAAATTGGAAACACATGATGATGCTATACATGTGTGTTGCCTTCACGTCACATGAAGTTAGTCATGTTGTTCACACATATGTCACATGTGTGTCTGGTTGCTGTGTGTTGAACCTGTCCACATAGCCTGTTTGATTGTGAGTGGTCATGCAGTCCTCATGGAACCAGTTTTGGAATGTCTCTCTGGGATGCACATGCTGAGATGTATGGTTAACATTATTGTTGGGGCATACTAATGGAGTATTAACTTGGACGACACATGACTGTCCTGGCCACTGCATGAGTGTAGTAGGGTGTGACACTGGAGCAGGAGACTCATCCAATGATAATTTTGAATACAAAGTTATCCATGCAGGATGAGCATGTGTGAAAGTCTATCATTACCATGTCATATTCACACAGTGTCATTGTAACAGAAATCATTTGTCCGTTCACCCAGTCTGAGTATAATCTTTGTTTCATGCTTTACAGGTGGACCAGCCCCGTACACCGTGGGAGAGGTGGCCCATTTTGATGACCCCGATACCTACAGTGAGTGTCGCCTCAGTGCTATTTACATTGTTTGGTAATGACGCATGATGGATTACTGTGTGTTAAAGAGAATTCATGATTTGATGTGCTGGCCGTCCATTGGCTTTGTTCTTTTAGTGTGATATCAAATTTGAATTATGTTTCTGCAAAGCAATACGTAGTCATCTCTCAGATTGAGGGGCTGTAGCCCATTCAATTAGGCCGGCAATTGGGAATGGTATGACTCATTTTTAATACACTGGTCAATGTTAGACTTGGTCAGGGACTTGCCATCAACTGAGTCTGCATATCAGACTGACAGTCTCCCAGATAGCTTAGGCACATGGCTTTGATGACAAATGCTTCTTCCTAGTTGAGGATGGACTGTGTACACTGTAGGTTGGATCTTACGGGGGCATGTACTTCCACAAGGTGAACTCGAAGTGTGTGTGACTTGAGTGCAATGCCCTAGGTGTTCAGTTGAATCATGTGAATGGGTGTACTACATCCTCTGTGTGTGTTGTTAAACATGCCTCACTAATAGTATGTTATGTTGGGCTAAGTCATACCAGTTTGACATGTGTGGACCTGGGATGTGACAAGGTTGGGTTGACTACAACGTGTTGCTAGCCCTTCATAGGTGTTGTGTGTGAAGGCACATACTTGTTGAACTTTCTGTACACTCCTGGATGTGCATTTAACATGGGATTGTTGGTTGTTCTTCCCACACCACCCACAAAGACTGGGATCTTACTGTGAAACAGGGTACCTAGGACTGTAGCAACCAGTATGTTACACGTCCTTAACACCTTTTGTGACTTGAGTTAGTACCTTGGGCCAGAGTGAGAAAAATGTCTACACGTTGCAAATGGCATAAATATATGTGTGGGATTTGCAAACGTCTGTTTCCTATTCCAAAATGTATTTGGTGGTCATGTACATATTAGCAAAATGCTTTTCAAAATTGAAATATTAAAGGGTTTTACCAGACCTACTTGCAAATCACAGTGGTAGGCAATCCCATTTGCAACCGAGTACGTGGTTGCAAAGTGAGTAGCTGTTATCATCCACTTGAAGTGGATGGTAACCAACTTGCTGACTGGAAGGGGTCCTCATTGTAAAGCTTCACCTTTGTGAGTGGACTAAAATAATCCTGCGCAAAACAGCCAGTGGTCTAAGGGACCAATAATTAACGTGAAAATTTCCAAGTTGAATTGTTGTGATTTAAAACTAATTGCAGCTCATTTTCCTTTCCGGTAAACGGCCATACACTTGGGGAAAAATAACTTGCTTAATTTAAAAGCAGTCACGTCTATGGAGTTCTGCTGGTCCCAGCAGGCCTCCATCCCCGTGAGTGCCCATGTTGCTAAGGTGGGGCAACTTGGAACCCACATCATTGATGTTCATGAGGTGGGTTTTAGGGACCCCATAGCGACTCGCAGACGGTGTCAGAGACACCGTTCTGCTTTGCAAATTGCTAGTTGATTTTTCTAAATTCCTACATCTGACCCCTAGTGTGGACATATGATTCTGGGCCAGGGGTTCAATCTTAGCACACAACTAATTCCAAATGCCATTGAGTGAGGAGTGTGAGTGTTATCACATAGAATGACATATGTACTGAAGTCAGTATGCGGAAGAGCTGGTGCCATAATGTCAAATGCCTTAGGTATGATTTGGATGAGTAGTTTAGGGTGATGTCATCCATCATGTAGAGACATGGATATGCTATGTGTGATATGACCTTAGGTATGCATGATTCACATGTACTTCCTCTGAGCCTTTCCGGGAACTATGTTGTAACAATTGCTGCAAACAATACTTTTCTAGTAATGGACAAATGACCCATTGTGGTATTCAACCCACTGTAAATTCAATGCTCAATATTTCCCTTTTCTCTTCACAGCTGCAAACCTGAGTGCCGCAGAGCGCAACAATTTTGAGTGCCGTGCAATGAGGTACAGGCACATCCTGCAGGTGCAGTGTGGGTATCGGAGGATGGCCCGCAGATATAATTCGGATCGGGCCTCCGGGGCGTGGTATGCCACACCACAGGCTCCCCCAACGGTGCCAGCTACAACCACCGCCACTACAACCACCAGGTCTGCCCAAGGGGACCCAGCGACGGACCAGGCATCTTCATCAAGACCTGGACCCAGCCGTGTGTTGGGAGCAGGGCTGTCCCGTGGCCACTCCACTCCAGCACCAACATCCACCTCCACCGGCACGCAGACCAGCACTGACCCTGCAGCCTTCCAGGCATTGTCTAGAAAATTGGACAGGTTAATTCGCAAGGTGGACAACCTGACGGAGGACATGGCTGAGGTGAAGAAGAAGGTGCGCTCCATCCGGCGCACACTTCGGAGGGCAAATCTTTAGTCATTTTGCCCTCCTGAACTTTTACCCCTCCCCTCTCACCTCTTTCCTTTTTCATACTGTTAGTTGGGTTTGGGGGGTTAGTTATAGGATAAGTATAGGAAATTAGCTTAGTTAGTGTTAGGTAAGAGGGTGGGGGGTCCTTATTCTTTCTATCTAATATTTTTGTGTGGGTGGGTGGGTGGGGGGCAATGTTGGGATTCCTGTTTAATAAAAAAATTTAAAAAAAAGAAAAAAAAAAGAAAAAAAAAGATATGTTTGTTTAGGATAGTATAGTATGTGTGTAGGTTAGTAAGTGTTGTCCTGCATGTGTCTTGTCTCTTAATGGTGGGTGGGGGGTTGATGTTTAGATCGTTTCGTTACATGTGTAGAGAAAGTTTAGCTTAGGTTAGTTAGGGACAGTTGTGGGTTAGTAGTAGTCAGGTTAGATTAGTGTAGGTTTACCTTTCCCTTAGTTGCCTCTTTTATTACTACTTTTAAATAAACCTTTTGTTAACCCTTTACCTGATGCGTTAGGTGCTACCTTTTCATGGCCTTGACATCAGTGTAGCAGAATTTAAGTATGACATTTGTGTTCCATGCTCGCCATCCCCAGGCTTATGAGGTTTAACATGCCAGCTACCCGTGTGCTAACTTGGTAAGTATCCACCATGTTGGAGAGCCACCATTGGTAGTGTGCATTGATCATCAAGGTTTGGGGTTGGTATGTATCCTACTTCACAAAGAGTGCTTCCAGACTTGTTATTGTAGGTAAATAGATAGGTCGGACAGCATTGTGAAGTTCAGGGAGAGCTTTATAGATGATGATTTGTTCACACTCTTGTCTTGTTGCTGTCATTGCTGACCTACATCATGTGTGTACTGATTCAGCATTAATTTCCTTCATGGAAGTATACGCCGTAAGGGTGATTGATGCTGTGTAATTTGTTTATCATTCCTTTCATCATACAGCATAATTTCAAATTTTAGTATTGCATGGTTCCTACATTTCTCAGCCACCATTAGTTGTGTAGAATAGCTATAGATGGTGCATCATTCTGTCCAACACAGAATGATTGTGTGTGCTTAGTCCCTTCATCAGTTATTTTCCTCAGTATAGTAAAGCTATGATGCAATCCTGGCCACTGCACAGATGTTTCAGTATACATGAAATCAGGACAGTAGTATAGAGAATCGACATGGTTGCCACACAGCCACTTTGGAGTTATCTACTGCACAGTTGAATTTTGAAATGACACAGAGACACAATAGGTGTGCAAGTGATATTTATTTATAGGTGGTGTAGGGCAAAATGTCCATTCACCATGTTTGCTGACTCCTTTCTGGTGCATTATTACATGGTGATCCTACAGAAGGGGTGTGGATGATGCTCCTGACATGCTGGGGTGATGTCACAGGCAGTGCAGAGGAACATGAAATGCCAAATGGTAGGAGAGAAACATTCACTGGCAAGGTGGACAAGTCATACAGTGGATTGCCGAACAGTCATTGAGGTTAGTTGTAGTGAGACTGGCATGTGTCAAAACGTAGGACCTTGGTCAGTGTAGGGCATGGTGCAGGGACTAGGGCTTCCGGGTACTCTTGCGTGTGAATGTTATCTGTTCCATGTCTTCTTCTTCTGATGTGTGTGTTGCCTGGTGTGTCCTTGTTGTTGTTGGTTGTGAAGGGGCGACACACACCTCAGTGTTAGAAGATATGGAGGCAGACATCCCGGGGGCTGATCCCTGTTGAGTAAGGAAGGGCAGTACTGCAGCAAGGAGGGCCTGCTGGTTTTTCAGAATGGCAGCCACATCCCGATGGTAGGCAGCCAGGTCGGCCCTGAGGGGTTCTATGTTGCATTCGTGCACACGTTGAGTGGCTTGCAGTTGGAGTTGTTGTGTCAACTGGATGACAGCTGTGCCAATTTCCTTCAGTGTTTTTGAAATGTCCTCCAACAGCAAAGTTCTGGCTTGCATTGCAGCTGCCTGATCAGCAGTTGACAACATGCACGAACGCACCCCCTCAAGGCTGGCTGCCATATTTTGCATCCCCACCCGCACCTCCTTTGCCAGCTCCCGCTGGACCCCACCGACAGTTCTTTCGAAGCTGGTGCCAGTGTCGTCAGAGACCTCAGCTGTGTTGGAGCTGGCAGGTCTTACAATTGGGGTGGCGGGTGGTTCTACTGTGGTGGCTGCTTCTTCTGTGCTCCTCCTTGTGACTGAAGGTGCGGTTTGGAGGCTTTCAAGGACCATGTCAATGTTCTCTTGTGGGAGGTTGATGGTCTCATCATCCATGTCATCAGGGAACTCATGGACAGGCAGATCAGCAGGAGATCCGTGTTCCTCTGCAATGAAACAGGGTACAATTAGTGTGTCTGTGTTGTGACAATTTTGCAGTAAGATACAAGCCTTTGGATGCCTTAACATTGTACTCTGTGTTTGTCTAGGTATCTGCTGTCCGTCATAGGGCATTGTTGTAGGCCTATGGCCCACCTGTGTGTCACATGTTTGATATGGAGCTATCAGACATGTCTGCCTGATCGCCTCTAGCTGTTGCTTTGTAATTATTTAGGAATAGGCGTTTTTTTCTCCTACTCCTCACTCGGTGTTTCACTATTGTTATGGAGGGACATTTTGTAGGGTGGGCTCTCATTATCCAACATGTGATTCTTGGCTTTCTAGGCAGCAGGATAGCTAATGGTGTGGGGGACTAAGTTTGACCCACTTGTAAATAACTCTGTCACCCAGATATTCAATTTAGCTAAGACTAACTAGCAGTGCCTCTGGTCTCCCACATCAAAGGAATGTTTACACATCCGAGCGCATGACATCTTTGGAACTTCTCAGGGAAGTGGTGGTCACTCAGGTCCTACACATTTCTATCTTTTCCGGTATGTTCCCATACACAAATGACAAAGACAGTATTAGTTTGATATGAAGTTTCATTGTACAACTGACTTGTAGGAATTTAGGTGTGAGCCCCAATTACACAAACAATACACACTGTTAGAATTGAAATAGTCCGCAGGAGAGTAATACATTAGTACACAGCTTTCATGGTGCCTAACAGTTTCTACTCTCCCTCTGCATGTTCTATGTATAGCACAGCATGTTAAGTTTGGAGGTTGCCTGTCAGAATCACAGGGGAGACATCATCCCTCATATCAGAGGAATGGGCTGGGATCTGGTTGTGCATCAGCAGCAAGGCAGGCAGCATCTAGTTGTGATTTTCTGTTTGGAAACTCCCCCATGCGTGTCTTGGGACAAGGAAGTGAATGTAAAAGACATATGTCATGGTGATGACAAAGTTTCCCTACGCAGGAATGCCAAACCTTAACCCCTACCACATCTATCAGCAACGTACCAGACGGTATCCTTGACTGGGGCACAGAGTGAATATGTTCTGGCAAACTCCAGTGCAGAAGTAGGCAAAACAGTGTGATTTGCCTAATTAAAAACACCCTAGGACTGACTATTTGCTACATTAACTGATAGGAAGGGCAATGAGAATCATTTAGTGCAAATTGCTCTGAGGCACTTAGATGTGAGCAAATGAGTATAAGTACAATCAGGGTAAGATGCACAAAGGCCTAAAGCCTGAAGCTAATGCGCAAAGTATACATTACACTTACAACACTACACTTTGACTGACTGTGGGTGTTGTGACTGCCCTGGCAGCACCCTTGCCTCTCAGGCCCTGCCCCATACACTTTTTATTCACATTGCATGATCTGTACATGTCACGTGGCATTACCTATGCATGTCAATGTTAGGATGTGGTATGGATGTAAACATTCTTGATGTTTTGAGATGATGTTGGGTGATGTGTATTTAATTGGATTGGCCTGTTTATCGTATGAATGTCCTATTTGTTTGTCCGACTTTGCAGGTGTGTTTCAGTGACCAGTTGCCTGTGTCCCCTCCTCAATGTTGTTGTCTGAGCAGTATGACATTAGTGATGTAGCCTTGTTAGCCAGGCACGTGAGGGACCCTGACGTATGCAGCATGTGTGTATCGTTAGTGCTGTGTGGCTCCTATTGCTGTTTACTTAGGCTTATGTATGTGTCAGTTATGGACATTCGGCATTTGAGTGTACTGGTACCTTTGTCTTATTTCTAGGAGTCATTGCAGATGTCATCCTCACCCCCTAATTTAGGTATGTATGTTCCAGGGTGCGGTTCCTGCCATTTGGTACTATAGCTGCACAGAGATGAGAGGTGTTATTGTCAACTGTGGTTGCAGTTAAGTTACAGTTGTTGTATTTGCTACTGCATTACAGATAGGGACCTAGTTGATGGGGAAAAGATTTTGCAATACAAGTGCCTGGATGTGGATTTGAGGTAGTGTCCTTCCCACCTGTCACTGCTTTCCCTTGGCTCTCTTGTTGTAATTACAGGATGTCCCCGTGGGACTGTTGTTGTTGCTGTATTTTGTCGTGCCCCAGCTTCGGTCAGTACTGGGCATGCCCCCCTGCCGTGCCCCTTTCCCCATGCCACTTCATATATGTGCTGACTTACATGCATTGTGTAGTAGGTATCCCCCCCCTGCTTACAGTCCCCATTATTGTATTATGATTCCCCATGCGACTTACCCTGCATGTGCGTAGTGTCGTGGTAGTCTGCGCTGTCCAGTCCTTGAATCCCTGTGACGATCTCCTCCGGGATGACGGCTGCGACCATCTCCTCCATGTGGTTCAGGGCCTCCTGTTGTGCTGGACTCCCCCCTCCAGTCTGCATTGCTGCCTTCCTGTTCCTGGCCATTTTCTCTTAGGTCCTACGTTTGCAGTCATGCCAGCGTTTCTTACACTCGGTGACTGTCCGGCGTTCTTCAGCCACACTGTTAATCTTGTCCACAATTTGTTTCCAGATGGCCTCTCTCCTACTGAGTGGCAATTTAGAGGTGATGAAAAGTTGGTGCTGGTGTTCCGTCACCTCTTTCACCAGGATTTCCTGCTCCTCTGCACTGAAGCAACACTTTCTTTTCTTTTTTAAAATGTCCTGGTTTCTGTATGCTTCCTCCTGGCTGGTTCCTGGTCTGCTCTCATCCTCCTGGGGTCTGTTGGGGCATCTAGGATCCATTTTGGGTCTCCTCTCCTGAAAGGGCAGTTTTCGTGCAAAAATGTGACGCAATAGCGTGAAAAAAAACGGCGTTTTCACGATTGCACTGTCGTAAATCGACCCACAGTGATGTGCGTCGCATTTACGTTGGTTTCCTTTACGACAGACCGACGCTGTCTGCGTCACGAAATAATGACTCCCACCTGTTGGTTGCGCCGCCGTACGTCAAAGTATAAATTTGACGCCCGCATGGCTCATCCAAATGGCGTTAGACGGCGCAATTTTTTTTGACGCAAAACTGCGTTAGTGCAATTTTGCGTCAAAAAGTATAAATATGGCCCTAAGTATGTAGAATTCTAATTTAGAAAAAATGCGAGGCTCAGACAAAGGAGATTTATGCTATTACATTCTTCTGTAAAACATTGAACGGTTAAGTTTCCACGTTTGTAAGCATCACTCCACAAAATTGTATTGGGATTGCTCTAACATTACATTTATCGAGATAAACTGTTTATTTCAAGGTACTTCCGTTATGAAGAACATGCTTTTGTAAGCTCTCTTTCTGCAACATGTCCTTGCTTTTATTTCTAAGGTTTCAAAAAGGTCATTCTGACAAACTAATAAGCACTGGAAATTTACTCAAAAGCACTTGATGCGCCGATGACGTAAGCCGACTACAATATATCTTAAATTATCGGCCACAAATAGAACTTGAGTTCGGTTGAGTCGAATGCTGAAAAATAAACACAGGAAACTGAGAATACATTAAAGTGCTAATCATTGTAGCCGCAAAAAGATTTTAGATTGTCCTTAAACAATATCCGAGACAAACAAAAGTAACACAAAAGGACAGTTAAGGAGTGATTCTCAAAATCTCCTTAGAACTCATTTTCTGCTTGCATGACAGATTCACATATTCACTAGAGTATTTGAGCTTTTTGTTTACAAGATTGTGCTTACACTTAGAGATATATAATTCCCAGAACGTTCAAAATGTTGAGGAAACGTCACTTAAACTACAGCAGAAGGAAATGTTTTTAATGATTCCTGTTGCTATCGTTGTCATATGTGTGTGAAACACATTTTAGAAACCTAAGGCCCAAATTTATGAAAAACGGCACACAACTGCCCTAGCGCAGTTTTGCGTCAAAAGTGTTAACGCAAGCTAATGTCCTTCCCTAGCGCCATAAGTGGGCCATTTTAAAAAAATGATGCACAATGGCGATAAGGAATGATTACCTCCCAAAAAATGATGCTAACTATTGCGACATGCCCTAAGAAAAAATAATGCGAATGATGATGCCAAAGTGGTGCTAGACCACTTTGCAGCACTTTTTTAATGCAAAACAAGGTTGCGCCATTTTGAACCGCATTTGGGTAAAAAAAAAAACACGCATGCAATAAAAAAAATTGGGGGGGAAGACAGATGGAGAATGCAGTCCAGGAGAGACACCAGCGAGATAGCAATCAGCCAAGTATCAGGTAGGAGCATCCAGCAAAGTTCCAGAAGAAGGAGAAGATGAAACGGAAGTGTTATGACATCTTGGTCAGAGAGGTGACGGAGCACCAACACCAGTTCTTTGTCACCTCCAAAAAGCCAATTGGTAGGAGAGAGGCCATATGGCAGGCAATAGTAGACAAAGTCAACAGTGTGGGAGAGGTGAGGAGGACTGTCACTGCAAGAATCTCTGGCACAATTTCAAGTGCAGAACTAAGGAGAAACTGGCCTGGAACCAAAAGGCAGCACTGCAGCATGGAGGTGGAAGCTCCACACCTCAGGAGGACCTGGATGAGCTGAAGGAGATGGATGCAGCGGTCACCCCAGAGGAGCTGGTCACTGGAATAGCAGGACAGGACAGCCCAGACTACCAAGAACTACCACAAATGCTGGGTAAGTTGCAGGTGGGGACTATCCGGAATCTCAAAAATAGCAGAAGGGAGTGGCACAGAGGACACAGTCAATGCATGCTAAAGGATTGCATCAGGACACATAGGCGCTGAATCAAAATGCCCCATTGCCACTCAAGCCACACTTGTAGTGATGCTCTGGTTGCACAATGCACTCCGACATACATACAACATGGACATAAGCCACTTATTGTGGCTTTACACCACCATGTAAATATGCACCACGTTGCCTGGAAGGGATTGTAATTAGTGTGACTGTGGCTGTGCCACAACAACACCCATTGCATATTGTCATTGCCCCAGATCCAACACAACATGTTCATCAAAGACTGGGACTGAAGTCAATACTGCCCAATGGGTGATGTCAGGGTAGCGCAACAAAGCAAAATACTTTCCTTCCTCCTCGTGTCTTTGCCCTTCTCATGTATGCACACATTGAAATGCCATCTTGTCATAATTGCTTGTACATGTGCAGGAAGGGACACCTCCTTGCATATCAAAAATCTATCCCCTCAACGGAGGCACCCCTTCATCATGGTGCAATGATGCCTGCATTGGTGCAGGGAGGTCAAATCTGTGCAGGTGCAGGGCGAATCTCAGGGGTGTGCTGTATTCTAGTAAACATGGCGCATCCCTGTGCTACAAAACTAGTGCAGCGCCATGCAACATATACAGTATTGATGCTGCTCTGATCTGTGCCATTTGAGAAAAATTCAGGCCAAATGTGTGCAATTAGTGGAACATAAACCACACACGGTGGACCAACAACAACTCTCACACACCTCCATGAACCATTTGGGGATGGGCATGAAAGTGAACTCATACAACACATGGGACATGCCTGTGACCATCATTTGTGCAGCTGTGCCACTAGCTGCAGTCTCACAATCTAACAAGATAGAGTGTGTTGTGTGAGTGGTTGGTGTACAGCTTAATGGGACATTAAACATTTGTAAGAACTGTCACAAGTGGCAACTAAGTTGCACTACCGGCACAATGTCACTAGCTTATAATGCAACTGTACTATCATACACATAGCTGCCCATGTGGATCCAAGCTGCACATTCCCCTTGTGCCACATCAACAAAGTCTCAAAATGCATGCATTTATCCACATTCTACATCCCTACCCAAACATATGCATATGGCAGATAAGCTGTATGCAAGGAAATGTCCCAAATGTAGGGAGGGAAAAACTAATGGGGCAGACCATCCCTAATGTCTCTTCCACTTCGCATATGTATGGGGCCTGCTAGAGGCAGATGAGAATGTAGCACAAGCCATTGTACGCAATTGGCCTACCTGTGCTATGCTGCACTAGTGCCTTCATTTATGGTGCCAATGCATTATAGCACCAAGAGTGACAGCACACATTACACTATTGTGCAAATGTCCACCATGGTAAATAGGAAGACAAATTACATGCCACCATGCAGGGGCAAGGGGCCTGCAAGGAAATTGGTGGTGTGGGAAGCATAAAATACCTTGCAAGGTTGCCCCATGTGTGATGCACAACGCTACACATAATATAAAACTACAGCCTGGGGTCTGTAACATGTCACTGAGCCTCCAGTAGCAGCTAAATGATGTGCCATGTCAACAGCCACCGCAGTCAAAGATTGACATATCACTATCTCTTTGCAGAGGATGATGCCTTACCTTATGCCAACCTTCCTGTCCTGGACTTTACAGATGACATGGATGACCAGCTGCCGATCATCAATGAAGAGGCTCTCCAGGATGTCCTAGATTCCCTCCAGACACCACCTCCAGTCACAGGGAACGCACACAGTGTTGTGGGGTCTCCCCATGAACCACCCAGCTACCAACACAAAGCACCAACCAGTTCTGACACAGCCCTGGGTTCCAATGATGCAGACATCACCTTTCAGAAAACAGTTGTAGGGAGCTGGCCAAGTAGGTGCAGATGGGGAGGGATACCATGGTAGGTGGCCTAGAGGGAGTGCAGAGGTTCCTCAGTCTCATTAAGGACAACTCAGCTGCCATCAGAGGCACCCACTTCCCGCTATGTGGACTCCAGCAGACCCTGGCCAACATAGCTGCTCTTATGAGGCTTCAAAAATTGCCCTCCCAAAGTGGTAGCAGAATGATAGACAAAAGGCCGGGGGCTATACAGAATATGCTGTAGTCCATACAGCAGGAAGGGGCCCCCCTTAGAGAAAACATGGCTACCTACCAACGTGATGTTGCTGCTGTGTTGAGAAATCAGCAGTTACTCCTTGCTGCAGTGATGTATTATGTGTTCCCACAAATGGCAGCTGCCCGAACCTTTGAATCCACATCTATATCCCCTGATGTGTGTGTGGCCCCCTCAACCTCAACAATAGCACCACCCGTGGCACAGGAGACACCACACACATCAGAAGATGAAGATGTGGAAGGAACAATATTCACAAGGAAAACCACCTGGTAGCACCCATCTGTGCCACGTGGACAGTATCTCCTTAGTCCTGAGCATAAGATCATGCCAGTATTGTGACAGCTGACAATATGCCCTCTCCACTCAACCACTGTCGACTTGTCTGCTATGTACTGTCATTGTCTCAAATCTTACCTATTGGCAATTTGAACACCTCCACACTAATGCATCCTTCTACAAACAATTTGTCATGACATGTTCCCCTGGACTCTGATTGTACAGCAAATGACTCAGGATCTCTCAAGGGGCCTGTGAGCTGGACATTGTGTAGCACTGGACAATACACTTGCACCTGTGAATAAGTCACCTTGTTCACATTTAAAATTTCAACATTTACTTTGATCCATCAACTCAACTACAAGTATGTAGTGTGTGAGGGTATGTCAATGAGAACAGAATCTAATTACATGTGTGCATTACTGACAGACACAAAGCCACACACTCGGATCCTAACATGAAAAAGGTAAATGATGGCGTTGTGGGCCACAGCCAACTTACAAAGTCTTAAATAAATGTATTGAACAGATTTCCATGGAAGTTGACATATGGTACGTATGGGCCAGAACCAAGTGTATGGTAATTTACCTGGATAAGAGCACCAGTACAACTAATATGTGTGGTTCAGAAGAGGCAAATCTCATCAGTGATGCGTAGCTGTCAGTGTGGCAGGTTACAGGCCCTAAAATGGCTGATGTCATATGTGCCACACTTTCCACCAATAATACTGCCAGACCACAGAAATGAAAATTGAAATTCCATAGTTAACTGTCGAAGATTTTGTATACATGCACAATGTGATTGGCTGGAACTGTAGATGACAAATGTTTTGAGTAGCCGATGTCATTTAGCAGCCAATTTGACCCCTCCTTGGTCATAGGGAATGTACATGGTCATCCATGGAAATAAAGAGAGAAAGCATACCCATAGACATTCCTCCTCCTGGGCCAGTGCACACATGAGAACACCCAGACACTCAATCAACATGTAAAGATAATTGTCTAAAACTAACAGGTTTTATTAAAACCTATTAATAACATCATATCAAAACCTAACCAATACACTACCCTACACTAAACTAACCTAAACTAAGTTATCTTAACTTACACCTACAACTTTCTATCTTATTCTAAACTTATCTTACACAAGTAACAACACACTCTAAACATTGTCCTCCACCCCCCTTTAAGAGAAAAGACACAAGTAGGACAACATAAACTAAGGCCACACATGTACTAACCTAACCTATTTCTTAAACAAATATATATTTGTTGTACTTTTTTTTCATTTGTTTTTTTATTAGCATAGAAACCCCAACATAATCCCGCACCTAACCCCGCAAAAAGAAAAAAAATACTACAATCCACCCCATAACTATATTTACACTAACCTACACCTAAACTACACTATTTCACTATCATATCACTAACCACCTAAAACCCACTAAAAATCTTAACATTTGTAAATTTGAGAGGGAACGATCTGGAGGCTGTGGTACAAATAATATACACCATCTTCAGTTTCGTCTTGCAGTAATTAAGTAATTTTTGATTACTATCATTGTCATGGCTTCCATGTCCTGTCTCATGTTGGCTTCGAAGGTTGGGCTTGTGGCTGGAGCAGGTGGCTGTTGGGGTGCCTGGATGTTGATTGGTGCAGTAGGTGTGGAGGGGGGTAGGACCAGCAGAGGCCCCCCTGACCTCAGTTTTCTTCCACATTGTATCCTGCACAGATGTGGGCTGTAGCGGAGGTCCCCCATTAGAAAATGCATGCATAGCCTCAGTGGATTTCTCCCTCCTGTGTTTCTTCTCCACCCTTTGATACTGAGCCTGCACCGCCATTATGTGCCTGTACTGTCAACCCTGTTCTCAAAAGCATATGTATGGGCTGGGATCATATTGGCAGCTGAAACATGAAGAGAACATGGCAGTAAATACAGCATTGGGTGGATGTAGAACAGACATGAAATGAACACATCATCCTCAAATGACACATGCTGTCCACAACACATTACACAACACTGACAATGCTGACAAACTCCAAATATATATTAACTTCCTACCAGCCATCTACGGTATCATGTACATGTCACTGGGGCAATGGCTATCCATTGTTGACCATCAGGGCCCAGAGGTAAGTGGACTTTTACATCCTGGCTAAACATTGGTGTCATTAGACTAGTGAATATCAAGTGGGCCTACAAGTCCAGAATCCCTGTGCCATTGTCAATACATTGTGCAATGTATACAATCCACCCCCTGGTGCTAAATCAAGCCTTGGGCAGGCTCATTGATGAGGGATCACCTGATAGGGGGACAGGAAACTTCCACTGCCAATTCAAAAGTTTGGCAAAGCATCATTCATGTGTCCTTGGGTTAACACCTGCTCAGAGCACACATTACAAGGGGGCACACCATTGCTCACAATGGGCCTACTTGTACAGTTTAGGTTTAGTGTCAATATGGTTTGGCCATAGTATGAACAGTACATCTATGTTGTTTACAGATTTGATGCCTATTGCACCCTACCCTGTGCTCTGTTGTGCAAATTGAGTAATGCAGCAGACACATGGTGGCTGTATGAGTACCGTAAGGGGCACAGAAAGATTGGCACTGCACTGGGTGCAGCTACAGTATTCCTATTTATTGATCAACATGTGCACATGCATGTCAGACATTTCCTAGGAACAAGGTACACACTCAGCAATCACATTCTATGCACATGTGATGTGACCATGATCACTTACAAATATGATGGGTACACCATGTTGGTAAATCTGCGCATATCTAGCTTGATGCATACCATAGACATATCTCACAACCTACTGGAGCAGAGTTGCATTCTCATTGTTTACTCAACTGACTGTTCGCCAGCGCAACAAAGCTCCTTGCAAGACCACTGCCTCACGTAAAATCTAAAGAGCAGTGAGGCACCGTTGGTGCAAGTGTCTCCTACATGCCCCCTCAAGACATCAAAACATGTACATCATCTGTACATTTTCCTGAGTAACTGAAAGCTGTGTCTGGCACACAGTGCTGTCAATAGTTGGCAAAAGGCACGCTAATCAGATAAACAGTAGCTCAGACACATATCATAATTGACATCAATGTATATGTGGTCATTCTTTCCTTCTCCTAACACTGACTATTCCATAGCAGCACACATCGGCAATTGAGTGCAAAAATCAACTCATACTCCATCCTCAACATTGCATCAGACATGATGTCCATATCCTAACTCAGATGACGTCATCTAATTGGTCACACACTACATTTCATCATTGCATTGCACACATCAGACGCTCTCACACAAAACCCTGGAATGACACATGTGATGCACAAAATGACACTTACTGGCTGCATTTGGGTCTTCAAACCGGGACACTTCTCCAGTGGTGTAAGGTAGAGGCCCACCTGCAATACATGACAGAAAAACATAGCTTACTGATTTGTCTCTACATTTCTGTGCATGGAAAACAGTTTCACATCCAACATGATAAGCTGAGTAAGCAAGTCAACTTAGTGGTAGGTCAGAACAACTTCCAAACATTTATAATCTGTGAGATAAAGGGCCAGATTATGGAGACCCTGGCACCATTAAAGCATCATTTCTCTGACGCTCCTTTGGTGCATTTCACTGCAACAAATGTACATGGATTTGTCATGCAGCTTTTGTTGAGTTACACTTCCATATCCATATGGGACAGAATGACACAATATTCTGCATCAGAGGGGCATGCAATAGTTGTTGCAGTGGCCATCCCAATGTAAAACCCATTGCTTTGACCCTGCCCCAGATGTTGAAGACATCTTACTCATTATCAGTGCAAAAAGACTAAGGGGGTCATTACAACATTGGCGGTATAAGGCTCTTACCGGCGTGCAGAAGACCGCCAATACACCGCCGCGGCCGCGTTAGACCGCCACAGCTATTATGACACACATCACGGAATCCGCCGAAATTCAGACACCCACACAATACCACCACACCAAAGGTGAGCGAGAAACTGGCGGAAACACATCCTCCACCTCCACGCCAACAGAAACACGCCCATGCCATTACGACCCACGAATCCACGCGGCGGTCTTTCAACCACGGTATTCCATTGGCGGTACACACCGCCGCGCTCAAAATACACACACATCTCCAAAACACCGCCACATTGGACAATTTGAAATACACACACCTGACACACATACACACACCACTCCCACACACCCAATACTATATAAAACACACACCCACATCACCCACAAACCCCTACTACCAAAACATTCAGAGAGAAGGCCAGAGAGACAGCACAGAACAGACAACCCCATCACACAGAGGCACACAACACCATCATCCACGCAACATCCAAGCACAAAACACCACATACCACTACATTCACCACACTCATCAACACATACACCACCCCACACATCACCTACACCACCCCATGTCATGCCAAAGACACCCCCGCTTCTCCGAGGAGGACCTCAGGGTCATGGTGGAGGAAATCATCCGGGTAGGGCCACAGCTATTTGGCTCACAGGTACAGTACACATCCATAGCCAGGAAAATGGAGCTATGGCAAAGAATAGTAGACAGGGTCAACGCTGTGGGACAGCACCCAAGAAATAGGGAGGACATCAGGAAGAGGTGGAACAACCTACGGGGGAAGGTGCGTTCCACAGTATCCAGGCACCACATCGCGGTATAGCGGACTGGCGGCGGACCCCCACCTCCTCCCACACAACTAACAACATGGGAGGAGCAAGTCTTGTCCATCTTGCGTCCTGAGGGCCTCGGAGGAGTCGTTGGAGGAACGGACACTGGTAAGTCTAATCTTAACCATCATACCCCCCACCCGACCTGCATGACATCACACACCCCCACCATCACACCCTCCCTTATCAACCCAAATCCTCACCTATCTACCCATGACACCAACCACCCATTCCAACCCCAATACCTGCATGACATAACTAAGCATGGACACCCATCACCAAAGCATGCCCACTGCACAGACCCACAACACCCCCCAAACCATCAGCACACAAGCCCCCACACAGGAATGCCTGCACTGGGGTTCACGAACACCCAACCATTGCACTCCATGAAACACACACATGCAATATTCATGTACTTATACCCCCGCAGAAATCCGAAGGAACGTCACCACACCAGAGGGTCCAGACAACACCACTCCACCCCCAGAAAAGTCCCACAGTGACGACAGCAGCTCTGCCCCACTGGTTCCCCTTGCCCAGCCACAGCCCAACACCAAGCTTACACCCTCTGGTAACACCAGCACAGCACCCACCCAGCGGGCCCAAACCTCCCTACCCAGGACAGGTCAATCAGCGGTGTGTCCACCACTACAGGGCACCCAGGCTAACCCACCACCCCAATAACAACAGGGACCTGGGGGCAGTGGTAGTGGGCACACAGTCCAGGGGACGGAGGCACAGAAACACAGGGGAACTGGGAGGGCTGCTGTGCGACAGAGGGAGGACAGGCCAAGGGAACCAACTCTCAACGAGGCCCTCTCCTCCATCATGGGAGCATACCACCACTCCCAGGAGACGATGGCCACGGTCCTGGACAAGTTGCAGGAGACCCTGCGTCTGCAGGAGGAACAATATTTGGGTTCAGGGAGGAGCTCAGGACCATCGGCTCCGCCCTGGGCACCATCGTAGGGGTGCTGCAGACATTCAAAACACCTTGAGGGACACCGTCGCACTCCAAGGGGCCCCTGACACTAGCCAGGACGATGAAATGCCCACCACCTCCGCCGGCGCTAGTGGACAGGACGCCCCGCCACAGGACCAACACACCAGCACCCCATCCCCTGATGACGGACAACCACCACGCAAGCGGGCCCTGAGATCTAGGAACAGGACACAGCAAGATGGCAAGACCCTCACCAGGAAATAAGACCACCCTGATTGTCCCCCCACTGTCCCACTTTGTTACCCTGTCCAAATCGGAACTGACCTAGCTCCACTTCCAATGCCCAGATGTGCAATGTACCTGTGAGACTAATAGACTGGACTCTGCCATGGTCAGTCCTCCACCATCACCCATCACCAGTTTACAACCCCCCTTCATTTTTTTGAGCACTTAAATAAACACCCTTGAAACACTGAAAACAAATGGAGTCAGTCTATGATTTGTAAATCTGTATTATAAATTACAGTTTCATAATGGGTTACCCATTGGAAGGCTAGCATACCTATGTCACACATCACAAGCCCTTCAAGGATGCAAACAGTTGACACGTAGGTTACCACACTTGTGAAACTGAAATGGAAGGGTACAACTCAATTAACAAATAGTGAGTGAAATGTAGGTACAGGATAGAGGTAGATGTGTGAAAGTTAATGTAATGGTAAAAATGAAAATGTTCTCACCTGTGTATCACTGGAAATATTGCTGTATGACTGACTCCCTGTTGTCATTTTCGTCTTCCTCAGCTTCATCCTCATCACTGTCCACAGGCTCCACAGACTCCATAGCTGCCACAACACCGTCATCTGGATCATCCTCCTGCAGAAAAGGCACCTGGCGTCGCAATGCCAAGTTATGGAGCATGGAGCAGGCGATGATGATGTCGCACACCTTCTTCCGTGAGTAGAATAGGGACCCACCTCTCATATGGAGGCACCGGAACCTGGCCTTAAGGAGGCTGAAGGTGCGTTCGATAACCCTCCTAGTCCACCCATGGGCCACATTGTAGCATTCCTCTGCCCTGGTTCTGGGATTCCTCACTGGGGTCAATAGCCAGGAAAGGTTGGGGTAACCAGAGTCCCCCAATAGGCATACATGGTGCCTCTAGAGTTCACCCATCATATCAGGGATGCTGCTATTCCGCAGGATGTAGGCGTCATGCACTGAGCCAGGGAACATAGCATTTACTTGCGAGATGTACTGGTCTGCCAAACAGACCATCTGGACATTCAGTGAATGATAACTCTTCCTGTTCCTGTACACCTGTTCAGTCCTGCGGGGGGGACCAGAGCTACATGGGTCCCATCAATGGCACCTATGACTTTGGGGATATGTCCAAGGGCATAGAAGTCACCTTTCACTGTACGCAAATCCTCCACCTGAGGGAATATGATGTATCTCCTTACGTGTTTCAGCAGGGCAGACAACACTCTGGACAACACGTTGGAAAACATAGGCTGGGACATCCCTGATGCCATGGCCACTGTTGTTTGAAATGACCCACTTGCAAGGAAATGGAGCACTGACAGCACCTGCACGTCAGGGGGGATTCCAGTCGGATGGCGGATTGGTGACATCAGGTCTGGCTCCAACTGGGTACATAGTTCCTGGATTGTGGCATGGTCAAACCGGTAGGTCACGATTAAATGTCTCTCTTCCATTGTCAACAGGTCCACCAGCGGTCGGTACACCGGAGGATTCCGCCATCTTCTCATATGTCCCAGCTGACAGTGCCTAAGAAGGACAACAGCGAAGAACCAGTCACTATTCCTCCAGGTAAGTACCCACAGTTACACACAAGACTACAGCAGACACAAAACCCTTCTTGTATGTGTGTTGAGTGTAGGCCTCAGTATGTGTGACGCAGTTGAAAATGAATCCATGTGGGCCCCTGAAATGGCGGCTGCCTGACCTCTAAACTGGGACAATGGGATTGTGGGGTAACAGCGCTGGTGATGCACACTGTTGCGGTAGGCGGTCGTAGACCGCGGCGCAATGCTGCATTGGTTAACATTGGACCCGATGGGTCCCAGGAGCCAATGAACAGGTGCGCCGGCGGTGATGATGCGCCCTGCCGCGGACGTCACCGCCGCAGACGTCACCACCATTTTCTATCTGTTCAATCACTAGATACCTGACCTTCGACAGGAGAGGACCTACACTGCTAGTGCTGCTATGACCTCGGTCTGGAAGTGACGATGGCTGCTGCGTCTGGGGAAAGGGCCCCTGCCTTCACTGCACAAGAGTTGGAGAAACTTGTGGATGGGGTCCTCTCCCAGTACATGCTACTCTACGGTCCTCCAGACCAACAGGTTAGTACACAGGGAGCACGTTCTAGGGGCTAGGCCTGGGTGGACAGGGCTGGGTGGAAGAGGGAAGGGGGCAGAAGTCATACTACAGTAAAGCATGGGAATAAATGGGCCACATGGTCAGAGTAGGGAGGGGGCCACTCACATTGATGGTGCAGTTGGTAATGACTGTTCCTCTTTCCTTGTGCATGTCATGTAGGTCAGCGCCCACCAGAAGAGGGACATTTGGCATGCCATCGCCAAGGAGGTCCGGACCCTGGGGGCCCACCAGAGACGGGGCACCCACTGCCAGAAGAGATGGGAGGACATTCGCTGCTGCAGCAAGAAGACGGCGGAGGCTCAGCTGGGGATGGCCTCCCAACGTGGGAGGCGTGCCCGTCGTACCATGACCCCCCTGATGTTCCGGATCCTGGCGGTGGCCTACCCGGAGTTGGATGGGCGCTTAAGGACATCACAGCAGACACAAGGGGGTGAGTGCACTCTCATTCTGCGGTCTTTGCGTGCAGTGGAGGTGTCTGGGTGGGGGAGGTGGGCTCTGGGTGTCCCTAGGCCAGGGCGAGTTAGGGAGGCAAGGCCCCTCCATAATGTAGGCCATGTGGCACTCTACCCCACCTCAGTAAATTATCAAGTTGAGGTATAGGTGCCCCTGTGGCATCCATGTGCGCAGATTTCCACCAATGCCATGTAGGCCATATCCCAGAAATTGCATGTGCAGAGGGCAGGAGCTCGGCGTTGTGCATGGGGCTGCTGCGTCTGTCTTGTCCGCCAACGGTAGCGGTATGCCATGCACTAAAACTCTCTTTGTTCTGTCTCCCCCCCTTTTCCTGCTCTCCCTGTCCTTTTGTACATCAGCATCAACAGGCGGAGGTACAGTGGCACCGGAGCACGAGGGAGCTGCATCCCACATGGCCATGGAGGGCCACACCACAGACTCTGAATACACCAGTGGGACTGAGGGTGAGGGGATCTTCACGTCGGCCACCGGATTACCAACCAGCGACACAGACTTGTCTGCCGATGTGAGCACCCCTGTGGTGGCGGCACCATCTGTGCGCCCCACTTCTACAGGTACAGCCGCCACCCCCCCTACCAGCACCGCCCTCCCAGCAGCCCCTCAGCGTTCGCCCCGTGCCCGCTCACCCAGGAGGGTGGGCATCACCTTCGCCCCAGACACCTCAGGCCCTGCCCTAGTCACCCCTGCTGCCCTCAGTGAGGAGGCCATTGACCTCCTCAGGTCACTCACTGTTAGGCAGTCTACCATTGTGAATGCCATCCAGGGTTTAGAAAGGGCGTTGCAACACAGTAATGCATTCCTGGAGGGCATTCATTCTGGTCAGGCTGTCCTTCAGTGAACCCTGCAATCTCTGGCCTCAGCACTGATGGCAGCAATTGTCCCTGTGTCCAGCCTCCCCCCTCCAACTTCCTCCACCGAGACCCAATCCCCTGTACTCCAGCCCATCCCAAGCACACCTACAGACCAGCATGCACACAAGTCAACACACAAAAGTAGCTCAGGCAAACATAGGCACCACACATCCCACAGGCACTCACACAAGCATCACACCCATACAGACACAGCAGCATCCACAGTCTCCACTGTGTCCCCCTCCTCCTCTTCTCCCTCCTCCCTCCAAGTCTTGTCTACACACACACCTGCATGCACCACATCTACAGGCACTAGGACTCGCACCACAACACCCAGCACCACACGCCGCTCACCTGCACTCACCACTTCCACTGCCATTTACACATCCCCTGTGTCCTATCCCAGTGTGTCTGCGACGCCCCCTCCCAAAGTACCCAAACGCCGGCAATCACTCACCCAACATCCATCCACCTCACGACAGCCTCCAGTACCTGCACCTGCACCCAAAACAGCTAAAGTGACACCTCCTACAACCACCTCCTCTTCCTCCACTCCCAGACCCCCTCCAGCTACCCATCCCAGTGTTCGTCAGAAACTGTCCCTCTGTCAAATTGACCTTTTTGCCCCCACCCCCCCTCCAATTCATCAGTCCCGTCGTAGCGCCTCGGCCAAAAAGCCACCAGTACCAGTGGTTCGTGTTCCAGGTTTTTGGAGTGCACCGTCCACCAAGGCACTGGCAGCCCACCCCCTGTAAAGGCTCCGAAATTGGAGAGTGGACGACGGGACCGTGTCAAGACTCCTGGTGGGACAACAAGTGAAATCGGATCGAAGGCGATTGGTGAGTCAGCTGTAACTCCAAAAAAGGTGGGAAGGTCCCGAGGAAGTCTGCCCAGCCTGTTGTGAGTGTCACGGCAGAGAAGTGCGCCATCATTTCCGGCGGTCCAGACACAACCGCCAGCACCGTCGTCACTGGTCCAGAGCCCACTGCCAGAGTCAGTGCCCAGGAGGGCCCAACTATCGTAATGGGTCCAGAGCCCACCGCCAGAGTCAGTGCCCAGGAGGGCCCAAGTATCGTAATGGGTCCAGAGCCCACCGCCAGAGTCAGTGCCCAGGAGGGCCCAAGTATCGTCACTGGTCCAGAGACCACCGCACAAGACACAGCCCAGGAGGGCCCAAGTATCGTCACTGGTCCAGAGACCACCGCACAAGACACAGCCCAGGAGGGCCCAAGTATCGTCACTGGTCCAGAGACCACCGCACAAGACACAGCCCAGGAAGGCCCAAGTATCGTCACTGGTCCTGAGACCACCGCACAAGACACAGCCCAGGCGGGGCCAGGATGCCACAGCCCCGCTGGGCAATGATGGAAAGTCATGCCACACACCAATGTCCAGTATGGAGATCGTCATGCCACACACCAATGTCCAGTGTGGAGTTCGTCATGCCACACACCAATGTCCAGTGTGGAGTTCGTCATGCCACACACCAATGTCCAGTGTGGAAATCGTCATGCCACACACCAATGTCCAGTGTGGAAATCGTCATGCCACACACCAATGTCCAGTGTGGAGTTTGTCATGCCACACACCAATGTCCAGTGTGGAAATCGTCATGCCACACACCAATGTCCGTATCAGAACCGCCATGGCAAAGCACCGCTGAACAGGGCAAAGACCGACATGGCAAAGCACCGCTGAACAGTCCAGAGACCGCCATGGCGAATCACCGCAGAACAGGGCAAAGACCGCCATGGCAAAGCACAGCTGAACAGTCCAGAGACCGCCATGGCAAAGCACCGCTGAACAGTCCAGAGACCGCCATGGCAAAGCACCGCTGAACAGTCCAGAACCGCCATGGCAAAGCACTGCTGAACAGGGCAAAGACCGCCATGGCAAAGCACCGCTGAACAGTCCAGAGACCGCCATGGCAAAGCACCGCTGAACAGTCCAGAGACCGCCATGGCAAAGCACCGCTGAACAGTCCAGAACCACCATGGCAAAGCACCGCTGAACAGGGCAAAGACCGCCATGGCAAAGCACTGCTGAACAGTCCAGAGACCGCCATGGCGAATCACCGCAGAACAGGGCAAAGACCGCCATGGCAAAGCACAGCTGAACAGTCCAGAGACCGCCATGGCAAAGCACCGCTGAACAGTCCAGAGACCGCCATGGCAAAGCACCGCTGAACAGTCCAGAACCACCATGGCGAATCACCGCTGAACAGGGCAAAGACCGCCATGGCAAAGCACCGCCGAACAGTCCAGAACCGGCATGGCAAAGCACCGCTGAACAGGGCAAAGACCGCCATGGCAAAGCACCGCTGAACAGTCCAGAGACCGCCATGGCGAATCACTGCTGAACAGGGCAAAGACTGCCATGGCAAAGCACAGCTGAACAGTCCAGAACCGCCATGGCAAAGCACCGCTGAACAGGGCAAAGACCGCCATGGCAAAGCACCGCTGAACAGGGCAAAGACCGCCATGTCAAAGCACAGCTGAACAGTCCAGAGACCGCCATGGCAAAGCACTGCTGAACAGGGCAATGCACCGGGTAGGAATGAATGGCCCACCACATCAGGCATCCTTATCCCATGTGCAGCTGGGACAGTGACAGGACACTACCTTTCACGGGGAGACTCATCCAGTCTGGGCACCAGTCACCCCCCAGTACCAGTATGGACCTGCATCGACTTGAGAGACTGTGGCTTTGCACTCCCCAGGATTGAACAGTGGGCAAGCCACCCACTGTGGAGACTTGAGAGACTGTGGCTTTGCACTCCCCAGGATTGAACAGTGGGCAAACCTCCCACTGTAGAGACTTGAGAGACTGTGGCTTTGCACTCCCCAGGATACATCAATGGGCATGGAGCCCCGTCGTGGCTCTGGCTTTGCATTCATCTGGCTGAGGTGCCCCCCCTTCCCTTCTCCCTGAGGTGCCTGTAGTGTTTCTATCTGATGCCCCGGCAGTGTTCTCTCGGATTTTGGTCAGGTATCTATTGTGGGCCTCGCCCATGCATTTTTGGACTGTTTGTGCACGGACATTGTTGTGTACATATCTGCAATACTTCTCGGATTATTTATCTAAATATGAGTGATTTTGGAATACATATATTAGTATATTTTTGTATGACATGTATATTGGCACATTATAATGTTTGCCCGAAATTTGCATTGTCTTTGCATTCTTCCGGGGGGATTGTGGGTTGTTACTGTTCTTTTTGTGACTGCATTGGTGTGTATGTGGTACTATGCGAGGGTGGGGGTGGGGGTGTTTGGTGGGTGTCCCCCTAACTTTTGCCTCCCCCTCCCCCGTGTCGTAGGTGCAGTACTCACCGGTATCTTCTGCGCCTACGTCGCTGTTGGTCGTGAAGGAGCAGAAAGACAAGGGCAGGTAGTATTTGGAGTTCTGGCTCCATGGAGTCGTCGTTCCTCGTGGGATGTGTAGAAGGTGAGCGTTTTCCCATAGCAAAAGTTGTTTCCGCCGTGTTTTTATTCACGGTGAATCCGCCCCGGAAAAGGTGGCGGATTGGCCTTTTGTGATACTGTGGGCGGTACATTGTCTCCCGCCTGTCTGTTGGCGGTGACCGCCGCGCTGCTTGTCTGTACCGCTGTGGCAGGCGGTGTGTTAAAGTGGCTATCTTTGTTGGCGGTTTCCGCCAGGGTCATAATTCCCTTTTTTTGTTCGTCTGACTGTTTGCGGTATTACCGCATCTTTAACACTGTCCGCCAGGGTTGTAATGACCACCTAAATGCCCAGGGGTGGTGTGAGTATAGAAAGGTATTGAAGAATGCATTGATACATCCTTGTTTCTTGTCACTAATATGTGTGTGCCATTTCAAGGCACACACATTAGAGCAAATGTGCCATGGCACTTTCCTTATGTTCACATAGATGTCCCTTCCTGCACATTAATTGAATTACATTACGGATGTCTTGCCAATACTGTGTGGGGAGCCATTGTCACCATAGTAGATAATTTATGTCCAGGAAGAGATACCAACCTGTGCATATACACTCTCCTCAGCACAGACACACTTGCACTGTGGTCCAAGTATGCCTGCGTTGGTGCAGGCTACTGGGTAATGTGCTAGTGCTGCCCCAGGTGCAGGTCTGACCCATACTGTCTGTAAAACGGGGCAAGCCTGTGGTACAAATTCAGCACCACCTCTGGTATGCAAGATAATATGTAGTTGGTAATGTGACAGATAATAGAAAGATTATGGGGGTATGTGATACACAATGTACTCAAAGTGTAAGTTCCCTTAAATGCCGTTGCCCAAAGACACAAAGAGGCAGATTTAAGGAATGCGGGCTGCACCTAGGGCCACATGTACGAATATTTGGAATTGCGATTTCCTAATTGCGATTCCATGGAAATCACAATTAGGGAATCAGAATTCCAAATGCAAGAAACTCCACTGAGTTTCTTTCGTGCTGCCCAGTAGGTCGCAAATAGACCTGCCTCATTAATATTAATGAGGTAGGTCGCAATTTGAGTCCCACCGATAATCGCAAAAATCACAGGGATGATGGCCTGCTGGTGTCAGCAGACCACCATGCCTGTGATTGCTTTTAAATAAAACAATCTTTTTTTTTAAACACAGCCCGTTTTCCTTAAAGGAAAACAGGCTGCATTTAAAATGAAAAAAATGAAACGTTTCAGTTTCATTTTTGAAGAGTAGGCAATGGTCCTCCTTTTCACATGTATTCACAAAAGAGAAGGGGTCCCTTGGTGACCTCTTCCTCTTTGCAAATGGGTTAGCACCAATTTGAAATTAGTGCTAACTGTGATTGCTTGGCAACTGAATTCACGGTCACAAAACAATCATAAATACCATTTAGATTTGGTATTAGGAAGGGATACCCTGAACATGCCCCTTTCTAATACCGAATTGCAAAACCCAAATTGTGATTCGGTAACAAGATACCGAATCTCAGTTTTGCCTTTGTACATCTCAAAAAGCATTTTTCTAGTTGCAAACGGGCCGATTCTGCGAATTGGCCCATTTGCGACTAGAAAAATGCTTTGTATGTGTGTCCCTTATTGCCCACCTTTCCGCCACCATGTGTGCACCATATGAAATATATGGCACACCATGCCACAGGGTAGGGTGCAATCGCGTAATTTCATATAGACACAAATTATGTACTCAGTACAAGTGGCACCATAATGTTTGCACTACTCCTACAGAGTACATAAGAGGACCATCCTCTATAGAGGTATGTCCCCTTTTAACGCCTGCTCTGAGCAGGCGTTCATGGTGCGGGAAAAATGATGCTAGGATATATAAAGTTTTCCCTGCCCCATTTATTTTTCCCCCTTACAGCGGCAGGCCCCCTCCCATACATGATGGCTTGCGCAGCCATCATGTTGTGCAAGGCTTAATAAAGTGGCGCTATGCATGCATCGCACGACTATGTAAATATGGCGTCAGAAAAATTGCACTTCAGCCATGCCTTAGCGTCATTTATGAATTTCACAATGGCTGGTCTAAGGTGGCTCTCTGGGCACTTATGGCCCACAACAACCTGTCCTGACCCTTGACAAAACATGCTGCACTCATCCTTATGTCCACCTGTCATGTACATTCAAATGAGGATGTTACAATGCAATGGGTTACTTACCAAGTGGTCCACCAATCTGTATCCCCAGGTGATCCAGTAGATCCTTCTCCCATGATCTAAGGTCAGCACAACGATGTTTCAACTGGTCGTCAGTGCACAGTACTCCAAATATTCTGTGTAGGTGGGGGAGGCACTATGCCAAGCGTCAGCTTCAGTGCCACTGTGGGGTATCCCTGTGTTCTGCAGCTAACCAAAACTAGCATCATTGGAAGGTAATGTTGCACAAGCCAAATGAACCCTCTGAGTTCATCTGCTATCATCTTGGTTGCCCTCTCTTTCCCAGACATTACTCAGTATGTGCAAACTGCAAATGTAACAGCCCAAAAATTAAAATGACCTAACCCCAATTACCCCACCAAACTATGCTACCCCTAGACTAACACCCCACAATACAATGACAAATACAGAACTAAAACACTACAAAAGACTGAAGAAAAAGAAAAAAAGCACACAACAGCAACAGGATACAGCACAAAACTCTCCAGCAACACCAATCCTCCACCAGCACCAGCTCCACAAACCCTCAGACATTCAAAAGACTTTGAAGTGAAAGTGAATGCACTGTACAATGCATAAAGCCAGGAAATCCTGTTCCATCACTTCCTGGGCCTGTGCATCACGTTTTCTGGTATATGTTGTTTTTTCCCATTGAGGGTGACAAGTCATTAAGACTTGCGATTGATGCTCGGGGGCCATATGTCATTCTTTTGCTTCGCAAAGTAATTATTGGTGTTTGCATCAAAAATGTTGACGCATGAAGTTCATGCATGATATTCCTTCCCATGAAGCCTAACAAGCCCTTTGGACTTGCAATTGACACAAAAGTGCCAGGCGTCATATTTTTGGCATAGCCGAGTATGGAGTATTACATGGATTTTGTTGGAAAGGCTGACAGTGCACCCAGGTTCACATACCCTGTCACAGGGGCTATGCATGTGTGTAGTAAAGATGGTATGGCTACCTGTGTGTGCATGTTCATTCATATCTTAAGGGTAACATCAATATGTGTCACCATTATGTTTGTATGTGTGTGATACTTGCGATGACTGATACCATTTGCATATGTGCATGTATTGTTAGACTTTGTACACATGCATGTTACCACATGGGTACTAGGAGTGTGTATATATGATCTAACATATATTTGTGGGTCTACCACATTGTAATGTCTGATTTCCAAATGTACATTTAACAACAACACAGTAGACATGATGGGCTAAGTCCAATACATGGTAATGCATGTGATACCCATGAAAAATTGCACTTAGAGGATGCAGTGGACAACGGATGGGTTGATTTCACATTACACCTAGCAATATAAGTGCACGTGTGCCCACACTGAGGTCCATTGCTAGGTTCCGGCTTCATGATGCTCTGCTACACGTGTGACATATTGTTCCCCATGCATCTATGATGCATGAGATTGTGTACTCTGTGTCAATGAATCTTGGTATGTGCTGTGTTTGTGGAAAGACATGTATAGTGTCATATGTGCAAAATTCACCACAGTGCTGTGATCATGGGATATGAAACCTCACATATCTACTTTCCTGCATGGACACATGCTGTTAGATGGCTGTCTAGTCTTATCAGTCCCACCTATGTTTCTGTATGTTGGAACACATCTGATGGTCATTTAAGTTTGTCAATGATCATGTGATAGAAATGCATTTTCATTTAGAAAGTTGACTTTTGTGCAGACTCCAACACAAAATACCAGGTCTGTGCCATTTAAGTGGTACATGTGTGCAGATATATTAGACATATGTGTGCATGCCACAAACTAGGTACTTACAATCGACCACAACATGTTTGTTATGACTCCCACATGCAATGGCATATAGCTGTGTAGCAGCATTGCAGTCAGGCAATGATGGCAGCCTAGTAATCATTTGTACTGTGTGACTTTTTATACCCACACCAACCCATGGTTTTATGTTTTGACGCAGGTTTGCAGTGCTCCACTCTGCTCAGTCCACAGTGCACATTCATCAGGACCCTGACTGTGTCAAGAGTCAATGTAGACTCAGCATTGGGGTTAGAGGGTGTTGGGTGGGGATCTAGCCTCCTCATGTTAGCTCTTCAACAAAGCAATGTGCAGTCCCCTGCAAACTGACACATGCACATTTGTGATCAAATGGCCTGGAAATTTCATTTTCCTTTGGGTACTTGATGTTAGACTTGCCCTATTGCATGGTCTGACAGAAATGGTAATACATTCTTAGTAATGTCCATTTGCAGCTTGGTTAGGGCCTCTATCTCTAGTGTAACTTGTATTGTTTGTATGACCCAGGGAATAGATTAAGTTGTCTGTCACTGCCTTCTGTCAGAATAGTATGTATTGGGCAACAACAACATTGTTTTTGTAGCAAACATGAGTGGGTTATATACCTAGGCATCCTCTCTAAACATATGTTGGGTGAGCACATGGTGTCATTTTTGTGTTGCACAGTCAATATTGGTCTATGTGTGTACTTTCTCCATTATTTATGGCATATCTTGTTTGGAATAGATCAGGTCCTTCATTGCTGGCATTGTTTAGGATTCTTACACTTTGGTCACATCTTCTACTGCAACATTGTCCAGTCATAAATGGACAGGATGCAAAGTGTGACTCATGTAATTTGAAGATGTACACATCTTCTATTACTTACTACATGATAGTTTCCCTCCCATTTCCAGGCTTTGCGAAATTACATGACTTCCACACAAACATGACAGTACACTTGCCACAGCACTTGTGTAGTCTCCAGGTGATCTCCCTATGTTGTATCTCCAAGTATCTGTGGGATTCTCTCAGCTGTCCTTCCACATCCTTCGGTGTACATGGGTTTGCACTAAATTCTGCACACTACAACCTATGTCACTGTCACTATGAGTGTATCTTGTTAGTGAGTGAAGTCATCTCAGTGGTGTATTACATATTTACCATATACAACATATCTATCTCCTCCTTCAGTCATAAATTTTAGAATGGGTCTGTGACATTTCTGGACATTGCTAGACATACTTGTACGTACCACACCTGAGTGATATGTTGGAGACCTAGACATTTCAGGGAATTATGTCACTTTTGGTAACTTTCTGTTGGTTAGGCAGGTGAGTGTCAATGAGAGGTGTGTTTTCATAGGTGGTGTGTGATGGTATCATACAGACTATACTTGCTAACCCTGCTGACACATGTCAACCATTGTAGGTAATTGCAAACCCTTTCCTACCTAGGCCATGCACCTGTACATCAGTATTCACATGTTTATCCGGATTAGCTGCAGCCATGTGTTAAGACAGCGGATTTGTGTGAAAAGTGTGTTAGAATGTACGTAGGGAGTGGAACAGACTCTGCCTACATTCCACCTAGACATTCATTTGGGGGCGCATTCTCCCATTTTTATTTAAATTATGGCTATGGGCCATATGTATGGAGAGTGGATCAGCACCCATTGCTGCTTCACTTTTCTAGCAACCCATAGTGCACTCCACAGCCAACATGTGTGTGCTATATTTGAGGTACAGCACACCATGTGGGAGGGTTGGGCTCAATGGCAGTGCCAGAACATAACACCATTGATATAAGGTGCAGGCTTAGGCTCAAACTTTGGTTCCTAACCTTGACCAATCAATGAAGGTCCATCAATACCAATCATCTCCGCCCTCATCACACGTGCTCAGTGCTGGTGTAGCAGCTATCTGCCTAAGATATGGCACAGTTCAGCTCCTATTTTTCTAATGCACCATTTGGAAACAGCCCCTACCATATATTAGAACATTGGAATGCTGGGGGCTCCATTGAAAACAATGGAGTGCTGTGGGCTTTTACAGGCCGGTAAAAGCCCACAGCGGCAACATTCCAATGTTCGCTTTGTTCACAGCAACAGCTGTGAACAAAGCCTCACGGAGCCCGAGGGGATTTTAATCCCCTCGGGCTCCGTGAAAATTTTTTTTTTAATAGAACATTCTGCCCTGTGTGGCAGAATGTTCTAATAGCCTTAGAACCCGCTGTAGCGGGCTCTACCGGCTATTAAAGTCCCTCTCCCTTGTTAAATGCCCTCGCCTTCGGCTCGGGCATTTAACGCAGGGAGCGGGCCTTTAATAGCCGGTAGAGCCCGCTACGGCGGGTTCTAACGCTATATGAACCCCCTTGCATACGTCTTGCCAGGTGTGATGATGATGTAGGGAAAGGGGTAGGAATTTGCACAATGGCCACTTAAAGCCACATATCTTTTGTGGTGAGTGGACCTAGGCCTTTGAGAGCCACACGTCCATGAGTTATGTGTCACTGATGTGTGGCATGGAGGCGCTACACCCTATTACATCACAACCTATGGTACAACTATATTTGTGACTGTTCTGTTTCTTTCCTGCTCTCTCAGGTATGAGCAACATATTAATGGTACATGTAGTGGAGAATGAGTAGAACATGGACATTCTGGTGTAAATTGATTTATTGGTGTTATTTTCAAAGTGATATTATTTGTACAGTGTCTAGGTGTAGAAGTTGTGTACAATTTGTTGTCTCCTGCGAACTACAGCAGCAGTGTTTTGTAGTTCCCCCTCCAACTGTGCTGCACCATTGTTATCCTCCTCATTGGGGACATCAACTAGTTCATCCCAGGGAACATTGGTCCGTAGACATATATTATGCAAGAAAGCACATACAAGTATCATCTTGCATACCAGGGGTGGTGCATACAACAGGCTTTCTCCTATCAGGGCCAGGCACCTGAACCTTGACTTCAGGCACCCAAATGTCCTCTCCAACACATTTAGGCCCTCATTCTGACCTTGGCGGGCGGCGGAGGCCGCCCGCCAAAGTCCCGCCGTCAGGTTACCGTTCCGCGGTCGAAAGACCGCGGCGGTAATTCTGACATTCCCGCTGGGCTGGCGGGCGGCCGCCTTCAGGCCGCCCGCCAGCCCAGCGGGAAAGAGGCTTCCACGATGAAGCCGGCTCGGAATCGAGCCGGCGGAGTGAAAGCTGTGCGACGGGTGCAGTTGCACCCGTCGCGTATTTCACTGTCTGCGCAGCAGACAGTGAAATACATTTAGGGGCCCTCTTACGGGGGCCCCTGCAGTGCCCATGCCAGTGGCGGTAGGGGGGGTCCAATGGACCACTGCCTACTCTAAAAAACCAAAACCAAAACCAAATGGTTTCGTTATTTTTTTTTTATTTTGCAACTCGTTTTCCTTTAAGGAAAATGGGCTGCAAAATAAAAAAAACAAAAAAGGCTTTATTTAAAAAGCAGTCACAGACATGGAGGTCTGCTGACTTCAGCAGGCCACCATCCCTGTGAGTGCAGGGACTCGCTATGGGGTCGCAAAATGCAACCCACCTCATTAATATTAATGAGGTGGGTCTTTGCGACCCCATAGCGAGTCGCAGTCGGTGTCTGAGACACCGTACTGCATCCGATTTTACGAATCAGAAATTGCGAGTCGCACCGACTCGCAATTTCCGATTCGCAAAATCTGAAAATGCTACATCTGGCCCCTAGTGATTGTCAAAATAAATCCAAACTGACAATTCAACAATGCCAAACATGTGTTGTGTTGTCCATATTTGAGGCTGTGTCCTATTGTTAGTGGCACCTACCACCTCCTTGCACCACAATTGTGTAATTTTTATTGACGCCATGCTAGCCTTACAAAGCCAAAGTCAGGCCTCCATGTTACCATATGGCACTATGCATGCAGTGTAACACTTAGGCCCCCATTATGAGTTTGGCGTGCTGCGAAGGCCGTCTTCCAAACTCATCCTGCCACCTGGCCACATGGGTGGCCTGAACCCCGCCAGCCCTAATATGAGTTCTCCGCTGGGCGGGCAGAAACAGTGTGGAACAGGGCCTTAACATTGCAGCCAGCTCCTAATGGAGCCGGTGGCAATGTGGCAGTGCAGCAGGTGCAGCAGCACCCCTCGTGCATTCCACTGCCACTGCACTGCCTATGCTAAGTGGCCCCTGAGCCCCCCATTCTGCCAGCATTTCCATGGTGGTGTAAACCTCCATGGACAGGCTGGCAGATGGGGACTGGTAATCCTCAGGATAGCTCTGCTTGCAGCACTGCCCTGGCAGATTATACCTGTTGGGACCCCCAGGGTGCAGGCTGGCAGCGTTGGAGGTTGGACCATGGCGGTCGAACCACCACGACAGCAGCAGTGTGACTGCCACCGTACCGTGGCAGTCTGGTGACAGCCAGAGTCATAATCAGGTTCCTTAGTGACCCTTTCTGGCAGAGGATGGCTGTGGCAGCCATCATGTATGCAAGGGAGCGATTCACACAAATGGAGGTTTAGCAAAATAAGTGCAATGGAGTTTCCAAAGTTCCAATTCATGATTTATCACAGACACTTTTAACACATTCACGCGTCCCGAATGTGTGAGAGCACTCCTGCGTCATTCGGGAAGCGGACAGCTGGGTAGGTGCAAGGAGCATTGGACGACTTTGCATAAATGTCAGTTCCAGCCTCTGACTAGCGATCCCAAGGAGCTTTATCCTTAGACCGGAGATGGGCGACCTTTTTGACGTAGCAGACACACTAAAGTAAGTGACTGTCTTCCTTTTTCTGTCCCGAGTTGGGTGGAATAACCCTTATATTGGAGAAGTCTTTTTCATAATTTTTGGTCCTTCTGAAGCGTCAGTGGACCCTATTGGGCCAATAGACGCGAAACATGTAGACCCATTGTCAAGTGGAACCACAATTGGTCTAATCCTCTTGCTAAATACGCTGAGAGCTTGTGAGCATTATCACTCACCCTTTGACTCTCGCTTTGTTTTTAACCTTGGTCTCCATGTTCCCAATACCGATTAAACTCATGATGATTATTTTCAGATGGATAACCAATACTATTATCTTCTCTCCATCACTACTTGAGTATTGAATTCTATTACTCATTCCATCTGTAACACGGTTAAGAGCTCCCTGTGGGGACCCCCGTTAGGCATTGCATCACCGGCCTAACAAGGAGCTTTCCCGATGATGAAACTGGACATCCAATGTGATGCTTGAGGGTTCTCGCTCCTGTAGTAATAGGTTCCCTATATTTTTTCTTAGTTTGGAACAGTGTACTTCTTTTTGTTCTAGTACTTCATTTGGGAGACCGTACACTGGACCAGTAACCTCCCGGTCCCTCTTCTTTGATTTCTTGTTGCCAATATATGGAGGACAGCGAGGAGTTTGGTCACGGATGGAATTTTTATTGGAGTGTACAATGGACTTCACCTCAGGCGGTAGGTTCTGATGACATCTTGTTCCCTGAGCCCAAGCATGGTTGTGCCGTGACCTATCCTGAATAACCTTTGCCCCCAGAAATGGGGCATTTATTTAAAATAAACAAAAGCATTGGGACACTGGGAAAGCCACTGAAAACCTTGACTGTCCAGGGAAATCCGAGACATCTGGTCATCCTTTTTCATGTATCCTTCCACTACTAAAATAAAGAAAAACATTTATAACTTAGCATCCACAGCTGTGCATGCTTCACTCTTTCTCCTCTCTTGCTTTTTTCCATATTTGCTTTAGCAAAGTTGTATTTTTTTTTTAATTGCTTCATATTATAAATCAAGTGTACCCCAGTCTGCATAATTACCTGTTTCTTGTACCAGCCTCAGCACAAATTCATATTTGTAGTATGTGACCATGTGGTTAGTTTGGTACAAAGAACATGGTATTGGAGGCCGACAGGCCTCCACGTCTTCTGTTATATTGAACCAGGTGCAGGTTCAAGGTGGTGGGAGCTTATGTCCCTGTGGCTTTGCGTAGGAGGCTAGCAAATTAGCCATTGGAGTCACATCTGGTAAAATGGCTATCTTGTACTTATGAAGTCCGTGTAATGAAATTGGAGTTTGCAGGGGCACCTCTGCTGAGGCAGGAGTGCTCTCACACACACAGACTTGCACCTTGCTCTCTCAGTTAAGAGGGCCTACCATAGGGATGACTTAAAGTGACCCAGTTCAGTGGCCTGTAGTGAAAGGGCACAAGCACCTTTTCATGTAAGCTTGCAAAGACAGGCCTGCAGATACATTTTGCATAGGCTCCCACGGGAGGCACAACACATGCTACAGCCCATGGGGAACCCCTGGAGCCCCACTGCCCTGGGCACCTACATACCATATACTAGGGACTTTTAAGGAGGCTCCAGTATGCCAAATGTGGAGTGTATAAAGATCCAATTTATCCAAATTTGGAGGGAAAGAGCCCAATCACTGGGGTGCTGGTTAGCAGGATCCTAGTGAAAACAGACTAAGCACACTAATAGCAGGCAAAATATATGGGGTAACATGCCAAAAAGGGGGTATTTCCTACTAGATGGTGTCTTAGATTGGACTCTTGCTCTGGGCGACTGCTGGTTAAAGGATGACAGTACTTTTGTTTGTACACAACTATGCCTATCCTACAACAAGTCGCAACTGTTGTCCCAACCTTACCGGCTTATTAGCAGCACCTCACCAGAAACACAATAGTAAAAGGTGATTTGTGGCAGCCTTTATGCATGGACTCGAGAATAAGACATCTCAGAGAGTGTTGTGGTTAAACAGAGATTACCCCTTTCTCACAGATATAGCATGTCTCATACAAACACAGGCAATGGCAAAGATGCAGTAAAGTTTCAATGGTTTTTACTTAACACAACTGCAGTTTGCGATATGTTGCATGGGCTGCAATGATTAGGATAATGAATAATGCAAGAAACAGAACTGTGAAGACGAGAGTCATCATTACAAAGACCCCCACCATCTTGCAATGCATGTAAAAGACATACGAGATCTAATATGCCCTAATACCCTAATGTGAGAGGCCTAACCTCCTACCTAAAGGAGAGCTGGGTTTGCTAAACCTAATCTGCCAATGCCATGTCCATGAGAGGAGCCCCCAACCCTCGTTACCTTGGAATGAGGTCTCTATCTCAGACTCCGCAGGGACACGAAGACTGGGTCAGCGTCAAGATGACGTGCAGCATCTATATCAGCGATGGTGGCGATGCCCCCTGGTCGGAATCCCTCTGATTATCTGTCTAAAGTGCGATGTATTTATACAGATCTACCAGGACTCCTGACGTAGGTGTGTTCACTAACAATAGATAACAGACAGGCTTGGGATGGCAATTAATATAAACAATCCCTCGAAAGTATAGAGAGGGAAAATCCCTAAGTGTGAACACCTACTGTTTGTTTGTCTTTGTTGCTTGATCTTGACGCCTTAGCGCAGTGGCACTGATAATGCAAAGCATAACAAGTGGCCTAACTATAAACAAGGCAGCCATCTTAGAAGAATTAAATAATGAAATGGGCTAAGACTGAGCAAGCTAAGTAGGTTAAAGGTCACTGGGTGACGGGGGCAAGAGTCTGCAAGCCAGAGGCTAAGCTAACTCCTGTTATCCCATTAAAACAGACTAGGATTCACTACACCCTCCCCATTGCCATAACAGGTATGACAAAGGTACAGGAACCCAAATGCTAAAACAGCTCTGAACTAAAAAAGCTAAAGCATAACAACTAAAAAAAAATCTTTAAAATGTGTTAAAAAAGGAATAAAAACAGTTCAGTTAAAATACATACAGAGATGTTAATGTCAACCATGACAAGCACAGTGTGCCAAAGCAAGTTTAGTTTAAATGCATAATTTTTAATCGGGAATGGCAAGCCAATTCATCAAGTTATTTGCTGTACGCATGATCTTGAAGAGTGTCATCAAAGTCACCAACCAAGGACCTAAAAAATGAATCAACATCATCTGATGTTAAATCGAGTGGTGGGCGGACAAACGGATCCACAGAGCAGTAGTGAGCAGTACTTTCTGGTGTAAAGTCATTTGTTGCAGTGCCATCGTCCATGCTAGATGCCAAAACGGAAGGCTCATAGGTGGCCTCGCAGAGCAACCTCAGTCTCAAGGGGCATGACCGTGTATGAAACCTCATCGGGGACATCAGCAGTTCGTGGTCCACAGGAGATGTCGGGCAGCAAGACAGACCATAGGCAGATGTTCAAAGAGGCATCATATGCAGTGGAAAACTGGTTGTACGCCCCAGAGAAGGGGCCGAAATGACAACGACCAGTCCTGCTCCAGTCCCACCAGCAAGGGTGCACCAAAGATCCGAACCATGGGTTCACAGCACAGTGGAGTTGGTGGGAGCATCTCCATTGCTCTGCGTTGCTGGAAAGAAACAACCACTGTGAATCAGAAGAAATAGCAGTAGTAGTATGCCAATCAAAGCCAAAATATTTGGAAAGCCACCAAACACACTTGAAAAGAGTGAGTGGATGGCTGACGGGATGACTCCGAAGACAGTCTAGAAGATGGACATAAAACCAGACCTGACAGCCTTACAGAAATGGACAATCCCAGTAGTGCTTGAAGCATTGAATATTCTGGATACCAGTTCTCCAAAGTACTTGGGGAAGTTGGTATTTAATAGGGATTGTATCCCGGCTGATAATCTCGCAATCTGGAGAGCATACGTCTCCTTCGCGGATGTCAAGGCGACCTGTTTTTGAAACAATAGCGCCTTTAGCCTGCTCAGCTTTGTCATAGTTCACATTAATAATATCTATGTGGGGCCACATCTCAGATACTTTTATCTCTCGTGTGGGGGGGAACAAAACATGTCCACAACACGAAACGACCTTCGAGACCGAGATTGCATAGGCAATTCCTGGTCGTATGCCGCAACAACTTTGATCGTTCAGTACCACATAACTTCCATTGGAAAGTACATGAAATACCGGGCGAATCAAAGGGATGGGAGTCCCCTTCAGCAAACAGGCCAAGTTCACGACCCCCGCATTGCAAAGACAGTGAAGGGACACCTGCTTACATATCATGGAATGACTAACAGCAGTCTCGCATTCGTTTCCGCTAAGAAAGACCTCTGTTTCGCCATTCAGACATTTACAGTCAAAGGGCAACTCCCACTCTTCCTTAATATAGCTATCTCCTAGTTGCTCGTACCTTCCCATTGCAAGATGTTTCAGGCAGCTTGAGAAACAAAAGGTCGAAATGGGTAAATTAATTATGCCATGTAAAAGCCAGATAGTTGAAGGACTCTCTGCTACCGTGAAGGGCAACTTATCAAATTTTTCTATGTGAAGCCGGTGAAACTAGCCTCCCTTTTAGCCATTGTCTGTTGTTCTCTGGAAAAATTAAAAGCAGTGAAGAATTCACTCCCGTCAATATACTTCCATGGAAGACGGCCATTTTTCAATGTCTGTAGAGTCCAACCCAGCTGCATGATAGAACGTAGCTGTGTCTGTCCATGATATAACCTGGACAAGTCTGTCTGAGTGATATTAATAGCAGACAACACTATATTTGATAGTGAATAAATCCTGTTGGATAGAGAATTCATGCCATTGTCGACAACCGCTAAAGCCTTCTCTAAATTTTCCTTATCCAATTGCCTTAAACGCGCAGCAGCCTCAATCTGTGAAAGTTTCCAAATTTCATTGTACATAGCATATAGGAACCTTTTCGAGCGCTCTTTTCTAGGACCCAACAGAAAATCCTGTAAGTCTACATCTTCAGAAAGAGTGTTCAAGTGTTTCTTAACTGCGGCTAACGTTTTGGTCTGTACCCATTGCTGGCACAGTTTACCCACACTGTATGTCGTAATTATACCTGTATGTTGACCTGATACAAAGCAAGGGTCTGGCCTGTTAATTGGAAAAAACCCTGAAGAGTTCAAGAAACGCGCTTGACACTCATTAGTGTCAGTGGGCCATATTAACCACTCGCCAGGACTGGAAAGTGAAGAGTTATAGGTACCAGCCTTAACAATTGCATCTAGCCTTTCCTCAGTGATATTAAGGAAATATTGCCAATCTTTAAACCTTGCTGGAGTGGGGATAATGGGCGTGTTCATCTTTTTAATTTTTGCTAACCCCAGACAGGATTTCTGCTGAATAGTGTCATTTAAGAAAATCATTTGCACATGAATCAGGCATGCTCAAAATAAAACTTCCCTACCCTGTATCTTCCAATCTTGTGTTCCCCATACACTTTTCAAATCAATAGTGCTCTTCCAGTATTCGTAACCTTCAACTGCGAGCCGGGAAACAAAGGGATCTGAAGAAATCATTTTAGTATCAGTTAACAAAATTTTCCTAATTTGCGCTGGAGGTAATTTAAAATAATATGGCTCTCCTTTTTTAGTGTCATGCCCAGAAAAATATGTCAATTTATCACTATAGTATTTTGGGCTCCCCACTGGTGGTGTTGAACAATGTTCCCACTGTGTGTAGTTTAATACTGGTCTGTGACTAGTGGCACGGTGTAGGTAGTAATGTCCCCAATTGTTGTAGCAGAACCTTTCCCCATAATTCATTGAATGTTCACATACATCATCACTTTCAAAAGCGGAATAGTCCTTCATTTCAGTTAGCATGGAATCAACTGTTTGGACATCCCAGTCATCAGAGACAACATCAGGTGTAATTACATCTGTCATAGATATTTTGAACACGTATGATATTTGAATAATCTCTGTAGGCCCGTATGTATCAAAGGGAACTTTGTCCCATACAATCCCATCAGAAATCTGTATTGCTGTAACATTTACAGGGGACAAATTTCTTCGGACCTTATGTAACGAATGATACGGAGTTAACATTTCAGCAACAGGCTCAACAGAGGAGCGATAAGGAATATAGGCGGTCATTCCAACCGCAGCGGGCGGCGGTCGCCGCCCGCCATGCGGTTACCGCCGAATGACCGCACTGCGGTCAAAAGACCGCGGCGGCCATTCCAGCTTTCCCGCTGGGCCGGCGGGCGACCGCCAGAAGGCCGCCCACCGGCCCAGCGGGAAACCCCCTTCAACAATGAAGCCGGCTCCGAATGGAGCCGGTGGAGTTGAAGGGGTGCGACGGGTGCAGTGGCACCCGTCGCGATTTTCAGTATCTGCAAAGCAGACACTGAAAATCTGTATGGGGCCCTGTTAGGGGGCCCCTGCACTGCCCATGCCAGTGGCATGGGCAGTGCAGGGGCCCCCAGGGGCCCCACGACACCCGTTCCCGCCATCCTGTTCCTGGCGGTAATAAACACAAGGAACAGGATGGCGGGAAGGGGGTCGGAATCCCCATGGCGGCGCTGCAAGCAGCGCCGCCATGGAGGATTCCCTGGGCCAGGGGTAAACCGGCGGGAAACCACTGGTTGCCCTTTTCTGACCGCGGCTTTACCGCCGCGGTCAGAATGGCCCAGGAAGCACCGCCAGCCTGTTGGCGGTGCTTCCGCGGTCCCCGGCCCTGGCGGTCATGGACTGCCAGTGTCGGAATGACCCCCATAGTGACCATTTATGAGCAAAAAGAAAACAGTTACAAAACCAATCCAAAAAAATAATGCAAAAAATGTCAAACAGAACCATAAATTGTTCCACGGGTATAGCAAATAGTTCTTTTTGAGCCATTGATACAGCTTACTTCTTTTTGAAACATTGTCAATCACAGTAGTGGATGAGTCTGAAGAAAAGTCATCAATGTCAATGAAATAGCCGGAGGCAGTCTCTGCAAACCGGTGCATTATCTGTAATTTGGTCCACTTCGCATGGAGGCTCTTGGTAGACAGTGTCATCGTTCTGTGAGGTGTTTGTGTAAAAAACAGTCAAATCTTGGACCGGACTGGTCATCGATGTGGTAACTGGAAATAGCAAAAGTAAATTTTCCGCCCTCCCCATGGTCGAGGAGGTGTCTGGAACAGCATTGGACATTGTTGCATAGTCCGTCGTAGTGTTGTTCATCCTACTATGTAGATGTATGTCCTGTTGGGCAGTGAGAGGGAATTGGGAACCTCCCAAGGGACCTCTTGGTCTACTGTGAAGGATCGGCCACATGGTGTAATTTGATGTCATCGATGGAGATAAATCTGTTTGTTCGAGAGCCAGACAGTGGTGGTAAGATGACAGTCCTGTTACCTTGAATTCCCAAGACCGGTACAGGTGCTCTCTATGATGGACCAAATTCCTTCTTCACAGAGATCTTCTCACAAGCCAGATCCCCAACTTTAGGAATCTAGCTAGTCGAAGTTTTCACTAAATCCCTTATTTCTATGGTGGCAGCACTTGCAGATGATTTATCATCACGAAATTGCTGAAGCTCCTGTAAATCAGTGAGATGTTCATTTATGTCAAATGGTGTTTCTGCTGCCACCATACCAGAGGCATTAAGATCTGGGATAGAAATAGGTATCCCAAAGAGAACCTCATATGGAGTGCATCCCCCAAGGACCGTCTTGGCAGATTATTCAGTGCTCTCTGGACCCCATATATGAGATGTAACCAACTGCGGCCTGAACCTAATACTCAAGCTGTTAAGGACTGTTTTAGATCACGATTCCACCTCTCCATGACCGAATTTCCCTCGGGATGGTATGGTGAGGAGTAATAGAGCTCAACACCCATCATCCCCATGGTGTCCCTGAGTGCCTTAGAGGCAAACACACTGCCCTGGTCAGAGTGGAATGCTGTAACCGCATATGTACCGATAAAGACCAGCAAGTCTTTTATAACAGTACCAGCATCAGCCGACCGCTGTGGCCATACCCAAAGGAATCTAGAACAAGAATCTACAGCGACTAGAATGTATTTGTATGCACCATCAGGCTGTAAGGGACCACAATGATCCAGGTAAACACACTGTAGTGGCCTGTTGGACCATAAGAGGAATGTCTGCGGTGGGCGTTTGATATTAGAGCCCTTTATCTGCTGGCAAATGTCACAGCAAAGGACATACTGTTTTGTTCGTCTGCATAGACCAGGCCACCAGAAGCGTTTCTGTAAGAGTGTTATCATGGCCGATATACCAGCATGTGCAGAAGCGACTCCCTCATGCGCTGCTTTCACTAGATCTAATCTCTGGTCTTCGTTGGGGATCACTCGATCTCCAATCCCAGGAATTGTTGCATAGGCTACATTCTGTGCGCTGATATGGTAAGTATATTTTGTAGGGTATCCCTTTGGAAGGCGCTTGCCTGCACCCGAAGCTTTCACGGCATTCAGTATTTCACTATCCAATCTCGTTTGTGAACTAGTCACTGAAGCCACAGAAGCCCTAACTACTGCTGCTTTGGCTGCTTCATCAGCCAATGTATTACCGGTAACGTGTACTCCTACACGATGGTGGCCCAATGTATGTACTACATGGACAAGCGGTAGCTTATCCCTAAGATCAGCCACCCTCCCCCACAATATTTTGTGTTTAATGTTGTTCCCTTTAGAGTCTCCAAACCCGTTTAGCTTCCAATGATTGAGATAATCATTGTATGACTGAACGCAGAAATATGAGTCACATACTATTAAAGTCAGGCTTCCTTCCTCAGTATGTTCGAGCGCTAGTATAAGAGCTTTAAGTTCAGCCAACTGGGCTGTGCAGTCCCCTAAGGTCTGCGTGTAGGTATTGTGAGGGTGGAAGACTCCATCTTTCATCACTCCGCTCACGGTTACGGAAGCTGCGGAGTATTTATTTTTAGTACCTACAGCCGGTTGTGCTACTCAACGTCTGACATCGCCATAGATATCCCAGATGGCTACAAGATCACCCGCAGCTTCAGGCAATGGGTCAACACTTGTTTCAATACTTTCACCCCAATCAAAAATCCCTCCAATAGATGCACCAACAGAAAGGCCTTCGGTTTACCGCCGACCTCCACGAATCTAAGCAAAGCTGCCGAAGACTCGAAAGAAAGTGACTCAAAGATCAGACTCTGGACAACCACACAGCCTTCAAAAACACCATCCGCAGACTCATCCGAGCCGCCAAAAGAACTGCCTTCAAAGACCAAATCAACAACAACGCACACAGCCACAAGGAGCTCTTCAACATCATGAAGGAACTCTCCAACCCCAGCTCCAATGTCTATGACAGACCGCCATCCCAAAACCTCTGCGACTCCCTAGCCTCTTACTTCCACCGCAAATTGCAGACATCTATGACAGCTTCAGCATCCAAACCCCACGGCAACCACCAACACAACAGATTCACCTCCGACCAACCTCCTGCTCTCCTGGACCCCCGTCAACAACAATGACACCATCGAAATCATGAACACCATCCACTCAGGCTCTCCATCTGACCACTGCCCTCACCACATCCTAAACAAAGCAAGCTCCGTCATTGCACCCCAACTACGGAAGATTATTAACAGCTCCTTCGAGTCCGCCACATTCCCGGAGACCTGGAAACACACCAGGAAAAAAGCCCTCCTCAACAAACCCAAGGTGGACCCAAAGGACCTCAAGATCTTACGGCCCATCTCCCTGCTCCCCTTCCTGGCACAAGTCATCGAGAAGGCCTTCAACAGACAACTAACCTGCTTCCTAGAGGAGAACCGCACCCTGGACCCTTCCGAATCCGGATTCTGCAGCAACCACAGCACCAAAACTGCCCTCTTCGCCGCCACTGACGACATCAGAACCATACTGGACAGTGGCGAAACCGCGGCCCTCATCCTCCTGGACCTCTCGACCGTGTTCAACACCATCTGCCACCACACCCTACATTCACGCCTCAGCAATGCAGGAATCCGCGACAGAGCCCTGGACTGGGTCACCTCCTTTCTCACCGGCAGAACCCAGAGAGTCAGTCTCCCCATTCTCCATGGAGGCCACCTAAATCATCTGCGGCTCACCCCAGGGTTTGTCCCTCAGCCCGAACTTCTTCAATGTCTACATGGCCCCGCTCGCTAACATCGCCAAATCCCACAACCTCAACATCATCTCAAACGCCAATGACACCCAGCTGATCCTCTCCAAGGACTCTGCAAAGACCTACCTCAATGAAGGAATGAAGACCATCGCCGAATCGATGAAGAGCAGCTGCCTCAAACTCAATTCTTACAAGACGGAAGTCCTCATCTTTGGCTCCACCCCCTCCGCACAGGATGACTCCTGGTGGTCTGCCACTCTTGGAACCGCTCCAACTCCCACCGACCATGCACGCAACCTAGGATTCATCTTGAACCCCTCACTATCCATGACCCAGCAAGTCAATGCCATCTCCTCCTCCTGCTTCAACACCCTCCGCATTCTCCGAAAGATCTGCAAATGGATACCCACTGAAACCAGAACAGTCACCCAAGCCCTCGTAAGCAGCAAACTGGACTACAGCAATGCCCTCTACGCAGGAACCACGGTCAAACTCCAGAAGAGGCTGCAACGCATCCAGAATGCCTCAGCATTCCTCATCCTGTACATTCCCCGCCACTGCCACATCATAGACCACCTTAAAAACCTGCACTGGCTCCCAGTCAACAAGAGAATCACCTTCAAACTCCTCACCCACGCTCACAAAGCACTGGACCAGAATACTGCAACAGACGACTCTCCTTCTACACCTCGACCCAGCATCTCCTCTCCGCTGACCTCACCCCCGCAACTGTCCCACGCATCCGCAGAACTACAACCAGCAGTAGATCATTCTTGCACCTTACCTTTAGGAAACCTCTAGAGACCTGGCTGTTCGAGCAGTAGCAGCACCCCCCACTAACTCCCCCCCCGCCTCAGCGCCTTGAGACCCTAACGTGTGAGTAGTGCGCTTTACAAATCCCTGATTGATTGATTGATTGCATATCATTCTCTATCCTTGTTTACATCATCCAGCAGGGCTGTCGCATAAGATCATTGAGTAAAAAACTGTCAGTGCCAATGCCAAATTCCATTGTGTTGCTACCACCAAAGTAGAAATATTATCTTGCATCAATCAAGCACCATGCTTGGATTGGAAGAGGTAATTGCTATTGCACAAATGAGTTGTGGATATATATACAGTGACTGCGAGTGATGATTGATGATGTATGTGGTGGATGACATGAGACAGGGAGATCAAGAAGTTTGTAAACTTGATTTCGATGATTTTCAATTTTTGGGGGCTGATGGGTGATCATTTGTTTCTGAAAGTGATTAGCCTTTCAAACTTAGTGAAATTTACCTACAGGGTCCACTCCTTTTTTCTGGTTCCTCAGAGACCAGATCAGTCACTTTTGTTACCAAACACAAATCTACACAACATTCTCCAATTATCTTTCTCCATTTGTTCTTCAACAGCAGTCCGCTACACAGTTCTTCCTTGCTTGGTTTAAGACTGGAACGGAGTCACTCAGAATCAGGAGAAGGAGGAGGAGGAGGATGGGAGGACTCAGGGCGGGACTACCTCAACAGCTAGAAGGAAAATGTTTTCAACTTCAAAGAGGAACTATAATGATGGCAAAAACTCTGAAGCCTGGTACTTACTCAGCTCTATGGACTCGAGAGAGGCACGTTGATTTGGGAAATGATGCTGAGCATGTGTTTGCTGCATTGCTGGCTCTAATGTTTAACTTCTCTTTACACTCTTGCTCTGCCTCCGAGTCCTTATGGTACACTCCTGGCTCCTTATGAAGCTTACCTTGCTTCCCTTTGTCCTTTTCCTTTACTCTGTAATACATTTACTGTTTTTCAACATGCATGCCTTTTCCTAGTCCCATCCTTCATGAAAAAAACATGGTGAAAGCTCAACACTCCAACTTACCTGCCCGATGGGTTCAGTCAGGAACCTGAGAGAGATGGACATTTCAAGAACAATGGAAATGCACTGCCCAATTTGGAAATCTAGTACCATGTTTCCTTTTAACAATCATAATTTTTAGAACTGGCAGGATTAAATTGAATTCTCCATGATTTGTATTTCTCAAACCTAAAAGATATAACATTTAGAGATGAACTATATTGGGTGTCTGTGGGGTAGAAAGACTATTAGCAATATATTTAGCTGGACTGTGTCATACTTGACCCTTCATTGATCCCTTCCACAACAGATTGATGATGCTGTGCTTCTCAGTGCCCCAATGAATACTGTAGCATTTTCTTTTGTGTAGTGTTTGTCTTTGTCACACTTCCCCAATTCCCCTTTCTCTTCCATTCATAGAACCCCTAACCCTCTTCTCCAGGGCTGTGTGATTTATTGAGGTATGACTTAAGTTTTCATGCTTGGGCAGATGTGGTAAAAGCGACACCAACTCCATGAATGACCTTCTGTTACCTGAGCAATATTCCACACCGGCCCCATCAACTTCATAACAAATAGCAAGTAAGAAAACCAACCCTTTCCACCAACAACAGGCCCACCCCTCTATCCAAATAAATAGCCTATCCCCATAAAGTCCAACGAAAGTTGTACATGAAACCCAGTACCAACCACTTCTCCACCCTCTCTACCCACAAGAAGCACCTCCCACCAAAACAATTGTTTTTAAAAAGGGCTCAGAAGAGGGCATTGTCTATTTGGGCCCAGAGCAGGTCAAGGTTCTGCACGATCTTGGTGAGTTGTCTCTTCATACGGTCCATCTTTTGCAAGATATGCTGGAGTAATGGCCTGTCTGGCCAGGATGGGGCAGCAGCAGGTGCATTCAGAGCCCCTGACATCTGGCAGCTTCACTGGCGAAGTGATAGTCAGAAGCCTGGGACTGGCGTACTGCTATTGAACTGGGTCCAGGGTCAGAAGCAGCAATGTTTACCACTTTATCCTCCAGGACCACCAGCCACCGGTATTTGGCCTGGATGTTCTGCAGGCTCTGCAGCAGCAGACAAGCCGCTATCTGCTGCCTGGTGGGTGGTGCTGGTTGACCAGCAGGAGTAGCTATAGCAAGAAAAACAAAGATAAAAAAGACAAATTATTATCAATGCCCTGATCAAACACTTCTTTAAAAGTGAGTAGTGGGTGGCACAGTACTAGTACATTGCTAGTCCCCTAGGGACATTTAAATTAGATGCAATTATGATTAAGAGAGTCAGAGGGCCAATTTTATTTCTTTACTTACACATGCCTCACATAAAAGCACTGACTGGTAGAAACAATTAAGGCAGATTTCCACTAGATTAAAAAAAAGTGTGATGAGTTTTTTTTCTTTTTAAAGGCTTTTCTAGTAACTAGTTAGGCATTTTAGTGGAAAAATAAAAATAAATTACCTATTATTTATCAGTAAGGTAGTATGTTTTATGGAGTACTAGTTGTTGTGCCAAATTAATGGAGGCATGCTAGCCAGCGTTTCGATTACGTTGCTACAGTCTGCAGCTGAGAAAGTTGTTGTTGACAATTATCTATCTTTAATTCTAATGTCCCTGCTCTTCTCTAACTGCCTTTCACTTCATTTCTACCTTGGCTCCAAAGAGACAGATAAATAATAAATAAGATATTACATCACCCATGTCATGTGTAAAATGCAGATATATTATCTTGTCTGCCATAAGTAAATGGTGGGGAAAACGATGCACTGCACTACAGGAAAAGGAACAGGCTATATAGATTGTATTTGGCATGCTTGTCTCAGAGTATCCCTTACGCCAAACTTGAAATCAAATCAGGCACTTATTAGTCCTACTTTACTCACTGGCCTCACCCATCACCACAAATTATTTCCAACAAATTCATTTGATGGGCAGTAAAGAAGGGAAACTTGACATACCCTATTACAGGATAAGGCAAATGGGTAAGGTGGGTAGGTAGAGATTTTGCTATAGAATATAGGGATGTCAATGATCATTGAGTCATCATGTGCCTAAGCTTTGGCATATTTGGTCACTGTTATAGACAAAAGTCTAAAGGAAAAATCTGAAGAAGTGTAAAATAACTCTGTTATGGGAAATCATAAAATATTTCTTGAAAACATTTCACATGGCCATAAAAAAGTGGCTGTTAGAAATGGGGTCTCAGGTTGGCAGTCAGTTTGCACACTGTCCAAGAAGGGACCTTCACTCTACTTAGGGGCAGGGAGATACACAACTCCAATAAACCCTGCTCACCCCCTTGATAGCTTGGCCCAAGCAGTCAGGCTTCTCTCAGAGGCAATGTGTAAAGTATTTGCACCAATGCACACAATAATACACTGAAAACACCACAAAAGCACTCAACACCAGTTTAGAAAAATAGCCAATATTTACCTAAATCAAACACGAACCAGAATGACAAAAATTCAACATACACAAGCAAAGATATTACATTTTAAATTAAAAAGAGTCTTAATCCATAGAAATCAATGGATGCGTTGTTTTACACAAAGTACCTGGTATGTGTCAAAACTAAAGCCGCACAGGCAAGCGTGCATCGGAAAAGTAAGCGATGCATCAATTCCTGATTCGCAAATGAGTCTGTGCGTCAATTCTTCTCCAGTCGGGTAGGTGATGCGTTCTTTTCTTTTTCCTGCAGAAGAGCGATGTGCCAATTTCCAGACAAGCAGCCTCGGATATATGCAGGTTTACTATGATTTAGATGTCCAGCGATGATGATTGTGATATCCTGATGCACATTGGTGAAGAGCCGTGCTGTGTGGTTGATGTGTCAATAGTGGCAGCCGCAAGCGGGTGTTGTGTCGAGTTTCCAGCAACATTGCAGGTGGTGTGTTGATTTTTCAGTTGTGAAGCAGGTGCTGCATCGATTTTTCTTCTTCTCAGCTCTGGTATATGGATTTCAGCCTTGATTCCACCAGCTTCTCCTTTTATGGCACCAGGGACTACATTGGACATCATTTGGCAGGGCACGAGTCTCAGCAAGAGAGTCCAGCTGCTGACAGAGGAAATCTTTGATGGCTTTGAGATTTCAGAACAGGGGACAAGCTCAGTCCAAGCCATGGAGATACTTTGCATGCAGAAAAATACACCAAAGTTCAGTCTTTGTCCTCTCTAAGGCAGAAGCTGAAACTACAGACCAGCCCAACAAAGCACACTCACATGCAAAGGGGCAGAATTCCGCCTCCAGCTATTCAGCTCTTTTCCTTGGCAGAGGATCTTCTTGAACCAGAAGTAATATACAATCTGGGATTTTGGCTTCACTAATTATACTTCTTTCTGCCTTTGAAGGAAAGTCTCTGTTATTGACAAGATCCTGCCTTGCCCAGGCCTGGTCCCAGACACACAACAGGGGGTTGGAAACTGCATTGTGTGAGGACAGGCACAGCCCTTTCAGTTGTAAGTGTTAGCTCCTCCCTCCTCAATCTAGCCCAGGAGACTAATCAGAATATGCAGAACACTCCTAATCTCCCTCTGTGTCACTTTCTAGAGGAAATTCACAAACAATCCAACTGTCAGTCTGACCCAGATGTGAATTCCACAGGCAGGCAGAGGCACAGAATGATTAAGCAAAAAAATGCTCACTTTCTAAAAGTGGCATTTTCAAACGGACGATCTAAAAAACAACTTTACAAAATATGTATTTTTAAATTGTGAGCTCAGAGACCCCAAACTCAATAACTCTATCTGCTTGCAATGGGAAACTACATTTCAAAGGCAGTTAAAAGCAGTCCCCATGTTAACCTACGGGAGGGATAGGGCTTGCCATAATGGAAAAACACATCTAGCAGTATTTCACTATCAGGGCTGGTAAAACACACCAGTACATGTCCTACCTTTCAAATACACTGCACTCTGTCCATGGGGCTACTTAGGGGTCACTTACATATAGTTAAAGAGAAGGTTTGGGCCTGGCAAGTGGGTACACTTGCCAGGTCGAATTGGCAGTGCAAAACTGCACACACAGACACTGCAATAGCAGATATGAGACATGTTTACAGGGCTACTCATGTGGGTGGCACAATCAGTGCTGCAGGCTTACCAGTAGCATTTGATTTACAGGCACTTCACTTGGGACTTACTAGTAAATCATATATGCCATTCAGGGAAAAGCCAATAACAAATACAGGTTACACAGAGAGTGCTTGCACTTTAGCACTGGTCAACAGTGGTAAAGTGCCCAGAGAACCAAATCTAGCAAAAATGACATCCAGCCCACAGTCACAAATACAGTAAACAGAGGTGACAAGACTGGGGAAACCACACCAAGGATGCCAGATCGAACAATGCTGAATGCCAAAAATGTATTTTTCAATGTTTTTGGTAGGCTGGGATGGAATTACTTAGGAAAAATAAAGGAGTGAAGTACTAAGAGAGGTAACAGTGCTAAGAGGGGTGACTGAAGGGAAACACACCTTGTGTGTACAATTTCCAATGCATTAAAAACTTTGTAGATGCTGCATTAACTGGAGCAGACACACATTGAACAGACAACACTGCAGTCACAAATTGAACCATACTGGATTTCTTCTATCACGGGCGTCAGAATGCCATGGGAAGGGAGGGGGATGATGACTGATGATGGTTTGGATACATATCTGCCTCACTTTACAAATACAGTGAGTCAATGGATTAGAAGAGCACAAATTACAATATCCCACATTTTAAAACATAGCTTTGATATCCAACCATAAAACAAAGTAAGCAAAGTAGGTGAGCCACATATCCCTCTCCAGAAGAGGTTCCTTGTTTATTCATCCAAGCAATTATTCAATCATCCTTTCATTCTTCCAACTGTATTACCTATAGCCACCATGATTGAAGCTTTACTCTCTCATCCAGTCTTTCACCACAATTCCCAATCCATTATCCATCCATTCAGTATCCACCTTTTCTTTGGATCATCTTTTCAGCCATCAATCCATTTAGCCAATACTGACCCATGCATCCTTTCACTCCCCATGCATCTTTTCCTTTCACTCATTTCACCCATCCTTTCTTTTAGCCTTCTGTTTTTTTTTTCTGTTTCCATCAAGCCATCCTTTTTAGCATACATTATCTTATGTTTTACTGAGTTGAGACAGAAGAGGCCAGAACTCAACCACCACTGTAGCTGGTAAAGCAGGGGGTTCGCGATCACTAGTCACAACAATACCCTTCTTTTTAGTGAGTGTCAATAAGCTAGCAATGTGACTCACCACCACCAATCCCTACTGCCACTCCCCCTGCTCCTTCTGCTCCTACAGTGGAACTGTCGTAGTTTGGACTCTTGATCTAGGCAAGACTGCTGGTTAAAGGATGACAGTACTTTCGTTTGTAGGCGACTATGCCTATCCTACAACAAGTTGCAACTGTTGTCCCAACCTTACCGGCTCACTAGCAGCACTTCACCAGAAACACAATAGTAAAAGGTGATTTGTGGCAGCCTTTACGCATGGACTTGAGAATGAGACATCCCAGGGAGTGTCATGGTTAAACAGAGATTACCCCTTTCTCACATATATATCCTATCTCATACAAACACAGGCAATGACAAAGATGCAGTAAAGTTTCAATAGTTTTTATTTAACACAACTGCAGTTTGCGATATGTTGCATGGACTGCAATGATTAGGATAATGAATAGTGCAAGAATCAGAATTGTAAAGACGAGAGTCATTATTACAAAGACCCCCACCATCTTGCAATGCATGTAAAAAACACATGAGATGTAATATTCCCTAATACCCTAATATGATAGGCCTAACCTCCTATCTAAAGGAGAGCTGGGTTCGCTACACCTAATCTGCCAATGCCAGGTCCATGAGGTCTCTATCTCAGACTCCGTAGGGACACGAAGACTGGGTCAGCATCAAGACAACGTGCAGCATCGATATCAGCGATGGTGGCGATGCCCTCTGGGCAGAATCCCTCTAATTATCTGCCTAAAGTGCGATATATTTATACAGATCTACCAGGACCCTGACATAGGTGTGTTCCCAAACAATAGATAACAGACATGCTTGGGACGGCAATTGATATAAACAGTCTCTCGAAAGTATAGAGAGAGAAAATCCCTAAGTGTGAACACCTACTGTTTGTCTTTGTTATTTGATCTTGACGCCTTAGCACGGTGGTACTGATAATGCAAAGCATAACAAGTGGCCTAACTATAAACAAGGCAGCCATCTTAAATTAATTAAATAATTAAATGGGCTGAGACAGAGCAAGCTAAGTAGGGTAAAAGTCACTAGACGGGGGCACTAGTCTGCAAGCCAGAGGCTAAGCTAACTACTGTTATCCCATTAAAACAAACAAGGATCCACTACAGAACTCGAGCCCTCGGCACTCTGTGTGGTTTGAAAGAAACATTGTACAGTTTTTAGATGCCAGATACGCCTCCCTTTAATTGTTTTGATAAAAAAATGTACAGCCATAATACCTCATGACAGTTCGATTACCACTGCAGTATCTTCTATCAAAAACATCACTTTGGACATTTTGTTGGTTCATAATGTTAGGAAAGCTATGTAGTCAAGCCACCCATAAACTTTTCGCAATGGAGGGGCAGAGCCTTGTAGCCTATGACGATGATGAGTCTGAATCATTGAAACGCAATCAAGTGGTGGAATAATAATGGTCAATGAAAGACATATGGTATTTGTTGGCAAATGCAATGGGACCTCATACCTTCCAGGCATGCTGCACTGCCATGGGTACTGCTGGTATACTTAATAAATGAATTGGACAGCACAAAATTGGGGGTTGGAGGTGATCCATGACCTAGGCCAATCTCTTGTTAAATGTTAGAGCATTCACACAAAAAAGAAAGCCTTCTCAAAAAACATACATGGTGAATATTACTAGTGGTACGAGATTACTTGGGCCTGCAATCTTTACAGTAGACAGTAGAGTACCAAAAATATGTTCTTAGTCTTACAGTACCAAAAGATATATAGGGGAACGCGTTAAGCATCAGGAGGGGCACTACATATCCCAGACTGCTCTTGGCCCAAGGAGGTAGCCATTTCTAAGCCCAGCTGCTTACACTTGCCACACCAATGAGCACTATAAAGTGTCAGGAAATTGCCCGCAGCCCAGGACGCACTGAGCGTCAGGAGGGAGACTACATATCCCAGACTGCTCTTTCCCCCAGGAGGCAGTCATTTCTAAACCCAGCTGCTCGCATTTGCCACACCAACGAGTGCTATAAAGCACCAGGAAGTTGACTGCATTGCGTGACTCACTAAGCATCAGGAGGGAGACTACAAATCCCTGACTTCTCTTGGCCGCAAGAGGCGGCCATTTATAAGCCCAGCTGCTTGCACTTTCCGCACCAATGAGCACTATAAGGGGGACTATATGTCCCAGACTGCTCATGGCCCCAGGAGGCGGACGTTCCTAAACCCAACTGCTCGCACTTGCCATACCAACGAACACTATAAAGTGCCAGGGAATCGACCTCAGCGTGGGCCGCACGCTAGCTGCGTCCAGGCAAAGCCTGTCAGAGCCTGAAGGAGGATGGGCCATCCCCTTTAACATCTATTATCAAGTAGACTTTATTGGCTTATCTGTACTGTTGTAGCCTCTTTATACTGTTCTATTGACTCATTTGGCCATTAAGGGCCTATTCATATAGTGGACATAGCACTATTGATGGGCAAAAGCAAGGCGACTGAGGGTGGGGCTGGGGTGGTACACAAGAAAAAACACAAAAGGCAGAAGCATGCAGCAAACAATTGTGTAATGGAAAGGATTGATAATCTCTTGGTTGAATGTGAGGAAATATTAACTTCTTCCCCAGTTAATGTCTCTAAAGGCACGCAGAGAGAGCGCTCCCTTGCTAAGGCGGGGGCATGCCATAAGAAAATCCCAGTCATGTTTAAAAAATGTGGGATACAGGTCTTAACTCCTATAGGGCAGGGGAAAGGGAGAAATGCTATTACCCACATTCCCTTAGTATCGGCGAATGAGTTATCGCCTGCTGATAGTGATGCTCTTTAATGTAGCAATCGCTTCAGCCCTCTAAACAGTACTTCAGACCTATCTGACAATCCTGACCTTAGCACTATGATGTGTGGGACAGTAGATACAAAAGAAAAACCAAATTTATCTAAAGCTCATGCATACAAGATCTAACGAGCGAGGTGTCTGAGCTCAAATCTACGTTTAATTCTTTAATTTCAATGGTTAAACAGCTAATGCCTTTAGATGTGACGACCATCATGGATAGTACTCATAGCTCCACACTCAATCCCTTAGGCCCCCCAGTGTTGCTGCCCAAATTGCCCTTGACAACTTGTAATAAGAATCATATTTGTGCTTCATGCCCTGCCGCCATTGGTTTGGTCCCTGGTGTTGGCCAACTTCCAGTAGGCGGCAGTACTGGGAACTCTCATTAGACTTCCATACATAATAGAATAAGCTCGAGCAAGGAACCAAGACTCTGTGGTCAACTTTATAAACCTATGGATGATAGTGTCCCAGCTTGTGCTAAACAACTTGTTGCTGACCGGTTCAAATCTAACAACACTGTCCTAATGGTTATTGTGCCTAAATTACATCCATCTGCCCAAAGAGAATGGGGAGAATCTGTCAGAAACAAGGTGATTCCTTGGATCCGTCATGTTAGAGGCTGTTACTCTGTGATATTTGAGGATATAATGGAGGCAGTTAGAAAGCCTGATCTTCATACACAATATGACATGATTGAGTTGACACTTAGGGACAGGAGTATGGTGGATAACTTGGTGGCCCTAGATGCTAGGACAGGTGCCCCTGGGTTCTCTTCTATTCAGTGTAAATACCCAAAGCTCCCCTCACATCATAGGGCCCGGCTTACCCACCATTCAGTGGGTAGCTCATCTGCTCTAAATGAGAACGATTGACTTGGAGTACCACTTGAAACCCTTGTCTATTTACCATTTCGGGCTCCCTCCTCACACAACATAACTAACCCTGGTATGGTTGTCTCTGTACCACTGATTCTAAAAGTACTTCTTCTCCTCTTTTGGATAGACTTCACCAGTCAACTCAGGACCAACTGGTCAACTGTGACAATATTGCACCCTCTTCCCCCAACCAATCTCATCTGACAACTCATGATCAGGTAGTCAATTGTGTCAACATTACATCTATGGTCAGGGCAGCTACACAACGTGTTGGGGTGCCATATGTTTCCTGAAATGTGGTAGGTTTAACATCTGTTCTCCCCCTTCCACCTTTTGCTTCTTTTATTGATAAACACAATGTATGTGTCCTCCAGGAAACATGGTTGATAGATCCACTCTTCTGGTCTGGCTATTTAAATGTTTACATTCCAGCGCTTACCAGTAGTAGGGGTAGACCTTCTGGAGGCTTAACTAAATGGGCCAGAACATCCTTAAACTGCCATATATCTCAGCTATCCATTGATTCCCCTGACATATTAAGCATCCAGCTATCAGTTGGGGCAAATGCAGATGTGAATATCCTTAACACCTATGCAATAGGGGTTGGGGGGTCGGGCTTCTGAAACTCTTCGTGTTTTTGAGACATTCCTGCGGAAATGTCCCTGTCATTTTAAAATCATTGTGGCAGGTGACTTCAATGTCACGTTTGAACCTCTTGACTGGGATGATTTTAGGTTTACTCACAAAGAGGATCGGGTTTGGTCTGTCCTCTCCTTGGACATTCCACCCAATAAAAAGTGGTCACAAGTTGCCGTCCAGGCGAAAATCTTGACTTTTGAGTTTGGGCTAACAGCACTCAATGGCAGGACAAAATCTGATATAAAGGGCTGTCATACCTACAACAAGGTCAACCACACAAGCAGAATCGTTTATTGTTTAGTTGATATAAGACTGTGGCCTTTAGTTATTGATATGACGGTTATTGAGAGAACTGAGAGCGATCATAATCCACTCTCAGTCCACATGCTTGCCCTGTGTAATCAAATGTTCACGATCAACACCCCAGCTATACCATCTTTGGGAATCAGTTTGGCTAATGATAAACCCCACTTCAAGTGGAAAAAGGTATTGGCTTGGCCATATATCATTAGCGCTGCCAATGGTGTTTTGAAAACCTAATTGAAGCATTTAGAGGCGGACTCCGTAACTTCTAGTGAGCAATTAAGTATATCCCATACTTTTTGCTTCCAGGGTATTGCAGCCCATTTTACAGTAGGTATTGACTTTGGTGGTGGAAGGCCCAAGGGAAATTATCGATGGTTTAATAAGGAATGTCGAACATCAAACAAACTTCTAATCCAAGCTGTTAAATACAAGGATGTAGTTGCTATTCGTTCAGTTAGGAAATCTTATAAATTAGTTGTTTGTAAAGCTAATTGTGGGCAAGATGATAAGTGGTGGGCTGCACTCAATGATGCTGTGTGCGAGAAGAATTGTATCAAATTTGGGTCATTGGCAGCGCGTTCCCCTGCCAACAGTTCATTGAATATCACAACGAACATTGCTCCGGCGGAGTAGGTAGACCACATTAGTCAAATATACTCTGCTGACCATCCTAGTATAGTATGTGAACATGATAAGGACTTTTGCACCATTATCGACCTAACTCCTATTCCTCCACCAATGCAATTGTTTACTCTTTCGGATGTAGTGCACTCATTAGGTACTTTAAAGTGCCGGAGGGCGTCTGGTCCAGACGGAGTACCGTCGGATCTGTTTCTAATTCATATTGAAGTTTGGTTGAGATACATTACTATCATATGAAATGCAATAGTGACAGGGGCACCAATCCCCGAGTCATGGAAGGGTGCCATTGTAGTCTTGATCTACAAAAAGGGTGATTGAGCCCTACCTTGTAATTATAGGCTGATTAGCCTATTGGACTGAGTGCAGAATGTCTTCTGCCACTGTCTTTTGGGGAAAACTCAAGAATGGTTGTCTGAGTGTGATATACTTAGTCCACTGCAGGCTGGTTTTTGCACGAAAACCTCTACTACTGAACAGGCCTTCAGGTTTCTGCTTTTATATTGGAAGATAGTTTTTATTGATAAGAGGAATTTGTATGTTGCCTTTGTTGATTTTAAATTTGCATTTGACCGAGTGCCTCGCAATAAGCTGTGGGAAGTTCTCTCTGGGATGGCAAACCAGGCACACATTCTTGCAGTGTTAATACGGCTTCATAAGGGCAACCATGCACGTGTTAGGTGGGGCAACATGGGGCAGCCTACTGACAAAATTCTGGTGTCAAGGGGAGCACGCCAAGGCTGTGTCCTTGCTCCAACTATGTTTTCTTTATATATTAATGATATTGTTTCCTCTTTACTTCAGGGTGGAGGCAGATGCAGCAACATTAGGCACACATAAAATCCAAGTCTTGCTATTTGTGGACAGTACCCTTTTGATATCTAAGACCCCAAGTGGCTTACAGAAACTCCTTACGTGTTTTGAGGAATTCTGCTCCTCACGGGGTCTTGAAATCAGTACTTCAAAAACTAAATTCATGAAGTTCAATCCTCATAGATCCTTCAAAGGGAAGTTTATGCTTGGAGGTACTCCACTCGGGATGGTGAACACATTTAGCTATCTTGACTTAATATTAACAGAGAATAGGTCCTGGAAGCCACACATTATGAAGAATGTGTTGAAACTAAAGTAAACCTCAGGGGTTTTAATCAAGGATTTTAACCTTTCAGACACTAAGCCAATACACCAGCAATCCAGATGGATAAAGCTAAGGATGTGAGCTCTGCTCTTTATGGTGCTGAATTTTGGGGTCACGCCAAAGCTCAAGAACCATCAACTCTTGAAAATAATTTCTTAAGGAAGCTCATTTCTCTCCCGTCTAGCACTCTTTTGTTCCTTCTGTTTAAGGACTTGGGCATTAAGAGCAAAGGCTATAAGGCTTGCCTATGTCCTCTTTTGTAATGGCGGCAGCTTTGGTCTACACCAGAGCTTGCCTCCTATACTGCAGCCCTGCAGGTCATTTTAGAAACTGATTCCTCTCTTAGCATTCCTTGGCTCAGATACATCAAAGAGTCATTTTATATGTTGGGCTCAGTGAGCTTTGTGACTCTCCAACTACTGCCACCTTTCTGTCGAAACTCAACCTTAAAAAGCAGTACTGGAGGTTGGTGGACTATGAGGAACTGGGGGTAGCACTCCACTCCAAACTGTCACGTGACTTTGTTGATTTGAAAGATATATGCAAATATGAGGCTTATTGGGATGTAATTCTGATCCCCAGAGACAGGGAATTGTACTTCCAGTTTTGTGTAGGAACCTTGCCATTAAGATCATTTACCAGCTGTTGGTCATCTGAGGGGACAACCACCTGTCCAGCCTGTATTGTCCTTATTGAATATCTCCCTCATGTTTTATTTGTTTGTCCTGCCTATGCAATTGCTCACAAGAAATGTCTCGCCCCTGCCTGCAGATTGCTGAGAGTTCGCAGGTCACTTGTTACTCTTCAATTTCTCAGATCAGACACTCGCTTGACATTGGTTATTGCTGTTGCCAAGTTTCTTGGGGCTAGTTGGGTTCTTAGAGCAAACATTTTCTCTGCACCTCTATGATGGGGTTTAGCAATTATGTATTGGAAACACTTAGGAAGAGCATTCAGGTTTTATTATTTTATAAATGTACAATAATTATTGCATTTTTATATATTTATTTATATATTTATTGTGCTTCTATGGCTCTCATGGCGGAAATAAAGTTTTTGGATGATGGCGATGATATAGGGGAAAGGGAAAGATTACCAACAAAGCAGAAGAAATTGACAAACTACCACAGACCCAAAAAAATCAGCTACCAAAAGAAAACAAAAAAAACATTAAATGAGTTAAAAAACGATAATGCAGGGAGAACAGGAATGGAACAGAAATTGCATAGAAGAGTTGATAAAAAAAGGATACAGTATAAAAAAATGAACACATCAAAATTAAAAGTAGTATAATAGTGGTCAGGGGAAAAAGTTAGGGAAAAATTAATAATGAATAGTAGAAACTGCTTGAGTGAGCAGAGCCCTCAGTAGAGGTGCTAGTTTTTGGCGCCTCATTCACAGTTCTTCCCCGACACGCCTCATCGCAGTCCTTCTTCTTGGCAATGGGTGCTAATGTAGGAATAAAGAAGATAAAAAAATAGATCAGTGGTACAGGTAAACTCCACAAAAGTATTATAACAAGCAAACGCAGTAACATGGTACTTATCTAAAGCTAATCGCCTATGGTACTAGTATCAACCATCGTAGCATTGGTTGTGCTAAACTTAAAATCCCTAGTCCAAATGTTCTTAACAAAAACTACAATTGGAACAAATGCATTGGAATGAATGTTCTTTAATTATTTTCTTCTTTCACAACTCCCTTGAAGGACCAACTCAGTCTCCTTTTTTTGCAGTGCATAGATGCATACTAGTACTACACATCAGTGTGAAATTGCTTGGGACTGTACGGGCTACTTAAAGAAGGTCACAGAGAATGCTAATTCACTGATATCACTAATTCACTATGTAACAGGAGGAAAGAGGAGTCTGCATTGCAATAGCTTCTAAAATATTCAGCCAAAACGAGTGCTGACAATTATGATGAGGTCGCGTTGAGCACATGCCTAGCTCTAACCGGATCACATAATAGTATTCTTAATGTAAACTAAACATAGCTTACCTCTGAGTGTGAGCACTACGCTATTCAGAAAAACTTTAGCAGTGTAGAACACAAATACAATAATATAGCTAATACTCACTGAGCCCCGGAATCTCTATGCCTAGCAGGTCAAGGCCTCTGTGGTGTCCAAAGCCTACCATTGGGGTGACTTATATGAATAAAAGGGAAGGTTTAGGCCTGGTAGGCCTGGTAGGCCTGGTAAAAGGGTTTCTTTGTAAGGTTGACATGGCAATGTAAAACTGCACACACAGGCTCTGCAGTGGCAGGCCTGAAAAATGGTTAGGGGCCTACTTAGGTGTCTGGCACAATCAGTGCTGCAGCCCACAAGGTAGCATTTAATGTACAGTATAGTGCGCTTTACAAGTGACTTATAAGTACACTGTCTTGTTTCTGATTCATTAGCGTATCTTAGACAGTATTTCAATACCTGTCTCTTACCCGCTGCCTCGTTCAATTTTAATATTTTCGAAACGTATGTTAAATGAAAGAACTTTAAATAGAGAGGCTTCGATGCATGTCGGTATGGTACAGTCTGATACTGTTGAAATGTGTTTATATTTTTGAGATGTTGTCAACAGGGTTGACAGTCGACCTCGTCTTGCAGCTGCTGAGATCATTTAAAACCATTAGTTTCGATATATCCCACGTCCCTTGCCCTTATATTCGGCCGAATTGATTTGACTTTTTTTGTCACTGATGAACAATTTGCTTTAACTGTGTTTCAGTGCAGGGTTAATCTTTCGTCTCTGTTCTCTTTGTCTTTCCTCCATTTGTCTAATTTCTGAGGATTTCTTAGCCTATAACACCTGTATGTCATCTGCGACATATTCCATTAGCCTATTGTTTGCATTTGGAATTTGTGGATTAGTTGTATTGTTGTTCATCTTGCTTTGCTTTACATATGACGTCCATTCTGCCACGATGTTCACAAATAGCATCCTGGGAGCACCCTGCTACCACCCCTCTTCTACACACTACTACCTTTTATAACAATCTTCTCGAGACCTGGTTAAAAGGTGAGTAGTAAAAGTTTTATGACCAAACAAAATCCCACCCATTCATCTGTACGTTCATCCACCTAACTTAGAGTTTCCCGAAGGAAGAACTGCTGCTCACTCTCCAATGATGAAGAGTATTATACTAGCATGACATCTTTAGAAAAAAGAGTTATGCTAGAAATCCAGTTTCAGAATCAAATTCCAAACTGTGTCTTGTTGTGATACTTCTGTACCACATCATGATGTAAGCCCTGGTGAGCACGTCCAGAAAAGCTATAGCACGGCCATGGTGTTCATGAAAAAAATCCCATTACATCAGGACAACCAATCCACCATGCCAGAGAAATTAAGTGGAATTGCTGTAATGCAACTGTTTCTCCTAACTACGACCTCTGGCATATATGTTGGCTGGCAACCATGCGCATTGGTTGCTCCCTCTGTGTCTTATCTGAGATTTTGAATGGGCCAGGCAATGCGTCCAGGCTGCAATGCAGACCTTTCCCAAGACAAATATACCGGGCAGATTTTCTGGCTGGTAAATTACGGTTCCTTGTTCCTGTATCCTTTAAATGCAGGTGCGGTAGCACTGGATCCTTTATAATTATGTGAGTGGAATTACAGAAACAAGTTCCATTCCACACAAATTGTAATCGGGACCAAAATCTTCTAATTGTGGGATGTAGGTGCTTCTGCCACCACACTGGAGTGGAGAGCATACTCGGATTCAGAATGATATCCAGCCTGGCTTTTTCTGCATTCCTAGTTGTAGTTATTATTTGACCATAGGCCATACTGGTGGGTTTGCAATCCCTCTGCCTACTCCTAAATAACACCATTTTTTCAGGTATGAGCCGGCTGTAATCAATGTTTATTTTAGTTAGAGATTCATCTCAATATAACAATTCTTGTGATTTTCATTGTTTAATTTTTTCCTAAGTTTTTATTTTCTCTCTCTATAGTAATTTATATGTTTTTAGCTGCTGTTTTGTTCTTTGCTTTTATTCAGCTATCTGAATTGTAAGGACGTGGCTGGCATTCACTCACACCTAGTATCACTGCAAATAGTCTTCAGATACTTGTGACATAACTAAATGTGTGTGAAAAGAGTTCTCAAGTTGTTGATGTCAAGTGTTTTGAATTAATCTAAGATTCCCAAGATTATGGACCACGAGGCATCAGATTCACAAAAGATGCACCAAAGCATCAACAGAACAGAGGCCTGAAAGCACGCTACAACTCGTGCCCCTGTTCTACCCTGCTCTGTGGCCATAAACAGAGAACAGACACCCTTTCACTTATTTCTTGGTGCTTTAGTTGAGATCCTTGCACCTGGTCGTCACTCTGTAGAGATGCATTTAGATTAATAATACTAACCAGCTATCTGAGATTTTAGTGACTATTAGCAGAGATGCCAAATTACTAGTTCAATTGTTGTGTGGGTTTGCAGTGGTCAGAGGTTGTTTTTTGAGCTTTGGTTTGGTAAGGGGTCAGTGACCTTCATCATCCATTGGAGAGCTGAAAGTGTGATAGCCATCTGATCCTAGTGATGCAGTCTTAATGCACCTGTACAGAGAGGTTCTGTAATCTCTCTGTGAACCTATTCATTTAATGCACCCCTACTAAGGCATGGAAGAACTTCGCTCGAAGAGGGAGGCATGGGGAAAAATGTAGAATGTACGGTGCACTGTTTAGGACAATAATGAGCCAGTAGCGTTATTAACAATGAAGACGTTCGGTGTACTCTATGTCCACATCCCTAATGTTTGCTTGGGCATTTAAGTCCTTGTGGGTCGTTTACTAATAATATTGATCGGCTCGTGTCTTCATATAACAGCAGACATGGGAAGAGATATGAGGAAGCGAATGCCTATCACACTCTGTATATTACAATGAGTGAACTTTTTACATTGGTGAATATCTGCTGCGCATGCACAAAATCTGTTCCCGACATTCTGACTGGTCGTTTACTCTTGTTGTGTTTACAAAATGCCATTGCTTTAGATATGCTAGCCAAAAGTGTATTATATTTTTTCTGGGTATGCAGTTGAATTCAACTTTACTCTCCAAGCTGGGATATGTCATCTTCGAGTATTTTTACACCATTAGAAGCCCTCTGATATTTTGACTCACTAGGCCAAGCCACATGGACTCTATAGATGATTTAGATGATTAAGGAGGAACTTTACTAAATATTTTAGCTTAATTTCCAAGTAAGCAATAAAGACCCATTTTAGGTTACATTGACGATGCGCGAGACAAATGTTTTAACCGCTTTCAGCGAAAGTCAAAAGCACGCAGTTCAGCATTCCAGTATATTTATCTGAGGGCTACTGTTTCCTGGAAATAAATTCAAAATCAATTTATTTCTTTTGAATTTATGAAACACCAGAGGCATTTGGCATGCCCTACTGTATGCTAGTTCATTCTGAAAAATAATTAATTGTGACTGTAATTTATAAAAATGCACCTCTAGGAGTTCTTTCCTGGCGTGCATTTCTTGTTCTGTCATTTGTGAAATTGTCTAGTCTATTAGATAATAAATATATTCATTCATATATTATAGAACAGATATCTGAGTCTCAAAATATTCAAAATATGGTTATCAGGAAAGACGAATGTGTTGCTCATGATTTGTTTGTGATATGTATTGACAAGACCACAATTTTAGAAAGTCACGCCACAATTGCATTACAAATGTGTAAAATTACATTAGACCATTTAAAAGGAAGGCATATTGTGAGCAAACATTTAGAATCCAACAAGCCGTTTCAATAGTGGCACTACTCCACTAAGCAGAATATAATTGTGTCTGTTAATCAAAATCACAAATCTACCACAGATGTCATGTCGATGTGCCCAGAAACAGTTGAAATGCCTAAACACTTAACGCTGCAGTAGCTACTCTACTCATAAATCACGTTTTCGAGTTATCAAAAAAGAAATCAAAAGTTACCAATTCATGCAGTCATGATGAAAGGATTTACAGAACGAATTACGGTGTTGACTCGTTGCAATCAATAACCCGACCGCATGCAAAAATTATGCTTTTTTTACCCACAGAGAAATCTCTGAAAAATATATAATGAAGAAGCAGAATGCACACCTTTAACAACAAAAAATAGATGACATTGCAAAGGCAGAGGCACTTGCCATTTTTATTTGATTTTTCGAGTTGGAAAATGACAAATGTTATTTTTAATAAGGGTAGCTTTACACGTTAGATGTTTCTATTACCTACTAAAGAAACTTAAGGGCACATTTACGAAAACTAACTCATCACTTCGGCAAGACAGCGATGTGTCAGGAAACGTTGCCCTGCGGTACGACAGTTGCCAATGTCATGGATGCACGATATTTATAGTACGGTGTACCACGTCATAAGATCTCCAGGTGTGTAAAAAAAAATGACGCAGCCAAGGGACGGATTCGCAAAACTCATGCACGTGCAGCAAAAGTGACACAAGGCTGCTTTATGAGCTGTAAACAAAAGCTTATATGCTACCAATCACCGTTGCATCACAATGGCTTGCATCTATGTCAAAAATCTCAAAAAAAGTGATTAATTGGTGAAAATATATTCCCTACACCTCCAAATGGAACGATGGAGCAGGCAGCGGGGTGGGGTGGGGGGGAGCAGCATTAAGGGCAACAATCCCCCCCAAAAAACAAATCCTGCCAAGATGTCCAGACAGAATCCCAGGAGAAGAGGAAGATTGATTTTAGTGAGGAGGGCTCAGTATCAGTGGTTGCAAGACATGAAAATCAGCTGTCAGTCACCTCCAAATTGCCATTATGGAAGAAAAAAATATTTGCCAGTCCATTTTGGAAAAGATCAACATTGTAGGCCAAACAAAAAGGACAGTGCCAGAGTGCAAGAAGAGCTGGCATGATTCTAAGGGTAGGGCCAGGGAGAAACTGGCCAATAAACTGAGGTAAGCCATGCAGACTAGAGGATGAACTGAGAACTAGGAGAAGCTGCTCCTATTGGAGAAGCAGGTGGCATCAGCCATCCCGGATGGGTTGGTGGCAGGAGTGGAAGGACATGGCAGTGCTAGCTTTGAGGATCAGCAAGACCAACAGAGTAAGTGCCAGCAAGAGATAATATGCATAAAAGTGTCATGCTTTGCAGTGCAGCAAGCTATGTTCCTGCACTGTTCTGAGTTGTGTGCAAGGAAAAGGGCAAGAATCACCAACATGTCTGTCATATATCACATAAATGTAAGTCATACTGCCCACTCACATGCACAGTCCAGTCTAGCTCCGTCAACTTAGTTCAATCCATGTGTGATGTGAGGCACCAGTCCATGCCCACCTTTGTACACTGGAACGTGTTTGGAATGTATAACATGAGTGACCAGAACTACAAGTCCCACAATAAAGAGCAAAGATACTTGGACTGGAACTGCACATCATACATGGACATTTGAACCCTGCCCAACCTGACTTAGACAATGTTGCTCCCCTTACACCATGAGGTTACTGGGGCCTTCTTATGGGGAATTGCATGGGGCAGCGCTGCAAGTCTTCTTGTTACACTGCCCTACGCCACAGTGGAAGGGCAGGAATGGACCTTATTAATGCATTACGGTGCATTCATATACTTTCCCGTGTGGTGGATTAGCATGGGGATGACAGAGGGCAACTCCTCACATGACAGTGGCTTCAGCTATGGTGTATGTGAAGTCTCATCATGTAGGATCATGTGAATGGCTACATGGACACTCACTAGCAAAAAAATACATTGCATGCAGCTGTGATGATTTGTAGAATGAGAGCACACAGGTGCTGTCTGACATGGTTGAGACCACATTACCTCTTGTCAACTAATTTTTTTTACTTGGGGTGCTGTTGAATGCAAGTGAGGCACTCTAGAGGACCTTGAGTGTGTGTTGGAAGAATAGGTGTTTTGGGAGCCTGGTGGCCCCCTGGTAGTGTAGCACAGTGTAGGTGTGGCTGAGCACATTTTGCTGGATGTTGCATCTGAATGATGATTCATTGCATTGTAAGGAGGTGAGTTGTGATGTCGTGATGTGTGAACTGCAGGGTAGCCTGAGCCATATTCACGCACTGCTGTATCTGATAGTGTCACACTTGTTGAGGCAGCAGTGATGGGATGCCATAGAAGAGGGCACAGATGTCCTACATTCTACATGGAACGTGGACCCAGATCAACACATATCATGTGTGGGAGCTGACACCTTTAGCAGAGATCGTTATGGAATTTCCACTCTCCTCACATTAGGCTTACACACACTGGGGTTGATTGATCTCACTCAGATCTAGTAGGTATTAGAGGTTCGATTGGGTCACACAAATTAGACTTCACCGGTCTTGGTCTGAGGCTTTAAAACACAGCCACTATCAATATGCCAATGTCATACAACATTCAAATATAAAACATGATCATAACAGAAAGGAAAACAAAAGGTAATAATGCTTAACTCCTCTGAGCAACATAAGAATATCTGTGTATAATCACAAGTATTGTTTTTAGCTCAATGTGCCTACGTCCTAAAATGTCCCAAACACACAACACACAAAGGCGGTCAGTACAACATTGGCAATAAAAGCCGCTTACCGCCGTGCAGAAGACCGCCAACACACCGCAGCGGCAGTGGAAATCTGCCACAGCTATTATGACCCACAGCACGGAATCCACCAAAATTCAGACACCCACACAAGTCCACCACACCAAAGGTCAGTGTTAAACTGGCGGAAAAAAAAACGACACCGTCACGCCATCAGAAATACGCCCACGCTATCACGACCCATGAATCCACGTGGCGGACTTTCAACCGAGGTATTCCATTGGCGGTTCACACCACCGCGCTCAAAATACACGCACATTTACAAAACACAACCACATTGGACAATTTGAAATACACACACCTGATACACATACACACACCACTCCCACACACCCAATACAATATAAAACACACACCCACATCACCCACGAACCCCACAACCACAATTACTGAGAGAAGGCCAGAGAGAAACACCACCATCAACAATACTAGCATCCACAAGCACACAACACCATCATCCACATAATTTCTACGCAGCTCACACTACACACCACTACATATCTGCACACTTATCACCCCACACACCACCCCACACATCACCTACACTACCACATGGCACGGCAAAGACATCCCAGGTTCTCGGAGGAGGAGCTCAGGGTCATGGTGGAGGAAATTGTTCTGGTAGAGCCACAGCTATTCAGATCACAGGTGCAGCACACCTCCATAGCTAGGAAGATGGAGCTATGGTGAAGAATAGTGGACAGGGTCAACGCAGTGGGACAGCACCCAAGAAATCGGGAGGACATCAGGAAGAGGTGGAACGACCTACGGGGGAAGGTGCGTTCCGTGGCCTCAAGACACCACCTTGCGGTTCAGCGGACTGACGGTGGACCCCCACCCCCTCCCCCACAACTAACAACATGGGAGGAGCAGGTCTTGGCGATTCTGCATCCTGAGGGCCTTGCAGGAGTAGGTGGAGGAATGGACTGTGGTAAGTCAAATCTTAACTATTACATTCCCCACCCTACCTGCATGCCAGCACATACCCCCACCCTCACCGTCACCCCCATCACTCTAACTCCTCACAAATGTCCCAACATCACAAACCACACATCCCAACACCAAGCCCTGCATGCAACAACAAAGCATGGACACCGATCACTAAAGAATGCCCACTGCACATACCCATACACCTCCCTAAACCATCATCACTCAAGGTCCCACACAGGAATGCAAGCACTGGGGTACACAGGCACCCACCTATTGCACACCATGGCACACACAGATGTAATAAACATCCTTTTATACCCCTGCAGGACCCCTACCCAACGTCACCAGACAGGAGGGTCCACACATGTCTACATCACCAACAGAAGAGGCACACAGTGATGACAGCACCTCTGTCCAACTGGATCTAGATGACCAGCCGGCCCATCGAGGATCTCTGGACAGTCGGTTGCCCTCACCCAGTCACAGGCCACCACAGAGCTTCCCCCCTCTGGAAACACCAGAACAGCACCCATCCAGCGGGCCCATACCTCTGTCCCCAGGACACGTCAATCAGCAGTGTGTCCACCACTACAGGGAACCCAGGCTAACCCACCACCCCAACAACAACAGGGACCTGGGGGCAGTGGTAGTGGGCACATGGTCCAGGGGATGGTGGCCCAGGAACACAGGGGAACTGGGAGGGCTGGTGTGAGACAGGGGGCGGACAGGCCCAGGGAACCTAATCTCCACAAGGCCCTCTCCAACATCATGGGAGCCTACCACCACTCCCAGGAGACAATGGCAACGGTACTGGCCAACTTTTAGGAGACCCAGTGCCTGCAGGAGGAACAGTATTCAGACTTCAGGGAGGAACTCAGAGCCATCAATTCCACCCTGGGCACCATCGTAGGGGTGCTGAAGGAAGTATTCAACACCAGGAGGGACACTGTGGCACTACAAGGGGTCCCTGTCACAAGCATGGACGATGAACTGCCCACCACCTCCGCCATCGCTAGTGGACAGGAGGCACCGCCAAAGGACCACCACACCAGCACCCCACCCCCTGCAGAGGAAAAACCACCTCCCAAATGGTCCCTGAGATCCAGGACAAAGACAGAGAACGATGCCAAGACCCCCACCAAGAAATGAGACCACCCTGAATGGCATCCTACTGTCCCACTTTGTCACCCTGTCCATCCTTAAACTGCCCCAGCTCCACTTCCTATGCCCATTAGGGCAATGCACCTGTGAGACTAATAGACTGGACTCTGCCATGGACATTCCTCCGCCATCACCCCTCACCATTTTGCTACCCCCTCAAATATTGAGTACTTAAATAAACACCCTTGAAGCACAAAACAATCTGGAGTCAGTCTGTGATTTCGGAATAGTGTATTAGCAATTACTGTGGCAAAAAGCTCTTTCATTTGTAATGTCAACATACCTATGTCACACAGCTGTAGTCCATGAGGAATCAAAGCAGATGTCACACATTGGGACCCACATCTGTGAAATCGTAAGGGAAAGTGACAACTCAGTGACCATACACTGGGTGAAAACGACAGACAGTAGAGAGGTAGTAGTGTTTAAGTACATGTAGTAGACAGGTTTGTATTCTTACCTGTGTTTCAATGGAAATATTGCTGGATCACTGAGTCCCTGTTGTCCATGTCTTCTTCTTCTGCTTCCTCGTCTTCACTGTCCACAGGCTCCACAGCTGCAACAACACCACCATCTGGACCATCCTTCTGCAGAAAAGCCACCTTTCGTCGCAAAGCCAAGTTGTGAAGCATACAGCAGGCCACGATGATCTGGCACACCTTCTTTGGTGAGTAGAATAGGGATCCACCTGTCATATGGAGGCACCTGAACCTGGCCTTCAGGAGGCCGAAGGTCCGCTCGATCACCCTCCTAGTTCTCCCATGGGCCTCATTGTAGCGTTCCTCTGCCCTTGTCCTGGGATTCCTCACTGGGGTCGGTAGCCATGACAGGTTGGAGTAACCAGAGTCACCTGCAAATGGCGAGGGACGACTGTTAGACACACACTAACCTGTAGGGATATCCCCAGACCCAGACAACCATTCCCACTGTCTTGCTTCCTGGTGCTCACCTAATAGCCACACACGGTGCCTCTGGAGTTGACCCATCACATAAGGGATGCTGTTATTCCGCAGGATGTAGGCGTCATGCACTGAGCCAGGGAACTTGGCATTCACATGGGAGGTGTACTGGTCTGCCAAACATACCATCTGTACATTCATCAAATGATAATTCTTCCGGTTTCTGTACACCTGTTCACTCCTGTGGGGGGGGACCAAAGCCACATTTGTTCCATCAATGGCACCTATGATGTTCAGGATATGTCCCAGGGCATAGAAATCACCTTTCACTGTAGGCAAATCCTCTACCTGAGGGAAAACGATGTAGCTTTGCATGTGTTTCAGCAGGTCAGACAACACTCTGGACAACACGTTGGAAAACATAGGCTGGGACATCCCTGATGCTATGGCCACTGTTGTTTGAAATGACCCACTTGCAAGGAAATGGAGCACTGACAGCACCTGCACTTGAGGCGTGATTCCTGTGGGATGGCGGATAGCTGATATCAGGTCTGGCTCCAACTGGGTACACAGTTCCTGGATTGTGGCACGGTCAAGCCTGTATGTGATGATCACATGTCTTTCCTCAATTGTCGACAGGTCCACCAACGGTCGGTTCTCCTCACATGTCCCAGCGGACATGCCTATGAAGGACAACAGTGAGCACAGAGTCAAACAACTCAGAGGTACGTACCCACAGCTTAAACAGAACACCAATCTTAATCTTACAAGTGGCCTCTATGTGTGTTGAGTCTAGGCCTAGGTATGTGTGACGCAGTTAAAAATGAAGCCATGTGGGCCCCTGAAATGGCGGCTGCCTGACCTCTAAAGTGGGACAATTGGATTTGAGGTAACTGCGCTGGCGTTGTACACCGTCGCGGTAGGCGGTCGAAGACCGCGGCGCAATGCTGGATTGGTTAACATTGGACCCTATGGGTCCCAGTAGCCAATGGCGATGTACGCCGGCGGTGACGGTACGCACCGCCGCGGACGTGACTGCCATTTTCTATCTCTTCAATCACTCGATACCTGATCTTCCACAGGAGGTGACCTACACTGCAAGTGCTGCTGTGACCTCGGTCTGGAAGTGACAATGGCTCGAGTGTCTGGGGAAAGGGCCCCTGCCTTCACATCGGAGGAGTTGGAGAACCCAGTACACACTACTCTACGGTCCTCCAGACAATCAGGCAAGTACATTGGGAGCATGCTGTATGGGCTATGCCTGTGTGGAGAAGAGTGGATGTAAGAAGGAAGGGGGGAGAGTGCGGCGTGCATGAAACGACAGTGAGTGCATGTGCCATATGCCAATGGTAGGGATAGGGGGCCAATGACTGTGATGGTGCAGTTGGTAATAAGTTTCTCTTCCCCCTGTGCAAATCATGTAGGTCAGACCCCACCAGAAAAAATATATTTGGTGTGCCATCGCCAAGGATGTCCGGACCCTGGGGGTCTACCACAGACGGAGCACCCACTGCCGGAAAAGATGGGAGGACATTCGCCGCTGGAGCAAGAAGACGGCGGAGGCTCAGCTGGGATGGCCTCCCAACGTGAGAGGGGTGCCCGTTGCACCATGACCCCCCACCCCCTGATGTTCAGGATTCTGGCGGTGGCATACCCGGAGTTGGATGGCCGCTTGAGGGCATCACAGCAGCCACAAGGGGGTGAGTACACTCTCATCCTGCTGATTTTGCGTGCAGTGGAGGGGTCTGGGTGGGGGAGGTGGGCTGTGGGTTTCCCTAGGCCAGGGCGAGTTCTGTTGGCAAGGTCCCTCCATAAGGCAGGCCATGTGGCACCCCACCGCACCTCTGTAGAGTGCCAAGTACACCTAGTCATGCCCCTGTGTCATCCATGTGTGCAGATGTCGTCCATAGCCTAGTAGGCCATTTCCCAGGAATTGAACAGTGGAGCCCAAGAGCGCGGCGTAGTGCAGGGGGCTTGTGTGTCAGTCGTGTCTGCCAACGGTAGCGGTAATGCATGCGCTCAACATGTCTTTCTTCTGTTGTCCCCCCCTTTTTGTGGTCTCCCTGTTCTTGTGTGCATTAGCATCATCAGGCGGAGGAGCAGTGGCACCGGAGCACGAGGGGGCTGCATCCCACATGGCCATGGAGGGCCACACTACGGAATCGGACTTCACCAGTGGGACGGAGGGAAAGGGGAGCTCCATGGCGGGGAGAGGAGCTGAGACCAGCGACACGGACTCGTCCTCTGATGGGAGCTCCCTTGTGGTGGCGGCAACATCTGTGCCCCCCCATCTACAGGTACAGCCGCCACCCCCCCTTCCAGCACCATCCTCCCAGCAGCCCCTCAGCCTTTGTCCCGTGCCCGCTCACCCGGTAGGGTGGGCATCACCTTCGCCCCAGGCACCTCAGCCCCTGCTCCAGTCACCCAAGCTGCCCTCAGTGAGGAGGCCATTGACCTCCTCAGGTCCCTCACTGTTGGGTAGTCTACCATTTTGAATGCCATCCAGGGTGTTGAAAGGCAGTTGCAACAAACTAATGCATTCCTGGAGGGCATTCATTCTGGTCAGGCCGCCCTTCAGCGAGCTTTTCAGACTCTGGCCTCAGCACTGATGGCAGCCATTGTCCCTGTGTCTAGCCTCCCCCCTCAAACTTCCTGTACCCCAGCCTGTCCCAAGCACACCTCTAGACCAGCATGCACACACGTCAACACACAAGGGAAGCTCAGGCAAACATAAGCACCACACATCCCACAGACACTCACGCAAGCATCAGACACATGCAGACACACCAACATCCACTGCCTCCACTGTGTCCCCCTCCTCCACGTCTCCCTCCTCCCTCCCAGTCTCATCTACACTCACACCTGCATGCACTACATCTACAGCCACTACTGCCATAACCAGCACACCCACCACCACACCCCGCTCACATGCAGTCACCACCCCCACTACCATTCACACGTCCCCTGTGTCCTCTCCCAGTGTGTATGTGACGCCACCTCCCAAGATACACAAACGCAGGCACACACCCACCCAACAGCCATCCACCTCACGACAGCCTCCAGCACATGCACCTTCACCCAAAGTCAGCAAACAAACACCTCCTACAAACCACAACCTCTTCCTCCACTCCCAAACCCCCTCCAGCTACCCATCCCAGTATCTCCCAAAAACTTTTCCTGTCCAACCTTGACCTCTTTCCCACACCTCCCCCAACCCGTCCGTCTCCTAGGTCCCGAACTAGCACCTTAGCCACAACATCTCCGGGACCAGTGGTGCCTGTAGTCACCGGAATCTGGAGTGAACCGGCCACCAGGGCAGCCAGTGTGGCACAAAGCCACAGCACAGACAGTCCCCCACCTGTGAAGCATCAGAAGTTGGCCAGGTCCCGGCGGGAGAGGGGGAATACTTCAGCCACCAAAGCCACTCCCAGGGGTCCCGGTGGGAGTGTGGAGTCAGCTGCGACACCTTCCAAGGTGGGGAAGGGCCACAAGAAACCAGGAAAGTCTGGGAAGAGCAGCACGGCGGAGGAGACCGCCATCATCCCCGCTGGCCAGGAGGCCACAGCCGTCATCCCCGCTGACCAGGAGGCCACAGCCATCATCCCCGCTGCCCAGGAGACCACAGCCGTCATCCCCGCTGACTAGGAGGCCACAGCCATCATCCCCGCTGACCAGGAGGCCACAGCCATCATCCCCGCGACCAGGAGGCCACAGCCATCATCCCCGCTGGGACAGAGAGGACCTCCAGCACAAGCCCCGCTGGGCTAGAGAGGACCGCCAGCACAAGCCCCGCTGGGACAGAGAGAACCACCACCACAAGCCCCGCTGGGACAGAGAGGACGGCCAGCACAAGCCCCGCTGGGCTAGAGAGGACCACCAGCACAAGCCCCGCTGGGCTAGAGAGGACCGCGAGCACAAGCCCCGCTGGGACAGAGAAAACCGCCAGCACAAGCCCCGCTGGGCTAGAGAGGACCGCCAACACAAGCCCCGCTGGGCCATGAAGGACCGCCAGCACAAGCCCCGCTGGGACAGAGAGGACCACCAGCACAAGCCCCGCTGGGCTAGAGAGGAACGCCAGCACAAGCCCCGCTGGGCCATGAAGGACCGCCAGCACAAGCCCGCTGGGACAGAGAGAACAGCCAGCACAAGCCCCGCTGGGCTAGAGAGGACTGCCAGCACAAGCCCCACTGGGCCATGAAGGACCGCCAGCACAAGCCCCGCTGGGCCATGAAGGACCGCCAGCAACTGAGTCACTGCAAAGGAGCCCGCCGCTCCAAGCACCGCTGAACAGGGCACCGCCGTCTCAAGCACCGCTGAACAGGGCACCGCCGTCTCAAGCACCGCAGAACAGGGCACCGCCGCCTCAAGCAACACTGGCCCATGAGCACCAAGGGCACTGACGCTACTGAGTCCGTCACGGGCAGAATGAAGCACTCTGGGCACCATGCCCCCTCCCGAACCAGTGGAGAGATACATCCACTACCTCTGTCCTTAGCAGGATGAAGCACTCTGGGCACAAGGCCCCCTCCGGAACCAGTGGAGAGATCCATCCACTACCTCTGCCCTTAGCAGGATGAAGTACTATGGGCACAATGCCCCCTCCAGAACCAGTGGAGAGATCCATCCACTACCTCTGTCCTTAGCAGTATGAAGCACTCTGGGCACAAGGCCCCTTCCAGAACCAGTGGAGAATGACATCCACTACCTCGGTCCTTGGCAGGATGAAGCACTCTGGGCACAATGCCCCCTCCAGAACCAGTGGAGAGATACATCCACTACCTCAGTCCTTAGCAGGATGAAGCACTCTGGCACCAAGCCTCCTCCAGAACCAGTGGAGACTGTTATCCACTTGAGAGATTGTGGCTTTGCACTCCCCAGGATTGAACAGTGGGCAACCCACCCACTGTAGAGACTTGAGAGACTGTGGCTTTGCACTCCCCAGGATTGAACAGTGGGCAACCCACCCACTGTAGAGACTTGAGAGACTGTGGCTTTGCACTCCCCAGGATTGAACAGTGGGCAACCCACCCACTCTACAGACTTGAGAGACTGTGGCTTTGCACTCCCCAGGATTGAACAGTGGGCATGTGGCCCTCTTGTGGATTTGGCATCGTGCACTCAACCGGCTGAGGTGCCCCCGCTTTCTCTCTCCCTGAGGTGCCTGTTTTCTTGCTCTCTGATGCCCCTGCAGTGTTTTCTCCGTCATGGTCGGGGATCTTGTGTGGGCCTCGCCCATACTGTGTGGGCCCAGTGTTCCATGGACTTAATTGGAGCACTACCTGGACTACTATGCTTGGTGTATGTTTTGTTAATGGTGTATATATGTATATTTTTGCATACTTGCTTTTAATATATTACAATGGTTACACTCATTTCCTTTTGTCTTTGCATTCTTCTGGGGGGTTTGGGTGTGTAACTGTAATGTGTCATGCTGTATTAGTGTGTGTGTTGTAGTGGGTGAGGGGGTGGGGGTGTTGCGTGTGTGTGTCCCTGTTTTTTCCCTCTCCCCTCCCCTGTGTCGTAGGTGCAGTACTCACCGTGGTCTTCGCCGTTGGCGTTCGTGCTCCTGATAGAGGAGCAGGAAGACTATCGCAGGGAGAATTTGGAGTTCCAGCTCCATGGTGTCCTAGTTCCTCGTGGGGTGTGTAGAGGTGATCGTTTCCCTTCGAAATCCTGTTTCCGCCGTGTTTTTATCCGCGGTAAATCCGCCCTGGAAAAGGTGGCGGATTGGTAGGTTGTGATACTGTGGGCGGTACTTTGTCCTCCGCCTGTCTGTTGGCGGTGACCGCCTCGCTGTTTGTTTGTACCGCCGTGGAGGTCGGAGTGTTAAAATGGCTGTCTTTGTTGGTGGTTTCCGCCATGGCCGTAATTGCAAAATTTGTATCGCTGGCCTGTTGGTGGTCTTACCGCCGCTTTAACACCGACCGCCAGCGTTGTAATGACCCACAAAGTCCGATTTCAAGTTCAATTGTTTTTGAGCAGCTGTTTTTGTAGCACAAGCACATAATATTTGTCCAGCAACAAAGCTTTAAACGCAACAAATTTTCCAGCAAAAACTTTTCACTTAGCTGACATTCAGAACGTCTGGAACACAATACATGCTGCAGCAGGATTATTGGCAAACACTTCACTTAGCTGCCAAGTGGGGCCGGAGAGGTTCTTAGTCGGGAGCCATGATGTCTGAGGAGTCTGCTGCAGGTGGAGTGTGTCCTTCAAGGCGTCAAGGCAGGAAACACAATGAAATCAAACGAGTCTCTGCGTTGTTCATGGCTATTTATAGCCTAACTTGGAGATTGTTGCTTCCCACATGGCCTCCTATTCAGCTGACAGGAGGCAAAATGGAAGCTGCCTAGCAACGTTTAAACAGCTGTGGAAGGCAACGTGTATTGACACGAGGGTAAACACGGGTCTAAGCATTCGACAAACATTGGGCATTGTAACACAAAAGCACAATAAGCATTGGGCAGTGCAACAAGACAATTTCACACATTGGTAAAATCAACAACAGCCATTTCAGTTTGGCTCCAAAATAAATATTGGTCCACACAAGAGTCAACAATTGAATCACTTTAGTGTGAGGGTCAAATTAACAAGTCATTGACTAATGGCAGGTGAGAATGTCGGCAAATTACGCTGGGCAATGTCTTGGAATTCCTGATAGTACAGTAGCTCCATAGCCTAACTTTGGCAAACTTTACTAAAGTAGAGCTTTTTGCTAGAAATGGCCTGCAATTTCCATTCTTAGACTTAAAATGATAAATAGAATAAATCCAACAATTTGCTACTGTTAGATTTGTTATAACTACCACAGAAAAAAAGTTATATAACTTTCTGTACTGAAAGCCAATATCCAGCTTTCCAGTTGCTGTTCTCTGATTGGCCACTCTCTGCCAGGTGGAGCCAAATTGCCTTAATCAGGTATGAAGTTGCCTGCATTGAAAAAATGGGACATCTGGTGGGAGGGTATCTGCAAGCTGCAGGGCAAAAGTCAGGAAGAGGGCTGGTTAGCCAAACTGATATTCAAAGGGAAAATGACACTTAGGACAGGACAAAGGCTCACCCCCTCTTCCTGCCACCCAAGCCAGATGGGAGACCCAGAAATAAGTTTAGCAGAAGCGCTGGAGGGGGAGTGCTTAGGGAAATAGGCCACACCAGTGGGGTGGCTGAGCCAGATCTTCACTCCAAGGAGGGATTTTCTCCATCTTGCATTTTGAAAGAATAGTGCTTCCTAGGATTAAATATTACCGCACTTTGCAGGAAGTGGTTACCACAAAGAGTGGCACACTGCACCCCATTGGTCAGGGGTGCACCCCGTCTTGCCAGCTTAGGAACACTCAATAGATACGGGAAAGTTGCTCAGCAACTAAGAACACTGCATTCACTACGAGGAGAAGAAGGACTGCCCTGCTGAACCCTGGGGTGCACCCAAAGGATTGCACTGTTCATGACTGCACCTGCTGCACGCTGTGGAACTGCAGCTCTAAGAACTTTGCCTGGCTTCTAGAGAGGGAAGAAGTGGATTCCCTGATAACAACAGGTCAAAAGATCTTCTCCTGCACCATCCTCTCCAAGGAGGACCCAGCTGACTACCTTCAGCTGGACTTTTGAGGATTTGCGAAGTGCATTAAAATCATACAAATAGGTAAATATATTTTATCTACATACCCTTACACATTCCTGCACAGTAGCCCGGTTGCTAGCTGGGTGGAAGTTTGTGGATGTCTGTCAAATATGAGCCCTTGGCAACATGAATGTACAATGTGAATGTAAGACAGACCAACATTCAGACTGGCATGGTGTACAGTGTGTAAGGCAGACTGCAGGATCAAACCTAATACAAGAACAAACCAACAACACTGGCCCCAGAGATTCGGGCAGAGTAGTGGCTAGAGAGGATGCGGGCACCCTGTGGACCTTTTGCAATGTGCAGAGAAGTAGTAGTCAAGAAGTGAAACAATGAGTATAGCCTTCATGTAAAAAAGGATGATAATTGTCAAGACAGATGTGTACTGTACTTCAATTCATCCTCAGAGGCAGCAAGCTGTGTAACTATGTTGCTATGGGTGTTATGACATCGAAAGTCACCCTCCCTACACATTACTTATGCAAAGAATAGAAATATATTGCCATCAGGAAAGCAACTACAGTACAACTTTACCTTATTCCTACAAGTAACATACCTCTTACATATCAATGTTGAAATGAAAGTGAATGAGAATACACTCAGGATGTCAGCAACATTACTCATGTCAACATCAAGTGTAGGTCATCAGTAAAATATTACTTTGACATTGCTGAAGAAGAAACAATGGGGCATATTTATACTCTGCGCCAAATTTGCGTCAATAATTTTGACGCAAATTGGGCGCAAACCTTACACCATATTTATACTTTGACGCCCTAGCCCACGAATGCCACAATTCCGCTGTGTGCGTCATTTTCTAGATGCGTGAAACCGCCTTGCATTAATGACTTAATGACTTAAACACCCATGCGCCATATTTATCCTACCGTGCGAAAATGCAGCACTGCTGGGCGGTGGAGTTGGAAAATGACAGCCCGATTTGCGTAAAAAAATAACGCCTGGGTCAGGGCAGGCATTAAAATGGGGCAACACACCATTACTTAAGGAAAACACACAGAAGCAACATCAGAGCTCAAAAAGGAAGACATGGAGGTGCTATTCATCCAGCATGCACGAAGACGCAGAGCACAGGACCAACAGCAGCAGCTTCCACCACAGCAGCAGGGTCCCCTAAGGTAACTGAGAAAGAAGGAGAGGATATTCAGGACCAGGACAACCCTTCAGGGCCTCAGGGAACATGACATCATCCAGAGGTTCAGACTAAACTGGCAAGCCATTCAGAAGCTGCTGGGCCACATTGAGCCACAGTAGGCACCCAGCTTGCAGACACCCCACATCATTCCACCAGAGACCAAGCTGCTAGCTGCCCTCCACATGTTGGCAAGTGGCTTGTTTCAAACCACTGGTGCTCTGGTTGCCGGTATCTCACAGCCCTCATTCTCTGCCTTCCTATTCAAGGTATTGGATGCCATCATCTCCCTCACACCCCGCCAAATCAGCTTCCCCAACACACAGCTGAAGCAGCAGGAGACCAAACAGGGCTTCTACCGAATCAATAGCTTCCCACACATGCTTGGTGCCATTGAATGCACACATGTACAAATTGTGCCACCTTCTGCAACCGAGCAATCGTACCGCAACAGGAAGCACACACACTCCATCGATGTGCAGGCCATTGTGGATCACCGGTGTTTGATCACCAACATTGTGGCAAAGTATCCTGGAAGTGTACATGATTCATTCATCTTCCACCACTGCACCATCAATCAACACTTCCAGGATGGACAATATGGGAATGGCCTACTTGTTGGTAAGTACAGAAACCCAGTTATATACACACAGCACAGCAACCCTGTAGGACACACAACACATACACCACTACATTGACACGTGGCCAGGAAGACACTGAGGTTGTGACACTGCTAGTCATGTTTGATATCCTGACCCTATTGGATACACACCTATGGACAAATGACAGATGCAAATAACAACATATGTCACTCCACAGACACAAGGAAATAATTTAAAACCACACAGTGACAATGACATGGCCTTAACTGCATGTTAGTTCCTGACAGAGCCTCCATCCTGTTAGCCTGATTAGTTCCTGTCTTTGTCTTACCATAAAGGTTTCCTGTGGCTACATTTGTCTCATAGTTGCTTTCCATGCCCTCAATTTCCTCCTGGGGTATTGTGTCTGGTAGGTTTACGATGAATCCTCAACTAGATTGTATAGTGTAATCAGTTTACTTATCGTTTCATGGTCTGGGACATGTATTCAAATAGCCTAATCCCGGCCCTATCCCTTGTCTGGGTCTCATGTATGCATGAGTGACAAACAGTCACAGTGTATCATTGCTGTATGCATGGGATGGGTATGGTGCCTCCAACAAACAAGGTTTGCTAATGTGCATGGAAGGACAAAACATATTTGAGCCCTGACGGTCCACACACAGATTCACATTGGCTGCAACCCAATGATGGTGCTTGCATGGTAACTAGATGTGAGATTAATCAGCACAGAGGCACTGATGTTGCCGGTTGCAGTGGGAATTTTAGAGGCCATACTGTGTACAAATGTTGTGATGAAACCTGCTGATTTTAAATTACTGATCCATTAACTTTGTGAGCACACCAAGGTTGCCCTGTTGTCAGTCTCATAAAACTTCTGCAGTGCCATAGCTGGACTATCCCCATGTGAGTTGTCAATTCCTCTTTGGCTTTCGGTCAATTCTACTTTGAAGGATACTCTGTTAATGCAGGGAATGGTTCCACAGACTCATGACTAGACCTGCACGTAACTGTGACAACATGGAGGCCAATAATGACACAGGGTACAAATGCCCACACACTTGAACTGGACACCTCTGTGCAATTAACCACTGGAAATATGTGAACACATGCAGCTTGGTCTGCTGGTCCTCCTCTTCCACAAGAGAAACATAGGTCATTTATATGACTCAAACTGTGGAGTGACATGACATTTTTGGATTGGTTTTGGGACTCTGTGTCATAAACACTGTACCCACATAGCATTTTCAAATGCCTGACTCATGGGTAGTATCCAAACGAATGACCAGGAAGTGGTATCCAACAATCCAGTACATCTGATGGCTTACTCTTGTAACATTGCCATTATCAACTGCCCTCTTTCTATCCTGTGCATAGTTTGTCATGGGAGATGTTTTGGCCCAAAAGTCAGGGAGGTTCACACAGCATTAGTTGCTACGTGTATGACAAACACATATCCTGACTCATTTCCACACTGAATAGCATCTGATGGTTATCCACATTTACAACACATGCATACAAGCACATTAATGAAAAGGACATCTTGTGACGTTCACACAGAGGCCCAACTAAATTTGAAATAGCCAATTCACAGACATTGACACACAGGCAATGAGTCAATGTATTAAGTTGTGTTGCCTTGCTATCCTCTATTGACGCACAACTTGCTCAAACTGAGTATTATTAATTTGTATTGCAAAAGTTTGGGTATCTATTGCGTCAGTGAAGAGTGCTCATCCGGTACAACAACTGGAGTATCATGGTCCGCAGTAGTGTGATCTGCCACATGTGCCCAAACACTGGAATTTACTATGCAGGTGCAAACCGCCTATCTCTGTACAGTTACAGCTGTCATTTACTTAAAAAATGTGAGAAATGACACAAACCCAGTAAAGACATACATTTTGACGCAAATGCATAAAAAAAGACACATATGCGTCAAGAAATCGCTCCACATGCGTAGAAAATTGACGCTCACAGCCATGATAGATCCATTGGCCCGAGCGGTAATTCCTTAACTCTTTCCCCATGAAATTGGCTACCAATGCTAAATATTTTGAACTATGGATGCAGGGTAATTTTTAAGCATTTGCGTACAAAAACATTGACGGACAGACTGTAAGGGTCATAAAATGTTGATGCATCATAATAAAAATGCACCGCATTTGAGGCAGGAAGTGATGTAATAGGACATCCTGTTTACATAATTGGTACAGTGGGTGTACTTTCACTTTCACTTTGTAGTCTGTGATTTTTCTAGACTGCGTGGCTGTGCTTAGAGTTTTGTCTGTCCCAATTGTGCTTTTGTCTCCTGTGTGCCATCCTATTTGTCATCTGTTTTATTTGTAATTGTCTCAGTTGTTCATATTTGGTGTCTAATTTTGTCTTTGGACTGTTAGGAGTCTGTTGTGGGTATTGTTAGTTTGGGGATAGTTGGGCTGTTTGAGGGTTACTTTTCTTTCATTTTCCTCCCTCCTTTCCCTTTCTTTTCGTCTGTACCCTTTATGTTTCCTATTATTTCTGTCATGTTGGGTGGGCCACGTCTGAGGAGAATGGGTGAGGAGGAGCTGGTGGCATTCATTTGGCTGGTGTGCCACTTCCTCCCCTTGATGATTGAAGCAGGTGGCAGGGTGATACAGGGGTATCACACAGAGGCGAGGAAGCTTCGGTGGTCAAAGGTGTAGTACCATCTGCGTCGCATCTGCAAGACACCGCGCAATGACCACCAACTGAAGCACCGCTGGGCTGACCTTGTTGCCAGAGAGCAAGACCTGCTGGAACACCTGGTTATTGTGATTAGTGGCCCTGTTGGTGAGTACAATTCAGAGTAATGTGCATATTTAAATGCTCTGTAGTGACAGTAGCAGATTTGTTGATATGCTGCAGGCAATGTTTTTGGACATGTGGAATGCAAGTTAAACTCACAGTGGCCCTGAGTTATACAATAATTGCTACACATTACCGTCATTTGTTGATGGAACAGCTGCACTAAATTACAAAACACAACTTGATCTTGTAAATTAGTGCTGCCTTCACGTCAATAGATTACGCCAATGCAGCTCAAACGTGTGTTTTATCCATGGTCTGTGAGTGTACCAGGAAAGAGATGTTTTTTCGCAAGCTAAAGCAAAAAATGTATGTGTTCCCTAATTATTTTGAATACATGTCTGAACTGTATTCTGGCCCATACGTAGCAATTTCTTTCTAACCTCCAGTAATATCTCAGGCTGATAGTTTGACTTGGTTCCATAATTAAATTAGGAATGGATGCCAAAGTAGTGCACACGGGTTCATATCTAAATGTTTGGGGCTACTTTCCATAGTTGTAGTGTGAAACATGAAGCAAATTATACAAATTGAGGGATAACAACTATCCCCGGCCCTCTGTTCATTGTACCTCTGTGTTTTAAATTGGTCTTGGGCACAATAGCTGGAACAGAGCCGATGCATTTCCCATCGGTGTTACTCTATAGCCATGCACTTCTCATAAGTTATTGGGTCATCATCGGATACCTAATGTTGGGGAATGCATGGTCACAATGTATTACTTGCATGATGTTGTGCAAGGGACCCCTAACCAATTGCATCATTCATATAAAGTTCCCTAATACTTTGCTAGTTTACGTTTGGTACACCCCTGCTGATCTAGTGCAGCATATGTACAATAGCTAACTTCCCAGTATGGAGGCTATCACAGACATGGGTGTATGCTAAGATCAGAAGACAAATTGAAACCTACATCGTCATGATTGACACAGTAGGACATTTGCTAAACCATGTTTCAATAATGGGACAGTGTCAGTTTGCTGTACACTGGCTGATCTCCCAACTTTGCAAATGTAAGATGATGAATGTGGCTAACTGTGATTTCCAAAACCCAATGTGGGTACAAAAGGGCAATGAGTGACACATTTCAGGTACAATGACTACACCTGTGCCCATGCATTCTGTCATGGATGACTACAAAATACGTTGTCAGCATATATTACTTTGTTGTATAGAATTTTGAAAAATGGCCAATTCATGTTTTGCCTCACATTGTCACCAAGTAACGCCCAGGATCCCTGTCATAATGGTGTCATAAGGGGCATATGTGGCTCAGGGTACACTGTAAATGTAGCATATGTAACCTTCACACAACACAGGCCCTACATGTAAGGGACCATAGAAAGCATATTTAGATCATGACTTTCAATCAGCCGACAAGAGCATCACACAGTAACTGATTGTCTCCTGATGCACAAGCCTCAATACCTAAGTGACTGGTATTGCAGTGCTCCAGGAACGTGGCTTTGCATGTCTCCCATGACAACAAATGATGAAAGGAGTACACTCCATAAATGAGTCTGCAACCAATTGATGGATCATGTTTGTCACCACATGATAGTTAGAGCCACTGCATGTGTGCAGATGTGTGTGATCTGTATGGTGATTTGGCCTGTTTCATCTACATTAGATGTATTGTCTGATCCTCATCAGTAGCTGTATCACACAATGATGTGCCTAATGTTTGGCTTTATCTTTTTTAACAGCTGCCAATATGGATGCCAGCCAGATCCGTGAATTTCAGCGGAGGGCGATGCGTTACCGCCACATTCTGGATGTAGAGTCTGGGTTCCGCCACATGCCACAGTGTTATCGCCATTAAAGAGCCTCAGAGGTGTGGAGGACATTTGCCCAAGGGTGCCCTTCTGTGTCCACAACAGCTGCCACCACCAGTACCACCACTAAGACCCAGGTGGCCCCAAGGATGATAGCCATCACTGCAGGACCATCAACTTCCTCAGCTCCTGGACCACTGACAGCAGCACCTGCACCTCCCCCTCCAAGCATGGCACCACCAACTGGACAACCCTCGACAACTGGCACTCAGACCACCCCTGCTGCAGTCATTGACACTGGTGATTTTCGTGCTATGCAATGTGACATGCAACGGATGTTGCGCAGACTGGACAGGTGGCAGCAGGAGGTGTCGCAGATAAATAAGAGAGTGCGTGCTATTAAGAAGACCCTGCGGAGGGTGAACATGTGAATTTGATACCCTCACCCATGATTCCCTCCACCCCTCCTCTTTCCTGGTTCTTTTATTTAGTGGTTTTAGGGGGCTTGGTGTTAGGTTAGAATAGGCTGTTAGTTTAGTTAGTAGTAATGGGTTGGGGGGTGGAGGGTATGATATTTTTACTTGTTTTGTTATCTGGGTGGGTGGGGAATGATGTTTGATTTTTGTGTATTAAACAAAATATATATATGTTTGTTTAGTATAAGAAAGTATGTGTTTAGGTTAGTATATGTTGTCCTCCGTGTGTCCCGTCATATAAGGGGGGTGGGGGTTCATGTTTAGAGTGTTTAGTTAAATGTGATAAGTAAGTTTAGCTTAGGGTAGTTAGGGCCAGTTGTGGGTAATGTGTAGTTCGGATAGGTTAGGTTAGTTAAGGTGTTTCCCTTAGTTTTAGTATCCTTTTTTACCATTAAATAAATATTTAGGTACTCCTTTACAGTATTTGTCATATGCTTGGGGATCAGGGCCTTGGCATGGGTGAACAGTGTCAATTTAGTATTTGCATTGTGTTCTATCCTGCATCCAAATCCCAATTGAGCTGTCACATTGGCAGCTACACCAAAGCTACTTCTGTATGCATCTGCCATCCATTGCACCCACCACTCAAGGTTACTATGGTTCCCAATGCGTTGTTAAGTTTGGATGCATGTTTTCAATCCGACATACTTTGAGAACAGATTTGGTATTGACGACACTTTGTTACATCCTGCCTGATGTTCATGTGAACCCTGATACATTGAGTGGTGGTATAATCTCATGTAGTATAGTATACATAACTCACACCTATCATTTATTACATTGTACAGCCAGGTTACTTATTTGTACGTACACTCATACACATCCATTCCTGCTGTATGGTGTGCGTGATGAAAAATTTGAGTCAAATGCCACATATGTATAGATTGTCTGGAAGAAAAATTTGAAGACAATGATTTTCTGCTTAGACATCCCTTGAAGAGGACTTATTCTGTCCAACACAGCATTATACTGTATAGTTTCTATTTACATCAGAATTAGCCCTCGGGAAGGGCAGATGATGGTACAATCCAGACCCCAGTGCATAGTTATCCACCCACAATCTTTCAGGGCAGTTGTATTGACATTCTATGGGCATTGACATGAAGCAAACATCACTAATCTCCCTCACGTTTGATGTGTCACATTACACAGAGACAAAGTAGTTGTGTAAGTGCTATTTATTTTAAAGTGTTGAAGTGCTATATTTACATAGTCCAGGATTGTAAGTCCCTTAGAGTGACACCTTCAATTGTGATCCTACACAAATGCAACAGGACATGTCATTGGACATGCTGGGGTGAAGTGTCATACAGTGCAGAGGGACATGAATTGCCAATGAAGTAGTGAGAGACAATCACATGGTGTAGTGACAAGGTAAACAGTGGGATGGAGAACAGTGCTTGTGAGCATGTATTGCAAGACTGGCATGTTACAAAACACAGGACCTAGGTTATAAGTGCCCATGTGGCAGGGACTAGTGCTACCGGGTACTCTTATGGGTGAAGGTGATCTGTTCCACATCTTCATCTTCTGATGTGCGTGTTGTCTCCTCTGCCCTTGGTGGTGGTGGGTTTGAAGGACCAACACACACTTCAGTGTTTGCAGATGTGGAGTCAGAAATCCCGGTAGCTGCCAACTGCGGGGCTAATAAGGACAGTACTGCAGCAAGGAGGAGCTGCTGGTTCTTAAGGATAGCAGCTACATCACTGTGGTATGCAGCCAGGTCAGCCCTGAGGGAGTCAATATTGGATTTGTGCACTTGTTGAAAGGTTTGTTGTTGGAGGTGTTGTGTCAACTCTCTTAGTGCTGTTTTGATTTCCTTCACACTTTGTTGAAGTTCTTGCAAGATTGATGTTCGCCCTTGTATGGCTGCTGCCTGTTCTGCAGGTGACATCATGCACGAATGTACCCCCTCTAGGCTGGCTGCCATATTTAGCATCCCCACCTGCACCTCCTTGGCCAGCTCCCGCTGTACTCCAACTACAGTGCTCTCAAAGCTGGTGCCAGTGTCTTTGGTCCCCAGCTGGGTTGGAGCTGGCAGGTCATACAAGTGATGTGGTGGGTGGATCCTCTGTGATGGCTGCTGTATCTGTGCTCCTTCTTGCAACTGAAGGTGGGGTCTGGAGGGTTCCAAGGACATCTTGGAGGGTCTGCTGGCTGATGATTGTCAGCTCATCATCCATGTCATCAGGGAAGTCCAGGACAGCATAACCACAGGAGAGCCATCGTCCTCTGCAATGAGATATAGTACAATTAGTGTGTCTGTGTTGTGGCATTTGTAATGTGATGTGCCTGACTTCCTATTAGTTGCACATTGTGATATTGATTCCTGTTCATTGTTCCTGTCTTTAATATTAGCATTCTCCCAGGTCTATGCCCCACCTGCATGTCACAAGTAGTGTGGGCAGTTTGGGGAATTGTCTGCGTCACATCCTGTAGGTGTAGGTTCTACCCAAAATGTATGTTGCCACCTTCTTGTCCTACTCAACCCTCCGTCTCCTTCCATTCTCATGTTGTGGCCTTGCACAGGATGGCACTTGCACCACAATTAACAATGTGGAACTGCCCCAGTCTCTGATATTTCACATCCAGCTATATGTTGCTGAGACCTAGCATGTACTATGTATAGCATTGGCATGGCACTCTACAGATGTCAGCATTGGTAGTGTGTAATGTTGATGTTGGGGAATGTGTGCTACATTGGATTGCACTGATGGTCCTAGCAGTGTTCCATTTCCTCGTCTGACTGTTTGGGTGTATTTCACTAGCCGGTAATATATGTCCTCCCCCTCAATGCTGTTGCCTGAGCAGTATAACAGTTGGGATGTTGCATGGTGTCATTGCAGCTATTGTGACCCAGGCACAGGGTGGTCCCTGACATATGCAGCATGGGTATGACATTACTGCTGTGTACCTCATAATGTTTATGACAATAGCTGATGTTTGTAGCAACTATGGACATTTGACAGGTTTAGCACATTTTTTTTGATTTCAGGGGATTGATAACTTTGTCATCCTGAACCCTCTAATTTGGGTGTGGTTGATCCATGGGCATGTAACTGCCATTAGCTAATTGACCTGTACACACAGCAGAGGTGGTAGTGGCAATTGTTTTCAATGTTAAATTCCACTTGCGGATATGGCCTGAGACTGTTAATGGAGCCCTAGTTCATGTAGCGAGAAAACCAGCTGTCATGTGACAGCAGGCCAGTTTTACGTTGTACCCTACCCTCCTGGACTGGCTTTACCTTTCCATCATCCTTGGCATGGCAGCATACCCCAATGCAAAGGTTGTTGGTGTAGTGTAGTACTGTGCCCCAGGCTTCCTCTGAACAGCCCATGCCTCCGTGCCATGCCCCTTTGCCCATTCCACTCCTGAATATCATGACTTCCATGCATTGTGTAGTTGGTATGTCCCCCCCGCTTACAGTTTACAAATAGGCATTTTAGTTCCCCATGCCACTTACCCTGCAACTGTGTTGTCTCCTGGTAGTCTGCACTGTCCTGTCCTTGAATCCCTGTGACGATCTCCTGAGGGGTGACGGCTGCCACCGTTTCCTCCATGTGGTCCAGGGCCTCCTGCGGTGCTGGACTCCCACCTCCAGTCTGCAGTGCTACCTTCCTGTTCCTGGCCATCTTTTCCTCGGTCCTGCACTTGCAGTTATGCGAGCATTTCTTGCACTCAATGTCTGTTCTCCGTACTTCTGCCACACTGTTTATCTTGTCAACAATTTGTTGCCAAATTGCCTCTCTCCTATCAATTGGCAATTTAGAGGTGACAAAAAGTTGGTGCTGGTGTTCTGTCACCTATTTCACCAGTATTTCCCGTTCCTCTGCACTAAACCGACACTTCCTTTTCTTCTTCTCCCTCTCCTGGGTCTTGTGTGGGTCCTCCTGGCTGGTTCCTGGTTGTTGTCATCTTCCTGGGGTCTCTCAAAGGTTCTGGGATCCATTTTGGCTCTCCTTTGCACATTTTGCAGTGTTTGTGCTGCCCTTTGACACAATTGCATCAAAAAATGGCGCCTATCCAGTTTGCAGCGTCATAAACCGGATCAAAGTCATTTTCGATACGTTAACGTTGTTTTTCTTTACGATGTAACGCATTAGTAAAAATAAATGACTCACACCAGTGGTTTGCGCCGCCGTGCGTCAAAGTATAAATTTGATGCCCGAGCGGTGCTAAGAAATGGCGTTAGCCGGCATCCGCGCAGTTTTGCATCAAAAAGTATAAATATAGGCCAATATCTCCTGACCAGCAACCTGTCCTGGATGACCAACCTATTAGGAAGGAAGTTGTGCCACCAACGGACAAAGACGCCTTCCAGCGGCTCCTTAACTCCATTAAAACAACTTCTCCGGTCACTGCAAGGGGTGATAATGTTGCTGTTACTCCAGAGTGTCTCCTACTCGAGAACATGACAGCTTAAGCCCAGTTCTGGACTCTGAGGGCCCGCAAGTCATCTTCCAAAGATGTGAGGTAGCAGTCCAGTGGCTATTGGTAGATGAGTTGTGGGCAGGGATGGAAACCATTGTGGGTACTGTAGAGGGAGTCCCAAAACAGACACCTCTGTGGCTATCAAAGGCTCCTACCCTTTTCTCCATAGTATATAACAGTCCCTGGCTGACATTGCTGGTGTCATGGCACAGTGGCAACAACAACAGCCATGCTAATGCGACACCAGTAAGGTAGCCACACAGCTGAGAGCCATCTGCAACATCCTGCAGTTTCGGGAGTGCAAGCAGTACTCCTACATTACAACCCTGGTGCCTTCCAAAGTGACCTTGTTGGTCTATTGGCATGCCATCAGGCCCTTGTCAGTATTGTGCTACATTCCTTGCTGGCACAGACAAATGCAGCTGGGGCCAGGGGAGCTACATCTTCTGCCCCTGATGTGTGTGTGCCTCAGATGCCTCTTGCACAAATACCACCACCCTCAGATGAGGCTCAACACACTTCAAAGTATAAAGATGTGCACTGCACCAATTTTCGGTGGAGAACTGCACAGTTACATTTGCCTGTGTCTCCTGGACAGTTTCTCACTGGACCTGTGTTTCTCATCTCCCTAATGACCCTGTGCTGTCTCCTTTTGTATGCCCTCTCGGTAATCTGATCCATTTATGGACTGATTATGAGTCCTACCTTTCCTAATGACAATCTGAACCTCCTCCTCACTGGAGTACTGACCCCTCAATATGTCACATTTCATGTATCCCCTTTGGACACTGTCTGGACATCCTTTGGACTTGGACAATGTTGGGGATGTTGGGGATGTTACTGCAACAACTGCTACTTTAGCACTGAACATGTACACATTTGAAATAGATGCATCACCATGAACTAGCGTTTTGTGTCTCTGTGGCAGACAGGACTAGTTATCCCATGGTGAATGTGTCAGTACAAAAGCCCCTACTTAGCATCTTAGGGTTATTGTGACAGAATCCCCATTGCATGCTCTGGGTGGACATGGGCACCCATCATGCACATCCACTGCCACGGCATAACATTGAAAGCCCCAGTTACCTGTTGGATGTCATGGTGAGACAATAACCATCAGTACTTTACTGGTACATGGTGAAAAAGCTGAACTAACTTCAGAAATGCTTACCTGCGAAAAAAGAGTCATGTGAGACATGTAAGTCACTAACAAAGTTACATACAACAACATATAGCTAGCTCAGTGATCACAACAACTTGGTCACACATATTTGAACTTACATTAAAGATATGTCAGAAATACAATGTATGCCCTGCAATATACAGATACTAATGGCCAAACCCCTCAATATTTTGCAGTATGGCTATCCCATTGAACGATTATGAAGCTCAATGTTACATCTTGGATTAAAGTAAACATTAACTACAACATCTAAGTATTTGTGGTCTGGGTCAACTGATAAATGGCATTGTAAGGCATGCCATGATAGGTAGGTCTAATATGTTCATCTGCCCATGAGAGCCCTCACATGCATTGAGCGTGAGGGTAACCAAACCTTGCATCAATTTTACAATATATGCATATCGCATGTACTAAGAGCCAGATTACATGCTCATCAATCAAGCTACACATCCTCGGGTAATGGGAGACTTATGGGTTACCAACTCTTTAAATAGTTGCATAAAGTCACATGCATGGAGTCCCCCACTTAGCAAGTACTCAATGCCAGTGATGCTTAACATTTCCAGGCAGATGAGGGACAAATTTGTAGCAACTAATCAGCTAACAACAAGGAACTTGCAGTATAATTGTTCAAGTGTGAGTGCATAAGTGGCAGGCACCAGTGTGTGTCCCAGCCAGGAATGGGGACTCTGGAGTCACAAAACCATCCCTACTATGCATGCAGCATCTCTAACACACACAGGGGCATATTTATACTTACTTTGCGCTGGATTAGTGTCATTTTTTTTACTCTAATCCAGTGCAAACGTAACTCTATATTTATACTTTGGCGCTAGATACATCTAGTGCCAAAGTTATGGAGTTAACATAATTTTCTGGACGTGGAAACCTACTTTGTGTCAATGAGATGGAAGATAGGCTTTCCCGTGCAGAAAATGACGATATGGCCTTAGCGCCATATTTATCCCCCAGTGCTAAAAACAAGCACGGAGAGATGGGGCCTTAAATAATGGCGTTACGCTTTTTTAGCGCCATTATTTAACGCCCGGGTATGGGCAGGCGTTAGGGGGCCTGTGAGCCTTTTTCCATGGTCAGACCATGGAAGGAGCCAATGGGTGGCCTCCCCTGGCCGCAGAGACACCCTCACCCACACAAGAGGGACAGCGGAGGATGGGGTACCCCATCCCAGGTAAGTGAGGTAAGTACAGGTAAGTCATTTTTTCTTAAATTACAAAGTGCCATGGGGGGCCTAACTTGGGCCCCCTTACATGACACTGTACCCAATTGCCATGCCCAGGGGACATAAGTTCCCTGGGCATTGCCATTGGTCTGGGGGGCATGACTTTTGTCTTCACTAAGACAGGAGTTATATCCATGGGTTTTAACATTACAAAATGACGCTAGTATGGTCAAAGGCATATTTATGCCTATGCCCGTACTAGCATCATTCTTTGATGCTAAACCCCCTGTTCCCCTTACGCCTCCCCCACCCATCTAGCGTCCTTTTTAAAGACACTAGCCGGGCCTTAACGCAGGCTAGCGCCATTCCAGAAATATGGCACCCGGCCGGCGTCCAGGAATGGCGCTTCGACAACAGTAAACTTTTTGGCGCTAACCTGCACTTGTGCAGGTTTGCGTCAAAAAGTATAAATATGCCCCACAGTGATACAGAAGGTGGCTATCCCTGCTGAGCTAAGTGCCAAGTCACATGAAGACGAGCACTGATACTTGTGAAGAGTCCTCAAGTTACTCAATTGTGAGATACTGTTAGAAATGGGGTCTCTGGTTGGCAGTCAGGTTGTACTCTGTCCAAGCAGGGACCCTCACTCTAGTCAGGTTAAGTGAGATACACAGCTCAGATGACCCCTGCTTACCCCCTTGGTAGCTTGGCACAAGCAGTCAGACTTATTTTAGAGAAAATGTGTAAAGTATTTGTACAAAACACACACAGTAGTAGTAGTAGTAGTAGTAGTAGTAGAAGTATTTACTTTATGTCGGTAAAGCAACCATAAAAGTATACATAAATACATTCATAAAATTGAGTATATACAATCTCTTAGTACAACCAGATCGTAAAAAAAAAAAAAAAAAAAATTTTTTTTTTTACAGATGCAAATGACTTAAAATACAAATGCATCTTGTAAGTGCAAAGTACAAAATTTAACTTGGAATACATGTACGTCATATGGGAAACAGGTATAAATTTGGAGATGGAGTAATCAAGTGTAAATTCATAAAGTACCTGCCCAATAGCTAGACAGCCTGGGTGCTTTGTTAGTCCAAGAATTTCCATGAGGACATGGCTCTCTGTCTAATGCGCCATGCTTGCTCCAGGTATTTGGTTACAGCAAAGATTATCACCGCCTTTGAGTCATATTTAAGGATTCACAGGTCCTCCCAATAATGTCGGGCACCCAAGAGCTTACAAACAGGGATTATCCACCTCCAGCGAGGGTGTAAATATTGCGGGAAGAAAAAGAAAAAATGCTCTTCAGTTTTCTTTAGCTGAGGATAGAAATGACAAGACACAGAGGAGGCACGCTTATCCCATTTAGCCGTTAGATGTCTCAGTGGTAAGGACCTGAAGAGCGGCTGGCCAATATGCAACCTAGCATTTTCCCTCAGCGGGTTGGAATTGGGTCTGTTAAATCCCCCTGTGTTCCATCCCACTTTGGCATAGGTGTGTGTGTGGAGTGCTCTCAAGATCCTTATTAGGTCACACTGCACCCCATATCCTGCAAGTGTTTCCCACAGGTTATCCCTAGGTACCAGGTCAAAAGCAGCCCTAAGATCTAAGCAAACAACCTGAAGCAAAAGACCTGATCAACAGTGTTGATCTTGCTTCTGAACCCTGCCTTGGCATCCTTAAGGATGTGATTCTCCATTACCCATGCTTGTAGCTTAGCCAGAACCTGTCTGCAAAAGATTTTTTGAGAGTTGTCCGACAGGCTTATGTGCTTAACATCATTACTTCCTTTTTTTTTTTTAAATATGGGTATGATAACAGCTCCTAGCCAGGTCGGTGAAATGGTCTTGCCCTTCATTTTAGTGTTGCTCAGTGCGTTCAGGTAGGAGACCCAGACATCTGGGTGTGAGAGGAAAAGATTGCCAGGAATACCATCCGGGCCAGGGGCCTTCTCCTTCTTTATTTTCATCAGGGCTACCCTGGTCTCAGCCTGGGAGAAATATGGGCACTCGATCTCTACATTAGCCTCCTTCTCAGGAGGATTGGAAAACGCCTCCAGGCCTACCGAGCAATCCCTCTCAATGAGTTCCTTCTTGATGCTTCCATCTTGTTCCAACCCCCTCTCAGGGATCTGAAAAGTTCAACCCAAGCTCCCTGTTGCACTAACACTTCAAGGTGGTTATATATTAATTTCAAGCTGAATCCCACCAGTGTCCAAAATATCTTCTGATTCGTACTCTTAAGTGCGTTGGTAAGCTCTTCCCATTGGTCTATCTCCCAGTTCTGTTTAGCCTTGTTTAAGATAGCCGTGTAGTTATTCCTGGCAGAGGTTATTTTTGGTTTGATTCCATTCTTCAGAGTGTCTAGGAGACCGATCTTGGCCAAGCGAAAGTCCTTAGTAAACCATCCTGGGGCAACTTTATTGAAAGCCCCTCTTTTCCTAATTTTAGTTAACAGAGGCCTGAGCTGTTCCATTAGCTAACAGTGCGCAAGGACCATATTGGGCACATGCCCCCTTAGGGTGTTACTTCAGCTAGGTTATCCACAAATAGTTCATATATTTTAGTTTGAATTTCTGCATTAACCACAAATTCTGCTCATTTCACGTCCCTCATGTTATTAACTGTCTGTAGGCGATTTGCATGAACTACTGCTGGCAGTTTGCAGCTAGTAAATATAGCAAAAGAAGATACAGCACTTAAGGCCTCATAATCCCTATCTGTTCGAAGGATAACTGCTATATCTGTCAAGAGCGGTCACATTTCCAGGTCGACCAAGAGATAGTCAATATAAATTCTCACATTGCCTCTCTTAAAGGTCGGACGAGGGGGGATTATCGGAACAGTTATTGCCATTAGCGATTATTAAATCATTCTCCATTATTAGGTCTTCCAGTTGGCCAGCTACAACACTTAGGGCCAGATGTAGCAAAGGGTTTTACCCATTCTGTGTCTATGAGAAAATGTGTTCGTATATATGGCGCTTAATTTCTCTAACAATTTGTGCGGCAGTCCCAGAGCCAATAAGAGAACCTTGGAGATCCTGCAAGTAGTCTAACTCCCTCTGCTCTGTTTCAAGTGTCCTGTTACAGTCACTTGCGATCAGTTTTAAGATGCCTCCTTTTAAGCTCTGTACAGTATTAGTGAGATGAACCACTGTGGAGGAGGGGCATTTTAAGGGACTGATCTGATGTAGGCATTAATTATTAGAATATGTCTGGCCCCAGTATATGTTTTAACTTTTATTTCTCCCCCTAGCAAGTCCTCACTTCCCATTGAGACTACTTTCACTAATAGGAAAAGATCTAGTTTCAGACAGACAAGAAGACACCCAGAAGCTCTACCCATGGGGGAAGGGACCGCATTTGCAGCAACAGTTATATACCCACTTCTATGTACTGGTGCCACTGCCCACATTTCCAGCAAAAGTACAATCTGGTGGTAATCAATTAATTCACCCCACTCTGGGTCTTCAAGCTTAGGACGCACACCTGCTATATTCCATGTTAGAACTCTAATGGAGTTTTCAGCAGTCAGCCTGCTATCCCACCTCGATCCCACACTAGCCCCTGCCTGTTCAGCCATGCTAGAATTAATCTTACTCTGTGTAGCTATATCCCTCATAACTTCACCCACGGCACTCAGCTCTAGGTCCTTGGTGGCGCGTTCTGCTGTTTGCCCACTCATGCCTCCCATAGATGTACAGTTAGGTACAGAATGTGTCCTTACCACCCGTTTGTCAATCAATGTCTGTTAAGTTAGGGAATTCCCCCACTAATGTGGTGTGTTAGAGGTGAGTTAAAGAGTTACACCCTTCTGAGATCTAGGGATTTCCTAATCGGCTGGGGGCATTGAGTATAAGACGGAAGTGAGTTCTTGGTTTAGGTCTAAATCTTAGCTAAATCTTAGCTAAATCTTAGCTCATCTACCAATTTAGGACTCTTAAGATTCACTCCTATATAATCCCATTGGAGTCCAAGGGGGCTACAGCATGAAGCAGATAATATGTCATCCCTAACAATAGACATACAACCCCTGGTGTGGTGGAGCCAGTGGATTACTTTGTTAACACAAGATTCTTGAGTTTCTTTGGCTCCATGTGTGAGTTTGGGGACATTTGTCTGGTAGATAATGCTAGACAGATGTGTGCTCATGTTGTTATTGGAGGTATTTTGGCTCCCACAATGACTCTGGCCTAATTGGCAGGCGGGAGGCCGAGTGGGCTGTGCACTGAGTTGCTTGAGGGTGTATCTACCTTCAATTAGTTCTCCTCTTACAAGGTTAGATGGAGTTGAACGTGCTTTGCTAATGAACCCACTATTGTCTGCAGCTAACCCATTACCCTTAATTGACTGTGGTTTTGCGAATGGTACTTGGCTATGATGCTTTGTCATTAGATTTGCACCACCTATCTTGGTTCCTAAGTTTTCGACCGCAGCAGATAAGTTGGCCACCTTTTCACCTAATTCAACAGCCATCTTGTTCATACACTCATGCCATCCCTGTATCTCTCCTCTTAGTATCTGTAGCTGTGCCAGTGGTTCCCCTGTCTTCGGCTGATTATTATCTACTGTGTCTTGGTGCCTTGCTAGATCCGATCAATAAGGATTGTCAACTGGCATTTCTCTTTGGATAACTAGAAGGGTAAAACGGTTGGAGCAGTCAATATCAATAGTGGCTGTGCTTTCAGCCTGAGTTTGATGTATTGAAGGGACCGGGGCAGTTGCTAGTGTGCTTACTCTTGATTCCTCATCCCCTGGAGCATAGCTGTCTTTTGGGCTGGAGCCGGGCCTGGTGCCCCGCTTCTTTGTGGCTTTCCTAAAGTAGGACTGTATACCTTTGGGAGGTGTGACTCGTTTCCCCTTTCGCTGAGATGAGCCCACATTGCTTGTGGCCAATAATCCCTCCACTTCCACTATCAGATCATCAATTTCGTTCAGGGTACAGTTATCTGTGGAATGGCTAGCAAACTTGCTTGTGCCTGCTGCCCCAAAGGGTTTTTCGGTGGCCTTTCTCTTACCATAGTAAATGAGTTACTTCCAGAGTTGAGAAGGAATCTTGCGTGCCTCGACGATATGGGAGCAATTTTCCTGTAGGGTGCTTTATTTTTGCATTCCAGTACAACCCTTGTACAATGCAATACCTTCACAAGCATCCCTCCTGCACCAATCAGGGGGCTACGCCCCATATACACAGGCCACCGGCACATATCCCCAAGACTATGACCAGCCTAAGGAAAGCCTGTGCAGTCTCTTCCCTTCTTCCCTACTTGTCCCGCACAAGAGCTCCCATGTAAAGGCCAAATGGGGTGGTCCTGCCCTGCCTCTTCTTGTCGCTGAAGGCACAGGACGGGTCTGCCCTTGGCCCGGGCTTTGCCCAGGCACAGCCCGTGCACATCCTGTGCTACGGTCTGCCCCCTTACGCTTTATAGCTCTCATTGGATCTGGCAAGTGGGATGAGGTGACGCAGAAGATGGCCGCCTCCTGGGGCCACAAAGCAGTCTGGGATCTGTAGTCCCTCTGGTCTCGGTTAGTGCGTCTGGTGCTGTGGTGTGCCCTTTTGCACTTTATGGCATTTGTTGGATCTGGCAAGTGGGAGCAGGTGCTGCAGAAGATGGCCACCTCCTGTGGCAACAAAGCAGTCTGGGATCTGCAGTCCTTCTGGTCTAGGTTAGCGCATCCTGTACTACGGTGTCCCCCTTGCACTTTATAGCACTCACTGGATCGGGCAAGTGGAAGCAGGTGATGCAGAAGAGGGCCGCCTCCTGGGGCCACAAAGCAGTCTGGGATCTGTAGTCCCTCTGCTCTCGGATAGCATGTCCCACACAGTAATACACTGAAAACACTTTCAAAGGACTCCACACCTGTTTAATAAAATAGCCAATATTTCTCTACATTAAACAAGACCAAAACAACGAAAAATCCAGCATACACAAGCAAAAATATGAATATTTAAAATGAAAATTCTTAATCCATAGAAATCAATGGATGTGTTGTTTTAGCACAAAGTTCCTGGTATGCATGAAAATGAAAGCCACAAGGACGACAGTGTGTCAGAAAAGCAAGCAATGCATTAATTCCATACTAGCAAGTGAGGCAGTGCATCAATTATTAGCTTGCACTGTAGGCAGTACAATTCTGGGTGTGCAGCCTTGGTCTGTGAGGGGATGTTGAAGACTTTGATGCCCAGGATCCATGTGTGGAAATTTCCGATGTGCTGTGTGAAGAGTCCACTGTGAGAACAGGCACTGCACCGTTTCTCCAGCTGTGAGGCAGGTGCTGCATCGAATCTTCAGCCATGGGACAGGCCATGCGTTGGTTTGTCTGATGTACACACAGCTGTGAATGGATTTCCCCCCCCAGGTTACCAACTTCCACTTCTGAGGGCCCAAGGACTGGATTTGGCAGCTCTTAGCAAGTCACGATTCCCAGCAGAAGAGCCCAGGCACTGGCAGATGAAGTCTTTCATGTCCCTGAGACTTTAGAACAGGGGACAAGCTCAGCCCAAGCCCTTGGAGAAACTTCATAAGCAGAAAAATTCAGCAAGCAACATCCAGTTATTTTGATCTTCAGGGAGAAGAAGCAGCAGCAGGCCAGCACAGCAAAGCAACAGGCAGAGAGGCAGGTCCTCCTCAAGCATCAAGCTCTTCTACTTGGCAGAGGTTCCTCTTGATCCAGAAGTAATTTGAGAAATGGGAGTTTTTGGTTCACTACTTATACTCATTTCTGTCTTTGAAGTAGGCAAAACTTCAAAGGAAACTCTCTGTTGTTCACAGGATCCTGCCTTGCCCAGGCCTGGCCCCAGACACACTCGAGGGGGTGGGGGTCTACATTGTGTCAGGACATGTACAGCCCTTTCAGGTGTAAGTGTCACCTCCTTCTTCCCAACTCTAGCCCAGGAGACTCTTGTGTCACTGTCTAGGAGGAATTCACAAACAGCCCAACTGTCAGTCTGACCCAGATGTGAATTCCACAGGCAGGCAGAGGCACAGAATAGTTAAGCAAACCAACCTGAATGGTTAAGCAAAAGTGGCATTTTCAAACAATTTAAAAACCAACTCTAACAAAAGATGTATTTTCAAATTGTGAGTTTGGTGACCACAAACACTTAAAAGATATTTAAAGCAGCCTGATGTTAAATTATGAGAGAGCTAGGCTTTGCAATACTGAAAACCTAATTTGGCAGTATTTTACTGTCAGGACATGTTGAACACACAAGTACATGTCCTACCTTTTAAATACACTGCCCATAGGGCTACCCAGGGCCTACCTTAGGGGTGACTTACATGTAGTAAAAGGGAAGGTTTGAGCCTGGCACGTGGGTGCACTTGCCTGTTTGGATTGGCAGTTTATAACTGCACACACCAACACTGCAGTGGCAGGTCTGAGACATGTTCACAGGGCTACTCATGCGGGTGGCACAATCAGTGCTGCAGGTCTACTAGTAGCATGTGATGTACAGGTCCTGGGCACCTCTAGTGTACTTTGCTAGGGACTTAGTAATAAATCATATATGCCAATCATGGATAACCAATCACCAATATAATTTAGACAAAGGCCATTTGCACCTTAGCAGTAGTTTGCAGTGGTAAAGTTCCCAGAGTATGAAAACCAGCTAAAACAAATTACAGCACAGGATCCAAAAACAGAAGGTCAGAAGAGAAAGTACAGGGGAACCACACAAAGAGCTGCCAGGTCTAACAGTTACCCAGACTATTGTCCATACGCCCTTCACTAAGTAACACTTCTACAAACACTGCAGGCAAGTGCCACCTCATGTAATCAACTCAAATGACTCCAAGCTAGCAAATCCAAATTAAAAACTGATGACAAAGCAGAGAAATTAGAAATAAAATGTATGTAGATAACAAATTTTGCATAACTAGACCTATCTAGCCTCTTTTAACTAACCTAAAATCTGACTACCTAACTTATTCCAAACTATCTTAAATATCAAACCCAGATGACAGGTTAAACATCTACCCCCGCCCTCCTTGATACACATACATCAGTACAACACAGAAAACAACCACATCCTAATCAAACACTACCTTTACATGTAAATCTAAATAGCTATGTATTTATTATTTTTAATTTTTTTTTCTACTATCACACACTACACATCAACCCCCACCCACTTAAAAAATACAATGATCTAAACACACCTAAAAACTACCTAATAATGAAACATGTTTTAAAACTTACACCAATCTAAACTATTTCCATAGTAAATCCTAACCTACATTATGCATGCCTAACTATGTGTAACACACAAACTGTGGGGAAAGGGAAATGTAAATAGGAGAATCAATTTCTGGCACTGATTCTCTCCATGGCTTCCTGCAGTGTCATCATGTAGGAAAGTACCATCTTGCCTGGCATGTTACCCCCATTTTTCACTGTATATATGTTGTTTTAGTTGTATGTGTCACTGGGACCCTGGTAACCCAGGGCCCCAGTGCTCATAAGTGTGCCTGTATGTGTTACCTGTGTAGTGACTAACTGTCTCACTGAGGCTCTGCTAATCAGAACCTCAGTGGTTATGCTCTCTCATTTCTTTCCAAATTGTCACTGACAGGCTAGTGACCATTTTTACCAATTTACATTGGCTTACTGGAACACCCTTATAATCCCCTAGTATATGGTACTGAGGTACCCAGGGTATTGGGGTTCCAGGAGATCCCTATGGGCTGCAGCATTTCTTTTGCCACCCATAGGGAGCTCTGACAATTCTTACACAGGCCTGCCACTGCAGCCTGAGTGAAATAACGTCCACGTTATTTCACAGCCATTTTACACTGCACTTAAGTAACTTATAAGTCACCTATATGTCTAACCTTTACCTGGTAAAGGTTAGGTGCAAAGTTACTTAGTGTGAGGGCACCCTGGCACTAGCCAAGGTGCCCCCACATTGTTCAGAGCCAATTCACTGAACTTTGTGAGTACGGGGACACCATTACACGCGTGCACTACATATAGGTCACTACCTATATGTAGCTTCACCATGGTAACTCCGAATATGGCCATGTAACATGTCTATGATCATGGAATTGCCCCCTCTATGCCATCCTGGCATTGTTGGTACAATTCCATGATCCCAGTGGTCTGTAGCACAGACCCTGGTACTGCCATACTGCCCTTCCTGGGGTTTCTCTGCAGCTGCTGCTGCTGCCAACCCCTCAGACAGGCAGCTGCCCTCCTGGGGTCCAGCCAGGCCTGGCCCAGGATGGCAGAACAAAGAACTTCCTCTGAGAGAGGGTGTGACACCCTCTCCCTTTGGAAAATGGTGTGAAGGCAGGGGAGGAGTAGCCTCCCCCAGCCTCTGGAAATGCTTTGTTGGGCACAGATGTGCCCAATTCTGCATAAGCCAGTCTACACCGGTTCAGGGTCCCCTTAGCCCCTGCTCTGGCGCGAAACTGGACAAAGGAAAGGGGAGTGACCACTCCCCTGACCTGCACCTCACCTGGGAGGTGTCCAGAGCTCCTCCAGTGTGCTCCAGACCTCTGCCATCTTGGAAACAGAGGTGCTGCTGGCACACTGGACTGCTCTGAGTGGCCAGTGCCACCAGGTGACGTCAGAGACTCCTTGTGATAGGCTCCTTCAGGTGTTAGTAGCCTTTCCTCTCTCCTAGGTAGCCAAACCCTCTTTTCTGGCTATTTAGGGTCTCTGTCTCTGGGGAAACTTTAGATAACGAATGCACGAACTCAGCCGAGTTCCTCTGCATCTCCCTCTTCACCTTCTGATAAGGAATCGACCGCTGACCGCGCTGGAAGCCTGCAAACCTGCAACATAGTAGCAAAGACGACTACTGCAACTCTGTAACGCTGATCCTGCCGCCTTCTCGACTGTTTTCCTGCTTGTGCATGCTGTGGGGGTAGTCTGCCTCCTCTCTGCACCAGAAGCTCCGAAGAAATCTCCCGTGGGTCGACGGAATCTTCCCCCTGCAACCGCAGGCACCAAAAAGCTGCATCTCCGGTCCCTTGGGTCTCCTCTCAGCACGACGAGCGAGGTCCCTCGAATCCAGCGACACCGTCCAAGTGACCCCCACAGTCCAGTGACTCTTCAGCCCAAGTTTGGTGGAGGTAAGTCCTTGCCTCACCTCGCTGGGCTGCATTGCTGGGAACCGCGACTTTGCAAGCTTCTCCGGCCCCTGTGCACTTCCGGCGGAAATCCTTCGTGCACAGCCAAGCCTGGGTCCACGGCACTCTAACCTGCATTGCACGACTTTCTAAGTTGGTCTCCGGCGACGTGGGACTCCTTTGTGCAACTTCGGCGAGCACCGTTTCACGCATCCTCGTAGTGCCTGTTTCTGGCACTTCTCCGGGTGCTACCTGCTTCAGTGAGGGCTCCTTGTCTTGCTCGACGTCCCCTCTCTCTGCAGGTCCAATTTGCGACCTCCTGGTCCCTCCTGGGCCCCAGCAGCGTCCAAAAACGCCAAACGCACAATTTGCGTGTAGCAAGGCTTGTTGGCGTCCATCCGGCGGGAAAACACTTCTGCACGACTCTCCAAGGCGTGGGGGATCCATCCTCCAAAGGGGAAGTCTCTAGCCCTTGTCGTTCCTGCAGTATTCACAGTTCTTCAGCCTAGTAAGAGCTTCTTTGCACCAACCGCTGGCATTTCTTGGGCATCTGCCCATCTCCGAGCTGCTTGTGACTTTTGGACTTGGTCCCCTTGCTCCACAGGTACCTTCAGACAGGAATCCATCGTTGTTGCATTGCTGATTTGTGTTTTCCTTGCATTTTTCCTCTAACACGACTATTTTGTCCTTAGGGGAACTTTGGTGCACTTTGCACTCACTTTTCAGGGTCTTGGGGAGGGTTATTTTTCTAACTCTCACTATTTTCTGATAGTCCCAGCGACCCTCTACAAGGTCACATAGGTTTGGGGTCCATTCGTGGTTCACATTCCACTTTTGGAGTATATGGTTTGTGTTGCCACTATCCCTATGTTTCCCCATTGCATCCTATTGTAACTATACATTGTTTGCACTGTTTTCTAAGACTATACTGCATATTTTTGCTATTGTGTATATATATCTTGTGTATATTTCCTATCCTCTCACTGAGGGTACACTCTAAGATACTTTGGCATATTGTCATAAAAATAAAGTACCTTTATTTTTAGTATAACTGTGTATTGTGTTTTCTTATGATATTGTGCATATGACACTAGGTGGTACTGTAGTAGCTTCACACGTCTCCTAGTTCAGCCTGAGCTGCTTTGCTAAGCTACCATTATCTATCAGCCTAAGCTGCTAGACACCCTATACACTAATAAGGGATAACTGGGCCTGGTGCAAGGTGCAAGTACCCCTTGGTACTCACTACAAACCAGTCCAGCCTCCTACACATCATTATTACATGGAGGCTTGCATGTTGACACTCAATGCCTGACATGCGATCTTTCAGTTCTTGTACATCCCTCAGGGCCAGGTCCTTAAATGCAAAACTAGTAGCAGGGGGTTGCTTTATCTATTGTGTGGCCAGCACATGTTGCACGATTGATGGGCCTGGAATGGCCTGACCTAGATCTTGTGATTGTCAAACATTGTCCACTGTAATGGTGGCTTTTGACAGTCCTTGATGTCCATGTCTGCCTGCATTCCATGTCCCAGCATTCTTTTCTTCCTCATACCGGATCCCCATCTTCTTGTAGGCCTTGGTAACCTCACGTATGCAGAGGTAGAGCCTCAATTGGATTTGGAAGTTTCTGGCCTCTTCATCTGTCATATTTACTAGGGAGATAAAGAAATAACATATCAGCTACATGTTAAAATTTACATGATTTCAGCAAGAATATTGTAACATGGTCAGACTTTTACATGTAGTAGGACAAGCCAGGACCAAAGATTGTAAAAGTGATACGAGATATGAACAATGCACCATCTTTACAAAGACATCTCCTATTCAAACAAGGCCAAATTACTCTAGTGCAGGCAGTGAAGTCATATGACATTGTAATGGATTGAGAAATTCACTCATAACTACATCATTCCTGACACTGATTTTCAAGCATGATGATCTTTTAGTTTCAAACAGGACACATGGTTAACATACAGATACTTTGGTGGTGATATAGGGCCATATGTACAAACACATTTTCCCATAGACACAGAATGGGTAAAACCCTTTGGTACATCTGGCCCATAGTCTCATGCAACATGCATTGTCATTTGCTCAGACACATATGTTTAATGTGAGGTAAAGTTAGTCCAATTAGTGTGCCTCTGCATTGCATTACTCACATGGAAATACAGAAGGAAACAAGCATTACAGGCTTAAACAAATCTGTGCTAGGTAATCCAGTCATAGATGGAGTCTGGATAGATACGTTCATAAAGACCTAACTGTTGCACACTTTATCAATCTAGACACTCCAAGTCCTTGGCATACTAACATAAAGTGTCTGGTATGCAGCTGTATCACTTCCATGTTCTCTTACACATATAAAAATGTGAATACAAATATGTACCCAAGGCTGCTTTCCTCCCCAAACAAATGAATTAGGCAATGCACGTGAAAAGTGTGGGTATGCATGCTGGTAGTTTCATTTGTACAAGTAATTTGTTGTATATGATGCAGGAAACATTGCACCGTGAGTCAGGGGTGACAGCGTTGGTGCTGGTCAGTTTTAGTCACACCACCATTAAGTGATCAGAATAACGGCCTGTATGCTGCTGACACAGTGCATCCCTTTATGTGACACCCTGGCAATTATTGCCCTTCCACTCCATTTCACATATGTATGACATGGACTATTCTGTGGGTTGGCCAAGTACCCCTGAGACCAGTATACAGCAGCCATAACTCAGGTTAAAGTATGCACATAACACATAAAAACGACTACAGATAATGTTCCAACACCCTTACAGCTACAACTTTTGATGTACCATAGTCCTCATGCATAAGTCTAGTTAATGTTCAGAAATATGTTACCACACTCACAGTGACCTTAGCAGCATTTATCAAAGAAGAATGGTTTGCCTGTAATGGCTGCCCTGCTGATCCAGTCACACAAGTGTTGACATTTTTGCATTTTGATACTCGCCATTGCACCAGGTACATGTATGGGCAAATAAACATCTTAAGTGGTGATCGGCATAAATTTGTGACACTGCTGAATGTCTTAAACATTGTTCTTCTGTTGCAGGAGAGTCTGAATGTATGTAGCATGTATGGGCATTGGCTGGTGCCAAATAAAGAGATATCTGTGGCATTTGTATACAAACACTTACTCTGTCTCGGCATACATTAGACTTTTGAGTTTCCACTTGTAGCTGCTGTCTGGACAATGTGTGACACCTCTGTACCAGGGAAAAAGTCTGATATGTACATAGCCAAACATGCTGTGTCCAGACAAGTTAACAAAGGTTATTCCCCTTTGCTAATAAAATTGGCAAACCTGTTTGTTAAGTCCATGCAATGTGTTAGAAGTCACATTTTGCTTACTGTGCCCATCAACAGATTTAGTGCCAGATGAAGGACCATGCGGAATAGTCAACCACTCTGTTGCATGGAGTTGCTACAGACATACAAACATAAGGGTCCACTAATCTCCAGTCCTAGGTGGTGTACCAAATCTGCATCTTGTGAAATCAAATCTACTTGTCATCGCTTTAGCTGATGTATGCTGTGCTCCACACCAAACAGCCTGCCCATGTGCCAACGCACCCATTCCAAACACTGTTTATGTTCCTGACAGGGTAACCCTAGATCACTCTACCCCCTAGATGCCATCATCTGCAGAACAAAAATGGGCCAGCAGACAGAGCAGCCTCCCCAACTCTCCCTCTGACAAGAGCTGTTCCCTTCCCTTTCCTGACATGCCTACAATTAAAACACACAAACCCCAAACAAACACCCCTCAACCAAACCCCTTCCCTGAAAATCTAAAACCACTAAATGGACAAACACCCAACAATACAGTGACAAAAAACAGACAACTTACCACAATTAGACACACGAAACAATAAATGAACAAAAAAGGGATGAAGCAGACAGACAATACTATATTTCAACACCAAACACGAGCCACTCACCTAGACACCGCCAACACCCAGCACAAACCAAAAGACTGTAAGAGAAAGTGAAAGTAATATTTTCACTTCCTTGTTTGCAGGCTGACTCACCCATTATGTCATTTACTGAGAGTACTATACACACTTTCTCCTTTTGTATCTTTTTGTTTTGACGCCTCGTTACTAAAAGTGCCAATGCATAGGGTGTGAAGAACATATTTGCACTACTACAACCACTTTCATTCATTGGGCACAATGCGCAGCTTCCAGTTGGTGAAAATGGTGCAATACGTAACACAACAGGAGTGATGCATGGTTTCTGGCCCACACATGTGTTGACCTACTGTAAAGGACTGGGCAATCCATGAATGATCACCTTGTCCGCACATTTTTTTGTCCAGGAATTATAGCTCCTAAATATTGACGTAGCTTATGAGTCGCATTTCAGTCACAATGTTACGCTAATGTGTGACATTTCAATTGTTTTTGGTGTGTCTCTTTGAGTGTCATTTTAATGTGAGAGTGACAAAGTAATGATTGGCAAAATATTATTTCAGGATTTACAATCTTTTGTGATTTTTTGTAGTCTTGGGTGTACTTAGGTAGCTAAAGCGATGCAATTATATTTGCATTTATGGGCTAGTATAGCCTGTGTTGTATGCGATTCAGGAAGGACCTTAAGACCTGGCTCTTCTACCGAAACACAGAGGACTGCCCCCCTCAGTGCTTGGGACCATTACGGATGAGTAGTTGCCCTCCCTCCAATTATTATTTGATTGACTGATGCAACTCTTAAGATCTGGGGAATAGGGTGACACCATTTGGCGGGAGGCCAGTTTCCTGGTGGGTATTCAGGGAGTTTGACATTCTTTCATGCCTTAGACACTTGATGACATGTTGCCCAGAACATGGCCCATGAAGTCAGTCTGGGTTTAAGATGTGCATGTGTAATCCTCCTCACCTAGCCAGAGGAACAACAGGAAACTTGGCAGTACAGCAATGCAGGAATCATAAGCTTTCCTCTCACACATCAGTAGTGGCAGCCGTTTTCCAGGATACACACAAGAATGAACCCTACAGTCATATGTGCATGGGAAGATTGCTATGATTACCAAATATTTGCAAATTCTGTATTCATCCTATATGTCATGTATCTTTCCAAACAATGTGTTATCTATGGAACACACACTTCTTGGGCATAGTTACAGGCTGAATCTTAAAGCATACATTCGATGTACCACCATGCTTGACATTTCTTAGAAAAAATATGGTGTCATTGTAATGTAGCACATGTGATCATCAGCCAGACATGTTTTTGCACCACACAACTAAGCAAGGTCTCCTTTATAATGTGGTGGCAAAGATACTTTTCCACTCAAGGTTATATGTCTGATAAAACATGTGTGGTACTTTCACAACACACCATGATTACTGGTCTACTCAAGTCTAACATTGTAGGTTTTGTTCCAGGCAAGGCTCTCAGTAGTCTTTATTTACATGTGACACAACATATAGCAAATCACTGCATTGCCTTACTCATTAACAGGGAGAGTCATCTTGAACATTCCATGTGAGTACCAATGAACAGCCACTGGTTGTAGATGCTTTTCCAGACTTACACTACCAGGTGAACAGGGAGATGCACCAGTAAGTACTACCTCCCCAGGAGAGACACTGCAAGGAGTTTGAGATTTATACCTCCTTGCTACTGAATTGTTAAATGAGTGTTGCATTCAGCAGCATACATAAATGGTGGACTATGCCTCACAGGCTATTGTTGTTTGTAGGTAGGCACACCTTCATGGACAAATCCATTCCTACATGCAATCCAAACATCTTGGAACATTAGTGCGCTTGGGCCAGCATTGGGCAAAGACAGCCAAACAACTCCAGCCCAGGTGAAATGGCATGTATGATGTGCATCATATTATGTCCAGCACATTACTTGCCTTCTGCTTTTACACATAGCTGTGCTGTAGCATCACTATCTGTGCTGCTCTGTGTGTCCATGCTCATTATGTGCCCTCTTCACAGTCACAGAACAATAAGATAACTATACTGTGTCCCACAGGTGTCAGCCAGAAACAAATGTCATGATGCACAATACACACAGTTAATGTGCACTGTATAGATCTACACTTCCTTTGGGCTATGGTAGGATGTCTGACGGTCAGTACACAGTAGCAGCACACATACTCTCAACATGTGCACACTTTTGAACATTGCTACCTTTGTTTGGTGTATGTCTTGCCCAAGCATGTGCGTTTGCCACATGGTGATGATATGCACACATATTTTGTTCAGAATGATGTTGTGTTGGTGTGAATGTAACACTCAGTTACAGACCTTTGGTATAGCCTTTTTGCTTTTTAAGAAGAGGTGAGTGTTTTGTCGCTTACAGTGACTATGACATCAACGTACAAACTCAACGATAGCGTGTATAAATGCATTAACAGTATGTTGAAATAAGTGTATATCACTGATTTAGTCCATTCAATTACAGAACATTTATGAAAAGTAGTTGTGAACATTGTTGTTGTGTCACCGCTACCAGCCATTATGTATTATATTTCTCCATTGCCCTCATCCTCATCCTTCTCCATTGCTTCCTGCTCCTTATGGACCACGTCCCATGAGACATTTGTCCATGCAAATATGTTGTGTAGGATGCAACATATCAGTTTTATTTTACACACCATAGGGGGAGTACAGCAAAGTAAGTCAGCAAAAATGAAACATCAACAAACCAAATATCCTCTTGATAATGCCCCTGGTCTTGCCCAGTGCCTGGTTGTACTGACGATGGACCTCTGTCTAGGGGTGTCCAAATGAGGTCATGACCCATCGCTCCATACCATATCCTTGGTCAGCCGATTTAGAAAAAAGAAAATTCAGTCAATGATTATGGTGATTGTTATATCCACATTCCTGAACATCTGTTATGTGTACTGCATGACTCATTCTCATTTATACAGGTATTTGACAATCTTAGTTGCATGGGCATTTGCCTCATTTTTAGGCCACATTTCTTTTCAAGATCTTTGGATCATTGCAAAAGAAGGGCATGGCGTGATATTTTGGACACTTCCCCATGCAAACAATAATATTTTGGCAATGTATTATTTGGAGATGCTCATTGCCACTGTAGGTTATGTGCAATCACTGCATTAGCAAAGTGACAGTATGTTGATCTGATTTCTGCCTTTTGCACATCCCTGGGTAGCCTGTGCCAGTGGCAAAGTGTTTCACATTCACAAATAGCTATGTCACTGTGGAACTACTGACCTTGTTCCAACTTACCCCACAGGAACATGTAGGCCATCACATTGTTCACATCTGTCACTGTGACTGTTAACTTAACTTAAGTGTACCTCTGTACATGGACTGTCAGTATGGCTGAGGCATGTGTGTTTTTATTACTGTTGATGGCCTTTTGAAAAGCTTCTGCCTGTGTTGCTCCTGATACTTTCAGCAACATTCAAGTATACTGGCATGTGTGACATACTTACTGATTTACACAATACTTGTTCTCACCGACCTGAAAATGTTGAGTTTTGACTCATAATGAGGGTAGGTACACCACTTAGGATAAACTTATCTCACACTTCTCTCGTGTTGCCTTTTTAATGGAATTGGTGTTTCCTGCCTACCACATGGTTCAAAAGTGATTTGTTCCCAGATGCAGATGATGTTGTTCCATTCATTCACACATAGTGAAATGACACAGTACTACAAACTGCTGTTCTGTGGCTACTGCCATCGAGAGATTAGTGAGTGCATGTCAATATGGCACACCATTGCAGAGCGTTGGGACCACAATGTGCACATGACCCAAGGAACCTAAAATACTGTAATGTGCCACTGTACGACACAGCAAGTCATCTATCATTACTGCACTGTGTTCCTGAGAAAGGGCAGTGGTGGACAATATTTAGGCAATCCAACACATTTGTGATGGTTAATTCTGAAGTGGCACAGGCACACTTGCAACAAGGAGCTCATGTACCTGCATTGTAGTATGTTGGTCTGACTGTACACATAACAAAAGGGGCCCAACATATTGTAATGAGCCTTTGTATAGTACAGTAAGTCATCCATTTAGCAAAGCACCATGTCTCTAAGAAAGGGCAGGGTTGGACAGTATTTAAGCTATGCAGCACATTTCTGATCGTTAAATCTGCGCAGGCACACAACGGACTGCCTAGAACAGAGACAGGCACAATTGCAACATAGGGTTCATGTACCTGCATTTCATGTGGGTTTATCTTTGTGCAGGAGAGGCCACCATCCTGCACAGGATGTACCCTTTTAAGCCTGTAGTCTATGTATGTATGCCATTAAATGTGGCACACATAGGTCGCCAGAGTGTCTTGTTTGATATAACTTACTTGTCTTTGGTATGAGTGACCTGGGAAGAGAAGTTGATTTGAAGCATTTCACAGTTTACCTGGTGTGGGATACCTGACCACCTGCCTTATGAACCATGGGTGTAGCATGAGGACACCCACACATCAGCAATGTATCTCCTTACTTGCACACAGTGATGCAATACTGCATTTTGCACAGTGATGCTTTTCTCTGCATCTTTATACCATTCAAAGGCACACACACTGGCTTTGCCTTTCTTAACATATGTGACTTGGGGGTCTGCATTGCAAATGTGCCATGATGCATGGTACAACTATGAGGAACACCCCAATATCTCAGTCTACAGACACAGATATGACTATTTTTTATACATTATTTACTGTTAGTAGGTGTGTTATGTCCTTCAAATGTACTTACCAGCAAGCAGACCAGTCCCTTATTTCCAGTCTCCGCACTCATTGATGATGGAGTGCCTGAAGATGTAGGCATCATGGGCACTCCCAGGGTACTTGGCCAGCACATTTGTCAACATCTCCAGATGGTCAAAGACTGCTTGGAAGCTGATGGAGCAAGAGTGAAGTTGGTTGCTGCATGAGAAACCAGTTGCACATGTGTGCAGTCCATGGCCCCCAAGGCATGTGGAAAGCCAGCAGTGGCATAGAAGCCCTTATTGGTGTGCAGCTGCTGTTGTTGTGTCTTGTGGAAAAGGAGGTACTGGGGTGTGAGTCTGATGATGGCATCAAGGACAGAGGGTAGGAATGCAGACAAAGATGGTTGCAAAATTCCTGCCAGTCTTGCTGTTTGCTCTGGAAAGACCATCAGCTTGAACTGTGGCTTGTCAACTGGTGGCTGTAGCCTTGGCTCAATCTGGTTGAGCAGTTGAATGATGGACTCCCTCCTGAATCTATACTATGTGATGACCTCATCCATCCTGAGGTCAATGAGGGACATCCTTGTACAGTAGACACGCTCCCTTCTCCTGCGCTGCCTTTGTGGGGGTGTAGGTGGTAGTAGTTGTGGTAGGGGTCCCCTCACAGATCCCAGCTGAAGAATGAGCACCTTCATGGCGTAATTGAGGTTGTAAAACTGCTCTGTGTGTGTTCTCTTTACCCCCCAGAGCCATTGCATCATTTCTTATGCCTGGGTTGTCGATGTTCAGGAATTTTAACACATTTCAAGCTACGTGCACGGCATGCTGACATTGCATCATATATTCAGAAAGCCATAAATATCACTGCATCAGTTTTACATTAGATTTTACAGCAAAACATCTACGTTGTATATTTTAAGATCTGCATAGCACAGCCTGTTCTGGCAGAGGTATTTTTCGGTGCAGGCCTACTAAAACTAATGCATTGCCTCAAATGCGTCACCTGGTAAATATGGAGTACTGCCTGTGCTGCCATCACATCAAAAATAATGATGTAACAGCGGCACAAGGCTCTCATGAATATGCTTCTTAATTTAGAGACTTTTGGAAGAATGGAAGCCTGAGTCAGCCTTCACAGGATTCAAACTTGTGACTTACTGCATTTTGACGTGTAATGTGTTTCTTTTGTTTTTTGGCTGCTGTGTTTTTGTGACACATTATTGTATTGTGCTATTTTGACTGCTGCAGTATATGGTGCCTTTTTTTGTTTTGCTCTGTGACATTATGCTGAATTGTGTTGTTATATTCTCTTGGATACTGCACAGATGTCACTCCTTTAAAGTTTGTACTTTCCTTCCCTTAAGGTTGAAGTCACAAACAACCATTTAGCAATGTATCTGTTGGTGAGATACTTCTGATCCAGTTTTTCTCTACTTAAGGTACCGGTCAGCTGAAAATTATAGCAGAGACCTGTCTTAAATTAGCACTCCTAGTGTTTAGATTAAGTGATAGGTCCATGTAGCACTAAGTACTTGCTGTGACCGCAATGTACAGACATTGTAATTGAGAACTGTATGGTGCTCTGCTGTATTTGATGAGAGAATGTGCATGTGTGTATAATGTTTTATAGGGCATACATTTCAATAGAAAGCAAACAACTGTTGTACAGATGAAGGGGTATGTGGCATATCTATTCCAGAATATTGTTCATTAGTAATATCTTCTCAGAAAAATAGGGCATCAAAAATACCATGGAACATAATATTGAGGGTGAATATATTGTTTTCTTTATTTTGTTAAGAATACCAAGTTACATACATCAGCCCCATACATGCATGCCACCAAGACCCCTCACCCTGACACCCTTCACCCCATGCCATCCCACACAGTGCACCACCACAGTTAACAAACCTAAATGCCAAGCCCTGCATGCCATATCCACCACATGCACATCCCTTCTAGCCCTGCATGTACACCCACCACCAATGCATGCACAGCATGGAGAACTAACAATCTCACAATCCATCACCATACACAAACAAAGGTGGCAGGGCAACAGCAATAGTATAGGGGAAGCTAGTGATGCAGAATATGCTACAGACATGTAGCATAACACACCACTTACATCCCCAGAGGTGCCCCAGGCAATCTCAGCGGCAAGAAGGTGCCACGGCTACCCAGTCCCCCACCAGAAGATGCCCCAGTGATGACAGCAACTCTGGAGCTCCCGATATGGATGAACTTTCTGACCCATCAGTGACCACTGGGCAGTTGGCTACTCCAGCCCACACCCAGTCCACTACAGAGCCTCCCCCCTCAGAATCCAACACCACAGCAGCCACCCAACATCCCCAGACCTCTATCCCCAGAACATGTTAATCTGTAGTGTGCCCACCTGTACAGGGACCCCAGTCCACACCTCACGGGCAAAACAATGAGGGCTCTGGGATCACTGGCCATGGGCATACCGTTCAGGGGACAGAGGTACAGGGGGCCAGGGAAGGTCAGAGGACAACTGTGCATCAGGAGGAGGACAGGCCCAGGGAACTGACTGCCCTTGAGGCCCTTACTAATGTCCTGGGGCTTACCAAGAATCCCAGGACATGCTGGGTCAGGTGATAAACATCATGCAGGAGAACCAGCGGCTGCAGATGGAATATCACCAGGAGATCAAGCAAGAATTGCAAGCCCTGAACACCACCATGTCTCCTTTGCAGGGGTGCTGGGTGATATGGCCAACATCATGAGGGACAATACAGCACACCAGCAGGCCCCTTCCACTTGCCAGTGTACTGACCAGCCCTCCACATCTGCTGCAGCTTTTGGACAGGAGGCCCTGCCAAAGGGCCCACAGGCCACCACCGCCCCTGCCCCTGCAGAAGATGAACCACCCGGCAAACGGTCCCTGCGACCCAGACAGACACCAGAGACAGTTGCCAAGACCAAGACAACCGCCAGGAAGTGAGCTACTCCTGAATGTCCCCCTTGTTTTCCACTGTGTCACCTTGTCCACTTCGAAATGGTATTGCTCCCCTTCCTATGGCCCCTTGGATCCTAGACCTGTGCCACAAACAGACTTGCCCACTACACTGGACTATTCCCAACCATAACCCCACTCTATTACACTTTGCATTGTATACCAATTTTTAATAAACACCCTTGGACACAACCTGAGTAATAGTGCTTTCTCTGAAGGTAATGTACAATGTATGTAACTGCTATGAACTGCATAATACTGTGTAAACGCCCAGTAATATGTTGATCCATCCTACAAATGTGTCACAGCAGTCTGTACACATCACAGTATTACACTGTTATAACCACAGCAACATCTGCAAAAGGGGAAGGCATAGGTGACAGTCAGGTAGGATGCAGAGGTAATGACTTGTATTTTGCTTACAGCCACACAGCACAACGCTTAAATGTGGAAATATGTAGTTCAACTGTCTTACCTGAGTGTCATTAAAAGTACTACTGGATCAAATGTGTCCTGTTGTCCACATCCTCCTCCTCCTCCTCCTCCTCACTGTCCTCAGTGTCCACTGTTGCCACCTCTGCATTGTCACCCTCCTCCTCCCGCAGATAGGGACATGCCGTCTGAGGGCCAAATTGTGCAACATGCAGCACACAACAACAATCCTGCAGACCTTCTCAGGGGAGTAGCATGGTGATCCACCTGTTAGATGGAGGCACCTGAACCTTGCTTTCGGTAGCCCGAAGGTCCTTTCCACAACCCTCCTGGTACGCCCATGAGCATCATTGTAACTATTCTCAGCCCCTGTCCTCAGATGCCTAACAGGGGTCAGGAGCCAGGACAGGTTTGGGTAGCGTAGCCGGAAGTGCCTACAAGAAGTGAGGGACACACATTAGTCCTGCACAATTGCATGGGGTATGACTCCTGAAGGCATACACTGACATACATTGGGTGGGGACTCAGGCTCACCTATAAGACACACTCTGTGCCTCTGTAGTTGTGCCATCAGCTGTGGGACACTGCTATTCCTCAGGACAATGGCATCATGAACCCACCCAGGATATTTGGCAGTGAAGTGGGAGATGTACTGGTCAGCAAAGCACACCATCTGGACATTGAGTGAGTGGAAACTCTTCCTATTCCTGTACACCCGTTTATTGGCCCTGGGGGGGGACTAAGGAAATATGGGTCCCGTCAATGGCCCCAATTACATATGGTATATGTCCCATCGCATAGAATCCAGCCTTCACAGTGGGTAAATCATCTACGAGGGGAATGTGATGTAGCTGCACATGTGCTTGAGCAAGGCAGACAACACCCTTGGAAGCAAAATAGAGAACATTGGCTGCAAAGAGCCAGTTGCCTGGAAATGGAGCACTGAGAGTACCTGCACAACAGTGGGGATTGCTGTGGTGCTACATGTAGCAGATCAGGCTTCAATTGTTAACACAGCTATGTTATTGTGATCCTGTCCAGAAGATAGGTGAGTATGATGTGCTGGTCCTCCAGTGTAGCCAAGTCCAGAAGGGGTCTGTACATGTGTGCTTACCTCCTCCTCCTATTCCTCCACAATGGTTGGTACCTAAGGGACCCAAAAGTAAGAAGGGAGTGACAACAGGAACCATGAACACAATACAGCAGTGTACACATAGCAGGTTTGTATGTTGGTCCCTGGAATTGTATAGGTGAGTACATTTGTCCACAACTTCACTTGATTCCTGATTCCTGACTTTCCACAGGACGAAATCTCCATTGCATGTTTCTGTGACCTGTCTCTGGAACCTGCAATGGTATGTGTGACAGGGGAATGGGCCCCAGCCTCCACAACAGAAGAGGTGAAGAGGCTTGTGGATCTGGTCCTACCTCTGTATGGACAGTTGTATGGGCCTCCAGACCAACAGGTGAGTGCATCATGGGTACGTTACATGCAGCATGGCTGCATGTAGATGTATGAGTGTGCCAGCAGTGTGTTGTTGGGGGTATGGCTGGTGGCAGTGTTAATGCAGGTGTATGGGTCTTGTGTGTGCCTGATGAGGGGCTAATGCACTGTGTAGGCCATATGTGTGACAGGATGGATTGTCTGGTTCATGATGCCCTACTGTTTGTGTTTCTTCTGCAGGTCAGCGCCCATAAGAAGAAGGAGTTGTGGCATGCCATCGCCAAGGAAGTGCGGACCCTGGGGGTATATAGCAGGTGGAGTACCCACTGCAGGAAATGGTGAAAGGACCTGAGACGCTGGGCCTGGAAGACTGTGGATGCCCAGCGGGGACGGCCTCCCACCAAGGGAGGGAGCCCATCAGAACCTGACACCCCAGATGGCCTGCATAATGGCGGTGGCCAATCCTGAGTTGGATGGGTACTTGAGGGCATCACAGCAGCCACAAGGGGGTGAGTTCAGTGTGTTTGACAACCATCTCTGTTGCCTGGAATGGGATTTGGGTGCAGGGTACTAGTCAGTGGATGCCCCAATATGCCACTTTGGACATTGCTGCATGGTGCAGCTTAGGTTAATAGGGCAAAATGCATGTTCTTTGATATCTAGGTATCTGGATTTCCATAGCAGATAGGGCTTAGTTGGTCCCAGTGAGTGGGTAGCTGGCAGTATTTGGCTCCTACCTGCTATGGTACTTAGCAATGGTATGCCAGTGTGGTCCATACTACCCATTCTCAGTCTTAGTGTTTGACAGTGATGTGTATGCCATCTGTGCTGTTGTTGCTGTGATTGGCCCTGTGCTCCCTTTCTTTCTCCTCTCTCCCTCCTTTTGTCATCCTGTCCATGTGTGCATTAGCATCATCTGGTGAAGGACCAGGGGCACCGACAAGTGGCGGAGCTGCAGCTCATGGGACCCTGGAGGCAAACTCCACTGACACCGAGGGGACCAGTGGGAAGGAGGGTGAGGGGAGCACCACGGCTGGGACAGGAGGTGATACCGCTGACTCTGATTCCTCCTCTGATGGGAGCACCCTGGTGGTGGCAGACCCCTCTGGGACCACCCCAGCTACAAGTTCTACCACCATCCCCCGTACCGGCACCATCCTCCCAGTAGACCCCCACCAAGTTGCCTGTGCCCGTTCACCCAGGAGGGTGGGCATCTCCTTTGCCCCAGACACCTCAGGCCCTGGCCCAGTCAGCCCTGCTGCCCTCAGTGAAGAGGCTATTAACCTGCTGAGATCCATCTCTGTAGGGCAGTCAACCATAGTAAATGCCATCCAGGGGCTGGCATCCCATATGCAGCAATGCCTTCCTGGAGGGCATTCACAGTGGCTTGGCGGCCCTACAGAGATCGTTTCAGGCTCTGGCCTCTTCACTGACGGCAGCCAGTGTCCCTGTTTCTTCTGTCCCCCATCCAAGTATCACTTCCCAGTCCCTGTCTCCTCAGCCCCAACCCATCCCACACACACATTGAGACAAGCATGCACACAGAACATCACAAAAAGACTCACACAGACAAACACAGGCAGCACACTTCAGTACACAAGCACTCACACAGCCAACAGACAGATGCACACACAGCATCATCCACTACCTCCGCTGTCTCCCTCTCCTCCTCCCTCACAGTCACATCCTCACTCACACCTGCATGCACTGCATCAACAGTCCTTGAACCTGCCACCTACGCAGCCTTGCCCACAGTCACCACAACAGCAAACCCGCAGACATGCACCCCACACACCACATGCCCCCTCAGAACCAGTGGGCAAGGACACCCCTCCAGAACCAGTGGACAAGGATCCCTCTCCATCACCAGAGGGCAGGGACCCCCCTCCAGATCCAGTGACCAAGGACACCCCTCCAGAACCATTGGGCAAGGACACTCCTCCAGAACCAATGGGCAAAGAGCCCCCTCTATCACCAGAGGGCAAGGAGACCTCTCAGTAACCAGTGGGCAAGGGTCTCCTCCAGAACCAGTGGGCAAGGAGCCTCCTCAGTAAACAGTTGGCAAGGAGCCCCCTCAGTATCCAGTGGGCAAAGAGCCCACTCCAGAACCAGTGAACTAGGAGCCCCCTCCCAATGAGTGGCACACCCCCACCCACCCCAATCCCCCGCTTCTTGAGGTGCCTGCCCATTTCCAACATGGTGCCCCTGAACAGTGGATTCCCAATGTTGTCAGGAGTCAAGTTGGGGCTTGGACTTTGACCTGTGGACATTAAGGACTTTGAACTGGCCTTTGGGCCTGCATGTACACATGCAGTTGTATGTTTTTTGATTTTGAATTGTCATCCAACATGATTACAGTGGTTGGAACAGAGGTATGTGTCCTAGCCTTCTTTGATCCTGGGTCTTGTTAGAATCGATTTACTCTGCAGCTGGTTCTGTGTGTGTGGTGTGTGTGTATTGTGTGTGTTGTGCGTGTGTGTGTCACTCTCCCCACCCTCTCTCCATCCCTTGTGTACTAGACAGCTGTACTCACTGTTGTCATCTTTGTCGGCGTTGGTGCTCCAGGACGGCCATGGCATGGTACAACATCGGGAAGACTTGCAGTTTGGGTTCCATGGCGGCCGTGGACTCCTCTGTGAGTGTCTCCTTTTATATGATGTGTTTCCGCCAGGCTTTTGATGTCGTTGCTACCGCCCCGGAAATCCTGGCAGTGTGCTATGTCATAATATGTTGGGTGGATTCTTGTCTTCTGCGTGTCTGTAGGTGACTACCACTGTGTTCAGTGGTCGTACCGCGCTGGCGGTTAGTGTGGTACATTGGCTGTTTATGGGAGGGATCACCGCCATGCTCATTATTTTGCGGTCATTACCGCCGGCCTGGTGACAATACTACTGCCATCGCCGACGTGGCAGTAACCTTACCGCAAAGGTCATAATGACCACCGTAATGTCTCATTTGTATTTACATTTTAATTTTTTTTATAGAAACATTTAATTGCCATTTTACAGGTTAACAACAAACTATTGCCTTGTACATAAAAAAGGATCAGTAGAAATTGCACCATCATTGTCGTATGAAGTTGGAACTCATCCCATGAAGCAACCACCCCGATTGACCATAGGATATTATAAAGGGTGGCTAGATCACCATTCTGTGATAGTCCCACCATTTTTCCATACTTTATCCTGGCCTCGTAGATTGTTCCATTTTGCCACACTAATCCATCCCTTTAGTCTAAATCTCGATTGAAGGGGCCACCAGGGAGGTTCAACTGCGAGCAATGTAACATTTAGCAAGCAGGGGGGCCAGACCTACCAAGGTGCTGTCTCCCACAGGGCCACCCATTCATCTAGGAGCCCAAACAGAGCAATTTTTGCATCATCATTAATCTTCATACCCTCCATAGCAGATAACAGAGTAGAAAAAGCAGACCAGAATCCCTGTTTCAAAGAGCATTGCCGCACAACATGAAATAAATCTCCTTTTTGGTTCTCACACCTACAGCATGCTAGGGAGTCTGTCAGCCCTGCCTTATATAAGTGGAAAGTGTTCCTGTAGGCTTGGTTGAAGTATTTGAACTGGATGAAAGGGAGTCTGACTGAAATAGCTAAAGTATGATGAGCCACACAGGCATCGCGCTAGTCCGACTCATTTAAGGATCCCATCCAGCCTTCCCACTGTTCATTAGTAGAAGCAATGAGGTTAGCAAAGGTATTACAAGGGATTTTTGGATTTCAGACACCCCGCCCTTGCCCAGGTGACCCATAAGGATTTTATTTCTAGGGGACTGTATTCAGGGAGAGCCAGGAGCTCAATACTGTGGGCCTGCATAGCAAGACAAAGTTGAGAGTAGCGACAGAACCGGGAGGACCGCATTTGAAATTCAATCTGAAGCTCCTGGGAAAATCTTATGTGTTGGTCAACCAATAAATCACCAAGTTGTGACAGACTGATAGAGTTCCACCCTTTAAATCTCTATAGAGATGACACCTGCAAAAACCATCGACCCACCCAAAGTGGGGTCTCTGAAGTAAATCTATGATCCCAGCTCGACCAGCAGAGCGCAGCCTTCAACACTTTAAAGGCCACCTAGGTGACCTCCAGGATATCAGTAGGAATGGGGCCACCATATAAGACATGGAGCACATTGTCAAGTCAAAGTAGGGCTAACTCGCCCTTTGAGGTTGTGTCATCCCAACTCTATGCACCCAGTCATTGATGAGGAGTAAATGGGCCGCCCAACAGTATCGCTGCTGGTCAATCAGGGCAAAACTGCTGTCGTACATTGATTTGGTGCAGTTTCCAAATGCCTCCGGAGGGGAGCACTCCTATGCATGGTGTTATGAGGGACCTTAAGCCAGCATGAAAAGTTCTTCTTGGCCTCGCACATCATGGGGGTGAGATTTAGAATCCATATCAAGTCCAGCTCCCAGGAGATGTACACCCTCAAGTATTGAAAACTAACCGAAGCACCAGGATCACTGATTGCCAGGCTTCATTACTGTGGTCCTCTTGTGTGGGAACTAATACATATTTGACCTAGTTGACCGGGAGCCCCAAGGCTTCCTTGAAAACATTAAGGATTTGTAGTACTCTAGAACCATCTCAGCTGGCTTGAACATGAACAAGAGGATGCCGTCTGCATACAGGTCACCTACCAGTCGAATCCCCACACCTGGGCATCACACCAAATCTACATCAACAGTGGCTCAAAAGTGAGTGCAAAAAAAGCTGGGACAATGGGCACCACTTGTAGTGTCTCTGCTCACCAGAAAGGGGTCCAGTAAGAAACCAGCAGGCCACACCAAAGACTGAGGACTCTCATGTATGCCTGGAACCGAGGACTGAGGCCCATACCACCAAGCACTTTGTCTAGGTAGACCCAGTCCACCATGTCAAAGGCCTTTTCAAAATCAAATAGCAGGAGAGCTGTTGGGCCTCCGAGAGATCTCATATTTGACAATGCTATATCTATGTACTATAAGTAACTGATGAAGTGTCTGGTGCTATGCTGGGGTATTCTCTGGCATGGCACCAGAAACTGCATCCGTTACGTACATATAGCTTTGTCCTGTGGGCGGAACACGGCATGGAGGACCTTTAACAGTCAATTAGCTAAAATCTTGGCATATAATTTAACCTCGCTATGAATGATTGAAGTGGGTTGAAATGAGGCACAGGTGGTCGGGTGGGACCTGGCTTGGGGGGGAACCACAATGCTTGCGTGATCACTTTCTGTGAAAAGTGGTGGTGGGATATTTTTTCCGTGTACAGTGTGAAGAGGGGCCACATCATAGCAGAGCTTATGATAATACAGCACAAGGAATCCATCAGCTCCCGGGGTTTTCCCTATGTTGAGGTCCACCAATGGCTCCTCACTTTCTTCTGCTATGATATCTTGGTCTAAGGTTGTTTGATCCTGAGGAGATAGATGAGGAAGGGGAAGTTCCTCTGCCAGAGGAAATAATGTGGCATCTCCGGGCATGCTTTGTGAGCATAAAGCTCTTTATGGTACTGGGCAAAGACATTGGAGATCTCCTTTGAGTCCTCCACCCACTCTTCAAAGCTCCCCATGACTCGGGCATTAACCTGTTCTCTGCCTGTTGTGTGGTTAGCCATAGCAATAGTACTCGATTTGTCACCATATTTGAATACCCAGCACATGGGCTCCTTCTAGGCATCATTGGTGCAGCAAGGTATTTTCCAGTTCTGCCTGGCATGATTCCAGTGCTGTGATTGTCCCCAAACCCCTACAGTAAATATGCATCAGCGAGGTTTCAAGCTCAACTATTCAGCGGTGTTTTTCACGGCCTGCTCCCCATATAAATTAGTGAGCCACAGCCCTCGTGTATGCCTTACCCGCGTCCCGCAGGGTTGTGGCAGACTCTACTAAGCCCTTATTATTCACAAGGTAGGTTTGGAATTCAGTGGATAGGTGTTTTGTGAACTTTCCGTCTGGAAGACACCAGGTTTTTAGTCACCAGACATGGGGGCACCACTGGGGGACAGGTCAAACTGGAGCATAACTTGTACATGGTCCAATACTCCCTGAGACAGGATCTGGGAACCTGAACTGCAGAGGAACTCATTAGCTGGCAAAAGCAGATAATCCAAGCTGGCGAGGGAGCCATGTGTGGCTGAGGTATGTGTAAAAGCTAAATCATCAGGATGCTACATTCACCATGAATCAATAAGGCCAAGTCCCCTTGTCCAGGCCTCAAGGCCCGGCTGCGGCTCTGAGTGGAATTTTCCAGCCCACTCTAGTCATTTGGGTTCATAATGTCATTGGAATCACTCCCTATGATTGTCACTGTCTGAGGGAGGGTAGATATTAGATTTTCATGAGCTGCCAGCATGGGTTAGGGTATGGTGGGGGGAACATAAATGCTTAGAATAATGTGTAGGGTACCCTCTAGAGAATGCTCTAACAGGAAGTATCTACCCAGGGTGTCTTGTGTGATCTTGGTAACCACCATTGAAAGGGATCTATGAAGGAAGATGCAATTCCTCTGAACTCTCTAATATACCTGGCATGGAATACCATGTCAAAACTCCTGAGGGCCAGAAATTGACAGTTGGTGCCCAGGAGGTGTGTCTCCTGTTGCATAATCACTTGTGGGGAGTGGCATTGAACAAACGGGAATACAGCCCCTCCTAACGGGATCTAATAGGCCACTAACATTCCAAGTAAAAAAAATGAACGTGTGAGTCATGGCTGGATTGAGGAAAATAAGCATCAATCGGCACATGTAGGGTAAGGGAGAGTCAGCAAAGGCAGCAAAAGGAAATTGTGCTACAAAGTCCACCACCAAGGGGTTTCTTTGTGTGGGTGGTGCAATATCTGTGCACTTGCCAGATGCATACAAGGCAAAGGAAAAACACAGTGCACACATAACCAAAACATAATGAACATTCCCTAATCCCCCCAATTTCCCCCCACCCTATACTTCCTATCCATAAGAAGCATTTATCACCCATACCCAACAAAGGGCAAAACAAGAATTATTGAGGGCTAATAAGTCTGGGTGAACCAAACATTCCTGTCCAGTGCTCCTAAACTACATTGAACTCTATTTGTGTAGGATACAACAGTGCTGGCATGCAAACAGAAATTCAACCTAGTGTGAACTGGTCAGCTGGATAGTGCATGAGCTACGTGGTCAGAAGCTTGCTGTCCCTCGAGCCTGGAGTCCCAGGGCCAACGGCTCTTCTTCCCATCAGAGTCCATAATGGCGTCCATATCAACATGGCCTGTCGGGCGATGGGAGGAGCATTTCCACTGGCGTTGACACTTTGGGTCCCCCCCCTGGTGCTGCCTATTTGTTTGGGAAAGGTCAGCAGCACCCCAGAGAGGAGAGATAGTACAGAGTAGACAAAATTCTGAGAGCCAGGCCAGGCCTCTTTTGGGGATTCAGAAAAGACTGTTTTAGATTGGTGAATGATCTTTAGTGTTGCTGGGTAGAGAAGCATTTAGGAAATACGCATTGTCTGCAACTTGGCCTTGATTTGATCAAAAGAGTTGCATTAGGCTTGGACTGTGCAAGTGTAGTGTGTAAAATCAAACTTCACCCCAATTGAAATTTAAGGGCTTTGATCCAGCAAGCCCCCTGGAAGACTGTGCTATGATCCCTGCAATTTAAAAGTGGGCAATCAGAGGCCAGGGCCAGGACCCCAGAGGCTGCTTAGTGGCCAAGGATCTGTGTACCTGCTCAAGGATAAAACAGGAGGAGAGTTCTTCAGGTTTTAGCCAGGTTCAGATCCATTGTTCAAGAAAACTTTCAGGGGATAGGCCCTCAGATCACTTGGGAAGGCCAATAAAGAGTTATAAATTGTGATCTATTTTCAGAGTCTTCCATGCAGTCCTGAAGGAGTTTTGCATCCTTCCCAGGAACGTTGTGTTACTTCTGAGGAGTGATGTTTAACAGTGTTTTCTAGAGTGGAAATCCTTGATTCTGCCTCAGAGACCCTTTCAACAGTTTGACGAAGGACCTATTGCAGTAGGGAAAAATCCATCTGCACCTCCCTAATTTTAGTTTCCAGAAGTAGTTTAGAGTCATTAATATTTTGTAGGATGAATGATGTGTTGTAATTAGCCCGGGGGCTTCTTGTCCGGTCCCTGAGTTGCCCCCGTGTTACCAAGAGGGGTCGTGTAATTGTCCATCTTGACTTGGCCTAGTTGGCCTTTGTCCCGGGCCATCCTGAGTAGTCAGGTTCAGCTGATCCATGGTCAAGGCATGCTGTGGCAGGTAATGTGATGTAGGCTCACCCAGGGATGAGAGTTGTGCTGAGGTGGGCAACGTCGTGAGCCACGACCAAATTCGCTTGTGCCAGACCCAGTGCCTGGGCAGCATGAGCAGTAAGTGCTAGTTACCAGGCCCAGTTCACATGGCATGACGAGTCACTCACAGCGTGGTCCAGGCAGAAGCCTTCAATCAGTGAGTAGAAATTTGGATAGCCGTGAAGCTTCATCACTGGGGTAGAAAGGCATTACAGGCAGGGGTCCCCAGTTTAGAAAAGGGCCCACCTGAGATAGAACCACACTCATGTACATGAGGGCACCTCTAGGGCTCAGCAGCGGCCACTGGTCCAGGAGTCTGCAGCCAAGGGTGCCAAGGCCCTGTTGTGGCACCTGATGGGTTTTCCGCTGATTCAAGGTCTTTGTTCAGGGTGATTAGGAGCAGAGAAGGCCAATGTTGCAAATCTGGGAGGTCACAAATTTCATTGTGCGTCCAGTCCAATGAGGGTGGGGACACTCAAGGGCGTGCCCAAATCATAAATGTCCCCCTGTCCAAGGGGTCCCCACAGAGCTTCACCAGGGGATGGCCAGGCTGTCCAAGCAGAAACCCACAACTGTGTGAGGCCTATGTTGGTGTTAGGAGGGTCTCACAGTCTCAGCTAAGAGCTCCTGAAGGCAGCAGGCTATCCAGTTCAATCTTGCAAGCTTTGGGCTGGGGGAAAAGAGCTTGCGGCCATTCGGCCATTTTGACGGGATACAGTGAGACCTGCCACCCCCACCCAAGAAGCCATGCGTGGCCCAGCCGGTGGTGGCAGCCCCTTTGGGATCTGAGGAATTGAACAGGCCCCCATTGGGGGCCACCACCAGGTTAGAACACCTGTAAGAAGCCCTATGGGGGCAGGTTACACCACCCAGCGAGCACGGTCAACCAACTCTCAGTGTGATCTGGCGGCGAGGCCACAGTCAGTCACTGGCTGCCATGTTAAAGGTCACGTCCCTGTGGCTTGGTGCCTTGGCGATGATCAGGGATGCGAGCAGAAGCCCAGGTTGTGCCAAATATGCAGTCACTGTCTGGGGATAACACCTGCCTCCTCACCAGGTTTGCAGCATACCAGCACCTGTCTAGGAGGGTTTAGGAGCTCCGTGGCCGAGAGTCCATGATCTTGCTCCCACTTCCCTGGTGGACCAGGCCAAGTTCCCCACATTTACATTTTTTTATGAAAATGTTATCATTGTCTTAGTTATACAGTGATTCATATTAGTATTAGCTTTTATTGTATGTGTTTTGGAATGATTGAGTTGTTGGGTGGGAAATTACATTTGTTTTAATTATTGCTTTTTTAGAAATATTAATAATAATAATTGTACAAATATGTTTGCTAATTTGAAAAAAGTTGCTTTCTTTGTAGGGGAATTAATTGAGAAGTGCTTTTATTTTCTTTTACTTAAATAATGCTTACACAAGAATAATCATTATTAATTTAAAAAATACTGAATTATGCCGTGGAATTATATTGCACAGCCATAGCAGTGTCTGTGTAGTTACGGTCATTGAGGAGTTTCCACTTAAAAGATATGTTTTGTTTGGCTTGGTTCCATTTGACGAATTAGCATGAAACTCTCCAAAAATAGTTTGTACACTTTGAGCTTTTCTTGTCAGATTTGGTGCAGTTCCCTCAACTGCGTGCAAAAAAAGTGGGGGAGGGTGTTCTAAAAGTGATATTTCCCATTTCAACTGCAAATCCTAAAATCCTAAAAAATGTTTTAAAAAAGCATACATACACACTGGGCTTTGACTGCAGCATTGACTGTAGCAGTGGTTGGAATCCCTTTGCAGACTGGAAACAGGGTCTGACCATCGATCATGCCAAACAGCCACCCCCTCCTATGGATTCATGGTGAGGCCCCCAATCTGAGTATCTGACCTCAGGACATGCACAGTTAGGGTTGGCCATCCACTGTTTTCTAAGCAAATAGTCCTGCTAAAGGCCAGACTGTTGGTCAAACACCACAGTTCACACTCAAACGCCATAAGTAGCAAGGGCTTGTTGCTAACCCCCGTTGGATGCTGTGCACAATGAGGGTTGTCATTGAAAACTTCATCAGTGACATCCCTAATTACATAAACTATGAAAATGCAGTTGGTATTAGACAGTGCGCTGTAAAAAATGTGGAAAAACATAGTAAAAAGAGATTTATACCTGTATGCAGTACGGATTAACGTTTGCAGAGAAATATATGTACGGCCAGCAACCAACCCCTTCTGCGCATGGCAAAGAATATGTGTACTGGAGGCTGAGATATGTGAAGTCTTGGTTGCAGGGCTTGGCTATAGGTTGTGCCTGCAGATAAATTACCATGTGCTGCGTTGAACTCTGTGTACAGCAGTGATTGCTCACTTGGATGTTTTAATGCTGGTCCTAACTCAGCGCTATGTTCTAACACTAACCCCTGCTTCATGCAGTGGCGGACTGTGCCCAGTGAAGGAGTGGCCACCAATGAAGAGTGTGTGTATTGCCACCCCCTCAAATACACTCTGATGACAACACCTCCAGTGCATGGCCAAAAGCTATGTGTAGTCAGAAAGTAACGCTCTGAGGTTGTGGTGGTGACTTTCTTGGTCCAAGTGATAATCTCCTTTGTTCTTGGGCAGTTGTGTAGCAGCTGGACTATTTGCCATTGTCTCTATTTATATTTTTACCAATTGGTTCCCTCTTTTTATTTCTCAGTTGTTCTGCTTTCTAATTTAATTGGTTCTTGTTTTGCATTGAAAGTTTTCTTTTTTATATTAATTTTAATTGACAATTATAATTTTACTTTAATTTGTTATTACATTTCTAATTTTGTAATTGTTTTTAGAAATGGAAGTATTATGTTGCATTTGTAGGTGCATTCTAATGTTTATTGTTTTTTCTAGCTACCTAAAAGAGTTAATTGGACGTCAGTATTGTAGTTCATATTTTGATAATTTTTCTTTATTTTAATGCCTGCTCAAAATGTTTGCTACCTATTAGTTTTCTAGTCAATATTGGTGTTTGTATGATAATAGTGTTAGCAATGTTTTGTAGATCATTTTTTTGTTATTTGCATAGGGGGTTTAGAAAGTTGATATTTTGAATGAATGTTTATACAACAACATTCTTGGGTTGAAATTGTAACATAAAAACTACAAGCGGAGTGTGATACATTGCTGCATTTTTATTTAAGAAAATATTAGAGGGAGGGATAATGGGTGTGGTTGGAGAAAGGCTAGGTGAGCTCCAATAAATTATAAAGGAAAGGGATGAGCAGAGGGGAACAGAGGAATACGGAGAGGGCAATATTAGGATTCAATGCCCGGCACATCACAAATTGGCAAGGTGTTGATTAAAGAGCAGAGTCTTAGACACTTTTCCAAAATGGAAGATCTTGTGCATATCCTCAAGGTGAAGAAGGAGATGAATAGTGTGGTTTTACCTACTACAAGTCACAGAATGGTTTAAGCAAGAAAATGTCCGCTTTATAAAAGTGGCATTTTCAAACTAACAATCTAAAAACCAACTTTAATAAAAGATGTATTTTCAAATTATGAGTTTGGAGGCACCAAGCTCCATATTTCTATCTGCCCCCAAAGGGAATCTGTACTTTAATAATATTTGAAGGCAGCCCCCACATTAACCTATGAGAGGGATAGGCCTTGCAACAGTGAAAACCAAATAGAGCAGTATTTCACTGTTAAGACATATAAAACACAACAGTACATGTCCCATCTTTAACATACACTGCACCCTGCCCATGAGGCTACAAAGGGGCATACCTTTAGGGTGCCTTACATGTGTAAAATGGGAAGGTTTGGGTATGGCAAGTGGGTATGCTTGCCAGATCGAATTGGCAGTGCAAGACTGCACACAAAGACACTGCAGTGGCAGGTCTGAGCTATGTCTACAGGGCTACTAATGTGGGTTGCACAACCAGTGCTGCAGGCTGACAAGTAGTATTTGATTTCCAGGCCCAGGGCACCTCTAGCACACTTTACTAGAGACTTACTAGTAAATCAAATATGTCAATCATGGATAAGTAAAACAGCAATACAATTTACACAGAGAGCCTATGCACTTTATCACTGGTTAGCAGTGGTAAAGTGCCCAGAGTCCTTAAGCCAACAAAAACAGGTCAGAAAAAAGGGGGAAGGAGACATAAAGTTTAGGGATAACCCTGCAAAAAGGGCCATTTGTAACAGGGAACCTGTGGAGATATGTGGCAATTCTTTCTTGGCTGCAGTTTGCAGTACAAGGAAAGCAGTGGAGAAATCGAAACACTACTCCTATAAGGTTTTCAATGGCATAGTTTGGTGCCCTTGGCATGGTAAACACTTAGGAAAACATACTGTAAATCTGTGTAAAACCTGTGGAATGCACTGTTAAATGCTGCATGTAGGCTGCAGGGTTGTCTTACACCACTCAAATAAAGAGACTCTAAAATCATGACAGGAGAGCTGAACAGCAGTGCTGCACTGTCACCTTTCAACATGTTGACTATAGGTTTAGAAAATTAAATAGCACGTATTCTTTGAAGTTAATCAGACTCAGTTACCTGTTGTTTAGAAGTGGGCCATGCAGTGTATTTTGACTTGCATGTTTCTGCTGTGAAGAAGACTAAATATAGTACTTGTTACCATTCTGCACCCTAGTAAATGAATAGTATTTTATACATCGGCAGATTAAACATTGAAACATTTTTAGGTATAAATGGGATAAAATGAATACTAAAAAGGCTGACCATTGTTGCATCAGAACTGTAATACCTTAAACCAGTTCTGCCAGTCTCTTGTCACCTGCCACATATGTAATCAGATGCCCATCATTCCAGAACAGTGTGAAATGCAGTCTTTCAATCATCTTCCTGGAGGACAATTGCCCTTTCTTTTGCAGAAACCCAAAGAGTTCTCTATAAATTGGACAATGAATTATAATTTATGGGAAAGTTGATGTGAAAGAGACAGGGCAAGTTGAAATTTTTGTCCTACACTACATATGGGCCTTTTGGAATCTCAAGAAAACTTTTGAAAGAGAGCATATTGAAATGTAACCTTGACTTAATAGCGCCTGCCAACCATGAGCTAGTAAACCCATTTAATTAGGTTGTTCTTCTGGTGAGGGGACAGTGGTCTTTTATTGTATCAGGGCAAATAAGTGGTGGGATTGAGTTCATAAAGTTATTTTAATCTTCCACTTTCTTGCTTTACTTGTGTTTATAAGTCAGAGAAGGAGTTGAAAACACAGGGACAGAATGGTTAAGAACTTTACAAAGATAGGTTCAAATATTTATACCAATCATTGCTGCATTACTCTTGTGACTAGGAGATCCAAAATCTTGGAAATCAGAATAAAACTAGAATGTAGTGATGACAAGAAGGAGAAAACAGCTGTCTGAGTGTACCTGTCTGCCTTATGAAAGACAACTGATTTTGATCCTGCTTTCTGTAGAAAGAACATTGTAAAAGTTGTTCTGAAAGGTAAGGTAAGATTGCTTGCTGATGTTACAGTGAGATAAAGATTTTGAGTACCCAGAAATATTGTAGTAGCCAGGAATCTAACCTTTAGGAGTACTGCTCAGCCATGCCTCCTAGTTCTGCCTTTGTGATGAAATCTGAACTCTAGAAAAGTTTAGAAAAGTTTAGAAAATTTCAGGTGGCTCATAAAACTGCCAGGTCAGTGGATGCCTTGTCATCTGCTCCACTGGTAAGGATCAGCTGCTGGATTGAGCGATAACTGTAATTTGGTGACGATCTCTCTGCCTTAAATGCATTGTGATGAATGCGCTTAAGGCAGAGCTGAATGTCAAACAGTGATATTATTATTTCACCATTTCTCATTTTCCCTTATTTAGTTAGTATTTTATAAGCAATCTTTCACAACAGAGTTTCGATGTGAAATACAAAAAAACAGTGGTCCTGAAAAACAAGGACCTTTCTCACTACATGTTAAGCTCATTGATAATTTCCCTCACTTAGGAAAACTATGACAAACATGGAGGTCTCTGACTGGAAAATAATTGTCAGGGTCCTACCCAAAAAGGGTATGCCCCCAAACACTGTTACTTGATGGTTCTTTGGCTGGGAGGCTGCCAGATAAAAGGTTCTTGCTTATGTATTCAGCTGCAGTTTCAATAAAGGATTCCCTGTGGTGCCTATATAGCTAAATGGGGAAGGGAAACTGTGAGGTTATTGGATGAGACAGGTGTAATTTTTCAGTTGATGCCATACATCCTCCAACTTGAAATGGCCCCAAGTCAAAACTGTTAAGTTGAACAATGGGAAAAGGTGATAAAGTGACTTCCGTTACCAAAGTGCCATTGTTGGATACAATTTTTCTGTTTCTTCCACTAGAAATTCCTGGTGTGAAAAGTCTGAACTTTAGTGAAACCCTGAATTCTAACAAATCCAGATTTGTTGAGCCTTTCTAAGCATGCTGCCCTGACCTGTCGGAAGATGTTGCCTATGAATTCTAAGACCATGGGACTCCTTTAAAGATTGATGTCCAACCTCTTTGCTTGGTCAGCAGGGCCCTGGCCTCTCCCAAGTGGAGGTTCACTCTCCATACCTAAAGATCTGTTCATGTCTGGCAGGACCCCTATGATGACAATGCTTCTGTCATGGCTGCCAATGCACTTTCTTCACTGGTGTTAGACGTGTCAGCCTGGGGTGGTCATCACCCATTCTTTTTGCCTGCTTACCTCATATACTTTACTGATTCTTTTTGTTGGCTTAGGGCTCTGAGCACTTTACCACTGCTGACTAGTGCTAAGGTACATGTGTTTCTCCCCCACAAAGTAACATTGGTGTATAAACAATTGACATATTTAATGTACGTATAAGTTCCTTGTAAAGTGGTATACAATATACATAGGGCCTATAAATTAAATGCTACTAGTCGGCCTGCAGCACTGATTGTGCCACTCACTTAAGTGGACCTTTAAACATGCCTCAGGCTTGTCACTGCAGAGCCTGTGTGTACAGTTTACTGCCATTTCGACTTACATTTAAACCCCTTTCTGAAACTTAAACTCCCCTTTTATTAAACTTAAGTCACCCCTAACGTAGGCCCTAGGTAGCCCATAGGGCAGGGTGCTGTGAAACTAAAAGTTGGGTGGTGTACATTTATGTGTTGCATGTCCTAGTCATGAAAAAAACACCCAAATTTCGTTTTCACTACTGCGAGGCCTACGTCTCTCCTACATTAACATTGGGAATTCCTTAATGCACTTTTAAGTTGTAATCCCTGATGGGAAAGGAGTAGCTGAGTCATGTTTCACGTCTTTGGAAGGGTAATGATAAATCCTTTTTACTGGTAAAGTCAGATTTAACATTACTATTTTAGGAATGTCACTTTAAGAAAGTGGGCACTGCTCTGCTCTTACAGCTCTGTGTGCCTGCATCCTGTTTCAATAAATGTCTGGGGTGGTGTTGCCGGGATCGCCCGGCTACGGACAAGGGAAATGACGTATCGGCCGAAGCCGATACGTCATTTCCGCGTCTTCCCGTTGCCGGGGAGACGCGGCCGGAACACGGCCGACAAGATACCGTTGCCCGGGAAACGCCGGGTGTTTCCCGGGTTAAAACAGGAGACGCGAGGGAGTGGGAGGAGAGGAACAACGCGGGAAAAGAAAGGCGAGAGAAGAGAAAGGAAGACGCAGAGAGACCAAGGAGAGAGCAGCGCGAGGAGAAGAAGGACACCAGGAAAGAAGCAGACGAGGAATTGACAGACAGAGAGGGAAGAGAAGAGCTCCTGAACCTGGAAGCAGGACACCAGCAGGAGGAACACTACCAATCCAGCCACGACCCTGGAGGGTCGTGGCTTAACAAGGTACGGTCCTTTTGGGACAGAAAGAAGGGAAATAGGGGAGAAGGGACTGGGGAGGGGTCATAAAGGAGGGTTGGAGAGGGAGGTAAAAGGAAGGGCACTAGAAGTAACTCACCGGGGTCACTTATTTCTACACTAATAATAGAAGTGTGCGCACTAGTCCCTGAACCACTTCCCCACTGGCACCAACCCCTCCTTTTGTGTATACCACCTCCCAGTCCAAAAGTAAGAGGATAGTAAAAGCCTATTACTGAAACCCAATACTTACCTTGGCGTTCTCCCTTCTATTTCCGGCACCATCCTGGACTCCGATGAGCGAGTACGACAGCTGGGTTACCTACAAAACAAGAAACAAGGATATACCATCACGAACCTGGGAAGCAATACAAAGGAAGAACAAGTGACTAAGAAAGACGATAAAAACTTGTGACTTTGTGTATACTACTCCAAAACCCCCCCCCCCTATCATAAGGAAAATAAACCACTTACCGTCACCTAAAATACGTCTCAGTGGTCTTTATACTGTTCGACCTGCGACAGGTGGGTGACAACTACACTTTGTGTATTCCCTCTAGACAGCACAAACAAAGGAAGGTTAGGTTTGTCTGAGTGCTCATCTGCATTCATCTGCATTATGATGGCCCTTCCTGGGCAGGAAGGGAAGGAAGGAATGCCACTTACACCTTAATAGGCAGTTCTGTCCCCACACAAAGGATTGATTACCACCTACCGATAGTCTAGAGCCAGGGCTGAGGAAGAAAGAATACTTGTTCTCTTCAAAGACCCTTCCTTGAAGTCACCACATCTTCAAAGGCACATTTCGGTATAAGTACTGGGTCAGACACCTCTTGAGCTACAATTGGGCTCTTTCAGAAGATCTACTGTGCTTCATCTAGAGCTGTTACTCTACTGCACTGCTGACCTGAAAGGACTGCTTTTCTAATGTGTTGTCCTACTGTCTACTGCTCCCTGGCCTTGCTGAGGGAAAGCTGGTCTCTGCCTTGCAACCCAAAGTGATTTCCAATGGCTTGTTTACTTGCCTCCTTTTGCTCGAGACTCAGTAATATCAAAGTCTCTACCCCTGCACCTGTGCCTAGTTTAATGGCAGTGGACCCAGATACTTGCACCAGTGAAACAAACGCATCTCCTACCTGCAAGAGGAGGCAACCTACAAATCAACCCTGTGGTGGGAGTAAAATTGGTGCATCAAACTTAGGGCCCGAGCAGCATCTCCACAACTGCTGTATTGTAGACGCATCTTCTACCTACTGGATGCAGCACCAGAAAATCGGCACTAACGCAGCACTGTACCCACAGCATCGCTGCCAACGCTGAAGGAAGATCATCATATCCCTTTGATAGCGTGATTGTGGAACCCAGCACATCAGCTTCAGAATCAATGCATCTCGTCTTCAATGTCAACATATGGGAATAAATCAGTGTGTCCCCTTGACTGCAGGAGTGGCATCCTGTGCTTGCCACCAAGATCAAGCTACCTTATTCCCCAGGCCTGCATGGATTCTGTACCCGGGCCATGCTTTATCACAGTAGGCTTGAATTGTTGACTTTAACATAGTCCATTGTGATCTCAAGTAACCCTTAAATTGAAATTTGCTAGAAATCTTTTCTTCTTTTAAAATTCATATATCGACTTCTACTCATTGATTTTTTGGTGTTTTGGTCTTGATTTATTTATACGATGATAGGGAATTTTTGTAAACTGTTGTGGAATATTTTGTGGTGTTTTCATTGTTTGTACTGTGCATGTGTATTGCACAAATACTTTACACATTGCCTCTTTAGATAATCCTGGCTGCTTAATGCCAAGCTACCAGAGGGTGAACACAGGTTATCCTGTAATTTGTATCTGATTTACCCTGACTAGAGTGGTGGTCCTTACTTAGACTACGTATATACTCTCACCAACTAGAGACACCATTTCTAACAACTAGTAAATGCCAAACAGGCTGCCATATTTATTTAGCGCCTTCAACATTCTAATTTCTAATTCAGCAACAAATCCTCAAGGCATGGGTTTGTTCTAGAAGAGAAAAAGTTTGATGTCGCTGATCCACATTTCTATCAATTTTCTACTGAGGCAGAAGTGTCTCTGCCATTTTTTCTAATCCTTCATAAAAATCAAATTCAGCTGCTTTCCAACATGAAAGTAAATCTCGAAAGTATAATTCTTCCTTTTGCAAATTAAACATAGTCATTAATAAAGTGTGATTTACGAAGTTAAGTAACATGCACATGTAGCATACAATTTGTAGTAGGTAACTGCACTTAGCAGTTATAAGCAAACATTAAAGTTAACATGTCATAATGAATTGTTAGTTTAATATTGATTCTTTTTGTCAGTCAGAAAATCTTTATTCGGATCTTTGATAGAAATCCATAAAAGAGCATGTGTACAAAGTTACTTAATAGGTTAAAAAGGTAAGAGAAAAATAAATCAATAAATAGCAGTGGAGTATATGTACATAAAATGATCAGTACAATAATTGGAGCCTCTAAAAATGTGCATACCTGATCAAATAGTCATTTGGTCAACTAACATATTATTTTTCAGAACTGTACACCATTAAATAGCAAATGGGCTATATGTACATAAGAAGATCAGTACAATAATTGGAGCCTCTTAAAATTTGCATACCTGATCAGATAGGCATTTGTTAACTAAAATATTGTTTGCCGAGCTGTGCAAATTTGTAGGAAGGTGCTTAGAAGTTAGAATCAATATATTTCATTTTTTTTATCTCTGCAGCAATAAATAGCTATACAGATCATATCAGACTGGAGGAACTGCAGATGAAAAATAGCTTCCTTACACCTCCTGATATTTAGGCCCTCATTACAACCCTGGTAGTTGGTGATATAGTGGCAGTAATACCGCCAAGAGGCCGGCAGTAATAAATATGAAATTATGACCATGGTGGAAACAGCTCAGACAGACAGCCAATTTAACACATCAACCGCAGGGTGAAATCAACAGGCACCACAGCGGTAACCGCCTACAGCCAGGCGGAAGACAATGTTCCGCCCACTGTATAATGACACACCAATCCACCACCTTTTCTGGGGAGGTAACAACGACATCAAAAGCCTGGCGGAAACAATGCACAGAAGGGAAACGACTCACCTCTGGAGACTCAAGGAAGAGGCACAAGGCTTGGAGCCCGAGTTGCATGTGTTCCCCATGATCTTCTATGTTCTGTTCCACTACGAACACCAATGCCGGCGAAGACGACCACAGTGAGTACTGCTGCATAGCACACATGGGAGGGGGGAGGAAAAAGAGAGTGACACCCACACGCAACACACAACAAGTAACACCCATATTCACCCTGTACCCCTCAGGAATAATGCAAGGACAAAATGAATTAATTAACGTGAGTGTAATAAAATAAAATAGTATAAATACATGCATCCAAATTAACAAGTATATACATATTTACAAATGTAGGGACACTGCCCAGTCCTCAATGTCCGTGGGCCACAGGGCCACATCACAAAGTCCAAGGCCCCACCTCACTCCTGCAACAACACAGAGAGAAAACTGCAGGGGCATCAGATCAAAAATAGCCAGGCACCTCAGGGGGATGGGGAACGGGGAGCACATCAGCCGGAAGATGGTACAACGCCACTGGTCCTGGTGGGGGCAACATGCCCTGTGCTTGGTCCTGGGGAGTGCAAGAACACAGTCTCCCAAGTAAGTGACTTGCCCACTGGCTCTGCAGGGGACAACATGCCCTGTGCTTGGTCATGGGGAGTACAATGCCACAGTGTCTCAAGTGGGTGGCTTGCCCACTGGCTATGGAGGGGGCATCATGCCCTGTGCTTTATCCTGGGGAGGGCAAGGCCACAGTCTCTCAGGTGGGTGATTTGCCCAATGACCTGTCCTTGGGACTGCAAGGCCACAGTCTCTCAAGTGGATGGCTTCTCCACTGGTTCTGGAGGGGGCATTGTGCCCAGTGATCTTCATCCTGTGGAGGATGGAGTGAGAGGATGGCTTCTTCCACTGGTTCTCGATGGGGCATTGTACCCAGTGAATCAGATTCTGGGGAGTGCACGGTTACAGTCTCCCACCTGGGAGTCAGGCCCACAGGATTTGCAGGGGCCAGGCCGCACAACAGCCCATGGACGCAGGACTACACACTGTCCGCCAGAGGTGACGGCTGCTCAGTGGTGGCAGTGGTGCAGCTAATGGTGGATTTGGCAGTGGTGGAGGGAGGCCCCAGCCATTCCCTTGCAGCCGCGGATGGCTGCCCACTTGGGCTGCTGCTGCTGGTGGCAGTGCTGGCAGTGGTGGGGAGAGGCTCCAGCCCATCCCCTGCAGCCGCAGATGGCTGCTCACTTGAGCTGCTGCTGCTGGTGGCGGTGCTGGCAGTGGTGGGGGGAGGCTCCAGCCCTTCCCCTGCAGCCACAGATGGCTGCCCCCTGGGGCTGCTGGTGCTGGTGGCGGTGCTGGCAGTGGTGGAGGGAGACTTCAGCCCTTCCCCTGCAGCTGCGGATGGCTGCCCACTGGGGCTGCTGGTGGTGCTACTGGGTGGAGGTGCTGGCAGTGGTGGGGTGAGGCCCCTGCTTTTCCCCTGCAGCCGTAGATGGCTGCCCACTGGGGCTGCTGCTGCTGGTGGCGGTGCTGTGGCGGTGCTGGCAGTGGGGAGGGAGGGTCCAGCCCATCCCCTGCAGCTGTGGATGGCTGCCCACTGGGGCTGCTGGTGGCGATGCTGGCAGTGGTGAGTGGAGGCTCCATCCCTTCCCCTGCAGCTCCAGATGGCTGCCCACTGGGGCTGCTGCTGCTGGTGGTGGTGCTGGTGGCGGTGCTGGCAGTGGTGGGGGGAGGCTCCAGCCCATCCCCTGAAGCCTCGGATTGCTGCCCACTGGGGCTGCTGCTGCTGGTGCTGGTGGCAGTGATGGCAACGGTAGGGGGAGGCTCCAGCCCTTCCTCTGCAGCCTCGGACGGCTGCTCCACCATGGTTGGTGGTGGGGACTCCGACTGAGTCCCTGCACCAGGCCCCTTGTCTCTACTGCCTGCTGTTGCAGGCCCCTTGCCCCTCCTTCCTGCAGCTGGGGCTGCCTCCTTGCCCTTCCTTCCAGCAGCTGGGGCTGCCTCCTTGCCTTTCCTTCCTGCAGCTGAGGCTGCGTCCTTGCCCTTCCTTGATGCACTTGGTGCTGACTCCTTGCCCTTCCTTGACGCACTTGGGGCTGACTCCCTGCCCTTCCTTGATGCCGTGAGGCACTTGGGGCGGACTCCTTGCCCTTCCTTGACGCACTTGGGGCTGACTCCTTGCCCTTACTTGATGCACTTGGGGCTGGCACCCTGTCCATCTGGCTGGCTGGTGGGTGGGATCCTTTCCCACCTGGAGTAGTTGGGGACACTACTGTGCCCATGGTCTGGGTGGCTGAGGTGCTTGCTTGGGTTTTGACCACCCTGGCCTGACGTGAGGGACACAGGGAGGGAAGAGGTCAATGATGGTGAGGAAAAGCTTCTTAGGGACATTGGGGTGGAAAGAGGGAGATGGCTAGGGAGTGGAGGAAGCGGGAGTGGTGGTAGGAGGTGTCTGTCTGCTGTGTTTAGGTGCAGGTGCATGGGTTGGAAGCTGTTGTGAGGTGGATGGCTGTTGGGTGTCTGAGTGCTTGCGTTTGTGTACATTGGGAGGAGGGGGCACAAACACAGTGGGAGAGGACACAGGGGACGTGTGCATGGATGTGGGGGTGGTGACTGCCAGGGGTATGTACTGGTAGGTGTGCTGGTGATGGAGGTAGTGGATGAGGATGTAGTACATGCAGGTGTGAGTGGAGATGCAACGGGGAGGGTGCCACAGTGGAGGCAGTGGATGTTGGTATGTCTTTATCTGGATTGTGTTTGTGTGAGTGCCTTTGGGATGAAGTGTGGTGCTTGTGTTTTGGATGTCCACTCTTGTATATTGTCCTGGGTGCATGCTCATCTGACTGTGTGCTTGGGGTAGGTTGGGGTTGAGGGGAATGGGATTGGGTAGCGGAAGTTGTAGGGGGGAAGGTGGAAACAGGGACAATGGCTGTTATCAGAGAGGAGGCCAGAGCCTGGATTGATCTCCGTTGGGCCGGCAAGCCAGTGTGAATGCCCTCCAGGAATACATTTTTCTGTTGTATTTGGGCTGCCAGCACCTGGATGGCATTCACAATGGTTGACTGCCCAACAGAGATGAATCTCAGGAGGTCAATAGCCTCCTCACTCAGAGCAGCAGAGCTAACTGGGGCAGGGCCTGAGGTGCCTGAGGCAAAGAAGATGCCCAGCCTCCTGGGTGAGCAGGCATGCGAAACTTGCTGAGGGGCTGCTGGGAGGGAGATGCTGGTACCAGGGTGGAGGCTGTACCTGTAGCTGGGGTGAGCACAGAGGTGTCCGCCACCACCAGGGAGCTTCCATTGGAGGAGGTATTCATGCCTGAACTGTCCCCTCCTGTCTCCGCCATGGTGCTCCCCTCACCCTTCGTCCCACTGGTGCCCTCACCGTCGGTGGACTCGGCCTCTTGGGTCCTGTGGGATGCAGCTCCCTCCGTTGCCGGTGCCTCTGCTGCTCCGCCAAATGATGCTAATGCACAAAAGGACTGGGTGACAAAACAAAAAAGGGGGGGAGATACAAAGGATACACTTGGTCAATGGCACCATCAACACCACGTTTGTGTACACAACACACTCAAACACAGGGAATAGCCCTACCCACTAGGCAATGCACTACCAGTCACAATGCTAGTCACCAGTTCATGGATAGGGACACCTAACACCAATTGCAGCATACCTGAGACCCACAGACCCCTGCCCAGTAGTGGATGCCTACTAGCTTGGTTGGAATACTTTCACATCAGAACCCTGCCTAACATGGAACCTACCTTGCAATGCTAGGCCTGGGCTAGGGGCCCCCACAAGGCCCAAACCCTACCCGGATACCACCCCACCAGCCACAAGTTGTATATTAGGGCACTGTACTCACCCCCTTGTGGCTGCTGTGATGTCCCCAAGTGCCCATCTAGCTCCGCATAGGCCACTGCCAGTATGCGGGCCATCGGGGGGGTCGAGGTTCGACAGGCACCCCTTCCTCGTTGGGAGGCCATCCCCAGATGGGCCTCTGTCATCTTCCGTGCCCAGCATCTCAGGTCCTCCCACCGTTTCTGACAGTGAGTGCTCTGCCTGCCGTAGACCCCCCAGGTCCACACGTCCTTGGCAATGGCACGCCATATAACCTTCTTTTGATAGGTGCTGACCTGCAGGGAAATACACACAGGGAAATATATTAGTCAGACCGTCCTGCCTGTTACACTCATGGCCCACCATGCCCCTTCCCATCCACATTAGCACAGCCATGGCACAGCATACATGCTGCACACTGCCCAGGGCCGATCCACCCCCCACATGAGGCCTTTACACACAGCACGCCATGCATTCATGCCCCATGTATCATACTCACAGCGTAGTCACCTGTTGGTCTGGAGGCCCATACGGCAGTTGGTACTGGGGTAGGACCCCATCCGGCAGTCGCTCCAACTCCACTGAGGTAAAGACAGGGGCCCTTTCCCCAGTCACATTAGCCATGGTCCGTTCCAAACACAGGTCACAGTAGCACATGCAGTGTAGGTCCTCTCCTGTTGAAGGTCAGGTAGCAAGTGAGTGCACAGATAGGAAATGGTGGTCATGTCCGCGGCCGTGCGTACCATCACCGCCGGCGTACATCACCATTGGCCACTGTACCCTATAAGGCCCAATGAGGAGTTGCACAGCGGTTCTCGACAGCCTCCCGCAATGGCGCACAACGTCAGTGGAATTACCTCATTTCCACCTGCCCCTCCATACAGGACAGATGGATGCCATTTCAGGGTGGGAGCAGGCCATGGCCCCTAACTGTGTCACAGTACACAAATGCACCATTTAAACATCTCCAACAAAATACTGTTACAATCACAACATGCATTGTACTGTAGTGGTTGGAAGGTAGAGATGATGACCAGCTGCTCACTATTTTACACCATAGATTGCAACAGCTGCGGATTAATAGGATATGGAGACATCCTCCCATGTACAGACCTCTGGTGGACTTGGCAACAATGGAGGACAGGCACATTATCTTCACCTATAGACTTGACAGGACTACAATCACAGAGCTGTGTGCCCAATTGGAGCCTGACCTAATCTCTGCTATCCGTCACCCCACCAGGATCCCCCCTCTTGTGCAAGTGCTATCAATGCTCCATTTCCTGGCAACTAACTCCTTCCAAGTGACAGTGGGCTTGGCAGCAGGAATGTCACAGCCTATGTTTTCAATGGTGCTGACCAGAGTGTTGTCTGCCCTGATTAAACACATGTGCAGCGACATTGTTTTCCCCTAGGTGGAGGATTTGGCGACAGTGAAAGCTGATTTCTATGAAATGGGATATATCCCCAACATTATTGGGGCTATTGATGGAACACACATTTCATTTGTCCCCTCCTGCTGAAATGAACAGGTGTTCAGAAATCGAAAGAGCTTTCACTGCATGAATGTGCAGATGGTGTGCCTGGGAGACCAGTACATCTCCTACGTCAATGCAATGTATCCTGTGTCTGTGCATGATGCCATTATCCAGAGGAATAGCAGCATCCCAAATGTGATGGCTCAACTCCAGAGGCACAGGGTCTGGCTCATAGGTGAGCTTTATGTCCCACCCAGTATATGTTGGTGTATGGGTATAGTTTGGGCCCTAAGGGTTAGTGTGTGGCTAACAGTTGTCCCTCGAAATCTGCAGGTGACTCTGGTTCCCCCAACCTCTTATGGCTACTGACACCTGTGAGGAATCCCAGGACAAGGGCAGAGGAATGTTACAATGCGAACAAGAAGAATTATAGAGAGGACCTTTGGCCTCCTGAAGGCAAGGTTTTGTTGCCTCCATTTAACAGGTGAATCCATGTGCTACTCACCCAAGAAGGTCTGCCAGCTCATCGTGGCGTGCTGTATGTTGCACAACCTTGCCTTGCGTCACCAGGTGCCTTTTCTGCAGGATGATGAGGCTGGAGATGGCCGTGTGGCAGCAGTGGACCCTGTGGACAGTGAAGATGAGGAGGCAGAGGATGAGCACAACAGAAGTGCAATTATTCGACAATACTTCCAATGAGACACAGGTAAGACAGTGTTGATACACATATAATTGACAGTTTGATGTGTGACATTGCCACTGGCAGGCTATGTATTCCTACTTCTATGCCCACTCACTGTACCCTTTGGCATCTCTTTTTGCAGATGTTAGTGCCCCACTATTGTTCCTGGTGTGTTCAGTGCAGCCAACTACAGGTATTTCCAATGTAAACATTACTGTACAGTTGAATTGCATTGTTTGAACCTTTGTTAAATGAATACCTTTTGAAAATATCTGACATACGCCATACTTGTATTTTATCAAAGTGTGTTTATTGCAGTGCTCTGAAGAAGAGGGGGTAGTGCAATGGGCTGGGTTGATGATGGAGGAAAGTCCAGGATAGAGTCCAGCCTATTTGTATCACAGGTGAATTGTCCAAGGGGGCATAGGAAGTGGAGCAATGGCAGTTCAAGGTGGACAGGGTGAAATAGTGGGACACAAGGGCGACAATCAGGAGAGTCTTATTTCCTGGCAGAGGTCATGACAATAGTCTCTGGCTTCTGCCTGGATCGCAGGAAACATATGCAGGGTGGTTGTCCTTCTGCACGGGGAGGGGTGCTGGTGGCCTGTTGTTCCTGTGGCTGGGCCTCCTGCCCACTAGCGGCACAGGAAGTGGAGGGCTGTTTGGTGATGTGGCTAGTGTCACGGGCCCGGTGGTGTGCCACTGCCTCACTCATACTGTTGGCCGTGTCTGCCAGCACCCCCACAATGGAAACCAGGGTGGTGTTGATGTCCTTCAAGTCCTCCTTTATCCCCAGGCACTGTCTCTCCTGCAGCCGCATGTTCTCCTGCAACTTGTCCAGTATCTGGCCCAGCACATCCTGGGAATGTTGGTATGCTCCCAGTATCGCGGTGAGTGCCACCTGGAGAGTCGGTTCCCTGGGTCTGTACTCCCCCTGTCACACAGCAGACCTCCCAGTTTCCCTGTTGTCCTGTGCCTCTGTCCCCTGAACCGTGTTCCCACTGCCACTGGCCCCAGGTCCCTGATCGTCCTGTGTTTGTGGGGTGGCCTGGGGTCCCTTTAGTGGTGGACACACTGCTGATTGACGTGTCCTGGGGACAGAGGTATGGGCCCGCTGGGGGGGTGCTGTGGCAGTGTTTCCTGAGGGGGGAGGCTCTGTCGTGGTGTGTGACTGTTCCTCGGTAATTGACTGTCCGAGATCCCTGATGGGCCAGGTTGGTCATCCAGATCCAGCTGACCAGAGCAGCTGTCATCACTGTGGGCCTCTTCTGGGTGAGGACTGGATGTTGCTGGCACCTCTTCGCCGGTGTCATTCGGTGGGTTACCTGTGGGGATGTAAATGCAGTGTTATTCTTTCTGCATGTGATATTTTTGTGCATGGGTGTGTTGCCCTCTATGGTTGTTATTGCCCTGGCAGCTTTTCCTTATGTGAGTTGTTATTTGGTGGGCTAGGTGATTCTCTCTAGTGTGCATGTTGTGGTGATAGGTGTCCATGAAGGTCTGTGAGGGGTGTCCATGCATTGGTGTTGTAAGCAGGGCTTGGTATTGGGATGAGTGGGTTGAGATGGTGGGGTAAGTGGGAGGTGGTGCAGTGATGGGAGTGAAGGTAGGGGTGGGGGTATGTGATGGCATGCAGGTCGGGGAGTGATAGTCATTGAGATTTGACTTACCAGAGTCCAGTCCTCCTATTCTTGCCAAGCCCTCAGGATGCATGATTGCCAAGACTTGCTCCTCCCATGTTGTAAGTTATGGGGCAGGAGATGGGGGTCCACCACCAGTCATCTGTACTGCGAGATGGTGTCTAGCTGCAATGGAACACACCTTCCCCCGTAGGTCGTTCCACCTCTTCCTGATGTCCCTCAGTGCTCTCCCACGGTGTTGGCCCAGTCCACGATCCTCTGCCATAGCTCCATCTTTCTAGCAATGGATATCTGCTGCACCTGTGATCCAAAAGCTGTGGCTCTACCCGGATAATTTCCTCCACAATGACCCTTAGCTCCTCCTCAGAGAACCTCAGATGTCGTTGTGGTGCCATGAGTGTGGTGTGGGTGGTATGGGTGAGGGTGTGTGGGGTGATGTGTTGGGGTGTATGATGTAAGGTACGTGTGTAGTGTATCGGTGAGGGTGGTATGTGGCTCTGGTTGTGTATGTGCTCTTGCTGTCTCTCTCTCTCTTGGCAATGGTTTGTATTGGTAAAGGGTTGTAGGTAGTGTGGGTGTGTGTTTTATAGTGGTGTGGTGTGTGTATTTGTGTCAGGTGTGTGTAGTTTGAATTGTTCAATGTGGGGTTGTTTTGTTTGAGTATGTGTATTTTGAGCACAGTGGTATGAACCACCAATGGTTTACCACCATTGAATGTCCCCTGCGGTGATTCGTGGGTCATCACTGACCTTTGGGCTGGCGGACTTGTGTGTGTGACTGTATTATGACGGATTGGTACATGTGTGTCATAATATTGTTGGTGTTTATCCGCCTCCGCCGCGCTATGTTGGCGGCAGTCGGCATGGTAGTAAGTGGGATTTTCCGCCAATGTCATAATGAGGGCCTTAGTGATTTAAGAAGTGGCATAAAAAAAACATTCCTCTACTCTTTGTACAGCTTACAAAATAAAAACATATGCCTTAACAATTGTTCTGAACGCATATCACATGGACAGGGCATTAGGTCCCTATTGCGATGCACCTTAGGGGGATAAGCCACTAAAAAGTGGGCCAGGCCCAGACAAAACGTGTCAAGAAAAAACTATGGTGCCGCGGGACAGTTAAAAGATAAGGTTCGATTTTAGATGTAGTACATAAGGGTAGATAAGCTGTCACCATGCCTTTCCCCAGATCGTGCATCTCTCTATCAGTAGCCAATATCTCTTGGAATTCATTTTTTACTACTGCAATGTCCTGCTTGCCTATGGCCCCAGGGCTAAAGAATAAGGGGGTCATTCTGACCTTGGCGGACGGCGGAGGCCGTCCGCCAAGGTACCGCCGTCAGAACACCGCACCGCGGTCGAAAGACCGCGGCGGTGATTCTGACATTTGCCCTGTGCTGGCGGGCGGCCGCCAAAAGACCGCCCGCCAGCACAGGGCAAATCAACCTTCCCACCAGGATGCCGGCTCAGAATTGAGCCAATGGAGTGGGAAGGTGCGACGGGTGCGGTTGCACCCGTCGCGTATTTCAGTGTCTGCTGGGCAGACACTGAAATACTTTTTGGGGCCCTCTTACGGGGGCCCCGCGGCACCCCCTACCGCCATCCTGTTCATGGCGGGAGAGCCGCCATGAACAGGATGGCGGTAGGGGGTGTCAGAATCCCCATGGCGGCGGAGCGCGCTCCGCCGCCATGGAGGATTCAGACAGGCAGCGGAAAATAGGCGGTACACCGCCGACTTTCCGTTTCTGGCCGCGGCTGAACCGCCGCGGTCAGAATGCCCAGCGGTGCACCGCCAGCCTGTTGGCGGTGCTACCGCCGACCTCCGCCATGGCGGTAATTACCGCCATGGTCAGAATGACCCCCTAAGTCTGATCTGTTAAGGCTGCTCAGAGACTCTTTAATGTACATAACCCAGGGACATCTCTGTACTTCATGCAGCCTCATGCAGTCCATAAGCAGTGTCTGAGTGAGAGCTGCTTCCGGCCTAGTCCAAACAGACATCCAGAGGGCTACAGGGGCTAACTTAATCAGGCCCTCCAGAAAAGGGAGACCTAATCCTGCATGTGAAATTATAGCGGGAACTCTCTGTGAGAGTGAGAGTAGACTTCTCAGAAATGTATTTTCAATTATTTGCAGAGATAATGCACCGGTATAGCCCCATACCCCAGCTCCATATCTGACAATCGAAGTAGGCCTCACCTTATGGATGGTGGTAATGAGCTTTATTGGTGCACAGCCTAGTTTGATGATGCATTTGCGTAGAGCTGCCACTTGCTTATGACCCTGATTTCTCTGAGGTGCTTCTGAGTAGACCAATTGTCAAAGAGAATCCCCAAATATGTAAAGGTATTCACACTGCTCAGTTGGATACCTTCAATATAAAACTGAGGGGGTCTAGTTCTTTGGTGGCCACAAATCATAGTGTATGATTTTGTTTTATTTGTGGACAATCTCAAGGCCGTCATGAAATCCACAAATCTACTTAAGAGTTTTTGGAGGCCTTTCCCAGTCCGTGCCATGAGAACACAATCATCTGCGTACATTAATTCAGGTTGTGCTTTGTTGGTGACCTTAGGGCGATCTGCCTTTTCGTCAACCAGAGCTCCCTCTAGACCATTTATATAAAATGTAAAAAGGAAGGGTGCAGGAACACAACCCTGTCTTACCCCTTTCCTAACCTTAAATATTAATTCTTGAATGTCAACTTTACATGTTTAAGGCTGGGGGGCCTGCTCATTTAGTACTACTATTGTTTTGCATGAGATATTTTACTTTTTTTTCTACCGTACGTGCTGTATTTTTCTAGAAGTCTTCTAAAAGCTAGTAAATAGGCATTTGTTATGAATTAGACAACTGATAGTGATGTTTCCACAAGGAAAATAGGAAGATGTAAGGAAGTGCGACTCGTGAGAAGAGATGTCTGTACCTCAGATTCTGTCTAGTGTTACAACTCAAGGACATAGTCATGTTTGCAGCACTGTTATCCTCTGAGAAACACGGTAGTATACCAGCTTAAGAGGTTGTAGGAAAATAATTGGTTCACACTAGTAGAGCAAGCTGATATGCTGCATTTAGTGATTTTGTTGATTTAAAACAGCTTGTGTTCTTCAGGTAAGATAAAGCACACACAGACTCCTTTACATAGATGATGTTTTGCTGACTTTCATCTGGGAAGGCCCTTCTTGCCTCTGCTTATCTCCACCACCTAAAAATTAAGATTTCATGTCTATTGGAAGGAATTGGGTTGTTGGTCAACTGGGGAGTCGGCCTTGGTAAAGCAGTAACCACAATCCCTTGCAGGGTGAACCACAAAAAGTCACTAAATTAACATGTGCTTACCTCTGGATAGCTTAGCACAGAAAGCAGTCTGGCTTAACTTAAAGGCAATGTGTAAAGTATTTATGCAGCACACAAATAATAATAAATTGAAAAACCAAGGTGAATCGCAGACTAATTTTGAAAAATAGAGTCTATTTTATTGAATTATTTGACATCAAAACAACAAAAAACAAGTCAGTAGAACCCGAGTTAGATGTTTTAAACTTTTTAGTAAAAATCAGCACCAAAATGCTCTAAGCGTCAATCACAGACATCGAGTCATGCGAGACCAGGTCAAAGTGAAAAATTATGGCCAACCGCAATGTAACACAGTTCAGATGCAAGATGTGCATGGGCCCAGTTAGCACTTACCTTCCGACTTAGAAGAATTTCTGAAAAGAAACGTCGGATGGGCATTGCTGCAGGAGGTGACCGAGGAGGGATTGTTGTCATCGGATAACCTTGGTCAAAGCTGCAGTGAAGATTTTGATGCTGGAAGTTAGTCACTGAAAGGAAATTGAAAATCCCAAGCAGGATGAGGCAGAGGGCCGCAGCTGAAGGCAGTTACATAACGCCTAATACCCTTTGGAAAAGGACTGCTGAAAAGGATTTTTTGCTGATGCGAGAATGAGGTGGGAGAAGTTGTGAAGTCCATCCATCCAGTGATCCACCTCAGATGTATGGGCAGGCAGGTTAGTCCTGGTCTCCTCTTGTTCTCAGAGCAGTTTTTGCCCAAAAAACCCTCAGTCTTGGGATTTATCTACCTGAGGACATTTAGCACCACAACCAAAGGGCCAGGAATGGCGGGGCACCACTTGGGGGTTCAGGACTGACTCAGGCTGGGTCCAGGTGTGCTTTCAAGATGGTGGGAATCTTTTGTGTCACTGAAGCACAATTTAAGAGGGCAAAAAACATTTTCAAAGTACTTGCCCATGTGTTGCATTGAGGCATCTGTTACTGCCTTTTAAACCGTGTGAGCTAGAAACATTTGCTGTTGAAATATTCAAATCATGCAACAGATGGTATCAGATGCTATCATATGTGCCAAGTGTGGTAAATGAATAGCTACTCAAAAATGTAATAGCTCCATAATATCAATGTCACTGATCTAAACACGAGGGAATGTCTCTGGGAAGGAGGAGGGTTTTTAGGTGCCCAAAAAGTGAGAATTCCAACTGTTGGGCAGGACAAAGTTTTGGGAGCAGCATATGGTAGATTCAGAAGGTTGCTAAAGATAGGAGGTGTTAGACCTGACATGCTTTAGGGTGGTCACCCCTAACTTTTTGCCTGCCTCCCTCCACTTTTTGGACTCTGTTTTTGCTGGCTTTTAGACTCTGCGCACTTTACCACTGTTAACCAGTGCTAAAGTGCATATGCTCTCTGTAAGGAAATGCCTCCTTGGCATGGTTACCCCCTGACTTTTTGCCTTTGCTGATGTCAAGTTGTGATTTGAAAGTGTTCTGAGGCCTGCTAACCAGGCCCCAGCACAAGTGTTCTTTCCCTAAAACTGTACCTTTGTCTCCACAATTGGGAGACCCTGGCATCCAGGTAAGTCCCTTGTAACTGGTACCCCTGGTACCAAGGGCCTTGATGCCAGGGAAGGTCCCTAAGGGCTGCAACATGTCTTTTGCCACCCTGGGGACCCCTCACTCAGCACAGACACACTGCTTGCCAGCTTGTGTGTGCTGGTAGGGAGAAAATGACTACGTCGACATGGCACTCCCCTCAGGGTGCCATGCCAACCTCACACTGCCCATGACATAGATAAGTCACCCCTCTAGCAGGCCTTACAGCCCTAAGGCAGGGTGCACTATACCATAGGTAAGGGCAGAGGTGATTGAGCACTATGCCCCTACAGTGTCTAAGCAAAACCTTAGACATTTTAAGTGCAGGGTAGTCATAAGAGTATAGGGTCTGGGAGTCTGTCATACACGAACTCCACAGCGCCATAATGGCTACACTGAAAACTGGGAAGTTTGGTATCAAACTTCTCAGCACAATAAATGCACACTGATGCCAGTGTACATTTTATTGTGAAATACACCCAGAGGGCATCTTAGAGATGCCCCCTGAAAACATACCCGACTTCCAGTGTGGGCTGCCTAGTTTTACCAGACTGCCACACACCAGACATGTTGCTGGCCACATGGGGAGAGTACCTTTGTCACTCTGTGGCTAGTACCAAAGCCTGTACTGGGTGGAGGTGCTTCTCACCTCCCCCTGCAGGAGCTCTAACACCTGGCATTGAGCCTCAAAGGCTCACCCCCTTTGTTACAGTGCCACAGGGCATCCCAGCTAGTGGAGATGCCCGCCCTCTCCGGCCACGGCCCCACTTTTGGCAGCAAGGCCGGAGGAGATAATGAGAAAAAAAAGGAGGAGTCACTGGCCAGTCAGGACAACCCCTAAGGTGTCCGGAGCTGAGGTGACTCTGACTTTTAGAAATCCTCCATCTTGCAGATTGAGGATCCTCCCAATAGGATTAGGGATGTGCCCCCCTCCCCTCAGGGAGGAGGCACAAAGAGGGTGTAGCCACGCTCAGGGCTAGTACCCATTGGCTACTAACCCCCAGACCTAAACACACCCCTAAATTGAGTATTTAGGGGCTCCCAGAACCGAGGAAGATAGATTCCTGCAACCTGAAGACGAAGAAGGACTTCTGACCTGAAGCCCTTCAGAGAAGACGGAGACACCAACTGCTTTGGCCCCAGCCCTACCGGCCTGTCTCCCCACTTCGACAGCGACGCGTCCCCCAGGGTCCAGAGACCTCTGAAGCCTCAGAGGACTACCCTGTATCTAAAAGGACCAAGAACTCCCAAGGACAGCGGCCCTGTTCAACAAAGACTGAAACTTGCAACAAAGCTAACCAATGCTTACTTCCCCCAGGAACTGTTGAAAATTGCACAGTGTCTAGTTTTAAAATAGCTTATTGCCATTTTTGCCAAAACTGTACATGATATTGTGTTGATTTAACGTTCCTAAGATACCTGAGTGAAATCTTGAACCTGTGGTTCTTAAAATAAACTAAGAAAATATATTTTTCAATATAAAAACCTATTGGCCTGGAATTGTCTTTGAGTGTGTGTTCCTCATTTATTGCCCGTGTGTGTACAACAAATGCTTAACACTACCCTCTGATAAGCCTACTGCTCGACCGCACTACCACAAAATAGAGCATTATAATTATCTCTTTTTGCCACTATCTTACCTCTAAGGGGAACCCTTGGACTCTGTGCATGCTATTTCTTACTTTGAAATAGTACATGCAGAGTCAACTTCCTACACTCTTTCCCTTTAAACATGGTAACTTTGGATCATACCCAATTGGACTATTTAATCTACTTATAAGTCCCTAGTAATGTGCACTGTATGTGCCTAGGGCCTGTAGATTAAATGCTACTAGTGGGCCTGCAGCACTGGTTGTGCCACCCACTCAAGTAGCCCCTTTACCTTGTCCCAGACCTGCCATTGCAAGGTCTGTGTGTGAAGTTTCACTGCCAATTTGACATGGCATTTAAAAGTACTTGCCAAGCCCAAAACTCCCATTTTTCAACACATAAGTCACCTCTAATGTGTGCCCTAGGTAACCCCTAGAGCAGGGTGCAATGTGGGTAAAAGGCAGGACATGTACCTATGTAGTTTACATGTCCTGGTAGTGTAAAACTCCTAAATTCATTTTTACACTACTGTGAGGCCTGCTCCCTTCATAGGCTAACATTGGGGCTGCCCTCATACTTTATTGAAGTGGTAGCTGCTGATAAGGAAGGAGCAGGAAGGTCGTATTTAGTATGGCCAGAATGGTAATGCAAAATCCTGCTGACTGGAGAAGTTAGATTTAATATTACTTTTCTAGAAATACCACTTTTAGAAAGTGAACATTTCTTTGCACTTAAATCTTTCTGTGCCTTACAATCCACGTCTGGCTGGATTTAGTTGACAGCTCCTTGTGCATTCACTCAGACACACCCCAAACACAGGGTACTCAGCTTCACTTGCATACATCTGCATTTTGAATGGGTCTTCCTGGGCTGGGAGGGTGGGGGCCTGCTCTGACACAAAGGACTGCCACACCCCCTACTGGGACCCTGGCAGACAGGATTGAACTGAAAGGGGACCTGGTGCACTTCTAAGCCACTCTTTAAAGTCTCCCCCACTTCAAAGGCACATTTGGGTATAAAACAGGGCCTCTGCCCTACCACATCAGACACTTGCTGGAGAAGAAACCTGAACCCGAACCTGCATCCTGCCAAGAAGAACTGCCTGGCTGCTTAAAGGACTCACCTGACTGCTTTCTACAAAGGACTGCTGCCTTGCTGTTGACCTGCTGCTTTGCTGAACTCTTGTCTTGCTGCAGAAGTGCTCTCCAAGGGCTTGGATAGAGCTTGCCTCCTGTTTCCTGAAGTCTCAGGACCAAAAAGACTTCTTTCTTTTACTTGGACGCCTTGTGCGCCTCAAAATTCAACGCACAGCTTGCTCCGCGGTAAAAAATTAACTGCACGCCGCTCCGGAAAGACGCCGCTCAACCCCGCAACTTCGACGCACGGCCCACCTGGACAATGCCGCCCGACTTCCAGAGAGGAAATCGACACGACGCCTGCCGTGAGGGAGAAAATTCCACGCACAGCCCACCAAAATGACACGCAGCCAGGTAACAAGCCCAGGATTCCACGCACAGACCCCGGGACATCTGGTAATCCAGCAAACCACAGAAGGAGACTGTCCGCACGCCGAAAAACGATGCACATCTTCCCCACGTGAAAAATAACGACGCAAGTCCGTGTGTGAAGGGATGAAACCGACGCACACACGCATCTTCTCCTCTGCGGCTCTTTGCAGAGATTTTCCACTCCAAACCAGGTACTTGGTGTTTGAAAGAGACTTTGGGGGTTATTACAACTTTGGAGGAGGTGTTAATCTGTCCCAAAAGTGACGGTAAAGTGACGGATATACCACCAGCCGTATTACGAGTTCCATAGGATATAATGGACTCGTAATACGGCTGGTGGTATATCCGTCACTTTACCATCACTTTTGGGACGGATTAACACCTCCTCCAAAGTTGTAATAACCCCCTTTGTTTGCTTTTTGGACTTAAGACACTTCATATCACTTTTCAGTGATATCTTTACAATTTCTTATTGCATCTTTTATCATTTTGACCTACAGATACCCAGATAAATATTACATATTTTTCTAAACACTGTGTGGTGTATTTTTGTGGTGATATATTGTGTTATTGTATGATTTATTGCACAAATACTTTACACATTGCCTTCTAAGTTAAGCCTGACTGCTCAGTGCCAAGCTACGAGAGGGTGAGTTAAGGATAATTTGGATTGTGTGTGACTTACCCTGACTAGAGTGAGGGTCCTTGCTTGGACTGGGGGTACCCTGACTGCCAACCAAAGACCCCATTTCTAACAGGAGGATATGCAGTCTTCAAGTAAAAATAACTTTTGAATACTCTGGCAGTCTACACTGTTGAAACAAACTGTGCAGGAAACCCTTGATCAAGGTAGCCCTAACAGTAAGTATAGTCAAGTGTATCAACTACAGCTATCATAGCATTCATCAGCAAGCTATATTAAAGGATCAATGGATGGTAGAGTTGCATTGGTTTGTAATTTATAGTGAAAGCACTGAAAATGGACAAATCATCTGCAATGATAAAGAACAATTCTCAACAAAATTGATTTAGTATATTCTGAATGTTTATGAAATAATTAATCTATCAAAATTCCCATTCTTCAACATAGGAGAGGTGCACAGGGCAATCGTCCAAAAGTCCTAGTTTTTGTGACTGACGCATCCCAGAAGTCAGCAGGTGTTAATTGACTTCTAGTCGAGGACATTCTTGAATTTCCCGCCCCTAGGATCAGGGTATTGCAAGTCAAAGGTATATCATTGTTCATCTGGGCTACTTAGACTCACAGGTAGTACAAGAGAACTCTGAAGAAGGTTATAATTAGGCTTCACAAATTTGGGCTCAGTAATGTTGTTACAGTAATGACTGCTTTTGGTTCTGTATAATAATGTTTTGTGATAAGATATGGTTATTAGTTTGTCAGTTAGGTTTCACAGTTTGTGAGATGTGGATATTTGGTTTGAGTGGATGGTAGTACACCACAGGAAATAATGTCACTGTAATCAATATGTTCTGTAAAGGTTTGAGTAATTTAAATCTGCGTTCCACCTCAGTAGATAAGGAACATGGCAGACAGTTTTAACCTAAGAAAATGTGTAAAGTATTTAAATGTACAGTTAAAAAGGTGAAAACATAACACAATAAAAATAGCACTCGAAATTAGAAAAATAAAGAGTACTTTAATGAACAAGATTACAAAAAAAATAACAAAATTCACGGAGAGTCAGCCAGACATATGAGTTTTTAAAGTTTAAGATAAAAACAATGTCAAAAATCATTAAGTGCCACAGGTGGTCATCTGGTTGCACTTGACTGGGACCTAAGCATGATTTAAGGCACACTGCAGTAGAGGATGGGTCATATACAAAAACCTGATTCTCGCTGGCCTGCTACTTTAGCCATCTTCATCCTTTGAAGATATCTACCTTAGATATGAATCCCTTTTTTAGGGCTCACATTTCTCCAGGAAGGCAAGTCTGTAGCCCATAAGGCTGGATTTATTCTCTGTAATGTCCAATTGAAACTGATTTGCTGCTGCTGAAAAGTTCCAAGTTGGAGCAACCTGTATCTTTGGCCAAGACACAGCACACTTTTGTTGAGTTAACTTGGCAGGTTTGTTCCAGGCTTCCAAAGGTCTTTAGAGCCAAAAAGGTTTGAAGTTCCTGTTTTTTCAGTATGTCAGGAGGAGTACACTTTGACACAGCCAAGGATCTCTGGAACTCAGGAATAGCACTTGGAGGTCAAGACTCACTCCGGTAGAAGCCAATAGCAGCATCCGGAGCTGTACTCTTCACAAATCTGGCCTCTAGCAGCTTTTTGTTTCTGTGTAGCTAGACAGGAAGTCAGCCAACTGACCCTTTGAGTCCACCTTTTTGTCCTTGGTACAAATGGGAGCAGGTCCAGCCTCTCAGGTCTCAATAGCAATAACCAATGGGGAAAAAGTCCAGAGAGATACCCCGCCCACTTTTGTAGCAGTTCCTGTGTGCCTTACTTTAAACAGTTCCCCTCTCTAGCTAAAACAAATTTGGCAAAACATTTCTTCCCCTGTGCAGAGCTCCACTATCTACCTCAGAGTCATGGTCAGGAAAATGAACAACCCCTGCTTTTCAGTCACTTCAAACCAGTTCTGTAGGTAGCTCTTTTCTTGCTGGCATTGTTGCCTGCCTGACTTGAAGTACAAAAGAGGGCCCTATACAGGTGTCACCTGATATTTTCACGTGAAAGGGTAGGCTACCTTGAAGGTAATTGAGTTTCTGAACACATCCCTGATGGTCATCCCAACAGAGGATCAGAACACCTTCCTACACTCAAGGTCGTTGTCTCAGGGAGTAACTTTACACATCATCAAGTGGGCTATTTAGCTCCTGGTTGACAGTTGGAAGTTCATGGCTGTCTGAAGGCTCTACGCAGGGAATGAGTAACTTTGTAAACATATCTTTTCCAAAATAGTTATTACAAATCAGACTAGACAGGTTCTTTCACCCAGTGTGTTGGGCTTGTGAATACTATTTTACAAGTTCCATTTTGTAGCTGTGACATAGCCGAAGATAACATTATTACATTTAGTATTGTCTTCCAAAGCTTTATTATGGAACAGCAAACCCCACTGAAAATAGCTTTTGGGGCCTTGCCACTGGAAGAATGTGGCTAGCATCCAACATGTCCTACTTTTAATTACCATGCATCCTGCCTTATATTAAGGATTCCCTAGGGTTGACTTCATATTATTTAAAATGAGAGTTTGGACCTGTCAATAGTGTTACTTGTCTGATGTGGATGGACCTTAGTGAATGTTCTTTATGAGGAGAGACTAGTACTCTTCTAAGTATAAGAAATAAGGGAAACATCTAATTTGAAAAGAAATAGGTAATGACTGTGGAATCAAATTTGGGCTAGCTGCATGAATAATTTTCTGAATAAAACACTGATTTAAGGCAAACAAATAAAAAGGATAAGATAATGAAACTGGAAATTGTAGAGCGAGAGCTTTGGAATAGGTAATAATGAAAAACACAAGAAGTACAACAAATACTACTATTACTACTGCTTTACTACTAATACTATTGCTGCTACTACTACTACTACTACTGCTACTACTATTACTAATAACAACAACAACAACAATATTAACCCCTTAGCTGCTGCCCCCCCCCCTTGCTGAGCCCTTTTTTGGCTATTTGGAATAGTTTGTGCTTAGGCCTTGATAACGTTTTGTCCACATAAGGTATCCAGGCCAAATTTGCGGCCTTTTTTTCTAACATCCTAGGGATTCTAAAGATACCCAGAGTGTGTGGTTTCTCCAGAGAAGATCAAGAAATTAGCCAAAGTACAGAGAACATTTTTTTTTTTTTTTGAAAAATTGGAAAAAAGGGCTGCAGAAGAAAGCATGTGTTTTTTCCCTGAAAATAGCATCAACAAAGTGTTTGTGGTGCTAAAATCACCAGCTTTCAGGAACAGTCAGAGATGAATCAGAAACCCACATTTTTCAACACAAATTTGGCATTTTACTGGGACATACCCCATTTTCACTATTACTCCTTCCAGTTAGTGACAGAAATGGGTGTAAAACCAATGCTGGGTCCCGGACAGCTAAACATTTCTGAAAAGGAGACAAAATTATAAATTCAGCAAGGGGTCATTTGTGTAGATCCTTCTAGGTTTTCCCATCAAAAGTAACAGCTAAAATAAAAAATATTGAAATTGAGGTTAAAAAATGAGCCATTTCTGTCCACGTTTTCTTCTTTAACTTTTTCCAGCTATGACAGATTTTTTAAAGCAATATATTGTGCGCTGGACTCTTCTGGTTGTGGGGATATGTAGGGTTTGTAGGCTCATCAAAAACCCTAAGGGCCATATTTATACTCTGTTTGCTCCGGATTTGCGTCGGTTTTTTTTTACGCAAATTCGACGCAAAACGAACTCCATATTTATACTCTGGCGTTAGACGCGTCTAGCGCCAAAGTTCATGGAGTTTGCGTCATTTTTTAGCGTGGACACCTACTTTGCGTTAATGATATGCAAGGTAGGCGTTCCCTTCTAAAAAATGACTCCGAGGCATGTGCGTCGTATTTACACTCCCGGGCAAAAATGACGCCCAGGAGTGGGCGGGTCAAAAAAAATTACATCCAGCCCCTTTTGCAATGTTTTTTAGCGCCTGGTCAGGGCAGGCGTTAAGGGACCTGTGGGCTCGGAAGGAGCCCAGAGGTGCCCTCCCATGCCCCCCGGGACACCCCCCTGCCACCCTTGCCCACCCCAGGAGGACGCCCAAGGATGGAGGGACCCATCCCAGGGAACTTAAGGTAAGTTCAGGTAAGTATTTATTTTATTTTTTTTGTGGCATAGGGGGGCCTGATTTGTGCCCCCCTACATGCCACTATGCCCAATGACCATGCCCAGGGGACATAAGTTCCCTGGGCATGGCCATTGGGCAAGGGGGCATGACTCCTGTCTTTGCTAAGACAGGAGTCATTTCAATGGGGGTTGGGAGTCAAAAAAAATGGCGCAAATCGGGTTGAGGCGAAAATTTTGCCTCAGCCTGACTTGCCCCATTTTTTGACGCCCAAGCTCCATATTCCCCTACGCCGGCGCTGCCTGGTGTAAGTCATTTTTTTTTACGCACACCAGGCAGCTCCGCCGGCTAACGTCATTGAATAAATACGCCGCCCGCATGGCGCTTCAGAATGGCGTTAGCCGGCGTTAGATTTTTGGACGCACAACTGCGTTGGCGCAGTTGTGCATCGAAAAGTATAAATATGGCCCTAAGTACCCAGAGCCAATAAATGAGCTGCACCTTGCAATGGGTTTTCATTGTTTACTGGGTATACAGCAATTCATTTGGTGAAATATAAAAAGTGAAAAATAGGTATCAAGGAAACCTTTGTATTCCAAAATGGGCAACAGATAAGGTGTTGAGAAGCAGTGCTAATTTGAACATCTCTGAATTCCAGGGTCCCTATACCAGCATGTGAATAACAGGGCATTTCTCAAATAGACTTATTTTTTACACACTGTCTTACATTTGGATGCACAAAATGTATAGAAAGACTAGGGGCAATAACACTTGTTATTCAATTCTGTGTTCTTGCAATAAAAATGGTACCTCACTTGTGTGGGTAGGCCTAATGCCCACAACAGGAAATGCAATGTGGACACATCACATTTTCCCAAAGAAAATGGACCTGTTTTGGAAAGTACCTAGCTTTCCTAGCTTGGCTTTTGGCCTCTACCTCAGCCGGCACCTAGGGAAACCTAGCAAACCTATACCTTTTTGAATACTAGACACCAAGGGGAATTCAGAATGGGGTGACTCGTGGGGCTCTCACTAGGTTCTGTCACCCAGAATCCTTTGCAAACCTCAAAATGTGGCAAAAAACACTTTTTTTCTCACATTTTGGAAGGGGATGATCAACCATTGGCTTTGTAGTGTTGAACCATGGCTGTGAGGCCTTTGTGATGGAGTCATTCTCAGCTATCTTGATCAGAACGACTAATTGTTCTGGCTTCCAAACTTGATCATGGGTTATCTCCTCTGTGGTAGCCAGAAGCTTCCCCTATGCTCTTCTCAGGGCCTTGAAGCCATAGCCCAAGGAAACTGGCCTGCATCAGCTACAAATCCATAATGACTGGGGCCTCTGCATACTTTGATGATATGTTCTCCAGTGGTTCTCCACACACTCTCAGCAAGGACACCTTTCAGACGGAAAATTAACTGCAAAAAAAACAAAAATTCATCTCCTTAAAGAATACTACATCATGATGCAGTAACAGCTCACAAAACAGCCACCCAACCTATCTTATTTTGACTGTGTTTTGACTTTGAACATCTCAATTGCTTTTCTGCTTGGTTTGACTTATGCAAATACCACATACACAATGCACACAATAATGCACTAATCTGGAAATAATTCGTTAATATTTGGATGAAGATATACATTTTGGAGAAATCTAGACAAAACATATCCACCCAGTGTGACTCATATAATGTATTTCCACTTAAAAGAACTTTAAAAAATATATGTCCTTATTTTATTGGCATTATTATTTATCTTTTTTATTGTTTTACTGATATCCACACCAGGAAAGTAGCTTCTTTCAAAGTTGCTTCAGGATGACAGAGGAGTACAATTGATGGCACTTCCTGTGATATAACTTCCTACAAATAATATGCAAATTAGACAGGGCCTCCCAGGTTCCCTTTTTGCCCAAAGTCCCACAAATCCTAGATCCAGCCCTGCCCCAAATATACAGTGTGTGTGTTTGGGGCTTGCACAATGCAAGCCCTATTTCTTCAAACACTTCAAGAACCGCTTATTAACAAGTGGCTTAAAGATTTTCAGCTCCTGACACTGAGCTTTCTACCTTGAAGGCTTACTATATGCTTCTTGATGCAAAAGGAGATCTATGCAAATTCGCATAGGTTTTGGCGTAAAGTAAAATCAGGGTTATTGGTTTTGTTTGACCTGGCATTGCATCAGACCCTAATGCCATATGAAACTAGACACATTTGTTCATGTATGGTACTTGTTTGTTACATGTGACCTTTATGCGATAGCACACATCTAACTGCTTGATGTTCTGCAAAGTGTGTCACTCGAGTACAATATTATGTGAAAAGAAACTGGCTACATTTTGTGCCAAGATGCAACACTGTGTGATTTGCTAAACAACCTTTTTGGCAGAAGCAGGTGATTGATAGACTGCACAGTGCTCCGCTCTCTTTTGGCTAGGCATGCACTATAGAAACACCAATTGCATAAATACATACTTACACACACATACAGCTAGAAAGACTGATGAACAGTTGGACATATAGATGAGCAGAGGAAGACATAGATACTGTAGAAAGGATTATAGAGGTAGGCAGGGATTACGGGGGAAAGATAAACACGTGGGCAGATCATTATAATTGAATTCAGTGAAACAAAATCAACATACATACATACAAAAACTATATTGAATAACGAAGGAGAACATATTCATCATTAAAAATACAGAACCTAATGTCATGTACTATGAACCGGTCTTATTATTTCTTTTAGTAAAATTGAAGTCTAATTGCTGAACATAATGATTAATCTCTTTAATAAAAAAGTGTCTTCCTAATAGCTTGTGTCGGTAAATATGCCTTGTTAAATTCGCTCTTTAAACCCGATTAACTATTTTGGAATAGCACATCCACTTTCTCGGCCTGATACTAATGACCTAGCATCTGAGTGGGGACCCATTATAAATGCCTACAATAGTTCTATTTTCAGCACATTTAGGCGTAGATTTATTATTCAGTACATAACCTTCCCTGCAATTAGAGCTTTACATGTGCCATTCTTTCATTCTTGCTAGTAACCTAGTAGGTTAATGTTGTCTTAACTCAAGTAATGTGCTCCAATGTTGACCGAAAATAAAGAGCGTTAACCTTGAATGTATAGTTAGTCAAGTAAGGTTCATGCAATCTGTATGCACAATAATTTTCATTGCAAAACAATTCTCTTTCAGGATATTTTGCCTACGTCGAGTTTGCCTATATGTGCAGCCAGATCATTATATGAAAATAATTATGTGTACTGACTAGCTAAAAGTGCAGTTTAAAACATTATTAGGACCCACACAGAGTACAGATCAATTATATATTTTAGGTTTTCATTTTTTAGGTTCAACACGGTGGGCAGGGGAATACAGGAGTTTTCAATTGTAATTGTTGAAAACCTTTTGTACTTAGGATACCACAAAAGCTAGGGTAAAGAGCATGCATTTCTCACAGAAAGGTGCAAAAAGCAAGAAAGGACCTGTTAGCAAAAGGTAGATAACAAAACACGGTAGATAGGGAGGTTCAGTGACAGAACTGGGAAAGGAACTGAAAATTGATTGCAGCAGTGTTCTATTTTAGCCTGTTATTAGTAACTTGCACTGGAATTCTCTAGGCCTGTTGTACGAAGATTTCAAATAACAAATAGTAAATTGTAACTACTAACGATTCACAACTTGATCTCACTTTGACTATACTAAAATGCATTTGGTAAAAGTGGTCTCAATTTGGGCCTCAGCGTCTATTAAATGCATTGATATCTTGCAAACCGACCTATGTACTAGTAGGTTGGTTCATACATATAGAATTGTAGCGGGTTGCAATTTAATATACCTTATAAATATGTATGAGGTAGGCTGCAAATTGAAACTCACTACTAATGACCACAATCATAGGGATGGTGTCCTGCTGGGGTCAGCAGACCACCATCCTTGTGACTTCCTTTAAATTAAGCAATTTGTTTTGTAAATGTAGTCTTGTTTCCTTGAAAGAAAATGGGATGCACTTAAATAAAAATGAAAAGTTAAAAAACGTTTTAAGAGCATGCAGTTGCCCTTAAAACCTTTTTTCTACACAGGCAAGGGGGAAGGGGCTCCTTAGGGACCTTGAAATACATTTTCTAAATTATAGAACATTTGGTGACATTTAAATAATTAAAACTATATTAATAATAATATTGTTGCAACATATGTGCAAAGTAATTTTGTTAAAACTTTATTAATTCATATGTTCATTTCCTCCTTTTTAACATATTCAAAATAGTTTACTTTTTTAATATTAAACATTATAATATCATAACTAAGTTGATGGAACATTTTAGCATTTTCATATGTATATTTCTTTTAAAAAATCTCATAAATTATGTCTAAATAAATTATGAAAATAGAATAAATATGTAATTATTTATGATGAACACATTTATATTTTGTTTTGTATTTATATGCTATAAATTAATTGCGGATAAATGTATTCTATGAAGTTTTTATCATAGAATGTTTAAGAAGGTAATTATTGGAATTAATTCTGTTGTTTGTAATACATTTATTAAAATGTAGTTATTTTATAGAATTTTCTTTTATTATTTAGTTTGAAAATTCATTTCACTTTTTTTTTATCTTTTGATTATTATTTTTTCTGGTATGGTTTTTTTATGCTATAAAATCGAGGTATATTAGTAAATATTATTAAAATCTACTATTTATTAATATTCATACACATGCTATTTTATATGTTAAAGTTTCATTATAAATATATACGTTTTTAGTTGGGTTATTGTATTATTTATTGGATTTTTAATTGATTTTTCAAATCAAATAATATTGATTGTGTACATACATTTTTAATAAATACATTTTTGCATAAAATGTTTTTGTTTTTTTTAAGAATCTGTTTTTACTAGCATTTTTAAAGTGTATAACCAGCTGGTGTTTAAGATACATATACCAACAATTTAACAAAAGAGATCATTGCTGCAGACAATCACGTAACATATACATCACTATTACCCATGTGATTAAGCTACATATTTCCAACATCATAAATATACTTCTACAGTTGTTACTTTAGTCCAGAATAGCATGCCCTCCCATTTTCCTAATTCGCTTAATCTATTATGTCACTCAGTATTTGACTATCTCCTGCTTCAAAGTTATTTACAAATGCCTTATCGTCTGTTCCTGTTGATAACTCTGTCGCCGTCCACTCCAGTACGTCCCTCCACCATTGCTCTACACTTGGCCCTTGATGGCTCAGCCAAGTGATAGCTACCCTGGGTTTGGCTAAGAGAAGTGTGAACTGGGAAAGCATAAAATGTTTTAGATTGTAGTGGTGATAGTAAATGTCACCCCTTTAGTGTCAAACTCCTTGCCTAAATTGGTTTAGATTGGAGCAGGATTAGTAAATGTCATCACTTTGGTGCCCATCACCTTCCCTAAATTGGTTTACATTGGAGTGGGAATAATAAATGTGAACCCTTTAGTGTCCAGCACCTTCCTCTGATCAGTTTAGATTGGAATGGGAATAGTAAATGTCATCGCTTTTGTTTCCAACGCCTTCTCCAAATTGGATTAAATTGGCATGAGAATAGTAAATTTCACCCCATGTCCAACACTATCCTTGATTCAGCTTAGATTGTAGTGGACATAGTAAATATTCCCCCTTTAGTGTCAAACACCTTTCTCAAATTGGTTTCGAATGGATTGGCTAAGTAAATGTCACCCCTTTAGTGTCGAACACTTTCTTCAAAATGATTTATGTTGGAGTCTGATTATTTCATTTTACTATTTTGGTTTGGTCTGGTCAGAGTGCAGCTCTCTACCACAACCAGCAGAGTGCAGCTCTCTACCTAACTGAGTTCATTTCACCAGTGACTCTTTTTAGATCCAATTAGGCCCTTTTGCCATTTAGATATCTGTATTCTGTATGCCTGAGTCATAGTCCCAGTTGAGGGTGTTTTCTTTCATTCTTAAGAATACTCCTGCCACTTTCAGTATCTGATGAGCCATATTCTCTCAGTGCAAGAAGTGTCCTACCTGGATAGGATTTTTCATCTTTAGCAAGTTGTAGGATGACATCCTAAATGATCACACAGATAAATACATTATCTTGGAAACAAAGGGGCAGCTTTCAATAAATCAAAACAATATCTGTGAGAAAATGCCACTCTGCATTGTCATCTATGATTTTTACTGAATTTTATTGTTTATTTTTGACGCTGCATACTGGGGCACTGCTGCCCAGTGTATGTGCTTTGACACTAAAACACATAGCCATTGGCAAATCCCTGATTGGCACATGTTAGAAATGGGGTCTTTGGCTGACAGTCAGGTTACCCCCTGTTCAAGCAAGGACCCTTACTCTAGTCATGGTAAAAGAGTATCACCCTCATCTAACCCCTGCTTACACCCTTGGTAGCTTGGCATAGCAGTAGGCTTAACTTCAGAGTGCTAGGTGTAAAGTATCTGTACTAACACACACAGTAACTTAATGAAAACACTACAAAATGACACAACACAGGTTTAGAAAAATAGGAAATATTTATCTAAACAAAACAAGACCAAAATGACAAAAATCCACAATAAACAAGTCAAGTTATCAATTAAATAGCAAAAAGAGTCTTTATGCAGTTTAAAACACACACCAACACTGTTAACGTGAAAATGTACTTTGGGTGCGTCAAAAATAACCTTGCACGGGTGAGTGTGTATCAAAAAGGGCTTGCAATGTTTCGATTTCACTCACGAGCAAGACTTTGCATCGTTTCTCCTTTGTTGGGTCGGAGCGCATCATTTCTTCTCTCTTCAGGAGAGCGATGCATCATTCCAGTCAACACCCTCGGGTCCGGGTAGGCCTTGCATTGTTTTTACATGCCCAGCGGTACTTGCATCGGAAATCCAGCCGCACGATGATCCGAAAACCATGCAGCGCAAATTGCGATCTCACCAGCCTCCGTCAGCGATGCTGCGCATCGTTTCCCCAGCTCCGTGCATTGATTCTTCGGTCTCGTTGCAGGCGAGCAGCGATTTTCAGCCGCAAAGCCGGCGGGGTGTCGATTTTTCAGCCGCAGATTGGAGTTGCATCGATCTTTTCCCCGCACAGCGTGCTGTGCGTGGATTTCTTCCTCTTAGGCTGCCAGCTTCTCCTTCCAGGGTCCCAGGAACTGGATGGGCACCACTTGGCAAAGTAGGAGTCTCTCCAGAGACTCCAGGTGCTGGCAGAGAGAAGTCTTTGCTGTCCCTGAGACTTCAAACAACAGGAGGCAAGCTCTAAATTAAGCCCTTGGAGATCTTCAAAGATGGAAGGTGCACAAAGTCCAGTCTTTGCCCTCTTTCTCTGGCAGAAGCAGCAACTGCAGGATAGCTCCACAAAGCACAGTCCCAGGCAGGGCAGCTCTTCTTCCTCAGCTCTTTAGCTCTTCTCCAGGCAAAGGTTCCTCTTCGTTTCCAGAAGTGTTCTAAAGCCTGTGGTTTGGGGTGTCCTTCTTATACCCAATTCTCCTTTGAAGTAGGCCTACTTCAAAGTAAAGTCTCTTTTGAATGTGAAATCCTGTGCTGCCCAGGCCATGCCCACGACCCTCACCATGGGGTTTGGAGACTGCATTGTGTGAGGGCAGGCACAGCCCTTTCAGGTATGAGTGACCACTCCTCCCTTCCCTCCTAGCACAGATGGCTCATCAGGAAATGCAGACTACACCTCAGCTCCCTTTGTGTCACTGTCTTGTGTGAGGTGCAACCAGCCTAACTGTCAAACTGACCCAAACAGGGAATCCACAAACAAGCAGAGTCACAGAAATGGTTTAAGCAAGAAAATGCTCACTTTCTAAAAGTGGCATTTTTAAACACACAATCTTAAAATCAAGTTTACTAAAAGATGTATTTTTAAATTGTGAGCTCAGACACCCCAAACTCCACATGTCCATCCACTCCCAAAGGGATTCTACACTTTTATCAGATTTAAAGGTAGCCACTATGTTAACCTATGAGAGGGACGGGCCTTGCAACAGTGAAAAACGAGTTTAGCAATATTTCACTGTCAGGACATATAAAAACCATTACTATATGTCCTACCTTAACCATACACTGCACCCTGCCCTTGAGGCTAACTAGGGCCTACCTTAGGGGTATCTGAGATTTAAGAAAAGGGAAGGTTTAGGCCTGGCAAGTGGGTGCACTTGCAAAGTTAAATTTACAGTTAAAACTGCACACGCAGACACTGCAGTGGCAGGTCTGAGACATGATTACAGAGCTACTGATGTGGGTGGCACAACCAGTGCTGCAGGCCCACTAGTAGCATTTGATTTACAGGCCCTGGGCACCTCTAGTGCGCTGTACTAATAAATCAAATATGCCAATCATGGATAAGCCAATTACATACACATTTTGTAATGAAGCACTTGCACTTTTGCACTGGTTAGCAGTGGTAAGGTGCCCACAGTAACAAAAGCAGCAAAATCAGAGTCCAGCACATATCAACAACCTGGGAAACAAAGGCAAAAAGTTAAGTGAAACCACACCAAGGATGGAAAGTCTAATAGCGCAGTTAACTTTTTGCAAGGCCATAGCATGTGATGTAGAAACTACACCCATGTGTTGGAAATGAATGTCACATGTGGGCTGTAGCATGTATTGTTCCATCTACTAATGTGACAAGGAAAACATTGCTTGAGGCACATCACTGTAGCCTGTCTACTGCAGTTTCATCCTGCAAACTGACAAGTCTATGTATCCATTTTCACAGGGAAAATCCTTCAAATTAAATATTATAGGGCCAGCCCAATGTAGGCTTTTTAGAATGTAAAGTAAATGGTATTTAAATCTGGGACATGAAGACATTTATTGTTACCATTTCTCTGTAGAGAGACGCCTCCAAAAAGCTATTTTCATTGTGGATAGCTCTGGCTATCCTTACAAAATAAAATATTAATTCTGCTATCTCAGGTTTGGGACCAGCTAGGAGGTAATCCTTTTTCTGCTCAAAGGTTTTGGAGGCTATTGTGCAACAGTTGACCAGCCAGTGCTTGACATAAATGAGGGGTGAAAACTATTACCAAAGCTGGAAAATAGTGTGGTTGTAGGAAGGTGTTTTCCGTCCCTTCGCAGAAAGAAGAGTTAGGGTGGAAGAAGGAACTTCTTTATCTTGTAAAGAGGCCTAGCATTTCACAAGTAAATGTAGGATGAGACAAGACAAAGGCAACCCTTTGCTCTCCCAATTAGACTGCCATGAAACCCAGTGCGAGTGGAAATAAACTCAGAACCAGTTTTCAGTGAATACAAAGGAGGAGACTGTTCATTTCCCTTCCCACACTTTTGGCCATTTGAGTGGGGATACAGGCCCTGCACAAGGGAGGAAAGATTCCAAAATTTTGTATTTTTGAAATAAGGTACACATGGGAATTGTTTACAGAGACTCCTGAAAAAGTGGGTAGGGGTCCCCCTGGAAACATTTACCCTATTTGTTATTGAGGAACCAGGAGTAATCCCTAACCACTAACTGGTGCTACCTATAAGTGTGGCTATCGAAGGCACCGTCGTCAGAACACTCTCTGTACCTGTGAAAGTAGGAATGCATGTTCTGTTTGAGACCTGTGAGAACATCTGGGCCTTCTCCCACTTTTACCAATGAAAAAAGAAACAGGTAGCCTCCAAGGGTCAGTTGACTGATCTCCTGTGTGGATATATGAACCCAAGAAGCTGCAAGAGGCATCTCACAAGAAGTTCCCAGGTAACTAGTAACAACTATACATCGACAGGAACCTGCTGGCAGCCTTTGAGTGTGTTGAGACCATCAATTGCTGTTCATGAAGTCTGGCTGCGTCTGACAGGGTGTATCCTAAAAACTTTGAAAATATTTCTCTCACTTAGAGCTTCTTTGGAACAGCAAATAGGTTTCAGCTGGCCTTCAGTGAGAAGGTATCTGGCCTTGTGGAGCTCATCATCTATTACTGCCTGCAACTTTGTCATGTTGGAGAATTCTGAGCTCCAATAAAGCACCAAGAAAAGAGCCCAGTCTGAATGTTAAAATCTTAGCTGGGTTAAGGTGCCAAAAGTATGGGGCCAATGCATGGACTTGAAATTTGAATTTCCCACTCTGAGCTTTTCCCTCCAAACCAACATCTTCAGTGGGACCTTGCCCAACAGCTTTCTGACTTTGAGACGTCCTCAGATATAGGCTGCAACCTTTCACCACTGGAGGATTTTGACTTCCATCTCAGAGACTTAGGCCCAGGTTAACAAACATTTTGTTCTTGGTTTGATTCACAAAAGTGATGCAAACCGTCGCAAGAGATTTTTTTTTATATAGGCTCTCAAAACATGTTTTGCACTGGAAAGTAGCTTGAAAGTAATTCACAGCTGCGTAAAGCCCTGCTTTGTGTTACTCTGCATCAAGAAGATGTTCCAAGGGTGGTACATGGGCATTCCCAAGCAACCGCCCATTCTTTTTTACGCAAATCCTATCTGCTAATAATAACAGACATGGTTTTGCACCACACAATAATGCCACATGGGTGTTAAAAATGATAAATGCTTTTATTTCTCTAATGTTCCTCATTTGCATGTGAGCTGCACTGTACAGTACACATCCAAAGTGCAAAACATTTTAAAGCTTGTCTAGGCCTAGTATTTTAAACAGGCAGGGCAGCCTTTGAGTGCAAAACCTATGCTAGACTCAAGAAGACAGCTTTGCACATAGCAAAAAGGTGTATCAGTGATGCTTGGCAGCCTAATTGTGCATCAGTGATAGGGAGAGAGCAAGTTAATGTATATTGTAGATGTGTTGCTTTCCTGCTCTCACATAATGCATTGTAGCAACTTTGGGTGCTGTGCTGTGTTAAGGTTTTTTTAATCTGGGCCTTCCTCTTAAAGTAAAATCTCTAAATGAGTTTATGAACCTGGTGGAGATACTTATCGAGGTTGACCTGAAATCATACCTAGGCCTGCTCCATTTCAACTATTCACTATCATTGAATCTTAATGCTTTTTGGTACTATTTCCCCTTATAAAATTCATACCTCCAGTTCCCCTCATTGTATTTTTGATGTTTTGGTCTAACTGTGTTTATCATATTACTCTATTTTCTAGATTGTAGTGAGATTTCAATTGTGTTTTTTGAATGAACAGTTTTGATGCTTCACATTTTCTTTACGTTAAGCCTGTCTGCTCTGTGCTAAAACTACCAAGCGATGACCTCAGGTTTAAACCTTTCTATGGACATAACAGGTTAATGTTTTTATTGCTTGTGGTGGACTACCATCCACCCCAATTATTAATTCATTTTCTATCAATATGCTTCTATCATCCCGTCAATATGGTAATTGATCATTTGAATTTGGGCTCTGAGCAGAACAGTAGCAGAAATGTCACAGTAAAATGGCTGCACAGGAGCTGAAAGTAGAATTGCATAATTAGTTGAAAATAGGCACTATGCAACTAGTTACTACCTGGTCTTAAAAAAGCCACACAAATGAAGTGAAGATCCCAAAGTAGATTAGCTTCAGTGTAAATACTCTAGAGTATAAGGTCCATATTTATGGAAGATTAGTTTCACCTTAGTGTGATTAATTTTGACACAAAAGCGATGCTAACTTAACTCCATATTTATATATTGATGCTATACTCATCTAGCATCAACATATTGGACTTAGCACCATTTCTAGGAAGTGCCAACCCACTTTGGTCAATGAGATGCAAAGTAGGTGTTCCCTTCTTAAAAATGAGGCTAGCACCCTGTAGGCGGGTGTCATGCACCTCGCCATTCCGCGTCTCCATGACGACGCGTGGGACTCGCACAGCCGAGCGCAGCCGGATTTCCGGGTTGGCGGCTCGGAAAACGGAGACGACAACATAAAAACAGACGCCGCCGCAGAAGAGGGGGAACAGCAGACGAAAGAAGACGACGAGAGGACCACAGCCCTGAAGAGCATGGAAGAGCATGGAGAGGGTGGAAGGGGAACAGGGCAGCTTGGGTTGGGGAACTGAGAGCTCGGGAGTCACAGAGCACGTCAATCTCCCTGCACTACTGTGTCACAGCCCCAGCAATCCCCAAGGTTTTTGCGCTCTCTCTTTGTCTGACCAGAACCCCCATAACAACACCAACCCCTGCCGTTCCTTACCTCACATCCCTCCTTTCTACTAATAAAATAACAAAGATAGTAAACTTACCGTTCCACTTGCCAAGACTAGTCCTCTTGTTCTGCCGAGAGTCCGCGGGCGTCCAGGAAGAAGCCGTAAGCAGACGACCCCCTACAAGAAAGACAGAAGAAAATATTGAGGACCTGAAGAAACTACCTCACCTATAAAACAGAAACTCCCCGGAGAAGGACTAAGGAGAAGAACAGTTTCTATTTTCATTTAATTTTTGACCATCTAGTTTTGGTTTGTTTTTTTCTCTTTTCAATAAACCCTGGCTACGGCCTTATAAACCATTACCAAACTGAGTCTGAGCCTCTATCAACACCTACGCCCCACCACAGTGGTGTCAGAAGTGGGATCTTGGAAACCTGAGGGGAATATACTCCTCCGGGGCTGTACAGAGGTGTTGCAAACATGGAGGAGAAACCCACCCTCGAGGACATGATAAAACAACTGGCAGAGGGACAACGCCATCTCCAATTAGTCTGGGAGGCACAACAAAGGGAGGCCAAGGAAGAAAGAAAGGCTCTTCAGACCGCCTTGAAAAGTCAGGCCACTATAATGGCCAATAATCAGTTAGTTCATGAGACTGCTATGCAGAAACTGACCGATACGATTGCTGCCAGTAAGATACACCCGAATGTGCCAAGCTCGGTGTTACAGAAGTATCAGGAGGGGGAGGATACCGATTCCTTTTTTACGAACTTTGAACGAGTCGCCTCATCAGCTCAATGGCCTGAAAATCGATGGGTCCAATATATCGCACCACTCTTAACCGGCACCCTACAGTCCGCTTATCAGGCTGCAAATCCTGGAGGCACCACTCCCTACGCCGAAATTAAAAAGAGCATATTAGAATGAGTGGGGCATGATACTGAGTATTATCGATCAAAGTTCCGTAAAGTTAAATGGGGACTACACGAGGATCCACGTACTTTTTACTATCGAGTGAAAGATCTAGGACTGAAGTGGTTGGGACCCTTAGGGACTGACAGGGAAGACATCATCAAGGCCATTATTTTAGAACAATATCTAGACTCTCTACCCATGAACACCCGGAACTGGATCAGACAACACCCAAAAATCGACACCGAACTAGCAGTCGATTTGGCATGCGCCTATCACCGATCCGTGGATGTGAAAGGCCAAACTTCCCGACTCCTGAACAAGCCACCTACAACTCCTCCTCAAAATACAACTAGCGAAACCCTGAGGAGCCAGGGTCCTCCTCTCGGAGTCCAGAGAGAAACCCCATGCAACAACCTCAATGTTTCAGTTGTGGGGAGTGGGGACATATAGCTCGAGTATGTCCAAAGAAACATGAGGGAGTAGAACCTATGGAGATAGAGGTTACTCGAGGGAGAGTCCTGTGCATAGGGGCAGGAGATACATCCTTTAAATATCCGCTACGAATCAATGGACAATAGGTCATGGCATTGATTGACTCCGGATGCAGTCAGTCAGTGATACGTCGCGATATAGTCAAGTCTGTAAAGTCTAAAGAGGAACACTGGGTAACGATATGCTGCATCCATGGGGATCGAGCTCGGTACCCCCTTGAAGTAGTAGAAGTAGAGTGGAACGCTAATCATGACTTGCTCGCCATTGGACTCATGGATAACTTGATCGAAGAATGTGTTCTTGGGACTGATTATCCGCGGTTTAATGACATTCTAGACCAAACACGGAAACCCAACCCTATTGATGATTGGTGGGGAGTAGCACCCTTTTGGGATACCCCTATTGCTAGTGTCCCCGAGCGGAAAAAACTAACTAAGAGGGAGAAAAGGATTGGAAAACAAAAACATGCTATGAATCAAAGACAGATGAAAGGGGAGAAAACAGTGGCCAATATAAACAGCGCCCCAGTATCGTTTAGAGTAAGCCAACGCAAAGATCCCATTGTCGAGCACGCATGGAGAAATGCCAAAAGTGACTCTACCGGAGAGGTAGGCCCTCACTTTATCGTCCATAAGGACTTATTATATAGAGTATCTAGGACAGTAACTGGGGAGAAACGACAACTAGTGGTCCCTGAGCCCTACCGGACTCAGGTATTATTTCTAGCTCATAACCAGCCGGGAGGAGGCCATTGTGGCCGAGAAAAAACAGAGGAATATTTATTGTGACGTTTTTACTGGCCAGGAGTCTATGCCCAAATTCGGAGATATTGTACACAATGCCCCAAATGCCAACTTGTAGACCCAGGAGTCACCAGAACAGCCCTGTTACATCCACTACCAATTATAGATACCCCCTTCAAAAGAGTAGGCATGGACTTGGTCGGACCTCTTTTACCATCTACCAAGGGCCATACACATATCCTCGTGATAGTTGATTACGCCAGCAGATATCCAGAAGCAATTCTCCTTACCAGTACCACTACCAAGACAGTTGCACAAGCCATGATATCCTTTTTCTCACAGGTTGGTTTCCCTGAAGAAATTCTTACCGATCAGGGGACACCCTTCATTTCGGGGCTCATGAAACAGATTTGTAAGGCCCTAGGAATTACCCGGATAAAGACATTGGTATATCATCCACAAACTGATGGTTTAGTGGAACGATATAACCGCACCATCAAGACCCTTTTGCGGAAAGTAGTAAACGACACGGGTAAAGATTGGGATCAGAAATTACCCCTAGTACTGTATGCAATTAGAATGCATGAACAATCTTCTAATGGGCATAGTCCGTTTGAGGTAGTATTCGGAAGACAGCCACGCAACTTGCTAGATATGGCGGCAGAGCTGTGGGAGGAAGAAAATGATGAGGAGAGGCCCCTTCTAGACTACATTCATAACTTGAAGACCCACCTCCAGACGGTCTGGGAGGATGTGAGACACCACTTAGAAATAGCTCAACAAAGCCAGAAAGCTTCCTATGATCAGGGCACCAAACTAAGAGTTCTTCACCCCAATGATCAAGTACTGATCATGCAACCCACCTCTGAACATAAGCTGTTGGCAAAATGGCAGGGACCATATCGTGTAATAAAAGCAGTTACCCCCGTTACTTACCTGATTGAATTAAATAAGAACCCTAAACGGACTCAGATCTATCACATCAATTTGCTAAAGAAATGGGAAAACCCGGGGGACTATAGGGATCATTCTGCCACGGGATACCTGGTAACACCAACCAACCCACTAGGGCTAGAACTCTGTCCCACCCTGCAGCCGAACAAACGAAAACACCCCTGTGTCAATGATTCCTTAGCTGATACAGAGAAAAGTCAGCTATGGGAGCTGATTCGAAAACATTCCGATTTCTTTTCAGAGCTACCTGGGCGCACGTCTTTAGTCCAACACCATATTAGAACACCTGAAGGACAAACCGTACGCCTACGTCCCTACCGAATTCCTAAAGCAAGAAAAATACTTATAGAGGAAGAGATAACAAAAAGTAATTGAACCCTCCACAAGCCTGTGGTGTTCCCCTGTCGTTTTAGTCACTAAACCAGATGGCTCGGTCCGGTTTTGCATAGATTTTAGGAAACTCAATGAGATATCCCTTATTGATACTTATCCTATTCTCCGGGTAGATGAAGTATTAAAGAAGATTGGGCATGCATGTTTCATGTCCACTATTGATCTAACGAAGGGATATTGGCAGATTCCCTTGGCCCCCAAGATAAAGAAAAGACAGCATTTACCACCCCATCAGGTTTATACCAATTTACCGTCCTTCCCGTTGGTCTTCACGGTGCTCCGGCTACATTCCAACGATTAAGGGACCGACTTTTACGGCCCTTCCATGAATTTACTGCCGCTTACCTTGATGACATTGTTATCTTTAGTTCAACTTGGACAGAGCATATCCAACATTTAGACACGGTGTTCTCCGCCTTCGCAAAAGCCGGACTCACCGCCAATCCCTCAAAGTGTACCCTAGGTCAAACCCAAATCGCATATCTAGGCTATGTCATTGGTATGGGTGTTCTACGTCCTCAGAAAGATAAAGTAGAGACCATTAGACAGATACCGCTCCCCAAAAGGAAAAAAGCAACTCCGTTCCTTCCTGGGGTTGGTGGGGTATTATCGTAGATTCATTCTGCAATATTCTACCATAACTGCTTCTCTCACAGACTTACTAAAGAAGCAACATCCTACCACCCTGACTTCGTTTTCGCCCTCCCAGCTTAAGAGCTTCTCATTGCTTAAAACGGCCCTCTCAACCGAACCGGTATTGCGATGTCCTGATTTTTCTAGGCCTTTTCATCTTTTTACCGATGCTTCCAACGTTGGGCTGGGTGCTGTCCTAGCACAACCGGACGACCTGGGGTATGATCACCCCATTGTCTATGTTAGTCGTAAACTACTGCTCCGAGAAACCCACTATCCCACTATCGAGAAGGAATGCCTTGCCATTAAGTGGGCAATTGAGTGTCTCCAATATTATCTCTTGGGTCGCCCTTTCGTCCTATTTACTGACCATGCCCCTCTAACTTGGTTGGCCTCCCATAAAGATACGAATTCCCGAGTGTTGCGCTGGTTCCTTGAACTCCAGCCCTTTACCTTTCAGGTCCGTCACATCCCTGGGTCCAGCCAGTGCCCCGCTGACTTTCTCTCCCGTTGTCCTGACTCTACGGGCCTCTACCAGTCCCGTTCATGGGATGGGGTATGTAGGCGGGTGTCATGCACCTCGCCTACCGAGATTTAGCCTTGGCGCCGAAGGAGTGTTTCTTCACTCTCCATTCCGCGTCTCCATGACGACGCGTGGGACTCGCACAGCCGAGCACAGACGGATTTCCGGGTTGGCGGCTCGGAAAACGGAGACAACGACATAAAAACGGCCGCTGCCGCAGAAGAGGGGGAACAGCAGACGAAAGAAGACGACGAGAGGACCACAGCCCTGAAGAGCATCGAGCCGCTGGTACACGAACCAAGGAGGAAGGAGCAGAAGCCCTGCACTCACGCTGGAGTGCGAGAAACCTCCAGAGAGGACAATGAATCCTGCCACGACCCAGGAGGGTCGTGGCTAAACAAGGTCCGGGGCTTATTTAGGGAAACCTACACTAAAGGGCTAGGAGGGAGGAGGAAGGGGGGAAAAGGAACTGGAGAGGGTGGAAGGGGAACAGGGCAGCTTGGGATTGGGGAACTGAGAGCTCGGGAGTCACAGAGCACGTCAATCTCCCTGCACTACCCTGTCACAGCCCCAGCAATCGCCCAGGTTTTTGCGCTCTCTCTTTGTCTGACCAGAACCCCCATAACAACATCAACCCCTGCCGTTCCTTACCTCACATCCCTCCTTTCTACTAATAAAATAACAAAGATAGTAAACTTACCGTTCCACTTACCAAGACTTGTCCTCTTGTTCTGCCGAGAGTCCGAGGGCGTCCAGGAAAAAGCCGTAAGCAGAAGACCCCCTACAAGAAAGACAGAAGAAAATATTGAGGACCTGAAGAAACTACCTCACCTATAAAACAGAAACTCCCCGGAGAAGGACTAAGGAGAAGAACAGTTTCTATTTTCATGTAATTTTTGACCATCTAGTTTTGGTTTGTTTTTTTCTCTTTTCCCAACCCCAACCTCCATCATTACCACCACCCACACCACAGGGACACTACAGGAGGAGGGAGCCCATCACAGGTAAGTTGCAGGTAAGTGTATGTCTGTGGTGTGTCACTTGAGGCCCCTTACATGGGGCCCTCTGGCCGGCACTGGGTATGTTGGGCTTGACCTGGGGACACTGGTCCCCTGTGGTGGGCATTGGGGTAATGAATTCTGTCAATACTTAGATAGGAGTCATTTTGTGGCTGCTTGTGCGTCCAAAAATAATGCTAGGCTGACTAGCTTCAGATATTTTGCTGCTCATCAGTTTAACGTCATTTTGTACCCACTAATGCCGATTCCCCTAACGCCATCCGTCACCGGCTAGCATCTTATTTTGAGACACTAGCCATTCTTTACCGCCATCATGTGTTATTTTATAAATATGGCGCATGAGCAGCGTTATAGAATAGCGTTAGCTCGCTTTAAAAAAAGATCCACAACTGCACTAGCACAGTTGTGAGCCATTTTTCATAAATATGGGCCTAATTGTTTAATGCCACTGTGCCTAGAAAAGAAGAACATGAGAAGATACACTTTACCTTTTATAATGATAAGAAAGGCTTGACATCATAATAAGTAATTCATGGAACAGACAAGTCTGAGGTTCAACTAGCACTTACAAAGGTAATACCAATTTTGCAACACAATAATGCAAGTTTGAAAATATATTTTATTATGTTACAATAGAATACAATCAATCAGTGTTGTATAACTGAAAGGGAATACAATAGGACAATAAAATGAAACAATTTGTAGAAAGAAAAAGTGGGGAGAGAAAAAACTGTACACATGGTTCATAACAAGAAAATTCAGAATGCATACAGAGAAAAAGTAATAAGACATATGGAATTACATATAATATTATCAATGGTGGAAAGTCAAGGAGGTTGAAGAACATCTTGTGCTTGAGGTGAGAGGGCAAACAATGATTGTGCTTATTGAAAACCTGTAATTGGAGTCCACATTTCTTCCTTTTTTTAAACGAATTATAAGGGGTGCATATATGCAATTTCTAATCTGTGATTATGGCAAACTGCATACCACCAAACATTGAATGGCTATTGAGTAAAATTTTCACAGGTTCTCTTTTTTTCGTTGGAAGGCAACAGCCAATAGTAAATCTAATATTTTCATGTTGAAGTAGTGTGCAACCAATCATCAGATATGCTTCATAGCAAAATGTAAAACATAGAATAGGGAACATTAGAGCGAAATACAGAATTAATCTGCTTCAAAATTTGGGATAAAAAATGAGAGACAGGATGGTATATGAAGAGTAAATATTGTAAATCTGCATGCTGTGATGAACATGTTTAACAAGTATTCAGGAGATCTGTGTTGATTTCGTGAAAAGATACAGGGGTTAGTAAGAGTCTATTATACACATGGAAAAGTGTGTGTGTTGTGTTTGTTGCTTTAGAAGATTTTCAGTTTTTTTAACCAAACCTGCTTCTTTGCTAAAATTGACCAGGTTACGTCTAAATCTTTCTCCCAGGATAATTCCATAGCTGTTTTACCTCTATCCATAGAAACCCTGTGAAAGTGTGAGTAGATAGTAGAGGTTTTTGATTTCTATTGAGGAGATCAGCAGATAAACGTTAGGAGGTGGGATGAGTGAGAGATCACATTTGAAGTGAGTGTATTCATTGAATATAATGTCACAAATGTGGGAGGGAATCCAAAGGTTCTTTGGGTGTTTGCAAAGAAGATAAGTGAATCTTGAAAAAATTCTTGATTAACTCATTTTAACCCCCTTGTTTTCCACGTTTTCCAATAAATTGGTATTGTATTATTTTTTTTAATTGATTTATTGTTGAAAATAGTGAATTGGATAAAAGTGTGGAGGTCTTTAGCAAAATATGACATGATAGGTTCCAGTAGTTTGCAGAAATGGTTAATGATTGGGGTGGAGAGTTGTTGAGGTTTTCGGGTGGCAGATCAAAATAGATCACAGGTCAACACGTTTATGAAGCCGGAGCAGCGAGTTGTCCACCAGCCAGCCTGTCGGCGAGGTCCTGAGGAAGTCAAGGGGCACACCCCAGATGAAACACGTGTTGACCTGTGATCTATTTTGATCTGTGACCTTTGACCTGTGATCTATTTTATCTGTGACCTATTTGGATGATTACGCAATCCACAGGAAGACTAACCAGTAACCTACATGGACAATTACGTGATTTATTGGATGATTTTCAGAATAAAGACCACTAATGAAGATTTGTACTTATTGTGTGGATCAGATGGAGGATTAGAGACTGGGATAAAAAGAGGAATCTATAAAATTTGGGATCAGATATTTTGAACAAACTGTGGGTTCTGGATTAATGAAAGTTCAAAATATAAATAATATTCCCAAGGATTTGCCTTGGGAAAATATGATTGATATTATACCTGCTACTTTTCATTACAAATTGTTGTAAGAGAATTTCACGTGTGCCATAACCTAATGTATATGGTCCAAAAGGTGATTGCAGTTGTCAGCTAAAATAAGGTTTTCATGTGAATTGTGCATGAGTTTTTGAGCACTACTAGACTGAAATTGACAGGCTGGAGCAATGGGACCATATACATTAAAAAAAAACAATTGGAACTTTGTCTATTAACAATTTAGTAACTATCTACAAACTGCATCAGTTTCCCTGGATATCAGATGGATACGAAGGGATATGTGACATAGAATTACAACCTCATCTTTCTTCTAATTTATTGTAGAAAAGAATAGCTTATCCACCCATTTCCTCTTCAACTTCAAGGATTTATTTTCTGTAAGATGTTATTCTTGCAAAAAAGCAATATGTGCATCAAGTTTCAAAGTCAGAACTCTTTGTCACTTGATTGGAGATTTTAAACCTCTTACATTCCATGAAATAATTATCAAGACCGTAAAAAAAATGTCAAAGAAAGATAAGCATCATACAGAATGTTGAGGGAATGGAGGGGAAACCACGTGAATAGAGATGGAAATTGTAATATGAGAATAATACATTGAGTTAACAAGAAGTTCAAGAGATCTGAGAAAAAAGAAGCAAAGGATAAAAAATAATAGAAAACAGAGAAAAAAGATGAAGGCTCTGAGTGTGGACAGAGAAGGATATTACGATAAAAAGACAATGTAAGGGAAACGTAGCTAAAGAATTTTCAAAAGCATTGGGGGAGAATCCACATGGAAACAATGACATGCCCGGTCCTCAGGAGGAGACAAGGGTGGTCATTACCACCCTGGCGGACGGTGTTAAAGCTGCGGTAATACCGCAAACAGGCCGGCAAACAGGCCGGCGGACCAAAAAAGGGAATTATGACCAAAGCGGAAACCGCCAACATAGACAGCCACTTTAACACTCCGACCGCCACGGCGGTACAGACAAGCAGCGCGGCGGTCACTGCCAACAGACAGGTGGAAGACAATGTACCACCCACAGTATTACAACCCGCTAATCCGCCACCTTTTCCGGGGCGGATTCACCGTGGATAAAAACACAGCGGAAAAAGCTTTTGCAATGGGAAAACGCTCACCTTAACACACGCCACGAGGAAGGAGGTCACCATGGAGCCCGAACTCCAAATACTCCCTGCGCTTGTCTATCTGCTCTTCTACGAACATCAGCAACGTAGGTGCCGAAGACAACGGTGAGTACTGCACCTACGACATAGGTGAGGCAAAAGTCAGGGGGACACACACGCAACACCCCCACCCCCAACCCGACCCTCACCCACTACAACACACACACCAATGCATTTCCAAACAGCACAGTAATAACCCACAACCCCCCCCCCCCGGAAGAATGCAAAGACAAAAGGAAATCAGTCCAAACATTATAATGTATTAAAATAGAGTAACCAAATATATACTGATACATATAAACCATACATCACGAGTAGTACTGCAGGTATGCACATAATAATGTTAGTGGACCACTGGGCCCAAAATGCACACTAGATACCTGTCCACAAACGGAGAGAACACTGCAGGGGCATCAGATAGAAATACAACAGGCACCTCAGGGGGAAGGGAAGGGGGGGCACCTCAGCCAGATGACAGCAACACGCCAGATCCACAATGGGGCTCCATGCCCATTGATGTATCCTGGGGAGTGCAAAGCCACAGTCTCTCAAGTCTCTACAGTGGGTGGTTTGCCCACTGCTTTATCCTGGGGAGTGCAAAGCCACAGTCTCTCAAGTCTCTACAGTGGGTTGTTTGCCCACTGTACCATCCTGGGGAGTGCAAAGCCACAGTCTCTCAAGTCTCTCCAGTGGGTGGTTTGCCCACTGCTTTATCCTGGGGAGTGCAAAGCCACAGTCTCTCAAGTCTCTACAGTGGGTGGTTTGCCCACCGTCCCATCCTGGGGAGTGCAAAGCCACTGTCTCTCAAGTCTCTCCAGTGGGTGGTTTGCCCACTGCTTTATCCTGGGGAGTGCAAAGCCACAGTCTCTCAAGTCTCTACAGTGGGTGGTTTGCCCACTGTACCATCCTGGGGAGTGCAAAGCCACAGTCTCACAAGTGGATGCAGGTCACCACTGGTTCTGGAGGGGGACTGGTGCCCAGAGTGCTTCATCCTGTGAAGGACAGACAGAGTGGATGCAGATGTCCACTGGTTCTGGAGGGGGACTGGTGCCCAGACTGCATCACGCTCCCCGTGACGGTCCCAGTTCCATCACTCTCCCAGCTGCACATGGGCTAACGATACATAATTTGGCGGTCTTTGCCCTGTTCAGCGGTCATCACCATGGCGGTGCTTTGCCCTGTTCAGCGGTGCTTGCCTTTGCTGTCTCTGGCCTGTTCAGCGGTGCTTTTCCCTGTTCAGCGGTCTTCACCATGGCGGTCTTTGCCCTGTTCAGCGGTCTTCACCACCGCGGTGCTTTGCCCTGTTCAGCGGTGCTTGCCTTTGCTGTCTCTGGCCTGTTCAGCGGTGCTTTGCCCTGTTCAGCGGTCTTCACCATGGGGGTCTTTGCCCTGTTCAGCGGTGCTTGCCTTTGCTGTCTCTGGCCTGTTCAGCGGTGCTTTGCCCTGTTCAGCGGTCTTCACCATGGCGGTGCTTTGCCCTGTTCAGCGGTGCTTGCCTTTGCTGTCTCTGACCTGTTCAGCGGTGTGTGGCATTACGGTCCCTCAGTGCCCAGCGGGGCTGTGGCTGCCGGGGCCCTCCAGGTCACTGACGCTGGCGGTGGTCTCCAGGCCAGTGACGATACTGCTGCCCTCCTGGGCATTGACTCTGGCGGTTGTCTCCGGACCAGTGACGATACTGGTGCCCTCCAGGGCACTGACTCTGGCGGTGGCCTCCGGACCAGTGACAATACTGCTGCCCTTCAGGGCACTGACTCTGGCGGTGGTCTCCGGACCAGTGACGATACTGGTGCCCTCCAGGGCACTGACTCTGGCGGTGGTCTCCGGACTAGTGATGATACTGCTGCCCTCCAGGGCACTGACTCTGGCGGTGGTCTCCGGACCAGTGACGACAGTGCTGGCGGTGGCATCCCGGCCAGCGGGGAGGATGGCAGCCTTCTCTGCCGTGCTGCTCTTACCAGACTTTGGAGACTTCTTCTGCCCCTTCACCACCTTGGTATGCGTCACAGCTGACTCGGCATTCCCCCGGGACCCTTGTGAGCTGTTTTGCCAGCAGGAGTCTTCACCCTCTCCCGTCAACGACTTTCCAACTTAAGGTGCTTTACAGGGGTTGGACTGGCAGTGCTTTGGCTCCGTGTCACACTGGCTGCCCTGGTGGCCGGTGCACTCCACACACCTTTGACACGCACCACTGGTAGCAGACTTTTTTTGGCTGAGGTGCTACTACGGGACCTATGAATTGGAGGGGTGGGGGTGGGGGTGGTGGTAAAGAGGTCAACGTTGCTGAGGAAGAGTTTCTGACAAACACTGGGATGGGTAGCTGGAGGGGGTCTGGGAGTGGAGGAAGAGGAGGTGGTTGTAGGAGGTGTAACTTTAGGTGATTTGGGTGCAGGTACTGGAGGCTGTCGTGAGGTGGATGGATATTGGGTGTGTGGGTGCCCGCGTTTGTGTACTTTGGGAGGGGGCGTCACAGACACACTGGGAGTGGACAGAGGGGACGTGTAAATGGTAGTGGGGGTGGTGAGTGCAGGTGAGCGGGGTGTGGTGCTGGGTGTTCTGGTGCGAGTCCTAGTGCCTGTAGATGTAGTGCATGCAGGTGAGAGTATAGACGACACTGGGAGGGAGGAGGGAGACGACGAGGAGGGGGACACAGTGGAGGCAGTGGATGTTGCTGTGTCTGTATGTGGGTGATGCTTGTGTGAGTGCCTGTGGGTTGTGTGGTGCTTATGTTTGCCTGAGCTACTTTTGGGTGTTGAGGTGTGTGCATGCTTGTCTGATGGTGTGCTTGGGATAGGCTGGGGTACAGGGGATTGGGTCTGGGTGGAGGAAGTTGGATGGGGGAGGCTAGACACAGGAACAATGGCTGCCATCAGTGCTGAGGCCAGTGATTGCAGGGTTCGATGAAGGGCAGCCTGACCAGAATGAATGTCCTCCAGGAATGCATTACTGTGTTGCAACTCCCTTTCTACACCCTGGATGGCATTCACAATGGTAGACTGCCCAACAGTGAGTAACCTGAGGAGGTCAATGGCCTCCTCACTGAGGGCAGCAGGGGTAACAGGGGCAGGGGCTGAGGTGCCTGGGGTGAAGGTGATGCCCACTCTCCTGGGTGAGCGGGCACAGAGTGAAGGCTTAAGGGCTTCTGGGAGGGCGGTGCTGGTAGGGGGGGTGGCGGCTGTACCTGTAGAAGTGGGGGGCACAGATGGTGCCGTTACCACAAAGGAGCTCCCATCGGCGGACGAGTCCGTGTCGCTGTTTGCTGATCCGGTGACCGACGTGAAGCTCCCCTCGCCCTCCGTCCCACTGGTGTATTCAGAGTCTGTTGTGTGGCCCTCCATGGCCATGTGGGATGCAGCTCCCTTGTGCTCCGGTGCCACTGTACCTCCGCCTGATGATGCTGATGCACAAAATAACAGGGAGAGCACAAAAAGGGGGGGGGGCGACATAAGAAAGACAGTTTGAGTGCATGGCTTACCGCTACTGTTGGCAGACAATACAGACACAGCAGCCCCTTGCACTACGCCGTGCTCTTGGCCTCTACAGATGCAATTCCTGGGATCTGGCCTACATGTCTATGGTGGACATCTGCACACATAGATGACACAGGGGCATTAATACCTGTACTTGGCACTCTACAGAGGTGTGGTGCCACATGGCCTGCTTTACGGAGGGGCCTAGCCTATGTAACTCGCCCTGGCCTAGGGAAATCCACAGCCCTCCTCCCCACCGAGACCCCTCCACTGTTCGCAAAGTCCGCTGAATGATGTTGTACTCACCTCCTTGTGTCTGCTGTGATGCCCTCAAGCGCCTATCCAACTCAGGGTAGGCCACCGCCAGGATCCGGAACATCAGGGGGGTCATGGTGCGATGGGCACCCCTCCCACGTTGGGAGGCCATCCCCAGCTGAGCCTCTGCCATCTTCTTGCTCCAGCGGAGAATGTCCTCCCATCTTTTACGGCAGTGGGTGCCCCGTCTCTGGTGGACCACCAGGGTCCGGACGTCCTTGACGATGGTACGCCAAATGTCCTTCTTCTGGTGGGCGATGACCTACATGACATGTACAGGGGAACAAGAGAAGTCATTACCAACTGCACCGTCGATGTGAGTGGCCCACATCCCTACCTTTGCCATGTGGCACATGCAGTCACAGTCCTTCATGGTCGCTGAACTCTGCCCCCTTCCTACTGACATCATGCCATCTCCACCCAGTATAGCCCATACAATGCTATTGATGGCACCCATGTAGCTCTGGTCCCCCCCAACAGGAGTGAACAGGTGTTCAGGAACCGGAACAGTTATCATTCCATGAATGTACAGATGGTGTGTTTAGCAGACCAGTACATCTCACAGGTAAATGCTATGTTACCTGGCTCAGTGCATGACGCCTACATCCTGCGGAATAGCAGCATCACGTATGTGATGGGTCAACTCCAGAGGCACCGTGTGTGGCTATTAGGGGACTCTGGTTACCCCAACCTGTCCTGGCTATTGACCCCAGTGAGGAATCCCAGGACCAGGGCAGAGGAACGCTACAATGAGGCCCATGGGAGGACTAGGAAGGTGATCAAACGCACCTTCGGCCTCCTGAAGGCCAGGTTCAGGTGGCTCCATATGACAGGTGATTCCCTATTCTACTCACCAAGGAAGGTGTGCCAGATCATAATCGCCTGCTCGATGCTTCACAATCTTGCTTTGCGACGCCAGGTGCCTTTTCTGCAGGAGGATGGTCCAGATGACGGTGTTGTGGCAGCTGTGGAGCCTGTGGACAGTGATGAGGAGGAAGCTGAGGAAGAAGACATAGACAACAGGGAGTCAGTCATACAGCAATATTTCCAGTGACACACAGGTAAGAACAATTTTGTTACTATTACATTCACTTTCACACTTCTACCTCTATCCTGTCTGTCAATTAGTAGCAGCATTTGTTAACTGAGTTGTACATTTCCATTAAGGTTTCACAGGTGTGGTTACCAACGTGTCATCTGCTTGCATCCTTCATGGACATGTGATGTGTGACATAGGTATGTTGGCATTACATTAGAAAACGCATTTTGTCACTGTCATTGCTAATACACATTTTCAAAATCACAGACTGACTCCAGATTGTTTTGTGGTTCAAGGGTGTTTATTGAAGTGCTAATTATTGGAGGGGGTGGCAAAATGGTGAGGGGTGATGGTGGAGAAATGTCCATGGCAGAGTCCAGTCTATTAGTCTCACAGGTGCACTGCCCATATGGGCATGGGAAGTGGAGCTGGGGCAGTTCCAATGTGGACAGGGTAACAAAGTGGGACAGTGGGAAGACAATCAGGGTGGTCTCATTTCCTGGCGGGGGTCTTGCCATCTTGCTCTGTCATGTTCCTGGATCTCAGGGACCGCTTGCGTGGTGGTTCTCCGTCTGCAGGGAGTGGGGTGCTGGTGTGGTGGTCCTGTGGCAGTGCTTCCTGTCCACTAGTGCCGGTGGAGGTGGTGGGCAGTTCATCGTCCAGGCTAGTGTCAGGGGCCCCTTGGAGTGCCACGGTGTCCCTCATGGTCTTTTGTATGTCCTTCAGCACCCCTACGATGGTGCCCAGGGCGGAGCTGATGGTTCTGAGCTCCTCCCTGAACCCCAAATACTGTTCGTCCTGCAGGCGCTGGGTCTCCTGAAACTTGGCCAGGACCGTAGCCATCGTTTCCTTGGAGTGGTGGTATGCTCCCATGATGGAGGAGAGGGCCTAGTGGAGGGTGGGTTCCCTTGGCCTGTCCGCCCCCTGTCGCATAGCTGCCCTCCCAGTTCCCCTGTGTTCCTGTGCCTCCGTCCCCTGGACTGTGTGCCCACTACCACTGCCCCCAGGTCCCTGTTGTTGTTGGGGTGGTGGGTTACCCTGGGTTCCCTGTAGTGGCGGACACACCGCTGATTGACGTGTCCTGGGGACGGAGGTACGGACCCGCTGGGTGGGCGCTGCGCTGGTGTTACCAGAGGGTGGAAGGTCAGTGTTGGGCTGTGCCTGTGCAAGGGGAACCAACTGTCCAGAGGCCCACGATGGTCCGGGCTGGTCATCTTGATCCAGTTGGCCAGAGCTGCTGTCGTCACTGTGGGCCTCTTCTGTGGGTGGAGTGGAGATGTCTGGACCCTCCTGTGTGGTGACGTTACGTAGTGGTCCTGCAGGGGTATAAGAGCATGATTATTGCATGTGTGTGTGTCATGGTGTGCAATGGGTGGGTGTGAGTGTACCCCAGTGTAAGCATTCCTGTGTGGGGGCTTGTATGATGATAGTTGGGGGGATGTTATGGGTATGTGCAGTTAGCATGCTTTAGTGCTGGGTGTCCCTGCTTAGTTGTGTCATGCAGGGCTTGGTGTTGAGATGTGTGGTTTGTGTTATTAGTACATTAGTGAGGAGTTGTAGTGATAGGGGAGGGGTTGAGGGTGGGGGTGTGTGATAGCATGCAGGTAGGGGGGGGATGTGATAGTTAAGGTTTGACTTACCAGTGTCCATTCCTCCACCGACTCCTCCGAGGCCCTCTGGATGCATGATGGTCAAGACCTGCTCCTCCCATGTTGTTAGTTGTGGGGGAGGAGGTGGGGGTCCGCCGCCAGTCCGCTGAATCGCGATGTTGTGCCTGGAGAACACTGAACACACCTTCCCCCGTAGGTCGTTCCACCTCTTCCGGATGTTCTCCCGATTTCTTGTCGGCGATTCTCCACCATAGCTCCATCTTCTTGGCTATCGAGGTGTGCTGCACCTGTGCTCCAAATAGCTGTGGCTCTACCCGTAGGATTTCCTCCACCATGACCCTGAGCTCCTCCTCGGAAAACCTGGGGTGTCTTTGGCGTGACATGGGGTGGTGTATGTGATGTATGGGGTGGTGTGTGTGTTGATGAGTGTGGTGATGTGTGGTGATGTATGGTGGTGTGGGGTGTTTTGAACGTGGATGTTGTATGGGTGATGGTGTTATGTGCCTCTGTGTGGTGGGGTTGTCTATTGCTGTAGTGTCTCTCTGGCCTTCGTCTCAAATTTTTGGTCGTATGGGGTTTGTGGGTGATATGGGTGTGTGTTTTATATAGTATTGATTGTATGGGAGTGGTATTTGTATGTGTGTCAGGTGTGTGTATTTTGAATTGTCCAATGTGGCGGTGTTTTGGAGATTTGTGTGTATTTTGAGCGCGGCGGTGTGTACCGCCAATGGAATACCGCGGTTGAAAGACCGCTGCGTGGATTCGTGGGTCGTAATAGCATGGGCGTGTTTCTGTTGGCGTGACAGTGGAGGTTTTGTTTTCACCAGATTATCACTGACCTTTGGTGTGGCGGACTTGTGTGGGTGTCTGAATTTCGGCGGATTCCGAGATGTGGGTCATAATAGCTGTGGCGGAATTCCGCAGCCGAGGCGGTGTATTGGCAGTCTTCTGCACGGCAGTAAGCGCCTTTTACTGCCAATGTTGTAATGACCCCCAAGGTGTTGGGAGGATTGAAGGATTTGGAGCAGGAAACGAGCATGAGCATATATAGGAAGGCAACACCTTTAAAAGGAAAGGCATTCAAATGAGTAAGTATATGTGGAAACAATTAAGCCAACAATATTATTAGATTATACTATAATATGAAGAGAACAGCAACTAGATAACGTTATAACATAGGGACAGATGAGACAAACAGGAGTGATAAAATAATAGTTTTAGGATTTGGTGGATCTAGAAACCTCCATAGTCTAAAATGTACACTTCTCCAGAAAAGCCTGAAGCCCGCAAGGATCTTTCTAAGTGGTTGTTTTGTTTCTGTAAGTGACTTTGAAGAGGCACAGGTGTAATAGTCCAAAGCAAGCTGCAGAGGAGCAAAGAGCCGGTCCCATGCATAAGAAATCCTAAAAACCTAAAAAACAATCTTTCCCTAATTTTACAAATATCGCCTCACTCAACACATGGAAGATGCACACCTGCCAGAGATTCAGTGTGGCTTCAGAAAGCACCAAGGGACAGTGGAAATGATATTTGGAGCATGTCAACTGTAGGAGAACTGTCAGGAGCAAAACAGGGACCTTTATACAATGTTCGTGGAGCAGACCAAAGCCTTTGGCACCGTCAGTCGTGAGAGGCTATGGCGGATCATGGAGAGGTTTGGCTGCCCAGGCAAATTCAGCAGTATGGCGCACCAGTTCCGTGACGGCATGCTTGCTCGAGTACTGGATAATGGAGTCTCCTCCTATGCCTTCCTAGTCACCAACAGAGTCAAACCAGGCTATGTACTGGCACTCACACTGTTCAGCATAAAGTTCTCAGCCATTCTGTCAGACTCCTTCTGCGATGATGAAAAAAACAGAATCAAGATCAGATATAGGACTGATGGCAGGCTCTTCAACCTGTGGAGGCTACAGGATAAGACCAAGACTGAAAAGGACTTTGTGTGAAATTTCCTGTTTGAAGATGACTGCGCACTCATCGCTGCAGAATAGGTCCAGATGCAGCTGAGCATGAACCCCTTCTTCACTATCTGCAAAAACTTCAGCCATACAATCAGTACCAAGAAGACTGGGGTCTTGCATCAGCCGCACTGCAGAAGACATATGTGGAACCAACTATCACTGCTGAAAGAGGAATCCTGAAGGGTGTTGACAAGTTAACATACCTCAGCAGCACACTCTCCAGATTTGTGAAACATTGACGATGAGGTAGACATACTCATCGCCAAAGCAAGTTAAGCATTTTGACGGCTGCCGGAGTCAGTGTATGAGAGGAGAGTTGTCAAACTGTCCACAATGCTGAAGACATATAATGCAGTCGTACCACCAACACTACTGTATGCCTGTGAGACGTGGACTGTATATGAGCCCCATGTCAAAAAGCTGAATCACTTCCACATGAACTGCTTACGAATGCTGCTGAAAATTACCTGGCAGGACAGAGTTCCAGACACAGATGTACTCTCTTAAGCTAGTCTGCCAAGTATCTACACTTTGCTGAGGAGAGCCCAAGTCAGGTGGGAAGGCACCTTGTATGTATGCCAGACACACGCCTCCACAACATACTGTTCTATGGTGAGCTGGCATAAGGCAAACACACACACAAGGGGGGCAGAAAAAGTGCTTAAGGGACAAGCTGAAAGTCGCTCTGAAGAACATTCGCATTGACCCGGACTCCTGGGAATCCCTAGCACCACTCCACCCGCTGTGCAAATCCATAGCCAACACTTTGTCAACCAACCCAGCAGACCACTTGTGCCCAACATGCAGCAGAGCTTTCCGAGCCAGCATCGGACTGATCATCCATAGCCAGACACTCCGTACTGAGTCAACCTCCTCAACGTGATGTATGTCCTTGATCATCATCAACAATGATGAACGAACAACAAAGTATATATATATAAATATATATATACATATATATATATTCACTCAAAAAAACAAAGGTTACAGGGACGTTATAGTTATGTTCTGAAATTTGGCAGTTATATTTAGAGTGCGTCCAGTCCCTGCAGCTAACCACTATACCCACCCAAACCCAAGCAGCACATAGCCTTTGGCCATGCACAGGTGGGGTTGTCTGCAGGGCCTGGCTTGTGGCCAGTACCTGTGGCCAACCCCTATAGCCACCCAACCCCGCATGGACTCCCTACTCAGACTGATATCGGCTCCAGGGACCCCATCTCCTGGGGTCCAGCATAAATATTTAATTTTTTTTGGGGGGATGCATATCATCCCCTTGGGCCTGGCCTAAAAATGTAAATTTTTTGGTGGGAGGGGAAGTGCAAGGCCCCTCCTTCCCCAGACCGATCTCAGCCCTGGGGACCCATCCCTGAGGCCTGGACTAATTTTATTTTGGAGGGGGCTGTGTGGCCCCTCTTTCCAGGCCAATCTCGGCCCCAGGGACCCCATCCCTGAGACCCGGCTTAATTATTTTTTTTGGGAGGGGGTCCCGTGGCCCTCCTCCCCAGGGCCGATATTGCCCGTAGGACTTCATTCCTCTGTGTCCGGTCATTTGACCTGGTGCCCCCATGGCACCCATTCTCAACTTTGGGAACTGTTGGGGGAGCCTGAAGGTCTCCAAGGCCCCAGCTGGCTCTCCACCTCCTGTGGGAGTCACCATTGTTGTCACAAAGAGGGAGCTTCTAAAGCAGCTCCCTCTCTGCGAGAGCAGTTTCCTCTGTCTGCCTGCATCTCCGTGGGCGGACAGGCAGAGAAAACCTCCGATCCACTGAAGGGAGAACTGACGGGCACCCTGTGACATAGCAGAAGTCTGCCCTGGGGAGTGGTGGTCCCGAAGGACAACAGTGGCTTCTCGAGGGGGGTTACACTTTCCCCATCCAGCAAATAAGAGCCCCCGGTGAGGTGGTGGTCCCTGGTGCTGCATGATGATCTCTTTTTTAAGAATAAGTCCTTGGGAAGTGGTGATTCCCACACACGATCTAATAAATGCCCTGTTGAGGTGGTAGACCCAGGGGCTACAGGGGCCTGAAACAGAGCCCTGATCGCTTTTTTAAAATATGTTGTGGGAAGGTGGTGGTACCTGGGGCTGCGGGGGTGGGGCACACAGCCCCTGCACACAATTTAATAAATGCCCTGTGGAGGTGGGTGTCTGGGCTGCGGGAGGCTGTGCAGCACCCTTGCACACAAACTAATAAATGTGCCAGGGAGGTAGTGGTCCCTGGGGCTGCGGCGGGCACCCCCCACACAATCAAGTGAATGCCCCAAGGAAGAGGTGGTTCCCGGGGCTGCGGGGCACTATGTGGCCCCCCTGCATTAATTTTAATTAATGTGCGAGGGAGGTGGTGGTCCCTGGGCCTACGGTCTCCCACACTTTGATAACCATTGTCTCCGGGACTTGGCCCACCTGGGGACTTGAAAAAGGCAAATTGTGGGAGCCTGAACATAGTTATTTTAAAAACTTTTGCCAGATCGGTGGTGAAAATCCCCTGTGAGTCCCCAGAGCTAAGGAGTCAGGGTGTCTGCATCCTGGCCCCTTTTATGTTTCTTTCTACAGTTTTTGTCTGTGACTTAGCTTGAGCGGAGTTACAACACTTCCTGGTTTGAAGTGTTGGCAGCCAGAGCTCAGCACAAGATCAGAAGGGGTCATGGATTCTCTACGTCCCTACATGTACAAATTAGGATTTTCTTCCATTTCTCAAAACTGCTGAACAGATTTATACCAAATAACAAAAAAGGCTCCTTCTGGACCAAGCGGTACCTCTCTGTCAACTTTGGTGTAATTCAATACAGTGTTTTTGATGCTATCACTGTTCACAGCTTACATGACTGGGAAATTTTCATGAAGATTCGTGAAGTGGCACCACAGATATAGGCAAGCAAAAAACTGCTTTTTCCATAGAAACTAGGTAGCTACTGGGGGCTAATGTTTAACCTTACTCAGCATTCCCTATCACTTATTCTTTTTGCATTTGTCACCTTAAGTGGGATGCGTATGCCTAGAGCTGGGTCCTGTGTTCCCCATGCCACTGAAGTCAAGCTAGCCTGGCTTATGTGGGGGATACCCCAGAACCAGTCCCAGGATGCTTGTTTCTAGTTCAGGGAGTACTTGACCTGGCAGTTCGGGCTGGACTGCTGTCATGGGGAGCAGGACTGATTTGATTATGGCTGGGTCCAAATTGGAATGGCATAGGTAACGGAAAAGCAATGGATTTAGACCCAGATCTTTGTATTGGGGATGAATGTTTGACATTATTCAACATTCCGTCCATCACTTGTTTTATTTTGCATTTGTCACCAGAGAAGCCGCAGCATTCCAAACTGGAAAAAGACAGTGACCCTCACACCCTGGTAGAACATTCCCAGGGTGTTAAGGTATTAGAAAAAAACACTTGCCTATGGAAAACTAATTAGTGTGTTAAGCAGCCGCCTGAAACATGGTGGCTTCTTGTTGTGCCCAATTTTTGCGTGGTCAACACCGTTTTTAATTTTTTTGGGACTCATCTGCTGGTACCCAGGAACTCTACCACTGGGAAACTGTTGTCCAGTGTCCAATGTAAGTGCTATGACCTCTATACCAACATGACAATATTTAGTTAAAACCTGATTTCACATTGAACTTTCCTATGAGGCCACATTATATCGTACAGAAATACACCCATTGCATTAAAAGTTAAATGCAATTTGTAGATTGCAGCACGAAACGTGCTTTTCACTACATGAAAAAATGTTTTAGGACTACTCTGTGTACCCTAGCAGCAGCAGATTTAACGCTGCTGCATAAGCCTGCCAAAATCACCCAGGCAGGTAAGAAAACATGGTTTTATCTATTAAATTCAACACCCCTAAGTGCACTTTGCTGCCTACAAGGCAGGTCACATACTGATTAGGAGTAGAACATTTACAACATTAGAAATGGCGTGCTACCCAGGTAAGGGGGCCCAAAACAAGATTACTACTGGTCAGGTTGTGACTGGAACATAGGAAAGGTGAAAGTGTAGGTTGTAGGTACGGTATAATCTATACCATTGACATTTACCAGCTAAAGTCTCCATTTAAACACTCATTTTTATACTTAATCAAAATCAAATCTAATGGTAAAATCAAATTTTCCTAAAATATATTGGAAATGTATCTTTCATAAAATGATCTATACCCTCTGCTTGAAGTTGCTGGGGACTAATTTGCATCACCTCTCCAGCAACTGTTCTGTTTGCACTTGGCTTTAATTAAGTGTGAAAAAGCTGTGAAAAGTACCCCGAGAGCAGGGACAGTTGTCAAGCATTGGAAAGATGCTTTCTCTTTATGGGAAAAAGACCAGTTCGGGTGGGCCCAAGAATCTAATTAACTTCAAATGAGCCTGTCCTGTCTCAAGCAAATGTGAGGTGATATTTGGAAAACCCTAGCTTTTATCCCAGTAGTCAGGCTCGCACAAAGCCCAGTAGGAAGAAAGCCACCCCTGGAAGTTGATTTGACTGCTGTATTAATCGCCATAGCCTCTTGGAAAAGATAATCAAATCACTTCAACTGAAGTTCACACAAATAAGTATTTGCTGCCTACTTACAAAGAACTCTATTTAAAATCAATGCAACACAAGAAAGAATAGTGGCATTTACATAACAAAACAACAGGACTTTGGATGAAAAATACTGAATGTTCATTATCCTCCGTCTTCTTTTCTTTTAATACAGAATTTATCTACAAAAGTAATACCAGTAGCACATAAACATTTCCCATTTGCAAAAAGATAAATTATCACTTCCAGTCCATCTGCATTGTTTGTATAGAAAGAAAAAATAAAGTTTTCCGAACTATTACAAAGGTTTAACCTTTGTTTTTCATGGAATTTCAATGTTTTTTTTTATTTTTTTTCAGATCAGAGATTTTACTGTCATGAAAAGGAGCGTCATCAAGTTGAGTATCATACAGTAGAGTGGATGAGAGTGTCGTAAAGTGTACTGTTATAGAGTATAGTGTTGAAGAGTTGAGTAGAGCGAAGTAGAGTGGAATGTGGTGCAGTGGAGTGGTGTACAGCAGAATAACATACAGTGGAGTGGTGTACAATGGAGTGGCATAGAGTGGAGTGTTGTACAGTGGAGTGAGGTATAGTCGAGTGCAGTAAAGTGGAATGGAGTAGCATAGAGAAGAGGTGATGTATAGTAGAGTGCCGTGGAGTGCATTGTGTGGGCAGGCATAGAGTAGAGTTGAGTAAATTGTTATAAATTGGAGTGGCGCTGTGTTAATTGAAATAGAGTGGTATGCTGTAGAGTGTTGGAAAGTGTCATAGAGTGAAGTATAATGTTTTACACTAGGGTGTAAGGGCATAAAGTGAAGTACAGACTTGTATTGTGGCACAGGGTATTGTAGTGTCTTGCTGAGTGGAGTTACATAGAGAGGAGTATAGTGTGGCACAGTATGGTGCTGTAAGTTAGTGTGTGGTGCAGTGCCTTTGAGTGGAATAAATTGTTGTGCAGTGCAGTAGAGTGCAGCGCAGTCCAGTGGAGTGATGTACCATAGAGAGGAATAGTGTATCTAGAGTACAATGGTGTGGAATCAAGTAGAGTGGAGTGGCGTAGTATACAATGCAGTAAAGTGTTGTAGAGTGGTGTGGTGTGCAGTAAAGTGGACTAGAATGTTGTATTGTAGAATGTTGGAAATTGTTGTAGAAAGTTGAGTAGAGTAGAGTATCAAAGAGTGGATTAAAGTGTTGTAAAGTGGAATGGCATGGAGTGGAGTAGAGTGCAGTACACTATGGTAGAGTGAAATAGGATAGAATGCCATACATGTGAGTGGCATAGAGCAGTTTACAGAGGGGTGCCATGCACTGCAGTAGTAGATTAAAATGGAGCACATTGGAGTAGCTTCTGGTAGAATAGAATATATTAACTGGAGGGAGAGGCTTAGAAGGAGGCTTAGAAGGAGTTGCAGAGAGTGTCATAGAGTGGAATGGGGTGTCATAATGTGCTATAAAGTAGTGTTGTACAGTGGCATTGAGAGAAGTACATTGTTGTACAGAGTAGTGCTACACAGTGGAGTATAATGTGGTACAGTGGAGGGGCGTTGACTGTTGTTGGGTGGGGTATAGTGTTGTTTAGCAGAGCAAAGTGGAGCCTCATGGAGTGGAGCTGCTAGAGTGAAGTGGTGTAGAGAGGAGGAGCATACCTTGGTGTGGCATAGGGTTGAGTGCTATACAGTGCAATAGAGTACAATGGGGTGGTACACAGTGGAGTGGCATAGAGTTGAATGGCATACAGTGCAGTAGAATACATGGAGTGATGTACAATGTAGTGGCATAAGGTGAAGTGGCATACAGTGGAATATAATAGAATGGAGTGGGGTACTGTAGAGATACATACAGTGATATAGCATAGAGTACAGTGTCATAGATTGGAGTGGCATACAGTGGAGTGTCATTGCCTACAATGCCGTAGAGTGTAGTGGCACGCAGTGGAGTGTCATTGACTACAGTGGCATAGAATGGAGTTGCATACAGTGGAATAGTGTATCATGGAGTGCTATAGAGTGGAGCGGCATAGAGTGAGGTGGGTTGGAGTGGCATAAACTGGTAGCAAAAAATGAAGTGTTGCATAGGGAAGTGACGTGGAGTCAAATGGAATAGAGTGAAGTGAAGTGACGTAGAGAAGAAGGGGGTGATTGGAGGGGTGTATAGTGGAAAAACATACAGTGGAGCGACGTTGAGGGAAGAGGCATAGAGTGGAGTGGCATATGCTAGTAAAGTGTACCTTATGGTAGCATACACTGAAACAGCATGCATAGGAGTAGTGTAGAGTGGAGTGGAGTACAGTGTAGTGACATACACTGGAGTGGCATAGTGTGGAGTGGCATAGATTGAATTTGTGTACAGCAGAGTTGCATGGAGTGGAGTGGTGTATAGTGGTATGGTGTAGAGTGCAGTGCCGTACAGTGGAGTTTGTTAGAGTGGGCTGCCGTACAGAGGAATAGCATACAGTGGACTGACATAGAGAGGAGTGGCAAACAGTAAAGTGTTGTAGAGTGGACTGTCATAGAGTGGAGTGAGGTACAGTGTAGTGGCTTACGTTGGAATAGCATAAAAACGAGTTGTATATGGTGGAACAGCATACACTGGAATGGGGTAGAATGGAGTAACATTGATTGGAGAGGAGTAGAGTGGACTAGCATGGAGTGGAGTGGCATACAGTGGAATAGCGTAGAGTGGAGGTGTGTAGATTGGAGTGAAGTACTGTGTAGTGTGTACAGTGAAATAGCATAGACTGAAGGTGCATAGAGTGGAGCAGTGTACAGTATAGTGTCATAGAGTAGAGTTTTGTAGAATGAACTGTCATAGAGTAGAGTGTTGTAGAGTGTAGTGTGATAGAGTGTAGTGGGTAGACTATAGTGGTATACAGTGTAATAGCATACTGTGGGGCGTTGTAGAGTGGAGTGTTGCAGAGTGGAATGGAATATCATGGAGTGCTGTGGCATGAAGAGGAGTGGTATGCATGGGACTTACATACAGTGATGTGGTGTAAAATGGAATAACAGTGTAACTGCCATAAAGTGAAGTGACATAGGGCAGAGTGACATGTAGTGGAATAGCACTGAGTAGAGTGGCTTAGATTGGAATGTTGTACAGTGGAATAGCAATAGAGTGCAGTATGGGAGAGTGGATGGGCATAGGGTAGAGTGGCATGGAGTGTTGTGTCATAGAATGGCATGATGTACAGTGTAATAGCGTGCAGTGGATTGTCGTGGAGTAGCGTATATTGAAAAGGAAACACTGAAGTTGCATAAATTGCAATGGTGTACAGAGGAATACCATGCAGTGCAGTGGTGTACACTGAAAAGGCATACAGTGGAGGCATAGATATGAATAGCAGAGAGTATAAGGTCATATAAAGGAGTTGCATACAGTGCAATAGCTTACAGTGGAGTAGTGTAGACTGGAGGGGCATACAGTGTAGTGACGTATACTGCAGTGCCATTAAATGGAGTGGCTTAGATTGTAATAAAATACCATGTAGTGAAGGAGAGTAGAGTGGTGTATAGTGAAGTGACGTAGAATAGAGTGTTATAGAGTGGAGTGGTATAGAATAAAGTGTCGTACAGTGGAGTGTGGTAATTGAAACAGACTTAGGGCCTGATTTAGGTCTTGGGGGAGGGAAATAGTCACAAACATGATGGATATTTCATCTGCCGTATTATGATCCGATTATCTCCTTTGGGGAACGTAATATGGGGGTCAGGATACCAGCCACGTTTGTGATGGACTATTCCCTCTGCCAAGACCTAAATGAGGCCCTAGTGTGAAAGTGTGTTAAGGAATGTAAATGTGATGTGGCAGTAATGTAAATGGCAATTTCTGATCTCATGTGTGAATAAGGAGTAGTATTAAAGTTTGAGTTTTTAAAATACTTAGTTATATATTGTGCTGCAGTATACCATGGTAAGTTTGTGGTATACCAAGGTACATGCACATGATAAGGCAGTATGTGATTGGCTAATGTCTGTGTTTACTAAATGTAGGAAAGTACCATCTTGCCTGGCATGTTACCCCCATATTTCACTGTATATATGTTGTTTTAGTTGTATGTGTCACTGGGACCCTGCCAGCCAGGGCCCCAGTGCTCATAAGAGTGCCCTGTATGTGTTACCTGTGTTATGACTAACTGTCTCACTGAGGCTCTGCTAATCAGAACCTCAGTGGTTATGCTCTCTCATTTCTTTGAAATTGTCACTAACAGGCTAGTGACCAATTTTACCAATTTACATTGGCATACTGGAACACCCTTATAATTCCCTAGTATATGGTACTGAGGTACCCAGGGTATTGGGGTTCCAGGAGATCCCTATGGGCTGCAGCATTTCTTTTGCCACCCATAGGGAGCTCTGACAATTCTTACACAGGCCTGCCACTGCAGCCTGAGTGAAATAACGTCCACGTTATTTCACAGCCATTTTACACTGCACTTAAGTAACTTATAAGTCACCTATATGTCTAACCTTTACCTGGTAAACGTTGGGTGCTAAGTTACTTAGTGTGTGGGCACCCTGGCACTAGCCAAGGTGCCCCCACATTGTTCAGGGCCAATTCCCCGGAATTTGTGAGTGCGGGGACACCATTACACGCGTGCACTACATATAGGTCACTACCTATGTGTAGCTTCACAATGGTAACTCCGAATATGGCCATGTAACATGTCTAAGATCATGGAATTGCCCCCTCTATGCCATCCTGGCATTGCTGGTACAATCCCATGATCCAACAGGTCTGTAGCACAGACCCGGGTACTGCCAAACTGCCTTTTCAGGGGTTTCACTGCAGCAGGTTTCTGCCCTCCTGGGGTCCAGCCAGGCTTGGCCCAGGAAGGCAGAACAAAGGACTTCCTCAGAGAGAGGGTGTTACACCCTCTCCCTTTGGAAAATGGTGTGAAGGCAGGGGAGGAGTAGCCTCCCCCAGCCTCTGGAAATGCTTTCATGGGCACACATGGTGCCCATTTCTGCATAAGCCAGTCTACACCGGTTCAGGGACCCCTCAGCCCTGCTCTGGCGTGAAACTGGACAAAGGAAAGGGGCGTGACCACTCCCCTGACTTGCACCTCCCCTGGGAGGTGCCCAGAGCTCCTCCAGTGTGCTCCAGACCTCTGCCATCTTGGAAACAGAGGTGCTGCTGGCATACTGGACTGCTCTGAGTGGCCAGTGCCAGCAGGTGATGTCAGAGACTCCTTCTGATAGGCTCCTTCAGGTGTTGCTAGCCTATCCTCTCTCCTAAGTAGCCAAACCCTCTTTTTTGGCTATTTAGGGCCTCTGCTTTGGGGAATTCCTTAGATAACGAATGCAAGAGCTCATCAGATTTCCTCTGCATCTCTCTCTTCACCTTCTGCCAAGGAATCGACTGCTGACCGCGCTGGAAGCCTGAAAAACTGCAACAAAGTAGCGAAGACGACTACTGCAACTCTGTAACGCTGATCCTGCCGCCTTCTCGACTGTTTTCCTAGTGGTGCATGCTGTGGGGGTAGTCTGCCTCCTCTCTGCACTAGAAGCTCCGAAGAAATCTCCCGTGGGTCGATGGAATCTTCCCCCTGCAACCGCAGGCACCAAAGAACTGCATCACCAGTACCCTTGGTCTCCTCTCAGCATGACGAGCGAGGTCCCTTGAATCCAGCAACTCTGTCCAAGTGACTCCCACAGTCCAGTGACTATTCAGTCCAAGTTTGGTGGCGGTAAGTCCTTGCCTCCCCACGCCAGACTGCATTGCTGGGAACTGCGTCTTTTTCAGCTACTCCGGCCTCTGTGCACTTCCGGCGGAAATCCTTTGTGCACAGCCAAGCCTGGGTCCACGGCACTCTAACCTGCATTGCACCACCTCCTGAGTTTCCCTCCAGCGACGTGGGACTCCTTTGTGTAACTTTGGGTGAGCACCATTTCACTCCTCTTTGTAGTGCCTGTTCCGGCACTTCTAGAGGTGCTGCCTGCTTCTGAGAGAGCTCTTCGTCCTGCTGGTTGCCTCCTCTGTCCTCTGACGCAATTGGCGACATCCTGGTCCCTCCTGGGCTACAGCAGCATCCAAAAACCCTAACTGCACAACTTGCAGCTAGCAAGGCTTGTTTGCGGTCTTTCTTGAGGAAAACACTTCTGTACAACTCTCCACGGCGTGGGACATCTATCCTCCAAAGGGAAAGTTTCTAGCCCTTGTCGTTCTTGCAGAAACCTCAGCTTCTACTGCCCAGTGGCAGCTTCTTTGCACCCACAGCTGGCATTTCCTGAGCATCTGCCCACTCTCGACTTGGTCGTGACTTTTGGACTTGGTCCCCTTGTTCCACAGGTACCCTCGTCTGGAAATCCATCATTGTTGCATTGCTGGTTTTGGTCTTTCCTGCAGAATTCCCCTATCACGACTTCTGTGCTCTTTGGGGAACTTTAGTGCACTTTGCACTCACTTTTCAGGGTCTTGAGGTGGGCTATTTTTCTAACCCTCACTGTTTTCTTTCAGTCCCAGCGACCCTCTACAAGGTCACATAGGTTTGGGGTCCATTCGTGGTTCGCATTCCACTTTTGGAGTATATGGTTTGTGTTGCCCCTATCCCTATGTGTCCCCATTGCATCCTATTGTAACTATACATTGTTTGCACTGTTTTCTAATACTATACTGCATATTTTTGGTATTGTGTACATATATCTTGTGTATATTTGCTATCCTCATACTGAGGGTACTCACTGTGATACTTTGGCATATTGTCATAAAAATAAAGTACCTTTATTTTTAGTATATCTGTGTATTGTGTTTTCTTATGATATTGTGCATATGACACTAGTGGTACTGTAGGAGCTTCACTCGTCTCCTAGTTCAGCCTAAACTGCTCTGCTAAGCTACCATTATCTATCAGCCTAAGCTGCTAGACACCCTATACACTAATAAGGGATACCTGGCCTGGTGCAAGGTGTAAGTACCCCTTGGTACTCACTACAAGCCAGTCCAGCCTCCTACACTAAATATAAAGGGCAGTCATATAATTTGCAGCAAATTTTGGTTGCATCCTGTGTTAGAGTTGTATATCTAGATAAGTAGTAGGTTTTATTGTTACTGTCTACCTACTACTACTTTAATACATAGTTAATAGGTAGAGATGTTAGTGAGGTAGTCAATAGATTTTTGTGAAGATTTAAACATGCTTAAAATAGAGATGAATTGTAGTGCCCTATATTTGTAAAATATAGGGCCACAGTGTTTTTTTACGTTTTAATATTTTTATTTTTTTATTTATTTCAGGTACCTCGGTACTCCAAAGACAGTACTGTGGTACTCCATAGATATTTTTAAAATATATAGAAACTTATAAATATTTGCCCACACCAATTAATACTTTAATAAAGTGGTAGTAGATAGGGAAAATATCAAACCTCATGCTTAGACCACATCTAAGGTGGAAACGTAGAACATAGGCAAAATGAACCTAAATACAACATGGTTGTCTTTAAATTTTATAAAGGCAGTCATTAATCAATCAGATAATGACTTATCATCTCTATGTACCCTAGTGCTTTAAATAAAATACCAGGACAAGAGCTATCACAAAGTTAAAATGCCTTATAATATGAAATAGAAATCCTTACCTTACTTACGTGTTGCACTCAAAACTAATCAACCTGCAACGTACTATCTAATCCTTCCAGATTTCATGTATATTCATTCAGCCATTTTCCCGCAATACAAGATACAAAGGTGGTCATTCTGACCTCGGCGGTAAAAGGCGCCTACCGCCGGTCAGAAATCCTCCATAATCCCGCCGCGGTCGCGGAAACCCGCCACGGTCATTCTGACCCGCAGAAGGCAAATCTCCGAAAATCCGACCGCCACAACAGACCGCCAGACCAGCGGTCGGCGGAAAGGTGGAGGTGACAAAACCTCCACCGTCACGCCAACAGAAATACGCCCATGCCATTACGACCCACGAATCCACGCGGCGGTCATTCAAACGCGGTATTCCATTGGCGGGACACACCGCCGCGGTCAGAATACACACAAACGAACAAAACCCAGCCACATTGGACGATTTGAATCCCACACACCTGATACACATACACACACCACTCCCACACACACAATACAATATAAAACACACACCCACATCACCCACAAACCCCTACGCTAAAAAATTCGTAAAGAAGGCAAGAGCGAGACACCAGCATCCAAAAAATAACATCCACAGCCACTCAACACCATCACCCACACACTATCCACACACAAAACAACACACACCACCACACTCAACTCACTTAAATACACATACTCCACCCCACACATCATACACACCACCCCATGGCACCCCAAAGACAACCCCGCTTCACAGACGAAGAACTCAGGGTCATGGTGGAGGAAATAGTTCGGGTAGAGCCCCAGCTGTTCGGCACACAGATACAATACACTAGCATTGCCCGGAGGACGGAGCTATGGCAGAGGATTGTCGACAGGGTGAACGCAGTGGGACAGCACCCCAGAAATCGGGAAGACATCAGGAAGCGATGAACGACCTACGGGGGAAGGTGCGTTCCATGGTATCCAGGCACAACATCGCCGTGCAGAAGACTGGCGGAGGACCCCCACCTCAACCCCCACAATTCACATCATGGGAGGAGGAAGTCTTGAACATCCTGCATCCTGACGGCCTCGCAGGAGTCGGCGGAGGAATGGATACTGGTAAGTTAAAGCTTCAATACTGCTTCCCCCCCACCTGCATGCCAAATCAGACCCCAACCCTCACCCCCATCCTCGAACCCCACCCTCACCCCCACCCCCATCCTCACCCCCACCCTCACCCCCACCACCATCCTCACCCCCACCACCATCCTCACCCCCACCACCATCCTCACCCCCACCCCCAGCACACCTATTCCCCGCCAATGTCTCACCATCACAACCCACACATCCCAAAACCTAGGCCTGCATGCGTCCACTAAGCATGGACACCCATCACCAAAGCATGCCCAATGCATATACACATCCCCCCCACAAGCCACCCTCACCAAAGCCCCCACACACGAATGCCAGCACTTGGGGACACGAGAACCCACAGATACACCCATATGCCACACATTGAAACTATAACCATACCTCTATACCCCTGCAGGACCCGACCGTCAACACACCGCGGCGGAGGGGCCAGAATTATCCACACCCCCCACCCAAGAGGCCGTCAGCGATGACAGCAGCTCTGTCGATCTGGACACCGATGACCAGCCCGGACCATCGGGGACCTCTGGACAGTCGGTTCCCCTCACACAGGCACAGGCCACTACAGACCCTAACCCCTCTGGGAACACCAGCACAGCTCCCACCCAGCGGGCCCATGCCTCTGTCTCCAGGGCGCGTCAATCTGCGGTGTGTCTACCACTACAGGGCACCCAGGATAACCCACCACCCCAACAACAAGAGGGACCTGGGGGCAGTGGTAGTGGGCACACCGGCCAGGGGGCAGAGGCCCAGGGAAACAGGGGAACTCGGAGGGCAGCTGTGCGACAGGGGGGGGAGGAGAGGCCCAGGGAACCCACTCTCCACGAGGTCCTCACCACCATCATGGGAGCATACAACCGCTCCCAGGAGACGATGGCGACGGTACTGGCCCGGTTCCAGGAGATCCAGGCACTGCAGGAGGAACACTATCGGGGGTACAGGGAGGACATCAGAGCCATCAACACCACCCTGGTTACCATGGTAGGGCTGCTGCAGGACCTCGTAAACACCAGGGCGGACACTGAACAACACCCAAGGGCCCCTGCCACTAGCCTGGACCAAGAACAGCCAACCACCTCCGCCGGCGCTAGTGGACAGGAGGCCCCCGCACAGCAGCAGCCCACCAGACCCCCACCTCCTGCAGGAGAAGAACCACCCCGCAAGAAGGCCCTGAGATCTCGCAAGAAGACAGAGTAGGATGTCAAGACCCCCGCCAGCAATGGATACCACCTGATGTCATCCCACTGTCCCACATTGTCACCCTGTCCGTCCTTGAACTGCCCATGCTCCATCTCTCCACAGGCCTCTGGACAATGCACCTGTGTGACTGTTACTCTGGACTCTGCCATGGACATTCCTTCACCATAGCCCCCACCCACTTGAAACCACCCATCCCATTTTGAGCACTTCAATAAACACCTATTTTGCACCAAAATATCTTGAGTCTGGCTGTGATTTCAATAGATTGTAATTGACATGACAGTGCAAATATGTCCTTGTACATGGTGAAGTCAACAAACAGCTGCCACAAAGCTGTAGTCCATGGGGAAACGAAGCACAGGACTCGTAGTGGGGACCCCAGATCTGAAATAGGGAGGGAAAAGCCAAAACTCAGTCATCATACACTGGGGCAAATAGACAGGCAGCAGAGATGCTGGAGAGTAGTTCACATTTACTAAATTATCTTTGAAATGTTACCTGTGTCCTATTGGAAGTACTGTTCAATGATTCTGTCCCTGTTGTCTGTTTCAGCCCCGTCGTCTTCCTCCTCGTCACTCTCCTCAGGTTCCACCGCTGCCACAACACCACCGTCTCGACCATCCTCCTGCAGGAAAGGCACCTGGCGGCGCAAAGCCAGGTTGTGAAGCATGCAGCAGGCCACGATGATGTGACACACCTTCTTAGGTGAGTACATTAGGGATCCACCTGTCATATGCAGGCACCGAAACCTGGCCTTTAGGAGGCCAAAGGTGCGTTCGATCACCCTCCTAGTACGCCCATGGGCCTCATTGTACCGTTCCTCTGCCCTGGTCCGGGGATTCCTTACTGGGGTCAGTAGCCACGACATGTTGGGGTACCCAGAGTCCCCCAATAGCCATACACGGTGTCTCTCTAGCTGTTCCATCACGTAAGGGATGCTGCTATTCCTTAGGATGTAGGCGTCATGCACTGACCCTGGGAATTTGGCATTTACATGCGAGATGTACTGGTCAGCCAAACACACCACCTGGATGTTCATTGAATGGTAACTTTTTCTGTTCCTGTACACCTGCTCCCTGTCTCTTGGGGGAACCAAAGCCACATGGGTCCCATCAATGGCACCAATTACGTTGGGAATATGTCCAAGGGTGTAGAAATCACCCTTCACTGTAGCCAATTCGCCCACCTCAGGGAAAATGATGTAGCTCCTCACGGATTTCATCAGGGCAGACAACACTCTGGATAACACCTTCGAAAACATGGGCTGAGACATCCCAGAAGCAATTCCCATGGTTGTCTGAAATGACCCACTTGCCAAGAAATGGAGTACTGACATGACCTGCACCAGAGGGGGAATCCCTGTGGGTTGGCGGATGGGGGACATCAGGTCGGGCTCCAGCTGGGCACACAGTTCATGGATAGTGGCACGGTTAAGATGGTAGGTCAGGATAATGTGGCGTTCTTCCATTGTCGACAGGTCCACCAGCGGTCGGTACACGGGAGGATTCATCCGTCTCCTCGCCCAACCCAGCGGACGGTGCCTAGGAATGACAACATGGAGCACACAGTCAAGCAACCCACAGGTACGTACTCACAGCTAGCACAGTATACGATTCTCTATGCAGTGAATGGCGTGTCTGAGTGGCTATGCAAGGCCTAGGCCTGTGTGACGCAGTTGAATTTGAGCCATGTGGGCCCTGGAAATGGCGGCTGCCTGACCTGTGAAGTGTGACAATGGGATGTGAGGTCAATGCGCTGGCGTGGCACACCGCGGCGGGCGGCGGGCGAAGACCGCGGCGCAAAGCCGCATTGGTTAACATTGAAGCCTATGGGTTTCAGGAGCCAATGGCGAAGGGCGCCGGCGGTGGCGGGACGCACCGCCGCGGTACGCACCGCCGCGGACGTGACCGCCATTTTCTATCTAATTATCCACTTGCGACTTGAACTTTCACAGGAGAGGACCTATACTGCAAGTGTTGCTGTGACCTCGGTCTGGAAGGGACAATGGCTGCTGCACCTGGGGAAAGGGCCCCTGCCTTCACTGGAGAGGAGTTGGAGAAACTCGTGGATGGGGTCCTCCCCCAGTATGCACTACTCTACGGTCCTCCAGACCAACAAGTGAGTTTAATTCAATCTGGATTTGGGGATACTGGCTGGCTTGGGGGCCTGGCGGGGATGGGGGGCATGTTGGGCCTGGCGGGGGGCATGGCGGGGATGGGGGGCATGTTGGGCCTGGCGGGGGGCCTGGCGGGGGGCATGGCGGGGATGGGGGGCATGTTGGGCCTGGCGGGGGGCATGGCGGGGATGGGGGGCATGTTGGGCCTGGCGGGGGGCCTGGCGGGGGGCATGGCGGGGATGGGGGGCATGTTGGGCCAGGCGGGGGGCATGGCAGGGATGGGGGGCATGTTGGGCCTGGCGGGGGGCATGGCGGGGATGGGGGGCATGTTGGGCCTGGCGGGGGGCATGGCGGGGATGGGGGGCATGTTGGGCCTGGCGGGGGGCCTGGCGGGGATGGGGGGCGTTGGGCCACTGGAAAGGAAAATGCTGACAAACTTGAACGTGGTATTTCTCCCTCCCTGTACGTGTCACATAGGTCCGCGCCCATGAGAAGATCGGGATTTGGCGTGCCATCGCCAAGGAAGTCCGGACCCTGGGGGTCCACCATCGACGGGGCACCCACTGCCGCAAGAGGTGGGAGGACATCCGCCGCGGGACCAAGAAGACCGCCGAGTCTCTGCTGGGGATGGCCTCCCAACGTAGGCGGGGTGCCTGCCATCAACTGAGCCCCCTGATGTTCCGGATCCTGGCGGTGGCCTACCCTGAATTGGATGGGCGCGTGAGGGCAGCACAGCAGACACAAGGGGGTGAGTACAAGCATTATCTACTCTGTTGTTGCGCAGTGGAGGTGTCTGGTTGGGGGAGGATGGCTGGGGGTCCCCCTAGGCCAGGGCGCTGTAGGCTGGGCACCCCCGTAAGCCCCTGTGTCCCCAGCCACCACCCTCAGTAGTGTGTCAGTACAGCCATCCCTGGGCCGTGTCATCCATGGGTGCAGTTGTCAACTCTAGGCGTGTAGGGCATGTTCCACGGAATGCGTAGCGGACCCCAAGTGCGCAACTTAGTGCAGGGGGCATCTGTGTCTGTCATGTCCGCTAACTGTACCGGAGATCCATGTACTCAATATCCCTTTATTTCTCTCTCCCCCCCCCTTTTTGTTTGTCTTTCTGTGCTTGTGTGCATCAGCATCATCAGGCGGAGGAGAAGTGGCATCGGGGCAGGAGGGAGCTGCATCTCACATGGCCCAGGAGGGCCATGCCACAGAGTCAGACTGGACCAGTGAGACGGAGGGCGAGGGGAGCTCCACGACGGGGACGACTGGACCCTGCAGCGACACGGACACGTCCTCCGAAGGGGGCTCCCTTGCGGGGGTGGCACCATCCGTGCCCCCCGCCATTACAGGTACAGCCGCCACCCAGCGCACCATCTCCGCCCTCCCAGCAGCCCCTCAGCGTTCGCCCCGTGCCCGCTCTGCCAGGAAGCCGGGCATCTCCTTCGCCCCAGGCACCTCAGGCCCTGCCCCTGTTACCCCCGCTGCCCTCAGTGAGGAGGTCATTGACCTCCTCCGAACGCTCATTGTTGGGCAGACTACCCTTTTGAATGCCATCCAGGGGGTGGAGAGGGAGGTTCATCGCAGCAATGCGTACCTGGAGGGCATTCATTCGGGTCAGGCTGCCCATCAGCGATCGTTCCAGGCTCTGGCCTCAGCACTGACGGCAGCCATTGTCCCTGTCTCCTGCCTGCCTCTACTAACTCCCTCCTCCCAGTCTCCTGTTCCTCTGCCTGTCCCACCCACTCCATCAGACCAGCCTGCACACACCTCAACACCCAAGAGAAGCTCATCCAAACATAAGCACCACAGATCACGCAGACATTCACACACGCAACATTCCGATGCAGACATGCCAACAGTCACTACCACCTCTGTGACCCCCACCTCCTCGTCTCCCTCTTCCCTCCCTGTGATGTCTACACTCACACCTCCATTCACCTCACCATCAGCCAGTGTTTCCATCACCAGCACACCCTCCACTCCAGTCCGCACACGTGCAGTCACCACCCCCACTGCCATTTACACGTCCCCTGTGTCCTCTCCCACTGTGTCTGTCACCCCCTCTTCCACACCACACAAACGCAGCCACCCACCCACCCAACAGCCATCCACCTCACGACAGCCTATCCCTCCTGCACCTGCACCCAAAGACAGCAAACGTGACTCACCTACAACCACATCCTCTCCCTCCACTCCCATTCCCACTGTACCTACCACTCTCCATTGTCCCAAGAAGCTCTTCCTCGCCACTACTAACTTCTTTCCTGACCCTGAGCCCCCCCCTCCTTCTCGTCGGGGTAAGAAGAGCACCTCAGCCACCACCAGCCCTGCAGCCCCCTTGACAAGGGTGCAGGGGTATTGGAGCCCGCCAGCCCGCATGTCTGGATCTTCGCCCAGCAGCAAGGGGACAGCCAGCCCACCCCCTGGGAAGAGGAGCAGAAGGCGGAAGGGGCGCCGCAGGAGCCCGCCTTCTACATCCCCCCCGGACACCACCCAGAGACAGTCACCAGCCACAGCTCCAAAGGGAGGAAAGGGACACAGGCCCACGACTAAGGAGGGCAAGGGCAGCAAGTCGGAGAGGTCAGGCAGCAGGCCTGCTGCCCAGGATGAGCCCACAACCCCCATAGCCGCTGCCCCGGGAGGAACCGGCACAGCTGCCCCGGGAGAGCCCACCACCCCCATAGCCGCTGCCCAGGGAGGACCCAGCCCAGCTGGCCAGGAGGGCCCCACCACCCACAGCCCAGGTGGGCAGTGAAGGAGCACCATCCCCGCTGCCCAGGAGGGCACCACCAGGCAATTAGCAGTTGGCCATAGACTGGCCGCCGTCTCAAGAACCGCTGAACTGGGCCCTTCAAGGCAAGGACCGCTGAACTGGGCCCCGCCGTCTCAAGAACCGCTGAACTGGGCCCCCCGTCTCAAGAACCGCTGAACTGGGCCCTTCAAGGCAAGTAGCGCTGACCTGGGCCCCACCGTCTCCAGAACCGCTGAACTGGGCCCCGCCGTCTCAAGAACCGCTGAACTGGGCCCCGCCGTCTCAAGAACCGCTGAACTGGGCCCCGCCGTCTCAAGAACCGCTGAACTGGGCCCCGCCATCTCAAGAACCGCTGAACTGGGCCCGCCGTCTCAAGAACCGCTGAACTGGGCCCCGCCGTCTCAAGAACCGCTGAACTGGGCCCTTCAAGGCAAGTAGCGCTGACCTGGGCCCCACCGTCTCAAGAACCGCTGAACTGGGCCCCGCCGTCTCAAGAACCGCTGAACTGGGCCCTTCAAGGCAAGTAGCGCTGACCTGGGCCCCACCGTCTCAAGAACCGCTGAACTGGGCCCCGCCGTCTCAAGAACCGCTGAACTGGGCCCTTCAAGGCAAGTAGCGCTGACCTGGGCCCCACTGTCTCAAGAACCGCTGAACTGGGCCCCGCCGTCTCAAGAACCGCTGAACTGGGCCCCGCCGTCTCAAGAACCGCTGAACTGGGCCCCGCCGTCTCAAGAACCGCTGAACTGGGCCCCGCCGTCTCAAGAACCGCTGAACTGGGCCCTTCAAGGCAAGTAGCGCTGACCTGGGCCCCACCGTCTCAAGAACCGCTGAACTGGGCCCCGCCGTCTCAAGAACCGCTGAACTGGGCCCTTCAAGGCAAGTAGCGCTGACCTGGGCCCCACCGTCTCAAGAACCGCTGAACTGGGCCCCGCCGTCTCAAGAACCGCTGAACTGGGCCCTTCAAGGCAAGTAGCGCTGACCTGGGCCCCACCGTCTCAAGAACCGCTGAACTGGGCCCCGCCGTCTCAAGAACCGCTGAACTGGGCCCTTCAAGGCAAGTAGCGCTGACCTGGGCCCCACCGTCTCAAGAACCGCTGAACTGGGCCCCGCCGTCTCAAGAACCGCTGAACTGGGCCCCGCCGTCTCAAGAACCGCTGAACTGGGCCCCGCCGTCTCAAGAACCGCTGAACTGGGCCCTTCAAGGCAAGTAGCGCTGACCTGGGCCCCACCGTCTCAAGAACCGCTGAACTGGGCCCCGCCGTCTCAAGAACCGCTGAACTGGGCCCGCCGTCTCAAGAACCGCTGAACTGGGCCCCGCCGTCTCAAGAACCGCTGAACTGGGCCCCGCCGTCTCAAGAACCGCTGAACTGGGCCCCGCCGTCTCAAGAACCGCTGAACTGGGCCCGCCGTCTCAAGAACCGCTGAACTGGGCCCCGCCGTCTCAAGAACCGCTGAACTGGGCCCTTCAAGGCAAGTAGCGCTGACCTGGGCCCCACCGTCTCAAGAACCGCTGAACTGGGCCCCGCCGTCTCAAGAACCGCTGAACTGGGCTCCGCCGTCTCAAGAACCGCTGAACTGGGCCCCGCCGTCTCAAGAACCGCTGAACTGGGCCCCGCCGTCTCAAGAACTGCTGAACTGGGTCCTTCAAGGCAAGTAGCGCTGACCTGGGCCCCGCCGTCTCAAGAACCGCTGAACTGGGCCCCGCCGTCTCAAGAACCGCTGAACTGGGCCCTTCAAGGCAAGAACCGCTGGCCCTTTGGCAGACGTGGCAGGGCAGGATCTATCTCGGGCAGGGCTGCAGGATGTCCTCTGGCCAACTTGCCTCCTCCAGTGGCAGTGGGGTCTGTTATGGACTGTATGGACTGTGGCTTTGCTCTCCCCAGGATGGCCCAGTGGGCAGGCCACCCACTGTATGGACTGTTTGGACTGTTGGTTTGCTCTCCCCAGGATGGCCCAGTGGGCAGGCCACCCACTGTATGGACTGTTTGGACTGTGGCTTTGCTCTCCCCAGGATGGCCCAGTGGGCAGGCCACCCACTGTATGGACTGTATGGACTGTGGCTTTGCTCTCCCCAGGATGGCCCAGTGGGCAGGCCACCCACTGTATGGACTGTATGGACTGTGGCTTTGCTCTCCCCAGGATGGCCCAGTGGGCAGGCCACCCACTGTATGGACTGTATGGACTGTGGCTTTGCTCTCCCCAGGATGGCCCAGTGGGCAGGCCACCCACTGTATGGACTGTATGGACTGTGGCTTTGCTCTCCCCAGGATGGCCCAGTGGGCAGGCCACCCACTGTATGGACTGTATGGACTGTGGCTTTGCTCTCCCCAGGATGGCCCAGTGGGCAGGCCACCCACTGTATGGACTGTTTGGACTGTGGCTTTGCTCTCCCCAGGATGGCCCAGTGGTCATGGAGTCCCCTCGTGGATCTGGCGTCGTGTACTCAAGTGGCTGAGGTGCCCCCCCTTCCCTTCCCCCTGAGGTGCCTGTCCGATTTTCTTTCTGATGCCCCTGCAGTGTTCTCTCCGTGGAGTTCTTGTCGTGGGACTGGGCCTTGCCCCTTTGCACAGGAACCCTGTGATCCACGGACAGTGGTTGGACTACATTTAGTAGCTGTATATATTTTGTATATAGTTTATTTATTCATTGGGATTACTGGTGTCCATATTTCAATATATCTGCCCGTTTATGATCTCTTCTTTTGGTCTTTGCATTATTTCGGAGGGGGGTGGTTTGTGGGTTGTGACAGTGATCTGTGGGAATGCATTGATGTGTGTGTTGTAGTGGGTGTGGGTGGGTGGGTGTGTGCCGGTAATCTTTTCCCTCCCCTGTGTCGTAGGTGCAGTACTCACCGATGTCTTCCGCGCCGCCGGGCGTGCTCCTGGTATATGAGCAGGAATAGGAGTGCGGGGATGACCTGCAACTCTGGTTCCATGCTGCCGAAATCTCGCGTGGAGTGCGTAGAGGTGAGCGTTTTCCCGTTCGTAGTCTGTTTCTGCCGTGTTCTTATCGGCGGTGCTCCCGCCCCGGAAAAGGTGGCAGATTGGTGGGTCGTAATAGGGTGGGCGGTACATTGTCTGCCGCCTGGCTGTTGGCGGGAACCGCCGCGCTGTTTGTTTGTACCGCTGTGGCGGGCGGAGTGTTAAGTTGGCGGGCTGTGTTGGCGGTTCCCGCCAGGGTCAGAATTGCATATTTTAGACCGCCGGCCTGTTGGCGGCTTGGCCGCCGCTTTATCACCGACCGCCAGGGTCAGAATGAGGGCCAAAGTCTTTGTGAAATGCATTGGTGGAAAATCGCATTTTGGGACCCTCTTTCTACATTTGATTCTTTAAGACTATTGCCTGCAAAACGTTTCATCCTCTGCTAATGAAGAAAAAGTAATGGGTCTGGAGAAAGTTTGTGGAGATTTGTCAAATAGGGGAAAGGTTAGTGACAACCAACATTCCTAAGAATTCTTATACCAGTGAATCCTAACTATTCATTTATAACTACTCCAAAGAGTGCTGTATCAAATATAAGCTAACAACTGTAGATTGTACAGATTTAAAAAAATGTATGCTCAAAAAATGAGCCCTGCCACAGTCAGTGCTAGGATTCCTACAATCAGCTGAAGATCTCATTTCTCTTTCAACAAATACATGGAAATTAATTTTGTTTCTCTCTTTAACCTTTAACATCTGCCATGGATGTTGTTATGAAACATTGCTGCTTTCATAATAATTACCCTGTACACTTGTATTTTGATGTTTCAAATTGTGGGCATGTCTCCCTCCTGCTGCAGCTGTTCATGCACGGCATCAAGTCATAACACGTTTTCAGAAGTAAATTAGAAAGTTACTGCATGGGAGAGCATCAAGAATATTCAGAAGTACAGGTCTAGAGGGTTTTTGTTGAATCTGAAAAGAATGTACTGATTTCCTGCTCACCAGCTAATATGAAAGCCCACAGTAAAGATAACTTTTATGGTAAAACAAGATAACCTGAAAGACTTCCTCATAAGCACCTTACTACCAGAAGACCATCTTGAAATACTGAGACAGGGAGTTGCATGTCAGAATATTGTTCCTCCAAATGCTGTAGCCAAAATATTGACTGACACAATATGATGAAGTGCTTAGTCAGAAGTGATAGCCCAAGTAACAATGATGAATAGAAAGCAAGATATAGTGTTTTGAAAAATATTTTCACACCATTGCTCTGGTCTTAGCCAATAGAAAAGCACAGATTTTGACAGAAGAGGATGCAGGTAGTCCTTGTTAGGAGGCCAAGACCACCATTCTGTGTGCTGACAGTGGATATGTGTGACTTGTATATCTACCACTGTGAGGTACAGACAGCTTCCCATTAGGCTCCACAAGGCTCTGCTAGGTGATGAGAACCTGTCATGATGGCCTCAGGATATTGCTTGCAGCAGCTCTGACCTGTCTTCTTCCTTCTGTGATCAGTGCCATGTTTGAGCAACAAGTGGCAAACCTGAGAGGGCACCTCTGCACATCAAAGGTGATCTCTACCACACTTCATTGACTTCCAGAATACAGTCATCTGGTAGAAAAGAAAGATCATATTTTGTCTTCTATGCATTCTAAAGGGTTACAATTTTACTCCCTACATATGACTTGATGCTATATACCCATTCATTTCTCATGTGATATGGACAATGTAGGAGGCTGGACTGGCTTGTAGTGAGTACCAAGGGGTACTTGCACCTTGCACCAAGCCCAGTTATCCCTTATTAGTGTATAGGGTGTCTAGCAGCTTAGGCTGATAGATAATGGTAGCTTAGCAGAGCAGCTTAGGCTGAACTAGGAGACGTGTGAAGCTACTACAGTACCACCTAGTGTCATATGCACAATATCATCAGAAAACACAATACACAGTTATACTAAAAATAAAGGTACTTTATTTTTATGGCAATATGCCAAAGTATCTTAGAGTGTACCCTCAGTGAGAGGATAGGAAATATACACAAGATATATATACACAATAGCAAAAATATGCAGTATAGTCTTAGAAAACAGTGCAAACAATGTATAGTTACAATAGGATGCAATGGGGAAACATAGGGATAGGGGCAACACAAACCATATACTCCAAAAGTGGAATGCGAACCACGAATGGACCCCAAACCTATGTGACCTTGTAGAGGGTCGCTGGGACTATTAGAAAATAGTGAGAGTTAGCAAAATAACCCTCCCCAAGACCCTGAAAAGTGAGTGCAAAGTGCACCAAAGTTCCCCTAAGGACAAAGTAGTCGTGTTAGAGGAATAATGCAGAAAAGACACAAACCAGCAATGCAACAACTGTGGATTTCCAATCTAGGGTACCTGTGGAACAAGGGGACCAAGTCCAAAAGTCACAAGCAAGTCGTAGATGGGCAGATGCCCAGGAAATGCCAGCTGCGGGTGCAAAGAAGCTTCAACTGGACAGAAGAAGCTGAGGTTTCTGCAGGAACAAAAAGGGCTAGAGACTTCCCCTTTGGTGGGCGGATCCCTCTCGCCTTGGAGAGTCGTGCAGAAGTGTTTTCCCGCCGGAAGGACGCCAACAAGCCTTGCTACACGCAAATCGTGCGTTTGGCGTTTTTGGACGCTGCTGGGGCCCAGGAGGGACCAGGAGGTCGCAAATTGGACCTGAAGAGAGAGGGGACATCGAGCAAGACAAAGAGCCCTCACTAAAGCAGGTAGCACCCGGAGAAGTGCCAGAAACAGGCACTACGAGGATGCGTGAAACAGTGCTCGCCGAAGTTGCACAAAGGAGTCCCACGTCACCGGAGACCAACTTAGAAAGTCGTGCAATGCAGGTTAGAGTGCCGTGGACCCAGGCTTGGCTGTGCACAAAGGATTTCCGCCGGAAGTGCACAGGGGCCGGAGTAGCTGCAAAGCTGCGGTTCCCAGCAATGCAGCCCAGCGAGGTGAGGCAAGGACTTACCTCCACCAAACTTGGGCTGAAGAGTCACTGGACTATGGGGGTCACTTGGACAGCGTCGCTGGATTCGAGGGACCTCGCTCGTCGTGCTGAGAGGAGACCCAAGGGACCGGTAATGCAGCTTTTTGGTGCCTGTGGTTGCAGGGGGAAGATTGCGTCGACCCACGGGAGATTTCTTCGGAGCTTCTGGTGCAGAGAGGAGGCAGGCTACCCCCACAGCATGCACAAGCAGGAAAACAGTCGAGAAGGCGGCAGGATCAGCGTTACAGAGTTGCAGTAGTCGTCTTTGCTACTATGTTGCAGGTTTGCAGGCTTCCAGCGTGGTCAGCGGTCGTTTCCTTATCAGAAGGTGAAGAGGGAGATGCAGAGGAACTCGGCTGAGCTCATGCATTCGTTATCTACCGTTTCCCCAGAGACAGAGACCCTAAATAGCCAGAAAAGAGGGTTTGGCTACCTAGGAGAGAGGATAGGCTACTAACACCTGAAGGAGCCTATCAGCAGGAGTCTCTGACGTCACCTGGTGGCACTGGCCACTCAGAGCAGTCCGGTGTGCCAGCAGCACCTCTGTTTCCAAGATGGCAGAGGTCTGGAGCACACTGGAGGAGCTCTGGACACCTCCCAGGGGAGGTGCAGGTCAGGGGAGTGGTCACTCCCCTTTCCTTTGTCCAGTTTCGCGCCAGAGCAGGGCTAAGGGGTCCCCTGAACCGGTGTAGACTGGCTTATGCAGAATTGGGCACCTCTGTGCCCAACAAAGCATTTCCAGAGGCTGGGGGAGGCTACTCCTCCCCTGCCTTCACACCATTTTCCAAAGGGAGAGGGTGTCACACCCTCTCTCAGAGGAAGTTCTTTGTTCTGCCATCCTGGGCCAGACCTGGCTGGACCCCAGGAGGGCAGCTGCCTGTCTGAGGGGTTGGCAGCAGCAGCAGCTGCAGTGAAACCCCAGGAAGGGCAGTTTGGCAGTACCAGGGTCTGTGCTACAGACCACTGGGATCATGGGATTGTGCCAACTATGCCAGGATGGTATAGAGGGGGCAATTCCATGATCATAGACATGTTACATGGCCATATTCGGAGTTACCATGGTGAAGCTACATATAGGTAGACACCTATATGTAGTGCACGCGTGTAATGGTGTCCCCGCACTCACAAAGTTCAGGGAATTGGCTCTGAACAATGTGGGGGCACCTTGGCTAGTGCCAGGGTGCCCTCACACTAAGTAACTTTGCACCTAACCTTTACCAGGTAAAGGTTAGACATATAGGTGACTTATAAGTTACTTAAGTGCAGTGTAAAATGGCTGTGAAATAACGTGGACGTTATTTCACTCAGGCTGCAGTGGCAGGCCTGTGTAAGAATTGTCAGAGCTCCCTATGGGTGGCAAAAGAAATGCTGCAGCCCATAGGGATCTCCTGGAACCCCAATACCCTGGGTACCTCAGTACCATATACTAGGGAATTATAAGGGTGTTCCAGTAAGCCAATGTAAATTGGTAAAAATGGTCACTAGCCTGTTAGTGACAATTTGGAAGTAATGAGAGAGCATAACCACTGAGGTTCTGGTTAGCAGAGCCTCAGTGAGACAGTTAGGCACCACTCAGGGAACATATACATGCACACCTATGAGCACTGGGGCCCTGTATGACAGGGTCCCAGTGACCCATACATATAGGCCACAAACTTATGAGCACTGGGGTCCTGACCAGCAGGATCCCAGTGACCCATAACAAACATACTGAAAACATAGTGTTTTCACTATGAGCACTGAGGCCTGGCTATCAGGATCCCAGTGAGACAGTGAAAACAGTGACAAACACCCTGGCATACACTCACAAACAGGCCAAAAGTGGGGGTAACAAGGCTAGAAAGAGGCTACCTTCTCACAGACAACATAAAAGGATCAGCAGTACTTGAGAGTGGGAAAATGATATATCTGAGTAGGAACTGTTAACGCGTCCCTCTATGTCCAGTTTATTCACTTTGGGGCTCGTTTTAGGCCAATGAATCTTTCGACCCTGATTGAAGACACCTTAGGACGAGATAGCTAATCAACATGTCAATCAATATGTCAATAACGTCATCAATATTTATCATACAAGGCCAGTCACTTTAGTCAAAGACATTTAATAAGACTAGGAAACCACCATGACCTTTCAGCCATGAATAACCACACCAGTTTAGTAAGATTATGTGATATTTATTCCCTATTGATTTAATTTCTACTAGCAAGTTTATTAATCTCAAAACCAAGAAGCACATTAACATAGTCACAATATTGCAACTCTGATAAGACTTCATCAAAGCAAGAATCACGAATATTAGAACATAACACGACGTCAACATAGATCAATCTTAGCAGAGTAACCTTAGCGCATTGTGCAATAAAGTATAGATTCGGTCATTTGTCTATTTGCGTCTGTTTAATGAACCCCTTAACTAACCACGAATTAGCATTGGCATGTTGGACTTCATGCAAAACAATTTAGTAACATTAATTTGGAAAACCTCTAACTAAGGTCTCTGTCAAAAGAAGCAGTTGGTACCTAGAACGGAAAAGCAAAGAGACAATCACAATTTAATTGTCACATAGTTACCCTCCGTATTGGGTCAGCATACAGATTCTGTCTTCGTCCTCAGGACATCAGTTAATTCGCCATCAGTCTGGTACTCAGCAAGTCGGGTAAGGAGGGTAAAAGGCTACTTCCCTCATAACGAGGTAAAGTATAAAGGGCAATATAAGGGCAAGGTTGGTTTTAAGAACCAACAGCAAAGTCTCTATGCAGAGTGACAAAGTATCTAGGACATAGCAAATCGCATCAGCATCTCCCTAACTCCTAGTCTCCTCTCCCCTTGATCTAAACTACTTCCATTTGTCATAGGTTTTTATCCCTTTTTCGTTGTACAGTCCCCTAATTTCTTATTGGATAGGGGTTTGCACCCCACTATCTCCAACCAATAGGTTACCAATCATCTCATCAAATTTGTCACCCCATAACAGTTCTCACATAGTTTATAGGTCCTTATGATTGACGTCTTCAGCGGGTAGAATGTCCGGTATGATTTCATCCTCTCGTGGTCCTTTGCACATCTTCAGTCAGTGGCTCCATTGTCTGTACCGGTTCAGGGGACCTTGTACCTGCCATTAGTCTACACTGTTGCACTCAGCTAAAATCTTTCTTCAAGCAAGTTAAATTTCATGACAACGGATCTATTACAGTTACATTCATCTTCTAACTTTTAGAAAAACAAGAGTCCTTCAGCAAGTCAGCACACTGCACGTTAGAAAAACACATTTAATATGAATGCCAGGCAGCTAGGCCTCGACTCATGCTAACTAAGGCCTACTGATTTATTAGCAGAACTCTAGCATATAACCTTTAATAGTTAGTATAAAATTATATTTTAGCTTAACATTTCATCCTTATTAGTCATTTTCATTAGTCTCTGTATATATTGACGGCCACTCCCCGTGGGCACATTTTAAGCACGCGTTTTGCAAAATACATTAGTACATTTTCTATGCGGCATTATTATACATTAGTTCATAAACATATCATGTTAATATTGATTACATAAGCTACACTCTCCTCTGATGTCACTTGTCATCACACAAAACCTTTCCCTTCACAACCTTTCATTTTCTTCAAAGTACGCTTTTCAATTTCTTCCTCCCTATGTGATCTTTCCCAAAGTTCTTTGAACATTTTCTCCTTTTCACAGTGTGTGGCTAATAGGTGAGCCCAAGGTCCCCACACATTATGAATAGGTGTCTGGGTATGGGGTAGTCCCTAAGGGTTGGTGTATGTCTAACAGATATCCCTTGACATTTACAGGGCTCTGGTTACCCCAACCTCTCATGGCTACTGACCCCAGTGAGGAATGCCAGGACAAGGGCAGAGGAAGGCTACAATGAGACACATGGGCGAACTAGGCGGAATATTGAGCGGACTTTCGGCCTCCTCAAGGCCAGATTTCGGTGCCTCCATCTAACAGGTGGCTCGCTATACTACTCACCGAAGAAGGTGTGCCAGAAAATCGTGGCATGCTGCATGTTGCACAAACTGGCATTACGACGCCAGGTGCCTTTTCTGCAGGAGGGTGGCCCTGATGTCAGTCTTATGGCAGCTGTTGAGCCTGTGGACAGTGAGGAAGAGGAGGCAATGGAAGAAGATAATGACAACCGAAACAACATCATCATGCAGTACTTCCAGTGAGATACAGGTAGGAGACTGGCATAGCTAATCACATATCTGACTACTGTAGGACATTGTATAAGTCAGCCTTTTTAAACTCTGTGTATGGACCCTGACAGTTCACTTTGCCTTTCCTTTGCATAGATCTGGGTACCACATTCTGCCTTCTGCTATATTTACTACTGCCCAATAACTGTCATACTTTGGTATGTGCAAATTAACATTTACATTGATATTTGTCTAAGAGGTTGTAGTAATACATTGGTGAAAGTACAGACTGACTCCAGATTGTTTTGTGATTCTAGGGTGTTTACTTAAGTGCTAATAAGTAGTGGGGGATGTGCAATGGGCTGGGGTGATGGTTGAGGAATATCCATGGTAGAGTCCAGTCTCTTTGTATCACAGGTGCATTGTCCAATGGGGCATAGGAAGGGGAGCAATGGCAGCTCATGGTGGACAGGGTGACATAGTGGGACAGAAGGGAGACAATCAGGAGAGTCTTATTTCCTGGCGGGGGTCTTGGAAATGTTCTCTGTCTTGTGCCTGGATCACAGAGACCGTTTGCGGGGTGATTCTCCTTCTGCAGGGGGTGGGGTGTTGGTCCTGTGTCTGGATCTCCTGTGCAATAGCACCGGCGGATGTGGAAGGCTGTTCATCGTTCGGGCTGGTGTCAGAGGCCCGGTGGTTTGGCACTGTCTGATTATGGTGTTGGCCATGTCTGCCAGCCCCCCTGCAATGGTGACCAGGGTGGTGTTAATGGACTTCAAGTCCTCCCTGATCCCCAGGTAATGTTCCTTCTGCAGCCGCTGGGTCTCCTGAAACTTGCCCAGTACTGTGCCCATGGTCTCCTGGGAATGGTGGTATGTTCCCATTATATTGGAGAGTGCCTCGTGGAGAGTGGGTTCCCTGGGCCTGTCCTCCCCCTATCGCACATCAGTCCTCCCAGTTTCCTTGTTATCCTGTGCCTCTCTCCCCTGAACAGTGTGCCCACTGCCACTGACCCCAGGTCCCTGATCGTCCTGGGTTTGTGGTGTTGCCTGGACACACTACTGATTGACGTGTCCTGGGGACAGTGGCATGGGCCAGCTGGGTGGGTGCTGTGGTGGTGTTTCCTGAGGGGGAGGTTCAGTGGTGGTTTGTGACTGTGGCAAGGGAACAAACTGCCCAGGGGTCCCTGATAGGCCAGGCTGGTCATCTTGATCCAGGCGTGCAGAGCTGCTGTCATCACTGTAGGCCTCTTCTGTGGGGTTACTGGATATGGCTGGCACCTCCTGTCCAGTGACGTTGGGTAGGAGTCCTGTTGGGGTGTAAATGCATTGTTATTGTATCTGTGTGTGCTATCTTGCGCAATTTGTTTGTTTCCCTCTACTACTGTGCTTGCATTATTGCCTTGGCTCTTGTGTGAGTGGTGATTGTGTACCCTGTGTGAGTCTCTCCCTTGGATGTGCAGTGGTGATGGGTGTCCATGCAGGTCTGTGATAGGTGTCCATGCAGTGGTGTTGCATGCAGGGCTTGGTATTGGGATGTGTGGGTTGTGATAGTGGGGTATATGTGAGGTGGTGGAGTGATGGGGGTGAGGGAAGGGGTAGGAGTTTGTGATGGCATGCATGTAGTGTGGACGATATAGTAGTAAAGCTTTGACTTACCAGAGTCCAGTCCTCCTGCTACTCCTGCGAGGCCCTGAGGATACATGATCGCCAAGACTTGCTCATCCCATGTTGTTAGTTGTGGGGGAGGAGGTGGGGGTCCACCGCCAGTCCTCTGTACGGACACCTGGTGTCTGGGCTACCACGGAACTTACCTTTCCCCGTAGGTCATTCCACCTCTTCCTGATGTCATCCCGTGTTCTTGGATGCTGTCCCACTGCGTTGACCCTGTTGACGATTCTCCACCATAGCTCCATATTCCTTGCAATGGATGTCTGCTGCACCTGTGATCCAAATAGCTGTGGCTCTACCTGGATGATTTCCTCTACCATGACCCTGAGCTCCTTCTCAGAAAACCTGGGGTGTCTTTGAGGTGCCATGATGTGGTGTGTGTGATGTGTAAGGTGATGTGTGATGTGATGTGAGGGGTGATGGGTTAGGGTGTGTTCTTTGAGGTGCATGGATGGTGTATGAGTGATGGTGCTGTGTGCCTCTGGATGCTGGTGTTGTCTTTGCCTTTCTCTCTCTCTGCTTATTCCAAAATTTTAATTGTAAGGGGTTGTGGGTAATGTGGGTGTGTGTTTTATAGTGGTGTGAGTGTGTGGGTGTGGTGTGTTTATGTGTGTCAGCTGTGTGTATTTTAAATTGTCCAATGTGGTTGTATCTTGGTGTGTGTGTATTTTGAGCATGGCGGTGTGTACCGCCAATGGTTTACTGCAGTTGAAAGACCGCCACATTGAATTGTGGGTCGTGATAGTGTGGGCGTATTCCTGTTGGTGTAACGGTGTGGGTTTTGCTATTGCCAGTTTATCCCTGACCTTTGGTGTGCGGACTTGTGGGGGTGCCTGTATAGTGGAGGATTTCTAACTGTGGGCCATAAGACCCATAGCGGATTTCCGCCGCGGACGCAGTATATTGAAGGCCGTCGGCACGGCGGTCAGCGGGATTTACTACCAGGGTTGTAATGAGGGCCTTTATCCTTAGAAAACAGTGAGAATACTGTTATTGCACAAAAGTACCCGGGTAGAATCAAAATAAATAAAGCTGCACGGGCGAGTGTGTGTCGCAAAAGACCAGCGATGCGTCAATTTCTCACTCACAAGCTCAGGTCAGGGGGCGTGATTTCTTCACTCCCACAAGAGAACGATACGTCAGTCCCGGCCAGGCACCTCGGGTCTGGTCAGGCTTTGCATTGACTTTCCGCACCCAGTGATCTTACGTTGATTTCCAGTAGCACAGTGTCAAGAAACTGCGCTGCATGGGGGCTTGCGACATTAACAACAGCCACTGCAGGTGTTGCACGTCGTTTCTCCAGCTGCGCAGCAGGTGGAGCAGTTACTTTTAACACAATGCTGGCGGTGTGTTTATCAGACACGGGGCGGGTGGTGTGTTGAAAGTTTCAGGGGTTTTGGATCCTCTTATTATACTCTTTTCTGCATTTGAAGTAGACCTACTTTAAAGAGAAGTCTCTGTTGTTTCCAAGATCCTGACTTGCCCTGGCCAGGCCCCAGACACACACCAGAGCATTGGAGACTGCATTATATGAGGGCAGGCACAGCCGTTTTAGGTGTAAGTGACCACACTTCCCCTCCCCTCAGTCCAGGTGGCCCATCAGGATATGCAGGCTACACCCCAGCTCCCTTTGTGTCACTGTCTAGAGGAGAAGTGGAAACAGCCCAACTGTCAAACTGATCCAGACAGGGAATCCACAAACAGGCAGAGTCAGAGAATGGTTTAAGCAAGAAAATTCCTACTTTCTAAAAGTGGCATTTTCAAACACACACTCTAAAAACAACTTTTACCAAAATATGTATTTTTAAATTGTGAGTTCAGAGACCCTAAACTCCAGAATTCTATCTGCTCCAAAAGGGAATCTGTGCCTTAATAATATTTAAAGGCAGCCCCTATGTTAACTTACAAGAAATATAGGCCTTGCAACAGTGAAAGACGAATTTGGCAGTATTTCACTGTCAGGACATGTAAAACACGTCAGTACATGTTCACCAATAACATACGCTGCACCCTGCCCCTGGGGCTACCTAGGGCCTACCTAGGGCCTACCTTAAGGGTGCCTTACATGTATAAAAAGGGAGGTTTTAGGCCTTGCAAGTGGGTACACTTGCCAAGTTGGTTTCGCAGTTTACACTGCACACAGAGACACTGCAGTGCCAGGTCTGAGACAAGTTTACAGGTCCACTAGTAGCATTTGATTTACAGGACCTAGGCATATGTAATGCACTTTACTAGGGACTTACTAGTAAATTAAATAGGCCAATCATGGGAAGCAATCAACAATACAATTTACACAGAGAACATATGCACTGTAGCACTGGTTAGCAGTGGTAAAGTGCCAAGAGTCCTAAAGCCAACAAAATAGGTCAGAAACAATAGGAGGAAGGAGGCAAAAAGATTAGGGATCACCCTGCGAAAAAGGGCCAAGTCCAACAATTGGCATAGTTGATTTATTGATAAGTCCCTAGTAGAGTGCACTATGTGTGCCCAGGGCCTGTAAGTCAAATGCTACTAGTAGGCCTGCAGTACGGTTGTGGCACCCACTACAGTAGGCTTTCAAACATGTCTCGGCCTGCCGTTGCAGAATCTGAGCGTACACGTTTAACTACAACTTTGATCTGGCAAGCGTATCCACTTGCCAGGCTAAAACCTTCCTATTTATTACATGTAAATCACCTATAAGGTAGACCCTAGTGAGCACCAAGGGCAGGGTGCAGTGTATTTGAAAAGTTAGACATGTACTTTTAACATGTCCAGATAGTGAAAAGAAACCTCCTAATTTCATTTTTCAGTATTGCAAGGACTATCGTCTCCTATAGGATAACTTTGGGGTTACCTTTAAACAATTTCTAACTGGGAAAATATGGAAATTTGGAGTGTGGTGTCTCTAGGCTCACAATATAAAAATACATCTTTTGGTAAAGTTGTTTTTTTAAATTGCAGGTCTGAAAATTGCACTTTTAGACAGTTAGCATTCCCCTACTTTAACCATTGTGTGCCTTAACCTGCCATTGAATAAATGTCTAGGCTTAGGTGACAGCTACATTTGTGCATTGACTCCAGACAGCCACAAACAGGAAGCTGGGTGTGACAGGAGATACATCTGCATTATCTGCATACTGCTAGTCATCCTGGGCAGAGAGAGGGATAGAAAATTCACACTTACTTTGAATATGTTGTGTCTTGCCCTCACACAAATGGTTGCTTACCCACTACTGGTAGTCTGAAGCAGGGCTGGGTTAAAAGGGATTACTGTGCACTTCAGAAAATTCCTTTGAAGTTACCCAGGCTTTTTTGGGTATACGTACTGAGCCTCTGATACCATATACTCAGATAACTTCTGGACTGAGGTCATTCTAACAGGAATAATGACTGCTGTGCTGTCAGACGGGATTGCCACTTTGCTGATTTCTCTGCTGTATTGGCCTGCTATGTTTTACCTTGGAGTGAAAGGACTGAATGTAACTCTACATCCTGCAATCTAAAGTTTCTCCAAGGGCCTTGCTGTGCTTGCCTCCTGTTTCTGAAGTCTCAGGGATATCAAAGACTTCCTTTGCATCTTGCTACCAGCACCTGGGCTCCTCTGCTGTGAGTTCTGCTCTGCCAAATGGTGACAAATCCAGCCCTGGGCCCTTGCAGGTGATTATGGTGCTGCATAACAAGAACTGTTGCAACAACACCAGCACATCACTTGGAACCAATGCATTCCTGCTGCAGAAGTGCCACTTTGCCTCTGCTTGCACTAAAGCCACTGATACCGCTCGCTGACTGCACGACGCAAATACCCCAAATTACAATACAGCCCCAGCTTGACTGAGGCGTCAGAAATAGTAACCATTGTTCCCGGACATTGATGCATCAACAGCATTGTCCGATCAGGAATTAATGCATCACCTGCAAGTGTAACGCATCCCGTCCTCTGGATCAACACATCGTCACTGAGCATCGTCACAACAAAGGTACTTTCAGCTGGTCTGCGTGACTCCTGTATCTGGCCCATGTGCCACTGTGGTCAGACTGCACTTTTTGATTTTTCCTGGTTCAGCGCAACCAGGTAACTCCGGTTGGAGCTATTGTCTTATAGGCACTGCATTTGAGTTAGCTTATAAAAGTTCATACATTGACGTGTGTATGTTGGAAATTTGCCTCTTTGTTCTTGCTTGACTAAAATAAATATTGGCTATTTTTGTAAACTGGTGTGGAGTCCTTTTGTGCTGTTTTCACTGTGTTACTGTGTGTGTGCACAAATACTTTACACTTTGCCTCTTTAGCTTAGTCAGACTGCCCTGTGGCAAGATGCCATATTGTGAGCACAGGTGCACTTTTAGTGTGTATCCTACTTGCCCTGACTAGGATTCTGGTCCCTACTTGGACAGAGTGCAAACCTCTGCCAACTAGAGACCCAATATCTAAAAATCTGCAAGAGCTGTGTGTTTGGTGTTCTGTATTTGCTGTTGGTGGTGTCTTAGGGTGTCCCTCATGTGGGAGGGTGCATGAGAACTTGCAGGAGGATTTTGTGAACAATTCTTCTGTTTTGTGTGAGACAATGTTTCAGTAGTGTGGTGAGTAGTAGCTTGGGTTGAGAGCACAGATGAGTATGGCTGAGTATCAGTAGTTGGGGAAAGATCAGGGCACTGGGTGCAGTCCAGGCGTGGATGAACTGAGACAGGCTTGCCTTTGGTATGCTGCAGCTGCCTATATGTAGGTCCTAAGAGCGGGGAGAAGTGCTGGGTCAGTATGTGGGAAATCGGTTATGTTACTTCCTGTGCAGATGGATGATAGGAAATCCAATGATTTCATTTTGTATGCAGATGGATGATGAGAAGTACAGGGATGTCACTTCCTGTGCAGTTGGATGACTGGAAATTAAGCCCTCTTGCTTAGTTTCTTCTTTAAAAGATAGTTTTTTGAGGAGCAGTTGTTTCTTTCTTTTTCTACATTAAGTTGAATGGAGAGTTAATGGTGTCAGTGGCCCACAAGTGTGAATATCCAGTGTCTTATTTGTGCTGGAGTCCAAGTTTTGCTCAGAAGTGGCTAGAGCTATTGAATGACAGGGGTGTAAAAAACCAAGGCTGCGTTGTTCTGATTGCTCCTCATTCCCCTTTCATCCACAACTGCTACCCCTTTATCTCATTCTCACGGATGCCTTGTCATCTCCTCTCATTATTTTCTCACTGTTTCCATCTTTCTCTTCCTCCTTCTTTCCCTCTGTTATAGTTTTCTCTCTTTTGCTCTGGGCAAAGTCTCATGAGGACAAATAAATGCCAGTCTTTAAAGATGAGTGTCAGTGGTGCCCACCTTTGGCCACCAGCTCAAATTAAGCACTGCAAGCATCCACTAATAGCCACTTAAAACAGTCTCTTTTTTTATACACTAACCTCAGTAGGAGTAAATGAAGTTTGAAATTCAAATCATATTTAAGTCCAATGTTAGTATTACATTTAATGCACACTTTAACGTGGTTTGTCAATATTTCTTTTATGCAATGTATTTAGATACTTGCCAAAGAGTGTATTGCTTTTTTGTTGTTTTTTTAAAGCAACAAGGAAACCAGTTAAAAATGGTCATAAACATCTATTTTAAAACTAACTGGAAAACCATATCAATTTTATTAATATGAATATAGAGCAAAACCGGACTTAAAAAGGGTAAGAATATAATTACACTTAATTGTAAAAAAAAGGTGAAAACATAATTCTCATGAACTTTGAAGATTACAACTTTGAAACCTTGAGTCAACTGAAAGATGAATTATACTATGAAAAGGCAGACGTATTTTGCCTAAAGCAGTCACACAAGGAGATAAAATCTTTATTGACTAATCGGTTTAATGTGGCGATCAAGCCAGAGAACAAATATAGATATTGATTTTGCTGATCCCAACATGTTTTATGTTAGCAGCCGCGATTATCATGATACTACAAACAACTCAGATGCTCTTTAGCTGATACACAGTTCGCTGGTGAGGTAGGTTGCACAGCGCATTCAAAAGTGTCCTAATGTAACAGATCTATATCCTTCTGTTGTGGTTTACTCTTGCAAGTTCTTTGCCTTTAAGGACCTGAAAACCCTATCACTAGTACTTGTACTTCTGGTTGAAGACATTGGTATTTTTTTCTTTAAAATGAAGTTGGCTTTTTAGATTCATCCTTCGGCGTTCAACCTTTTTTGTGCCCGTGCTTATACGAAAATATTGTACATGATTTAGTACGCTCAGAAAATGTGCTTTTTATGCTATGACCTTTTACTTTATAGAACATAAGTGTTCCAATACAAACAATGGCTTCACGTTTCCATCTGACATCGCCGATTAGTAATTAGAGAATCATATACCTTTTGAAAAATCAAACATATACCACTTCAATTTGATCTTGGGGTGGGTCATTATTGAACGTTTATTTTACTGAGCTGCCGTTAACGTCTTGAAACAGTTGCATCAACAGATAAAATATCTTTGGTGGTTTACAAAATCTTCACTGAAGTTGTTATCAATATCAAGTGTTGACTAAATACTGATTTATAATTATTTGAAACATATTTTCAGGCAGACACTATAAGGCCAATTCACAAATTGCATTTTATAGTGCATTTAGTAGTACTGCTGAATGTACTACACAATGCTATTTAGGACTAAAATTAGAGGGGGGGTGTACCTGGAAAATAGAGAATATTTATGACTAAAGGGGGGGGTTGGTAAAAAGCAAAGAGGTGTTTACAGGAGGGCTTTGAAGGAGTTTAAGGAGGGACAGTCACCCAAACACAACATAGTAAACCCTTTCCTATTCTCATACTGCTCATCTTAAGTTACCATAGCACAAAGATGCAAAAAGAGTGATAAATGTACTCCAGATCATGGTCCAGCACTGCTCATGTGCACTCATAAGTACTGAAACACAATCACATGGAAATTAATGGAGTTAGGGACATACGTTAACACCCTAAACAAAATAATGTGAAAATATATTTATTCATTTCAACTTTTTGAAAAAACATTCAATTAATTTTAATGTTAACAAGTATTAATATTATAAATATAGATGATATTATTTTCTTTCAAAATGTTGTCTTGCATTTTTTATTTTCAAAATACACGTAATGTCAATTTAAACAGCGAAATTAAATTACATTAATTCTATGCATACTTCTGGTGAATTTTAATAATTAATAAATAAGTATGAAAACTTTTCTTTAGTTGGAATTCTTTTTAATACATCTTTAAACATAAATTTAATTTAATGTGTTTACATTTCAATTAAAAATTAATAGTGGTTGTGTATGATTTGTTTTGGTCTACCTTCATAATAAATGTGTACTCTTAATTTTCATTATTATGTAACATAAAAATATTTTTTGTCATTTGGAGAATCATGGCATGCTCAAAACCCCTTTTTACCCTTTAACGTCTCCTAAACCCCTCATTGTTTCTCCCTTAATATTTCCCATTCTGCCATAAGTATTGCTATTTTCCAGCCCTCCACGTGTCCTTCACATATGTACTACTAAAAGCAGGCATAAGTGTGCCCAGATATCAGCCTGGAAAATATAAAAATCTCCATCACTAGTCACCAGTAGAGCCCCAAAAGTCAATGCTACATCCTTATAAAACCCAACAGACTAATGTCACAATATTACACCACAAAAGACTCCTAAAACTCAGAAACAGTAGGTATTTCTTGCATGGAGTGACCAATGAGGGGGTTCAATGCCACAATCATTGCACAAAGAATTGTGATTATCCTGTGCTCACCCTCCGGTACCTTGGCACAGAGCAGGCAGGCCAAACTTAGAAGGCAATGTGTAAAGTATGTGTGCAATAACTCATACAATAACACAATAAAAACATCACAAAAAGTACTCCACACCAGTTTAGGAAAATAGATACTATCTATCTGAATAAAATAAGACCAACACAGCAAGAATTAAATATGCACAAGTCAAGATATCACTTTTTAAAGGTTTCAATGAGTCTCAATCATTAAGCAGCAGTGGTTGTATCCTTTTAACACATAGTACCTAGGATGCATCAAAATAATGATGCAGAAGGGGCAGCAGAGGAGGAGATACATTTAAAAGTAAAGCAATGTGCCCATTTTTCCGGCACAGCACAGGTGATGCATTGTTTCTTTCAACACTGCAAGGCGGTGCATCAGTTTGCGGGAGCCCAGCCTAGGTTCCTCACTGCGATGCGGAATATTGTGACACCCAAGGACGATGCATAAAAAATCCAGAATGCGTTGAGAAGAGACAACAGGTGCTGTGTCAAGCTGGCAGGCAATGCAGTGATTTTTCAGCTGGGGGCTGATGCTGCATCAATCCTGCAAATGTTCTGTTGAATTTTGCAGGCGTTGCATCGTTTTTTACGGACGTGCCGGATATTCTTCCTTTGGTGAAGTCTTTGATAGCCCTTTGATAGCTCTTGGACCTCAGAGCAGGAAGCAAGCTCAATCCAAGTCCTTGGAGAGCATTTGAGGAGGAAGGCAGTGTTCTTCCAGCAGACTCAGGGGTCAGCAGGCAGCAGGCAGCAGGGCAATAAGCAGGCCAGCGGTCATTCCAGCAAAGCTGTTCAGATGAGTCCTTTGGGCGGCCAGGCAGTTCCTCTGGTAAAGTTCAGTTGTAGGTCCAGAAGTGCCCAATTGATGGGGTCACAGACAAAGTGCCTTTGAAGTGAAGGAAACATCAAAAAGTGTTTTTGAAGTGCACACATTCACCTTTCAACCCATGCCTGTCTGCCAGGAGCCCTGTGGGGGTTTATCAGTCCTGATTGTGAAGACAGGCCACTGGCCTTTAAAGTGTAAGAAAGAGCCACTCCACCCTTCCTGCCCAAGGACACCCATCTGTATGAAGATGAATGCAGATGCAACTGAGTGTCCTTTGTTTATGCCTGTCTGAGTGGAATGCACAAGGGGAGCTGCTAACCCACACAGACCAGACATGGATTGGAGACAGGCTGTAAGGCACAGATGGCAGTAAGGGCAGCAAAATGTAGTAAAGCACAATTCAAATTTACCGGTAAGTAGGATCTATCACTACCATTCCAACCATATCAAATATTACAAGACTACTCCTCTTAGATTAGAAATTACTACTTAAAAGCATACAAGGGAATTTCTAATGCTGGCCTATGAGAGGAACAGGATTCACAGTAATGAAAAATGACTTTGGAAGTTTTTCACTACCAGGACATGTAAAACTCAGAAGTACATGCCCTGCCTTCTACTTACATAGCACCGTGCCCTATGGGTTACTTAGGGGCTACTTTAAGCTACTTTAAGGTATGGCAGGTACTTTTAAATGGCAAGTCGAAGTGGCAGTGAAACTGCACACAGAGGACTGGCAGCAGCAGACCTGACACATAGTTAAGGCGCTTATGTATGAGGGTGACACAATGAGTGCTGCAGGTCCACTAGTAGCATTTAATTTACAGGCCCTGCGCACATTTAGTGCATGTTAGTAGGGGCTTATAAGTAAATTAAATATGCCAGCTGGGTATGAATCAATGTCACAATGTTTTAGGAAGAGAGAGCATGCACTTTAGCACTGGTTAACAATGGTAAAGTGCCCAGACTCCTAAAGTCAACAAAAAGAACATCCAAAAAAGAGGAGGAGGAAGGCAAACAGTGTGGGGCGATACTTCAGAGAGGGTCAATTTCCAACACAGTTGATCTGCACTCCTGCGATTTTCCACCACCCCCTCTACCTCTCCGCACCAGTTTCTCATGCGTCTTCCTTGTGCCATTTTCTGCCTTCTGATTCCAGTCCCCCACCCCACCCTCCTCGCCCTCTGAGCACGCCAAAGGTAAACCCCATGTGCCCATCTGCACCTGGGCCATGCCATTGTCATGTCCCTGATCCGTTCAACCACTGTACTACAAATCATCAACCTTGCCAGCACTCAATACTACATTCCACCACAACTGCTGTTCCCACTCTACACCTTGCTCCAAAGTGGGACCTTTCACATGCGTTCACTATTACAAACTGCAAAGAAGATTAAAGAATTATCAAGGCATTTACTGTGCTGAGTTTTTGACATTTACTGAAGGTGGTTTTGGATATAACTTGCAGAGGAAGAGTCAAAGTTTATGGCAGTCAGTTCCATATTTTTAAACAATGTTTTTAAAATAATACAACCATTATTCAGTACGAAATGATTACAAGATAATCTTTTTGTCCCTGGTTATTTTCAATATGTCTAATCTTAACACAACCAAAAAAGATGCCACTCTGTACGCAATTGTGTTACTGTACCAAAATTACTGTAAACCATCAAGCTATTTTATACCAGTTTGTAACGATGTACACGTTTGCGGCATGTCTCTCCCACTTTATGGGTAATGCTTGTTGGTCTATGAAAATGTGGATATTTTGTGACCCAAGAATCATCTAGACTCTATATTTGTGGCACATGTGACTGTGAGTTGCTGCCTGGCTATTTATTTCACTTTGAATACCACTAGTTTATTTTACCAATGCTTGTTTGCGACAGGACTATAATTCTTTAAATAAGGGGTTCTTTATACACATTTTGTACCATTAAACAAACGTGTGTGGTTCTGAACTGAAAGATTTATGGAACCTGTTGTGGAGGCTTTGACAAAGTGCACAGCAACCTGAAATGTGTCAGGGTGCTGGAAGGCAAGGGAAGAAGAACCAATCTATCTCTGTCATGCATTTGCTATACCAAGAGATATTACATTGAGGAAGGGAGGCATACTTTCACAGTCGCTGGGTTTTTAAAAATATTTATACTTCATTTGCACCAAATTTGCGTCATTTTTTTACACAAATTCAGCGCAAAACTAACTCCATATTTAAATTTTTACGTTGACACGTCTACATCAAAATATTGGAGTTTGCACCATTTATTAGATGCGTGAACCTACCTTGCATCAATGAGATGCAAGTTAGGCGTTCCCATCTAAAAAAGGGTGCTAACCCTATCGCCCCATATTTATCTCCCTGGGCTAAAATGACGCATGGGTAGGAGGACGGGCAAAATAATGGTGCAAAGCTTGCTTTGCACCATTATTTAATGCCTGGGTCAGACCAGGCTTTAAGGGTCCTGTGGACCCATTTCCATGGTTAAATATCCAAGGAATTGGTCCACAGGTGCCCTCCTCAAGCCCCAGGAACACCCACACCCACACCAGAGGAATACCGGAGGATGGGGGACAGCATCAAAGGTAAGTAGGGTAAGTAGAGTTAGTTTTTTTTTAACTAACGTGTCATTGGGGCCCAACTTAGGACCCCTGCATGGCACAGGGTGCAATGGCCATGCCCAGGGCACACTGGTCCCCTGTGCTGGCCATTGGGTGGTGACCATACCTTCTGTCATTTCTAAGACAGGAGTCATGTGGTATGGATGGGTTTGCGTCAGAAAATGACGCTGGGCTGGTTAGATGCATTTTTATGCCTCTAACCTGCCTAAAGTCATTTTTTGGTGCAAAACCCCCTTCTCCCATACTGTCACTCCCACCCGGCTAACATCATTTTTTTTTTACGTTAGCCATCCCCTTGCACCATTCCATAAATATGACACCCAGCTGGCACTCAGGAATGGCACAAGCTGGTGCTAAACGTTGTGATCAAAAAGTATAAATATGCCCCAAAATCTTTACCCTCGCTTGAGAAATTGTGCCATCTGCAAACAGGTAGGGGCACCCTCTATGGTTCTGGGACTATTTAATGTGCTGGAGTGTCACCATTGTCCTTTGCACAGTCAGAGAGGGCTTTTCTGGGGAAGATATCATAGTCAGTTATAGGGTAAGGTAGGGGAAGGCCATGATTCTGTGATTAGTCCATAATGTAAGACAAGATCCATTAAAAGACGCTTTCTTCATTGCCAAGTTGTTTAGCTTATCAAAGAATCTCCATTATGCACAGTTTAAGTGATAACCGCTTGTTTTGGACGGAGTCCTCTTTACCACAGCTCTGCAAAAATATAAAAACCCTGCTTCAATCAACAGCATGCCAAGATCTCTCAGCTGGGGAAGTGTGGGCCAGCTTTCTACAGCTAGTACCATCACTTGGCTCGGCCAGGCGTCAAGCTCCAAATCATAACCGGAGGCCACTAACTATGTCACCAAATATCTTAGAATTAAGAAAGGTTCTGAGACGTAAACTCAGATCCGCAAAAGACAGACCTCCTACAGAATCTTTATGTGCCCAAATAAAAACCCTTCGGAAAAAATATAAGAAACAGCTATGGCAAATACGAACCCAAAAGGAGGATGATTTCTGGATCAAATTACTTTTCAACTTAGGAAAGGCTAATACTAGAGAATTCTGGATGTCAGTGAATGAAATAGACAGAAAAGCAAGAGTAATAAACTGTACTTCAATTTCAGAAGATAAATGGGTGGAGTACCTGTTAGACATCTTTTTTAAGCCAACCCCTCCTGTAGAAAATCAGCAACGGAAGGCTTCACTAAAACCTACAGACGTTCCTCAGAGTGATATGAAATTCAGTGCCAATAAAGTAGCCCAGGTGATCAGAAGGAGCCATAGGGACGGGGCCCCCGGCCCTAACGGTCTCCCCCAAGCTATATTTAAGGCGGATCTCGATTATTGGTCAGCCACTCTGTCAATATTATATGCCGAAGTCGAACTCAACAGTACCATTCCTGATAGTTGGAAAGGATCCATCATTAATCCTATATACAAAGGAGGCAGCAGGGCAAACTCAGGTAACTATAGGCTGATAGCTCTAATTGACAGTGAGGCCAAATACTTTGCCTCTTTAATCCTAGCAGACCTGCTCACCTGGTCCAATTTAAATAACGTGGTCCCTATGAATCAAACTGGTTTCCGGAAGGGCTACGGCACAGTGACTAACATTCTTGCGCTAGGAGATATAGCCAACCGAGCTAAGTGCTTAAAGAAAAATTTACACATATGTTTTATGGACCTCAAAAGTGCTTTTGATTGTGTGGACTGTGCAATTCTCTGGAACAAACTACGGAGTTGGGGTTTGCAAGAACATATATTGAGGTGTATAGAAATGCTGTATGACAGAACCTGGGTATGAATCAAGGTAGCAGACAGCTCAAAAGTTTCCAGGAAAATACCAACAAATATAGGATTAAAGCAAGGCTGCGTGTTGGCCCCGCACCTCTTCAACCTCTTCATGGCCGATCTCTCTGCAAAACTAGACGCAACCAACTCACATTCTCCAAGGATGGGAAGTCTGGCTATAACACATCTGTCATATGCTGATGACATTGTTCTGTTAAGCCACACAAAAATAGGGTTGCAACGACTGGTTACTGCCTTGGGCGAATTTGCAAAGACAAACAAACTAGAGGTTAACACTTCAAAGACAAAAACAATGTCAATAGGCTGCCCTTTGAATCCTGCAAATAAAACTAAATTAAACGGTTTCACTCTCGATACGATTGGCAGCTACAAATATCTTTGATTTACAGTAGACAATAAGATCAATTTTGTGCCACAAAACCAGTATATTCTACAGAAGTCCAAAGCCCTTACGTTTGCTTTCTGCACTCTTGCTAAAAGATTAAAGGGCCCATCATATAAACCACTAATGTCGGTTATGTCGGCCAAACTCCTTCCAGCAATTACGTACGGAAGCGCAGCCCAATACGGGAAAGATGCTAGCCTCCTGGAAAGGCAGCAAATAAAAATCTATAAGTAAGTCTTCAATCTCCCTCGCTCTGCTTCCCCTGCACAGATGAGGCTGGAATTTGGTCTAACGCAACAGCACCTCGACAGAAAGGCCCACACAATTAAGATCTGGTACAAAATAAGTAAAAACACTGTCAGCCTGCTAGTAGCGGCACTATGGAGGTCAGTACACGGCAATCCTAATTCAGTATACAATAGATACCTGAACAACTCCTTGCAAGAGACGAAAACAAAGTACCTATGGGATTCCAACATGTCATATTCCCTTATGTGTTGAGCGATAAAAAAGGAAATAAGTATCCAATCTTTTCTAGATGATAAAGCTAAACTTGCCCAACGCTCACACGCCTGGCTGGTAATGCACACTTATACCACCATGGCCTCGTCACAATACTTGGCCGAAACCTTCGCACTTCACATCAAGCATCGCTTCTTGACTCTGCATTTGGGAGCATTTCCCGCTAGAGCGGATCAACCATCGTGGAAGAATAGAGGAGAGACTTCCTGCAGGCTATGCAAAGGCCCGAAAGAAGATATGGTTCACCTGATTTGTATTTGTCCAGCCTTAAAAGAGGCCCGCAGACAACTATTAAAACCGCTTTTTATGAGGAATGGGACTCGCTCCTGCCGGTCAGCGGTGATGTCAATGTTTGATCCAAATGATGCACAATCAATATGCAAATTTATCAAATTCTTGACTGCACACACCAAAGACGTAAACCTGCCATCCGGGATGCATACTTAATCACGCACTTTTTTGCATCTTAGAATTAAGAAACTGATTTTAGATCCTCGCATGGTTTCACGGCCAATGAAATCACAGAACTTTATAGAATTTTAGAGATGTTTTTTATCTTTAAACATGTTGTATTATGAGATGATTGTTATGGTTTTTACTAACTAAACAATAAAGACGAACTACAGTTTAAGTGATATTGTTAGGTCAACAAGCAGCAATGTGTCTACTGTGTTCAATCCACTGTAATTTTTCAGTCATTCTTTTTGCAGATTGGAAAGTAGTAAAAAAAAATTCCAAAAAGCTTTGTATTTGGAAAAAACATTCTTTCAATTATTTTCACAGAAACTGATATTTTCGGATCGGTCTGTAGCTGATTCTTTGGTCCTGAGTTACATTTATTGATAAATTACAGTATATAAGCGGTCTTTTATTCTGCTGGGAAGGGGCCAGTGTTCAAAACGTTTCTGATTTTATTCATTTTTGGAAATGATACCAAAGTTTAAAGTAGTATTTTCTTTGAAGTGTTTGGGCGACATAGGTTTGATGGGAAGCTTGTAGGTCCACTAACTTTTATGAGGTCATGTAATGCTAGAATGGTCAGTTCCTAAAAGTGGGTTAGAATTTGATACTTTGGTGTGTTTCCTTTATAAGGGTTTTCATGTTCGGAGAACTTTTTTGGTTTTGGTTAGGAGGCATGAATCTAGTGTTTTGCTTTGGGAACAGAGTGTTCTGGCATTACATCATAGAAATTTGGTGATTGTGGTATCAACACGGAGGTGCATTCAGGATTGTGGTGTTCTGGTTATATTTTGTGAAGATCTTTTGTGAGGCAATTTGTATTGTAAATCCTGTTTGAGTAGCAAATGTTTAAACTTTTTTAATGGACAATTTATAAATCCAGTTGTACCTTTGGAAGCACATTTTACCTTGATTGGTTTAAGATTTGTGTGGGTAGTGCCAAATGGTGCCTATTTATGTTTTTATCTTTTTATTTTTGATTTTGTGGTTTGAAGTTTTCAAGGAGATTATTCCGCTGACGTTATGTATTCATGTTTTCAGTTAACCATGAGGTGGGTTTCAGTATGGAAGCACAATTGAATTTATGTCCTTATTCAAAATTCTAAAAATAGCTCAGAAGAATTGGACTAACTCGTCGGTGTGATTCACTGGAGTTCCTGAAGATTATGCTTAGTTAATGTACCACTGTATGGGTAGACCCTGACAGGATTTGCTGGAGTAAGTTTCCCAAGCTAAATGCAATGCTGTTTGGTTTTGGCATGTTTTGTACGTCAAATCAAATATTCAAGTCACCAAGAATACACAAGTTAGAAAATCTGATGCAATTGTGTGATACAGCTTCTAGGACAGTGTCTGTGCAAGCTTCTTTAATAGGTAGTGATTTCTACGGTAGCAGAAATGTACAGAAGAAAGTAGGTGTTTTGCTTCATCTAATTATGGATGAATAGATCATGAAGCAATTCTTTAAGGAAGACACAGAACTGAAAAATTAGAATGTATATGTGTTTGTAATATGTGTGTGAAATGTGGTATTTTTTATTTGTTAAACTGGTGTGCAGGATTTTTTTGGAGTCAAAAAAGCCTTATTGCAGCTCATTGACATAAAAGCACGAACAGGTAAAACAATTTAAAAATAAAACTATCATCATAATACATAATATATATTATATACATAAAAGCCTAAAACAGGTGATCTAAAACAAAGTATCACCGTGTGAATCAACACATTCCATTGTGGGGGATAAAATCTATTTAAAATCAAATTCATTTTTATACAAAAACTATAACATTCATATTACTATTACCTTTTATAATCCATCACAACTACTTTTAGTGCATGTCTATACTCTTATTTAGCATGTTAATTATTCCATTGATGCAACTGATCATTAATCACTATATCACCTTTCAATATCCGTCTAGTTCTCCATGTATCTAGCAAAACTCTACTGACCCCAAATACAGTTAAGGAACTTTATTCATATTTATCACAGTTCAGGGACGAAAAGTGTGTAACTCAGTCACAAGATGCAATGTTGCACTCAATGGTACAATGTCCATTCCGGTTTCCAGATGACACTACGTTCCAGAATCCGCTAGAATCCCTAGCTCTTGCTGCTTCTAAGTGCAGGAAATTACCGTATGCTTATAATCCTTATGATCTTTAAAAAAAAATCTACTGTAAGAGAGAACTACTTATATCCTCTGCCTCTTGCAACAGGAATACAGTTGCACATTCTGGATCGCTGTTTTGGGCAAAATGTCCTTTTCTCCAAAAGCTTTTCATGTTATGCTTACCCTGGCTGTGCCCAGTTCAATTATGTGGAAAGGTGCTAAAATTAGTTTTGGTAGTAAGTGATGGGTTCCCATTATTCCACAAACTGTTACCTAAATGTGCAGATGAAGAGAACATATCACAACCCTGTAATAAGTATGCATATTTCTTAAAAGCTGTCATTGTTACTAATTAACATGTTCATGGATCTGTATGATGAAACAGCTAGATTCTGCATTATTCCCTGAGGAAAAGAATCAAAAACACGTTGCATCTTTTCTTTTATTTTTTTTTATAGTCCTATGCCCTCTATCCCTAAGTGCCTCCTAGTTAGACATGTAGGTATAAGAATGAAATGTACTATCATACAATGCAGGGATATTTTCTTCTGGAAAGCGGTCTTGACCATGGTACACCTGTAGAAGGATGTGCAGAGTAATTACGGCACTCCCTTTGTTGCAGGGAGTGTGACTATGCACGCAGTTTCTGCAAAACACAACAGAGCATATATATATATATATATATATATATATATATATATATATATATATACATATATACGCACAATTCATTTTACTTTGGGAGGTTTAAAAACAATGTAATAAATAGTGTTGCGGGTCTTCCAAGACGCAGGACATGATAACTAATTGTTAACAAGCAACATTTGGAGAATGATCTGCTGAATGTAGGATTTTTCCTGACACCTACGTATTTTAATAGGATGGAGGACCCTTTTGCATCAATGTCTTGAAATGTAAAATTAGCTGTGTAATAGCTGCTCAGCTTGGCTTAGAGTAGCATAACTTGCATATTATTTTTCACATTTCCTTTCTCGATAACCTGTCTTTTCCTGACATTAATTTTTCAATGCTATTGCATAGGTTGGTCTGCCATTGGGTACAATTGCTGTGTTCATGCCAATAGTGCAGCATGATCTATATTGAGAGGTCTGTCCACAACTATGACATCCATCTCCTAGGTATGCTTGATTGCTTCAGCTCTATTCCTAAAAAGAGGGGTGTGTTTACCAACATGGTCTAGTCTCTGTTGAGACTGCTCTAAAATTTCATGAGAGGACCCTGAGTTAAAGCAGAGAAAAAGATTAAGATAATTTTTCTCAGGGAAAATGTAAATTCCTCCCAGTTAAAGGTGAAAGTTATTTCACTTATCCTAAAGAAGAGAGAAGTTGTGCTTTGTTAGAGATTCCCATGACAAAAAAAAGATATTACTATTTTACAGTTAGGTCCTGATTACAACTACACGGCTGATTCTGATTGTACATGCTCGATTGAATCTGAAATGGGATTTCAATCCTGGGAGTAGTTGCCCATGCACTTAATTCACTTGTGCTGTTTTCTATTTGCCTTTCTCCGAATTGCATCTCTCTTTCCATTTTTCTACACATTTTAGCAGGTAAAATGTGGTAGTTGGAAAGTAGCGTTGAATTCCGGAGTCTGATTTTCCAGGTGCACAAATCGGAATGTTCTGCTTTTTGCAAAGGAAGGTTTTCGTCACGTTTCACTAGTCAAAAGGTTGTGGAAAATTCGCGTGAGATATGCATCTGGTCCATATTCAAAATAACTTAGAATCTCATTTTGGTTGCAAACACGAGTTTACACCCGAAGTCCACTTATGCCCAAGTTGTAGTCATGACTCTTCCAGCAACATGTTACTCGTATTTCTAGCATTTACATTGAAAATGAGTGGCTACGTTGCAGGTATAAGCACTGAGAGATTTGCTTTTGCCACTATTTCAACACTTCACAAAGCAGTTTGCCATCTTGGTTGTAAGACATTATCTCCTACTTGCTCGGCTCCCTTGTCTAGAGTTCCTATGCCTGAATCAGTAATGAGCCTTTATTAATAGTCGATTACATAAGTTCTATCAGCGGACGTGTAAGTCATTTTCACTGATGACTTTTATCTCTTTGCCAGTCTGTGTTGGTCATAGCCCAACCTTCACTAGTGCTCGAATGTAACAAGGATACCAATCATCTTGTGCTCGCTTTGTCTTCACAGAAGAAACAGAGGAATTATGCCCGCTGCAAGAAAGAGGCACCACAGTACTAAGCCAGTACCTTGGTCAGCTAGCGCAACTTCCAGATGTGAGAGCTGCATAGTCATCTGTTAGCAACCTCAGCCTATCTTTTTGGAGCTGAGGGGGCTGTCACAATTGCTTACCGACCCGTAATGTATTGGAGAGGCTCGCACTTACTTCTACATGCAATTTACCATCATTTCATCTTTAGAGGTTTCTCCTTGCACTCTGAACCTTTTCTTTCAGTATCTTGAGACAGAGGCTGAACTGGTATCTGAGCACGCAGATGGGGGAAATAAAAGTCTCTGAGTTGCTTCCTTACGGACGTCACTAGTTTGTTCTGTCATCGACTAAAATGATACTGCGTCTCCTTCACGAGTGATAAACTTTAGATGAATAGTTTAAAATACATCCATGCTATTGTCTAATTAGCCATAGTATATCATTTGACTCAGTGCTGCAATATCTTTGTGTCTATCTCAGGTTAGGAATATTCGTGGCTATACCATATATAGCTTTATAATCCCACATTTATAAAGGTTTTGTGTCGGGCACTTTTTTTTAACACAGACCTGACACGAAATTAATTTTTGTATTTACAGTGCAAAGGAAATGGCTATTTGCATTGCTGTTGAAAAAAAAAAAGTAACGCAACAGTGGATTGAGCTGCCGGCGTTACTTTACGTCTACGTCCATAAGGTATTGCGTAGTTGGTGCATGGGTGTTCCCATGCATCCACCCATGGATTTTGATGCAAACCCATGCTTACAAAGACCTGTATACGTGGATTTGCACCAGAATGATGTGTCTGCCTGAGGCTGGCATAACAAGGAGAAAGATCTTTCTTTCTTTTTCTTATCCCTTCTTTCATGTTGTGCCGGAGCACCCATTCAAAATGGAAATAGTCAGTTCTGCTCTCTCGAGGTGGCACAATGTAGTGCAGCAACTTTGCTTGCTGTACTGTGAGGTGCAAATTCTATGTCAGGACCGGAGGCTCCGATTATGCTTCTCTTTCTATGCTTTAATATTTTTAGCAGCCAATAGTAAAAGTAAACAAAACAGTCATGTGATAACCTTAGAGATGGGCCCTATCAGTGCTCTTGCCCATATAACACATGCACCCCAGACAACACACCCACACTCACTACACAGACACTTGCAGCACACTCACCATGCCAACAGACACCACCACAACATCAGTCTACACTGGCTGCCTGCCTTCTCCCACTCTTTCTACCCCCCTCCTCCCACTACACATAGACGCTCACACTCATCCACACAACATTCATCCACCAAACATAATCTGACTCAGCATGCACCTGCAACCACTCACAGCAAACGTACACCACCTACAACCACTCCCTTAACCTCCACTCCCAAAACTATCTCCAACGCCCCTCTACCTGCACCTAAAAAGGTTTACCTTTCCTGTGTTGACCTATTTGAACCCAGTGGCCCACACCATCTTGTCCCCAAACGTTCCTGTGGCCTCCCCAGATCCAGTCCTTCTCCTTCAAGTTCCTCCACAGTCCTCTCTTCCTGGTCCCCTGCCCCTTTCCTAGGTAGTAAGAACAATTTTAGGAGGCCTGATTCTACTCCCCCCTTCCAAACCTGAGTCCCCACTCCTTACCACCTGAGGTGCCTTCCTGCCTCAATGATGCCCCTGCCATGTGGAGACCATGGTCATGGTAGGAGTCAAGTATGTGCCTTGTTGGTACACTTGGACATTTTCTATGGATTGGCACATGGCCTTATTTGTACATAGTTTGTTTTTCTTTCTCATACTCATTTAATATATCTGACCAGCATGTTGGTGCAATGATATTCCGATATCCTGCATTTTAATATGGGAGGGTTGTGTACACAGGTATGTGCATACACTTATTTATTTCTCTGCATGTGTCAGGTATGTATATATCTATGCTGAGTGAATACCTTGTTTGGCCTCTGTGTGTTTGTGTGTGCATTTGGGTGTAGGTGGGGAGGGTCTCTTGTGTGTATGGGTGTTGGTGTGCGTGTATGTGATGGTCGGTGTGGGGGATGCGTGTGGCATGTGATGTAATTGTCCCCTTCCCTCCCTTGTGTGCTTGGTGCCTATACACACCGTTGCTGTCTTCGTTGGCGGTCATGGTCCTGGAGATGAATCGTGAGGATTTGCACTGGGGAGATCTTAAGTTCACGCTCCATGTCATCATCGGCCTCGTCTCTGTCCCTACAGTGAGTACTTCCTTTTATACTGCTCCTTTCCACCAGCCTTTGTGTGGCGGTGGTTCCTTCCTGGAAATCGTGGCAGTGTGGTGAATCATAATACAGTGGGCGAGATGGGCCTTTCCGCTGGCCTGAGGATGGCCACCGTTGGTGGCGGCGGCTATACCGCACTGGCAGTACAGGCTGTGAGGTGGCTGTATTGCTCACAATTCACAGCTGCACTCATAATAATGCAGTCTGCACAGCCAGCGGGGTGGTCCAACTCAGCTACACTCATAATGACCACCTTAGATTGTTGTCTCGCTACCGAGCAATGAAAGCAACACTGAAATCAGATTTCACAACTGCACGCCGGCAGTCAGTGAACGGGTGAATACTAATTGCTCAAATTTAAACTCTGGAAACACAGATGTTCTCTTGTTTGTCAATGAGGTCTCCTTTTGGTCCACATCCTGGTGGCCTCAAGAGCTAGGAACTCCCCTGACTCTGGTCAGGAAGGTAAGAACCTTGGGAGTCATAGTTGACAACAAGCTCACCTATGGCACTCAAGTCAATACTATGAACTCCTCTTCTTTTTGCACACTAAGGATAATAAAAAATAAAAAAATCCTTTCATATATCTCAGTTGAGGGCACATTTACAAGGAGCTTGTGCCACTGGTGCATCACTTTTTTTGACGCAATGGCAGCTCTTTCTATCTTGCATATTTATAAATTGACTTTTCGTTGGGATATATTGTTTTTTTTCTTTTGTCGGAATCGACTATATCATGTTAGAATTAATATTTGCAAGGTAGGCAATCCTTTGTAAAAATCCCCTGTAAAACTAAAACAGTGCTATTTATGACTTTTTCCAAAAGTCATGCGTTTTTGGAAAGTGGACCACTGCGCTTGAGAAGCATCAAAATTACTAAGCGTCTAAAACCCAGGAGTAGGAATGACGCATTGGCTGTTGCAAAGGAATTTGACTGGCTGAAGTGACTTGAAACAATGTAATCTGCACTCAAGTCACATCCCCTCAACAGGCAAGTGCACACACATGTAGGTAACACAGTAAATCACTTATTATACACCATTAATAACATGTCACACATACGTAGGCATATTGATACACATAAGTACTCTATTTCCTACTTGCGTGCATGACATCCAGGACCAATGTAATAGAGTGCAAGGTGAGTTTTTCAACTGTTGACACTCTATACATTGGTCCCCATACAGTAGGCTGCTTGTGTCAGTCAAAACTGATGCATTGTCTCTTTTCTTGGCGCATTGCTGCGGTTGTGTCCGTTTTATGAACTATTGCAACAATGCAACATTTTTGGGCCAGATGCCTTAAGGCATCTGTCCCATGGATTTGTCAGAATTCCTGATGCATCCTTGAGACCTTGTGCCATGGAGCCCTGTAATACAAATATAGCACATCCATGGCATCATAAGAATTTTTCATGCAGGCACAATAACTTTTTGACACATCGTAGCCTTGGTGCAGCGATGCATCATTTCTTGTAAATAAGGCCCTTGATTTACAGAAAATGGTAGTGATGGGCTTAGCCCTATCCAAAATAGACTATTGTAACAGTCTTTACCTAAATATGCAAGAGCAATTTATGAATAAGCTTGAAACACTGCAGAATGCTGCAGCATGCATGATGTTAGGCATCTGAAGCTTTATGGAAGCTACACTGGCTACCAGCAGATCACTTTTTATCTCCTGCAACACGTTTCATGACATGGACCAATATTACCTATAAGTCAGCTTTATATGGTTGTGTCCTAGTGAGGCCAAAAATGCTATAGTCCCTAAATTACAACTCTCATTTTGGGGTGGGAGAAGCGTTGTCATTTGCACAGCCAAAATATGGAACACTGTTCCTTTAAATATTAAATCAATGACAAATCTTCTATCCTTTAGGGAAGCTTTATAAACCTGGCTATTTGGTAATCACTAAGGGTTAATTCCTGACCTGTTGGAGCAGTGACAGTGCTATGACCTCCAGGTGTTTGCACGCTTTAAAAGCATCTATGACAGAAAATAACATAACATAGCATAGCATAACATAACATAACATAACACAAGATAGCATAACATAACATAGCATAACATAACATAATGTAAGGTCAGAACACAATGCCATAAAGTGTTGGAACATTATCGGATGAGACTATTCTTCAGCGACATTCAACAATATGTACAGTGTTTTACTGTTGGCATTGCTATTGACAGTAAAGATATTTACATTCAAAACAGTATGTCTTTTTTAGATTTACACTTGCTGGAGAGCAGTCCACCACCTAAAAACAAATACACTTTAAAACCATAAAAGTACAAATCCTAGCACAAGGGTGGTTTGAAACTGAGAACTCTTCCTTACCTTAAGGGAATAACCCTTGTGACTGAGTGGGGTTGGCACACCCCATTGTTCCTAGGAATTGGGACGTTCATGGGAGCTTAATTTAAGTGAGTGTGCAGCACTCTGTGACATCTCCTTGGGTTCTGACCTCCCTCCAGGGTAATGAGAGTATAGGGGGTCAATAGCACTAAGGGCCAAATGTATCGAGGTTCGCATTTGCGAATACAAAATAGCAATTATTACTGAATGGCTAACTGTGAATCGCAAATTGCGATGAAACAACACCATCGCAAAATGTATTGCAATTTCTTAAAATTTGCGATTGCAAGTAGCAAGTAGCAAATAGCGATTCAGTAAAATAGCGAATCAGTATTTGGAAAAAGCAAATTGCGATTTTTGTAATCTGGAGCAGCTTGATGACATCACAACCAGGAGGTGAGTCAGTGCATCCTGTTTCCAGAAGCCTGAGCCACAGGAGCAGGCAGAGAGACCCAGAACAGCACCAGGGAGGCACGCACGAGAGTCAACCAGGACCACAAAAAACTATGGCCACTGATGGGAATGGGAAGGACAAAGGAGAGAGAAATCGTAAACTGAAATTCAGTGAGAAGGAATTGGAGGTGCTCCCAGAAGAAGTGGTTAAGAACCATGACCAGTTATTTGGCAAACACTCACTACAGGTCCCAGAAAGTGAGGAAAATGTGGACTGACATCCAGACCAAAATATGTGCAGTGGGTGTTGCACAGCGTTCTATTGAGGAGATATGCAAGTGCTAGTACGACTTGCAATCACATGCCAAAGAGAGGGTAGCAAGCAGGCTGAAAGAGGCAAGGTGCACTGGAAGAAGACCACCCACCAAGACACCACCCGCCCCCATGGAAGACATGGTGGAGTCAGAACTGCTGCCTGAAGCTGTTAGTGGTGTCACTGACATTGACACCTCAGGCACACCCAGTACCAGAAAGGCAAGGGTAGTAAAGATTTGAATCACCATATGCATGAACAAATGCCCCTTTGAAAATTGCAATGACACTATGCACAGTGAAAAGTAGTCCATACCACATATTCGTTCCATTCAACACAACAATGCCTTATGGGAGTGGTGGTCCATACCCCAAAAGTGCATCTACTACATAAATAGCAAGATAGTGTAAATACCACAACAGACAATTAGAGACACTATGCCAGGGGAAATGTTTATCATTAAAGTAACTGCGAGATTATGACTCCAAGGTGAACATCATAAATGACATGCTGCTTATTGTTGTTGTAGATGTTCAGGGTCCTAACACAGCAGAAAGTGGAAATGGAGGGAATGACGAAAGTCTGCCACAGTCCAATCCAAAAACCAGTGAGTCTTTCGTACAAGCACCAACTAGATGCAGGGCAAGAGTGTTACCCCTCCGTGAGTTTACCCTGGACTACAACGAATTGCAGGAAGAAGTACCCACACTACCTCCAGAAGTTAGAAGCACTGACAGACAGCAGTTCCTGTTCCAGCGTCAGTCTACTCCACTCAGGAGGCGTCGAGAAGAAGGTGGACAGTGCAGAGAGAAAGGTGAGGGCCCATCACTGTTTGTTGGCCTTGAGGCATCCATACTGAAAGTGCAGCTAGTGCAAAGTAAACACATGAGATCAATGCACAGGCACTTGGGGCCAGATGTTCCAAACGTTTTGCACATCACAAACAGCTAATTTTGCTGTTTGCAATGTGCAAAAAGCACATTGCGATGCCAAATCCTCGTTTTGCGAGTTGGTAACCTGGTTACCGACTCACAAAACGGGACTGCGAGTCGCAATTAGGAAAGGGTGTTCCCCTTCCTCATTGCGATTCGCAGCGCAATGCTGTGTTGTTTTGTGACCGTAGACACGGTTGCAAAGCAATCGCAGTTACCACCTGTGTCCCCATGGGACCCCTTCCCCTTTGTGAATGGCATGAAAAGCATTTTTTCAGAGCAGGCAGAGGTCCTATGGACCACTGCCTGCTCTGAAAAAATGAAACGAAAACGTTTATTTTTTTAGTTTTGTAATGCATCTTGTTTTCCTTTAAGGAAAACGGGCTGCATTACAAAAAAAAAACTGCTTTATTTAAAAGCAGTCACAGACATGGTGGTCTGCTGTCTCCAGCAGGTCACCATCCCTGTGAGTGCCGCCACTCGCAAGAGGGGTCGCAAATTGCAATCCACCTCATTAATATCAATGAGGTGGGCCTTTGCGACCCTCTTGCGAGTCGCAGATGGTGTCAGGGACACCATCCTACATTCTGGATTGCGACTCGTAAATTGCAAGTCGGTCTGTCTCACAATTTGCGAGTCCCAATCCAGATTTTTCCTACATCTGGCCCTTGGTGTCTATTGATCACAAAATGGGATCAATGCACAGGCAGTTGGGGTCTATCGATCACAACATGAGATCAATGCACAGGCAGTTGGAGTCTCTCAATAACAGCATGCGCAAGCTGCACAAGGGACAGCAAGCTACAACAGAACACATAAGGGAGATATCAAAAGGTATTAAGAAACTCTGCACTGTAATGCAGCAGGAGCATGTCACCCACCGTAGGCGCCATCACCAATTGATGGGTAGGTTGGATGTGTTCAGCAGATCTGTCAATAGGCTCACTACCACAACTGCCTTGGTGTCACGATGTGCTGTGGGCATGCAAATGGAGATGGCACATTGCAGTCAGGACGTTGCTCAAGGATTGATGCAAATCACCAATGTATTGGAGACAATGCAAACAGTCAGGAGTGCCAAAAACAGCAAACTGGGTGGTGGGGATAGTGAGGAACTCTCTAGCCTCAGCAGTATCACAGCCCCTGTGATGGATGGGTTCAGCAGATCTGTCAATAGGCTCACTACCACAACTGCCTTGGTGTCACGATGTGCTGTGGGCATGCAAATGGAGATGGCATATTGCAGTCAGGACGTTGCTCAAGGATTGACGCAAATCACCAATGTATTGGAGACAATGCAAACAGTCAGGAGTGCCAAAAACAGCAAACTGGGTGGTGGGGATAGTGAGGAACTCTCTAGCCTCAGCAGTATCACAGCCCCTGTGATGGATGGGTTCAGCAGATCTGTCAATAGGCTCACTACCACAACTGCCTTGGTGTCACGATGTGCTGTGGGCATGCAAATGGAGATGGCACATTGCAGTCAGGACATTGCTCAAGGATTGGTGAAAATCACCAATGTATTGGAGACAATGCAAACAGTCAGGAGTGCCACAAACAGCAAACTGTGTGGTGGGGATAGTGAGGAACTCTCTAGCCTCAGCAGTATCACAGCCCCTGTGGTGGATCCTAGGCGTCACAGTTCCAGATACAGTACTGTCTCTGAACCCACAACAACAGGCGCCACTGAGACCACTGAGCATTCAAGTGGAGTGCTTGGACATAAAAAGGACTTGCATATCATGTAGCAATGCATTGATACCATGATGTCAATAGTGTCAGATTGTAACCAGGCCCTGATTGTGTATTCTATGTACCTATGTCTTATTCACACATATATTACCTGAGGACCAGGCAATAAATGTGATACCTACAGGAATAAAAGAAAGTAGATGTAGTGTTGTCATTACTCACATCAGAAATAGTTGTGCGTAGTCTCAGCACGTCTTTATCTGCCCTCTGCTGCACTGGTTCTGTCTGCTGGGTGAAGGGGTTCAAGGGGTTGTCATCCTCATTGGAGTCTGGCTCTGTGAGTTCCACTGGTATGTCTCTTGTTGTTGCGATGTTGTGCAACATTGCACACGTGGGCACAATTTTGCAGCTGGTTTCCAGACTACATTGCAGTGCGCCCCTACTCTTGTTCAGGCATTGGAAACAACTCTTCAGCAGGCAGAAGGTCCACTCAATCGTGCTACGTGTCCTCCTGTGTGCTGCATTGTATCTCCTTTCACTTGGCGTGGCAGGATTGAGATATGGTGTTAAGATGAAGGACCGCACTGCATATGCACTGTCTCATAGAATGACAGCAGAGTAAAATGAGCTATTCATTCATCATCATTACACAGAACTTTATTCGGTTTTTTGACCTCAAAGCATAAATACAATCCAAGCATATTACAAGCATAGAAAGAGTAAAAGCGATATTATAAACATATACATAAGAAATAGACATCAAGTAGTATATACATAACACTAATTTGTAAGAAACTGCCATTTAAATAACTCTTCTTATATGCCGTGGGATTCCAAGAATTTACTAATACAAATATGAAATACAACATAATGATAAAAGTTAAGAAACTATGCAAGGAAAGGAAATCGTAGAGCTACTATTTTAGAAAACTCTTCCTTATATGCCATGCGGCCACAAGAAACTTGCTAACCGCAACAACCAGGGACTTTGAAGTATTACTCGTTAGAATTCTCATCACTACCTTGTATTGGGTCACCCCTAGAGCACGACAGATGTTACGAATCCACTTGGATGGAGAAGCGGATTAAGCTGGACAAAAAAACAAGAAGTGCTCCTCATTTTCCGTACTCCCAGAACAAGCGGGGCACAAATCTGACGAGGGATCAAGGCCCCACTTACTAGTCGGAGATAACAAAGGGAGATTCCCAAAACGAAAACGAGCATACAACCCTTTCCCCCGCAAATCTAAAATAAGATCTAAATAAATGACTTATTGTTATCTGTGACATCACTTAGAAGTTATGCGACATTGTTCACTGTTACATTACAAGTAGGTATACTTCGCCAAACTCCCCAGCAAGAAGTCTTATGTGTATTCCAATGTGCCTGAAGATATAGGAATCATTTGTGATACCTGGGCATCTGGCCACAAGATCAGTTATTATGTTGGCGGCATTGCAGATGACCTGTATGTTCATGGAATGTGTACTCTTCCTATTCCAATAGACATACTCTGTGGCAGATGATAGACAGATTGCTACATGTGTCCCATCAATGCAGCCAAAGACATGTGTAAATTGGGCTACCTGATAGAAATCAAATTTGGTTTGTTGTAAATCCTGTGGGGTGTTGAAGAATTTTATGTGCAGATGGATTTTGGTTAACATGGTATTTAGGAATGCATTAAAGAAGCTTGAAAGCGCACTTTGAGATACACCTCCAGGTGCTGCTATGACCCCTTGATAGCTTCCTGAGGTTAAGAGGTGCAAAGAGCATAATACTTGCACATTAATGGGTGTGGCTTTGGTTCTGTGTGTGTGCCACTGCAGTAGGGGTTGTAAACCAGCTATCAAGTCAAGTATTATGGCAAAGTTCAACCTGTACTTGTCAAAAATCTCCTCCTTGTCTGTTCAAATAGGGTAATTTGCACTCTAACAATGACTCCTGTCTCCTCCTCCCTCTCCTCAAACTTGCCAGGATCCTCATCCTCCTTGCCATGACGTAGAGTGCAGCCATTGTTATAAAGAGCTGGTGCATTCTGAGCCTCTTCGTATAGGTTGCACCTGTTTACCACCTGATTTTAATTTGTCGTAAATTCCACATGCAAAAACCCATTTTGCGACTAATCACAATTTGCAAATGCTTGGTACATTGTATTGTGATTCGGTATTTGTGAATCACAGTGTGCGATGCGCAAAATCTACTCGCAATTTTAAGGAATCGCTATTTTTGTGATTCCTTGAAATTGAACTGCGAATGCCTTTCATACATTATGAAAGGCGAGTTTGCATTCGCAAACAGTGGATTTTACCGATTTGCACCATTTGTGACTGTAAAATCCTTTGATACATCTAGCTCTAGGTGTTCAGTTTGACACAGGAAATCGAGGCCCCGGACCTACCTGGAGGGTACTGAGAAGAATGGGGGTCATGTGCTCTATGGGTTCAAGTGGGTCCGCCAAGGCACTGATCTTCCCTGAGGTCAAATTATGAAAATGCTGCAACCCTTGTAAAAGATCCCTTTGGTCCTGTGGATCTCAGCAATGTGATCTGTGAGACCATCTTCAATTGAGGATTGCTCAGGCCCTGTTAGACTGTTTTGTGCAGGATTTGAATGTTGAGTTTGTGGTGATCCTGGTGGTAGGCTCTATTGAATGCAACTGAATGATGTTAGGCCAGTTTGTAAGACCAGAGTCCCATGTAAACAGGCAAACTATTGCTTGCATTCTATGATATGCTCCCCTAGAGCTTTCTGTCAAAAAATGAAATTGAGGGTATTATTACGTATAAGGTAAAGATTTCACTTACATTGTGAGTAAAAAAATGTTAAAGCACTCACACAAGACACACCACCCTGGGTGCCCGTGTGATTCACTCAGGTGTTCAATTCTCAGAAACTCCTCTGCTAGGTAGGTTTCCATGTCTTCTGTTCACTCGCTTGCACAAATAAGGCTTCTACATACATCTCAATTAAAAGGTATTTTGTAAAAGAACTTTGAAGTGCTTTCCACTGTAGAATATGTGGGACCTTTCTGTCTCGAGAGATAGCCCACCACAAAAGTGTGGGTACCATTTTATCAGGCCAACAGTGGCAATTCTTGGTTCCTGGACTTTTGCAGTTCCCTATGAATTCCACAATTTCTCTTCACAGAAATATGTGTAAACTCTGTTTTTGAAGACATTTGTGCATTTGCATGGCATTCTGGAAAAGAAAATGTTGCAGTGTCCAAGGATGGCATAACATTATGTTCTCCATTTATGTATTTAATTTGTGTATGCTTTAAGGTCTTGAGTTTTGGCTCATCTCAGCCAGCCAACAGACCCAAATAGATAGAAACCCACTTCCCAAACATCTCCTCTGGTAAAGTAACCTTTAAGTGAGTTTGTAGTTGTGTTTGAGGGCACACATGTGAGATATGTTTTATATTGAGAAAAAGGTGCTGTAGGACTTCTACCTCTGCTCACAAATCCCAGAACATTCTGTCACAGAATTTTGAGGAATATATTTTTTTAAGCAAAGTTTGATGTTCAGAGGGATCTCCATGAACACCACTGCACAATTATCCCAAACTCTATTTGCACAAATTCCACAGGTTTACATAAATTATGTTATGGTTCAGCTAAGAACAGTAGAAAAAAATACCTTTTGCAATATAACATTGATCCTGTCATGTCCTACCCTCTAACACATTAGGCAAAGCAACTAGAATTATCCAGTAAGGGGGACAAAATCATGCAGCAAGATTGACTAATTATGCAGCATGAAAAGGCAAATTATGCGACCTTATTGGACATATTTTGTGATAGTATTACTTCATAATGTTGTAATTTCCTTACATTCTTGCACCGTCTGGGCAAGGTGTTCACCCCATTCGTACCAGTTTAACATTCAAATACAGTAATAAGAAACTGAAGGAAGACCACTTAATATTTGAATAGGGCCATTCACAACAGTGCAATACGGGGCGCCTATATCTCAGTAACTTTTTTTCTGTTTGTGCTAGAAACATTTTTTGTTAAAATATGCAGATTATGCAGCCGATAATAGATCTGTAATTGCGCAAAAGACGCCATAGCCAGAGAATCATATAATTCCAGTGGCCCTAATAATACTTACCTTCACTCTGGGAGAAGTCTGGGAATGCAGATTTGTAGGACATTTACTATAATTTCTTGAATTGTAATTTATTGATGTCTTTCTATTGTAAATCACCTTCCACAAAACACATATTTTGAAAACAACTCACTCACAATCACCAGGAGTTCTGGGTAAGCCAACATTTGGAGACAGACAAATGTCCATATTCCCAAACTGATTATCTTGTATCCATTTGACAATTGCATAGCTTTTTTACATTCCAAATATGTCTTTATTAGTTTTTTCTCAGACAATTCAGGCATGGCAGTTCATCATTAAAAATTGGTGCCTGCCACATCCCGATTGTTGGCTCTAAGTATTGTGAGTTTTAGGACAAATACTAAGTGGATTTCTTGAAGCGCCAGCACTGCCATAAACAACTGGGGCTTTCACCCACCATGCTCAATGTTCCCCCACCTCATTTAGAAATGAGAAAACCACTGGATTTCCCTAGCTGAAGTATAAGTCACCTGTACCAGCCGAAAACATTGAACATCACTATTTTTCTTTCTCTGGCCTACCATGGAAAGCAAACCTATTCATTTTCAAATGTTCTTGACACACAGTAAGAAAAATGTCTCAGCATCCAGATCATTTTCGTTTTTAGCTTGCAACAACAAGGTTGCATCACATTTGAAAAGCAAACAAGAATGCCTAGTAGGGCATATCAGCATGGCTGATACTAGGTTTTCAGCAGGAATAACAGAGTATCTGCTGCACTAGAAGCTGAACTGTCATTTCAGACAAGGGTAGCCATTTGTGCATTGTGTGGCTTGTGTACTAAGAATGCCAAACAGATCATCCAGGTGCGTATCACAGAGCAAAAGTGTCTTAGAGATGATTCAAGAGTTTAGAGACTGTTAACAGACAGCTCATATTTGATAGCACTGAATGTTGGGAAACTGCACATACATAAGATGTTTGGATATCAGGACAGAAAGACCTAATTCATAACTTGATCAGGCCTCTGGAAGACTGAGCATTGAATTTGCATGCCAAGCTCAGCATGGGAGGATGTATGGACTAGTGTAAGAAAATCCCTCTCATATACTGGAGACAAAACCTTCTTGGAGACAGAACACATTTGAAAGAAGAAGGAAACAGCTAAGATTTTAGCTTTTTACAAAAGCTAATAAGATTTGATTGGTTTCTGAGGTGTAGTGGCATTTTGTTCCACAGCAGACAGGTGGTATAAAAAAAGCTACTGCCACCCCAAGAGGCTTTGTATATCCTTCAGACCAAAATAAGGAATCATGTAGCTGACCTCAGGTTTCTATTTAGTTGATACCACCTGATTTTACTTGCCAGACAATTGGGTTTGGTACTGTGCAAAGCCTTGTAGGCTAGACAAAGTGCATTGAAGGCTACACGTTTCTTTACAGGGGGCCCGTGGAGATCCCTCAGAACATTTGCCACCAGCTTATATTTAGGGGCTTTCTTTAGGAGGCAGGCAGCTGTATTCTGCAGCATCTGAAACTTTTAGAGGTTTGATTGTAAAGTGCAGATGTATAGGGCATTGCAATAATCAGTCCTTTGTAAAACTAGAGCAAAGACTACTGATTTTTTAATCTGAAAGGGAATGAAAGGCAACACTTTCTATAAGGACCTATACTGTAAAAAACAAGATGTTGCTAATTTGTTAACTTGCTTTTCAAATGTTGTCAGCTTCAAAAATTACCCCAAGGTTTCTAACCTTGGAAACAGGCTCTGGGGAGGAGCCCTGGACTTGTGGCCACCATGAGTGTCCCCAGAATGTGGATTATTTTCCAAAAATAAGGGCCTTCGTTTTTATTGAATTTAGGACCAGATTTACAAGGCCCTTTCGCCACCAGATCATCACTTTTATTGAGGCTCCTGTGGCGCTATGCACTGCGCAATATTTACAAAGTGGCATTACGCCACTTTTTGTGGCTTAACGCCATCATGTAAATACAGCCCCTTCACAGGCAGCACTTTGTGTGGAGGGGGTGCGCAATGGGTGTTGCTGTGGGTGTGCCACAGCAACACCAATTGGATTTTGACACTACTTTAGAATTACAAGTTTTAATATTCTTGAGGCAGTGCCAAAATCTAACTCCACCGCAGGAGTGGTGTTACCGTGGCGCAACGAGGAGAAATGCTTCAATTTCTACTTATTTTTTGCTCTTTCTATGTGTGTGCTGCATTTTGCAGCACACAATAGAAAGAGAAAATGGCCATTGATGATTGTTTTGTGCCGGAAGGTGTCCCTTACTGTACAAAAACAATTTCCCCTGCAGCACAGTCATCCTTGCACCATAGCACAAGGGTGGCTGCATTGACGCTCGGCAGCAAATTTAGCAGCTGCGCATGGGGCAACACAGGGGCGTGCCTTATTCTATTAAATACAGCTCAATCCTGCATATCGAAAATGACGAAGCCCAGCACTGCGGAATTTGGCACAGCATCGCACTCTGTCATTTTCTGGTTAATCTGGGCCTTAGTTCCAGACAGTTGGCAGTCAGTCAATAGACAATGACATTCATACATTTGTTGAACCTGTTGGCAACTTCTTCCACATTGCTTGGTGTTTTGGAATTGAAACCACAAACTGGCTATCATCAGCATACGTTACAGTAGCAAAACTGTGGGAGTTGATTAACTTTACCAGTGGTCCCAAGGTCAGACAATCTATCCAACAGAACAGCATGGCTAATCGTGTCAAAAGCAGCAGAAATATCCAACCGGGCCACTGCCGCTCTGCCACCATTGCCTTTTATAGCTCTGATCTCTTCTGAGACAGCAATCAAAGCTGTCTCAGTACTGAAGCCTTATTTGAAACCATATTGTGCCATCTACAAAAGATTGTTTTCTTCTTGATATCCTGATAAACTAACATTAAGGTGTTATGTCTTTTCAAGTAACTTAGCTGGAAAGGGAACTCGTGAGATTTGGCAAAATGGTTTTCTGCTCATTGGGATAATATGAAGTTCTTTTTAGCAAAGGTAGGATTGAGACCTTTTTCCAAGGGGCTGGAAAAGTGCCTGTCATGATAGTAAAAATCATCAGGGTCGTTAGGACTGGTGCAGTGCAATCAGCAATAGCCTATACTATCTCAGCAGGACAAGGGTTGGACGGTGCTCCCTATTGTACTTGGTCAATGAGCTTGATCATTTGATCAATGCCCAATTGTTGTTAAATCATGAAGACCAGGTTTCCTACAGTAAAAGTTAGGGATCACTTGACTAGTAAAGACTACAAAACGAGTGGAGCCAAATTATTTATACAATGTTTCCACTTTATTTAGAAAGAAATCAGTTATTCTATCACAAAATACTTGATTTGAGGGGTGACTGGAGAGAGAAATTGGGGTTAAAAGAGATTGAACTACTTTGAAGAGTTCCTTTGAGGAGTTTGAGGCCAATTCAATTTTGTCCATATAACATTTGGGCTTCTCATTCAAAATAATTTTTATATTCACAAATGGCTCTTCTTTACTGATCTCTGCCTGCTTCACTATAATTGTGTCTCCAAGCTCTCTCCAATATGCAACATTTTTGTTTCATGGCTGTAGGGGCTGATAGAACCATCAGATGGATGGTTGTCTTCTCTGAGATTTAACAGTTTTTCTGGTGCTAGTTTCAAGCCTCCCCTAGTGAACCATTTGTCATAGCTAGCAACTGCAACATTTGGCTCAATGTTGAGATCAGGTTTAGTCCGATCAAGTCTCTCTTCCAGGGCATTTGGTCTAACTTTTTCCATAAGCAAATGATTTTGCCTCGCACTGGTGTTTTATTATTTTGTAAGAAAAATTAGGAATTTAATTTAAACTGAACTGTTATTTGGTGTGACCAGATCAAAGGTAGTGTAGCCTCGCAATTTAGATTAGGATTATTTGAGAAGATACCATCAAAAATGTGACCAATTTTGAATTGTTGAGCATATAATTTCAAGGTAGATTGTATGTTGACAAAGCACTACCCAGGGGTTGTTCTATTTCATGCTCCTTATTCGAGTGTTTTAGCACCTGTTTACAATGGATTTTTTATTCCATAACAGGACATTAAGCAGTGACGCATTACCTGGACGTTTTTTATTTTTTTGCGCCAGCGGGATCAGACCATTGTGCGTCGTTATTTGGCAGTTTCAGGACATCATGGGGGATCTGGGTGTGCCCCTGGCTCCCGAAAAGACGGTAGGGCCCTGCGCAGCCTTGACTTTCTTAGGTATTGAGTTGGATACAACATTGATGGTGGCATGGTTGCAGATGGAGAGGAAGATGACTATGATTGTAACAATTACAGACATGGTACAACGGAACAAGGTCACAGTCAGAGACATTCAGGTATTATTTGGCCATCTCAATTTTGCTTGTAGAATAGTAAGAGCGGGACAGACATTCTGCAGTCGCTTGGGGATGGCTTTGGCGGGCCGGCAGTTACTGCATCATCATGTTCGGCTTCGGGTTGGAGTGAAAAAGGACTTGAGGATGTGGTGTGTTTTTCTTGAGCAATTTAACGGGATTCCCTCACGGTCATGGCAAGTGTACGAATGGGATGTCCAGTTTTTTTCTGATGCTGCAGGAGGCTCTGGTTTTGGGCTGTACCGGCAGGGGAGGTACTGTGCGGAGACTTGTCCGGCGGCTTGGACTAGGGATATGCAGAGCATCACGTTCCTTGAGTTGTTTCCTTTGGTGGTCACAGTGTGCATATGGGGACACCTACTTGAACATCAAAAAGTTTTTTTTAGAGTTGACAACCTGGAAGTGGTACAGGTTGTCAACAGGCAATCGGCTCGGGAGACGCAAGTGTTGCAATTGCTGCAAGTTTTTGTACTTCACTGCTTGCGCTGCGATGTTCAATTTAAGGCCAGACATGTTCCAGGTGTGAACAATGACATTGCAGATGGTTTGTCTCGTTCACAGTGGGAGAGATTCCATGGGCTGGTTGCGAGCGAGCCCCTGTCCAGGACACGGATAGCGGTAGCCTTATGGACAGTAGGAGAAAGCAGATGCTGCTGTTGGTGGTGACTTAATTGGCCCCATCTACACAGCAATCGTACGTCCAAGCATGGCGGGAGTTTAGGCGGTAGGGAGCTCGTTGGCGACCAGATGAGAGGGGAAGGTTGGAAGATGTTGTGCGTTTCAGTATGAAGTTCGTGGAGAGATGACAGCCATGGATTACCATCTCAGGGAAATTAGCGGGCATTGCCTTCCGGGGGAAGTTTTTCTGGGGGTACTCATTGTCAGTGGGGGAGCTGGGCCACCGTATATTGGAGTGCTGGGCGAAGGAGGAAGGGAAGCGAGGAGCGGCGAGGCAGCCTTTATCTTTAGAATTATTGAAAGAAGTGATGCATGCTCTTGAGGGCGTTTGTTATGATGTAGCAGAAAGCCTGCTGTTCAGCCATATGAGCATAAATAGTCTTGGTCAGAAAAGACTAGACTGTTACCCCAACAAAATCGCTTCCTCTCGCGCTCATTGAGCAGTATGGAAACACATTTATGTCAAAAGAGTTTAGTGAGATGAGATGCCTCCCCTAATTTAAACCGAAGATTAAAGGAGTTGCCATTCAAAAGTTACGAATACAAATATCCCAACAGATTTGTGCAGCAGTAGGCAGGGAGTTCTGTCTATAACATCTTGCATGTTTGTATGTATGTTTGTGAAAGTTGGTACATGCATTTATGTTGCTATTCATGCATGGTAGAGCCTATGCCTGTTGTGTTTCAATGACTCTAGCTGTGATTCAGTGTCTTCATGTTCACGATATGCAAATTCGCAATCGGTATTCTTGTATACTGTATGATAACTCCTTATGCTTGTGTTATAGGAAAGCCATGGCAAATGACTTTTTCAGTGAGTGCTACTGTGCGTTTTTCATTGCAAAGTTCCCAAGAGTGTCTTTTCTTTTGCGGAATATTTTATATCTACGTGATGCCACAGAAATGCTTCAATCCTCTGGCCCTGAAAGAAAATCAGAAAATACATAGTTAGATATTGATGAACGAATCACCCATTTACCACCAAATAAGAAAAGTTCCCCACTTTTTTTAACTCAGCAAATTTCATCTCAGAATAATACCATAAAAGAGAATAAATAATTTAAATGTGTACTTATTGCTTTACTCCTTTCCTGTCATTGCTATTTGTCCAAACACATGGCGAGTATTTCCCAAACGCACCCAAAACGTTTTTTTTTAAATAGGGTAAATTATATGTAACCCATAATACTTATTGAAAAAATGTTTTACAGATTTAATAATTGATCGTAAACTAGTATAGCTTGGCAGATCCGTCAACTTCAGATCCTGATTTCTGAGGACATACACGAGACATATTCATGCTGGAACTCTTGTTTCTATTTTCAGACAGATTTAATGTGTAATTTTGATCCCACTGCCCTGAAAAAGAGCTACAGTCACATCATTTATGTACTGTGTGTTCAACCCTAAATTATACTAAACATCATGTATTTCTAAACTAATGGATTTGATTTTCGGTTTCATTTGAGTTGCCGCATAGCACATTATGCCAATCAAGAACTTAACTTGACAGTCTCAGAATGCGCAAGATTCGTAATTTGGTTTTTGACATATGTTACAATGAGGCGAGGCTATTTGCATAATGCAGCTGTACCTGCAGGCTGCTCAAGAAGCATGACAAGTTATAAAAGTGACATGGTCTTGATGCTATTAGTACCAGTACTGAGCTTTTATTGCGGGTAATGCTCAGGGAAACAGAACAGGATGTACTGTGTGTGTTATTTCCGTGGTAAACTTGAAGCAAATATCAAATCACTTCAAAGACATAATGAAAGCGCTGCAACCATCCCGCTCTGGGAAGAATCAGTAGCATGTGAATAACAGGAGAACCAAGCTGCATTCGGAGCAAGCATTCATTTTGGAAAGAAAAGAAACACTCCAAATAGATTTTGAATAGTAGATTAGAATGGAATGTTCTGTGTATCCTGTATTTTCTTGGTCGTAGAACAACATTCTGTATATAGTTTTCAATAGGGACATTGTCTTAAAAATAAACTTACCTGTTTTGATTGTCACAGTGCTAGTCCTTATCCCTGGTCAGAAATGTTTATTCGGGTTTGAAATTTAACTTAAACATGTTCGTCTGATTTGTCTATTAATGAACCCACACAAGCCATTCATATTGTACTTAAACACAAGAAGATAATTGTATTTGTTGAGGAAAATCAGATGTAAATGTGGTGACAGCAAGTGAACTAGTTATTTTAAGGAGTTTTTTTAAAAATTCTGTTTTAGCACAAAGGTGCATTCTAATTGTTGAGTTTCTAGCATGGGAAAAAAAACCTCACGAACTGCATTCTACGGCTTTGATGTCCTCTGTTTTAGATCCCCCACTATGACAGGTAATTCCTTGGGCTGCCAGAGCCCAGGGGCTTCTGGTAGTTCACATTTATCCTAGCAGTCTTAATCTCCTGGACACACGGGCCTGTTTCTGTGAAGAGCAGTCTTTTATCACGTCTGACCCTAGGGAGGATGAATGCAAGTGTTGTGTTTTGTGGATGCAGCATCTTCTTCTGCTACCCTCTGCCAAGCATGCCATATGACTCAAGGAAAATAGATTAACTAGAAAGACCTCTTAGCTTTTATTCATATGGGAGTGCCTTTCATAACCGTGCAGGCTTACACACTGAGGCCCAGACTTCCTAAGATTTTGTCTGGGCTGAATAATTTTTGTAGCAAAGCCCCAATACAAAACCATTTTTGGCGATTGCTAAGCTTAGCTTTACATGGGTTGAGCATGGGAGTTCCCACGCATTTACCCATGTATTTTGATGCAAACTCGAATTACAAGGTGTTGCAAACCTGGGTTTGTGCCAAAAGGGTGGGCCTACCCAAGGTTGTCGTGTAAGGAAAACTATTTGTATTTCTCCATGTTACTACCTCTTTCCATGGGTGTAACATTCTTCAGCTCAATTAAAAAGAGTAATATGCCTCTAAGGATTGCTTTTGTGCAGGAAGGTCTCTTCCTGCACAAAAGCAATCCTGCTGTAACACAGGTATGCTTGCACTATGGTGCAAGGGTGCCTGTAATGGCACTAGGCAGCACGCAGTGTGCCAGTGCAAGGAGAGAGCAGAAATGCTCCATATCTTTGCAAATATGCAGCATTTCTGTTCTCTCTCTTTCACGCAACGCACCACAGCAAGTTTCCTTGCTGAGGGAACATGTGAGAAATATTGGTAATGTACCATGATCTGTGGAGGTACTAGTGCAAACAGCAAAGTTTTGAGGGCAATGAGTAGAGTAGGATACAAAGTGGGTAAAGGACAAAATGTGGAAGTTACAGGAAGAGGTAAGTGTTAGACCCAACAGCCTTATGGTGGGATTCCCCCCTCCTTTTCTTACCTCCTCTGATTGTCTGAGCTTGTTTTTGCTTGTACTAGGACTCTGTGTACCTTACCACTGCTAACCAGGGCAAAAGTGATTGTGTTCTCTACCCTTACATGGTAATTTCGGATCATTACCAATTGAAATGATTAATTTTCTTAAAAGTTTCTAATAAAGTGGTAATACAGTTACACAGGGCCTGTAAATTAAATGCTACTAGTGGGCCTGCAGCACTCTTTGTGCTACCTACTTAAGAGGCACACTAAGCATGGCTTACATCTGCCAGTGCAAAGCATGTGTGTGCAGTTTTATTCTGTCATTTCGACCTGGAAAAATATGCACACTTATTCAAGAAGTCAAGTCACTTGGGTCATCAGCAGGCTCGCATTCTAAACAGGTAAAACAATTGGAATGTCTCATGAGAAAAAAGATTAACCAACAATTACACATAACCACACTAATACAGTACCACAAAGTGAAACATATTCCATGTGGGTTAAGAATAGCAATCAAACCTATGCTATTCAAATTTGGTAAACAATTCATGACCAAGTGGTATGCAATTGTAAGTAAATGTTCGTTGGATCTTATTCTTCTTATTATTGAAGAATTATCACAAGTATTGAAAGATTTAGAAGCAGAAATTCATGATATCAAGAGTATGTTAGATGGATGGTTGGGACCAGAGACTTGGCATATTTTATTAGAGGATATCAATGAGAAATTGGATTCCTATGCAAACATAATTTACAAGAGAATATTGGGTAAAATTAAAACATTCTATTGACTACAAACATATTGAAGTCTATACCTAGGCAGAAGTCAATGCTCGAAAACAGGCTTTTAGAAAATCCAACATTGCATCATCAGAAAAAAGTGTAGCTACTGAAGTGGACACTTTGATGTCTCGTCCACCAGCTGAAATTTGAGTGCCGTCCACTGTAGAGAAACTCATTTCTTATACTGAATCAGGTCAACCCAAAATTGCTTCATTGTCAACCAGTCCTTCAGTGAACCATTAACCATCAGTCTCTACCCATTTAAACATCAAACAGTCAGAAAACAGAGAAAAAGAAAATGAAAATGAAAAACGCAAAACTCCATTTGTGGAGCTAGTCAAAGATATAGGTAACATTTTCTTCCATAGTTTTGACTCCTTCACAGAGAGCAGTACTGAATAAAGGGACATCTTTTGTACCGACATATCATACCAACCTCCTAGAAAGTGAGATTGCTTTATTCCACTTTATGCAATAATTAAGATCATGCTATTTATTTGACAAGTTACCATTGAATACCATTAAACAGGAGGAAACACTTTGGGGGTCATTACGGCCAAGGCTGTCGGTGATAATCTGTGGGTAGGTCCGCCAACAGGCTGGTGGTACATACTGCCACATAATGACATTGGCGGGTTGGCTAAAGGCAACCCGCCAATATACCACACCGACCGCCATGGTGGTAGCAGCCGCCGGGCAGGAGATAAGAATCTCCAGCCCGGTGGCCACTAATGTACTGCCACGGCATTTTGACCCTGCCTATCGCCATAGTTTTCGTGGTGTTAATAATGCCATGACAACCATGGCGGCAGGCCCTACCAGAGACAGGGAATTCCTTCACTGTCACTGAAAGGAGGATAACACTCGCTAGGTGCCCCCCACCCTCCTACATCCATATCCCCCTTCCAATTCCCCCCATACACGCACACTCGCAGACACACACCACGCATACACACCCTCACTCACACAGGCATACACGCATTCATACACTCATTAATCCATTCATTCACACACATCTGTACCACATTCATACTGACACGCATTCACATTTCCATTCATACACGCATTCTCACACACGCATACATGAATGCAAACAACACTACACACACATTCGTATTCACGCACACACTCACGCATTCAGGTACACACACCCCAACACACACAACAGCCCTCACCCCCTTCCTCTGTCAGAAACCCAACATACCTGCATCTAGGGGGTCTTCTGGCAGGGGATGGGACGGGGCGCTGCTACCGCCAGCAGAACACCTCCAGGCTGTATCATTTTTCATAATACAGCTGGTAGCAACAACATCCGCCAGTGTGGCCACAGACGGATTTCTGCCCTTCTTGTGGTGGAAATCCGTCTGTGGTCATAATTTGGTGGACGGATGTTAGCCGCAGAGACGGTCTTTTGGTGGCCGTCACCACGGCGGTAGACAGCACTTACCACCAATGTCGTAATGTGCCCCTTTGTCAGGAATTTAAAACTAGTAGCGTCCATTTGGCATCAACGTCACCTAAAACCTTGGAAATGTATGAGGCACTGTCCAAAACTATATGCACCATGCCTCATTTATATAACTCAAAAAGAGAAGAGTGCTTTTTTGCCGTTGGCTCACAACAAAAATTTGACATTTCAGCAGGCTGGTAAAGGCAAAGCCCTCATTTTAATGGATTGAGCATAATATGAGGAGAAGGTCAGAATACATATGATGGATGATAACATATATTCCTTTGGATTGTGATCCCAAAATGGAATTTGTTGAAACTTTAAAGCAAATTTTGGACAAAGCACTTTAATTTGATTGGATCAACAAAAATACGAAATGGTTCCTTCTTACAAATTTCCCTCACACCTAGACTCTACATGTTTCCCAAGATTCACAAAAATGCTCTGGATCCCCCAAAAGACCAATAGTGTTAGGTTAAGGTTCTCTGCACAAAACTTTAAGAAAAAACCTGAACACAATTTTACAACCAACAGTTCAAAAATTCAGATATTCAAGACACAACCAATCTTCCCAAGTGATTGGTACATCTTCCAGTCACTGATCTCAATTTTGGTGGTTATGCACTATTGATTTCACTGAATTGTATACCTCGATACCACATGATGAGGGAAAACAGGCCACGGAATAACCCTTGTTATGTCAGGAAGAATTCAGTGCCAACAAGTTTTTATTTTGCAATTATTAAATTTTTGTTTATTCCACAGTTACTTTATCTGAAAGGACACATTTTATCTACAGAACAGTGGCACTTCTGTTGGTGTTCCTGGATCTACAAGCTATGTCAACATTTTTATTGCTAAATTTGATCATCAAAACATTTACACATCAAAAATCTGGCAGGAGAACTGGGTCATTTATTCTAGATACATTGATGATATTTCTGAAATAGAAGGGCTCCAAAATTGTTTTGAACCAGCAAATCATAGAAATAAGCCAGAAAAATCCCAGAATAAAATGTACACATTCAATCAGCAATCAAAGCATCAAATGTTAGGATGTACAATTAGATTTATCACCAGGTTTGTCCTCCAGTGTATACGGCAAACCCACAGACCAAAATAACACTACTTTCACACACTCTGGTGGTCGTTACAACCCTAGCGGATGGTGTTAAAGGTGCGGCAATACCGCAAACAGGCCAGCGGACAAAAAAAGGGAATTACGACCCTGGCGGAAACCGCCAACAAAGACAGCCACTTTAACACTCCGCCCGCCACGGCGGTACAGACAAGTAGTGCGGCGGTTACCGCCAACAGACAGGCGGGAGACAATGTACCGCCCACACTATTACAACCCACCAATCCGCCACCTTTTGCGGGGCGGATTCACCGTGGATAAAAACACGGCGGAAACAGTTTCTGCAATGGGAAAACGCTCACCTGAACACATCCCACGAGGAACGAGGACACCATGGAGCCGTAACTACAAATACTCCCTGCCCTTGTCTTTCTGCTCCTTTATGACCAAAAGCTACATAGGCGCAGAAGATACCGGTGAGTACTGCATCTACGACACGGGGAGGCAAAAGTCAGGGGGACACCCACCAAACACCCCCACCCTCGCATTATACAACATACACACCAGTGCAGTCACAAAAATCACATTAACAACCCACAATCCCCCCGGAAGAATGCAAAGACAATGCGAAATTCGGGAAAACATTGTAATGTGCCAATATACATGTCACACAAAAATATACAGATATATATCTCTAAATCACTCTTATTTACACATACAATTCGATAAGTAGTGCAGATATGTACACAACAATGTCCGTGCACCAACAGTCCAAAAATGCATGGGCGAGGCCCACAAAAGATACCTGACCAAAATCGGAGAGAACACTGCTGGGGCATCAGATGGAAACACTACAGGCACCTCAGGGGGAAGGGAAGGGGAGGCACCTCAGCCACATGAATGAGAAGCCAGATCCACGACGGGGCTCCATGCCCATTGATGTATCCTGGGGAGTGCAAAGCCACAGTCTCTCAAGTCTCTACAGTGGGTGGGTTGCCCACTGTGCCATCCTGGGGAGTGCAAAGCCACAGTCTCTCAAGTCTCTACAGTGGGTGGTTTACCCACTGTGCTATCCTGGGGAGTGCAAAGCCACAGTCTCTCAAGTCTCTACAGTGGGTGGTTTGCCCACTGTACAATCCTGGGGAGTGCAAAGCCACAGCCTCTCAAGTAGATGCAGGTCTCCACTGGTTCTGGAGGGGGACTGGTGCCCAGACTGGATGAGTCTCCCCGTGAAAGTTCCTGTCCTGTGACTGTCCCAGCTGCTTTGGGATAAGGATGCCTGATGTGGCGGTCCACTCATTCCTACACGGTGCATGCCCTATTCAGCGGTGCTTTGACATGGCGGTTCAGGACTGTTCAACGGTGCTTTGACATGGCGGTCTTTGCCCTGTTCAGCGGTGCTTTGCCATGGCGGTCTTTGCCCTGTTCAGCGGTGCTTTGACATGGCGGTCTTTGCCCTGTTCAGCGGTGCTTTGACATGACGGTCTTTGCCCTGTTCAGCGGTGCTTTAACATTGCGGTCTTTGCCCTGTTCAGCGGTGCTTTGCCATGGCGGTCTTTGCCCTGTTCAGTGGTGCTTTGACATGGCGGTCTTTGCCCTGTTCAGCTGTGCTTTGCCATGGCGGTCTTTGCCCTGTTCAGTGGTGCTTTGACATGGCAGTCTTTGCCCTGTTCAGTGGTGCTTTGACATGGCGGTTCAGGACTGTTCAGCAGTGCTTTGACATGGCGGTCTTTGCCCTGTTCAGCGGTGCTTTGACATGGCGGTTCAGTACTGTTCAGCGGTGCTTTGACATGGCGGTTCAGGACCGTTCAGCGGTGCTTTGACATGGCGGTCTTTGCCCTGTTCAGCGGTGCTTTGACATGGCGGTTCAGGACTGTTCAGCAGTGCTTTGACATGGCGGTCTATGCCCTGTTCAGCTGTGCTTTGACATGGCGGGTCTGATATAGACATTGGTGTGTGGCATGACGATCTCCACACTGGACATTGGTGTGTGGAAAGACGATCTCCACACTGGACATTGGTGTGTGGCATGACGATCCCTACAATGGGCATTGGTGTGTGGCATGACGATCCCTACAATGGACATTGGTGTGTGGCATGACGATCTCCACACTGGACATTGGTGTGTGGCATGACGATCCCTACAATGGGCATTGGTGTGTGGCATGACGATCCCTACAATGAGCATTGGTGTGTGGCATCCTGGCCCCTCCTGGGCTGTGACTCCGGCGGTGGTTTCTGGACCAGTAATGATATTTGGGCCCTCCTGGGCTGTGACTCCGGCGGTGGTTTCTGTACCAGTAATGATACTTGTGCCCTCCTGGGCTGTGACTCCGGCAGTGGTCTCTGGACCAGTGACGATACTTGTGCCCTCCTAGGCTGTGACTCCGGCTGTGGTCTCTGGACCAGTGACGATACTTGTGCCCTCCTGGGCTGTGACTCCGGCGGTGGTCTCTGGACCAGTGACGATACTTGTGCCCTCCTGGGCTGTGACTCCGGCGGTGGTCTCTGGACCAGTGACGATACTTGTGCCCTCCTGGGCTGTGACTCCGGCGGTGGTTTCTGGACTAGTGACGATACTTGTGCCCTCCTGGGCTGTGACTCCGGCGGTGCTCTCTGGACCAGTGACGATACTTGTGCCCTCCTGGGCTGTGACTCCAGCGGTGGTCTCTGGACCAGTGACGATACTTGTGCCCTCCTGGGCTGTGACTCTGGCGCTGGTCTCTGGACCAGTAACGATACTTGTGCCCTCCTGGGCTGTGACTCTGGAGGTGGTCTCTGGACCAGTGACGACGGTGCTGGCGGTTGTGTCTGGACCGCCGGAAATGATGGGGCATTTCTCCGCCGTGACACTCACAACAGGCTGGGAAGACTTCCTCTGGACCTTCCCCACCTTTTTTGGAGTTACAGCTGACTCACCAATCGCCTTCGATCCCATGTCACTTGTTGTTCCACCAGGAGTCTTAACACGGTCCCGTCGTCCAATCTCCAAATTTCAGAGCCTTTACAGGGGGTGGGCTGCCAGTGCCTTGGCTCCGGGTCCTACTGCCTGCCCTGGTGGCCGGTGCACTCCAAAAATCTGGAACACGCACCACTGGTACTGGAGGCTTATTGGCTGAGGCGCTACGATGGGACTGATGAATAGGAGGGTGGTGGGGGCAAAAAGGTCAATTTGACATAGGGACAGTTTCTGACGGACACTGGGATGGGTAGCTGGAGGGGGTCTGGGAGTGGAGGAAGAGGATCTGGTTGTAGGAGGTGTCACTTTAGGTGTTTTGGGTGCAGGTGCAGTTACTGGAGGCTGTTGTGAGGTGGATGGATGTTGGGTGAGTGATTGCTGGCGATGGGGTACTTTGGGAGGGGGCGTCACAGACACACTGGGAGAGGACACAGGGGACGTGTAAATGGCAGTGGAGGTGGTGAGTGCAGGTGAGCGGCTTGTGGTGCTGGGTGTCCTGGTGAGAGTCCTAGTGCCTGTAGATGTGGTGCATGCAGGTGTGTGTGTAGACGAGACTGGGATGGAGGAGGGAGAAGAGGAGGAGGGGGACACAGTGGAGACAGTGGATGTTGCTGTGTCTGTATGTGGGTGAGGCTTGCGTGAGTGCCTGTGGTGTGTGTGGTGCCTATGTTTGCTTGAGTGGAGGAAGTTGGAGGGGGGAGGCTGGACACAGGGACAATGGCTGCCATCAGTGCTGAGGCCAGAGATTGCAGGGTTCACTGAAGGGCAGCCTGACCAGAATGAATGCCCTCCAGGAATGCATTACCGTGTTGGAACTCTCGTTCTACACCCTGGATTGCATTCACAATGGTAGACTGCCCAACACTGAGTGACCTGAGGAGGTCAATGGCCTCCTCACTGAGGGCAGCAGGGGTGACAGGGACAGGGCCTGAGGTGCCTGGGGTGAAGGTGATACCCACCATCCTGGGTGAGCGGGCACGGGGCGAACGCTGAGGGGCTGCTGGGAGGGCGGTGCTGGTAGGGGAGGTGGCGGCTGTACCTGTAGAAGTGGGGCGCACAGATGGTGCCGCCACCACAGGGGAGCTCCCATCGGCAGACGAGTCCGTGTCGCTGGTTGGTGATCCGGTGGCCGATGTGAAGCTCCCCTCGCCCTCCGTCCCACTGGTGCATTCAGAGTCTGTGGGGTGGCCCTCCTTGGCCATGTGGGATGCAGCTCCCTCGTGCTCCGGTGCCACCGTACCTCCGCCTGATGATGCTGATGTACAAAAGGACAGGGAGAGCAGGAAAAGGGGGGGAGACAGAACAAAGAGAGTTTTAGTGCATGGCATACCGCTACCGTTGGCGGACAAGACAGACGCAGCAGCCCCATGCATTACGCCGTGCTCCTGACCTCTGCACATGCAATTTCTGGGATATGGCCTACATGGCAATGGTGGAAATCTGCGCACATGGATGCCACAGGGGCAACTATACCTCAACTTGGCACTCTGCTGAGGTGGGGTAGAGTGCCACATGGCCTACATAATGGAGGGGCCTTGCCTGCCTAACTCGCCCTGGCCTAGGGACACCCACAGCCCACCAAACCCCACCCAGATACCTCCACTGCACGCAAAGTCCGCAGAATGAGGTTGTACTCACCCCCTTGTGTCTGCTGTGATGTCCTCAAGCGCCCATCCAATTCCGGGTAGGCCACCGCCAGGATCCGGAACATCAGGGGGGTCATGGTGCGACGGGCACCCCTCCCACGTTGGGAGGCCATCCCCAGCTGAGCCTCCGCCGTCTTCTTGCTGAAGCGGCGAATGTCCTCCCATCTCTTCCGGCAGTGGGTGCCCCGTCTCTGGTGGGCCCCCAGGGTCCGGACCTCCTTGGCGATGGCACGCCAAATGTCCCTCTTCTGGTAGGCGCTGACCTACATGACATGCACAAGGGAAGAGGAACAGTCATTCCCAACTGTACCATCAATGTGAGTGGCCCCCTCCCTACTCTGACCATGTGGCCCATTCATTTCCATGCATTAATGTACTATGAACTCTGGCCCCTTCCCTCTTCCACCCAACCCTCTCCACCCAGGCCTAGCCCATACAACGTGCTCCCTCTGTACTAACCTGTTGGTCTGGAGGACCGTAGAGTAGCATGTACTGGGGGAGGACCCCATCCACAAGTTTCTCCAACTCCTGTGCAGTGAAGGCAGGGGTCCTTTCCCCAGACGCAGCAGCCATCGTCGCTTCCAGACCGAGGTCACAGCAGCACTAGCAGTGTAGGTCCTCTCCTGTCGAAGGTCAGGTATCTAGTGATTGAACAGATAGAAAATGGCGGTGACGTCCGTGGCGGTGACGTCCGCGGTGGGGTGCATCATTACCGCCGGCGCACCTGTTAATTGGCTCCTGGGACCCATAGGGTCCAATGCTAACCAATGCAGCAGTGCGCTGCGGTCTACGACCGCCTACCGCGACGGTGTGCAACGCCAGCGCAGTTACCCCACAATCCGATTGTCCCAGTTTAGAGGTCAGGCAGGCGCCATTTCAGGGGCCCACATGGCTTCATTTACTACTGTGTCACACATAGCTAGGCCTATACTCAACACACATACAGGAAGGGTTTATTGTCTGGTGTAATCTTGTGTGTAACTGTGGGTGCATACCTGGAGGAATAGTGACTGGTTCTTCGCTGTTGTCCTTCTTAGGCACCGTCAGCTGGGACATATGAGAAGATGGCGGAATCTTCTGGTGTACCGACCGCTGGTGGACCTGTTGACAATGGAAGAAAGACATGTCATTGTCACCTACAGGTTTGACTGTGCCACAATCCAGGAACTATGTACCCAGTTGGAGCCAGACCTGAAGTCACCAATCCGCCATCCGACTGGAATCGCCCCTGACGTGCAGGTGCTGTCAGTGCTCCATTTCCTTGCAAGTGGGTCTTTTCAGACAACTGTGGCCATGGCATCAGGGATGTCCCAGCCTATGTTTTCCAACGTGTTATCCAGAGTGTTGGCTGCCCCGCTGAAACACGTAAGGAGATACATCATATTCCCTCAGGTGGAGGATTTGCCTACTGTGAAAGGTGACTTCTATTCCCTTGGACATATCCCCAACGTCATAGGTGCCATTGATGGGACCCATGTAGCTCTGGGCCCCCCCCACAGGAGTGAACAGGTGTACAGGAACAGGAAGAGTTATCATTCGATGAATGTCCAGATGGTCTGTTTGGCAGACCAGTACATCTCGCAGGTAAATGCTATGTTCCCCGGCTCTGTGCATGACGCCTACATCCTGCGGAATAGCAGCATCCCTGATATGATGGGTCAACTCCAGAGGCACCGTGTATGGCTATTGGGGGACTCCGGTTACCCCAACCTTTCCTGGCTAATGACCCCAGTGAGGAATCCCAAGACCAGGGCAGAGGTACGGTACAATGAGTCCCATGGGTGTACTAGGAGGGTAATCGAACGCACCTTCGGCCTTCTTAAGGCCAGGTTCAGGTGCCTCCATATGACAGGTGGATCCCTATTCTACTCACCGAAGAAGGTGTGCGACATAATCGTCGCATGCTCCATGCTCCATAATTTGGCATTGCGACGCCAGGTGCCTTTTCTGCAGGAGGATGATCCAGATGACGGTGTTGTGGCAGCTGTGGAGCCTGTGGAGCCTGTGGACAGTGATGAGGATGAAGCTGAGGAAGAAGAGAACGACAACAGGGATTTAGTCATACAGCAATATTTCCAGTGACACACAGGTGAGAACATTTTCAGGTTTAACATTACATTAACTTTCACACGTCTACCTCTATCCTGTACCTACATTTCACTCACTATTTGTTAATTGAGTTGTACCCTTCCATTTCAGTTTCACAAGTGTGGTAACCTATGTGTCAACTGCTTGCATCCTTGAAGGGCTTGTGATGTGTGACATTGGTATGTTGGCCTTACAATGGGTAACCCATTATGACACTGTAATTGATAATACAAAGTTCCAAATCATAGACTGACCCCAGATATTTTTGTGTTTCAAGGGTGTTTATTTAAGTGCTCAAAAAATGAAGGGGGATTGTAACTGGTGATGGGGGATGGTGGAGGAATGTCCATTGCAGAGTCCAGTCTATTAGTCTCACAGGTGCACTGGCCATCTGGGCATTGGAAGTGGAGCTGGGGCAGTTCAAGTATGGACAGGGTGACAAAGTGGGACAGTTGGAGGACAATCAGGGTGGTCTCATTTCCTGGCGCCGGTCTTGCCATCTTGCTCTATCTTGTTCCTGGAACTCAGAGACCGCTTGCATGGTGGTTGTCCATCTGCAGGGGGTGGGGTGCTGGTGTGGTGGTCCTGTGGCGAGTCGTCCTGTCCACTAGCGCCGGCGGAGGTGGTGGGCAGTTCATCGTCATGGCTAGTGTCAGGGGCCCCTTGGAGTGCCACGGTGTCCCTCAAGGTCTTTTGAATGTCCGTCAGCAACCATACGATGGTGCCCAGGGCGGAGCTGATGGTCCTGAGCTCCTCCCTGAACCCCAAATACAGCTCCTCCTGCAGACGCAGGGTCTCCTGCAACTTGTCCATGACCATTGCCATCGTCTCCTGGGAGTGGTGGTATACTCCCATGATGGAGGATAGGGCCTCGTGGAGAGTGGGTTCCCTTGGCCTGTCCTCCCTCTGTCGCACAGCAGCCCTCCCAGTTCCCCTGTGTTCCTGTGCCTCCGTCCCCTGGTCCGTGTGCCCACTACCACTGCCCCCAGGTCCCTGTTGTTGTTGAGGTGGTGGGTTACCCTGGGTGCCCTGTAGTGGTGGACACACCGCTGATTAACCTGTCCTTGGTAGGGAGGTTTGGGTCCGCTGGGTGGGTACTGTGCTGGTGTTACCAGAGGGTGGAAGCTCGGTGTTGTGCTGTGGCTGGGCAAGGGGAACCGACTGTCCTGAGGCCCACGATGGTCCGGGCTGGTCATCAAGATCCAGTGGGGCAGAGCTGCTGTCGTCACTGTGGGCCTCTTCTGTGGGTGGAGTGGTGTTGTCTGGACCCTCTGGTGTGGTGACGTTCCTTCGGGTTCCTGCATGGGTATAAGAACATGATTATTGCATGTGTGTGTTTCATGGTGTGCAATGGGTGGGTGTGCGTGAACCCCTGTGCAGGCATTCCTGTGTGGGGGCTTGTGTGATGATGGTTGGGGGGGTTCTGGGTATGTGCAGTGAGCATGCTTTGGTGAGGGGTGAACATGCTTAGTTGTGTCATGCAGGGCTTGGTGTTGGGATGGGTGGTTTGTGTTATGGGTACATTAGTGAGGATTTGGGGTGATAGGGGAGGGTGTGAGGGTGGGGGTGTGTGATAGCATGCAGGTAGGGTGGGGGATGTGATAGTTAAGATTTGACTTACCAGTGTCCTATCCTCCACCGACTCCTCCGAGGCCCTCAGGATGCATGATGGTCAAGACTTGCTCCTCCCATGTTGTTAGTTGTGGGGGAGGAGGTGGGGGTCAGCCGCCAGTCCGCTGTACCCCGATGTTGTGCCTGGAGACCGTGGAACGCACCTTCCCCCATAGGTCGTTCCACCTCTTCCTGATGTCCTCCCTATTTCTTGGGTGCTGTCCCACGGCGTTCACCATGTCGACTATTCTTCACCATAGCTCCATCTTCCTGGCTATTGATGTGTGCTGTACCTGTGATCCAAATAGCTGTGGCTCTACCTGTAGGATTTCCTCCACCCTGACCCTGAGCTCCTCCTCGGAGAAGCAGGGGTGTCTTTGGTGTGACATGGGGTGGTGTGTGTGATGTGTGGGGTGGTGTATGTGTTGATGAGTGTGGTGAGTGTAGTGGTATGTGGTGTTTTGTGCGTGGATGTTGTGTGGGTGATGGTGTTGTGTGCCTCGGTGTGACGGGGTTGTCAATAGCTGTGCTCTATCTCTCGCCTTCTCTCAGAAGTTTTGGTTGTAGGGGTTTGTGGGTGATGTGGGTGTGTATTTTATATTGTGTTGGTTGTGTGGGAGTGGTGTGTGTATGTGTGTCAGGTGTGTGTATTTGGAATTGTCCAATGTGGCGGTGTTTTGGAGCTGTGTGTGTATTTTGAGCGCGGCGGTGTGTACCGCCAATAGAATACCGCGATTGAACCGCCACGTGGATCCATGGGTCATAATAGCATGGGCGTGTTTCTGTTGCCGTGGAGGTGGAGGATTTGTTTACGCATGTTTATCGCTGACCTTTGGTGTGGCAGTGTTGTGTGGGTGTCTGCATTTCGGCGGATTCCGAGATGTGTGTCATAATAGCTGTGGCGGTCTACTGTGGCCGCGACGGTGTATTGGCGGTCTTCTGCACGGCGGTAAGCGCCTTATACCGCCAATGTTGTAATGACCCCCTCTGTGTTTTGTTATGCATGTGGATTTGGGTTTTTGTCCATCTACTTCTAATTGACTTGAGTTTTGAAAAATGGGTCACCATTTGGCATGTGCATGCTAATTCACTTGTGTCGAAGGTGTGGGCACATTTCATTAGGTTCACAAGGAACAACTGTATATAATCTTCCCATTGTTCTGTAGTTTTTATTTCTTGGGTTTCTGAGTCATCTCTCATTGTGGTCAGTCTTCATTGAGTATGCTTCCCTCAGTCCTTGGCCTTTCTGGGCTTTCTGCTTGAGTCTTTCAAATTATTTTTGTTCTATACTTCTTGTACCTGACAGTTTTAGACTTGTTGAGCCTTTTTTCAAATCCCCTTCTATTTATTTGTAGTTACCCCTGGCGAAGGGTGGTTGACACCAAAAAAGCATTGGGTCACTTTGCCAAAAATATTAATCACTAGTTGATATATCTACAGCACTTATTTATAGGTGTAGAGCAGCATTTTTATAAGTTTCTTGGAGAAGTACGCTTTGAATAAACTGTTGCATTTTTATAAGTTTCTTGGAGAAGTACGATTGAATAAACTGTTTACTGTTTCATGAGGACTTTGATTAATTTATCATAAGGATGTTTCATGAAGTCAACAGAAACTGCTAATTGTGAAAAAAAGACAATTTAGCAATGAAGCCTTCAGGCCTACAGTAGTGTGTTTTGGTTTTAATTAACCAAATATTGCAAAAATAACACTTTTTCCAGGCCAAAACCTTTCCCTGTTTTATATATACATACAGGCAAGCCAGCGGGCAAGAAGCAGGACATGTACTTTTAAGTTTTACATGACCTAGCAGTGAAAAAATCTTACATTCTTTTTTCACTACTGCAAAGGCTACCTCTCCCATAGTTTGATATTGGAATTGCCTTGTTACAATTTAAAAGCGTAGCTTCCAAATGGGAAGATATGTTTCTTTCAGTTTTAGTGTCTCTAGAATCACATTTTTAAACCCTAACATAAAGTGAAGTCAGATTTTATATTACAATTCCGAAAATGACAATTTTGTAAAATTGGCATTTTCTTACTTTAGCCATCTGGTGCCTGCTGCTTGTCTTTGATCACATGTCTGGGTTGGATGACAGCTGGACTTTCTGCATTTCCCTACACAGCCATGCACAATGGGAGCTTAGGTGGGACTTAATGGGCCATCCTGCCCCTGGATGGTAGGGAGGATCTGGACCCAGCCTCACTTACACCTGAATAGGTTTTTTCCTGCCCCCGACATAAGGTGCTGCATACACCCCTGTAGTGTGTCTGGAACTAAGTCAGGAAGGTCAGGACCTCTGCGCACTTCAAAGTCCTGTCTTTGAAGTCTTCCCACTTCAAAACCACTGCAGAATATAAGAACTGGACCTCAGACGCCACCACTTAAGTAAACTTCTGGACCTGAGGATACTCTGCTAGGAAGAAGGACTGCTGTGGTGCTGAAAGGACTGCCAGTTTACTGGACTGCCACTCAGAAGGAGCCGGTTACTTGTTGTTCTGACCTGCTGCCTGCTGCCCCCTTGCCTGGGGAAGAATCACTGGAACTGAACCTCCACCTTGAACTGGGTTCCCAGAGTGGCTTAAATTGGTCTGCTGGTCTCCTGATCTGAGCCCCTGAGACATAACACACTCCTCATAGCATCAAGACCCATCCCCAATGAGTTTCTGAACCATAAGAGGTGCCTCTCAGGTCCTGGGCCCTTGGTGGGGCTCTCAAGCTCCTTAATTCAGGCTTGTGGGTTCTCCACAACCACAAACTGGCCCATTTGTACCAGAACTGTGCCACTTGCACAGGGAATCAGCACAAGCCCCTGCACGTTCATCTCTTCTTACAGCTAGCATCTTCTGCCAGTATGGATCAACTCTTTGAGGCTCTTGTCTGCCAATATGTGGCTTCCGGCTTGTTGTCTTTCACTTTGTTCCGATCTGGCATGACCTGATATCCCCAATAGTATTTTGAGCTTCTTTGCACTAGTTTACCTAAACTTTGAAATTCATTATCTCCGTTTCTACTAATTGTTTTTGTTGTTTTGTTCTTGTTTTATTTATTGTATTTTGATCTATTTTTCTAATGTGGTGTAACATAATTTTGGCTAGTGTTTTTTTTTGTTTTACTGTTCTAAGTGTTCCTCAAATACTTAACACACTGCCTCTAGGCTAAGATTGACTGGTCTTTGCCAAGCTACCAGAGGGTGAGCAAAAGTTAACTTAGGGTTTGCTTGTACCTTACCCTGACTGGGATTGTGGTTGTTGCTTGACCAGGGCTCATACCTCAGTCAACCAACAACCCACTTATCAACCATAAGTGACTGAGAAGTAAATTATGTGTTGATATGTATTTGTCTACCCATTAATCTCCAGGCCTCAGCAAACCTTCAGAACTCGTTGGCACTCTGTTTCCTGTTTGGAAGGATGAGCACACCAGAGACCTACAGCAAATGAAATTATCTGGTGCAGTAGCTGGGATGATAATTATTTTTGAAACTGTGACACAAGTACAAAAGTAAAGCCAATTTTCCTTTAAAGCAACATCAGAATGTATGTTCAAGCCCTCATACTTTAGCATCTCAGTGATGGCATAGCTGTCCTCCGTCACCTTCCAGACTCTTCAATGGTTCAGGTTAAATGTTTCTTACATAGTGTAGCATTTCTCAGCAAGGACCTGAGAAGGTAAGACCAAATCACCTCAATCCTGATGGAGCTGTACTGTCTTGCCTCACTAGCCTGCACCATCTTCAGAACTAGCTGCTTCACCTCCAAAGCCATTAGAACTGTCACTCCTGCCTAGGTGGCTGAGAAATTCACCACCTTGATTGGCTCACAGCACAGTGTGCAAAATAAAACACAAGGCAACATGCATTCTCCTGCCAGAATCATGCTCCAAATTAGGAAAGACCTGCTCTCAGAACAGAGTTACACTTCCAATTCCTTACTTACTGTATATCTGCTTTGGACAGGGCTCTGTTGCTTTTTGGCTGGGTTCGATCAACAGGAAAAACTCATACATAAATACATATTTACATACATTTATACATGCATACATACATACTGTTCCTTATTGTTCTGGCACTGTGACCCAGCATGGACATTGCCTGCCTAACTGGGACTGATCAATCAGCTGGGGATGAAGGATATTCCTGCTATGAGCAATTCATATTAATGAAAAAAAATTGTTTTGTATAAATGATGCGCGTTGTGTAAAGTACCACTGATTACTGTTTGTTATTTTCTGTTACTAGTACAATCCATTAGTGGGATTCAACAATTAAAATGCATATTAAGAAATAGAAATGTATCAGTTAAGTACACACCAAACACCTTTCACATATTTAGAACCAATGCTTGGGCGGGGAAAGTAATTAAGTTAATTTTTCCATGAGGAAAAGATCCAAGTATAATCTTCACAGTATTGTTAGGTTATTAAATAGTGAGACTTGTGAGGCAGGCCATAACTCTGAAATGTAGGATATCCTCAATCTTGGTATGTGTGTATGTCTGCTGAGTCACAGTGTTCATTTCAACTTCTGCATTTAGTTTAAGACAATGACCGTTTATTTTTTCTTCAAAACAGCAGAAGAAGTCGCAGTAGCTCCGATTGACTGTAGTGCACACACAGGACAGTGGGCACCCAGGTTCTAGTTCTCAGCTGAAACATGATAGAAAATATGAATGGTACAGTTTTATCCCAGCCGGCATTGCTAGGTACAGAAATACCGCATTTTGTATCAGGTATAAACCCTTCAGGTCATACATGGATGATTTTCTCCTCAGTAAAATGTCTAGTTTGTGTATGGTAATCACATGTGACCAAATTCTCACACGTTATGCTCCATTCCATGGGGACATACAAGAGATCAAATTTGAATCCTCTAATAATACTGAGACCAGTAATTAGTTATACTCTTGGCGTCGATGACACCATATGCATTATTACCACCTGGGAATCCAGTACATTCTAATAAAACCCCTAGGTCAAAATGAATAAGAACATAATTTACAATGAATTGTAGTTCACCAAGTACAAAAAACATAATAATGCTTTCTTCCACACTTCTCACCATTTCTAAGTCCTTTATACACTAAGGGCCAGATGTCTCAAAGATTTGTGCATTCTCAAGCCATGTAAATCGCAAAAATAGGCTACTTGTGAATGCAAAATCTTCTTTCACAATGTATGAAAGGCATTCTCAGGGCAATTTTATGGAATCGCAAAATTAGCGAATCCTTAAAATTGTGACTCGATTTTGTGAATCGCAAATATGTATCGCAAATTTAGGCGGTCATTCTGACCGCGGCGGTCGGCGGTCGCCGCCCGCCAAGCGGTTCCCGCCGAAAGACCGCTCCGTGGTCAAAAGACCGCGGCGGCCATTCTGGCTTTCCCGCGGGGCCGGCGGGCGACCGCCAGAAAACCTCCGGCCGGCCCAGCAAGAAAGCCCCTTCAACAATGAAGCCGGCTTGGAATGGAGCCGGCGGAGTTGCAGGGGTGCGACAGGTGCAGTGACACCCGTCGCGATTTTCACTGTCTGCAAAGTAGACAGTGAAAATCTTTGTGGGGCCCTGTTACGGGGCCTCTGCACTGCCCATGTCAGTGGCATGGGCAGTGCAGGGGCCCCCAGGGGCCCCACGGCACCCGTTCCCGCCATCCTGGTTCTGGCGGTGGACACCGCCAGAAACAGGCTGGCGGGAAGGCGGTCGGAATCCCCATGGCGGTGCTGCAAGCAGCACCGCCATGGCGGATACCCTGGGCCAGCGGGAAACCGCCGACTCCCCTTTTCTGACCGCGGCTTTACCGCCGCGGTCAGAATCGCCCAGGAAGCACCGCCAGCCTGTTGGCGGTGCTTCCACCGCCCTCCGCCATGGCGGTCATGGACCGCCAGGGTCAGAATGACCCCCTTAGTGTATTAACCATTCGCAAATTGTGAATGGTCGCTAAACAGGATTTTGCATGTGCAATTTACAACCAACTCAAATCAGGTGGTAATCAGGTGCAACTGATATAAAGAGGCCCAGAGTGCATCAGCTCTTATCAACAATAGCTGCACTCTACGTCATGGCGAGGAGGATGGGGATCATGGCAAGTTTGGAGAAAGGGAGGAGCAGATAAGAGCGCATTTTCACAGTGTTCATAACATTGTTTAACCAAAGAGAGGAGGAGATTTATGACAAGTATAGGTTAAATTCTGCCATAATATTAGACCTAAGAACAAATTTGCAGTGACACACACACAAAACCAATGCAGTACCAACTCATGTGCAGGTGTTATGTTCCCTGCACCTCTTAGTCTCAGGAAGCTATTAGTGGGTAAGAGCAGCAGCTGGAGGTGTGTCCCAAAGTGCACTCTCACGCTTCTTCCATGCAATCCTGAATGCAATGTTAACCAAAATAAATGAGCACATCAAATTCCCCAACACCCCACAGGACGTGCAGCTCACAAAATTCCATTTTTATCAGGTATCTCAAGTCCCACACATCACTGGATGCATTGACAGGACGCATGCCACAATCTGTCAACCACCAGCCAATGAATATATATATATTTATATATATATATATATATATATATATTTTTTTTTTTCATTGGCTGATATGTATATATATATATATATATATACACATACATACAGAAATATGAAATGTAGCCAATCCATGAACACACAGATTATCTGTAATGCCTCACACATCAGCACATCCCTGGTGTAATACATGACTCCTATATATTCAGGCATAGTGGAATCTACACACAGCTATTTGTTGGAAAGTTTGGAGAAGGATACCTACTTAGCACTTAATCACAGAACAACTTAGCATAGTGTACAGATGCGGTTAGAGATGACAACAACTCAAGATTCACTCCTGTCAATGAGGGAGACAGTGAATATGCATTGCAGTCCTTCATCCTCACAACATAGCTCAATCCAGCTACACCAATTGAACAGTTTTAAAATGTTACACATAGGAGGACGTGAAGTGTGATTGAGAGGACATTTCTCCTGCCGAAGTGTCGCGTTTGATGCCTGCACAAAAGTGGCGGGGCACTACGATACAGTACAGAGACCTGCTGCAAGGTTGTGGCTACATGCGCTATGTTGCACAACGTCGCAACATTGAGAGGCATAACCCTGGAACCCTCAGATACACAGGCCCGTATTTATACTCCGTTTGCGCCAAATTTGCGTCGTTTTTTCGACGCAAATTCGGCGCAAAACGAACGCCATATTTATACTTTGGCGTTAGACGCGTCTAGCGCCAAAGTATGGGCAAATAGCATCATTTTTTTGCATGAACGCCTTCCTTGCGTTAATGAGATGCAAGGAAGGCGTTCCCGTCTAAAAAAATGACGGCGACGCAAATGCGTCGTATTTATACTCCCGGGCAAAAATCACGCCCGGGAGGTGGCGGGTCAAAAAACCCCGCATTTGCGCCACTATTTAACGCCTGGGTCAGGGTAGGCGTTAAGGGGCCTGTGGGCTCAAAATGAGCCCACAGGTGCCCTCCCCTGCCCCCAGGGACCCCCCCTGCCACCCCTGCCCACCCCAGGAGGACACCCAAGGATGGAGGGACCCACCCCAGGGACATTCAGGTAAGTTCAGGTAAGTATATTTTTTTATATTTTTTAATTTTTTTTGGGTGGCATAGGGGGGCCTTATTTGTGCCCCCCTACATGCCACTATGCCCAATGACCATGCCCAGGGGACACAAGTCCCCTGGGCATGGCCATTGGGCAAGGGGGCATGACTCCTGTCTTTACTAAGACAGGAGTCATGAAATGGCGTCTGGGCGTCGTAAAAAAATGGCGCAAATCGGGTTGAGGCGATTCTTTTGCCTCAACCTGACTTGCCCCATTTTAAGACGCCCTAACGTCATTTTTTCCCAACGCCGGCGCTGCCTGGTGTACGTGGTTTTTTTCCACGCACACCAGGCAGCGCCGGTCTGCTTGCGCCGGCTAACGCCATTCCATAAATACGGCGCCCGCATGGCGCTTCAGAATGGCGTTAGACGGCGCTAAATTTTTTGACGCTAAACTGCGTTAGCGCAGTTTAGCGTCAAAAAGTATAAATATGGGCCACAGTGTGATGATGATGACCCATTACCACCCCATCACCCAGCAGATGGATCAAGAGCAGCAGAAGGTAGACAAAAACATGCAGAAATTATGCACAATTATTTTGGATGGTAGTTATGTAGAGGCCACGTATTGTTCCTTATTGCTAAAAAGTATCACATTTATTGCCTTACCTTCATGTCAAATATGTGGGCATACAACAAATGTAGTCCAAAAGCGCTATGTGTACTTAAATTAAATGCTTTACCATAGACATGACAAAACATAGACATGACATAAGTAGTGCAATATCAGAAAAAACAACAAACACTGTAACATGTCCCCATTCCTTTTTGCGCTCTACTGGAAATGGTCAGTGGGTTCAGTGGCATCACTTGTTGAGACTTCTGAGAAATCATTGTGCCTGGAACTGTGATGCCTAAACTCAATCACAGGAACAGTCAAACTACTGAGGCTAGAGAGCCCCTCACTATCCCCACCACCTAGGTCATAGTTTATCAGGGCTGTCTGTATGTTCTCCAGTGCATTGGTAACCTGCACCAATTGCTGTGCAACATCTCCACTGCAATGTACCATCTCCACTTGCATGCCCACGGCACATAGTAACAGTAAAGTAGTTGCATTTTTGAGGCGATGGACAGACTTGCTAAACCCATCCAATCTACCCATCAATTGGTAATGACGCCTATGGTGGGTGACATGGTCCTGCTGCATTACTGTGCACAGTTCCTTAATGACATTCTTTATCTCCCTTAAATTGTCTGCTGATGCTTTTGGTCCATCCAAAACTGTTGCATTCAGCTGGCACATGTTGTGATTCCGAGACACCAACTGTCTGATGTGCTTACAATGTAGGTGCTTCACCTTCAACATTGATGCCTCCGGGCATAGATGGACCCTTACCTTTCTCTGAGCTCTTCCTGACATCTGCTCTATGCCTTCTGAGGGGAGTATATTAGCACTGGAAAAGGGACTGACATCTGTAGGTGTGTTCATCCTCTGCATACACATCTTCATTGGACTCCAGGTTGAACTCATGCAGTGGTTCCACTGTTGCCCTGAATTTGGGTTGTGCAGGTGTTGTGGGTGGTATGGACACAATGGGGGTTATTACAACTTTGGAGGAGGTGTTAATCCGTCCCAAAAGTGACGGTAAAGTGACGGATATACCACGGTATTACGAGTCCATTATATCCTATGGAACTCGTAATACGGCTGGTGGTATATCCGTCACTTTACCGTCACTTTTGGGACGGATTAACACCTCCTCCAAAGTTGTAATAACCCCCAATGTTTTCAATCTTGGAGCGTGGCTGGCTTTCCTCATCCCCCCACGTTTTTCTTCTGCTGTATGTGTTGCAGGGACCTCTGCAACATGAACGAGCAGTAAGTATTTCAGTCACAAATTACTTTTGCATGTCTCAGTTCAAAGTTTAATTTTGAAGTAAACAGTTTCCCAGACATAGGGGGTCATTCCGACCCTGGCGGTCAAAGACCGCCAGGGCCGCGAATGACGGAAGCACCGCCAACAGGCTGGCGGTGCTTCCCTGCCCATTCTGACCGCGGTGGTAAAGCCGCGGTCAGAAAACCGGGTCCGGCGGTTTCCCGCTGGATTTCCCCCGGCTGGGCGAATCCGCCAGGGCAGCGCTGCAAGCAGCGCTGCCCAGGGGATTCTGACCCCCTTCCCGCCAGCCTGTTTCTGGCGGTTTACACCGCCAGGAAGAGGCTGGTGGGAACGGGTGTCCTGGGGCCCCCTAACAGGGCCCCAGCCTGTGCATATGCTATGCATAGCAGACAGTGAAAAGCGCGACGGGTGCAACTGCACCCGTCGCACACCTGCAACACCGCCGGCTCCATTCGGAGCCGGCTTCAATGTTGCAGGCCCCCTTCCCGCTGGGCCGACGGGCACTAACATTGTTAGCGCCTGCTGGCCCAGCGGGAAGGTCGGAATGCCGCCAGCGGTCTTTTGACCGCAGAGCGGTCAAATGGCGGTTCCCATATGGTGGAATGACCCCCATAGTGTTTCTGCATGCCATTTTCTTGTCTGTCTGTGTGGAGATGTACAATGCTGCAATGTTTGATCTTTGTTCAGTGTTGGAGTATGGCCTACCAATCCCATAAGGCATTGGTGGGTTGCATGGAATGTGTGACATGGACTCTTTTTATCAGTCAGTGCTAACACTGATTTCCTCTATGGGACAATTTTGCCAGCACATATGGTAATTCAAATAATTGTTGTCCTTACCTAGCTGGTGCCTGGTGTGACTGAGTTGTCCATCTCAGTGACCACAACAATGGCTTCAGGCTGCAAAGTTGCCTTCACTGTGTCCTCCGAAAGGGTGGATGATATCTGTGTGGATGATCCGCCAGCTCTCCTTGCCTCCATAATCCTGGTTACTAGCCTCCCCGTCACAGACGTATGTAAATTGTACCAATGCTTGTGTATCGATTATATGTCAGAACCATGAGTGCTTCAAGCACCCATGGCTCAACTACGAGGTCAGAACAACAACGTTCTTCTTATCACTAATGCCTTTACCACGAATGCTTTTACAACTATTTTTCGCTGTCAATGCATTCCTGGTAAAGGCATTAGTGATCAGCATGCACTGTTCCAGCATATTTCCCCCATAGCCCCCACCCCCAAAAATTACTGTGACCCCCCCATCCCCACAACTACCCCAACCCCCAAAATTACCAGAACCCCAACCCCCTCCCCTAAAACCTAAACCACCACAACCCCCAACCCACCCCTTAAACCTAAACCCTGACCCCCTGAAACACTAATCACCCCCAGCCCCCCACACCACCCCATAAACTAACAATACCATGAGTCCCCACCCCCGCTCCTAAAACCTGAACACCCCAACCCACAACCCACCCTTAAACCTAAACCCTGACCCCCCTCCCCATAAACCCTAATCACCCGAGCCCCCCACCCCACCCCCCAAAAAAAAACAGCCCCAGACCAAATTACTTCCTCTTTCACCGCGTCGACCCTGACTCCCTTCTTCAGTTCCTTAACCATGCATGTACGTGGTTCAGACATGCGTGGTTAAGGTACGAAAACCAGGAAGTCGTGGAAAACAAAAGCGTTGTTTCACTTTCGTTTTTCACGACTTTGTGGTTTCGGAGTCATTGTTCCAGGTGTTTCCCTTGTGCATCTCCTCAATGGAGCGCTCCATCACACCCACCGCGCAGATCTTTGCCTGGATGTCTGTCCATATTTTCACATCTCACTCTCTGTTATACAGAGTAAGTTTTTCCCAAAGAGCTTGTCATGGCTATTTACCACCTCTTCATTGAGCACCTCCAGTTCCTGCTGGCAGAACGTCAGTTTCTATTTTCTTCCTCCAGCATCCTTTGCTATCCCCTTAGTGGCCATGGTGTGTTTTAGTCCTGGGTGGCACTCCAAACTGGTTCCCTAATGTTCAGCTCACTGAATCTGCCTCCTGGTGTGGCTCAGGCTTCTGGAAGGAGCATGTACTGGCCCACTTCCTGGTTGTGAGGTTATCAAGCTGTTTCCGAATGCAAAAATCACAAATTGTGATTACCAAATAGTGTTTCACTATTTTATCGAATTGATATTTGGTAACCACTATTTTCGATTACGAATATTAGGTAAATGCAAAAAAAATTGTGAATCCTATGTTACATCATATTTAGCGATTTCCAAATAGGGATTTGGTAATATTCACTATTTGATAATCACTAATGTGGTACACCTTACATTAGGTCCAAGATATTATTCCTACTTACCAAATGTAAACAATTGACAAGCCTTTTGGAGGATGAAAGGCTGAGTAGGCTTTACCTGGATTCAAACTTTGAATCTGATGATCACTAGGTTGGGGTACTGCATAATGGTTGGATCACTGAAATATCTTTCCAACCAACAAAACAATAGAACAGAAAGAGCAGCCTCTTTCAAGGATATCTGTTTTTCAAATGCATTTGAGAGAGCCATGGAAGGAGTATCCGTTTTATGAAGTGGAGTGAACTTATTTAAGATACTGCCTGTGACCATATCAGGCACTGGGAAATTACAGAAGAAAATGGGGTTCTTTTGCCATGCATTGTGCTCCTCACAACAAAAAGCATTCGAGAAGTAACAAAAGGAGCATGTATGTTTTAAGTAACCTCTTACAAAAATCATGAAAAATGAGAAGTAGACCTTTGGTCATAGTGTGGTTAGTCCAAAAGTAATGATATATGTTTTTGTGTAAATATTTTTCTTTTGTAAGTGCATCCTAGTGCTTTACTTAACTGTTTAAATGATTGGAAAAAAGCTACAATGTGCATGTAAGGCAATGACAATTCTACTAAATAAATATCATACACTGATTGAAGGTCCGAGGGATCACCTTATCAGGAGTACATTTGCAGTTAACATTTATTTAAAAATTGATACACCCTATGTCTTATGAGGAACAGTTTAATTTTCCCCTTAAACATTGTTGGGGATGTTCTTAAATCTTGTCTATATGTCTGATGTTTTTACTTCAATATTTATTGAAATATTGTTAAAATATGAATATATGATATTGTTTTGCTTTTATATGGTAAGTCTATTAAACATAAGATTAGATTTTTTAGTAGTTGCCAATAAAATATGTTATTTTATATACAGACAACTTGTGGAATAATTAGAGAAGGAATGCAGCATTGGTAGAAGCTTTTGAAGCTTGCATGAAGTTTACACTAAGGCCATTTTCTGTGAACACTGGATTTCATTGGAAAATGTGACAAAATTCATTAGGGCACTTGCGATGTATGGCACAGCTGGAAATGAAAATATTACATTATCCAAATATTCATGATAACACCAGTTTTGAGATGTAACGGGGTCATATTGTAATTGGGAGGCTCATGCGCATATCAAAGAATGGCAGGTGTCCCTCTCATCAAACCTGCTGTACCTCTTCCTTCTTATTATAAGAGGGCAGGAGTGGTGATTGTCAAACCTGATTCCACTGGGATCGGAATTCAAAAGGTGCAATAATCATAGCCTTTCACAAGTGTTTCCCCTTAAAATGGGGTATAACCTGTGGATGTTGGTCCTTTGAGGACCAACATTACATGTACAGTTATCTCCTGGCTGTTCCTCCGGTAAAATTGGTCAGGTTTAACCTGCCCAAATTTGTGTGGGAAAAATTGTAAGGCTTGTGGTAACTACCATGAAACTCATAATTTTGATTCCTGTGCATACAGTAGTGTTCACAGGGATCAGAAAAGAACAGGTTGCTCATGATGAGGGCCTTATAGTTGTGGTACTTCCACATTATTTGACAGTAAGGTCTCATCTCGCTTCACTGGGAGAAATACTTAACCTGATAGCCTGCCCTCACCTGGCCACCGGGTCATATTGACATGTGCCCCACCTTTCCTTGCCAAGGCACAGTAGCATAGAGCAACAAAATCAATCAATGGCACACAAGCAGCACTGGAAAACTCCTGTGCATTGTTATCATTGATGTTTTTATTTTTCTAAAACAATCTACCACTTTAGGTGTTTGTTGTAGAAAGGTAAAAAAGTTGGCTGAGCAGAGACAAAAACCATGGTGCACTCCATACAGTGCTTCCACCGCAGTATTATTAGATACATTGTAAGCCATACATTGCCTCTACAGTCATTCAGGATCCTAAAATATTCAGGTGGGGGGTCTACCATGGGAGTGGAGGCCATGTCATCTGGTGGAGACTATTGCATCTTCTGTCCTGATGGGCTGCCCCCACTGAAGTCTCTATAACTTCCTCAGTGATTTTGAAGGTAGCTAAATACTCTGCTACCAATGTCAACTTAACACTTAATATTTGTCACACAGATACACTCAGTGGCATAACACAAGACCCACAGCCCCCACAGTGCTGGGGGCCCTGACCTCCAGTGGGCCCCTCTGCACACTATCTTGCCCTTTTAGCTTCTGAGTCTGTGGGGGCTCCATATAACTTGCAGGGGGCCTGCTTAAGTTTCATTGTGCCACTTGATCCACTTACAGCTATAACAAAATATGCAAAAGAAGTTCCACCAGTAGGATTCTTCAGTTGTAATGCCAATAAGGACTAGACTAGAGAGCTCAACTAATTCTAAAACTAGCATTAGTAAGTCTATGATGTTGATAACTGGCTTTGTCAATGTTACATAAATAACCTGTTTCACAAAATCGAGGCATGGTGGGACTACTTTCCTAGTTATAATCTCGGCCACCTGATATACCTCCGTAAAAAATATAGTTGTCCAGAGAGTTTCATTTATGATTTGTGTTTTTGGATCATTAGTGGAGTAACTTATCTTGAATAGACATTGCTGATCTGGGCCAAATTATTCTGGACAACATTTTTTAAAATGGCGGATGTGTTGCATTGTTGTAATATTTCAGGGACCATGAGACCTATATACTTCATATTGATATCAATATATAGGTTTTGGGGTTCAAGTAGTCCTATACATACAGAAAATAACTCCTTAGTTATTCTTCAAAATGGCTGTTATAATCGAGGAAGAAGAGACATGTATAGAAATGAAACAAATAATAATGTTTTTTTATCCTTTTATGTATACACCAATGTTTATGATCTGAACATGCAAAAATAATGTTTATCACTTCTGTATTAGACACATTTTCATAGTTCACTTAATTTGGTTTGCCAATCGCTCGCGCTACATTAACAGAATGTTGCACATTTGAGAAGAGCATAGCGACAGGGACATCACTTTGTATCACAGGTTTTGCAAGTACATGTATGTGTAAGTTCTGTGGGTATACGCTTTATAAATTTCATAGGTTTTAGAACCCCATCAATATTTTCCCAACCAAATTCACCTGGATCTTTCTGTACATATCCATGATCAAAAATATTTACACATCTTCTGACCAGGTAGAAAGCTCTTTTAATGTATCCTGGCACAAAATAGGACGTCAGTGGCAGGGACTGATCTCAGAGTCAGACCTCATTTTCCACACATGCACAAGGTATTTTTCTATGTCCTTAATGTCACATTCTTCTTCTGACTCAGCAAAACCTTTTATAAACTTCACAGGTTCAGCAGTTAAAGCTTCAAGCTTTCTTACAGTTTTGTTCATAGTGTCACACCCGTAAGAATAAATGCCTTGATAAGAACACTTGGCATCTCTAGGTCACATTTCTTGTGCAGAATATGAAGCAGAATTAAGTGTCTTTTCTCATCTTTTCGATAACGTATCCATAACTCTGACAATCCTTGTCTTGTGAACATTGCAACAAATGTAAGTAGCAAAATAATACCATCTGTGTCATTTGACAATACAATGACTCAATTGGAACCATTTCAAACAGTTCACTTAACATGTGGCACAACACGAAGGGCAGCTTCCTCCAAATTGCTGCTAAGTTCTAAAACAATATGGCTCATACCTTTTGAATATATCTCTGACAATCATTCCACTTCAATACTTGAAAATTCAGTGTTCACTGAAGCATCAGCAATGTTTTGCAAGATAAATATCTCCAAGTTCATCTTGTTCGGTGATGATGATCAGAATTTATCAAGTTGCACAGGTACAGGTGTCGAATTTTTGATGCAAGTAAAGTCAATTATTCCACTTTTAGAAATCTGTTTCTTTCGCATTCTTTGACAGATAACTGTGAAATACAATGTGTACTTCTTGTAAGGTGCACACAGGCTTTGTGGAACAGTTTGAACGACCTCTCTGAAGTTTTGCATGGATGAAATCTTGACCATTCACATTTGTGGCATATACTCCACAACATCAGCAGATTTCAATGAGCACATCTTCTCAAATTGAACTCTCAAGGGCATATTTACTAACATGTCATGCAACAGAGAGCAGCAAGTAAAGTTAGGCTAGGTTATCTTTTGGGCTGGAAGGGATACTTTCTGGCACAGAAACTATCCTCTGAGGTTATTCCCTGTATAACTTCTGAAAAATGCAGCATGCTTGCAAGGAGGAAATAATGAGGAGTAATAAAGATATTTCTCCTCATTACACTAGCTTCAGCTAAGTGCACAATTTTGGGGTCATCTAATGCTTACAAGTCTTTGTAAATGTGGGTTTGCATCACAATTCATGGGTGGATGCACAGGAACACTCATGCAGTGCCTATTTAATTAATTACTACATTACCCAATAGCTTTGTATCAGGGATGCACCAAAAAAGCCCTGCAACCACAACACACAATCTCAGTAAACAGTAAGATTAGCAGACAGCTAAAAAGATGCAAAGAAGCAGATCAAGTGAGAGCACCAACAAATAACATTTTAAATTCAGATGAACAGGAGAACGTTTGGATAAATGCTTTTCGTGCAGAGCTGGACTGACTCATGGAATAATTTGGATAATGCATTAAAGACTTTGAGGCATGGTTTGACCAGGCTGACTTTATTATAGATGTTGCAAAAACTAGATGTGGGAGTGCCACATATTAACAAGTGCACCAAACATTTGATAGCAGATACATGGTAATGTGAAAGTTATTCTCGGACAAGAATGTGTACACATTAGAACACCTGTCAAACCTGGTCTCAAGGATAACTACCAAAATGTGGTTTCAGTCATGCACATTTTTTATCAAATCTCATCATAAAAAAATCAAAGGGACGATCATTCTTCTGGTTAAGGAGGGTGAATACCATTAATATTATAATATTACATTGTGGTAATGTAAAAATAAGGCAGTGCTGAGGTCATCATAGCAGGTTTTATAAAAGCAAGTGTGTGGCACATTCAGTGATATTGTTTGATTTGCTGCTGCATTTTCATGTGAAATTTGTTGAAAGATAAGTAAGTGAACTAAGTAAAAGTTATAAATGTATTCTATTCTCATTAATTTTTCTTTGAGACAGCATAAGTAGGTGAAGTGCCTATTTGCCCCAGTGCCTGTGGCACTTGTCGGTTAAATCCTGCCTTGGCTTTACTCACATTAAAAATGAATACATAACAAGACACTTGGAGAGATTTCAGAAAGACGTTTTGCAGATAAAAAAGATAAACGTCTCCCCTCACTATGTGACAGATATCAATATGAACACCATTCCATGGTGTCTGATTGCGCAATTTACTGCAGCCTTTGGTGGATAACAAACGTCCTTCCTCTTGCCTGAATGGCTAGGGACCTTGCTCCAAATACAATTGGTGGTTTCTTTTTCTGAAATTGAAAAAAACGTTCACAATTTAGTTTTGCACCCCTAAACAAACTGATAGTGGGCCTAATGCACACAAGTACTAATGCCCTTTGTGCCCATGCTGAAGGATACATGCTCTATAATGAAGCATATATATCAAGCCTAAAGTCCTAAACTCTTAGGTCCTAATTTAGGTCTTGGAGGAGGGGAATACTCCATCACAAATGTGACTGATATCCCATCCACCTTATTAAGATCCAATGATATCCTATGGAGATATTAATAAGGCAGATAGGATATCTGTCATGTTTGTGACTGAGTATTTCCGTCTCCAAGACCTAAATCAGGCCCTTAATCGAACTGGCGTACCTAGCATGAACAACATCATCCTTACAAAATTGAATTCATTCTAATTACAATTAAAATCAAACAAAACCAACCTAATCGTGCTATGCTGCATGATCCTAGGAACCTTTTGGTATGGAGCCCACTACCTCAGACGTGTGCTTTCCTGTACCTTCTTACTCATCAAAGTGTCCACAGAAGTGTGCTTTCGTATACCCATCTCATTGATCCACCTTGCCTATGTCTTTTTGCTGGCTCCTCAATGGGCTTTCCACCATTTTGGATAGTGCCCTCTACCTCCAAAACCAATGGCAGTCCCTACTTCCTATGCCATATTGTTTTTTTCCACTTCTCAAAACGCTTTCCACAATCCTGTTCCCACCTCATTTCTCTTTTGTGGATCCCTCCCATTTCTTTTCTACACATCTTTCTAGAGACACACGTTTAGTGTGCTTATTCCTGAATAATGGGTTGTAGATTACATACGGCATCCCTTTTGACTCTTCAGTACCTTGTTAACTCACCAAGGTATCTTGTAGGCAGAGAGACATATATTGTGTCCTCCAAGTAACCCCATGTAAAGTATGCTAAAATGACATGATCTGAGTATTCAAAAAACATCACTTTGCATTCTTTGCAATGTTCCCTAGTCTAAGAAATCAAGCAATTTTAAAGGTGTTAACAATGTCATGTGAGTACTTGCCAGCTGTGATATCCACTTAACCTCAAGATGTAGAATAGGAATGGCGCCTACGTGATTATTTTTCCAAAATCAGGGGTACTCTTTAAAACCATCAGAAGCCTCATTCAGCCCTATGCAGTGGCTTTTACTCTGAATGCTTTGGAAATGTGGCAATCTGCAACTGTCTGTATCTAGTACCAGGAAACAAATGAGACAACAGACTATTTAACTCCAGCTAGACAGTGGGACATTTTAAGTGTTTAAAATCTTGCTGCCACAGATCTAGAAATGCAGAGACAAGACTGCTGCTAGTCTAGGTCATGCTGGTGTGCAGTTTCTAGGGTTTCCCATATTGACTGTTGTTTTTTTTTTCCCTGAATCAGCTCCAGCCTCTGCCGTCGAAACTGTCAGAGACTTGTTAGCACTTATTAAAAAGCAGGGTAGAAGGTTCCTTTAGAGAAAATTAAAGTATTGTCTCTGGTACGGAACATGTTTGGTAGACCTGGGGTGATATTTGTAAATATTTCCACACTAGGACTGCTGTGGTTCACAAGGCTAGTCTGAGCAGGAATAAACCATAATACAATGAAAATATAGGGGCTATACTAAATTAGTTAGCCCCTGTTACACTCTTCAAATTGGCAATTGCTCATTGCAACGGTATTCATGACATTGTAGTGGCGGCTGTGATTTTGACTTTGGGAAAACCAACCTCACCATTGTCCAAATGAGGTGGAATGGTAGACGTTGGATGGAGGGAAATTGTCTAGTTTGTGATGGCTGTGCTGTCATCACCCAAACTCTAAATGATGCCCTATGACTTTTCAATTTTTTTTTAACCTTGAATGCATATATCAAGAAAAAAGACAATTATGAACTTTGTTTCAAATGTAAAAATAAGGGAATGAGATACCTTTGTCCATATGGGATGTAGCACATATTGGATGTGGTACCAAGCCTATACAAATTGAAAGCCATCCACACACTAGATGGGTGCCGTACAGTGCACACTTTCTACTCATTCCTATTTTCATATTGTCTCAGTATGCAGGGGCCTTTTACTTCACCTTTACTGTCTCCCAGGGCAATTCTGTTTTGTAGACTGACCACAGAGGCTGGTGTTGTCTCTTCTGTACTTTGAAAGCACCATTCAATTATACGCATAGGAGTGTCACATTCATATTAAAAAATGCCTTTTCCTCTGTGCAGTACGGCAGATGAGGGTGCATGGGAGAAACAACCTTTGAGGCACACTAACTCTGCAACTCCTAAGAAATGGCATTTTTGTTAGTTAACCCTTGAAACAAACCCCTTGGGAAAGGGTTTTTTAGGTGCTAATGTGATACTGACTGTACTTCCTTTGGGCTAGGCTTAGCCTCTATTCAATTGTGGATTAAGCTGCGATGAAGCACTGAGTTAGGGTTTCAAAATGCCTCTCTCATTCACTACACTCCTCTCTCCAACACATGTTCTAATGTATAAAGATAATACAATAACTAAAGGTAGCCCAATCTTTTCAAAATTGAGTTTGTAATCCTGATCTACACTTGGACAAGGAAGTGGCAAAGAGAAACGTTTGGTATACCATATCATCTAGCTAAAGAATGAAGTTCACAGGGGAGGCATGTCTACCTGAAAAAAAAAACTATTCAGTTGTTTGTATGATTTGAGAAAACCTTGAAGATGATTGTAAAGCATCAATGCCCAGCGTAAAGGTTGCAGAGAGATAGAGCTGACTTGGATAGGTTCTTGTAACAGATCAAGCAGGAAAATAATTGGATTATTAAAGGCAATGGACTGAGCCCTCTGTGTGAGGTCACCCCTGATTTTAGCCTTCCTTTTCTGAGACAATTCTTTTTGGCCTTTATGTCTCTGTGCTCTTTTTTCTGATAATCACTGGTATAGTGCTTGTGCTCTCCTCGCCCTTCTAGATATGGTACAGTTGACCTACACCTGAATTGTACAGTTAACCTACACCTGATTGGTACATTTATTTTACTTGTGAGAGACAAGTTACATGGTAATACGTGTGTCCAGGGCCTGTAAATTAAGTAAAACTAGTGACTGAATTACTCACTGTGACACCTACTAAAGTAAAACTGCTTGGTAGTTTTACACTATTAGTGTATTCCAGGGCTCAAACTTCATTTTTAATGCTTGTAAGTCACGGCTAAGGTAGGCTCTGGCCTTATCTAGGGCACGGAGCATGTTATTTGAAAAGTAGGATATGTGTTTTTTTTAGTTCACATATTGTGACAGTAAAAACCTCTAATGTAATTTTCACTGTTGTAACACTAGCTCTCCCAGAAAATAGCAATGGGTTACCTTATTATACTTATTAATTGATAACCTCACTTTGGGAAAAGACAGAGAAGTGTTTTTCCAGTTAATTGAATAGTAATTCAAAATCCTATTCAATGGTAATGAGAGAGGGTAGTCTAAATATTACATATGTTAAACGTGCAATGCTTATATAAATGCCTAACAATGCTGCACAGAAAACTACAATAAATAGTAGTTGCTTAATGTGTATTTGAATTATGATTATAAAACATGAAATTACTATTATGCACATAAAATAATGTCGGTTATAAGAAATGATTGCTTGCATCATGATTAGTCGAACATATATATTAGCGCTTACAAATATTGCATTTGTATTAAAACCCATAGGCCTTAAGTTAGCGTAAGTTGAAGATTTAGCTGTGTAGCTCTCATATTAAAGCATATGTTCTGTTTTCCAGTGTGCTGACTCATAAAGGGCCATGACCCAGCACTTGTTCTTTTTCTTCGTTTTATGTATCCAACTTCATCCTGTTCCCATCCACATGCTAGCTGCCTTAGTATAAGTTTTATACAGATTTTGAAACAAAAGTATATGAAAGAATGTACAAGGACATTTGACCATGGACAAGGAAGCTCATGACCCGAGAGACGTGCCAAGATGGTGATGAAACCCCCCGGACGTCAATTATGAAGACCAATCAAAGTGTTGTAAATTATCGTGGGGTGACAATTGAAATTACCTAATGTATAATTTGATAGGTTAAAGATAGTGGGTATAGTAAATGACCAATATAATTTTGGGGGAAGGTATTACGAAAAAGGGATAAAAACTCATGTCACAGAAGGGAAGGGAGGAACTATGTAGGGAATGCTGTTGATTTTATCCAGAAACTCTGTCACTCTGTTTGGTGACTTTGAGACTTAATAAACCATCCTCACCCATAGACTGCACCATTTACGCTTCTCCTCCTTATGAGGGAAGTGTCCCCTGTCTCTTAGACGAAGTTAAACTGAAGGCGATCTGACTGATGTCCTGAAGACGAAGACTGATCCTGTGTGCTGACCTATTACTGGAGGGTAATTATAATAATGCAAATTTCGATTTGTCTGTTTGCTTTTCCTTTCTAGGTACCAACTGCTGTATTTTTTAATAGAAGCCATAGCTAGATGTTTTCTAAATTTGTGTTCTAAAACGTTTTGCATGAAGTCCAACATGCTAATGCTAATTAGGGGCTAGGTTATGAGTTCACTCTGACTGATGCATTAGACAAATGACTGACGCTACGCCTTGCTAAACTTGATGAAAATGACACTTGTTATGTTATGATCTATGTTCAATTCGTGCTATATTCTTATGTTTGTAATCTTTGCATTAGTGAAATCTTATCATAGTTGTCATATTGTGACTACACTCTTATGTTTCTTGATTTTGAGATTAACTCTGCTGCTTGTAGATTGTAATCAATAGGGAATAAAATTCATAAATTCTATCAACAGGTGTGGTTATTCATGGCTGAAAGGTCATGGTTGTGTCGACAATATGATTAAATGCCTTATTCCAAAGTAAAGTATATTGTGGTGATAAGTATTGATGAAATTATTGACATATTGCTTGACATATTGATCAGTTATCTCGCCCTACGGTGTCTCACCACTAGGTCACAAGATTCATTGGCCTAAAACGAGTCCTAATGTGCATACAATTGACATAGAAGGACGCGTTAGCAGTTCCATGTGATTTTAAGTTAAATTTTTTTTTTTAAATGCCACTTTTAGAAAGTTGGCTTTTTTTTGCATAAACAAAAAGTAACTTTTTTTCCACTGTCCAGGGTCTCATGGCTGTGAATAGCTTCACTGTGGTCTTTGTGTATTCCTTCCGTACATGGGGACAAAAGGGCCTTGTCTGTGGGATAGGGTTATCCTTTCCTGAGCAGGATAACCTGGGGGATGTATTCATCCTTCCTGAGCTTTAAAGGATACCGTTGTGGCTATCCCCACTTCCTTCCTGTCTCCCAAGGGTTGTCTGCCACTGAAAAATGCAGCTCACATCTAGACCTTCAAGCCTTTTCTAACTTAGATAGATTGGAGCTGAATCTGGGAAAGAGGTAAGCTTAGACAAAAGTGTCATTGTCTACCCACCCACAAGCTGGGTAGAAGAATAGCACCTTTAGAACCTCTGATCAGAACAATACTAGACCTTTGGAAGATACAGAAGAAGGACTGTCCTGCTGTCAGAAGAATGAAGAGTGGATCTGCTTGCCTTGATCCCAGGCTCCTCAATAGTGGCCTTAAGGGTCATTTGTCTGCCTTCTCTTTGAGTTACAGGGACTCAATAAGCTTCCAGAGGCCTCTTCTGTAACATTGCAGCTGATCAGCATCAACTAGACCTGCCTGAGCTCCGCTGCTGGCCTCTGCAGTAGTTCCCTAAGAGGTGCCCTTCCAGTTTCTGTACCCTTGGCTGGCATCAGAGTGTACTCCTTCTGCCTCAAAACAACAGGGCCTGAGTTCCAGGGCAAGGTCCAGAGGTTTCTGGGCTCTTTGTGGCCGCAGACAGACTCCTTGCATCACCTGATGGCCATCCGGGCTACCAGCTTATCCAAATATGTAGCGACAGTCTGCTCTTAGCATCATTCCAAGAACCACCACCAACAGCATCAGTCCACATTGCCCGCCAGCATGAAGAACAATGTATAGTAAATGTACAACAAGGTAATAGTATATATGGGTTTTATCATTAACACACGGAACAATTTCCTCATACCAATGTCTGAGGCACTTAAAAGACCACCTTCATTTGTCAATGAAAACTCTTTAAACCAAATGGTTAACAGAAATATAATTTAATTACGGATAAATCAGAATTTGATGATGACACACAACAATGTCAGTTCCCTAAGAGGTAGTAAAACATAGCATGCAAACATCATTTAAAATGTATTTATAAAAAGGTGTTGTAAAAGTAAACACAGATGCCTTAATATGGATATCCTTATAATTTAATTACTTGTTTGCAATGGGGGAGGGGCATGCAATTAAACGTGATGTTGATTTAACATTTCCTAATAATTACAGGGATCCATAAATCATAATTCCCAGATGTGTTTTCAAACCAGTTGAAATTTTACTATGGAATAGACTCTATAAACATCTGGGTATGTAGATTTTGTTGCAGAGTTTCAAAAGGGCACGCCGGATCAAGAGCATATGAAATTCAAAAAAGGGCAATCTTGGGAAATAGTGATTTCTTAACTGAAGAGCATTATTTTTTTTTAAAGCAAGGACATTGAAATAACTTGCATGGAACAATTGCAAAAAGACCACATACTATGTTTCAAAACAGACAATATTATTTAGTCCATTACAAGGAGAAAGTGACTTCTATATCATGTTGTGGTACTGCTAATACATCAGCATCTACTAATCTCTCTCATAATGGGTTGGGAATTCACATACAAATGACGATTTCCTGGTACAAACTTCTTACTATTTCTGAAATTTACAGTGCTATTATTTGATTCCAACTTGGATTAACTGGATGAGCATTGCAGTCACTGGAATATGTATTTTTACAGTGCAGTGGATTCATTAGTGCCATGTTGTGAGTTTTACCATTTATGTCTTGGACCTGGATAAAGTTCAACACGTTTCAAAACTGTATCTCTGAATTTTCTAAATAGTTTATTGTACTTTGGTCCAGTCTGGCAAGTTTGTTGTAGCTTAGTGCATACACATAGCAATAAACCTTCCTTAAACTAGTTTTATCAAATGATGTTACTTTTCTTTCAAAGTATACAGGTACTCATTGTTGAGCTCCTAGGAACTTATCATTTGTTTAAACGTTTGTTGTTTCTTTCCAAATTTGAAAGCACCCATCCATTATCTCCATTCTTTCCACGTGTATCGATGGATCCATAAGTTTACTGATTGCATTTTCTATCTCACCATCAATTTTACAGGTTGCCTTTAGTAATGGTAACATCTGAATTAATGTCACAATATTTAGAATTTTCATTTCTACATTTTGTGTTCCAGAGACATGGAACACTATGTAGCCATTTGGGACTTCAAAATGAAAAGTAATTTGAAAAAAGTGGGCCGTTATGGCATACACAGTCTGAAAGATGCAGTAGCTGATGAATATCCATGGTCATGACCTCTGATCATACAGGTCTGCAAAACATTTGACAAAGGTGAGCAAGCAAGTCTCACTTAGGTCACTTTCCAAAAATGTTAGTCTTTATTTATCAAGTAAATGTATTCCTTTTGCAAAAGGCAAAAATGTCTAAATAACTGATTGGTTAATACATCAACTACTACCGGAATTCCCCAGAAGAACAAAATGTTTCTGTATTTGGAAGACTTCCATAAATGGGTATCTTTAAGGCTAGAAGAAGTTCTTGATATGTTGAGTGGTGGCTTGATAGCCTGTAATGTCTTGCTAACAAGGTCTGTGTAAGAATATGCTGAAAAGCATGACTTCTAGTATTGTTTCCCAAACCATAATGTGAGCATTAATTTCATCATACCAGCACAGACTCCATGCATATAATCTAAATGGAACCCCTTAATACATGGGAAAACGGAAAGGGAAAAAAAACAAAAAGGGCCTTTCACACCCTGAAAGAACTATTTACATTCACCCAGTTGTATTTTAGCTAATATTTTATTTATATAATTATTACAACTTTCTGTTGTTCATCGTGGTGCTTTAGGATCATAATCATTGTAAGTAAAAACATGACAATGCCCAATTCCAGATCTTGAAGTCATACCTTGCTGTAAACAGGACCAACCGCTACATTTCCCATTGAACTGATTACCAAACAACGAGCTGATAGATCACAAGTGCATGAAAGTAGTGCAGCACAACATACAAAAGCAGAGCCTGTCTGATCTGTGAACATACGTCCATTTTCCAATTGTCTCAATTCCTCAGTTAAAGAATATAGGTATGTTGACTTATATGGCTTTCTTTGCCCAATCCAAATTCCACAGACAAACATGTTTTTTTTGCTTTGTGTCTTGTGATGGAGAGCTCATTAATCATCAAATACACAGGCCACATACTTAGTTTGTCATTTTTAAAAATGTTCATAATATCTGTGTTCAGAACAAAAGCGATACTGTTTTTAATACTTATTCAATACTTATTTACTACTTATCGAAAAAGTTTTTATATCCAAATCCATCATAAACATCACACATTATAGACTTTCCATTCTATTTGTAGTGTTCATATCTGTGTGTTCGGACTTCCTCCATAAAATCCCTCTTCTTAAAAACAGTTTTTAACTGTTCAATTATGCAATGTTGGACAAAAAAGCAACAGCACCTGGCTCTATAAGATCCTTTAGACAGTAGGTGTTACTCCATATCTTTGCATTATCTCTATTGCTTTGGTAACAAGAGGAACAGTAGTTTTGTATCTTGGGAATGGTAATGTATTTCTTTATAAACATTTTAAGTTTGAATAACGAGTTAACCATTTTACTAGGCACTGGCAAAATGCAGCAGATTAAGTCCAATAGTGCCCCTAGTGCCTCATCAGAAATTCTAACTCTAACCGCAAAGCAAATAATAAGCAGTAGGACAGCTTGCACAGTGTGTCGTGAACCGTTAAATGAAAAATAGTCTTCTTGGATTTCATGTACTTCAGAAATATTAATTGCATCTTCATTTACAATAGCTATATTGTTAATAACATTCTATGTAAAGTGTTGTGCTTCAAAACCCATTTCATGTTCTTCTGGATCAAAATTATTTTCTCTTTCATGTACGTATTCATTCTGATGACGAGATATTTGTAATTCCTCATATGCTTCTTCATCAAAATCATATGTTGGAGTATGTAAATTATATTCCGTAGTAAAGGACTTCAGTCTCTAACTCTTTAGGATCTGTTTCATAAATAAAAGAAAATATGCATTGAAGTCTATTAGAAATCAGTGTAGTAAGCGGATCAACATGAAGTATTGTGCAGTTCAGAAAATCCAACCACTCATTAACACTCCATTCTTGGAGATGTCAGTTAGCACAGATTAAAACTAACTATCTGGTAAGGGAACAGGGTGGAATATGGTAATATAGCTCTACCTTGATCTTTCCTTTATATTTGTTCTCATTTAACCTCTCACATTTTCAGTCCTCTCGGGCTCTGTGAAGCCTTTGTTTTATTTATTAGGACATTCTGCCCTGTAGTGGCAGAATATTCTAATACTCCTATAGGCCACCGTAGCGGGTTATACCGGCCATTAAAGGCTTGCTCCCTTGTTAAAGGCCCTGAAAAGAGCACAGAGAGTGCATGACCATTCATTACGTTCTCATAGAGTGCAACTACACTAGAGCAAGTGCAATTAACAGTTAAATTAAGTATTTTACACGGTTGTGATATGATTGCATCATTAAAAATTATTTTACCTGTCTGTTCTGATTGACTGCATTCACCATGGACATCTAGTTTATAACCAATTACACTGGAAAGTGTGATATTCTTATTTAGATAACCTAAAGTAGGTGTTACCATTTTTGTTGGCTCCAATGATTCCTATAAAGTAAAGAAACAGATTGATAAAAGTATATCTTACAAGCTGTGCTGGAAATCAAAATGAATATGTCTAACAAGAGGCGAAGTCAACGTGTGTATACCTCTAAGTTTTTTTTTTGTAAAACAACTATGTTATGTAACTTTAAGTGCTCAGAGAGAGATTAATTTGACAATCATTTCAATTTCAGGGTAAAGCTATGCATCAAACCAATTGTTTAATCAGAACTAATAAATATAGTTATCCTATTTTTAGTACATTTCCATTCCAATTGCCTGAAAGTGCTTGAATATAGTAACGCCTGTTGCTGAGGGTTACACTGGTTGTTAATGATCCTGAAGCAGAGTGCTATAAAAAGGGCGAGGGCTTTTAAAAACTGGTATAAATTGAGGACAAAGGATTATAAGACTTTTAGGTATTGCACCCAGTGACAATATTATGTTCTAAGTCAAAAAGAGAGAAAAAGAGAGACAAACATTGGAATGTTGGAGAGAAGGCTCACACCAGCCATTATTAGCCCTAAGTCACTTCATTGTCTTCAGTAGAGCTCTCAGCATTCCAATGTTCTAGGTTTTCTTAGAACATTTGAATGATTTCAGGATTATAGATGTTGGTAGAAGCCTTCTGCTTTAACATTTTCATGTTTGTCTTTCTGTTTCTTTATTTGGACTATAAAGAAGAGAAGTATTTTATTTGAACTGCTTCCCATACAAAGGAAGATTCCAACATTCATAAGCAATAGCACAGTCCCCTAGGGCTCTAGTGTTTCTTTGATGGTTCTTTGATCGTTCTCTATCCCAGTAGTCGTTGTATTACAAATATTGGTTATTCCCCATTCACCATTGGTAGTGTTAATGCGTCCCTTTATGATAATTTATTTGACATCAGGACTCGTTTTAGGCCAATTAATCTTTTGACCCAGTTGAGAGACACCATAGAACGAGATAGCTAATCAATACTGTATATCAATCAATACATCAATAACGTCATCGATATTTATCACCATAATACATTTCACCTTAGTCAAAGTCATTAATCAATTCAAGACGCTACCATGACCTTTCAGCCATGAATAACCACATCAGTTTAGTAGAATTTTATGAATTTTATTCCCTATTAGTTACAATCTAAGATTAAGGGGGTGATTCTAACCCCGGCGGTCTTAGACCGCCGGGGCCAGGGTCGTGGGGAGCACCGCCGACAGACCGGCGGTGCCCCGCAGGGCATTCTGACCGCGGCGCTTCGGCCGCGGTCAGTGCAGGAAAACCGGCGGTCTCCCGCCGGTTTTCCGCTGCCCCTTGGAATCCTCCAAGGTGGCGCAGCTTGCTGCGCTGCCGAGGGGATTCCGACCCCCCCTATCGCCATCCAGTTCCCGGCGGTCCGCCCGCCGGGAACCGGATGGCGGTAGGGGGGTCGCGGGGCCCCCGTAAGAGGGCCCCTAAATGTATTTCACTGTCTGCTGCGCAGACAGTGAAATACGCGACGGGTGCAACTGCACCCGTCGCACAGCTTCCACTCCGCCGGCTCGATTCCGAGCCGGCTTCATCGTGGAAGCCTCTTTCCGGCTGGGCTGGCGGGCGGCCTGAAGGCGGCCGCCCGCCAGCCCAGCGGGAATGTCAGAATTACCGCCGCGGTCTTTCGACCGCGGAACGGTAACCTGACGGCGGGACTTTGGCGGGCGGCCTCCGCCGCCCACCAAGGTCAGGATGAGGGCCTAAGTGTGTTAACCTCAAAACCAAGAAACATAACAGCATAGTCACAATATGGAAACTTTGATAAGATTTCATTAAGGCAAGAATCACTAACATTAGAATATAACACAGCGTGAACATAGATCAAATTAGCAGAGAGTCAATATGGCGTCAATTCAATATAGTATATTGTCAGTCGTTTGTCTATTTGCATCAGTTTGGTGAACACCTGTCCTAACCACTGATTAGCATTCGCATGTTGGGCTTCATGCAAAACAATTTAGAACACCAATTTGGAAAACATCTAGCTATGATCTCTGTTAAAAGCAAGCAGTTGGTACCTAGAAAGTAAAACCAAACAGACAAATTACAAATGCATTGTCATAATTACCCTTCAAGGATTAGGTCAGCGCACAGGTTCAGTCTTCGTCTTCAGGACATCAGTCAGATCGCCATTAGTCAGGACTCAAGTAAAGGGTAAAAAGGGCACTTCCCTTATAAGGAAGAAAAGTGTAAATGGACAAACTAAGGGCAAGGATGGTTTTTCAATAATCTCAAGTCACCAAACAGAGTGACAGAGTTTCTGGATAAAATCAATAGCATTCCCTAACCCACCTAAAAGACCTCTCTGTGACATGGGTTTTTTATCCCTTTTTCGTAGCACATTCCCCAAAAATGCTATTGGACATCTTCTATAGACATTAGGTAATCCTAATCTTCACCCCATATTGGTTTACAAGTCTTTGATTGGTCCTCGTAATTGATGTCTTCAGATGTGACATGTCCGGTGTGACTTCATTCCTTGATAATTCTTTGACATCTTTTGGTCAGCAGTTCCATTGTATCCACCGGTTTGAATGACCTTGTACATTACATTAATCTACACTGTTTCAATTCATTTATAACATTTATTCGGTGGGCATAGAAAATAAACATGGTTACATTCATCTTCCAAGTATGAGGAAAAAGAACATTGCAGGGTCATGGCCCCTTGTGAGTCAGCACACTGAAAAATAGAAAAATGCATTTAATACGAGAGCCAGGCAGTTAAACTCCAGCTCATGCTAATTTAAGGCCTGTGAGGATTTTCAATACAGATTTAATAACGCAAATGTTAGTATAAGCTCATTTGAACGTAGCATAAACATTTTGATCGTCATTATTAGTTTGCGTATACATTGATGTCCACTCATCGTGGTCACAATTCAAGTGCACGTTTAAGCAAAGTCGCAATTATTATAGTTTTTATGCGGCATCATCACACATTAGTTCATAAACATTTCATGTTAATATAGATTATATAAGCTACGCTCTCTCAGTCCCCCCTCTGATGACGTTCGTCATCACACAAACCTTTCCCTTTGACCTTTCACCTTAATTTTTCACCTTCCGCATAATGCGCATTTCAACATCTTGTCCCTTGTGTCAACTTTCCCAAATTTCGTTGAACATTTTCTCCCTTTCTTCGTTTTTCCTGGATCTCTTAGTCCAATTTCTTTTAATTTTATCATTAATTGTGCATGCTCCCCATAATCCTAATAGACAGGCCAGAACAATTAATAGACCCCCTAAAATTTTTGCAAGTACCCCATTCCAAATGTGGCTAAACCAGCTCCCCACTCTGGCAATTCCTTTTCCAACTTTCTCCCACACTCCAGGTTCGTTCAAATCCTTCAAATCTGCGCTATCTTTGGTTAGGTTAGTAAGCATACCTCTAATCTTTTTACTATTGTCAGGTATAAATGAGCAACAATGATGCTCGTTGAGCATCTTGCAGACCCCTGCACTCTTTGCTAAAAGAATGTCTAAAGCAAGCCGATTTTGAAGAGTCATAGCTCTTTCCGCAGCAAGTTCAGTATCCATCAGGAGTATAGCCCCTGTAAAATTTGTCAGCATGTTATCCACTATAGTAGACAACCTTCGAATCTTTATGGAGTTTAAGATAACCCCTACTGAAGGAATTATGGCTCCAAATATATCTCCAATGACAGCAGCCGCTGTCTCTCGTTTTTGTCTAGCATGTTGTAATTCATTCGTTTTAGGTATTTGCTTTAAGTCATCAATCTGGTAAATCTTTGGGAAAACTATTCCCAAATAACATGTCCCATACCATCCCTTAGGAAGACGGTAATAAGCATTAAGTCCACAAATATAATAGATCCGAGGGATCGCTGGATCCTGTCCATTTAACATAAATGCCCATTTACTCTGGAACAAAAATACATGCCTGCATTCATTCGTTCCCACAAATAAAGTGTCTTGCTCAGATTTTGGCCTATATATACAAAGCCTCCCTACATGTAATGTATCTATAGCTAATTTGCCTTGCGTTTTAATTGCGGTGTAAGCATAATCATTTGCATATGTGCGTTTTTCTAGCCCCTTTTCTAATCTTTCCTTCAATGCTTTGTGTCTATCATCAGTGTGATCTAAGAAGCTTTTCTCTATAGGTGTCAATAAACAGGTCAGATTGTTGCGGTGTGCATAAGCTGTCCCAAATGTAAGCGTCGGTTCAAAGAAGCCTCTAACTATTTTTATACTATGCTCCTTAGCTAACTTGTTCAGAAACTCAATCACAGGTACAAAAGAAAACACAACATCAAGATTTGAATAAAAGTATTGCACATGCTCTTGATTATAAAATCTTGTTAATAGCAAGCTACAACTTATCCCGTCAGTTAACGGTAAGCTATGGAAGGTGACCCCTTCTTGCACTGACGAAGGAATCTTTGTACACACATAACATTTTTTTGCATCCATAGTCTCAACATACTCATTCAGCAAGAGATAGAAGACATTAGTAGAAAGTTCCCCTTTGAATTAGTTCCCTCATGCAAGTGTCTTGCATCCTGTTCAAACTTTTCCCACGGTGTTAATGTTGTAGTCTCAGGTTTTGAAGCATTGTTAGTCACTTTCTTATCCAACCACTGCATTCCTACAATCACTCCCACAATTATTATTGCACACACGATACCTATTATAAGACTTAACCAACCAAACACCTTACCCTTCTTGTTACTACCCCTATTATAAGCCATGTCTGTATAGAATCAGATAGCAGAACAACAATCAACTTGAGGACGATATAAAACTTTTTCTTCTCTCTCTCTCTGCGTGTATTTACAGCGTTTTCATTCACTCCAGGACCCCTTTGTCAAATCAGGTTAGCAGCTTGTCATAATCAGGTTTCTCAAAGTCAAATCAGGTTATCAATGTCTCATACGGTAATTTATAAGTCTTTTTCTTTTGTTTTTCAGTTTTCGATTTTAACGTTTTTTCTTTGAGTTACTACAGGTACCGTAGTATTGGCCTGGCACTTCTCGATCAAAACAGAACGCTAAGAATTCTTGTTGCCATTCAGATGTTGTTGCATATGCCCACTCAGGACCTGCGTACCTTCTGTTTGCAGTTCTCTTTCTTTTCAGTCTGCGTTTACCTTGTAATTCTCCTTCACTCAGATCCTCTACTCGGGATGTATCAGTCTCTTCTGTTATTGTTTCACCTGGTACGCTTCTTGCTTTTGCAGCCTGTTTCTCTGGCCAATTGTCTCCCTTATCCGTCTTCTTTCGGTTTGTCTTTTCAGGATGCTGAACAGCACCCTCTTCTTGTAATATGGTGTTTTCTCTTGATGGACCTGCAACTGGCTCAGGGGATGCCGGTATACTTTGATCTCTTTCTACTATTTCGCCGCCTTCTTCTTTTTCTTCTGGATCTGTAACGGGTTCAAGTTCTAACCCGTATCCGTCTATTTCTGGGAGAACCTCTCCTTGATTTAGTTCTCCTGCTGCCTCTACTGAGATAGGCACATTGTCACCTCTCTCAAGCTCATTCACTGTTTGAGGGACCAGGCTGTTCTCAGTGGGCTCTCCTGCTGTCTCAGTTCTCTCTTGGCTGTTTTCTAGCCCTGATACGTCTCTCTCTGTGACTGTTGTGCCGGAAACTTCAAGTTCCTCATCAGTTGAACATGTTACCTTTTTTGTGTGACTGGCATGTATTTCACAGCAGTGGTTGTTGTCAAAATGACTTCTTATGGCCCCTTCCAGCGCGGCTCCAAACACGACTTTCTCACGTGCTTCTTGACAACCACCCAGTCACCGGCTTGTAGGGTGTGACCTGGATCTCCGATCGGTGGCAATGTGTTAGCTTCTACCTGGTGAGAGAAAGAGTGAATCACATCATCCAAGCCTTTGCAGTAGTCCAACACCATATCATCTGTGATATTCACTAGAGCATTTGCAGGTACTGCGGGTAACCTCATAGCTCTACCCATCAAGATCTCGTGTGGTGATAGTCCTGTCTTCTTATCAGGGGTGTTCCTCATTGACATCAGCACTAAGGACAATCCATCTGGCCATTTCATATTGGTAGCTGCTCACATCTTTGCCATTCTTGATTTTAAGGTACCATTCATTTGCTCTACTAATCCTTATGCTTCAGGGCGGTAGCTACAGTGCAGCTTCTGTTCGATGTCTATTGCGGCACACAAGAGTTTATTCACCTCGTTGTTGAAGTTTCTACCTCTATCTGATTCTATAGAGACCGGAAACCCGAACCTGGGTATTAATTCCCTAAGCAGTAGCTTTGCAACTGTGAGACTGTAATTTCTACGTGTGGGGTAAGCTTCAATCCAGTGACTGAAAACACACACAATCACCAACAAGTACTTCAATCCTCCGCAAACAGGCATTTCAATATAATCCATTTGAAACTTGCTAAATGGACCACCAGCTCTCCCTATGTGGCTCAAAGTTACCACAGTCCCTTTTCTGGCATTCATCTGTTGACAGATGATGCACCTGTGACAGGTAACCTCTGCGGCATGTCTGAAATTTGGATTAAACCAATCGATTTTGAATGACCTGATCATCGCATCTCTCCCGAGGTGAGCCTGTCCATGGTAGAGCCTTGCGAATTGTGACAGACGACTGTTTGGCAAAACTAATTTCCCCTCCTCTGAGACCCACAAGTCGTCAGCCCTTTGTGCACATTGCATTCTTTGCCAGGAGCGTTTTTCCTCTTTACTAGCACGACCTTGTCATGTTTTTGGCTCATCTAGGGTATCAACCACCCTTAATGCAAGGTTCAAGCATGTGTCATTTTCAGTTTGCGGTAACAATTCCCACTGATCCTTGAACGATATACAGTTCAATGCGCAAAATCTTGCGACTTGATCTTGATATCCGTTTCCCATGGACACAAAGGCGGTCATTCTGACCTCAGCGGTAAAAGGCGCTTACCGCCGGTCAGAAGACCCCCATAACACCACCCCGGTAAACCGCCACGGTCATTCTGACCCGCAACTGGCAAACCGCCAAAAACCCGACATTCACAGAAGTCCGCCACACCAAAGGTCAGCGAAAAAATGGCGATGACCAAACCTCCACTGTCACGCCAACAGAAATACGCCCATACCATTACGACCCACGAATCCACGCGGCGGTCTTTCAAACGCGGTATTCCATTGGCGGTACACACCGCCGCGCTCAAAATACACACACCCTTACAAAACACAACCACATTGGACAGTTTGAAATACACACACCTGATACACATACACACACCACACCCACACACCCAATACAATATATAACACCCACCCACATTACCCACAAACCCTTACTTCCACAATTGCAAATCAAGGACAGAGAGAGACAGCACTGCTTAGAGTAGACCATCACACAGAGGCTAATCACAACATCACCCACACAATTACAACGCACAAAACACCATACACCATCACACACATCACACTCCACAACACATACAACATCCCTCACCTCATCCAAACCACCCCATGGCACCACAAAGACACCCCAGGTTCTCTGACGCAGAACTCAGGGTCATGGTGGAGGAAATAGTACGTGTAGAGCCCCAGCTCTTCGGGGCACAGGTGCAGCATACAACAATTGCTAGGAAGATGGAGCTATGGCAAAGGATAGTCGACAGGGTCAACGCGGTGGGACAGCATCCACGCAATCGGGAGGACATCAGGAAGAGATGGAACGACCTACGGGGGAAGGTGCGTTCCATGGTATCAAGGCACAACATTGCGGTGCAGAAGACTGGCGGCGGACCCCCACCTACTCCCCCAGAATTCACAGCATGGGAGGAGGAAGTCTTGCACATCCTGCCTCCTGAGGGCCTCGCAGGAGTAGCTGGAGGAATGGACTCTGGTAAGTCAAATCTTAACTACTACTTCCCACCCCCACCCCATCTGCATGCCAGCACATACCCCCACCCTCACCCCCACCCCATCACACCAACTCCTTCCAAATGTACCACCATCACAACCCACCCATCCCAACACCTAGACCTGCATGCGACCACAAAGCATGGACACCCATCACCAAAGCATGCCCATTGCACATAACCATCTCCCCCACAAGCCACCCTCACAAAAGCCCCCACACGGAAATGCCTGCACTTGGATACACGGACACCCACCCATCACACGAAAAGCCACACACAGAACCAATAACCATACCCTTATACCCCTGCAGGACCCGAACGCCACCACACCTCCACGGAGGGTCCAGAGATGTCCATCCCACCCCCAGAAGAGGCCCCCAGCGATGACAGCAGCTCTGTCGACCTGGACCCAGATGACCAGCCCGGCCCATCGGGGACCTCTGGACAGTCGGTTCCCCATAGACAGCCACAGGCTACACCAGACCTAACCCACTCTGGGAACACCAGCACAGCTCCCACCCAGCGGGCCCATGCCTATGTCTCCAGGACACGTCAATCAGCGGTGTGTCCGCCACTACAGGGCACCCAGGTTGACCCACCACCCCAACAACAACAGGGACCTGCGGGCAGTGTTAGTGGGCACACCGTCCAGGGGACAGAGGCCCAAGGAAACAGGGGAACTGGGAAGGCTGCTGTGCGACAGGGGGGGGACAGGCCCAGAGAACCGACTCTGCAAGAGGGCCTCACCACCATCATGGGAGCATACCACCACTCCCAGGAGACGATGGCGACGGTACTGGCCAGGTTCCAGGAGATCCAGGCACAGCAGGAGGAACGGTACATGGGGTTCAGAGAGGAACTGAGGAACATCGGTACTGCAATGGGGACCATCGTCCTGGCCCTTAACCAGATAGTCACCACATTGCGGGACCATGTGGCACCCCAAAGGGCCCCTGTCACTAGCCCAGGCCAGGAACAGCCTACCACCTCCGCCGGCGCTAGTGGACAGGAGGCCCCCACACAACGTCAGGCCACCAGAACCCCACCTCCTGCTGAAGAACAACCACCCCGCAAGCGGAACCTGAGATCACACAAGAAGACAGAGTAGGATTGCAAGACCCCCGCCAGCATAAGATACCCCCTGATGTCATCCCACTGTCCCACATTGTCACCCTGTCCAACCTTGAACTGCCCCTGCTCCATCCTTCCACAGGCATATGGACAATGCACCTGTGCGACTGAGAACTGGACTCTGCCATGGACATTTCTCCACCCCCACCCATCACCGTTTTACTATCATGTACCTATATGTAGCACTTATAATAAATCACTTATTGCACTTACAATTACAGGAGTCTGCTTTTATTTTACTATTATGTATCACACATAACGGTGCAATTATGTTCTGTTACATTGTAATGACAACATACCAATGATAACAAGCTGTAGTCCATGGGCAAACAAAGCAGAAGTCACGCAGTTGGTCAAACAGCTCTGAAAAGTGAAGGGAAAGTCACAATTCAGTTAAAAGGAAATGGGGGGAAACACAGAAAGTAGAGACGCAGGAGGCCTCAAGTAAATGTAAAATGGCGTGGGTGAATCTTACCTGTGTGCTACTGAAAATACTGTTGTATAACTGTATCCCTGTTGTCCGTGTCGTCCCCGTCGTCTTCCTCCTCTTCACTCTCCACAGGCTCCACAGCTGCTACAACACCACCATCTGGACCATCCTCCTGAACAAAAGGCACCTGGCGTCGCAATGCAAGATTGTGAAGCATACAGCAGGCCACGATGATATGGCACACCTTCTTTGGTGAGTACATTAGGGATCCACCTGTCATATGCAGGCACCTAAACCTGGCCTTCAGGACCCCAAAGGTCCTTTCTATTATCCTCCTAGTTCGCCCATGGGCCTCATTGTACCGTTCCTCTGCCCTTGTCCTGGGATTCCTCACTGGGGTCAATAGCCAGGAGAGGTTGGGGTAACCAGAGTCACCTAATAACCACACACGGTGTCTCTGTAGCTGTTCCATCACATAGGGGACGCTGCTATTTCGCATAACATACGCGTCATGCACTGACCCAGGGAACTTGGCATTCACATGGGAGATGTACTGGTCTGCCAAACAGACCACCTGGACATTCATCGAATGATAACTCTTTCTATTTCTGTACACCTGCTCACTGCCTTTGGGGGGTACCAAAGCCACATGGGTCCCATCAATGGCACCAATGATGTTGGGGATATGTCCAAGGGCAAGAAATCACCCTTCACTGTAGCCAACTCATCCTCCTCAGGGAAAACAATGTAGCTCCGCATGTATTTCATCAGGGCAGACAACACTCTGGACAAAACCTTAGAAAACATAGGCTGAGACATCCCTGATGACATGGCCACTGTTGTCTGAAAAGACCCACTTGCCAAAAAATGGAGTACTGAGAGAACCTGCACCAGAGGGGGAATCCCTGTGGGTTGGCGGATGGGGGACATCAGGTCTGGCTCCAGCTGGGCACACAGTTCATGAATAGTGGCTCTGTCAAGTCTGTAACGAAGTATAATATGTCATTCTTCCATTGTCGACAGGTCCACCAGCGGTCGGTACACAGGAGGATTCATCCTTCTCCTCGCAAGTCCCAGCGGACGGTGCCTAGGAAGGACAACATGGAGTACAGAGTGAAGCAAGCCACAGGTTCGTTCACACAGCTTGCACAGTAAATGAATCGCAATGCAGTGAAAGGCGTGTATGGGTGGCAATGCACGGCCTAGGCCTGTGTGACGCAGTAGAAATTATGCCATGTGGGCCTTTGAAATGGCGGCTGCCTGACCTTTGAAGTGTGACAATGGGATGTGAGGTCAATGCGCTGGCGTGGCACACCGTGGCGGTAGGCGGTCGAAGACCGCGGTGCGAAGCCGCATTGGTTAACATTGAACCCTATGGGTCTCAGTAGCCAATGACGATGTGCGCCGGCGGTCGCGGTACGCCCCGCCGCGGTACGCACCGCCGCGGGCGTGACCGCCATTTTCTAGCTGCTTAATCACTCGAGACCTGATCATCCACAGGAGAGGACCTATACTGCAAGTGCTGCTGTGACATCGGTCTGGGAGATACTATGGCTGCTGCGACTGGGGAAAGGGCCCCTGCCTTCACTTCAGAAGAGTTGGAGAAACTTGTTGATGGGGTCCTCCCCTAGTATGTGCTACTCTACGGTCCTCCAGACCAACAGGTGAGTACACTGGGTGCACGTTGAATGGGCTATGCCTGTGTTGAGTGGGGTGTATGTAAGATGGTGGGGAGGGGAGCGAATGAGGAGTGCAACGCACGACAGATGCGAGCATGTGCCACATGCCAAGGTTGGGGAGGGGGGGCCACTCACATCTACCATGCAGAAAAGTGATGATATTTCCTTTCCCACCCTGTACATGTCACATAGGTCAGCGCCCATCAGAAGATTGAGATTTGGCGTGCCATCGCCAAGGACGTCCGGGCCCTGGGGGTCCACAACAGACGGGGCACCCACTGCCGAAAGAGGTGGGAGGACATCCGCCGCGGGACCAGGAAGACCGCCGAGTCTCTCCTGGAGATGGCCTCCCAACGTAGGAGGGGTGCCAGCCGCCAATTGACCCCCCTGATGTCCCGGATCCTGGCGGTGGCCTACCCCGATTTGGATGGGCGCGTGGGAACATCACAGCAGACACAAGGGGGTGAGTATCAGCACATTCTGCTATCTTTGCGCACAGTGGAGGTGTCTGGGTTGGGGAGGAGGGCTGTGTGTGACTTTAGGCTAGGGCGCTTTCTGTAGGCTAGTCCTCTCCTTTAGGCATGGCCCTGTGCCCCCGCCCCCCACCTCTGTAGGGTGCCAAGTCGAGCTATCCATGGTCCTGCATCACCCATGTGTGCATTTGTTGTCCATAGACCTGTAGGCCTAGTCACAAGTACTGAGTAGTGTACCCCGATTGCGCGGCGTAGTGCAGGGGGCTTCTGTGTCTGTCCTCTCCGCCAACGGTGTTGCCAATGCATGCACTCAACCTGTCTTTATTTCTCCCCCCACCCATTTTCTTTATCTTCCTGTGCATGTGTGCATTAGCATCATCAGGCGGAGGAGAATTGGCATCGGAGCACGAGGGAGCTGCAACTCACATGGCCCCGGAGGGCCATGCTACAGACACCGAGTTCACCAGTGAGACGGAGGGCAAGAGGAGCTCCACAACGGGGACCCGTGGAGACGTTAGCGACACCGACATGTCCTTGGATGGGAGCTCCCTTGCGGTGGCGGCAACATCCGTGCCCACCGCCACAACAGGTACAGCCGCCACCCAGCGCACCAGCCCCGCCCTCCCAGCAGCCCCTCGGCCTTCGCTCTGTGCCCGCTCGCCCAGGAAGGCGGGCATCTCCTTCGCCCCAAGCACCTCAGGCCCTGCCCCAGTTACCCCTGCTGCCCTCAGTGAGGAGGTCATTGACCTCCTCAGGACACTCATTGTTGGGCAGTCTACCCTCTTGAATGCCATCCAGGGTGTAGAAAGAGAGGTGCATCGGAGCAATGCATACCTGGAGGGCATTCATTCGGGTCAGGCTGCCCATCAACGATCGTTCAATGCTCTGGCCTCAGCACTGACGGCAGCCATTGTCCCGGTTTCCAGCCTCCCTCTTCTAACTGCCTCCACCCAGTCCCAGTCTCCTGTTCCTCTGCATATCCCATCCACACCATCAGACCAGCCTGCACACACCTCAACACCCAAGGGCAGCTCATCCAGACATAAGCACCACAGATCCCACAAGCATTCACACAAACAACATCCAGATGCAGACATGGCAACAGTCACTACCACCTCTGTGTCCCCCTCCTCCTCGTCTCCCTCCTCCCTCCCTGTGAGGTCTCCACTCACACCTGCATGCACACCACCCTCAGCCAGTACTTCCATCACCAGCACACCCTCCAGTACAGTCCGCACACGTGCAGTCACCACCCCCACTGCCATTTACACGTCCCCTGTGTCCTCTCCCAGTGTGTCTGTCACCCCCTCTTCCAAAACACACAAACGCAGGCAGCCACCCACCCAACAGCCATCCACCTCACCACAGCCTACGTCACAAGCACCTGCACCCAAAGACAGCACACTTGACTCTCCTACAACCACATCTTCTTCCTCCACTCCCATACCCACTGCACCTACCATTCCCATTACTCCCCAAAAACTTTTCCTCTCCAAAGTTAACCTCTTTGCATCACCTGACCCACCCCCTCCATCTTGTAAGAGTCCCAAGAGCACCTCAGCCACCACCAGCCCTGCATCGAGGGCGACCATTGTGCACAGGTTTTGGAGTCCACCTTTCCCGAGTGCAGATACATCGGCCAGCAGCAAGGGGACAGCCAGCCCACCCCCTGGGAAGAGAACCCGAAAAACAAAGGGCCGGCGCGAGAAGGCTGAGACGGCTGCCACCAAGGAGCATAGTCGTGGCCCGTCACCTGCCACAACATCAAGGGGAGGCAAGGGCCAGAGAGCTTCATCGAAGGAGGGCAAGGGCAGCAGGGCGGAGAAGTCAGCCAGCAGGCGCGCGGACCAGGAGGGCCCCACCAGCCCCATCCCGGGTGTGACGGAGGACACCCACGGGCCCAGGACTCCATCACAGGAGGGGCCAGCAACCGCACGGTCGGAGGGCGACAAAGCGGGGAATCCTGGCCAGGTCTGGCTCCCTTGAAAGACAGGACAAGCACCGCTGAAGAGGGCCCCGCCAAGACAGGCACCGCTGAAGAGGGCCCCGCCAAGGCAGACACCGCTGAAGAGGGCCCCGCCAAGACAGGCACCGCTGAAGAGGGCCCAGCCGTGAAGAGCACCGCAGAAGAGGGCCTCGCCAAGACAGGCATCGCTGAAGAGGGCCCCGCCGTGAAGAGCACCGCTGAAGAAGGCCCCGCCAAGACAAGCACCGCTGAACAGGGCCCCGCCGTGAAGAGCACCGCTGAAGAGGGCCCCGCCAAGACAGGCCCCGCTGAACAGGGCCCCGCCGTCTCAAGAACCGCTCCGCTGTGCCCTTCCTGTCAAGCACCGCTCCGCTGGGCCCTTCCTGTCAAGCACCGCTCCGCTGGGCCCTTCATCTCAAGCACCGCTCCGCTGGGCCCCGCCGTCTCAAGCACCGCTACGCTGGGCCCTTCCTGTCAAGCACCGCTCCGCTGGGCCCTTCATCTCAAGCACCGCTCCGCTGGGCCCCGCCGTCTCAAGCACCGCTCCGCTGGGCCCTTCCTGTCAAGCACCGCTCCGCTGGGCCCTTCATCTCAAGCACCGCTCCGCTGGGCCCCACCGTCTCAAGCACCGCTCCGCTGGGCCCTTCCTGTCAAGCACCGCTCCGCTGGGCCCTTCATCTCAAGCACCGCTCCGCTGGGCCCCGCCGTCTCAAGCACCGCTCCGCTGGGCCCTGCCGTCTCAAGCACCGCTCCGCTGGGCCCTTCCTGTCAAGCACCGCTCCGCTGGGCCCTTCCTGTCAAGCACTGTTCCGCTGGGCCCTTCATCTCAAGCACCGCTCCGCTGGGCCCCGCCGTCTCAAGCACTGCTCCGCTGGGCCCTTCCTGTCAAGCACCGCTCCGCTGGGCCCTTCATCTCAAGCACCGCTCCGCTGGGCCCCGCCGTCTCAAGCACCGCTCCGCTGGGCCCCGCCGTCTCAAGCACCGCTCCGCTGGGCCCTTCCTGTCTAGCACCGCTCCGCTAGGCCCTTCTGTCAAGCACAAGCTGGGCCCTTCCTGTCAAGCACCGCTCCGCTGGGCCCTTCATCTCAAGCACCGCTCCGCTGGGCCCCGCCGTCTCAAGCACCGCTCCGCTGGGCCCTTCCTGTCAAGCACCGCTCCGCTGGGCCCTTCCTGTCAAGCACCGCTCCGCTGGGCCCTTTCTATCAAGCACCGCTCTGCTGGGCCCCGCCGTCTCAAGTACCGCTCCGCTGGGCCCTTCATCTCAAGCACCGCTCTGCTGGGCCCTTCCTGTCAAGCACCGCTCCGCTGGGCCCTTCATCTCAAGCACCGCTCCGCCGGGCCCCGCCGTCTCAAGCACCGCTGGCCCACTGACAGTGCCGGTTCTGTGTAGAGCTGGTGTTCACGCTGCACTCTGAGCACCCTGCCTCCTCCAATACCAGTGGAGTTGGTTATCCATCTGATGGACTGTGGCTTTGAACTCCCCAGGATGGCACAGTGGGAAAGCCACCCACTGTAGAGACTTGTGAGACTGTGGCTTTGCACTCCCCAGGATGGCACAGTGGGCAATCCACCCACTGTAGAGACTTGTGAGACTGTGGCTTTGCACTCCCCAGGATGGCACAGTGGGCAATCCACCCACTGTAGAGACTTGTGAGACTGTGGCTTTGCACTTCCCAGGATGGCACAGTGGGCAATCCACCCACTGTAGAGACTTGTGAGACTGTGGCTTTGCACTCCCCAGGATGGCACAGTGGCCATGGAGGCCCCTCGTGGATCTGGCGTCGTTGACTCCTGTGGCTGAGGTGCCCCCCCTTCCCTTCCCCCTGAGGTGCCTGTAGTTTTATCATCTGATGCCCCAGCAGTGTTCTCTCCAACGGTATCTGGTCTCCTGTGTGGGCTTTGCCCATGTGTTTGTGGACATTGGCCCACGGACTGTGGAACTTTAACTAAATGAGCTGGACTTCTTGCCTATGTATTTAGATTTAGCACTGTTCATTTGTTTTTTTAAATATTTAAAATAGATGATTTTCCATGACTTCAATGAACCTCTGAGTTGTTGCTCTGCATTGGTGTGTAGATAGTTGGGGGGGGGTGTATGGCGTATGTGTGTGCCCGTAAGCTTTCCTCCTCCCCCCTCCCCTGTGTCATATGTGCAGTACTCACCGTTGTCGTCTGCGCCGGCATTCGTACTCGTGGTAGATGAGCAGGTAGACAATAGCTGATAGGATGTTTAATTCGGGTTCCATGCTGTCCAAGTTCCTCGTGGAGTGTGTATATGTGAGCGTTTTCCCGTTCGTAGTCTGTTTCCGCCGTGTTTTTATCGGCGGGGCTCCCGCCCCGGAAAAGGTGGCGGATTGGTGAGTTGTGATAGGGTGGGCGGTACATTGTCTGCCGCCTGCCTGTTGGCGGTGACCGCCGCGCTGTTTTTCTGTCCCGCCGTGGCGGTCGGAGTGTTAAAGTGGCGGGCTGTGTTGGCGGTTCCCGCCAGGGTCAGAATTCCTTTTTTTTAACCGCCTGCCTGTTGGCGGGTTGGCCGCCGCTTTATCACCGACCGCCAGGGTTGGAATGACCCCCAAAGTCTTGTGACTTAACGTGAGCATTGCATTTCACCACGGCAATTTCAAGGGGTAACTGAATCGCATGTAACAAATCCTTAATTTGTTCACCATTTTTCACAGGAGAACCAGAAGAGGTCATGAGACCTCTCTGCAACCACAATTGGCCAAAATCATGTACAATTCCAAATCCGTACCTGCTGTCAGTATAGATAGTGACTCTCAGATTTTCGGCTGCGTGGCATGCCTTGGTAAGGGCAATTAGCTCTGCCACTTGTGCGGAATACACTTTTTCAAGCCAGGAGGCTTTGATGATACCAGCTATGGTACATACAGCGTAACCAGCTCTCAGTGTTCCGACTGAATCTCTCAAACAAGACCCATCAACAAACATAATGCAGTCATTTTCTTTTAACTGTGTATCTTGAATATCAGATCGTGGCTTGGTACATAGTTCTGTTACCTCAAGACAGTCATGCTCAACTCCCTCCTCATTATTAACTTCAGTATTCTCAGCAGGAAGTAGAGTTGCCGGGTTCAACACAGTACATCGTTTCAGTGAAACATAAGGTGACCCCAGTATAATTGTCTCATATTTGGTAAGACGAGCATTTGTCATGTGCTGAGTTTTGGTTCGAGTCAACAAAATTTCAACTGAATGCGGAGCCATTACTGTTAGGGGGTATCCCATTACTATGCCTTCACACTGCATAAGGCTCTGACCAACTGCTGCAACTGCGCACAAACCACCCGGTAAGGCTGCTGCGACGGGGTCCAAGGTAGCTGAAAAATATTCTACAGGGCGATTTGCACCTCCTTGGACCTGTGTCAAGACAGTCAAAGAACAAGCATCACGTTCATGACAAAACAGTGGAAAAGGCTTCATGTAATCAGGCATACCCAAAGCTGGTGCCCTGCACATGCACTCTCTCAATTCCATGAATGACTCAAGCTCTTCCTTGGACAAAGCTATGGTATACGGCTCATCTTTGATCTCTTTACCTGTCAGTTTTATCAAAGGCTTTGAGATAATTGAGAAATTGGGTATCCACTGGCAGCAGTAGCCCACCATTCCCATAAACATCCTGACATCTCTCTTTGTTGTTGGGGGGTTCATTTGCAAAATGGCTGTTATTCTTTCTTTCGATATTCTCGTGGACCCTCTTTCAATTAAGTGCCCTAAGTATTTCACTTCTTTCTGGCAGTACTGCAGCTTCTTGGGTGATACTTTATGTCCATTCTTTCCCAAATGATTCAATAAGGCAATTGTGTCATACTTACAGTTATCTCTTGTCTTGAATGCAATCAGCAAATCATCAATGTACTGCACTAGAGTCGAGTTAAAAGGCAGTATTAAGGATTCTAAGTCCTTTTTCAATATCTGATTGAAAATGGACGGTGACTCAGAAAACCATTGAGGAATTCTGCACCAACTGTACACCTTATCCAGGAATTTGAAACTGAACAAAAACTGGCTGTCCTCGTGAAGAGTTATTGAAAAGAAGGCTTGTGACAGGTCTACAACGGTGAAGCACTCAGCATCACATGGAACCTGAAACATGATCACTGCTGGATTGGGCACTATGGGGCAACATTTTACCACAATCTTGTTTATTTTCCTCAAATCCTGCACAATTCAAACCTTCCCACAGGGCTTTTTCAGACCCATTATCGGTGAATTACATGTGCTGCTCAACACTTCCTTCAGGACTCCCTGTTTCACAAAATCCGCAATTGTTTGTGACACTTGAATAAGAACATCTTGTGCCAGATGATATTGTGGCACCCAGGGAAACACTGCATTTGGTTTCACTTGTACTTTGACTGGTACTCCTCCTTTTATCAATCCCACTTCCTTTCCTGTCAGATCCCAAAATGTCTCTGTCACCGTTCCCTGTAACTCAGCAGGTAAGTCGATCACTGTAAGCATCGGGAACAATGTAATCAAAGGGTAATCTTCATTTGTTTTTCCTGTCTCTAACTCTGAGAACTGACCATCATCCCCTTCATCATCAATGTTTGTCTGCACTTCGATTCCGTCATTGGAACAGGTAATCGAACATTTTGTTTTGCACAGTAAGTCTCTACCCATTAGGGATAGCAGACTCGAATCGCAGACTACAAACGTATGCAGACCTTGGATGTTGCCGATCTCAACCTGCACTGGATCTGTAATCGGATTTGTCAGGTACTGGTTTGCTACTCCGACCACCCTTATGGTGCGCCCCGAAAGTGGTAATTTCGGTACCTCTGCACTTCTGACTGTAGAGCGTGTAGCTCCAGTATCAACCAAGAATGAAACCTTGTGACCCATTACTTTTCCTTCTACATACGGTCCCCCCTGATCTACCTCTAGGGACGCTGCAAGCCTGCACTCTTCGCTATCTGAGCTGTCATCCGACCACTCCTCATTCACTCCATCTTCACCATGTAATGGGAATTGCTGTACTGTATTATTTTGACTCATCACTTGACCTGTGACCTGCTGAGGAAGCATCACCTGTTGCTGTCCCATCGGAGCACTTGGTAATTGCATTTGCTGTCTAGGTACCATGGGAACCTGCTGTTGTACTTGCTGCATTTGTACTGGCTGAACACACGGCATTTGCTGCACGGGCTGTAACCACTGCATCTGTACCATATTATTTTAGAAATTCGGGATTTGATTTCTCAGTTTTGGACCTCTTATATTTCGCAATGTACCGACATTAGTGCTTTGTTGAATGACACCATTCTGCACCACATTCGGGCATTCCTGCTTCCAATGCCCCACGCCCCCACATTCGTGACATGGTGGCATCTTTTTCATCCCCTGCACGTCATTTTGAACCACAACAGTATTCAAGTATGGACTTCGATTCACAAAACCTCGACCTCTTGGTTGCGCCTGAAACACACCATTTACTTGCGGTTGCTGCTGTATCATCTGTTGAACTCCATTTCCCTGTATTCCTGCCTGTGCAGCCCTTATCTGCATCACCATCACTTTCTCCTTTAACCTTTTCTGCTTCAGCTCAATTTCGTCACTACAGTATTTTGCATACTGCAACACCTCATCAATCGGCTTCGCTTGCCAACAAATCAAATGATTCTTAATCATCTGGCTAACCTCTGGTCTCAACCCTTCAACAAATCTGAATACAAGATGGTTCATGTCTTTCGGCTCAATGGTCTCAGTACCACTGTAATATTTGAATGCCTTTAACAACCTTTCATAGTAAGCATGAATTGATTCCTTAACATCCTGTGAGGTCCGGTCGATTTCCTGCCAATCAGTCACCTCAGCGACACTTTCTGCTACAAAAACTCAATCACTTTATGATAGTACTTCATCACCTCCTCAGAGGGAGCTCTGGTCACCTTATCCCTTGCCGGCTCCTTCGTCGGCCAGTCTACTCCTCTCTTGCACTCGAGCCACAAATCAGGCGGAACAATGATCTCAAACAAGGTATTCAAGGCTTCCCAGAGACACTTTGCGAGTTTCACAAACCTATCTGTTTGTTGATACCACTCGATCGGTTTCTCCCTTAATCTGGGATAATCATTTGCAAAAGATAGGATGTCTCCTCTGGACCACGGCACATGAATTAAAACTCCACCAGCTGTGTCTCTCATGGGTAGTATTTTAACGATTCCGTATCGGGTGAAGCTTTAGCCTGACTCGACCCCGGACTGTCTCCTTTCTCCTTATCTCTTTTCTTTGACCCAAATTTGCGCACTTTGCAGTATTTCTTTTAAATGTACTTTCATTCCGGCAGACCTCATATGCTCAAAGACTTTTGCGTCAAAGTCTAACCTGTAACTTCTTTTCAAATGTTTAGTGTTCTCAATATCAATGTTGTACTTGTCTGCTACGTTCGCTAATCTCTGATGTACCTTGCCTACCTCCTTAGTAATCTTAGGGCACAGATATCTCAGTTCTGCTTCTGTGTATGACTCTAATCTGTTTATCCCCACAGTTCCGTCCACTAGTTCAGCAGCTGCCACCCCCAATCTTACAAAGTTCAGGTATTCATATTTCCCTATCCTTTCCGGTTCTACTACAGTCACTGTGGTCTTCTGTGAAGCATAGGTCCTTTCTAACCACTCATTCAACTGTTGTACTGTAAAACCTTGCAGTGAACTGTTCCCTGCATGCATCATTGGCGATTGTGAAGCATTCATACTTATTGTCTGTGGGGTTAGCAGACATAGCCCTGCCTGTCGCGTTGCCTCCAATGGCGTTTCAACTGGGCTAAGGTCTAACAAAGACCTCGGTTTTTCAACTGCTTGTTCTCCTGGGGCCATTAACTGGGGAGTTCCTATGGACCCTCCTCTTATTGCATCTTGGGTCATTACTCCCTGATCACATACGCTAGATTTACCTTGTGCATACAGTGGCACCGGTGGACCAACAGTAATCGGTAGCGATATTGCAGCAGGTGTCTGACCTGGTCCTAAACTTCATGAAGCAGTGACTCCAAAGGTCTGTTCTAGTGAAGCCGAGGCAGGTATTAATGGAGGACCTGCTACTGGGTTATATCCTGGTATCAGTTGTGGCTGCGACTGGGGCAGCAATTGCGGAGTTGACTCAATCTGCACTAACCTCGATTTTGTATATATTGGGTCTGGCGGCACTATCAGATTTGTAGTAGTCTCGAGTACCGGGACGTCTGGATAGATTCTCTGTATCTGCGGTGGAGGATGCAACTGTATCTGCATGTCTTGCGCAGTGGGTACACTGACACCATTCTGTATCGAAACCGTATCACTAGTCTGTACCGTATCAATAACTCCCTTCTCCTGCGTCTGGTTCCCAGGACCCACGCTAGTGCTTGGGTCATTGTCGCTCGCTGCATAAGGTGGCGGGCGATCATGTAATATTCGATCCATGAATTCTTCATCATCTGAATCGTCTTCCTCTTCCCAAGGTCTCTTAGTTTCCTTAGGCTTGCTAGAATCTTTGTCTGTTTTACAAGTGGCTTTCTTTCCCTGCATCTCTTCTCCCTGTGTAATTGCTAATCCAAATCCGGTGGCTACTTTAACACATGATTGTGAAAAAGACTGGATTTCGTTAGCAAACCATAACAAAATTCCATGGTTAAATTTTGTTCATAACTGTTTTCGAAACTTGGAATTGGAGTTTATGTATTCTAAACCAGAGCTCTTGCCCGGCAATGCGAAGGAAATTGTTAAATTTCGATATAAAGAGTACGCTACGAATCTTAGATACCAAGTGGCAGAGAAATTGAGTTCTTTTGAGTCATATGTACAAATTTTATCATCAAATTCGATAGAACCTTATTTTGTTTGGTTTCCAATCCCCTCCCTATACTCTTTACTTGTGCTTTTTAGACTCAATATAATTCATTTTAGAGTGGCATTTCCAACAAAATGCGTGTGGGAAAAAACATTATCGCCATGCCCTTGTGACAATTTTTCGAAACAAAGTACTTGTCACTTTATTTTATTTTGCACACTCTATTCAGCTCCTAGGGAAACCTTTTTATGACCTATTTTGCGTAATTTGCACACTCTTTCTTATAAAGAAGGATTGATTGGCATTCAAAGCCTTTCGTCCAAACAAATATGCAGCTCTATTTTAAGTTTTATCAAATTCGCTATCACCATTAGGAATCAATATGAATTAGCAATGTGATTATTTATTAATGGAATCCAAATACTGTTTTATTGTTGTATACGATTTTATAAGTATTTATTATTTTTTATATTGATTTAGTAGGCTTAAGTGGTACGCTTAGATTCCATAGACCTGCAGATCGAAGAGTCTTGATTTTTGAATTATGCAATAAGTACTGTATTTTATGATGATTTATATGTATGCATGTGTAATTTTATGGCAACACGCCAAATAAAGTTATTTTGACTGACTGACTGACTGACTCATAGAGAAATGGTATTGACCGGAGGCTGTGCGAGGGTTTGTGTCTTCAGGTAGAAGTTGCGTGTGCTGGTATTGTTTGGGGTCAGGGGTTCCTCCTCGCGTACTGCCTTATTGCTTGTGACAGTGTTACAAGGACATATTTTCAGTGCTTTGTTTGCCCTGAGTGTTTTCACAGTGCAGTCCTACAAACGTTCACTGAGCTGGAGAAGTGGTTTAGTACTGAGGCCCATATTTATACTTTTTGTAGCGCCACATTTGCGTAATTTTTTGTTGCAAAAGCGGCGCAAACTTACAAAATACAATTGTATTCTGTAAGTTTGCGATGATTTTGCATAAAAAACCGGCGCAAATGCAGCACTATAAAGTATTAATATGGGCCTTAGTTTGACAGCTTGCACGTTTGGCACATGGCACTTTCAAGCCATCGTAAAGCATCAATGCATATTTAAGTAAGTGCCCCATCTGTAAATGTTACCCCCTTGAAGCTGTGAAAGGTATCTGAGATAGGGTGCTTACTTCAGAGTACACTTTAACAGTCTAGACGCATTGTGCCAGAGGCACAGAAATAAGCTCCAGACTAACCTGGAAGATGCCATAAAGGAAGAAAATGCAGATTACACTTTGCTGCTTGTGTCTGTGGAATAGAGTACACAACTTGTATTGCAGCCTTCGCCTAAGCAATATGGTATATTGGGCCTGATCACAATTTTGGAGGAGGTGTTAATCCGTCCCAAAAGTGATGGTAAAGTGACAGATATACCACCAGCTGTATTACGAGTACATTCTATCCTATGAAACTCGTCACATTTGGGACGGATTAACACCTCCTCCAAAGTTGTAATCAAGCTCATTGTCTCCATTTCGTTGATAAAGATACACAAACTGTCACAGAATTGGGAGGTAACTGAACTTATTGTGTAAAGTGCCATGAATCAGCAAGACATTAAAAGCAAGGGCTGTATGGAAACTGTATATTCTAAACAATTTACAAAAACACTGTTATTTAACCCCTTCGCTGCCAGGCCTTTTCCCCTCCTGTGGCGAGCCATTTTTTGGCTATTTGTGGCAGTTTGCGCTTAGGCCCTCATAACGTTTTGTCCACATAAGCTATCCACACCAAATTTGTGTCCTTTTTTCCACCATCCTAGGGATTCTAGGGGTACAAAGAGTTTGTGGGTTCCCCTGAAGGAGACCAAGACATTAGCCAAAATACAACAAAAATGTTGTTTTTAAAAAGAACAAATGGGAATAAAGGGCAGCAAAAGAAGGCTTGTTGATTTTTCTCTTAGAATGGCATCAATAAATGGTTTGAGGTGCTAAAATCACCATCTTCCCAGATTTTAGGAACAGGCAGACTTGAATCAGAATACCACATTTTTTAAAACAATTTTGCCATTTTACTGGGACATACTCCGTTTTTAAAAACATTTTTGCTTTGAGCCTCCTTCCAGTTACTGACAGAAATGGGTGTGAAACCAATGCTGGATCTCAGACAGCTAAACATTTCTGAAAAGTAGATACAATCCTGAATTCAGCAAGGGGTAATCTGTGTAGATCCTACAAGGGTTTCTTACAGAAAATAACAGCTGAAATTTTAAAAGAAATGAAATTGAGGTTAAAAAACAGCCATTTTTCTCCATGTTTTACTCTGTAACTTTTTCCTGCAAAGTCATATTTTCAAAAGAATAATATACTGTTACATCTGCTAGACTCTTCTGGTTGCGCGATATATAGGGCTCGTAGATTCATCAAGAACTCTAGGTACCCAGAGCCAACAAAGTAGCTGCACCTTGCAACAGGTTTTCATTGTATACTGGGCATGCAGCAATTAATTTGGTGAACTATAAAAAGTGAGAAATAGGTATCAAGAAAATCTTTGTATTTCCGAAATGGGCACAAGATAAGGTGTTGATAAGCAGTGGCTATTTGCCCTTCTCTCAATTCCGGGGTGCCCATACTAGCATGTGAATTACACTGCATTTCTCAAATAGAAGTCTTTTTTACGCTCTGTCTTACATTTGGAAGGAGAAAATATAGAGAAAGACAAGGGCCAATAACACTTGTTTTACTGTTCTGTGTTCCCCTAAGTCTCCCGATAAAAATGTTACCTCACTTGCATGGGTAGGCCTATTGCTCGTGACAGGAAACGCAACATGGACACATAACATTTTTACATTGAAATCTGACGTGTTTCTTGCAAAGTGCCTAGCTGTAGATTTTGGCCTCTAGCTCAGCCGGCACCTCGGGAAACCTACCAAACCTGCACATTTTTGAAAACTAGACACCTAGGGGAATCCAATATGGGGTGACTTGTGGGGCTCTCACCAGGTTCTGTTACCCAGAATCCTTTGCAAACCTCAAAATATGGGCATAAAAACACTTTTTCCTCACATTTCAGTAACAGAAAGTTCTGGAATCTGAGGGGAGCCACAAATTTCTTTCCACCCAGTGTTCCACCAAGTCTCCCAATAAAAATGGTACCTCACTTTTGTGGGTAGGCCTAGCGCCTGTGACAGGAAGTGCCCCAAAACACAACATGGACACATCACATTTTCCCAAAGAAAACAGAGCTGTTTTTTACAAAGTGCCTAGCTGTGGATTTTGGCCTCTAGCTCAGCCGGCACCTGGGGAAACCTACCAAACCTTCACATTTATGAAAACTAGACACATAGGGGAATCCAAGATTGGGTGACTTGTGGGGTCCGACCAGGTTCTGTTACCCAGAATCGTTTGCAAACCTCAAAATTTGAACAAAAAAAACTTTTTTCTCTCATTTCGGTGACAGAAAGTTCTGGAATCTGAGAAAAGCCACAAATTTCCTCCACCAAGCGTCTCCCGATGAAAATGGTACCTCACTTGTGTGGGTAGGCCTAGTACCCACAACAGTAAATGCCCTAAAACACAACGTGGACACATCACATTTTCACAAAGAAAACAGAGCTGTTTCTTTACAAAGTGCCAAGCTGTGGATTTTGGCTTCTAGCTCAGCTGGCACCTAGGAAAATCTACAAAACCTGTGCATTTTCGAAAACTAGACACCTAGTGGAATCCAAGATGGGGTGACTTGTGGGGCTCTCACCAGGTTCTGTTACCCAGAATCCTGTGCAAACCTCAAGATTTGGCTGAAAAAAACACTTTTTACTCACATTTCGGTGACAGAAAGTTCTGGAATCTGTGAGTAGCCACAAATTGTGTTCCACCCAGCATTCCCTTAAGTCTCCAGATAAAAATGGTACCTCACTTGTGTGGTTAGGCCTATCACCTGCAACAGGAAATTCCCTAAAACACAACGTGGACACATCACATTTTCCCAAAGAAAACAGAGCTGTTTTTTGCAAAGCCTAACTGTGGATTTTGGCCTCTAGCTCAGCCGGCACCTAGGGAAACCTTCCAAACCTGCGCATTTTTTAAAACTAGATACCTAAGGGGAATCCAAGATGGGCTGACTTATGGGTCTCTCACCAGGTTCTGTTACCCAGAACCCTTGGAAACCTCAAAATGTGGCTAAAAAAACACCTTTTCCTCACAGTTCAGTGACGGAATGTTCTAGAATCTGAGAGGAGCCACAAATTTCCTTCCACCCAGCATTTCCCCATGACTCCCGATAAAAACGGTACCTCACTTGTGTGGGTAGGTCTAGTGCCTGCAACAGGAAATGCCCCAAAACACTATGTGGACACATCAAAATTATCAAATACAAAACTACCTGTTTTTGTAGGGGGGGGCACCTGCATTTGTGGTCCTGGGCTCAGCAGTCATCTAGGGAAACCTACCTAACCCAGACATTTCTGAAAAATGAGACAGCCAAGGAAGTCCAGGGAGGTGTGAATTGTGTAGATTCCTCAGTGTCTTCTTACCCAGAATCCTCAGCAAACCGCAAATTTAGCTAAAAAATCAGATTTTTCCCGCATTTCTGTGTGGGATCACTGCACCAGCACAAATGTCCTACCTCCCAATATTCCCCTCAGTCTCCCAATAAAAATGATACCTCCAAAAAGGGCAGTTTGAAAAAAACATGTTTTTAGGTTGACAGTGTGGCAGAATTTTTATCCAGTAGATGTGACAATGCTGGGTGGTAGGAATTTTGTGGATTCCTCCAGATTCCGGAAGGTTCCATCACAAAAATGTTAGACAAATGTTTGATTTCAAGCAAAGTTGGAGGTTTGCAGGGCATTGTGGGTACGAAAATGGTGCTGGGTACATGTGAAGCACACCACCCTGGACTCACCCAGATGTTTAGTTTTCAGATGTGTCTAGGTCTCGTAGATTTTTCAAAATACACACGAAAGTACGGGGTTCTCTAAAAGAGGACGTCGCGGATATTAGCGTAGCCCTGGGTTGTATGTATTCCTATTTGGAAGGGTAAAGTCAGTGGAATGTCAGTTGGAAATTGCCGAGTGCATAATCGGAGAGGAACAACGGGGGGTGGGAAAAAAGGGGATTTCCTTTTACGGACTAGGTGGTCTCACACACTATATAGTGTCATGCTTCATCATTTGACCACCTAGACCCACCCAGGTAGGACAGTGCCACCTGGGCGGACTCAACCTCACTGTTAAAGGAACAGGAGGGAGTGCGTAAATAAACTTGTTTCTGGAAAGATCGGGATCCAGCTAATCTACTGAAAAGACTAAAAACACCTAAGCAGACACCTATGAAGAGCAACAAATTTAATGGTGGTGTCTGACTGGTGTAGTTAAAAAGGGGGGTTGGGACACCTCTGTGAGGACAAGGACTCACAGGGTCACCTAACTAATTACTAGCCAACATGTTTCTGCCCTCAGGAGTGAGCCAATGAAGGTCTCGGGGCATTCGTCAGGGCCTAGGAACCCTACGTCTCACGTTGGAGGAAAATACTCTATGGGGAAATCAAAGAGTGAAAAAATGGAAAATGAATGATCTACCTTACCCAAGGAGTTACCTTGAGGCGGCCCTTTTCTTAGAGGCTGTTAGCCTCTGGTATCCAGGAGGGGGAGTGTCCCCTTATAGTCACACATACATCAAAGGGGACGCTCGCCGTGCGCCTATTTCGTCCTCTCCATGGACCGCTTGAGACTAGATTTTTCTACATGGCAGTGTCCCAAAGTTCAAAAACTGCAGCCCTCACCATTCCAAATGGGAAGCTTTTGAGAATTAGACAAGTTCTCATGGCCCAAGTGTAAAACCAAAACCCCAAATAATCAAATGTCCTCTTGCTTGGCATTGGGATAAGATCTTCTAGTGTGAGAGGAAGAGCTGAAAGACCTTTACCCCCTTCAGTTGGGGTGGGGGCATAACCATGCCCATTCATTTTGGTAACCACCACCCCACTATTTTTTTTAATTCCCTGGCATCTAGTAAGCTTTCTGCACTTCCGGGGAATGGATCGGGGGTAATTTCCCCATGTTCCCCCAGTGGGCAGAACAACATTGTCCCCATTTATTTGGGGTGAGGGTATGGCCATACCCCCACACTCTTTAAAAAAAAGAAAATCTTCCCTGGTCTCTGGTGGGCTTTTTGCCCTTCTTGGGGGCAGATGGGCCTTACAAAAATAAACTGATCTGCCCCCAAAGCGGCAGAAATGGGCAATAGTAATGTGCCCCTATGGTGAGCGACCCTTGCCCAAAGGGCTGCCCTCCCAACAAAACACAGACAAACAATCCCTGGTGCCTAAAGGGTTGCTCCCCATTTGTATTTTTTTTTTTAATCCCTGGTGCCTAGTGGTTTCTGCCCCCCCCTTGGGGCCAGATTGGCCTAATTAAAATAGACCAATCTGCCAGAAAAGGGTAGCAGAAATGGCCTAAAATAAATTTGCCCCCCAAGGCGTGACCCTTGCCTAAGGGGTCTCTTCCCTTGCATGAAATATACCTGAAAAAAAAGATCGCTTGTGTCTAGTGGTTTCTCAAACAGAGTAACCAAATCCAGGCTGGAGCATCATCGTCGACGTTTCGACCCCCTTTCACTCTTGGGCCAATTCTAAACTTCTCAACTGGTCTTCTTCAGGACTAACCGATAGGGAGCCCTAAAATAATCCAAAAGAATCAATCAATCCAACTAAAAATCACACCACTACACTGCAGCCAATCATCATAAATACTTACCATTATTTCAAATCAACTTATGTATCAATAATCTTCTCTAAAGTTACTTCAAGTCAAACCAAATCTCAAAATCCAATAAAAAAACAACTCAATTAGTCACCTCATCAAACCCCTTACACAAAATAACCTACAAACATATGTCCCTCAAACTCTTACCCAACATTTATAAGATTACCTTTTCGCTCCTTAAATGATAATCACACGAAGTACATCCTATGTATCACTCCTTCAAATATTCGTTTTCTCCTTCAAAAAAATATAAAATAAACTCATTGACTAAATCATGCTTTTCACCAAATAATTTCCCCTCTCCTCTTATGGTTGTCAAAAAAACAAACCCCCTTTGGGGGCAGATTAGCCTAATAAAAAGATGCCAATCTGCCCCAAGGGCAGAAATGGCTAAAATCAATATGCCCCCAGGGGAGCAACCCTTGCCTAAGGGGGCGCTCCCTCCATAATAAATAATAACAAAACAAACAAAAACAAATAATCCCTGACATCTAATTACAATAGTCCAATCTCCCCCGTGAGGGCAGTTAAGGCCTTTTAAAAAATTCCCCCCGCCAGGGAAGCTTCCCTTGCCAAAGAAGTTGCTCCGCTTTAATGTTTACGTGAAAAAAATTAATTCCCTGGTGTCTAGTGGGCATTTCTAACGCGTGACCGCTTCACGATCCGGCTGCAGAAATGCTCAGAGACATCAAAGGAAAAGAAAGGCCTTTCCTATCCTTTGATGCCCCTGCTTGCTCCCACCCCCAGGACCAGAAGAGAAATGCAAACCATTTCTCTAACGATCGCACTGGAAGCTGAGCTTCCAGAGCAATGGGGGGGACCTCTGATGAGGTCAGCGTGTGATTGCGCGCTGACATCATCAGATGTGACTGGAGGGGGTGGGGGGTGATGGTAGCAAGGGAAGCGATTACCCTTCCATCCATGCCCTGGGGGAGTGGGTAGGAGGCCCGAGGGCCAGTACAAAGACGTAATGGTTATTTTCACGCCATGCCACCACACGTAATCATTACGTCCTTGGTGGCCAAGCGGTTGAAACATGTATTACTATACTTTACAAATATGTGGTCTGATTTAGAGTTTGGTGACTGATTAGTCCATCACAAAAATAATGATTATACTGTCCCCTTATTACAAATATATTTCGATGTGATGCACTTGCAAGAAGGTGACTGAATATCTGTCATGTTTGTGATGGAGTACTCATTTGCCAAAGTCTAAGCGCCTGATTCACAAATGTAAACTTACACCAAATGTCTAAGTTTAGACTAAAAGTCTAAGTTTGCCCATAGTAAAGTTAGAATATAATTCTAAACTTGGACTTTCAGTCTAAACTTGGACTTTTGGTCTAAACTTAGATTTTTGGTCGAAGTTTACCTTTGTGAATTGGGACCTAAATGAGGTTCACAGTTATTGTTGGGTTACATTTACATGTTACTGAAAGTGGCTACAATTTATAGAACCCAGAGTGAAATTTACAGTAGGTTCTAAAAATAAGTTCAGTATCGCAACTCACTTAAGATTTAAACTTTTATGAAAATTGAATCTGTGTGTTTTTTATGTTATTTATAGACAAGAAGTAATGTGCAGTTGTGAAAAAGACTATGGGTGTGTTTAGCAAAATCAGCAATATGACTGTATCACAGGATTTAGGCAAAGAATTGGTAAACAATGGGTAACAGTGAGAAAAAAAAGGCCAAACATGATTTCAATGTTTTACAAATGAAGAAATCAAAGACTGATGAATATGGAAAGGAAATTTAAAAACCTGCGACTAAAAGCAGTCGTCTGCCTGAAGCATTACGCAGCAACAGAAGGATGGCATTCAAAAAGAAAAAAAGTTGTTGAGACATTAGCAAGAAAAATACAAGCAAAAACAGTGATACAAATACAAAAGGTTAAGATCCAACACTGCAAAGAATGTGTGAGGAACATTCTGGATATAATGTTCAATTGCAAGAGAGTGATATCTTACATACTTCTGTGACAAAAAACTACCTTGGCCCACAACTACAGTCTCCAATCCAAGCCAGTAATTCTAGCACACAAAATGTTAACACTAGACAAACTATTTGCCCATCAACCACACCTTTAAGAACACTACGTTGTAGCTCTTTATTAACAAGTTTGAATCATAGGCAACTAGATGGGTGCAATAGCTTTACTAAATCACAAATGAGAGTACGGGGTTCTTGTAGCGTAAGTAGGTCGAGAGTGTAACAATTGTGACACTAGACCACTCGTATACCTCGACTAGAGGTGAAATGTAAGTGAGCTGTGGAGTGGTGTAAGGTCTGTAAGGGGGATTTCCTTTACGGACTAAGTGGTTTCACACACTATATAGTGTCATGCTTCATCATCTGACCACCTATCCCCACCCAGGTAGGACAGTGCCACCTGGGCGGGCTCAACCTCGCTGTTAAAAGAACAGGAGGGAGTGCGTAAATTAATTT